>NC_134950.1:8978100-10228100 GCF_965638725.1 Aptenodytes patagonicus | reverse complement strand
GCTTTTTTACTGCATTCCTGATCCAAAACTTTGGCCAACATTTACAAAAGCAATAGATACCTGAGCTGGGTTTCAAGTTCACTCTGATTAGTCTGTGGTTTTGATCATTCCTTCATCCTTGCTAAATTTGTGCCTGAAAAAAAGGAAAAAAATTCAATGCATATCAGTTGTTATGCATTTTCTTTTTAAATTTAGAAATATTGGGTTCACCTGAATACAAACCTGATGGAGAGGGCACGGGAGGTGATATTTCTTGACAATATCTCTGGGAAATAAAACTGCTGATACTTTTGCATAGCTCTAGTTTCCAGCCACTGTTACGTTTTAATGATATGATCAATAACCATATAGATAGAAGGGACATTTCCTACCACACAAAATACAATAACTTGAAACATGAGAAGTGGTTTCTGCATCCCTTTAACTGGTGGTTAACCTCATTGAATTACTGCACCTGCCAAGGCTGTGAGAACTAAATACAGCTGGTGTCAGCATCTGGCCAACTGAACCCAACCCTGTGTTAATTTGAGCAGATGTAAGCAACCACATGGTAGACTCTGGCATGACGTGATGAGATTGTGCTTCATCACAAGCTGGAGTGATTGTTCCCGAGGTGCAGAAACCAGGGCAAGATACAGCTAATTGCTTCACTCTCCTCACTGAATCCAGCCTTGACAAATCCACAAAATCAGGGAGTAATTCAGGCTGGAAGGGACCATGTTCAGGAAGCTTCAGGAGGACCAGGAGGCTACTTTCACCTCAAGACCTCTCAGAGCAGTTGAGTTGTCAGGCGGAGACAAGGAAAGAAGAAAGGGCCTTAGGGAATACCTTGTCTAGACATCCCGTAATCAGAGGCACTGTACAAACAGAATAAAACAGCCCTGTACCCCAAGGGGCAGAGGACAAAGTAAGTCAAGACTCAGAAGTGTGAGAACAAAGAAACTATGGTCTTGGAAACTAGCAGGCAAGGAGAGTTTTGAGAAGGAATGTGATGAAGAAATGAAGTAGCTGAGCAGATATGCTTTGATGAAAGGTCCTATCTGGGATGCTGTTTTTGTTGTTCTTGTGTTTGGTTTTGCTTTTTTCAGCAAAGGAGCTTGCTTGAAAACTAAGCAAGAGGGTGAAGGAGAACAAGAGTAGAACTCCAGGGCACCTCCTTTTATTTCCTTCCATGCCTTACCCCAAAATGACCTGTACTGATTTCTTCAGCAAGCACCACATAAAAGATCGAACCAGTGAATGATTCCCTTCTTATAAGGAGTTTCTCCTGAACCTCTTGCACGGTCCCAAGAATATCTTGCTTGTCCTACATTGAGCACGAGATGGCCAGGAGAGGGATACCGAGCTAGACAGACCTTTATTTTGACCCTGCATGCAGTTCAACTCTCATTGACTCCTCTGAGAGCTCATCATATTTACATTTTTGAAGCCTGGAACAGAAGACTCTTAATGAATATAATGAATGCAGCCAGCCTGTCCCTCTTCCTCCACTGCTGCATAATTTTCTATATTATTTTGCTGGGCTTTATTCAGTTTTAAATGGCATGAATGTAAAGTTACCAGATCTCTAAAGTAGCCTCAGTTATATAGCAGATGAGGGAATGAAGTTGGTAAATAAAATACACTTACACAGCAACCTGCGCTCACAAAATATACGGCACATATATAGACATGTGATGCCTTCTACCATATGGTTAGAATGACATGGTTACTCTATCTGTGAGATGTATCCTTTTACATATATGCAGATTATTTAGAGATATAGGCATAAATTATACAGACATAATAGGAGGCATCACTAAGAAAAGTCAGATTAAGGCCAACAGAACTAGTCATATGTTTACAGTTCACATGGGGGTTTTTATGTTTCTGAAATTGGAGCCACTAAGCAGTCACCCATGCATAACTTTCTTCCTCTGGCCATGTATACAATAGGGAGCATGCATAACATGGGTGTGAATCCTTATTGCCCTTCCCCTCTCTTCTCACACAGAATGCCGTGACCACATTGTTTACAGCTAAAAGATTACTCAACACTATTTTAATGTCTAACTTTTTATGAATACTGAGGCTGTTATTTGCTTCATTAGAGCAGGAAAATCCTCAGGATTATGTCTCAGATCGGAGAGATGTGAATCACCACAATGCACTTATAACGTGACACCTAATAACAAGGATGTTATTTCACAGATTGCCACACTTAGGTCAGGATAATCTCTGAATGAGGTATAAGACACATATGATGGGACCAGATGATCTCTTGAGGTCCCTTCCAACCTGAATTATCCTACAATTTATGACGTTATGATTTTAGGGGACAAACAGCTAAGCTGGGTGACTGCAGCATGAAAATCGAAGAATGAAGCTTTCCCTTGCATATCTGTCCCCTCATGTAGCTCCCATTATTTTCTTCACTCTTTTTCTACTCCCCTGCAGAGTAATCTTGCAGGTTTTCTAAACTGGGATCTCTCAGATAGAGGAGAAGATCTATGAGAAATGGAATTTTCATTACAGGTTTGGTAACATCCTGTTTCTCTTAGCTGCTCTGAAACAATGTTAGGTGTGTTAAAGATTTTCCACCTTCAGCAGTCAGGAATCAAGAGAAGGAGAGCCAAATTCTCAGATGCTCTTTTCTGATCCCCATGCCTACATTTGCTGTAGCATTGGTATCATCAGTGCAGGAAGCAGCTCAGTTTGCTCTGCACTATGGATGGCTCTGTGCCCCCTCTCCAAACTGACACCTCAGCAGTCACACCTATGTTTTAGCTCAGTCTATAAATCTCAGCCACATAAGGTGGTTAGACCACAGTAGAAGAGGAAGTTTCTTAGTGTACAGTCATGGGACAAAGTCACATTCTGGAGTGTTTCTAGAAAGGCCATAGACAAGTATAGTGTTACAGTCCTTTTCATTTAAGGTGTTAACCAGCAACATGAAAAACCAACCTGCTTCTAAAGCAGGTCGGTTAAACTTTTCAGGTTGACCTCAGGCCATTAGATGAAAAAGTCCAACATTTTAATATCACAGAAATTTCAAACCTGCCACTTAGTTTCTGCCTACCCTGAAAGCACCTAAGTTTTTTTGCAGGGAAGTCCCTCCAGCAGCTACATTTCTTTTTCTAGTGATGTGCAAAGTGATCTGGTGACCTGCAAAACTTCATCTGCATTCACAATTTGTATACCACTCTCTGTCCCCACACCTCTGAGGCCCAAGGTGGTGAGCAGTCTGACAGCAGGGCTGGCACCACTTCTGTCCTCCATGACCCAGTTATTACAGCCTATCTCTGCTTCAGGAGAAACATGGCTTTTCACTCTTCCAGACCAAAGCAGGAACATGATATCATGACTCAGCTCTAGGAGAGTTCTTGAGTCACCAGACTATTATTTTCTCTTCATGAGGCTGTACAACTTTGTATAATGCAAGAAAGTATTCAGGAGGCCACAGGGGATAAGAGAAAGTCATCCTAACAGTTGTAGCCCTTCATTGAATTAGTGGGGTCTAGATGCTGCTGGGGTGAAGAGTGATTCTAGATAAAGTGGAACTCTTCCAGAAGAAGGACTTTTTTCACTCGCTTTGGAGAAGGGAGACTGGACACTGAAGCCCTGCTCCAAATCAAGCAGAGGTTGGATTTGAAGCTCCCCTGTCCATGAAGAGCTAACTTGGCCTAGGTGAAAAAACAGTTTGCATTTCTCTTACTTCTGGCAGCTATTTGGCAAAGACAGGGTTTAAGCCGAAGCTCCTTCTTACTGTCATTATAATCAGCTCAGCAGCTAGCTGAGCACGCAGCATAGCTTGCTGTCTATTCCAGTTCACATGCCTGTACAGGGAGCAAGTCTGTGAACCGGCCTTCAATTCTCACACGTGACACAGAAATACTACCATTTTGCTGCCTCTCATGGGTGTTGAGAAGGAAGATAGTGATGTGACCTTACACTGTATTAATGAAGACCACATCTAAAAGATGAGGCAATTCCTTGGTTTTCACTGTATAAGGCCTAAGTGATGTTGCCTGGTTAGCTACTCAGCTAGTACAAGTCCAGACTACTTTAAGACAACACAAACCTTAATTCATTGTACATTAGGATGTCTGTGCTATCCCGTGAGGAAATACTGGTCTGTAAAGAAAAGGAAAGTAGCAAAAAGTACTTATCAGATAACATCTATTAAATGTTGTCACAATCTTAAGTAAACATGGATTAATCTCAAAATGATCCAACATTAAAAATTTCAGTTCAATTTAACAAATGAGAATTTTCTATTTAGTTGGCCCAATCTGTAACTAAAAGGTAGCAAGGTGTCTTTTGCCAGAACTGGATTTTCTGTAACGCAGTTATTTCCACAAAAAAATCCTGGCCAGTCCTGTATATAAACTAGGAAAAACTCTGATCTCCATTAGTAATGATGGCTCAAGTAGCTTAGTAGTAATCTCAGCAATATTAACCTCTTTCCAGACCAGTGTCTGGCATAAATCTGTGAAGCTTCTTGTAATTTTGGAAGAAATAAGCCACAAAGGAAGTTCCAGCTGCAGATTAACTTGTCTATTACAAAACTTTTTTGCTGTGTGTGTCACACTAGGTAAATAATAATAACAATAATAGCAATTCTGAAAACTGTTAGAAGTTGCATTTTAGTGCTGCCAGCAGCTGGTACAGCAAGAAAGATAGTCAGGGATGGAAACATATCATCAAAATAACGTTAACAGCTTTTGCTGGACTGCTCTTTTCCAGATGCCACAGAGCTAAATGACAGTTGCTAAATATTAGAAAGGGAGAAAAATGGAAGTTGTTAGTTTTCTAAGCAGTCAGCACACCATTTGCTTTGCAGCAGTTTTGGCACAGTAATTATCTAAACACAGGTAAAAAACCCACAACCCTACTGTAATCAGAGCTTAGATTATATTAAGTTTATGGCACTAGAAAAATACCTTATTCAGAGTTTTGTTCAGAACATAGAGAAGTTCTGTCAGAACAGATGGGCAGGGATAGTAAAAGCTACATGAGGAGATTATAAAACGGCAATGCTACTGACTTTTAATGGACTTTAAACTCCTGTCTTCTGCAGATGCCACCTTTCCTCCATACTGCAAAATTTATCAATTTACAGTCCATTCTGTACAATGTAGGCAATTCCACAATGTCCAGTAACATTGCTCAAAATGGCAAAGCCTTTGAAAGGAACTTATCAAGTGCGACTGCCCTGTGTAGTTGGCTTTTAGTTATGCTAAAGTAGCACTTAAAGCTGCACCTGCAGTTAGAAGTGTCTACACATAATGTGATTACAGTCTCTGTAGAAAGGGAAGAGGAATGGGAAAAAAAATCAGAAAAAAAAATCACATTCAGACCTCCTACTGAAGGTGCCAAACTACGAGCTGAGACTAATTCTCTCTTGACTGATTAGGGAGCAAAGGTCTGGCAGCTCTGGATAACAGCCAGCCACAGTAGCTCATCATTGACTGTAGATGTCAAACAAGTAGTGATGGTGTTGTTACACTCTTATAGTAGAAAGTCTATATGCAACATATATAGCCTGAAGTTCAGCTATGAATCAGCCTCCTACTGATTTCAAAAGGAATCTTAAGAGCATTGGAAGTTCTGAACCTGAGAGTGTCAAACAAAATCACAAAGGAAACCCCTGGCAGAATGGAAGTTGGATCACTTCTGTCCTCATGCAATGCCTTCCTCCATGATCACCTTTCTTCTTTAAAGATGGTTATTAATAATTTTAGTGATGAAAATATGTTAACACAACAAAGATGTGTCATATGCCCTAAAGATTTACAACCTAAGGACCAGATCCTATGGTTGGATCAACATTGGATAGCCTATGTGTCCAAAGGGTTCTGTATGTATTTTTATTGCCAGGACATCAAGGTGTGCAGAAAAAATTCACAGCAAAACTTGTAGACAAAAAATATATATGTAAGAAATTTTTCATAGACTTTGCTCCAGAAAGATTACAATGGACATCCAATGTAAAAAAGTCCACACGGTACTCAGTCCATTCATATGTAGCACAGCATTTGTATGCATTACCACACATCCTTTGGAAAGATGCTCAGTCTCCATGTCAAGTGTTCAGGAATCTACCACAGAGCACCACAGAGTGTCCCAGTGATTGATACCACCCTCAGTTCCACATAAAGGTTTCTACTGAAAGTTTCTTGGTTATAAAGCCTAATAATACCAGAGAGCAACTTCATCTTATCGCCTGTAAGCAAATCTTCTTTTTAAGACAGGTAGGTCAAGCTCTTTCTCATTGTACTTTCTCCACACCTCATATATTCTTTAGACTTTTTAGGATTGTAACCATGCAGAACAGGGCTCCTTTCACCTAACATATAGTTATCTAAAACTAGCATCTTATTCACATCACCTCTATGTTCAGCTCAAGAAATTCACCTCACTGCTAGATAGCTGGGGTGAATTACCCTGTTGAGGTACTAGTCTATCCAGTGACTGCAGAAGGAGCCTGGGCAATAGATTTTGACTAGACATCAAATGTTTTGATCAAGATGGAGACCGTCCTTTAAGTGGTAACAGTACTACAGCGGTAGCTAAAATACTACCCTGGTAGCTCATCTCCCAGTCCTGCCCGGAGGAGCAGACATTATTTCCCAAAGAGATCATGGCTGGCCCTCATTTCCTAATAGCTTGTTCTGGCAGGAACACTTGTACCCAGCCATAGATAAAAGACTGAAGCTGACGGAGAAGAAAAAACTGAAAAAGACAGACTGCTCACATAGCATTTGTGAGGCAGCAAAGTTAATTGCTATGTAATTACCACCCAAGTAAACTGTTTAATGTGGTAAAATGTGACCAGGGTTGTTACTTCTGTTGCAAGCAGTGGCTCATGATGCCATCTGCAACCCATCAACAGATCACATAGTGAATTTGCTGCAGATGTAAAGCAAACCCTCGACATCTCCAGGCATGTTGTTAAAAACCCCCATCAAGTGAATACTAACATTTCTGTTGTTTCAGATGTCACTGTGGCTATTTACACAGGGCTCAATGGTGCCGCACTTGTTCATGTTGATGAGGGAAGAATATGGTTAGTTAAGAGAAGAGCAGGTTGGCAATGGCTTCTGAGGTTAGAAACAAAAATAAAAGGGGCATAAAAGACACATCAGTGTTCAACCATAATTGGAAATCCAGCTACGCCGTGTGGAGAGGGGAGTGATGAAGGGGAAAGGAATGTGGTCTGTCATGAAAGCAGCTTTCTGGCAATTTACTGTGGGATCGCAAGCAGTTCCTATAAACAGCAGGCAACTGCTGGATCAGCTACTGACTCCTTCTGGGTGCAATGCAGTCAGTGCCCAAAGCCAGCGGGTGAGTGTGCCAGGTCAGAGTCATAACCACACCAGGCACCAATGCTCAAATCTGTAAAGCTGAGCTAACGCACTGAAAATGGAGTGAAATCCAAGTGCATGGAAATGCGATGCAAACTGCTCATCAACCTGCAGCATCTTTTGCAGAGCACTGTAAGGGGAGACAGGGTTCCCTGGGAATCATATGGTTTGGGCACAGTCTGCAGCTGCCAGCATTGCAGGGACTGCCACTATACATGGGGAGAATCTTTATATCTTATTTTAACAGTATTATTTAATTACCTGCAAGCTCCAGCTCAAAAGGTCATTGTAAAAAAAAAATAATAATAGTGACGCTTTCAATCTGTGCTTTAAAACAGTGACCTATTTCCTGTTGCTGCACCTCTTGTCCCCACACGACATATCACTTGTCCCATATAAGTGCTTGGATTTGTTTCTCATGTTTTTATGTTTTTATATATATATATTTTTTTTTTTTTTTAAATGAGAACATTTCAAAAGCAGCTCAGGGATCCAGGAACCACCAAGTCTCTTTAGATTTGAGCTCCTTGGTGCCTGATGTGCCTTTGAAAATGTCTCCCATGGTTCACAGTAACCCAGACACTCAGCAGATCTCATTCAAAGCAGAAAATTGAGCCCTATAAAAGCTGTTCTTCCTGCTGAAGGGTATCTAGGATTATCAGCACACATTACTTCATGAGAGAGAAATGCTTCCCAGCTCCACTGATTGTCACACTTTGAGCCATCTCTCATGTCAGTGGCTGTAGCCTGGTTTTGCTCCTTTGGTTACTTTGCACAGAGTTATAGGGAGCATGAAGGGAAAAGAAAACAACCTGCAAAACAATTTTAATTTGTTTGGTTTTAAACCCAGATAACAGTACCACCCTAATACCACTTTTATGTATCTGATGTGGCTGCTAAGCTCCTTGGAGAATCTGTATTTGTGCAATATATGGAAGCTTCTCAAGTACATGTGCTTGACTCTCATGCATCCAAAACAAGCAGGTACAAGTATATACACCACTACCTGACACACACAAACTTTGCAAGAGCAACATATACATATACTTCTAGAAAATGACCCACAGGAGCCTTTTGGTCTTATAAAAAATGAGACTGATTTTGACTTAACTGGAGCTAAATTTTTCCTTCAGGTGAATGCACACACTGCGATGAACAGAAAAACTTGTTTTTATGCTGGGGAAGAAAAGCACCTTCTGGATTTTCAAGCTGTTAGCTTGCTTTCATGGAACAGTTGGTTTGGAGAAAGAACTCGTGTGCATAAAGCTGCACCATTTTGCACTGTGAGACAATTTGTCTTAGCAAGAGAGAGAACAAGAGAGAGATTGATATACAGCTATCTCCAGCCCAGGGGAATTTAACAATTTGAATCGGAGCAGGAATCTTACAATGGAGCAAATTGCCATAGTTCAGCTGATTACAGTAGCTGAAGAGTTATTATCACAGGTTTGAAGGATATCAGCAGGCTGGACAATCTCTAAACTGTGGAGCAATGCTGCACACTTACAACACTGACCCTCGGTCCTCAGTTTTGTACATTTAATTTTCATGCACAGCATGGAGTGGCAATGGTTAACATATGCTAAGAACAACTAAGGCGTGTACCTTCTTGCATTTTTTTCCCTGATATTTCCAGTTGCAAAGATATTTTTATTGGAAAAGTGATTTGTAATGTACAATAATGCACAGCAATTCTGGCTGGCATTATCATGGGAACAAAGCAGTGTCATAACAATGTTTACTATCACAAAATAAACTGCAGTAGAAATGGAGCCATTGTTACTTGATGACCTCTTCCGTTACAGAGGATTTCAGGAACCAGCTCTTTAGCAGTTTATGCACCAGGTAAGGACTAACTGGGCACACTTGAATCATGACAGATCCACTGCAAAAGCCCAAAACATTTGCTTACTTTTATGACTGGTTTTATCAGTAGCAGGAAATGGTATTTTGTCATTGGTTTTATAATGCTAACTAATCAAACGCTTTTTTGGTTTTTATGATCCTCTCCTAATAGGTTGAAAAATATGTTGCAGCAATCCAGAACACAAAATGCCTTCATTGGCCTTGCATAGCTGTTCTCGTCCTTTGGCAGCTTAACACTGCAGCAAATACAGTGACCGCACTGTGAGCTGTGATTTAAGTCAGTTGAGATCTGGCGCGTGAGACATCGCAGAGGTTGCAGAGGCATATCACAGACTGACAAATAGTAAAGTTCTGAGATGTGAACGAAGATGGGTCATGCCCATCTGAGCAGAGTCTTTCCTGGATTTCTTACACCGGTTGTAGGAAATCAGCTTGAAAAAAAATTTACTTTTACTATCCCTAAGATGTAATCAGGGTCCTAATGAGCATCATTTGGCAATTATGTATTTTGATGGAAGCTGTTTTAATAAAGTTATTCTTTTCAGTGGAAAAATGTGTCACACAGCTAACCCTTTTTCAGTTTAAAGTCACACAAGAGAAGACACATAGAGAGAGGATGTAGGCAGATTGCTATTTCACAGCAGAAAATTGTTTTCAACTTCAATGTCAAAATAAAGAATGTTTAGGTATTTCTAAATCAAACTATTTTGCAGCATTTTATTCCACCAGTGATAGTTAGTCTTTTTATACTGAGTGAATACCAAAATGAAATACAGATACTCCACAATTCCATGCAGGTTGTAAATTCTGTTTTCTGACTAGCTCTAAATACAACTGAAATAAACAAATTCAAGTGTGAATTCTTTTTTTTTTTTTTTTTTCCTTTTGGAAATATACTGTTTTTGGCTAGAGTGTAAATCAATAAATGGTCTAAATAAATCCTTGCAATAATTATTTTGAGGAAAAACAGAGGACCACAAGAATAAATAAAGACAGATATGTTTATGGTATCCTCATTTTCTTTTTAAGAAACCAGAAAAAATAAAGCCTTCAAAGCTGAAGGACAGTTTTGCATTCTAGTTCCTCCCAGATATTTTTTTCAGTATTTTTTAAAGTTCACAAATCAAGGCAAGGGCATGTTCTCTTGTTCTCAGTAGGCAAAGCATATAGTTTTACCACAAGGGGAAAAGGGCAGCAAAGTTGATCTGCAAATCTCTTACTTGAGCCTTAGTAATTTTAGACAGGTGCCCTTTGCTTAGCGATACTTTTTTCTTGAAAGAATGTATCTTGACACAAAGGGGGGAAAAAAAAGTAATTTTAGACATGTGGCCTTTAGAAAGCCAATGGCTTACAAATTAATTTTACTGGAGGCTGTAGCAATTACAAGACTTGATACTGCCATCTGGATATTCACCTGAACCTCACCTCAGAGTCCATTTCTCTGTCATGGTTTCTGTTGCAATTTGTTGAGGAAATGCTGTAGATCTTGACATG
The DNA here is from genome assembly GCF_965638725.1 of Aptenodytes patagonicus. Lineage (NCBI taxonomy): Eukaryota > Metazoa > Chordata > Aves > Sphenisciformes > Spheniscidae > Aptenodytes > Aptenodytes patagonicus. Next base: position 10,217,394 of record NC_134950.1, on the reverse strand, counting down.
TCCTAGAAACAAAATATTGTGGTCCTCTCACTGTTAAAAAGAATCATGCTCCAGGTCTGTGTGTTGATATTCAAAGCCTTTCAGAGTTAGGCGCTCCTTACATGGAAGCTCACCTTTCGCTCTGCAGCTGCCAATTCTTTCTTTTGACAGTTGTCTCCACTGAGACCAAGGATGCTGCCAGCTAAGAATGAACACTCGTGCTCTCCAAGGAGCTTGAAATGTCTTTAATTAAACTTTTTTTTATAGATTGAGGAGAGAAAGGATGCTGTCCAAATGACAGCACCTGTCTGGGAAACAAAATCTTTTTACAGAGAGGTGCTAGTTCCAGGGAAAGATCTATCGGCAAAGATCAGGACAAGGGTCCTATTTCTGCTCAAAGAGTAGGAGACTGAAAATAGTCTGAGAACAAATCAGTAACCTAGAAAAAGCCAGTTCAGATCTGTCATCTGCCCAGTAATCACAACAACACTGAACTCCTGTATCCTGAGTGCCTTAATCCACAAGACATGGACACAGTACCTGTTGCCCACTTTTTGCACACAAAACACCAAGTAATTGAGGGTCTTTTTCAATATAAACCAGGGCTTTTTTTTCAAAACCATGAAGTGTTTCATGTGGTGGAAAGAAACACTTCCAGCCCAACTCCAATGCTAGCACAAATAAAAAAAATAAAATAAAAAAAAAAGATATAACATTCTTTTTTTCTGGGAAAGAAGAGAAATCCAGTGAGCAATACTACAATGGAAAAGATCCCAGTATCATCAGCAAACTTAGGGTCTAGATTATACCATCAGTATAATACAAAGTCTCCCAAGTTTGAAGGCCCCTTATTCTGTAGCCTTACGTTTGGGTCCAGGACCCATGGACAGCCCTATACCCCACACCAGAAACTCCTTTTCTCTCTTCAGCAGGGTGTGGGACTGCAGAGGTCATCAAGGCCGTGGCAGAGCAGTCACCAGGGCATGACACCTTTTGAAACAACTACATGATGCAAAAACCCTTCAAAGCTTGCCTGAGTTTGACAAGACTCAAAGTCTGGCGTGGTTCCCTGGGAGCCTCACACACACCAGTTCTGAAACTGCCTGCGTGAAGCATTTTAAACCCAAAGCTGATGGCACGTGATTTGAGAGATATTAACATGTCATGATTCCTTCTCATTAAAACCCCTTGGCAGTATTTTTCCCGGTTGTGTCACTTAACTTTTTGTACCTCTTAAACGTTTGGGTTCTTGTTACTTCCATGCTGCTTTGGCTTCCTAAACTATCTGCTTTTGAAGTGCTTTTTTTTCTAGTAAATAAACCCAAAATTTAAATAATGATTAAACAATAATTCACTAAAGAAGATAGTTTGGGCATGTTGACTCAAATGCGAGTTTATTTTCCATAATAAAATATGTCAATATTTATCCTTATTTAAAGCACAATTTTCTCATATAATAGAGTCAATATTAAGGGAACTATCTATCTTAGAAATATATAAGATGCCATTTTTCATTGTCTGGAGATTGCAAAGCTGAGAAATATTGTAACTGCTGCTATATGAGCATAGCTCTTGAGTCAGCTTCGATAGGGAGACATGAGATTTTTCCATTAATCATTCTTTTACTGCTACTCAGTTTCAGCCATTAACTTGTAATGCCCAGAAGGCTTATAGCACAGAGAATTTGACTGCTGCCAATGTAAAATCACCAATAAGAGGCTGCGGTTTTTAAAAGATCTGTAGCAATCTGCAGAGGTTTTTAACAGCAGAATCCAGAAGGTAAATAACTTTTAAAGGTTTGGAAACTTGTGAAACTAGTTATAAATTCTCAGTATGAATATTGATAACATTATTACAATATCTTGTAAATAGATGCTTATACTCAAAGCCTGACTGCTTTCCAATAGTCATGAAACCAGCAGTGGCCTTGAATCAAAATCCTAGATCTATGCAGCTTGAAATAATGAGATATTAAAAATGCAGCTCTCGGTGTCCATCTTTGCTCTGTTCTAAACTTTGGGTTAATTTTGCCCCACAGACTGAAGCCTTACATTTCACAGTTTGGTCATCCAGGGAAGGAAGAGGACATGGCCCTGAAGATGTCATTGCTTCATACTTCTCAGCACACCAGGGCAGACACATAATTTTAAACAACTCTGTTTCTGAATGCTTAGCTGGTCATTTTTCAATGAAAAAGAAAATCCTTGAATTCAAGAACTGTCTTTTTCTTCATATATTTAATTGCACAGAATTGTTTGTGCATAAGTATTGATGAGTTAGTATTAATCTAAATACCTAGGTAACTATTATGACCTGCATCATAGAAAATCAACGTCTTTTTTGTTTGCTGCCTGGCTACCATACAGCTAATAATGGCAGTGCCCTGATCTGAGGTGAAATCCAGCTCTAAGGAGTAGTAGGCAATATTTAGGTGGTATAAAATGAGAAATAAAGCTGTTGGTAACAGCTTTATGTTTGAGGACTTTTGCAGGAAAGGATAGTGGCTGTGCATGGGATTGGTCCTCATTCTCTATGTGTGGTACAAAACAGCTTACATGGACCATGTGCATAAGCCTGAATTTCGGTGGCTGTGAATTCTGAAACATAACCCAAAGAAAAAGACAAATAACTCCAGATGTCTTGAAATAAATCTAGATTCTCCTGCTCCTGGCTACTGTTTCAAACCGGCCAGCTTGTTGGCGGGACCAAAAGTGTATGGTGAATTTGATTTTAAGGTGAATGTTCTCCTTTTTTAACCTAGTTAATTTGTCTGGAGACCTTCCTGCTGATGGCTATCTAGAGTGGAGATTACATTTCAGTCTGGTTTTAAGTGGAGACCTCAAACGGCTCTCCCACAGAATATGGAGTAAGAAACCTTTCACAGACAGAGAGAAGACAAGAGGCACTTTTATTACATCAAACATCTGTCTGTTTGTTTTGCCAGCATCCATTGTGATTTTAGGGACATTACTGAATTCATTTGTTGCAATTATATGTGATCACTGTGGAATTCTAAAGTTGTTTCCGGGCAGGACCAGTGTGACCCTGTGTAAATGGGTACGAGTCCCCTAATGTATGGGAGACACCAGCTTCCACCAGGTTTCAATTTAGCTTTTCTTTAACAGGTACATTACTGTCTACCACAGCATGATGTAACTGTCAGCTTCATCATTTAATGGGGAAAACTTCTCTAGTTGGCACCCAGTTTTCCTAAGAGGATGCAATTATTAGGGCTGACCATTCATCTTCCTAGGAGTCTGGACTCCATACACAGCAAAACTTACACTTCCAAAACTGCACAAAAGAGTGCATGAATTCATACTAGTCCCGTGGGAGCTCTCCCAGCTGAAAGAAATACTGCTGTTACATTGCTGCAAATGTAGTAGGTAGGTTTGCTTCACTTTCCTTCATTGTGGCACAAAGCTTCTCAGCCCTGTTCACAGCTACACTGGTCTACTTAAGAAGATACCTGTGGAAAACACTTGCAACCAGTCATACACATATCTGAGTGCCTTGTAGGTCAGCCTGACAGACAGATGTGGCACATCTGCAGAACCTGAGAGGACTCTGACCACAGCACAAGGTTTGCATTCTCCCTTGCAGACTCCAAAATGGATGCACGCAGCTTCTAGAGGGCAGATTTGCTGAGGCTTTATAAAGAAAATCTCCTTTCAGCTCCATCTGGCACCGTGTATGCCATGTGTGATATGCAGGAGGGGAAGCTGTGATGGCTGTTTGGCACTGACCTTCAGAGCCCGGCAAGGGAACTCTGTGCCCAGCAGTGTGACAGCTCTGCTTCTCCCAGAGTCCAAGTTCAACATCACGTAGCAGCACGACAGAGCAACACACACTGGCTGAAGAAACACCGCCACTCAGATCAGTGTGGCCCTCACACTTATGTGTCCTTGCTCTAGTAATCGGGGTGAGAGTATGTGGGGATCAGAGGGGCTTGCACAGATTTCATCCCAAACCCCAGATGTAGCATGTGGGCAGCACATGCCATACACATTTAGCACAAGTCCATTGTAGATCTGTGGCCATGCAGGTCTCACTGCAGGCAGCAGCGAGTCCTTTTCCTGGTTATGTGGTTCCCTTCCTCATGCACATCCATCATCACCTTCCTTTTCCACTTCTTTCCCAGTGCCTCAGGGATGGAGCCTTCTTAACGAACTAATCTTGTTTCTGAAGCTGTTAATTTTAACCTTTATTTTGGCACCATCTCTCCAGCACCGTCTGGAGGACCTGACAGCAGTGAGTGCTCAGGACAGCACTGTCTTTGTTATCATATCCTATTCCCTTGGGTATAAAATAAAAAGCACCACTTCAGCTCCATTTTTACATTAACTTTGGCTGGAAGAAGGGGTCACTTGCCTGGGAATATTTCCCAAGCAGGCAGAAAATTGCTTGGGCAATCATCTCACTTTAAAAGCTACCTTCTAAGACAGAAATTAAGTGAGATCAGTTTTGAGGCCACAGCCAGTACAAAGATATAAGTGAGGTGAAGAAAGCAAAGTTTTAAGAAAAGTGCTAAAGTATGAACCCTTATGACCTCTTTTTTTCCCATGTATTTAGTGGTTTCACTTTTGTTGTTCTGTTATCAGCAGGATGGCTCATCTGAAACAGGGAGCTGTCAGATCTGACATGGAAATCAGACATGGAGCTAGAAAAGACATTGTCATAGCTTTGGAAAACTGTCCCAGAGAGCCATTACCTTGGTGGCTAAGCTGAAAAAAGCATTAGATAAGTGAAGTGGTGTTGTATAAAAGAATACAGGCTTTAAAGAAAATCAATGCTCAATCCTTCCTGTTTTAAAATGAATTGCTAATTTAATTCCAAGAGGAACGTAGTATGATGAGCTGGTCAGAGAAACTTCACCTCTGAAAGCAGGTAATTGTGGCATTGGTTATAGAAGACACCTTTTCTTCCTCCTCCACTTTTCAGCTAAAGACACTGTTGTTCAGCATTTGGGTTGAAAGTGATAATTCCCTTTTTAATAGATGTGGGTGGAGAAAAGAAGGGTAAAACAACTCAGATCAGGCCAGGTGACAGGGTGGGAGAGCCCCGAGCTGATGCTGCCATTGGAGATGGACCTAAAACCTAGCACTGTTGGGGACAACCTGAGTTCACAGGACAGAGGTGATGGCACTTGCCCGTTTTAATTGGAAGAAGATCATAGAATCATAGAATCATAGAATCATTTAGGGTGGAAAAGACCTTTAAGATCGAGTCCAACCGTTAACCTAACACTGCCAAGTCTACCGCTAAACCAGGTCCCTAAGCACCACATCTACACATCTTCTTTTAAATACCTCCAGGGATGGGGACTCCACCACTTCCCTGGGCAGCCTGTTCGAATGCTTGACAACCCTTTCAGTGAAGAAATTTTTCCTCACGTCCAATCTAAACCTCCCCTGGCACAACTTGAGGCCATTTCCTCTCGTCCTATCGCTAGTTACTTGGGAGAAGAGACCGACCCCCACCTCGCTACAACCTCCTTTCAGGTAGTTGTAGAGCACGATAAGGCCTCCCCTGAGTCTCCTTTTCTCCAGGCTAAACAACCCCAGTTCCCTCAGCCACTCTGCACAGGACTTGTTAATGTCCTATGATCTGTGGGAGGTATCAGCTGGTTTCACTTCAGCTGAACAATTCTGATACTTATTGTTTCTGTTCTCCTCAACTGCAGATCACCAGACCCTCTGATAAGTATGGATGAAGATGCATCATAACCTTACAAGTAAGCCCCACTAGCTGTTTGCTAGCATCGTGCAGACTTCTTTGGTTAGGAGTGAGGAAGCCACCATGGTACCTGGATGAGTCCATGCAGAGGCTCAACCCATTGGTTTGTGGGTGGTGTTGAGGCACCAGACTACGCACAGGTCTGCTTCCAACAGGGGACTGTAGCTTTTAAATACAGTGCATTGGACGGTATTTAAATACAATACAGTTGGACATCATCACTACTCTAACTTTTCCTCCTGAATAATGTTTAAACAGGTATCCACACAAGCAGATAGAAACAAGTAGATGCAGAATGTGGTGATGCCTGACGAGCTGCAGGCAAACTCATATTTGTTCAACCCAAGGGATCTGGTTGTCTCTGTGCCCAGGATAGCAGAGACCAGCCGAGCATCCCAGCCAGACAGCCAGCAAGACACAAAGATCATAAATGGAGGAGGAGGGGGAGTCCCCACCTTAAACAGAGCAAATACAGCACCGAGTAGGTGGTATCCTGCCCCCAAAATGAGGCAAGGGTTTCCTGATCCCACCTTTTAGAAAGTCAGGGGAACAGGGGATGTGATTGCTCACAGAAACAAGACGCCTACTTAAATCGAACTCTAATGTCTCTGCATGAGGCAGTATTGCACAGCACACTCACCACCGCCCACTCAGGGAGAGGCCAGGGCTCCCTCCCACAGCTCTGCACTGCACCAACATTGCGCTGATGGCATGGCCTCTCACCATTAATCCAAGCAAGACCTGGGTAAACATCTTTTGGCATACAGCTTTGCAGACGAGCAAATCTGAGCACATTTGTAAAGTAATTAACTTCCTTACAAATTGCTTAAATTTGCTTCTCTAATCATAAAAAACCACACAATACAAATAGCACTGGCTTTCTCATTACAGAAATGACCCTGTTGCTATCCACACTGTTGTCATTCTGCTAGGCTAGGCTATAATGATTAGAATTTACAGTCATAATCATCATTCTTCATCTACCCCCTCAAAGGCAAACTTCTTGGGACAGATCCCTGGGTTCAGGGAGACCGTTGTAAAACTGAAGCAATGTCATTGTGTTCAAAGAGTGAGAGAGAGAGCAGAAATCTCTCTGCTGGCTTCAAAAACAATTGACCCTTCTTTAGTAATAGCTAACACAAACCAATAGTTTATCATCAGACTTGACTGTCAGTTACTACAGGAATCCAGCAAAGGGAATCTCCAGCTTGGAGGCATCAATGAAAAAATACCCAGGTAAAGCAATAGCTTACCAAAAGCAAAATATAGTGTGTATCCACTGGCTTTATTGAATGCAAACATGAATAACTATCTGGTTAAAAGGAACTGATGGAAAAGGTTGCTATGAAAAATTGAAACTAGATTTTCAACCTTTCTTTTGATTGCCTTTCTATTATAAGAGTTCATTTAAGAGTCTTACCTTTCTAGTAAATGGTTGAAGTAAAGACTCACTTAAGCTTTTTTATTTATGTGCCAGTTGCCTGGTAAAGAGCAGAATTAGTAAAATGTGATCTCCATGTGATTGCTTGTGGGTTAATTTTTGCCATGCTTATTCCTGAGGAATACAGCTTATCTGCTTTCACTGAGTCTTGAGTTACATTAAGTTAATAAAAGTCTTTGGTTCCTCTTTACACAGTCTTAAAAGAAAGGTTCCTGCTTATGTTCTACCCCTTGTACTGTTCTTCAGCTTCAAATCCATGCTCCGTCAGTCAAAAAATGATTCTTAGTATGAAAAGATGGTGCAACATGTATGATTTAAATTGCATGACCATGGCAGAATAGTGTTCTTAAATTGAATTTTACACTCTGAGCTGTACTCAGCATGGGGTCATTTCCAGTTTGCATCACGTCAGAAGTATACTGTTGAAACTGTTGTGTTACTAACCACACGCATCTTTTCAAAACATTATTTCTCTTGCTTTTGAGTTTGGGGAATAGTGGTATGGAGTCCAGGCTTCTTGTGTCCTACAGCTGGAGCCAGTATTCTCTCCCCTCTGCATTTCCATCAAGTTTTATTTAAATTCCACCTAAGAAACCAGGGTCTGAAAAGCAATGGGTTCTGGAGAATTTCATGGGGATCAGAGGGAGAGTGAGGTGTTATTGAACAGATAAATGAAAAAGTAAATAATCCACACATTAGTTACCCTATACTGTGCAGAATAGTCCCGTTGGGTCTCGGCCAGTGCAGGCAAAGTTCAAGAGAATAAGTCAATATTTCAAAGAGAGTGAAACAGTTGTAGAAGTAGAAAAGCTACTAAGCATTACTACTGGATATAGGATATCCATAAATGTATATATTAAATCAATAAGCATCTTTAAAAATCAACTAGAACATTGTCACCAATTACAGCAGACCAGATGTTCAGGCAGACAGGCATAAAAACTGCAGCACAAAGATTTGCAGAATGTTAGCAAGGGTGTATTGTATCAAAGTCCTTATGTGTAAAAATACGTCCTTGGTAAAAACAATGCTAAATGAAAGGTGAATCACCATGTATATACCAAGATTTAAGCAAACACCTCCTGTATTTACTGATACAGTTCTAGAGCAAGTCGTTCCAATGAAAAAGCAGTCAGCATTTCAGGTCTATACTCAGCCATGAGTCTAATCTCTTTGCTCTTCTACCTCAGAGACAAAGTGAGATGAAAATGCTAGGTGGGAAATGGCTTTGGTTTCTGTACAGTGTCGCTTATTATTTCATGTGACTTAGTTCTGATCAAAATCCTCTGGTAATGAATGGTACCAAAGGATCTAAAGAAAAATAGGTGGCCAGACCTCACCCCACATCTCTGGAGATGTTCAGACTGCAGTGTTAACTTGATCTTATCTAAACTTTGAAAAAATTAATGATAGATAATGAAGAGAATAAACTATAGAGTTGTCATCCCTCACAATCATTCCTGCCAAATTTACTATGCCAGTTAACCATTGTTGCACACGTACTTAACTCTGATAAGACTCCTTTTTGAAATGTACTGATTGCAGCGTCTGAGAGCTAAATCGCAGTGCCCAGCACTGTAATTAACTCAAGATTTATTAATTTATCAAGACTCCTGAAACAAGCATGTCTAATTGCCCTTCTTTATTAATACATTCAAGAATGTTTAACATTTTACTGCCATTTAAACAAGAGTTCTAGTAAGATAGAGTATCAATTAATGGTCCTGTTAAAAGTCAGCTGGTATTTTTACAACAACAGCAGAACTCCTTGTTACACATTAAACACCATGGAGCAATCATAAGGGTTGTGATTTTGTTTGGAAAGGTGCATTGCAATGATACACTGCCAAGATTTTAACAAGTGTCTCCCACAGGACATTCCTTCCTTAAGAGGATGGCAAAAAACTCTTAGTTTTGGGCTTTCCCAGAAAAGGAAAATGAAGGAACAGGAATTCCATTAGTGTGTTTGTCCTTTAAAAGCAATATGCTTTTCCAAAGACCTAAGGATGTAAATGAACTACACTGAACTACTTTTGTTTGGTTCTTGAAATGTGTTGACCTTACAGTCTGCGTTCAGTTTTTTGGTTTTGTTTTTTCCTGGGGACATCATCAGTTTGAACCAAACTGGGATTCATATACATCCCCACCCCTATGCTCCCCACTCATGGTGTTCCTCACCTCTGGAAGTGTGACATGGTCCACAGCTGGGTGAAGGCTGGTGCTGAAAAGCCTTAGTCAGAAGCGGTAACTCCCATCCCATGGATAGAGCAAGACTTGATAGCTCACTTGCACTAAAGCAGTCTTATTTTGGAACTACAAATAACAGCCCAAAAACACAAACAGAGCTGACCAGAAAGGCTTTTTAACAAGGCATGCTGTTATTCTGAAACCAAAGTTTTCTATAGGTGGACTGGTTTCCATCCAACTTTCATTAGGATGCTTTCTTTTGAAGCCTGAGACTTGGTGATGATACAGGTATAATTAGTTGACTACAGTGTCAGTTAAAACACTGGCCTGTGATGTGAACAACACACCAGAAATGCTTTACACTGTTTTACAGTGGCACTTATCAGGATACCTTCAAAAAAACCAGACTGAGTGATGCATGATGATTTAGCAGTCAAAGTCAGTTTCTTACTTCAATATTGGCCAATAAACTCATACTTTTACTTACTGAAAGAATTGCTATAAACTTTATATGTTAGATTCATTAAGCCAATTGAAGTGTCTTTATTTCCTTTGTGAACATGTCACATAAATTTCCATGAGACACTGAACACTGAAGAGCTAGACACAATAAACTGGGAAATTACTTGCTAACTCAGGCATAGTGGGTAGTGTGTTCAAAAACCACCAGACACCAGGAGCTACCATTTTGGCTGCCATAATCCTCTGTAGTTTTATCTACTGAAAAAGTAATTTATATCACTGGAAGTAAGATCCCAGCCTTCTCCTCCTTTCTCTTTCTGATTGCCCAGCAGCCTCTTTTCGCAGGGCAATAGCATAAACAGGCTAGCAGATAGCAAAGGAGGTAAGTCTTAGAAGGTTCTTACTCCCTAAAACAACTGTTGCAAGAATCCCACAGACACACAGTCAGCTTTTTACCTGGAAATTTTCAATTTTCATAGAATCATAGAATAGTTTGGGTTGGAAGGGACCTCTAAAGGTCATCTAGTCCAACCCCCCTGCTGTGGGCAGGGACATCTTCAACTAGATCAGGTTGCTCAGAGCCCCCTCCAACCTGACCTGGAATGTTTCCAGGCATGGGGCACCCACCACCTCTGTGGGCAACCTGGTTCAGTGTTTCACCACCCTCAGTGTAAAAAATGTCTTCCTTATCTCTAGTCTCAATCTACCCCCCTTTAGTTTAAAGCCATTCCCCCTTATCCTGTTGCAACGGGTCCTGCTAAAAAGTTTGCTGCCATCTTTTTATAAGCCCCCTTGAAGTACTGATAGGCTGCAATAAGGTCTCCCCAAAGCCTTCTCTTCTCCAGGCTCAACAACCCCAACTCTCTCAGCCTTTCTTCATAGCAGAGGTGTTCCATCCCCCTGATCATTTTCGTGGCCCTCTTCAGGACCTGCTCCAACAGGTCCATGTCTTTCTTATGCTGAGGGCTCCAGAGCTGGACGCAGTACTCCAGGTGGGGTCTCACCAGAGCAGAGTAGAGAATTTTCTTCCCTGAGGTGCATACAAAACTCAGGATCTTTGCTGTCAGAGTTCTTATGCTCTTTCAGATGTGTCCTAGTCCCTTCCAAATTGGACATAATGTGCCTCAATTATTTAAAAAAAAAAAAAAAAAAAAGATTAGCATCAATAACAGCAATAACAATCAAACTTTCAATTGTTATTTAAAGGAATTCAATTATTCCTTCCTCAATGAGACATTTAAGAACCCTCCTGTGTTTGAGCACGCATACAACTTTTATTCATGTGAATAACTTTTTCCAATGAAAATGGAAAAATTTTCCAATGAACCTTTCTGAAGCTCAGGTGCTGAGTCAGGTCTAGGATACTTTGCACCAAGACCTTGAACCAAGAGATTTCACCATCATAAACCTTTCCTCCTGGTATTGCGTAACATAGGGCTCACCTTGTCATGCAGGCAGAAGGTTCATATAGTACGATTTAGGTGGGCCAAGAAGAAGGCAATGTTCACAGTCAAGTATCCACCAGGAAAATGCTCTTCTTTGGACAGTGTGCAGTAAGTAAGTCACCTGTAGTTACCTTATCCATACACTTACCTGTCCCTACATCTAGTACTGTGTAGGAAGACCTAAGGTGGCTCCAAGACCAAAAGTATGCATGTACATGACTTGATGAAGAGGCAGCTTGATCCTGTAGAAATTTTTAGGGTGCACTCGCCTATAATGTAGTTGAGCTTTGTGCCTCCAGCTCTCTTGTGCCCCTCTAGTGATAACGCCAGCCCAAGAAAAGAAATAGGCTCCTTCTCAGAAGGGTTTGATGTGACCTCCTGGGGCAGCCTTCAGGGCCCTGAGACAACTCTGGTCCTCAGAGGGGATGTCCATCCCACAGGCACTGTGCAGAGCTGGGAGGAGACAGACAAGTCAGTGCTGAATCAGAAACAGTGCAGTCACACTCAGAGCATCTTCTCCCATGTGTTTTCCTTGATAGGCTAATTTGCTTCAGTGGGTATTATGCTAAACTGATGATACCACCACAGGAACCAGCTCACATAGAGCCAGTACTGCACTGGGCCGTATAAATAGACTCAAGAGAAACAGAATACTTTTTTTTTTTTTTTTTTTTTGTGGTCCAGGAGTGTAAAGCCAAAGAGTTTCAATCTTCACATCAATGAGCCTGTGCAAACCCACAAGTGCTCCTTGCCAGGGTGCCAGGTTTTGTATTCAGGGAGTCTTTTGCGCTGCGATTCTGTTACCGTTTGAAAACAAAGCCTACATAATTGCTGGAAACAAACTGCTTAGCTGGGAGGGAATGACTTGCAATGTTTTAAAAGCCATTAAAGAATACTTAGCAATCTCATTATCATCTAATTATGACATGCTGACCAGTGGAAGGCATTGACTACCTAAAATACTATCTGCTTTTTTTAGCTATCATCTCAGCTGGTCCAAGAAAAGATTTTACCCCTTGCTATTAAATGTGCTGCTCACATCTCTCATACCCACCCATAACACTCAACTCCTCAGTTCCATAAATGAGGCAACAGCAGTTCCCTGGGGTTTTCTCTGAGGAATGAACCAAAGTGTTTGATGCAATATCATCACGCTTCCGTAAGTGGCTCTTTCACTGTTTTTGATCAGTTGTACAGTGGTTATTTTTGTTTGTTTGTTTGTTTTCAGACTATTAAGGCAAAAGGACACATGTTAGTAGCTGATAGCACTGAACAGGGTTTTAGATGATTTGGGTTTAGTTCCTTCAAGGTCATACCTGAGTCTCAGGTTTAATCCCCAAAATCTCCATTGATAAGTAGGGGATAATAATTTCTTTGTCTGTCTAGTCTGCTTGGATTAACACCCTGTAGGATCTTGAATTCCTCCCTGGCAAAGGAGGCTTTTACATGGAGCCTGAAGGTACCATTACAATACACATAAGTATTAACACAAGCTCCTTCTTTTCCCTCAGAAAAAGCCCTTTAATTTAAAATCATCATTGCAGTTTCAACTTCTTCAAACATATTTTATTGACAGCTAAAACAACTGAAAATTAAACTTCATAACAACTAGTTGTGGCAGGGACATTTAAATGTAACCATCAGTGAGCAGGGGAACGCGTGCAATGTGGTTTTGAACCCTGTCTCAGCCACTGGTTACTTCTTTAGTGTCCTTAGGCTTCACTACCTTTAAAATGAAGGTAGTAACATCTACTTTCCCCATTAATCACTTTGGACCATAGACATTTCAGTGCCCTCTCTGAAGAGCATCTCCCTGCCAGCTAATGGAGGTTTCAGAGCTAGGGTAAGCACCCAGGTTGTCAACATGTTGAAAGGGAAGAGTCTGTCGTGTAAGAAACTGATTGGCAAGCTGCTGAGTTAGCTAGCAGTGACCAGCAGAAGGAAGAGGTTTACATTGTCTACTGCCTCATGGCATTATCAATCTACTTCAAAGCTCTTACAATTCTAAATCCTGTTAAAATCTAAAGATTTTTTTTTTTTAAGTGTTGGGGGTTTAGGGTAGGGATTTTTCTGCTTTCAGGTGCTTCAGCTTCTGTTAATACTCAAATTTTCCCTGCAAACTCTGAAACTGGCATTTTTAATGTAAGTATAGATACAGTTTCAGGTTGTCACAAAACATCTGAAACTTCTAAAAACACCATAGCATTATGAGATTTTTACAAAAAAAAAAAAGGATGACTCAAAAAATCTTTTCCACTCCTCTGTGAATCCCTAAGCATCCCCTCTGCCTATGGCTCACTAGTAGACTCAAGTCCTCAAGACTCAGCACAGTATTTTGGTTTCAACACAACCAACTGCACCCTTCCCACTTAAAGAGCAAAATAAGAGATAGCTATTTGGTGTCTCTCAGGCAAAAGCATTTAGCTTGAGCCCATGGAAGGCAGCGGATTTTGCTTGCTCTTTCCAAGCAAATGGTATCATTTCTGTGATATGAAATTGCTTCCTCTTATGACTGGGACCACAAACTGAATGGCCCCAGATAGGGGCAAACCTCAGAATTACAGGGCGTTATCTCCAACCCTGCCCATTTGTTCTTTACATAGCCATTTCTGAACCAGCAATATCAGAGCAACTGGTTCAGAATATCAAAATCAGGACAAATTGTACTTGGTTTATGGCTGCCCAGCTCAAACACAGAATTTTGTGGTCAGGAGTGTGGTCAGGACCACCACTTGCTGGTGGTCCACAGAGACCTTAGTCATGTGTATGAAGATGGCTCCTCCTCTGGGTGTCTGATGGGAGGAGAGGAAGAGCTGATGCCAATGGCACAATTACTGTCTCATAGGTGTTGGGATGCTCCTGAATCCAAAAGGACTGAAAATATTCTGCAACCTTCCCAATATCAATGTGCTGAGTGTAAGGCGTTGCGTCCATTCCAAGAGTATTCTGGTGAGAAGTAGCTTACACCAATGCCAGGGCATGGGTTAATAGCCATATGAATCCATTGCTATTAAAAGAAAGCCCATGATGAGCAAAACTTTGGGAGTCACTGGAACCTAGTGGAAGCTATGGAAAAGCATCAACGAGTCAGTAAATACCTTGGAGTAAGTTCAACATCATTAAAAAAGGGTTAAATGTCAGTTAGTTCCTGATTATATTGCTTTGTCAGATTTGTGCCTCAGAAATGTTTAGAAACACAAATAAGTGAACTAATGACTGTTGATAGATCCAACACGGCAAACAGGGCATGAGTCACTGCCCGGTGAGGTGCCCTAAGGCATCCAGGATGTCCACAGCGGGTTGTCAGGTATGACACAGGACCTTCAGCAGACCATGATCTCCAGTATATCCAGTGATGTGTGAAATGGCACTAACTTCCCACCTGAGAGGCAACTAAATGACAAACTTTCTTGTGTGATGTGTTCTACGCTATGAGAGAGCATATCTTCCTAGACAGACTTATAATCAAAACAGCCACATGAGGGTTAAGAGGAAAGCAATTATCATCCTGTTTTTACACAAGTAGGCAGAAAGAGACAGTGGTTTGCTTAGGGTCACTGAGGAAGTCATAGACCAGTCTCATTCTGGTGCATCATTCAACAGACCATGCTCCCATAGCCCCCCTCTGTGTGCACAGACACCCCATAGTAGGGTGCACCATCTGGCAAAGGGCTGCAGCCTTACCCAACTATTTCTCAAATGCTGTATTAGGACTACGGGGTTACAAGGGTGTGCACAAGACAGAGCCCCTTCTCGGTCATTCAAATTTTGCCAGAGAGAAGCTGTGTCAGGAAGGCAATCAAGATCAAGGAAACATTATTGTTTTAAGTCCACCTGGATTCCCTTCAGGATCTATGTTAAGTACCACTGGTTGAACATGAGAATTTTTTCCCTCTCCTCCCTATTCTCCTCCTCAAATAGTGATGCTCCCGTGCTGCTTTTTGACACTGAACATAACTGTCTGCAATTCCAGGAGTAAGACATCCTGGCTCTGGCCGTAATGCAGGCTCCTGTCAGACAGCATCATTTATGTGTGGCTAATATGGACACAGAAATGCTCTGCTCCCAGAGACAGAACCAGCTCATTAATTGTTTCCATTCCTTCAGAAACTTCACAGAGAAATAAATAGTCATGGAAGCTCATACCAGGGCTTGGACCTCATATAGCAGAAGACACTCGGTTTCTTGGGAGCCCATGCCCTCAGGACTCTCAAGTTCCTTTCATGAACATGACAATTAATGCCTTGCAGACAGGATGGACATTGATGAACTGTGTGTCCTCAGTGAGTGATTGTGAGGTCTTTCTTTCCCCTATCCTCTCATAATTTAAGATCTTCACTCTTACATTTTACATTTCCTCCCCTGCTAGATGTATTTTTTCAGCTTCACTTACACCGGTCAGGGTTTGTCCCAAAGCAGCCTCTCCTCCGCCAGCTCCCTGTACACATACCTCCCTGACCCACTGTGAATAAGACCTCTCTGTCTAAAGCAGCAATCACTGAAGAGCCTCAAGAGTTCCCACTTCTCGTCCTCCCCCTCTTTTGATGCACTGATTATCCTCTTGTCGGATCAATAGCCCATCTGCTTTTAAGAGTTTTCTAGCATTCTGATGCTAAATTAAAACAGAGAGAATCAATCCTCAGTTAATTTCCCCAACCAAACAATTTATATCTCTCTTCTGATCCACCATCATGTGAATTATATAGTACTGACATACTGTGAGGCCTCCCCAGACAAAGTAAGCACTTTTATAATGCTGAATTACCCTCCTTATTAGTAACTCTCAAATGTGACAAACCAGGAAATTTATTTTATAATGTTGTATAGTCCTTGGTTGAACTTGTTAAAACTCCCAGCTATTGTAGTGGAATAAATCGCTAATTAACAGTGGGTTTTGCTTTGTTTTTAATGGACTTTGGGGATACATTTCAGACTTAGATTAAGATTAGTGCAAAACAGAGTTCTCCTTAATTATTTCAAATTGAGTGTTATGCTAATAGTAAACAATTAGTTCTTTCCTGAATGAAAATTAATGTTCTATAAATAATTACAAAACCAAGCTGCTATGTGAGTCCCAAAAGGAGCTGCCAGACTTAGTGGTTAACCCACAAGAAAGAGGCATGGATCTTTTCCGTGGTCTCACACTTTGTGAAAATTAAGCATGCGCTTTGGTGGTTTTCTAGGGTCTTTCTGCTCCTGTTGAAAAAAATTTAAAATACAGGATATATATAACCTACAGAGGGTATTTTTGAAGGCAAAGGTGTATGGCCTTATGGTTGCCAATTCTCAGGTCACTTCTCAAATCAAAGCTTAATCAAAATATTAGCATCCATTCCAGTGGAGAGTTCTGCTTTTTGATGCTTTGTACTCACTTTTGCACAGGGAAAACTGGGAACACAGAAAATTGAGTTATCATCTCAGCTGATCCCAGTGCAAGTTTAGTTGACAAGGTGTGAGACCTTTATACATCATGTTCTAGATCACTTAATTCTCTTGCTGAACTCCTAGAAGCTAACATTTTTCTCTTTATGGCTGAAAAGCTTTAGTTACACATTTTGATTTATATTAGCTTTTTCTCAGGACCTCTGAGACACTCTTCAGCATCTTTCCATGCCTTACAGATCCACTCTGCAGTCAGTGGAAAGGGACAGACACCTCTTGTGCATAAATCAGTAAAAGGTAGGATTTCTAAACTCACAGAGTAAAGGATTTCTCATCAATGAAGGCAAAGTTCATGTTGACAGGGGAAGCAGAACAGCTCCTCTGAGCACCGGCGTCACCTACATAACTCAGGAGGACAAAAATCAGTGCCCTGTTCTTACAGCAGTCCATCATGGCTCTGCACTACCTGTTCCCAACCCATTCCTCTGCCACAGCTGACAGTGCACATGCTGCCCCATGGGGTGAAGGAGTGATACACACAGCCAGGAGCCAGGACTCCCACACCTTGCCTTCTCTGCGGATGCAACCCTGAACATGCACAACCTTTTTTTCAACGGTGGAAGAGACAAAGCTGCCAGGGGGTGGCAGCCCTGGGGGCTGAGTACATCAGCACTTGGTAGTGCTGCTGGGCGTTTCGCTCCGTCCTGCCGCACAGCATTGCATGTGTCTGGGGAGGCCCACCACCACCACCGACCCAGCACACACCTCGTACAGAGACACCAGTGCTGCTCCGAGACTGGAGGGATCTCTCTCATTGTGTCTCAAAACTATAATTTTGCCATGTCCACTTTTCCACCCTGGGCAACTACCTACTTTGCCTTTGTCTTAAGTCTGCTCAGCCTTGTGCTTTATCTTACACAGCACACCAGAGTCACAGAAGTCAAGGAAATTTGCAACAGACTCTTGCCTCAGTTTCCTCATCATTTCTGAGTATTTGCTTGAGGCCTGTCAAAACCCTGTGATAATCCTCTCCTTCCTTTCTGCTGTGACCTTATTCTGGCATGAGGGAAGATATCAGAGATTCCTCAGAGCAGATGTGACATTTTGTTCCCTGTAATCTCCTTTCTCCATTCAGCCTCCAAGCCCTCCTCAGAAATGGCAGTGTACCTCATTTCTTGCCCATGTGTTAGCCAGCTAAAAACATCCCTACCACCTCCTACAAACGAGCACTCTGAAGTGCCTAGAGACCTCTGCTAAGGTGCTGATGAGTCTTGATGTCCAAGAAGTGTCCAAACCACAACAACCCAGTTCTTATAGCCCCTCGTCTGCATTATGGGAGAGAAGACATAACAGCATTAACTTAGAGCTTGATGAGCGTGTGTGCTTTCCTAATGTTCCTCCCAGACTTGTGCCGGTCCTGAGGTCCTCCTCTAAGCCTGAGTTCTCAGGTGAGAGGGAGATAAATTCTGTCCACTCTGTAAGTAAAATAAGGTTTCAATTTGCTGTCAGAACTTTAATTAAAACACTTATAGATCAACTTTACCATGGCAAATTGTCTGCGCCGCTATTGCTATAGGAAGATGAATGTTAGCTGTGAAAACAGGCAAAGTACACTCCCCTAGACTAATGTGTAATTTCATAGCCATTGATTTTTGACTTTGAAAATTCTCCCACATGCTTCTGGGAATTGGAACTTGTTACAGGTGACCTGGCAGCAGCTTTAGCAATTTTTTAAACCTTTTGTGAATGTGGAAGAAGAGTCATTTTGTCCATTCATGTTTTTCCATAGCAGGCATGACCTGCAAGCACCTACCTCCCAAGTTCTGAAACCCAGACTAATTGTTGGATTTAACAGATATTTAACAGATAATATGTAACGTACAGCTTTAATTTCTATGGGATATTGATAAACAACCACCATCTCCTGTTATAAGACTAAGGGTCTAATTCTGCAGTCTGAATATCAACTTTTTGGGGGGCAATAATGAAAAGTCAGATTGTGTAGCAGGATAAATCTAATTACTGGAATGAATCTGTTTATGCCAGTGAGATACATTAAAAGAGCACAAAATGTAACTAACTATTACTGACTTGAGAGCAGGTGTGTGATTTACTATATAACAGGCTATTTGAAATGGTCACATAACTAAATGGGCAATTTTACTATCAAAATTAACCATTTAATGAGGATAAATGTTGAGATGCTTTTGGTAAATTCTGAATGTTTAAAATCAGTCATTGCAGCATCTGAGCACCTCACAGTCCCTAAGACATTATGTTCAGATCACTTCCTTGGAGAAGCTACATTAACTGTGGCCATCACTTCTCTGCTCTTCGCTCAGCTCAGCATGGCAGGAGGTCAACTCTCTCTCTCTCAACACTCCCCTAAATGTGGAGGCACAACTAGGAGTGAAGGTTAGGCTGTACACCAGGGGTCTGAGCCACAGACAGACACACACAGCTTTCCAGCGATTTCTGGATGTCTAAGGGGCCTGTCCAATGCCACATAAGAAATCAATGGCACAGCATCAGATTTAACTGAGACCCTGTACCACTCTTCACCCAGCAGCTGAGCTCTAGGTTTCTGTAAAGATGTGTCATACATGCTCCATCCCAGCAGCATTCCCAGGGGGCCACTCAGGAAGGAACGAAGAAAGCAAGAATCACCAGAAAAAGTCACCTTTTCTAACCAGAAGAAAATGCACTTGGGATTGCTCATTGCTTTAGATCTGCACTACGTGTCTGCACCACAGCAACGGGACCACTTGAAAGTGCTGGTAATTAAGACACACCTCCTGGCAGTCCCTATGATGGTCCAGTTGTAGCATGTTAAGCAGAACAGAAATAGACTGTGGTAGTTTCAGCGTGTTCACATTGTTAGCAGCGGCAGAGGATGAAGGCCACCAATTAGAGCAGAGAACACACAAACAAGGTTCAAGACAGAGGTCGGGGTGAGGGTCAAGGCTGCTTGGGGGCAGTTGGACCTTGGTACAAAGCCTACAAAGGCAGCTGCCCAACGCTCTAGCCACCTCATACCACAAGCCCTCATGCCACAATTGTGCCCTGACCACATCTACTCAAAGCCCTGCCTTAGCACATCTGGGCCTTGTTGTAACTGCATTTATCTAAGATCTGAGTTAAATCCATTAAGAGAGAAAGACTATACCAGCATAGCTGTGATCAAGAGTCAGGTCTGGCTGGCTACAGGAAGGTGGGAAGGCAGCCTGGTGGGTATGCAGTTGTCCAGCAATATCCAGCTTTATCTGGGACCCACATCCAATTAAAGCAACTGTGTATACACACTAGACATGCAATTTCATCAATATCATCCATTGACTTTATTTACATGCTTAACATCAGTGGCATTTTTTTCCTTCTGTCATGGAGTTGTCAAAGACATCCTATCCATCAGTGTAAATGTGAGGACTTAATTCCAGCTACTGCATGCGTGGCCTCAGGGCACTGATGAGCAGAAAAACAGTGTGGTTTGATTAACCAAGTTCCTGTCTACGTTGTCAGCTGAGTCCCCTTCTTGAGCAAACATAGTCCAGCTGCTTCTTGTGTCGTTATGCATTTAGGTCTGCCTCTGTTATACTATAAATGAGAAATCAAGGGTAAACAAGAAGGTGAGGGGTTTATTAAGCTCCTTTACTGTGACTACTGCTTCTACTGGCATTTCCTTTGACTTTTGACCTTCCTTGATGCAAAGGCTCTGGTCTCCTTGCAGCTAAGCTGCGGCTTTCTCTGAAGTACATGGTCTGTAATGTGATGCCTGCGGATATGGTACCTAGGGTAATTAAAATGTTTGTTGACTTTGGTTCTGCCCCCACCAGTGTGTAACTATGTCCTTAGGAAACCAATGTTTGCTTGCTGATGAAGTGCCAAACATTGGTGCATAAAGTCACCAAAGTTCTTAGTCTTTAATGTTTCATGCTTCTTCATTACTAATTGAATAAAGTTA
This sequence comes from Aptenodytes patagonicus, assembly GCF_965638725.1. Classification (NCBI taxonomy): domain Eukaryota; kingdom Metazoa; phylum Chordata; class Aves; order Sphenisciformes; family Spheniscidae; genus Aptenodytes; species Aptenodytes patagonicus. The sequence goes on along the minus strand of NC_134950.1, from coordinate 10,196,801 downwards.
AAGTCAGTGTATTTGGTGAAGAACACATGAAGGTGCCATTTACAATGCAGGAAACAAACATTTATAAATTCGTTCTACAGTGAGGACAGTACTTGCCTTGCTCTCTAATGATAAATGCCTGAGGCATCACAGAGTTATGCAGTCTTGCAAGATTGAGGCCAGATGAAATACACTTGGCCAAGTATCAAAGTCTCCTAGAAAAGGCCGTACAGCGCCCTAAACTCTGCTAATGGTACTGACCAGTTCTCCACTGACTTATAAGGGAGGTAGCCTAGCCTGATGTCTGACCTTTTAGTTACAGTTCAGTGAGATTAATCCTCCCTTTACATTATGAGCAATTTTCAGTACCATGGTTTCTTTTCGTTGTTGAGTAAGTGATTTCATACCTTGTGTGCTTCACACATCCACTGAGCTTTCATGAAGCAGATGACGTCAGCACTTTTCACATCTCCTGGTCCCCCATCTTGTGGTCCAAATAGCCTCAGCCTCTCCCTTTTTCAACTCTGTATACAGAACTTTATTGATGCTTTTGATCTTTTCTCCTCACTTCCTTGCTCTTCTCTTTTCTAGCTCACTTTCTATGGCATGATAGTCCTGATGGCTGTCAGACTTTTTTCCTAGAGGGCTTTGATAAATGAGAGATCATTGGGAAGTTGTCATGGATGTAGGCTGTCAGGAATGGGGCAAACTGGATGCCCCATGGACCTTCATTACCTCTGATTCCAAGATCACCAACATGATCCTTTCAGTCCGATGTGTCTAATGTTTAACAGCACATGGGGATTTCTACCCACTTTCAACAGGATCCTGTGGGGCTCAAAAATAAACTACAGGTATCAGACATAATAGAAGCAGTGAACTTCTATAACTCTGCCAGTGATATCCAAGAAATTCAGGTCCTTCCTTTGAGGCACAGAACTAGAAGAAATGGTTGCAGTTTTTCTAATTGTACCTGGAAGCAAGCATTACTGCAGGGAAGTTAGACAGATTGAAATCTTCCCTGGTACTGGATGTGGCAGCTCTAAAGGCACTGGAAACTGGCGGTCTGCTTTGGAAGAAGCATGAGTACTACTGGAAGCTGTTAAAACAAGACTGCTGAAAATGAGTAGTTTAGGAAATGGATTAGTTAACAGATTATTTGTACTGTAACTGATAACAAGGTCAGAGCAAGGTTATTACAGCAACGGGCTTGACTTTGCAAAAAGAGTTGATATTTGCAGGTCAAATCAAAACTCTGTTTTTCAAATGAAAAGTTCAGCAAGACCAAAGGGAATCCGATTAAAAATGCATACTGAGATGCAAAGATGGGCTGCAAAGGTCAGCAAATGGTCCAGACAAAATTTACTTGCAGAAAATGTGGCATTAATCACAACAAAATGGAAAGGGGTCCATTGCCAGAAGAATGTGGCTGTGCAGAGAATACACACAGCTTGCAGCCATCGGATTCATTTTTTCTGCGTATTCTGTCAGGCAGCACTCCAGTAAGTTCCTTGTAGTTGTTTACCTCTGAGCTAACCATCTAGATTTCCTTTACCATGAGTGGAGAGAAACAGGCTCTTCCAGGGCATAATTCATCTCACAGTGAGGTAGACATCTAAATTACATCACAGGGATAATGTTCTGAAAATTACTATTTCTCTCCATCAACTGTGAAGAAAGCCATGGGTGACTGGCTCATATGCATGTGTTTCTACACTGTGGACATCTAAACCAAAGCAAGATTAATCCAGCTTTTTTTGGGAAGCCACGGGCATGTCTAGCCCATCAAATACACCAGTTCTGGAATGAAAAGTTACATAACCATCACTGCACCTGAACATTGCAGAGCTTCTGAATTAGGGTGTGAGGGTAGGCATTGCAGTAATGTCACCACACTGCTTTGGGGACCTGTTTATTCTTCACACACACACAGAACTTAAGTAGCTCTTAGATTCACTTTCTAATCTGTACAGAAAAATCACACTTCTGGACTGGCAGTCTCCATCCACTAATTAATGCCTTCATTTTTACACACTTTGAGAGTCTTCTCAGATCCATCTTTTCACTGGTAGTTGGTCAAATGTCTTTCTGTGGGTGCATCCCCACAGCCTTCCCTCAAGCTCCTATCCAAAAAGCTGTCACTTCTGCTAACCTCACTCCACCTTTAACAGTAAACAGGTATGTACCCACTGATGGATAACACTACTGTAGAGCAATTCCCATAGCCTTGGTAATCTGCTGGAGCCTCCTAGTGAAGCAGCTGCTGACCAAATAATTCTGGACTGAATTTTCACCCACCATTGAAAATTCCTTGGGTGATCATGGAATTAACAAGTTTAGTGATAAAGGGAGTTAAAAAAAAAATACTGTTTTTCCAGCTAAACAGCAAATCTGTTTTTTCTGAATTTTGCACTGGGAGTTTCAAAGGTTTAGTTTAATGCTAGACTGTAGCCAAGGGGTTTAAATGTGTGCCTGAGAAAATGAGTGTATTGGGGTGAGGAAAGAATTATATGATACACACAGATGCATGAATATAAAATACACTAACTGTTACCTGATCTTGCTCACAGAAAACACTGCCACTAAGTTCAACACAGTTAACGAGGGTGCGGAGTGAGGACTAAAACCACGTCTGATAAAAGGAGAATCTAGTTCATGCTGTTTCAACATCACTTAAAAGTGACTGTTGCCCAGCCATGTTTGTTGGGGAAAACACTGACGTTCTCAAGAGAAGTAGTGTGTGCTGATTTGGGCCAAGCCTCCCTGAAAAGAGAAACAATTGCAACCTCCACACCCATTGAGTGCATGAGCCCACTCCAATCACGGGCATATGGAAAGCATATGTGGGCCAGGAGGTTTCCACTGAGAAATGTGTTCTATGAGAAAGGCTGACAGAAAATGTAGCAAAAAACCACCAGATCCAATCTAGAGAAGACTATGAAATGAAGCTTACAGATAAAGAGGGAGCAAGTGCTGGTGCAGAAAGAAGAGAAATTGTCAAAGGAGATACTGTATGGGCAGGTGCTATTCAAGCCGTTGATTTTAGGCATCTGTTTTAGGAAATTTGACTCCTCCAATGGAAACCTATCCATTGCCTGTACAGATGTGTCTAGGCTCCATCCAGGTGTGCCTGCAGGCTGGCAGCTGGGCAGCTGGGCAGAGGCTACAAAGACAGGTACCTAAAGTGAAATGTTGTGAGCATCCTCAGCACCTCTTACTGATCCCACCAAGGAACGATGACCTTGTCCCCCCTTTGTATAAGAAGACTATAACAAAGAGAAACCTGACACATCCCTGTTTTTTCCTGTGAACTGGAACAAGCAGTAAGACCCTGAATTTTGGGTCATTCTTACAGTCAAAGACAGTCTCCTGCACCATTAAAAGCAATGACACCCTGGCAAAGGTGACATTCCCTTGCAAAAAGGATCTTACTAAGAAAAGGAGGAGCAATGTAGGAGAAAGAAGGAAAACAGAAGAAAGGAATACTTTTTCTTGTTCTAAACTAAGTGGGAGGATGTGGTTTAAATTTTGACCATTCTAATTCTAAATAATGCAACTCAAACAAAGTCACCCCACAAGACTATGATTAAAAGTACACATTTCTCCCTTTCTCCTTTTCTGATCAGTCTTTGAGACCTGGATAATTCAACCCACCTAGAACTTAATCTGTCAGCAGACACCTTTCCCAGCCACTGTGTAAGGAGCCCCAGAGATCAGTCAGTCAGTCAACATTATGGCAGGGGTATCTCCTCCAAAGTATGCTGTAGACATAGAGGACGGACACAAACAATTTACATATCCAAAAGATTGTGAATACCAGGGTCTCTCCTTCAGTCTGATGGATCCTCTAACCTTTTGGTAAGGGACTGTTATATAATAACTCCCAAGCAGATTTGGGTTACTTAAACCTGGGTGTCTGATGCCATTTGAGATGTCCTTGTGTATCTGAAATAGATAGATGTGGTCACATTGCTAGATGTAACACATAAGCTACAGGAAACTTGTGCCCTTCTTCAGCAGCTGAAGATCAGGTGGGACAAGGCAGGGCATCTGAAATGTCACCAGACCCTATATTTAGGCTAATGATTGAAGTGGAATACAGGTAACTCGAAACCGATCCTAAGCAAGATCCTTCTCTGCCAGCATTGACTCCCACCATCCTTCAGGGGAAGCTTAACTTTCACCTAGGACTTCATTTGGAAACATGCCAATGGAGATTTCCTGAGATTTTCATTCTGCCCTTTCTTAGGTCATTCATACCCATTTTGGCCCATGATTATTCTCTATAAGCTGAAGGCTCATCAATGGAAAGATACAAGTTCCTCCCTTGGTTTGATTTTCAGTGAGCTAATGCACACCCTGGAGAAGGCCATCTCTCTCCCTTGACTATAACAGCTCTAGCGGTAAAATCTTTCAGTTTGGCTTCTGAATTGAGTAAATAAAACTGGGTGGATGAGTCCAAGTATTAGGCCTTATTAGTCTAAGTTGAGAATGCCATGTCCATGAGAAATTTTCTCCTTTTTTAGTCCAGAATTAAGCCCAGAGTATTTGTAAGGTACGTGTATCTAGAAAAATACAGTCTGAGTTTGAATTTCTGCTTTTCTTAACAGGGACTTCTACAAGTACATCCACCTATAAGGAATCGATAGCTGCCAGCTGGTTAATGTGACTGAGTGAAGTTCACACAGGCTGTGTTGATGGGTGTGATTAATTGTGGAGGGTCAGCTCAAGCATATCCTGCAACTGGGTAAAGGTGGCTCTAATGCAAATTGGTCGACTGGGAATAAACATCATTAATTCCATATGACATGTCAGATAAACAGCATATGGAGAGGTATGCATTTACAAAGCATCAAAAGACTAACTTGTGTAGAGTTTATCCTGAGATAGCAATAAAAGTAATCAATTTGGATTTAAACATGTTCCCAGAGATATGATGAACCAATTGAGATGAATGGTTAAACCATGTACCTGCTAGCTTTCTTGAACTATCATAACACTATCAGTCAGCAGTAACTGGCACTGTAAAGAGCAAGTTTTATACTGTACACTTGGCCATCAGTGAAATTTCTGTTCCACAGAAAGCAGCAGGGTTTCAGAAAAATATTAGAGCCAGTTGGGACCAACAGTAAAAAAACCTACCAAATCTGAACGCTGAATGCCCCCATCCACCCATTCCCAGAGCACATTGTGTGTGGAGGTACTGGGCCATTACATTTTCTAGGAAAGCTGGTTTATCTGGGACTATCCTGTCCACCCCTTCTTCTACCACTGAGTCTCTAGCTCAAATGTAAGGCAGGCTGCTTCCTTGGCAGGTGTCAGTGAGAGCAACTGAACATGTCACCGGATTCCCAGCTCAATAGGCACTCACCAAATTTTCAAGTTCCCAAAAGAAAACTCAGCATTTTCATGCAAAACTTACGTTTTCCCTAATGCAAATTTTCGTTCTGCAAAAATAGCATCTCCTAGTAGGAAAAATCCCAGCCATCTCTATATACAAAGACAAATTCCAGGAAAGACAGTCTTAGCCCCTCTCCCTCCGACTTTTGTCTTTTTCTTCTGCACCCATATAATCCCTGGGACGCAGGCCCTAAGTCATGGCTGGAACTGTTAAGTACATATCAATTAATAAAAAATAATAGTTTCCCATGAGTAGTAAGAACTTTACTGTAGTGTGCTCATAATAATGTAATTAGTGTAATTCTGGTGGGGGTCTCTTTGCTTGGAACAACTAATAGGTTGAGATCTAACACTGGCGTCTTTTGCGCTGCATTGCTTTCATTAATATCTCTTGCTTTACATACAGAGTTAGCCTGTTTGTTGGGGTCCTAACAAATATTTAAAATACAAATCCAGCCTTCTATAACTATCCACGTGATAACTAAGCCCAATATGCAGCTAAAAAATCACCTACAGTTGATCAAGACCTTCATACAACCAAAGCACAGATGCCATGAGCTGATGTGACTTTACATACATTTTGCAAAGCAGCTGCTAACCCTTCCTTTTGCATTTGCAACACCTCAACAGGAGCATTTCAGTATATCATTGTGGCCTCCAGGCCATTGCATTCACAGGTCCTTTGCTTTCTGTCATAGCTCTGTATTTAAATCTCCATAGATCTGAATGTAGTTATTTTGTAGGTGGAGCATACTGAGAAAGCAGCACTTGTTAGCACAAAAAATTTTAATTTTGATTCTTTTTTTTGTTAACTGACTGTTTTCCAACTAGGTTATATGAAGCATAAGAAATCAGCCTCTGTAATAAAAGATCATTGGCTCCGCTGCTTGAAAATGGAGACATTTGCACTAACACAGCAAATGAGCAACGAACAGAGAAGCCACTGGCTGTTTGCAGCTCTGAAATATCTGTTATCCTGAGAACATGTTCCCGTCTAGGAACATGTCTAACACCTTCCTTTGGTACCAACATACCAACATAAAGGAAATAAGCAAATACTTCAGTGGGGAGGGGATCCATTTGTCATGTTGACTCTATATGGACTGGAAATCACTTTCTTTCTCTATCTTGAGAACTGATGATTGAGAAAAGACAAATGGTGTTTCACTTGCCCTAGGAAAATATTGCAGTGCTAGATAGGATAGTGAATGCAGATACTTGTCTGGATCTCCTCATCCCCCTCATCATACCAAAAATGAAAGAAGAACTAGTTCCTTTCTGAAATCTCGTATTCTTGCCTAAGTTTATAATCAAGAGTGTACATAAGAAATGGTGTTTATACAATTCTAATTTGGAAAGTACTACATTTACCTTCTTCCTCTATTTTCCAAAGGGCTGAGCTTACATATTTTGTTATTTACCTCCACTACAGTGGCTGAGAATTGATTTCTAAAAGCTTTCAAGCAGAAAGTAAGGAGGAAGTCTTACTAGCCATGTCAAAGACTCTTCTGTTTCCTGCACAAAGAGGAAGTCTGAAATATTCTGAATTCCAAGAAATAGATAAAATAAAAATGTCACCTCAGCTGACCAGAGGCACAAGAATGAGATTCCTTTTCCCTAACTCTGCCTGTGATATGAGTTTCCGTCTAAGCAGAGTGTCCAGGCTCTCTTTATGGGCAGTTTAGGGAGTACAACACTTCTAACCAATGTGGGTGACCACTGTAGGAAATGCCCTATATTCCCCGAACTCTGCTGACAACTCTCCACTGATTGTAAAGGCAGCCCAGGTGACTAGCTCAGATATAGATGCCTGCACCATATACAACCACTTTAAGCAGATAAATCCCTCCCTGGAAGGCCACACACTCCCCTGAGGCCCTGTGCTTCTGGGAAGGGGAGGGATCATTAAGACCTGAGCCACCAAACTTTCTTCATTTTGTAGGACTTAAAATATCTGCATCTTCTGGGGGGTAAGATATTGAGAGGCAACTGAGAGATGGTTATTTGTGACTTTGTCACAGTGCTCTGTGCAAGTGCTGACCATGTTTTGGATCTGAATGTTTATGGGAGATGGGAATTGGGCAGAGACGGGAGGTGGGGTTTAGGAATGGGGGTGCATAGCTGGAGGGGTTAAAGAAGGACTCCCAGGGCTGGATTCTGGTTGAAAAAGAGGGAAGAAAGTATTTGGCAGGAGACAGGAGCTGAAAAGAAAGAATGGAATTAGAGGCAGGACATTAGGTAAACCCAGGGAATGGGCTGCCAAGGGAAGAACAGGAGAACTTTCTGCCTACAGAGTAATTGGGAGCCCTGACTCCTTGGTTGAGGCTCCTCTCACCGGCAAAATAAATGAATAAATAAATAAATAAAAGTTCAGTTTTATTCTTGCTTCAATCAGAACTAAAGCATCTAAGCAGAACTATGTAGCACTCCCGGAGGAGTAACTCCTGGAGATCCACAGCACCCAGCTGCGGGGGACAGTCAGCACTTCCCAAATGCATATGGTAAATCAATGCCTGTTATTTCACATTTCATCTCATGAGAAATCTCCCTCTGAAACGTGCATATGTCACCACTGATCCCCCCCTTCCCCTCCTCTTCCATTACCATTGCTGGTATTTGCTCTTTTTTGTGTCTGGCTGATTCAAAAATACAAACTGAAGTTGTGCTGCAAATTAACGACTGCAAAAGCCAGCAGCAACCGCTGTGGCTGTTTCCATTCCAAAATTAAGGAGAGTTTGCCATCTAGAGGGCAAGCAAGACAGAAATTTTGATCTATGGTGGGGAGCAGCTTTCAATTTGAGTACAGGCAGTTCAGTATTACAAATTGGGCAGCACGACAACGACAGACTTACACCAAATAAGGAAGAGAGCTAGTGGTTTCTTTCTGAGTCTGGGAGGAATAGTCATTTTCTTATCTAAATTGTGCAAACTGAAATAGCCAGACAGTTTAATTAAGCTCAGCAGATCAATAGCATTCACATTCAGCAGAGGAAAAACCTTGCCAGAGACTGTACTTTTTGGGCCAGTCTGTTCCACTATGCATGTAGGCAGAGCTGGGATGATAACCAGCACTGGATAAAACTTTTTTTCCAATGCAACTGGGGTTGGTTGCAAACTTCTGCTGAACCCCAAACCTTCATCCCATGAGAGTGGAAATCTTCCATTTTTACACCCAGATTACACAGAAAATTAATTACTTCTCTCCAGTCCTATGCCTTCCCCCGTATATTTCCTCCATGATAGATGTCAAAAGTGCTCTCAGGGTCTCTTTTTTTCCTGGGAAAACTATGGGGTTTTTCCCCCTTTCCTTTGTTTCCTTTTCCCTTCTGGTGTTTCTTGACTGCATTAAAATGCTCTGTTTTTGAAAGCCCTGAGCTATGCTCCCATCCATGCAGTGGCTCTGCCTGCTTCCTGGGGAGGAAGGACTAGATGACCTCCAAAGCTCCCTTCCACCCACCATTTCTGGGATCGTGTGGAGCACAGAGCCAGGAGTAGTCTCTGTTCCATACAACATGCTATTAAACATCATGAGCCCCATGTTGAATGGGGCTCGTGGGTCTGCAACTTGGGGATGGTGGTTCAATTAGGCTGCAAGGCAGCTGAGAGACACTGAACTGTTGAACAAATATCCCTTTTGTAAACTACCTGCAAGTGTTTAGGAATGATGGCAAAGGCAAACACAAGGCAGAGACCTCCAAGCATTTCATGATTTTGAATGCTTGTTGAAGTCCATGTCAGGCACTTGGACACCAGTGTATTGGAAAGCCAGGTTTGCACACCAGGAGAAAACCAGTTCTGCATACAGGTTTCAGATGCTCTTCTACTCGTTCCTCCAAGGTTTTAATCTGTTGATTTTGCGAGCTTGTCTTTGCTTTCCCTATGTCTCCTGGCACTTGGTTCTCAATATGCTTACAGGCTACTGCGGGCATTGCTGTCATGACCTGTGCAGTACTAATGAAACCATCTGCTGGGTCAACCTGTCACTTTACATGCATTCCAGGCTCTGATCGCATGAGATCACACAGGCAAAGCAGCTACAGGCCTCACAGCAGTGCCCTCATGTGATTTTAGGAGGCGGCTAAGCTACAGGAGAAGTTTTTTGCTGAATGAGACGCTAAGCTGCTGTTGTGAACGCTTGTGACCTTTGAAGATCACAGACTGCTTTCTCTAATGAACAAAGCTTAAATTAGAGGTCCCATTTCTCATTGGAGAAATGTGAATTTTGCCTCCGTTTGCCCTTCACTTTCAAATAACACAGAAAACTGACTTCTGAAGTGCATCCAAGGCCTCCTCTAGCTTATAAAACGTGTCCAGGGACAACTAAATGAGATAACAATATAGCTATTTAGATCTTTTCTGCCCGCTTCTTTTGGGCTGGGGTGCATGAGTGAATTCAGGCAGTTAATCAAGCTACTGATTGTCAGCTAAGCCACAGTAATGGTCGGTGCCTGACAGTGCATGCGTCCTTAGCATAATGCAGCTGCAAAGTAAATTGTGCTAGCTTAGATCCTAATGAAAATGAAATCCACTGTAGAGACAGTTTAAACTAACACACTTCTCACTGGGTCAAGCTTAAGGCATGCACATGGTCAGTTAGCAGGTTTCATATGATGGGCATCTTCAGTAACTCAGTTACTCCCTATCGTGTGCTCAGACCTGGGAATTTATCCATTTGGAATAGTGATGTAAGAGAGGATTAAACTGGCTGAAGCTGGTCTGCCTAAAGGGCTCACACATCTTGAGTTATATCTATGTGTAACCTTAACTAGAGATGTGGCAAATTCATTGGAAGTCTTTTAAATCAAGATTGAATTTGTCTCTCTGAAAATACAGAGACTCAAACAGAAACTATGAGCCTGATTTAGACAGTTTGGGGTGAGCTTCTTTCACCCGTGTGACAACAGAGGGTCAGCCTAGATGGCCACAATGAAGTCTTCCTGACATTAAAACCTATAAAACTATGAATCCCTGTGGTTCAGTAAGATATAATTCACTGCCTGTGCCAACACTCCCTTCCCATGCCCCTGGCATCTGGCCCACTGAGGCTACACATCTGTAGGAAAGCTGTGTGCTGTGGGTCTAGGACAAATGAGTGGGAAAACCTAACTGCTTAGCAGAACAAAGCTAAAACACATCAGCTTCCACTCCCTGATACACTGGTATGTGGAGTATTAAAGGCATTTGAACCACAATCCCCCCTCAAATCAGCTCGTGCATCCCCTCTGGACAACAGAGCAGCATTCCCGTTTCTTGCTGTGTTGGTGATTTGCTTGGCAGTAACACGTTGAAACTCCCTAAACCCAAACTCAGGTGATATTATGTCCATCCCATCCACCCCTGCTCTGAAGAATTCCCCATGTTCAGTCCAAAGTTTCTGCATTGGAACAGCTTATGTAAAAGACAGCTATTATATGTCACAGAAATACATCATAGAAATAAGCATTTTCAAAAATTTATACTAGCATATTGGATGGAAAAGTATTCCTATGTCTTGGATTTAAAGGAATTTTGTTATTGCTATGAACATTAAACTTTACTAGGACTATGAAGTGAACTCGACTTCTAAGCCTCAGCTGGTATTTTGCAATTTTACCCTCCAGCCTACTTTTTTTTTAATTTAAACTTCTAGAATATACACTTTCTGTTCAGCTTTTGCAACTTCCTGCATGAATGAAATATCCCCTAACCCTGACCAGAAAACCCTTCCACATCTCTTTCAGAAATGCGCTTCAGCAAATGTAACATCCTCACCAGAAGGAAACACAAACTATAAAACATGCTGCAGCCTTCCTTTCTGTCTGGCTTGCTTCAGACTTCATTCATAAAAAAAAAAAGAGAGAGAGAGAATGAGAAAAAGTGACAGTTGATTCAGAAAGTTGTAAAATGTAAACGCTCGTCCACAGATGATGCATGGATGGTTAGTGTTGCATATCTTTGGGGACAACATATGCCTGTCTTTCACACTTGTCAAATCCTAACGGCCATTGTTATCAGCACACAAAAGCTTCCAAATTCCTACCTGTCACTGAAATTCTTAGAAAATGAGAAACCATAACAGACTGAGAAAAAATAACTGTGATCCTTCCTATCCTGCCACCGCCTGGGTCCCCAGCCCTCGCCTGCAAGCATAATCCTTACTCAGCAGAGCCATCTTGTTGATACTCTCAAGACTTGTAGTTTCTTTAAGTGTTTGCAAGGTCAGGTGGCCAAGCAAATTTCCCAGTCTTTCCAAGGGCTGCAGACACCTTGGTGACCTTTTTCTTTATAGCCAACATTAAAACACTCCTTATGTGACAGAATTATTAATTCTTCTAATTATTATTATTATTGTTTCCACTTTACAAACAGGGAAATTAGAGAAGGATAGCCTTCTTTTTCAGCCCTGCTCAGGACCAGTGAAGTTAAGGTTTGCCAAGCACCCAGAGTCAGGACAAGGATGAAAGCTTTCCACCCTCCTGGGATAGCAAAAATGTCACTTTTTCCTGAATTTTAAGGCTTTATGAGACTTTGTCCACAGCACACTCAAGAGACAGAAGCAGTACCCTTCCCACCTCGCTAGGTCTCATTAGAGGGGCTGAGGCACAGGGGGCCACCATAGCTTGTCCTCTTCTCTAGACCTCTCTTCCCTTCCCAGCTCCACCTCTGTATCCCCCCGTGATCAGAGATGCAGCCTCCCAAAAAAACCTTCCCAACCCCTGCCTCAGTTTCACTCTCCAGCAAACGGTGGGATTTACATTGTACCGGGGCTCTGAGGGCACATGGGTATCCAGCCCGTGGGTGCTGGTGGTGACTCTCCAGATACTTTCTCCCGCTGCTGCCCAGCTATATCCGTCCCCAGCACGGGTGGCCTGGCAGCTCTGAATAGAAAGGCATGCCTGGCAGAAGGGACACGAGCGGGAGCAGCGGCTGCTCCCATTAGCTGGTGCAAAGGTTTCCTGCAGCCTGCCGGCCTCTGGAGCTGCCTTTGAATGCGCTGCGTGTCAGCAGGAGGCAGGAATTCGGGGAATGTTAAACTGCAGTGCAGTCCACTTTGGAGGATTAAGGCACATGACTCACAGACAAGACCGATAGCTGCCACCGTGAAGGCCAAACCCCACAAAGAGCAGTTTCTTCCCCCACAAGCAAGTCTGTAAGCGCCCACTGTCCTGGCCAGCATGAGGAAGCAGGACTTGTCTGTGTGGCACTTAGAGCTTCCTACTTTTCATTGAGAAAAACGAGACCGTGGTCAGTATCTGATAGATTATCTCTCCCAGGGCAGAAGACTGGTTTAGGAGATGGGTAGGGACAGGGGATGTATTTCTTCAATGAATTCAGTTTCCCACTGCGTGTAAAGGTTACTTCCCTCCGTCACCTCGCTGGATCCTGTCACAAGCTTCCCATTCTGAATGAAAAGCAGAAACTGCCTTTCTGAATGAAACCACTTCTTATTTTGCTGTGTTTGAGCGGCCAGGATCCCCACCCCACTGCGTGCCCTGCTGCAGCTCGGTTTGGCGCTGAAATTCCCACGTCTCTGTTGGCGGCTGTTGTGACAGGAGACCTGGGAGTCCTCTGTGCATTTTGCTACTAAAAATGTTTGTCATGCCCCATGGGCTTTGCACTGTGTGCTGCAATGGAAACCAGGTTCGCTTGGCAATGCCGTGCTGTCTGTGTCCTCCAAACCACACGGTGGAAGGATACGTCCCTCTCTCCCTTTCTTGATAAATCCTGCAGGCCCTCAAGTGGACCTGAGGTCAGATATCTGAAGCACACCCTGAGAGGTCTCCTCCTTGCCCCCAGGAGCTCAAGGGACCCTGGGAGCTAGCCCCAAGCTCACCCTTCCTCATACACCTTGGCATTACTGCCAAGGGCTTCCCAGCAGGGAGGAAACCCTCTCTCACCTGACATAGCTCCAAAATCATTAAGGGTGATAGTGTTTGTAAGCACACAGGACACATTGTGGGCCAGCAGTAGGTAATGGCATGGGTTTGAAAAGCTCTCACGTGGTCCGGAGATGACCGTGAAGAAAGCAACATGATTAACCATGCTGACCTTCTCAACTGCAAAGCATTTGGGGGGTGGAGGGACAATGTTTTTTCTTCCTTTTCCTCTTATTTAAGGAGATAGGTTTCACAGAGCATTTGCCACACTGATCAAATGTTCCTTATTGCCATTCGAGAGCTACACCTGCACTGCCAGCGGGATGGGTAGAAGACAGACAGGAGGAGCTCTCCCTGGCTCTGCTGTGTCTGACTCAGGGGGAAAGGGCACCGAGGTACCCATGAAATACTAAAGGCCTGATCCTGCTTGTTATCACACTGCCCCACATTTACCAACTGCAAAGGAATCCTTCTCTATTTATCCCCGTGCAAATAAAAGCAAATTCGATCTCCAAATACTCCTTGCAGATTTTCAGTTACAAACACTTGCTTGTGGGATAAATAGGTGAATATCATTAAACTTATATACCAAAGAGAGCAAGTTTCACATTCCTCCTTTCTTCCCAAGCGCTCGGTGTCCACAGCAGAATACCAGCTGGAGTAAAAGCACCGGAAGTTGGACACAGTTGGCCTTATCTTTGCTGTGCAGGACTGGATAACTTCATGTTTGTAAGCTAACACCCAGATCTTATTCTTCCTTGAGAATATATGACCATACAGTTTGCCAGATAAGCTACTGCATTTGCAGGTGATAATTTGTGCACAAAGTGTGATGATGCACATTCATGTCTTAAGTTCCACTCACAGATTATTAAAATATTGTTTATATGGTGTAGGAATGGCTGTGCTGGATCAGACCAAAAGTCCAACGTCCCAGTTTGCTATGCTGAACCTTAGCCCCTGCCAGATTAAGGAGGGGATTGAGGGGGTACATTAAGATTTAAGGAACAGAGTAGAGCAGGTTATGCACAGAATGATCCTTTTCACATCAATTAGCTAATAACAGCCTTCCTGAGATCATCACATTTAGTAGCTGTTACTATAGTCCTCCTCCATGTGTTATCTAAGCCTTTTAAAAAAAAAAAACCAAAAACTCCTTTTTGCTTTTGGCATCTACAACATCCCGTGGCAATGAGTTCCACTGCTCAGTTCTGCACCCTGTGAAAATAATACTTTCTTTTCTTTGCTTGAAATTTAAGACCATGACTTGACAGCCCTAAGCAGCAAAAGGAGAAGCAGCAAATGGAACTCACTGGAGGAGATACTGGCACTGATTGAACCAAACAGCCCAAGACAGCATGGAGGTACAAAGCTGGGCAGGGGTTATAGCCAGGGGGCTGACAGAACAGACCTCCATTTGCAGCCCTTTAACTTAGGGAGTTAATGGCCTAGCAGTGCGGAGCTGAGCCAGGCAGGAGCTTTTGGATGCGTAGGTAGCTTAACCTGGAGCTTCATGCTTACTTTAAGCCACCATAAACCAGCACTGCAACCAGAAGAAGTAGTCCTGGTCTTCCTCGCTGCTCCCTACAACTTATTTCTGCTCTGGTGCCACCATGCCTTGGGGCCAGTATTTGTGGCTGTGTAATAAATCAGATCAGTTAAAATGACTTTTTGTTGCTGTTTCCTGGATAGTTTTAAACCAGGTCACTTCCAAGATCCAGTTGCCTGCAGAGCCAAGAAAAACCTACTCTTAGTGATGGCTACAGGAAAGGCAGGAAAAGGCAGAGCTGCTTCTTTTAGTGGCAACGGTGGCTGCTGCTAGCTTACAGAGAGCCTGGAAACACAGCGTTTGACTCCTGGGCACCGTCTGCTTGGTGGTGTGCCCTTTGACCGCAGACCAGCTTAACTCACAGCACTTGGATCACCCCAATGTGGCAAATACGCCAGATCTGCCAGCAGCATGCTGGACACCGTCCTGACGGACACACGCTCTGAGCAGAGGCACTCGCTGCTTCGCTCCTGCTTGCTTTCTCTCTGACAGCTTTTTCTCAGATCTTCACAACCACATTTTGAGCAGCTAATATACTTATTAGGAAATAACTTCTCTTTATTGGCACTGAATGAACCTCTTTGCCTGGCTGAGACTTGGGAATGTAACATGTCATTTACAAAGCTGTCCCAAGAGTGCACAGACAGATTACAAAAATATGCCTTGTATTCAGTCCGTTTAAATAAGTAAGATGACAGCACAAGGATTATGCATTGAATTTACATGCTGAATGGTCACACTTAGAAACCTGACAAATTGCTTTGGAAAATGGAATAGTAATACCTTAGAGCAGGGACAGTAGCAAGTGCTCTCCATAGGAAAAACAGAAGAGTAGAAGGAAAACTGCAAATACGGAGATAACCTTATCTGCTTCAAATGAGTTGCATAGTTTTAAGAACGGTGGTTTGCAGGTAGATAGGGTGCAGACCCTCTGCTGCAAGTGAGCCAACTCCCAGCTTCGAGATACTAAAAGTAAACGGGCAAATTCATTCCTATTTAAATTTTATCCACCAATCTGAATTTGGTTTAATATGCATGGGGATCTGGTTACACAATTGTTCCTGTCTGTTAAAAAACAACCCTCATGTGATAGCTGACATTTTTAATTCAGCCCATGCACATTTAAAACAATACCCCGCGTATTGCTTCATGCGGCTGAAATACGGTCTTACACACTCGGTGCACAACCCATGCTGGGCCTGCAGTAATTCAATCTACACCCTCTTTTAGTATGAAATACGCCATGTGATGTTATCAGCCTGGAATAACACCAGTGACACCATGTATCTAATCTCCACACATTTCTTGTCAGAAAACAAAACCTAACAACATGCCCATCCCCAATTAGGAAAACAAGCACAGAATGCACAGAGACAGGGTACCCTGAGCCACGATCCTGACATTTGTTTCCAGGAAAAATGGTTACAAGTTAAAAGCAAAGGTTAACTACTGAGTCAGATGCTCGACTTTTTGCTAAGATTTTGGTCCCAGGCCTTTGTCCTTTTTCACAAAAAGTCCAACTCTGATCTCATTCACGGGAGTTTGCACCCGTGTAACTTCCCTGGCTTGGTTTGAATTACTCCAGTTGTGATGGAAATGAGAACAGGGTCAGGATGAGGGAAAAGACTGATGGTTCAAACAAAGGGCTGGTGAAATGACAGAAGAAAATTATCAAAGCTCTCCCCTGCTTTTTTAATGTAGGTTAACAGAAGGGCTAAAAGGCTCCCCCAGCACCCCCAGCCAGCAGTGGAAGATCACAGTGCCACCACAGTTTAGCTCAGACATCTTTCTTCTGTTGTGTGCAGTAAGCCAAACAAATGAAAATGAAGATACTTATTTACGAAGCACCCTCAAGAGCTGACGTGATTGGCAGTGCTGTACAGAAACGTGTCAACTCATTAATCAATTGAATTTCCTCGCCATACAGCAGTTCAGAGCAGGTCTGAAGAAGAGTGCAAAGGGAGGTTGGGGCTTGCTGGGACAACAGCTCCCTCTAATGATGGCTGGAAGTTAGTCTCAAGGAAGGAGAGATCCTTGCTTCAATTTAGGAAATGTGTCAGGAAGATCCAAAGGAAGCAGCTCTCCTCCCAGTAATCTGGTACCCAGATGGAGCTGGCATCTCCATTTACTGGTCACTCTTTACTGACAAGCAGCAATAAAGTATATTTTAACAGAAGGAATAGATTAGGGGTTGAACTGCTGTAGTCACACGTGCACTTTTTTTACTGTGGCCCTAGCAGCTTGGGCTGACTTTCTTTCAGTTGTTGATGGAAGCAACCCCTTTACCTACACAGAGAAAACCAACCATATGTAGGTACCAGCAGCAAGGCTGCCTGCGCAATGAAAGAAAAGCCAAATGCTACTGTGGTTGCGTTGAAGGGATGGCCACTGCATAGGTCGGAGAGGGGCATTTCTGACCAGGCTGTGCTGTTTTTTGACCCTGCTGCCTAACACTATTCCAGCTTTTTTTCTCCCGTTGAGGTCTGCCTGTTTGGGGTAACACTTTAAGTCTAATCTCATATCTACAGAAATCAGCAAGAGTTTTTCTGGTGGTCTCAGGGAGAGCAGAGCTGACAGTAGTTCTTGATTCACATAGCCAGGGAGAAAGCCCCATATAACTTGCCACATGCACAAAAAGTTCATTGGTTTCTAGGCTTTGCTTCACTGATGCCTTTGGGTAGGTTACAAGGCTCCTTTTCTAGAAGACTTTTGAACTCCTACCCTCTGGAGCTCTCAGGGTTCCCAACTACACAGCACTAGTTACTTTTGTCTATGTTAGTAAGCGCCGTATGGTGACCAGCAATCACTTAGATGATCTGGGATCAGCCCACCCACCTGTAGGGGCTCAGTTAAGATGACTAAGTCAAGAGACTTTTCTTCTTAAGTTTTGCCCTCAGTCAGCCGGGAAAGATAGTTAATTAAGAGCCATCCATAGCAACTGCACTCCTTAGTCTGGTGCTGAAAGTAACCTGAGCTTAATTTGGATGACACAGTGTGGTCTGCGCTGCTGTAGGGTATATAAGGAGCTTTACACCAGACCAAAGTGGAAGGCAAATGCTGCAGCTCTGATCTGGCAGAACATCACATCCACTCACACCCTTTGGGCACTGACGGTTCACACCCCATGTGCAGTGCAGTGGAGACCATCCTCTACCCCCAGCTATGGCTTATTCAGCAAACTGCCCAAAACAACAAGCTCTCCCACCTGCTCTGTTTCCTGAGCAACTGCTGCCTGATTTGAAGACTTAGGAAATCAAAAGAAGTTAAAAATAGCCTCATGAAGACCCCATGGCCTCTGCCTTGGACCAAATCTAACTAATAGGAGTTTTGACTGTATAGAGACTGCTAGAGTGGGCATTTAATTAGAATTAGTAAATTGCCTAGAGAGAAGTTAAAGGGGGGGAGGTGGAAATGCTTGCCTCTAAGTGTAGAAACTTCTGATTACTATTTAAGTGCCCCTTTTTAGTTAATCTGCTGTGTGAAAGAATTTTTTTCTATCTTTGCAAAAATGTGCTTAATGATAAAACGTACAGATAATCTTTCTAAAACGCATATAGGTCTAAAACTGACAATCTATAGGAAGTCGTTGGCCTGCTTTTCTAAAGGATTTAGATTTTAGTGCCAGGAAACTGCAGTGCAAAATGTCCAGTTTTTAAGGTGTCTAAACAGGGTATCCAAATCTTCCAGCTAGTTACTGAAATCAGCATTTAAGTGCTATAGCAGCTAAACACCAGCTTGATTCACCTGGTTTCCAACTTCATGTCTCCTCCTGGGGCTTGCCTCTGGAAACTGGGATGTGGGCATCAGCCTTATATATAGTAGTGCCTAGTCCTACAGACCACAAAGGAGGGAAAGGGTTTTTAATAAACTGTGCAACAAAACCTTGAAAATGCAAGGTCAGGCTACATGATAACAGCCCTTTCTGCTTTTAAAATCAATGCATCTTAGCAAATGTGATCACATCACTCGTGCAGTACAGCTAATTGATTGCATGTTTACCTTGCACACCATTCAGGAAATCAGACACAGCTGCTGTGAGCATCATTGCACAGAAGACTCCTGCGGGGAAGGCAGTAGAGTCAACATCTTCTGGCTGTCCCTAACAAATGGCAGACTCTCAGCAGGCCCTTCTACGGAGGCAAGAGGAAAGTGAGAACAAACAATGAGTGGAGAATGTAAATAACAGGCAATCAAAGTGTAAAAGGGAACTGGTTTCCACAAGCCATGTTTTGACTGGAGTCCTGGGAGGGAAGGCATGTACCTTGAAGCAATCACATTATCACAAAGAGCAACCAAGAAACAACCCACAACTATTGCAGTTATTTTGAATCATTCATCTCAGCAATTCAGCTCCCCACTTTACAGGAGAAGGTTTGTGTGGAGGTGACAGCCCTGCAAGGCTTACTTTTACCATTACTGCTAACATTTGCTGTATCCCATCATACATACTTAGTATTGAGCAGTTTTGCCATCCTAAAAAAGACACGTGGAGCTTCAGTGCACACTGCATTCATCAATATTACCCTTGCCTGGTTGAAAGCACTGAGCTCTGCACAGTGCGAGGGAGCTCCCTCCTTCCCTCTGAACTGGAGGGAACACCAAGTGAGTCTCACAATGCACTTTGATTACTGACCCAAAACAGCAAGGCACTGAACACTGCCTAGCACTAATATTCACTTTTCAGTTCAGCAGCAGGAGAAAGTATGCCATGATCTGCATATTTTAGAAAGAACTGTTTGGTTTTTCTGCCTTGTGTGGGGTGTCTGTCTGTGGGAACACCACCTTCCCAGACTGTCCTGTGGACCAGCTCTGAGTTTAGTCCACCCAAGAGACTGCTTGGGACCCAACCAGAAATAGTTCATGCACATCAACAGCTTCATAGGGTTTTTCCCTATGTGCAGGCCCATACACTGTGGTACCTGTGGTGTAACCAGAGCAATGAGCCACCACCTAGAAGGGGAAGCCACATCACCAGGGGCACAGCATCAGAGCGTCCCAGCCAAGGGAAGGAAAGCAGGTCAGCACAGCACTGGAGATGGCAGATACTCCCAAATGGGTGAGCCACAGGGTATGGAAATACAAGCTGTCAGGTTAGACATGTCCAAAATAAAGGATATTAGGACAAGGAGCAGGGCAGATTGGCCTCTTTCTGGGGCACAATAGCCAGAGGGGTCAGCACTGTTGACCGCTTGCCTTCACTGAAGTGAGAGTGCTGTCCTTGGTGGGCTGTGGAGCTGGGTCCTCCACAGTAACGAAACTCCTCACCTTTATGAATGTTTTTAACAGCCCAGCCCAGCAATGCCAAATCACTTGTCCAGCTTTACTGCAGACAAAATAAAATAGCTCTAGCAAGATAAGTGTATCCTGGAAGGCTGGGATTTTCCAGCAGAGAGGGCCAAGTCTCTGTTGGTGGCAATTGGCACTGTTGCGCTCAACTCCACGGACAGGTGCCAAATGACCATAGCAGAGATTTTGGCAGTTGAACAGCAGTCGTAATAAATGACTCTGTGAAGCCTTGTATGCACTTCACCTAAAGTATTACAGCCTGCCCTGCCCCTCCAAAGCACTCCAGAAGTCTGGGATTCTGCTTATGAACACAATGAGCCAGCAAAAGCCCATCAGGAAAGTTCATCACCACCCTCAGTGGTGTGAAAGGCAGCAGCCACCTCGCCCGCAGTGAGAAGAAACCCCAACTACCTTTCCAGAAGGCTCTCATCACTCCAGCTCCTGAGCCACCAGCCCCAGGGGAAAGAACCACAGCGTCTGGACCAGGCTCCGTGTGGGGGGAAGGTTGGCACAATAACTGAAGCCACAACTGAGCACAATAAAACTATGAGTGGCTTTTGTTCTTCTGGCTGCAAACTGCAAGGGCTCCCAGACAGTCATCCTCATCCTCTTCCACCCACTTGGGAAATCGGTGTTTGCAGAGAGACAATAATCATGGTGATTCACTGCCTGGCCCGGGCTTACCGAGGGACCTTAGAGAAGCTGCAGCACTTATGGTGGTACATGGCATGTGCTTGGACTGATGTGTTGAAGGAATAGTCATGCTGCTTTGCCCACTCATTTCTAGGGTAGCCTCCTCCTGATCTAGCATCATTCAGATGTCTCCCATGTCCACATGTTGACTAAGCCAAATAGCTTCTTACATTAAAACCCTCTGGAGCTAGACTTTATAAGTCTTCAGATTCCCACAGATGTTTGGCTTTTGAGTCCTGGACTGGCCTGTCCCAAAGCTAAAAAAGGCATGCAGGTCCAAACTGAATTTTGCCCCAGCCTGGTTGAAGTGGTCAGCTGCTGCTAAACTTGCCTGGAAGATTGAGAAGCGGGGAAGGGAGCAGGAGTCAGGCTTGTCAGTACTTGATCATTTGTTGCTCACCCTGCTAGGTCAAACCTAAACTGCTGATCATGCTGAAAAGTACAGAAATAATGTGGAGGTGTGCCCTTGTGTGGGTGAAGCTTGGTGGCCCTTCACCAGTTTGTCCCTGATGATTTACACCTAAATAACTCGTATTCAACATCCCAAGTACACTCAATAGCCAAATATTTCTGAGAACCCCCGGGTGCCTGGTGACATCTTCAGCTGCCTACCTGCTCTTAGTCAGCACCTGGTGGAGGCTGAGCCTCCACACAATAACTCCCAGAGTGATTTTATTGTATTTTCTTTAATTAATCTCTGCAGGAAGCCAAAGGCCATTCCTGCCTCTGGAACCAGATCATTAGCTGGCAACCCAAACTTCACAGAAAGAAGCAACATGACAGTGGTAATGAAAACAAGACAAAACCAAAAAACTGTGAACATTTTTATTGCCACTGGAGCCATCAGCATCCACAGAGTATAAGCAGAGCTGTCAGCAATGCCTCTCCTCATTTGGGACCCAGTCAAAACAAAGCTCCAAGTCAAATTTCTTGCCTGACCATTACATCAAGTTTTAGTTTCATTCTCAGTCATGGCCTGCCACTGATTACATTATGAAATTCATTAGGGAAGAGAAAATTGCAGTTATTTCCTTGATGGAGCTGAGTGGTGCTATTGCAGAATAGCCAGGAGCAACCAGGGAAAACATGCCCATTAGAGGCTGGTGTAATCCCACCAGGATCACAGCCAAGCAGTCACTGGACAAAGCAGCAATGTGAGAGATGCACTGACAGATCACAGGGTAACTTTTTAAAAAGGAGGGTGTTTTGCAAGGCCTGATCTTTTGGGTCATATTGAGAAACAAATGTACACAAAAGCCTCAAGGAAATGGAAAGAGTGAGAGACTAACTATATTACAAAGGTTTTTCTGCTGTAGCTGTGTATTATAATAGAAGAACCTGGTGGCATCTTTTATTGTTATTAGTGGTTTAATTAGGAAACATGTCACCCCACATCACCCAGTTCCCACTTCACTGCCATTAAATGGTTCACTTCCTATTGTTCTTACAGCAAAGGTAGTGTCAGAGCAATGATATAAATGAACAGAGGCTGCTCAGTTTTATTCAGAAAGTGTTAGATGGAAGAAGGCACCAAGATCTTCACCACAGACTATCTCACAGGTTAGCAGAGACATAAATGAAAACTAAATAGAAAAATCTCAAGGGAAGACTTGGTTCATTCCCACAGAGTGGTTGTGATTGAGCACAGGTACTTTTCACAAGGCAATGGTTTTCTTTGAGGGACTAATTTGAACAATTTCCCACAGAACGGAGCTGCCGTGCCGGAACGTTCGAAGCCGTAGGCTGAGGACCCCGAACTGGCAGTACGGAGGGGCGCAAAGCCTGCACCGGTCCTGACTGCCTTGGATAAGAGCACAGTGTAATTCTCACAAACCACAACTGACAAGGTGCACTGGGAGATTGTAGGGAACTTGTTTCTTCTGTTAGTAACCACAGGAGTTTCTTGTGGTTGGTAGTTCTGAGAACGGGAAGCTGGACAAGCCGTAGGTGCGGGAGATTCTCGCCGCCTCTGGGGTTACCCACCCAGCCAGAGCTCAACTGATTAGGAGGGTATCGGAGTTACATAATGACATTTCTGGGCTGTTTCACTGTAAAGATGTGGGGGGCCTCTTTGAAGCAAGGGGTGGGGGTTGCGGATAGCAAAACCGTAAGAAATAGAATTTAAATGGGAGAACAATTTAACAAATTCATGTAATATATAACGTACAACAAACATATATTTGTATAAGTAAAATATAGCAAGTCAGTATCTAAAATCTATTGAAACTATTAGTGTATTTAGGCTGGGAGTTCTGCTTTTAAAACGCCTATAAAATTGCTTGGGATCCGTAGGGAACCATCTCTCCTAACATCACACATCTGAAATATTGACATCTAGCTCTGAGCTAATCTCTGAGAGCTCCAGAAAAAGAAATTAAAAGCCCATTAAAAGAAATAGGCACTTTTAAGATGTTCTTAGGATGACAGTTTTAGGTGTTTTTTTCAGGATGCATCAAACTGTTCTCTGGTCTCCAGTGGCTACCGAGAGTGTGTGGTTACTAGCCTAGATGTAGATATCTGTGCTCTAGATGCCTGTATTTACCCACAGGAATCCCATCCCAAATGTCCTAACATATGTTTACTAACACAACATAATAATGATAACTTTTAACAATACTTTAATGGAAACTAATTCAGCTTCCTATAGAAAGTCCTTTTCAGGTTTTTGTCATTATAGGAGGCATCAGCCACCTCCAAATTGCTTGTCAAATGGATGCCTTGTGCAGGATGCATCCGTCAAAGGCCATCAAATTCAGGTTTTATGAGGCCAACATGTGTCAGAAGGTATTGCCACCCTTCACAGTGGAGTTACTGCACGTTGTTTTCACAGCAAACCTGTGATGTAGCTCAGGTGGTTTTGCAGACACAGTGGTTTTCTGTGTGGAAGAACTACAAGCAACTTACCATACAAATGACCATAAGGGATCAGACTACCTGAAAACAGGTCAGAGGAGGGTCAGCCTTCATACCCATTCCTGCTTCCTGAGACCAAGTGTGGCAACGGTTTCAGCAATATACTTTTTTTTTTTTTTTTTTAATAGGGAATTATTTTGAAAAGACCCTTATTTTCAGACGAGCACAGCTCCATAAAGCAGGGCTATAATTTCTCAGGTATGTTTCTTTCCTGTTAGGTTCTTCATCCATAAGGAAATTCAAGTCTCCTTCTATCTACCTCCTACAGCATTAACATTGTATATGGATTTCACACAGCAATATTCATTAGACACTATCAACTCACATCAACATGGGGAAAAACCTTCCTCCATCATCTCATTGCATGTGGGAAAAATAACAGAAAAGCTGCAATTGTTTGGATGTTTTGTGTGATAATACTTTGAGAGACAAAACATTTCTTCTCCCAGCTCTAAAGCTATTGAAGAGATTTTCATGACACACTCTAAAATGATTTATTGTAGGTCAGAGGGCAATCACAAGAGAAAAAGATCAATCACACAGGAAGAGATAAGTTTTTCCCTTGATCTTTTTTTTTTTTTTTTAGAATGAACAGCTTCACTTGTAGGATTTCAGAAATTATTTCAGGATTCTAATTTCTTCAGTGATTCTATAGTTGGAATTTGCTTATGGTTAAGTCATTTTATATCATAAGAGGTAAGTTCATGGTTCTGACCTTACAAAAGCAAAAATCCAAATGTTGCACTGTAGCAAACAGTCAGCTGAGATGTTGTGAATAAGATATTTTTAGTGACTGGAAAAGGTTCTCTGTGGGTGGAGAGAAAAATATAAACTAGTCTGTAGTACTCTCAAACACAACCCAGTGGTATTCTCATAGAGCTGCATATTATGGTCCCATAGATGCCACACCAATTCATCATAATTAATGTTATCACAGCCAGTCCCAAGGGTTGCAGTAATGATTGGCCACTTTTCATGAGGAGCTGTGAAATGTTTTTTTTGCTCTGCATGCTAGACACAGAAATCATTTAAGTGCAATAGACTGAGCAAAGCCGATTACATTCACGTACAAATCCACTGCATTCACCACGCAAATGTTTTCTTTCTCTCTACTATTAACGAAGAACATGATTGTCCTTTCATTTCTCAGGGAATTAGTCACGCAGATCCTATTGCCCGTCAGGAGAATAATGTGGCTGATTCCTCAATAACCATACTCAAAACATATCCTTACCTGGTAATTCACATTTATCATATTACCAGACTGCAAGTATGAAGACATAGGGAATACAATGGTTTTGCATTCATTGCAATAACCACAACATTTGGGATTGCTTTTGTTAGCCAGATATTATCTGCACAGCTGTAGTGTCTACATGTCCCAGCATGAGCAGCACTGTAGATGAACTCTGCAAGAGACAGAACCTCCTCCAAACTGTTTTGAAGTCAAGTCCACAGAAGATCTGTGGCATGAGAGATGTTACAGGAGCCGGGACAGGATAAATGATTCAGTTGCGGCAATGACCTACCCAGCCAGTAACAAACAGAGCCAGCCACATCAGGTTATAAGGCTGGGCTCTAGCAGTCAGCCAGGTCTGATCTAGTGGTGTTGCTTCTGCTGTACTTCTCATTCCCACTCTCTCTCCACATGTTAGACAGCTGGTGCTATGCTCTTCCTGGCAAAGCCCAGGTCTCAGGAAATAAAGTTGAGGGTGTGCAAAGCAAGGTCTTGTTATTCTGATGCATAGGCACTTATTTAGAGATGGGTGCATGGTGAGCTTTATCACACATGCAAATCAAGAGGAATGAGCTTTAGCACAAGCCTGGAGCCAACCTCAAACTCACCTCCCAGACCCATAGAGAAGCCTCTCCATTTTTGGCCCATACAACACTCAGGCTAAGCAAGCCAGAAATAAATTCACCACTTTCATTCAAATGAGCTGATAGCAGATGCGTAAGCCTGGGTTGCTTAAGGGTATTTTATGCACCAAAATCCCATTTTTAGGTACAGTGCCATGAAAGTTTCCACTGTTTTTACCCTAGGTAATGTCTGGCACGTAGTTGTCAGCTTGAGCAACATATGACATGGAATGAAATCACACCCTTACCAAAAGTAAGAGCAAATCATAGAGAATTGTCATGCAAGCCAGAATTTTATCCAGAGGTTTAACTGACACTCATCCAGGAATGGTATCCAGGTCCACTCTGGCATATTGGGCAGCCTCCAAAGAGCCCAGTGTCCCAAAGTGGCACTCGGAATGCAAGTGCTAGGAGTTGTGGTGTTAAATGTAGTTGCTTATAATGTAGGCATATACACCTGAGTACATCTCTACAAAGTCAGCGGAGAGCTGATCAATAATGTGTATGCTCTTTAGGGGGCAATACACCTCAGCCTAGATAGACCCCTGACTCTGGCGGGTCAAATCTCACCCTGAACTCCATTGGCTTCATTGACACGTCTCCACAGACTGTCACAGAGATCTACTGCAGCCAGCTCGGATCCAGACACCTACACTGTGAACACCTAAATTTAGAACACATGATACCCACCCTTAAAAATTTCTCTCATTTGAGCCTTGGTGAACAATAACAATATAGAGAATGGCAGAGTGAGAAAGCAAGACCACATGAATTCTGCTTTCCAAAAATTTGCTTCCCTCATCTCCTCCCCCCAAAAAAATCAAGAATTTTATGTTACTAAAGGCTAGGAAAGATTGAGTGAACAATCATTACTGCTCTTCATATTTCTTTAACAAGATGGAAAAGGCATCTCATTAATTTCTGTTGTACAGCATATCCACAACTCAGTTTACAGCCACTGCTCTCAGTGTCTTATTTTCTTCATGATAAAACATAATAGCCTTCCAGGAATGTTTCTTATTACTAGATTTGTTTTTTGTCTGCTGGAAAATAGCTGAGTAAATAATTTATCCTTTCAGATTTTCAGTAATGAAATAAATTATTCAACATAAACTAGTAAAAGACTTACCTTTTCCATCTTCTTCAGTTCTCTTCCGAAAGCTGACTCTCTCCTAAACCCCACCTGAGTTAATTACATGATTTACCAACTGTCCAGGTTCATTGGCATTGGTCTTGCACTTGTACTTTTGCACCGTATTTTCCCCAGGCTACCTATATATCAGTAACATAGGTTTGTGACCAATTAGTCAATCTTGTTGGTAGAATGGAGTTATTTCTTTCTGTTCCTGTTTTTTGCAGCATGTGAAGGAAAGCACCTGAGTCATTTGGTCACCGTGGGTATGTGGGTCACCCTATCACATGAGTCACCTTGGCCACCACAGTCAGCTTCATCCCCCCTGTCATCTGGATCAAACTCCTTGGCTCCCAGTGGAGCATGAAGCCCGAGCACTGAGTCCAAATATCCTTGAACTCAGTGAAAGTTAAACTGAACATATTGCAGACAAACAAGAGCATTAGGTTCAAGATATGCTTAAATTCAGCTCCACATTTGTGAAGATGTAATACTTTATCAGAGAATATATCTGTGGTGTTTTGTTGGGTTTTTTCCCCTATTATCCAGAGATGAAATTCATCATGCATTAATTACAGGCATAGCAAAACTATATCAAGGTCTGTCCACATCCATCAGTGACCATAATCTTCTGAACTTGGTGGTGCTGCTGCTCTTTCGTTGCCTAGCTTTTAGAATACAGAAAATGTCCTTGACAACACATCTATGGTGATCCATCCATTCCCCTTTTCAGATGATTTGTGAGGTGAAAAACTAGAGAGAATTTGTGAACACAAAATTGCACTAATGTGTTTCTTCAGTATTATAGGATCCACATCAAGTAGCCAGTGTGGAAACACCATAGGCTGATCAATGGCAAGGGAGGAGAGCAGAGAGCCAAGTTAGTCACAGTCCAAGAGGAGCCCCTGCTGATCACTGGAGGGATTGCAGTGAGTACTGAGGAACAATTCGGGTATTTTTCACCCAGCCAGGCAGAAAAATTGTGTTAATGTGAATTCAGAAGAAACAGAAAAAAGAAGACGACTTAAAAGCAGTTGGAGAATGAAAAACTAAAATGGATTCAGTTAAATATGCTTTCAATTTCAGTTGGTTTTGCAATGGGTATTTTTACAGTTGGGAATATCTGAAAATTGTTTTGTCCAAGTGCATTCTTTTATAAGACATAATCAAGAAAACACATGTGCTTTTGTGGTTTATCTTATTCTCCTCCATTAATCACCCAAAATAAATATCACTCATCAGACAGACACAATAGATTGAAAGATTGGCATGAACTTTTGATGATTTCATAGTGAATTGGTAAAACTAAAGAAAACACCACTTGTATATAATGATTTTATTAACTTATTGTTTTATATCTTGGTGGTTGAATATTCTATATTTCCTTCTCCCCCTCCCCCTCCAAAAGGAGGTCCAACTGTGTTTGCATTTCTAGTGCCCAAGATCAAAAGTTGCCCAAGATCAAAAATGAAATCTGTGTCACAGGAGAGAATAAAGTCTGGTTTCCATATCACCAGGCTCAGCTCCCCCACAGACAGTGTGTGACTCTTGTACCTGAGGAACATACCTGTTCTGTCCACAGATCCTGCAGTGCCTGAACGGTCTTCAAAGCAGATGGACAGACTGGAACCAACAGTGTTCTTCAGTTTCCTCCACTTCTTACATGGGCTTCACCCATACAGAGATTTACAACCCAGATGTAAAGGACCTTATCTTCTTGCATATGTACTTGCTTACTTATAACCAGTTCCATCTAAACTTGATTGTTCAAACAAATCACATATACATAATGATGTAAATCATACCAATATCTGCTGGTTAAAAGACTACATGATGCCTTCAAGAAGTGCAGTGCAGAGTTTAGGAAAAGACAGCAGGAGACTGTACAGTCAGTGAACACTGGGATTGTACTAACGTATGTCTCACACACATGCAATATCACCATCTCTTCCATACAATGCAATTCATCTTAACTTAGAAAAGAATGAAGATGGATAGCAAAAGCCATCAAAACCCATACACAGTATATAACAGGTTGAAATTCAATCAGGTGTTCGATTTGGGGCCCAAGAAGTGTTAAGAGTTACTAATAATCTGGGCAGGGTGGCCACTAGCATCTACAATGCATTATGCACCCTGCCTAGAGCCTGGAGACCAAAAGCAGAGAAAATAATCTGACCTCCCTAATGTTTTTGCTAATGTAAATCTATAGCATTCAACTTCTCCTGATACATACAGCCATGGCACCTATGGTCTAGGACATGTGCCATGCGCTCACAGCACCATCATCAAAATGGAGGATCTTTGGGGCTCACACTGCTTTTACTGTGCATGCTCCTACTGAGGTAAAGTAAAAGATAAAGTTGCAGATGGGAAGCAGAACACCCTTCTCCTCTTGAGAGAAAAAGGGTGTCTATGGGAGGACAATACAAGTTGCAACTTAACCAGCATGCAGAGATTTGAAGTGTCAGGGTTTTTTGCAAAATGCCAGGAGACCTTTTCTAAACACAAATAGTCAGGGCTCTTTTTTATCTCTGGTATGTTAGCTGGGAACTCCATCAGCTTTATATTTTCGGTGCCAGTCAGTGCAGAAAGAATGCTCCTGTTAAATAACCCACCCCCTTCCAGAAGCTCCTACGCTATTCCCTAGAGACCAGAGTCTTACCTCACTTGGCTTAACTTAGATTTATATCTCCTGGCGGTAGTGTGAGTGCAAACACATAAAGCTGGTAGGGTTTAATAGCACACATTTTTTCCAAAATCCGTATGGTTAAAGTCCCACCATCTCATTGACTGCACACTACTCCAAACAACAGCATTAAAAAGTTTATCTGACTGTGCAAGGACTGGGGCACTCTGTTTCAGTGGTTGTATTGTCTGCACCAAATCTTTTCAGAATTTTGCAGATGTCACTGCACCATTTTTCTAAGGTTGGAACATACTGGAAAATTTTCATCAAAACAGTCTGGGTTTGGGAGCTTTAGTTCAGGGAAGGAAAAATAGTAAAATCAAACAAATTCACTTGTAAAATTATATAAAATTGAATTCATTTTCCTGCAGGAAAAATTAAAAAGTTTCTTAAAAGTTAAAGTTAAAAAAGTTTCATTGTGGAAAACCCTTGAAATTTTACTAGAGAATTTTCCAGAATGATATACTGTACTACCACTGCTCACGTATCACAATACAACAGAAAAGCTGAAAGCTATTGTCATTTTTTGGTCCGGCTTTTTAAGCCATTAAGAGTAATCAGCTTATCTTCT
The DNA here is from genome assembly GCF_965638725.1 of Aptenodytes patagonicus. Lineage (NCBI taxonomy): Eukaryota > Metazoa > Chordata > Aves > Sphenisciformes > Spheniscidae > Aptenodytes > Aptenodytes patagonicus. Next base: position 10,166,873 of record NC_134950.1, on the reverse strand, counting down.
CTAGCTCAGTGTCACATATTTATATAGCAATTAGTTTTCTACTTTGTCATCACATTTGAAATCAAAACAAACTTCAGCCATTCCTGGGGAATAGAAGTTCCAAGTTTTGCCCCACACAGATGCCAGTCAAATGTGTCTGCCCAAACTTGTGTCCTCCAGCCTCCTGGACCATCACTGGAGAGGAAAAGCAGCCTGGTTCCCACTCAATGCCAGCCAGCTGTGACCTCCTCTGTGACAACCTTAGAATCATTTAGGTTGGAAAAGACCTTTAAGATCATCAAGAGCAACCGTTAACTTAACACTGCCAAGTCCACCACTAAACCAGGTCCCTAAGCACCACGTCTACACATCTTCTTTTAAATACCTCCAGGGATGGGGACTCCACCACTTCCCTGGGCAGCCTGGTCCAATGCTTGACAACCCTTTCAGTGAAGAAATTTTTCCTCACGTCCAATCTAAACCTCCCCTGGCGCAACTTGAGGCCATTTCCTCTCATCCTATCGCTTGTTACTTGGGAGAAGAGACCAACACCCACCTCGCTACAACCTCCTTTCAGGTAGTTGTAGAGAGCGATGAGGTCTCCCCTCAGCCTCCTTTTCTCCAGGCTCAACAACCCCAGTTCCCTCAGCCGCTCCTCAGAAGACTTGTGCTCTAGACCCTTCGCCAGTTTCATTGCCCTTCGTTGGACACACTCCAGCACCTCAATGTCCTTCTTGTAGTGAGGGGCCCAAAACTGAACACAGCAGTCGAGGTGCAGCCTCACCAGTGCCGAGTACAGGGGCACGATCACTTCCCTACTCCTGCTGGCCACACTAGTTCTGATACAGGCCAGGATGCCATTGGCCTTCTTGGCCGCCTGGGCACACCGCCGGCTCATGTTCAGCCGGCTGTCAACCAGCACCCCCAGGTCCTTTTCCCACAGGCAGCTTTCCAGCCACTCTTCCCCAAGCCTGTAGCGCTGCATGGGGTTGTTGTGGCCGAAGTGCAGGACCCGGCACTTGGCCTTGTTGAATCTCATACAGTTGGCCTCGGCCTGTTGATCCAGCCTGTCCAGATCACTGTGCAGAGCCTTCCTACCCTCGAGCAGATCAACACTTCCGCCCAACTTGGTGTCGTCTGCAAACTTAGTGAGGGTGCACTCGATACTGTCATCTAACTTGTGTCCTGCAGCCTCCTGGACCATCACTGGAGAGGAAGAGCAGCCTGGTTCCCACTCACTACCAGCCAACCGTGACCTCCTCTATGACAACTGAGGTAGTAACTCCCTTGTGTCAAGGTTGCAGTTACAGAGAGACATCTGCTAGAGAGGTCTGTCACGGCAAGCAGAGGTTAAGGTTAAGACCAGCAGCTAAAAGGTAAGAAACAGAGGACAGTAATAAATTTAATTTCAGAGGGCATCTGCCCAAGGCAAGAGCATGCTTCATTGAGCCACTGTCACAGCACAGAGCAAAGTGCTGAGGACAAGGGGATGAGTTGCTCAACCTCAGGGCTCATTTCGTGTGGCCAGAGTCTAGTGGGAAGTAAAAGTGCCATTTTCATCAAGAAACGACTTTTCTTTACACTGTCCCTTGCTGATACTGAATTACAAGAACTCAACACTGACCAGAGCAGGAACGGTCTGGCCACTCAGCTGTGTCAGGAAAGTCTTATGCTGCTGCTGGTCCTGGAGAGAGAGAGAGAGCAAACTGGAAAAGTTTGGACACGAGAAACAGAGCAAACTGCCTCAGAAAGTCAGATCTGAGATGAGCACATAGGCCTGGGAGGGGGTAGTCTCTAGAGATATGTGCATACTCACATTACAACTAACAACAACAGTACAGCTGTTCTTTGTTCTTATTGAAGGATGAAGAAAGTATGTTTATGGATAGATGTAATTAATGTACAATCCAGCTGTTTAAAAGGAAACTTGGAGTTACCCCGCATATCCTCAACATGTTATTCCTTATGAAACAGCTGAACCTGGACGTCCTTACCCACAGGAGAGCCGGTGGTTAGCGCACTCAGAGTTAGTCAAACAAATGTGAATTAAGGTCACCTTAACTCTGAATAGGAGGTTCTGTCCTGGTTTTTAGTTACACTTGACAGATTCATTTCCATTTCATACCTTTCTTAGGCTTAGATTCATCTCTTCATCTCCTCATATCCTGTGGTCAGTGTGGGGATAGGAAGAGCTCATTAGCTTCAGTGAATGAAATGTCATTGAATCACAGCCTTCTTCATCCTATTAGTACAAATTTAGAAACACCCAGTGATCCACAATGAACCAGCTCTGGATTTATCCTAATGCATGCCAATGGTGACCCTTGCTCACTTTACTTGTATATGATCAAAAGCTTTGATTTCCAGCCAGCTCTAAACATGCAAGTTTTTCTCATGACCTGCTACCTATTTATGGTATTAGAAATGCATTATGCATGCATTAGATCTTAAAATGAGTCTGAACTCTCACAATCACAAACACCTTAGGGGAGGTTTAGATTGGACATGAGGAGAAATTTCTTTACTGAAAGAGTGGTTAAACATTGGAACAGGCTGCCCAGGGAAGTGGTTGAGTCACTGTCCGTAGACATATTTAAAAGACGTGTAGATGAGGCGCTTAGGGACGTGGTTTAGTGGGCATGGTGGTGTTGGGTTGACGGTTGGGCTCGATGATCTTAGAGGTCTTTTCCAACCTTAATGATTCTATGATTCTATGATTCTAACCTTTCACACTGAGGATATGCCCTCCCTTAACCCTGCTGCACCGCTATTTGCTTGAGAGCATTTCCTTCTCTCCCCCTTCTGCCTGCACAGAGCAAAATAAAGAAGCAAAACAGCTCTACAAACACTAAAATGTTATAAGTGAACAATAAATTTATAATGACCTTCAGATGATTTTGCCCTAGCAGAGCTACCTGGCCCTTCAGTATCCAGGGACTGCAGCCAGACCGGCCAAGGGGTGGGATTAGGTCAACATCCCCTTATTTGCCCAATTCAGCTCAGAACAAGGTAGTGGATTAAGCTCAGGCCCAAAGGGATGCCATGACAAGGGTGTAACACCAAGCACTCTGATGCCTATTCCTACACTCAACTACTAGGCACATACAGCCCAGCACAGCTTTGATTACAGCAGTAGACATACTGTGATACAGAAAATCAGAGCATGTAACAGTTAAAGGCAGGGATGTAGGATCAAGAGTTCACAGGTAAAAAGCTGGGAAGGTGATGAAGTATTGCAGGTCAATATGCTCATTATTGACATTTCAACAAGCACAACACACCTTGCCCCAGGGCTCTTTTTCTGTGGGAGAGGTGCCCTTTATGGTGGGCTGGAAGTACATCTTAGTGGCTTTATATTGCCCACTCTAAAAACTATTTCAGATGCTCATAACCTTTGCAAAACTTATACTATTTAGGCTTATTTTTTTATATGCAGAAACAAATCAGTGAAAATCTGGAAAAGCTGACCAACACCTTGCAAATATTGAGTAAAAAACCACACAAACAAAAAAAAACCCAACACGCAACAAAAAAACCCAACACAAGAAAACTCTTCTTTTGGTACTAGCAGATTTTTGACATTTTATTTAGAAAATTCTGGGGCCAAACTGGCAGTATGCTGAATTTGCAATGCTATGTGGCACCAGAGGTGGAGGTAATTACAAAGGAGTGTACCTAGAAACGGAATGCAAAAAAAAAGAGCAAAGAACATGGAACTGAGAAGGCCAAAACAGCTCTGACCCCATCAATCCATGGCAAGAAATTGGATCAAGCTAGAAGATTGTCCCTTCATGAAGGCAAGCAAAGATACTGATACAGGTGACTAAAAGCAGCCTTTTCATCAGAGAATCACAAACCTCATTTGATAATATGCATGTAAGTGAAGATCAAACTAGTGCTGAGATTATGATCAAGACATTGAAAAAAACCTTCATTCTAGATAGAATGAAACTTTTGAGAGAGATCTTATGACGTCTGACAAGATATCATATGAAAACTCAAAAAGAGGGAAAAAGAGGCTTTTGAGGCTTTGACAACAAAGCTGCAACTGTCAAATCAACTGTATTGTTTGGAGGGTTTATGGAATCCTTAATTTGAGGCAAAAGTTGTAATGGAGAGCCGAAACCAAGAACAAGATTGCAGAAAAGATTCTGACTTCAGTTTGGAAAAGACAATTAGTCCACAAGTGGAGAACACCATTTGGAGATTGAAAGCTCTGAAGGAACCCAGGTCTCATTCAGAGGATTGGGTTAGTCAAAGGAGCAACTGGAAGAAAATCAAAAGCTCAGAAAGGAACAGGAAAACTGTGCACAAATTTTGAAAGAAGGAGCATGAAGAACTGCACAAAAAGTAGAAGAAAACACAAACCAAGTTTACGTCTAGCCTTTGTGAAGAGCTGCTATGTTTTGTAACAAGCAAAATAATTTTGCAAAAGCCTGCTGGAAAGACAGAATTTACCGAAGTGGGTGTAAAGTACATTACCTCTACACAAGCAAGCATAATTCATTACGAGAAAGATTTAAGCGATACCTAAATGGAACAGATTTTTACCTTACACACTAGCAGATTCCTTATTAATTTTAGATTGGGTGCACAGAGCAGTGTGATACCTGATTTACAATACAGAGTGTGAAGACAGAACCAATACCACCAATGCTCAGCTTGTACAGGGGACGAATCACTCCTGAAGAGGTGGTATGTAAGTATGATGGGACAGTCACCTGGCCGGAGAGGTGGAACTGCCCAGACCCTTCCCGGGAAGTGCACTATCCAAAAAGATATCTTTGCTTTGAGTAAAAACTTCACTTTTTAAATTAAGAAAACTCAGCTTGGTAAGCCAGAATAGAAGGAGCAATGTTTACACACAACGATCTCCTGGCCATGGCCCCTGCTTTTCCAGGGGGTCCTTGCTTCCAGCCAGCATGATCACTTGTTATGTGGCAGCAAACACTGCCCAGTGCTCTCTCCTCACTAAGGAGGTTTTTCCATTCATTCCTGAGGCCTATCCAAACCCATCACAGTCTCAGCACATGCTGACCTCCCAGGGTCCAGCTGCATCCTCGATAACACTACAGCCTCTGTGTATCTGTTGATGTCCTGGGTTTCTCCCAATGGAAAGGAGAAGGAAAGGGTACAGGGTTGGGAAAAACATTTGGCCAGTCTCCTTAATGGATCATAAGCATGTCTGAAAACCAAAAGAAAACAAACAGCCCTATCATGAGGGCATATAAATTGAGATAAAACAAAATCTTTAAAAGATGAGGTTTACAATTACTTTGGAAGAAGGTGCGCCTGAAACTTAACAGGCTGCCACTGGGAGAGTGTGGATCGGAAGAGGACTTCAGGGAAACAGGAAAAGAGAAAGCAAAAAATAGAGAGATAAGGAGAAGGGAGAACTAGATCAAAATATGGAAATTACAAAAAAAACCTCAAAATATCCAGGATGTAGAGAAATGCCATAAGGAAAACAATACAGACTAATACGCTCTGAGTAATGCTGTAAAGAAAAGGCAGTTTTAAAAAACAAAATAGTAAACAAAATAGTAAAACAGAGGCAGCCTGGAATGGTAACTCCAGAAAATTTAAATCTATGATCCAAGATGCTGGGGGGGGAAACTACCTATTCATTCTAGATTATTATCCTTTTTATCCAGCATTATTAGAGAATACAACCACTAAACATGCAATCTCACATGTAAAATCTTTCTTTGTGAGCCACAGTATACCATCTACAGTAATAATGGGTCACAGACCACAATCGCCATGACTCAGTTTAGCAAAAAAGTTTGATTTAAAAATAGCATTATTTTAGCTCTACAATAGCTACATTTTATTGATGCTATAAAAAAAATACTGTTAAAGGGTGCTTAAAAGAGATAAAGAGTCAAATCTGGAGCTTCATTTGATGCTGCTAAACTTCAGAGCAGTACCCTCTGAACAGGGCTGCCACCGGCAGAGAACACTTCAGCCCAGACTGGCAGGTTATTTTAGGTGTTGATGCTAAACGCTGGGGCATTTTCACAAAAAAGTGAACCAGAAAATTTACCGTGATCGTGAATAACATGAATTTAATGGGGCAACAGGACACTGGACTAGTATATTACCTCAGAGGACAATAGTCTCTTGTGAAGTAGCCTCCCTCCCACGAGGTGATTACTAATGGAAGACAGACCTACAGCTTCTGTAACAAAAGGAAGAGGGAAAAAAAGAATGAGTCTGAACCCTTGACATCAAAACCAGAATCAACAGAAGTGAGGGATAAAGCAAGGGAAGGCACAACGCTGAGCAAAGGCAGAGCTAAAACTCATGAGATGCTTCAGACATCCACAGGACAGAGGTGGTCAGCTTGGGGACTGGTTGAGACCTGGTGATGCCTCATTAGAAATCTCTATTTTGCCTTTGAGTGGGGATGAGTTGTTAGAGTAATTGGCTCTTTAGGAAGCTTGAGATAAAACATGACATACTCCCTCCCAGCATGTTTGAGTTGAAAGCAGCTGTCAAGGGAGTCAGCACTGATGTCAGTGGCTTGAACAGCACACAGAGAGCCCCTGTCCTTCCTTCCAAGCTCTTTCCTAAAATGTTGTTTTCCTGATCTCTTGTTGCATTAAAGAATCATCATAGTTCTACACTCCAGACCCAAATTCTCCTTAGTTCTGTCATAAAACCACTTCCCCTCCATGGTCCAAGCCTCTCCTTTTTCAAATCTCCTCATTCCTCTGCTCTCCACAAACATCTGGGATGCTTACAGGCCACATGTTCCATTTCCTTCAAGACAGTAGGGAAGATGGGGACCCACTGCTGCTGTAGATTACCTTATTAACATACTTGGCAGAGCTTTACACAGTGAATTTAGTGTGTTTGGTCCAGTTGATACCAAGTTCAGATTCTTACGTGATGTTACATGCTGTGTTTCTGAATTTTTGAATGTATTGAAAATATAACCTAAAAATGTACCCTGTACCCGCTTAAAGATAAGAAGGAATATTTAGGTTACAAAGTTAGTAAATACATGCTGAAATAAAGGTCACATAGCCACCTGCTTTTTGCACATTTTATAGACCCACTTTTAAATACATAGTGCCATACTCAGCCTGCTTTTCCCATGTTCATTCAGTGCACAGGACAAAACTGGTTTGCAGCTGCTGCTGCCTCAGCTGTAACTGGAGGTGCAGGGAGCCATACCCTGAGCACACACAATACACCGAGGGCTCTGAAAAACCGTGGCCTGTAATTAGTGGCTATTGAATCTATCTTTGTCACCAAAAATGAGAATAATAGCTTAACTTCGTCTTTTGGCATTAGTGAGAAAATGTTTTCTTTAGAGTTGACATAGCATTTGACTGCTACCATGATAGAAAAGCTCTTGGAAAATGAGCAATGCTGCACTCAGAGGATGGTTTGTGTGGGTCTGATAAGTAAGATGAGCCTCACACTGACCATGCTGAGCTGCCCAGTGTTAAATGAGCACCATCCATGGGAACCCCAGGAGGTGCAGGGGTCTACGATCACATCATTAAGGTTGACTTGTTCATATGAAGAGATCAAGTTGGGGCTGCCTAGAGGACTTTATCTTAGAGTCATAGAGTCATAGAATCATTAAGGTTGGAAAAGACCTCTAAGATCATCGAGTCCAACCATCAACCCAACACCACCATGCCCACTAAACCACGTCCCTAAGCGCCGCATCTACACGTTTTTTAAATACTTCCAGGGATGGTGACTCAACCACTTCCCTGGGCAGCCTGGTCCAATGTTTAACCACTCTTTCAGTAAAGACATTTTTCCTCATGCCCAATCTAAACCTCCCCTGGAGCAACTTGAGGCCATTTCCTCTCGTCCTATCGCTTGTTACTTGGGAGAAGAGACCGACACCCACCTCGCTACAACCTCCTTTCAGGGAGTTGTAGAGAGCGATGAGGTCTCCCCTCAGCCTCCTTTTCTCCAGGCTAAACAACCCCAGTTCCCTCAGCCGCTCCTCACAAGACTTGGTCTCCAGACCCTTCACCAACCTCGTTGCCCTTCTCTGGACACGCTCCAGCACCTCAATGTCCTTCTTGTAGTGAGGGGCCCAAAACTGAACACAGTATTCGAGGTGCAGCCTCACCAGTGTCGAGTACAGGGGCACGATCTTCTTCATCTCCTAATTTAGGAGTACTTAAATTTGCCACCACGGTAGGCTTCTTTCAATACTTGCGAAAGGGACTGTTTCAAAGGTTTTAACAAATATTACAAGGAACATTTCTGAACTACTGTGCCTGAGGTCACAGGTCTCATTTGTCAGAGCTGATGGCCAGTAGCTGCTTCTTTGTCCTAGGAGTATCCCAGGAGCTAAGATATGGCTAGCAGCAGAGGAGCAGGCAAAACCTCCGTGCAGTGCTAAGAAAGTGCTCCTGGCTTCTGAGCTTTACACAGTAACCGCTGCTGGGGGGCTGTGTGGGGGACATCAGGTTTGTTGAAAGGAAGGATATTTCCCCTGCAAATGGAAGGGGAAAGAGAGGAACAGGTATACTGTGCTCAGCCTCTCCAGCTCCTGCCAGGAAGGAAAATCAAGGGTTAAGTCTAACTTCAATTTCAACTTATCACAGAGGGGAAAAACTGGGCATTTTGAGTGGTTCTCTAGGGTTATAATAAAGTCATTTTAAGGGATATTTTTAAATTACTTATACATGATTGAAACTGGATTAAGAAACTTTATTCACTTGTAACACTGACTATACTCCACTTGACCACATCAGGTAAGTGATTTCAGCTTTGGCCAGGCTTTGGATTGCCTAAAATCCTAAGAGCACCAAGGACGAGCGACTCAGTCACAAGGGATCACTAAACATCAGTTTAGTGAGCAGAGAAACACTTTTAGTCTGAATGGAGATTAAGCTGAGCAAGAAATCTTTACGGACACACAACAAGGGAGAAACAGACCTCTGATACATAGGATCAAATATCAGCTGAGAGAAGGTTAAGAGTATTAAACACAAGGTTACGATGGAGTGAAAATAAGTAAAGGTATCTGATAAGCTAAAGCAGCAACCTTTCTGTGCATATATATACCACAGATCTGAATCTTCATTGTTTTGCAATTTATTTTCACCTATGATAAGGTGGGTGTAATACACTGAGTTGGCAATAATTTACAGCCCCTTTGAAAGGGCATGAGAGATGAGTGTAAATGATTGCCAGGAACCAGGGTGTGGTGAGAGATGCATTGACCAGCTTCCAACACTAGAAATAGCTCTTTTTTTCTTTGTATTTAATAACTTCCCAGAGGGACACACCAGACTCATTTCTAGCCCTGGGAAAACACATTTTAAAGTTATGATATTATTATGTATCAAAAAGCTATTTTGCATCATTTATTATTTATTCACTGAGGCCTTGAGAGCACTTGAATTTCATCCATGCATGCAGAAAAGATACAACACAGTCCCAAGAAATTTATTAGCTAAGACATTTGCTATAACTAAACTTGCATCAGATTTACTTAACAGATTTCTAAATTGATTTAAATGGTGCAAACCTTTCTGCAGACAATGTAAACTTAGCTTAGATGTTACTTACAGAAATTTGGTATCCATAATTACTGACTGGAATCAAGTAAACTGAAGTGAGACTCTCAAGTTTAAGATGTTTAGTATGTGGGTTGTGTATCTGGGATGTATAATTGCAAAAAAAAAAACCTTTTCAAAGGCATCATTTCTCCAAAAAATCAGTTCTGAAAGAAGTGATCTTTTATGTCTAGAAAACTTCTTGTAAAACATTAACCAGCTTTTACCCCATCATTTTGCTTCCTGACTTTATACTTCGCTGCAGCTGCCTAGGTTTTTATAAGGTGTTAACAAATCTACCCATACTATTTTTAAATAATTTGTCAGAGAAATGCTTTCTCATTCAGGCCATGAAGACCAAATCTGTCTGGGAAGTACTTGGCTGCTATACAGATAGGCACTATAGAAAACCCCTTGATAAAGATGCTGATTGTGTGGTAACCAAAAATAGTTTCTGCCTGTATTAAGGATGCATACTGAATGGAAAATCTGACAGTGAAGAGGTGCTTAGCACCTGTGCTTGGTGCTAATCAGAGCCAAGCCAAAAGTAGCTTGCAGCCTGACAGCCTCTCTGCCCCTTCCTCCTCTTCCTCGTATACAAATTTAGGTATAGCTTAATTTCTGTGGGCAAGGGGGATGGGCTAGACAGCTCCCTCAAAATCCCTTCAGGCCCTGATTTCTATTGCTTTACACTGAGAAGCCCAACTTTCTTAAGAGAAAAGAAATGGGGGCAGAGAGGGGGAGAGAAAGAGGGTGGGGAAAGCAGAGCACCAAGGATGGCTGATTGCACAAGCAAGATGGGGGTATAACTTAGTAAGATGACAACCTCTGCTGCAGTGGGGACAAACTCTGGCCAAGATGGCTGGAAATTATGTCTGTCTTCTTGAAAAGGGTAAATGAGATCTACGGACCTTCCTCAAAAGTCACTGCTGCTCGCTGTGGTGGCCCACAGAAGCCCATCACGGGTAGCTGAGCTTTCCCTTGTGGTCTGAATGTCTTAGTAAGTTGTCTTCTGCATGCGTTTTTTGTTGAGGAATTAGAGTCAAAGGCCTTTACACAACATCAAGTTCAAAGTGGCAGGCTCTGGCAGTGAGGGGGGTGAGAAATACATTAGTGCACAGACCTGGGAACCAGCATACCTGCATTTAGTCTAACCTTAGCCTGCCTCTTGAGAGAGAGGTTTGTAGTCCTAGGTCAGAGACTGTAAGAGCAGTTTAATACACTCCTTTTTCCATTAGATGACTGACTAAGTGCTTAGGTGAAAATTATACCATTAGAAAACCACCATTATCAAATGGATTATATGCAAGTTAGAATTTAAAGTGCAAAAAGGGACGATAAATGTATCATTTGGAGATGCAGGGTTCAGAAAGTCCTTACAGAGACATGTTCTTGGCCTGATTTCTCTCAGTGTCTCTGTCAATGCTCCTTTCCATCTTTGGCACCAGGCAGCCACTGCATTAAGCCCAGACATTGCTGATGGACCAGGTCCTCCCCACCGCCCAGCCCAGGGCTCCCCACTCAGAGCCACAGCCACTGGGCTGCACAGTCTCACTCACGCTTCCTGCTCTTCTCAGGGACCTGTGAACCTTCCACTCCTAGTGATGGATTCAAAATGCAACTTGTGCCCGGTCTTGCAGTAAACGCCCTCCAGGCATGCTTGGCAGGATGCTCTCCTGAGACGTGAGGACAGCAGGTTCAAATACCCCAGGGTGCATGACTGGCTGTGAGCCACAGTCATTTGATCTCATGTGAGTTTACGTGGGAGAAAGGCACTAACTGATGAAACAGCTCAATAGCCAGCCACAGTCAGGACTGCAAACCATGAAGTGACACAATCCTGCATGTGTTCGTAGCATATTTTATCTACTTATCTCAAAAAGCTTTCTACATCCTGCTTACAGCAATGGAAACGGATATGACTTTCACTCCCAGGTTTACCGAGGGGCCAGTGAAGGCTCCAGTGCATTTATGGATTGAACCCAAATTTACACGAGTGTAAGAAAGGGCACCCTTGGCATCGATGGCTTCTTACTGAACAAAGAATATTGCAGCTAAAGTAAGTACCCGACAGACAGGCAGCAATGGCCAAACAAATGAGCAACTCTCTTGGGCTCACACTGTCTGCCTCTTTGCATCTTCATACTCAGGGCCTGATCTTGCTTCCATTAAGAAAGATGGAAACACTCCAAGTGCTTTTGGTGGGAGCAAACGCCTGCCTCTGTACACTCCGGCCTCCTGGGGTGTATATATTGTAGACTCTATTCAAGCTACGTGCCTGTATGTATTTCCTATGCAGTTTCAGTTTTTATAAACCTCTGGAGTTTGCAGCTTTGTCAGCAATGACAATGACGAGTTTCATTCCAACTGGTGTGTTCCCAGGGAAAGTTTTTATTTTAAAGAAATGTCACTTCCCAATGAAAAAACTGTTCTGAAAAATTCTTCACTGGTTCTGTCTTTTGAACTAATTTAAAGGCTCATCTTGCCTTCAGGTGCCCTGCACACTCAGGAAATACTGAATCAAAACATCTGATACTATAGTGATTATACTCTTCTTCAGTCCATCTTCTGCAAGCATTAAAATGCACCATTGTGGGTCCCCGTCCCAGCTGGAGAGGGATGACAAACTGTCCCTGGTCATTTGTTCTTGCTCATCCTGCACAGACAGTAGTAGTAGAGGCTTCCAGTTCCTTTTCTGGCTGCTTTTTGGGACAGAAGTTAGCAACCTTTGGATGGTCTTCTACACATAGCACTTCAGCTCTGTCAATGTCCTCAGTATAAAAAGCAAACACCTATAAGTAGCCTTCAAGGTTTAATGGGAAATTCAAATGGCTTCTTCTAGATTTGCATATACTCTTGGTTTTGGTTTCTTCTACTCACGCTATGCACTCCTCCAGGCATTTCCCAGTCTTTGGGTACTAACATATAGCATATGTTCCCCATTTAGCTCTTCCTTAATTCTTGTTGGCATCGTGTCTGTGGCAAAGGAGCAGCAAAACAGTTGCTTTGAGAGAAAATATTTGTTTGCAAAACAAACTTTTCTTTATATTTGTATATGAAAACAGTCAAAACCTTTATATTCTGAGATAGATATGTCTGCAGGAATAATATCTTTCATGACTATTTAAGTTATGAAGCAATGGTCATGTTTTAATGGAGCTTATCTAATAAAAATGAAGTAGAAGAGCATGTGTTAAGGTGTGTTTATAGTCTTAAACTACCTGTGTGTTTCATGTGTATAGAACCAGTTGACTTCTGCAATGATGCTGGAATCTTAAAAATGCAAGAAAAACATTCTTCGAATAAATCGCCTTGCCCATAATTGAAAAGTTCTTGAAAAATATTATTTAGCTAACATTTCGATTTCTGTCACCAGTTTGCAAAATGCTAGCCTGCATCTGTAAGTCCCACAGTGAATAAGCCTGCCTGGACACCTTCAGAGAGGGAGGACCAGGAGCCTAGGGAGAGAGCAATGTATACTAAGTAAGCACTTGTAAATCTCACCCAGTAGAAAGGTTTTCGAGACACATGTATGCAAAGACTGAGTAAAGTAGATGTTAGAAGACCACAAGTATAAAATCAGCCAGGAAGAATTCAAAGTAGCTTTGCAGTTCTTTTTCTCAATGGCTACAAACATATATCATTGAAGTCAACACCGATGATTGCAAGGTTTTGCCATATCCTATCATGGAAGCTGATACAGACCAGATCTGGGGTATTTTTAGCAGGGAATAATATCCCAGGAGTTGCAGGTGCTCTATTACTTCCCAGAATTTGGCCAAAAATTACGACATCCTTTTGCATCAGTTTCAGAGGAGGGCCGTACTGGTAGAAATACAAAGGAAGCATCAAATGCACAGATATATGAGGCGCCTTCTTTCCCAGGACTGGAAAACACTCTGGAAATGTCATGGCTTTAGCTCCTGCAGAAACGCAATGGGACTGATATCAGAGATCTTTGTAGAAGACGCAGGCAGGGAGGAGGCCTATGAACTAGTATCACTTCAACCCTCCATGCCTTCTTGTCTTTACCAATATTTCTTGATGCCAAGCCAAGAGGGAGTGGTGGTGGCGAAGGGGCAGGAGGGGGGTCTTTTCAGAGGAGTGAAGGGGACAGCAAGCTCTTAATTCAGTTAACGATTGCAGGAAGTGGTTTGTCAGTTTAGAGGTAGTCCTGCTCAAAGCCAGTGCCCTTCTCAGAAATGAACTTGCAGTTCTCTAAAGATAGATTGCGCAAAACACCAGGGGGCCCTCGGGAACCTGCAGCCACAATTCCCCAGGCAAGGAGCTCCAGAGAAGCGGTGAAATGCCCCCCTTTGTGCAGCTGCTCTGTGGACTAAACCAACGCTCAGTGGAGCGGGTCTCTTATGCAAGTTCTCAGGTTTCATATCCGCAGTGACCAAATTTTGTTAAAAATATGACAGCTGCTCCTATCATTTTCTTTCTATGTAATTTTAACTGTAACTTCAAACTGCACATGCATTGTCTGCCTTTCAGCAATGGTAAAGGGAGGTTTGCATAAAGCAAAGGACTTACCAGAAGTTGCCAGCTTTGGCGCTAAAGGATCAGGTCCCCTTGGCACATCTCATAGATTGCATAAAGAGTTTGCAAACTACAGCAAGTAATTGATATGCTAGGTGATATTCAGAGCAGTCTATTCAAGCAAAATGGCAAAGTAGGATTTGGTTGGGTATAATTGCAACAAAACAGGAAATTGTTTGATGGCGCTTCAAGGAATAACTCCCAGGTTGCCTTGAGCAATAGCGAGGATCTGATCAATGTAACTATAGAGTATTAGGATGTCTCATCCACATTCCCAGGAACTGTACAATAAATCCTTTCATCAGAGCCTCTAACATGCCCTGTGAGAGCATTTTATTCACCCTTAAGGAATCACTTCAGCTAATCCATCTGAATGACAGCATTTTGCATTGGTGTAAATCTAGATTATTTGCACTGATGTCAACAGATTGACTCAGAGCTTAGCGTCCTTGCAACTGGAGAACAGAATCTTTGCATTATTTTCAACCCAACGGTTCCCCAGTTAATTTATACTCCTTTTGTTGACGAAAACTGCAAGAACTGGCACAGAGGTGAAATGACTGTTCCATATAACCCAGTCTCTCACCCTTGGCAGAAGTAAGTGCTTAATGAGAAGACATCTTAGAGTAGGTCCATCTTGCTCCATAACTGCAGGCCAGATGTGGCCACACATCATGAAACACAACAGTGTTATTGTGAGCATTGTGGTCCCGTTTCTATCCCTACTCACACCTCAATAGGTATATATCTGTCCTAAGGCCCAACAGCAAGAGTCTGGCTGTCCCTTCCTCAGTGGTGGTGGTTGTATCTCAAGAGAGGAACGTGTCAGTCCATCACAGTCCTGTCACTGTGTCTCTCCAGAGTGACTTCAGCATTGACAGCTTGTTTGTTATTTTCTCTCACAGTTTTTACCCTATTGGAGGCCAAACACTTCAGGCAAAAAACAAGAGAGTGTTGTGTTTTTTTCTGTTTTGGAATACTTTTTTTTTGTTTTTTAGGTCTTTGGGGTTTTCTTACCAATAAGGCATTAAATGTTATATGGCAGAGAGGGAAGGGCTTATTTTAAGGTGTTTTAGACAGAAAGGTCACAAAGCATGGCACTAGCCCTTCCCCAAACATCTCAAGCCAGAGCTTGTTTTGTGAGCAGTGGCTTGGTCTAATCTCCCAAGGCAGCAGCTCCATGAGCTCTCCCCCTCAAGGCTGGTAGAGCCACACAGACAAGAACCTACCTGGTCCATACTGCAAAGAAATGGAGAATGTGCAAAAAAAATGTCAAAAAATATACAACAGAAATCAATTCACCTTGAAGTGGATATTCCAGAGCAAATGATAATCGTTATGTCAGAGTTCAACTGGTTTATTAAAATAGCTTTTCTCCATAGGAAGCAGATGTTACCATGCCCTCTCCTGGCCAGTGGCACCTCTACAGCCCATCTGCAAACTTTCCTCTTTTCATCTCTCTTTTCCTGAAACATTTACCCTTAGCTTAAAGTGCCCTCCTCATTTAAAGGTCCTTTCCTCTGCCTCTCCCTTTATTTCCTTCTCAACCAGTTACACAAGCAAAGACACATTTAAGTGATCTACAGAAGACAGTGCTCTGGTGAAAAAAGCTTGAAGACATTGTGTAACATCTCAGTAGCTTCCCAGCACCAGGTGCCTCCCATGTCATAACTGGTCTTCCCAGCTGCATCTCCCAGCACAGGAGCTTGTTCCAACCTCAGGAAAAAAGGTGGTTTGAAGTGGTGCTGGCACATGCAGGACTGCAAGCACCCAGGCAGTTTGTTTGTGGTAGCAGCATGTCACACTGTCACTGTGACCCCTTCCCCGAATGTTGCTCAAAGACTCTATGAATGTAAGTGCTCCACAGACTCATCTGACACAGTGTACAATGCAGATGGCAGACGTGGCCTTGAATCATTGGCTTCTTTGCTACTGAACCCTCCCCATGTACTTCCTGCATCTTTTTAATGGCAAACACTAGCTTTCAGGAGAACTCATAAGATGGCCATGTATCGACCCACAGGGGACGGGAGTCTGCTCTGCTCCGCTCCCTGGCGAAAGAAGCAGACTCATGAATGAGTGGGCTCTGTCTTTCCAGCTTCCACTTTCCCAGTCATGGCCCATTCTTGTGTTCCTCCCTTACGTTAAATTCCCACACTGGGCCCTTCTTGTGTAATTCAGACTGAGATTTTCTCCCCTTTCTTTTCCCTCCCTCCCCTCCGCCCCCTGCATCCTCTGTACAACAGTGCTGGCCACACAGCAACAAAGGAAATGAACAACATCTGGTGAGATTGATTCCTCATTCTTGTAAGCAGTGTGAGCTAACAGCTGTGTCAGGCATTTCATCCAGCTCTGGAATAGAAAAGAAATCAATCATGCATTCCCCTTTACCACACCTCCTTGTTCTGGCATCTGCACCAGTCCTGCAAGATAATTGTCTGGTTCGCTTTCCTGAAAATATAGTGGAATCACACCCTTTGTGCAGAGGACATTCCTTGATGCAAATATAATGATTCTTTTAAAATATAGGAGAGTTTAAAAAAAAAAAAAAAAAAGAGCAGAGCACTTAAGCACATGTCCACCTTAAAGAAAAGAAACTTATTGGGTTTAACAAAACTGTGCATGAGCTTACGTGTGGGTTGAAAAAACAGGGAGGGTTTTTTTTCCTATGCATTTAGATGCCTAACCACTATTGTATCCTATTGCTCTTGGTAGTACCTAAGTACTTAGAAAAGCCGCTTTTAGGCACAGACATGAGTTGTACCATTATGCCCAATGATGCCATAATGGTGGCAACCTATCTTGTTGGATTGAAACCTTACTGCTGACCGCTCTGCAAATCAGAGCATGGGGACAGATGAGATCCAAGGCAGTAGTAGCCACAGGATGAGCAGTAGACATAGCAAGAGAAGGGCAATTTTCTTATAACTTATGGGTCCCTGAGCCAGTTTTGGAGTTAAGGATTAATCTCTTCTTTTGAGTGTTTCTGCTGACACTGCCAAGGAGCTGCCAACTATCCTCAACTGCCTGGGCAGTTTCTGTGATGCAGATGTCTGACCACTAAGAACTTGGCGAAGATCCACCAACAAGTCTTCAGTAATAATTACTGTCCCACAACCTCAGCTGTGACCACAGAAAGCACAGCGCAGCTCAGGAAGGAGGATTCAAAGGTAGTTTTTAAGAGAGTCTGGGACAGCCGAGCATTGGGTGACTTGCCCTGTCTGTCTCACATCTGCTCATACTTATCGCAGATAAGCCAGCTGCAAAGATCCACAAGCAGGGAGCATCTTCATCTGTCCCTTGAGGTGCTGTTCACAGGCATGCTGGTTTTGACTCAATTTCATTGGGATTCTGGCAAAAAGTAAGGCCACAGCAGTCTAGAAAAAGAAGCTTGTTTATCATCAATCTGGACAGGTATTTGGTCTATAATCATAGCCAGAACTTGGACCCCTCTGGTAGATCGACTGTGCAGGTTGCATCCTGGACGTTCCTGCAGAGATTTAAGCAGCCTGTGTTCTTGCTATCCAACTGCGTTCCTAGGAGCACTTCAGAGTAGCGATACCCACCTCCACGTCTCCTGAGAGCCCTATAGGATTAGTCATGACCATGAGCAACTGAAAAGCAAAGCATGATGCTGAGAAGGACAGAAACGTATGAAATTGCATGCGGCACACCATCCTGCACAGTTTTGCTAACACTGGAAACAGCTAACTTAAGAAAACAAGAAAGTAAAAAGAACGCTTTCTTTTTTTTTAGCCTCAGGTACTGTCACAGGTGTCTCATGCCCACAGTGAATTTTCCAGCACCTCTGCACTGACCTTCATCCTGAATATCTGAGCAGTACTGAGCACAAGAGCCCTATGAAGTAAAAGGCAGGACATACTGTATCTTCCTTTTGCCAGCTATACGCACATGAAAACGAGTCCTCTTCTCAAACCAGTGAGATTCACTACTGTAAAGTGGAATGGAGAATTTGGAAGCAGAGGGAGAAAGCAACCTAAGAGAAAGTGAGAAGCAGCCAATAAAAGACATATGTAGTCAAGGGAAGCAAGCTATAGTGCTAGGCGTTTGCTTGGGGTTGAAGATTTTCCAATAAGCAATGTAACAGAACAGATTTATGATTTCACTATAAAGTTGCATGATACCATTTAATGAATTAAACATTCGCATACGGGTTCAGAGAAAATATTACTGACTGGGAGAGCATAAAAGCATTGGGACATTCTTCACGTTTATTACTCATGAAAAGCTAAAGAAAGAAGGCAATCACAATACCAATGAAACATATTTTTCCACCCACATAGCATCTGATCAAATATTCACAGATGAAATTTATATGGGGGTTTATGGTAGTTTTTTTAAGCTGCAGTTGTAAGTTAGGTTCTGCTAAAATCCAAATATACACATATATCTTAGGTATTTATAGGAGTCCTATTACCATAATAATTGAGCACTTCACCTCTTTTAATGTATTTATCCTCACACCATCCTTGGAATGGAGGATGGGCTACCATTCCCAATGCTGAGATGGAAACTAAGGCACAAGAGAGGCTATGGACAATAAAGTGCCTTAGCTACCTTCAGTTTGGATATTGTGATGCCTAGAAATAAGGCATTTGGCCACATCGGAGTGCTTAAAAGAGCCAGAGCTATACAGCTTCCTAACCAGTCAATAGGAAAGGCTACATGCTCCCTTGGACAGAGCACGGAGAACTATCTAAAATAAAATTAAATTCCCAGGAACATTCACATTTTGGAACACTCTGCCAAAATGGGAGAGTCCTGTCATCCAACAGCATTCAAGTAAAACACAGCTGATGAATATACAGATCTAGAAACCGGCTGATTTTTTTTTTTTTTTTTTTGACCGCTTGAGCACAGTTTTTGCAGATCACAAAGATCCTTCAGGTCCTAAATTCTGCCTAAGTAGCCTCTGTGAATTCTGCCTTAAGACACTCACTGCAGGTGAGTGGGGAAGGCTGTAATAAACTCACTGTCTCCCAGAAGCAGCAACACCCCCATCAAATAGAAGGGAAAATGCTCTGAGATTATGATTATGCTCTATTGCCTTTGGTCCCACACCATCACACCAGTGCCTTCATCCCACCAGCACTCAGCTATGCAGGGAACAGCTCACCTGAGTGACCGAACTCTGCTCAGTCACATACCTAAGTGTTTTCCACTCTGATGCCCAACCTGAACAGGTCCCTGATGAAATACATTTAAAGAAGTTGCAAGACTGATATTTCTGAGGTTACTGAGCAGGAACAAATAACTCTCCTTTTGCAGCTTCCAAACCCTTGCTCTTTGTTTGGACTCATGTCACTGACGTGAAAGCATCTTATTTTTAAGCATGTGTGATATGACAGTAAGGCAAGGAAGTCTTGCATAATGTGGGCTGGTTTTTAGAAGTATAATTCACTAAATAAATGAGGTTGAGTATATGTCTCAGACCCAGGAAGGGTCGTTCAGTTGGGTTCACACAAAGATGGGTTTCAATTCAGATTCAATGCACTGGCACATTGCCAAAGGCCTTGTGCCTACAAATTTTGCTCAGAACAACAGAAACTCATAATCTCACAGGGAAATACAGCCCAAAGCATCCAAAAGCAGTAATTGGCTCATAGCAACATGGAAATAGGCCAGAACTACATTTGCTTCAGACATGGTGGGAAATCATTCAAACCTTAGCATCAGTGTTGTGACCAGTTTGGAAATTGGGGTAAATTTGACACTGCTACTGTGTTGAAAACATTCAAAAGATTTTTCCCACTCTTCTCCCATCCCCACCTCTAAAGATGAGCTCAGAACTGCTCAGCCTCCAACATTTAAGAAGGATATACGTTACCAAAATCCACTTTGACAGCCAGAGATTAAAGTATATCTCTATAAACAAACAAGTTCCACCTAGTTCCCAGTTACCGAATGGAAAGGAAGTTATATAGCAAAATCCTCAAAACACACAGGCATCTGGCTTGAGTACTGTATTCATTCCTCCCAAAACACACAAAGGCATCTTGTTTGATCACTGATGGGCATGCAATACAGAGAGATACACACTCGCACGCCAGGAGGAAGCACATCGTCAGTACCGTAAGGTGCTACGTGCCATCAGCTGCCACTGAACTCAGCAATAGGTGACATTGGCCATCTGATACTCTTCTCTGCAGATTGTGACTTCTGCAGGATACTGCTTCAGAGACTGCCTGGCCTTTTCCAGCATCAGCAGCCCTACGAAAGCCTGGACCTAGGGCTGTTGATTCATGGCAACTGGCAGGTTAAACATGGACAGTTAGAGGAGGTACCTTACCCGACTGTCCCTTCTGCCTGTTTTCTAGAGGCTGCTGCACTGCAGTAGATACAGTCAAACTGTATGTGATGCAGTTCCCAAACCATCGTCTACAACCCGGGTGATTTTAACAGAGCAGATGCAAATGGCTGTAGTCCAAAAGTTACTTCACATGGAATTCAGCTTCCCTGCAAAGGAAAAGAGCAACCTCTGGGAGAGGGGAGGAAGGAAATATTGGGGAAGGCAATTATCTCTGCCATCTAGGTTTTATCTTCCCATCCTTGTGAATCAACATCCTTAGGAAAAAGTCCATTTGAAACTGTGAACCATCCTACTAAAATATCCCATGCGTTATTTTTTTCAGCAGCGTGTCTCAGTGCATTATCGGTGTAATCTTATTTGTTATTTTAATTTAAAAAAAAAATTCATTTGAAATATGTAAAGAAGAAAAACCTCAGGCTCTTTTTTTTTTGGTTCATTGTTTCTAGACTGAAGTTGCAATATATAAAAATCACTTCAGCTGGTTTTTGTCATTACTAGAAATAAAATAATGACTTAATGACTTACTATCACATGGCATTCAGATTACAAAAGCAGCACTACATAAAAACCAATGCAGTACATATTAAATGGATTAAAATTGAACTAGATTTCTAATAGTGACTGTATGATGTGGTTACTTGAAATAGCTGGGGATTAGATTCAATGACCCAGGAGGTCTCTTCCAGAGTTATACTCCTAAAAAGTAATTGTTAATGGGGAATCATCATCAAAGGGGAGGTATTTTCTGTGGGTCCTACAGAGATCTCCTTTTTTTCCAGTGTTATTCAGCATCTTTAGCCAGGATGGTGAAGTTTTCAGAGGACACAAACATTTGGAGAACAGTAAACAATAATGGGAACGGGTCAATTGTGCTCACAGCTTGGTAAACTGCATTATTTTGAACGTCACTCTGCAGTGAAACGCACTATTCCTACATTTAAGACAAAGTCACTCTTAAAGCATATTCAGAAGTAGGCACTCCCAAAACCCCTGTATACTATCCTGTAAAACAGAAGATACAATGCTTGGTTATACAAAGCATGTTGGGCCAAAGTGAAATGTTATTACCTCTGCATACAGTGCTGGTGAGACCATTACTCAAATAAAATATACAGTCCAAGGAGGTAGCTGAAACACTGGATAAGCATCAGAAAAAGGCTGCAACAATTATTTTATGTCTGGAAAATCTGCCTTAAAACCAAAGATTTGAGAAGCTCAGCCTCTTTAACTTCTCTAAGAAAAAGTTGAGAGGCAATGAAAACACAGTCTGTATTTGGGGAATGGAAAATATTTCTGATAATAAAAAGTTGCTCAGTTTAGCAGACAAAAGGCATGCAATGTCTGACCAGCTAGAATTTGAAATTAGATTCAGGTGAGATAAAATATACATTTTTGATAATGAGTTCAGATAATCACTGAAACAACTTACCAAGGAAAGATTTGGTAGATTTGTAACTCTCATGAAGTCTGAAAGGCCAGATATCTTCTATAATGACATGACCTGGCTGAAGGAAGTATTTATCTTGATATGGGAATGACCAGGGCCCTTGCTGATAAAGCAAGCAGTACAGGAGATCAAAGCCCCTTTACTGATTTTAAAACCTGTGAAGAAAGCTAATCTGCCCATTTTTACGGACCATCACATACAGCCTCTTGGTCACAATGCAGAGTCTCTCCGGAATCTCTCCATCCAACAAGCACATTTATTGTGAGTTCAGTGAGCCACCTATTAGGCCTTTATTCTTTCTAAACCTTTCCATTCTTTGAGTTCTGTTTTCATATCTTCTTTTAATCCAACGATTCCTCCTTGCCTTCCCATAAAGTTGTCATTTCCTTCAGATGCTCAGACTGATGAAAGAGCCACACTGAAATAAAAGCTAAATGAGGTGAAAATATATCCCATAAAAACTCCCATTAAGGAGTTTACGGAGAAATTTCCTACTCCTCTGGCTCAGATAGCCATATTTTATTCCTTCTAGGAAACAGAAAACCCTTAATCCCATAAGAATGCAGCCAGAATCAAAGAGCAAGAGGAGGCATTAGGTTGCAAGAATAAGAGGGGGGAAAGAAAGAAGAATTTTATAGTCAGCCCTTCAATACAGTGTGAATGAATGGGCCATCACCACAGCTACTGCGTGGAGCACAGCCACCAAGCGGAGCAGATATGGGAGGAAAATATGATAAACTGGAAATCTACACAAAGTCCATGGTCAGATAGCACCGGGTTAACATAGGGTAATAGGCTGTTGAGTGCTTAATGAGCCAGACGCCATTAGGAAAAATGTCTATTAGAGGAAAAGAATGGAGAGAGAAGAAAGGCATGAAATGCTTGTGTTTGGTCATGATTAATTAAGAAATTGAGAGAAACAGTAAATTTGGTAGTTTCTCATCCCTTACACAAGAAAATTATTCTTCTTCAGAGCAAAATATATTTTGTCCCCAACCAGCTCTCAGGTTATTGCTTCCCCTGCTTTGTCTGTTTGTTTGTTTGTTTGTTCTGTGTGTGTGTGTGAGTGAATGTTTATCCTTCAGTATTACAAGTTGGTCAGTGATCAAACAAGACCAGCAATGACTCAATATAACATCCCAGATTATGGAAAACCAGTATTTTGTGAAAGGTGCCTGGTATAAATGCCACATCCTTTTCTCAGCCTGCTCAAGCAGCTACATGGTTTTGTGAGTTATTTAATTTCCATTTTTGATCAGGGTATCTTAAGTGTTTTGGGGTTTTTATTGTTATACATTAATTCATGTGAGGTAAATAAAATTCTTTCACTTACACCTTTCTGGTCTTCTCAAGTTAGTAAGAGACAGAGAGACTAAACCTGTATCTGTATTTCAGTGAATCAACACTGCACTAGATGATAGATGCAGCTTTTCCTGGACATTTTCATATGTTTCTGGAACAAACCCTACCTGAACCTCTGGCACCGTCTGTTCAAGCCAAGTCAGGCACCATACAACTCAGCATCACTCAGGATTTGGGCTTGTATCATTTCAATTACTTTTCCCTAAAAAGGAGTCCTCATTATTTTTGCAATTTTTCTTCTCTTCATTGTTGTCAAATTGCTTCTAAGGGACGAACACATGGAATTCATTGAGCATACAACAAAACCCACATTCAATTAGATATTGACTGACTCGAGGGATAACAGCAATAAAATGCGGCCAAGGGGAAAAACAGTTCACGGGTTATGGTACAGTGACCCAAGCGTTATGGGCAGAGGGGAATGTTGCATAATCAAAACAACAATGAGGCGAGTGTGGGGAATGGCATTGTCTTCTCCACGCCCTGCCATCACAGCACTGTTCCTGGAACTAGCCCTGCCGCTTGTGAGAAAGCCTCTGTGAAAATCAAACCCACAAGTTTTCAAATCGCCTTCAGCCGTGTGGACCACAGATTCTAGCATAACTTCTAGTACAGCCTCTAAGCCATCTCTTTTTGGCTGTTTATCCAGTCTAAGCTATTTGTCTGGACTCTATCTAGTCAAAGGAGAAGTATTCATCTTAGAGCAACTCATCTGACCCAACAGAGGTGTCTCAGGGAGATGACTGTCTTGCTCCTTTGATGACATATGGGGACCGAATGTGCAGATGGCCATGTTAGATGGACTGAATTACATCCTTACTTTCTGACTTCAGAGGACAGTTTTCAATGGATGTGACAGTAAGCCTATTGAAATCCACTTTATTGACTTAACTTGGCTTTGAACCAGAGCAAACATGAGCTAAGAGCATGAAGAATGGTGCTTGTCCTTTGTGAGACCACCAAGATCTGTATCGTTCCCTGTCTTCATTGGTTATTGAAGGGGTCTAAAGTTACTAGGCTCCTAAATGAGACACCTCACTTGAATGACTGAAATGATGCGGGCTAAATCTCTGCTTTCCCAACATCCTCTGCAGTTATTTCTTTGCAGCACCCAGATCCATCAGCTGTACAAATTCTGCAGTACGAATCCTGATCAAAATCCCAGCCCTTCACCTGCTTTTGCAGAGATACATTCTCCCACCAGAAGCTGAGATAACACAGGCAAGCATCAGGAGTGTCACTAGAACTCACACACCTTAAAGCTCCAAGTGTATTTTCTTCTTTGTTCTCTTCCTCCAACTCACATTTAATCCTTTCCTCTCCTCTGACACTTTCTAAGTCTGCACATTATGAAGTTCCCATGCCACACTCCTTCCTCCTTTCTCCTTTACCGTGCCTTTAGGAGTTTACACTAAAGATTGCAGCCCTGTTCTTCTGTGGCCTGAACCACAAGAGAGTCATAAGTAACGTTCTATATGAAATACTCCCATTTCCTAGAATTCACTCCCACTTTCAGTATTTCTTTGCAGAGAATCTTCTTTGGGAAGATAAAAATAATTTTCCTTTTCTCCTTCCTGGCTTAATATCATGGTTGATAAAACCTGCTAATTTCCTTTCTTCCCTTTCATATGTCGGATCTGGACCAAAGCAAGCAGCACCAACAGGAAAGCTCTCTTCTGAAAGCAGCTGAGAATACCTCATACAGTATATCTGCCATCATTCATAGCTTGCTTTAACAACTCAGGAACAGGACTACTCCATCCCAAGGATGTTTTGGGGTACAGTTTTTGTCTTATTTTGGAATGAGAACATGGTCTCAATGACGAGTTCCACCCAAACCTGTCTCTGCTCACAAGTTTGTGTGACCAGACCTGGTCTTTGGTAGTTTTGCATATATCTACCAGTGCTTCAACATTCATCGCCAAAATAAAGGACTCAGCTGGAACTGTCATCTACTGGACAAGAATTTGACATTCCCATATACTTTAACACAGGTTTTACAGGATGGGGATATACTTTTCGCTGACATTCTGATCTCACCCATCTCTCCACTGTGCAGCCTCCATGGATCTAATTCATAAAGCTGAAACACTTTGAGGATATTACCCTGAAGGAGGCAGGTGAAATACCTTTCCCTGCTGCAGATTCGCCATTAGAGTCAGTAACGCCTTCCCATCCTATTTCCCAGGGATGCACAACCCAGTTTACATCTAAGAACTGATGTGAACTTTCATCCATAATTCAAACTACATACTAGTCTGAAAAGCACGAGGAAATGTGGACCAGAAGCAAATACCTTGGCATTGGACACAGCTTTGTGTTACCTCAGTGCTAACATTACTTACTACTTATATCATACTGTACAAGCCATTTCAAGGAGTGCCTTAAAACTAATGCTAAAACATTACAGAACAAGAGTGACATGTGGGATATAACTCAACCATGCACTAGAGCAGCCTCATTCCACAGCCAGAGATACAAGACAACACCAGTGGTTTGCTCTTATGTGCAAGTTACCAGCAACACCTTCTTCAGCAAGGCTAAGGCACAAATTCCTGCAATGATGTGCTCTGTAGTTCAGTCTCTTCCTCTTTAAAAGCAATCATATAGTTAAGCATTGCTCACACTGGTTGCAGCACGTATTTCTGTATTTCAGTTTAAATTCACCCATTGAGATGCATGACTGCTTCTTTTGGTCGTGCACTATGTCTATGAGTTCATGTGACACTTGTAGCTTTTAAAGTAACACTTTCTAAGCTGCTGTGACATTCATCTGTTTGATGAGTTCAAACAACCTCTGTTCATTTATTCATAAAACTCTCAGTTTGGGGCTCCAAACATCTGGTCACAGAAATACAATTACTCACAAAAAGCACACCAAGAAGTCAGGAAGAGCCCAGACTGATTTCTAGTTTAGCAAATCAGTTAGCAATAGAACATTTTTTCTTTTCAGCTGTCCAAATCAGGTGTTCTCACCTTTTCTACATATCCAGAATCACATGCCATGAGATAAACCAACTTTTTCTGAGAATATTAGCTAACACATTAGATTATATGTAGGAATAGCTAAGACCAACACACTTCTTGCCTTCTGCTCAGAGTTTGGACCTTAAGAACAAGGAACAAATGTCCTAAAACATCACAGCTAGATCCATTGAAGGCTCATTTATCGGAGCCTTTATGTCCATTGAAATTAATTTTCTGAAGCATATGAAAATGTACATATTAAGATCAGTTGTCTCCAAACAAGTTTTTTAGAAATCCTTGCATTTCTGGCTTGTGTAATCACTCTCTTGCAGAGCACAAAGGATACTTAATTCAAATTACAGTGCCTGCTGATGCTGGGGAACCAGCACTTCTTCAGGTATCTTTTCATCCTTTTGCTAATTTTCCATCATGCATTGTTTTAGAGACTGATCCTTCACTATCAGACCCGGCTCACTGCCACCTATACGCATGGAGAATAGGTGTAAAATTGTTCTGAAGCATAGAAAGTGTCCTTCTCCCATCATACCCCATCCTCTTCCCACTAGCACTGGATGCAAACCACCATGCAAATAATTAACATGCTTGTCTCCCTTTGGGTTGACTGATAAAATGGAATCAGACAAATGGATTTTTGGTCCCCACTGATCTTTGAGTGCACTGTTATGACAGGGTGTGAGGTGACATGTCTGATAACGTATCGTGTCACACTCCCCAACTATTTGATGCCATTTAATGTAATGCAACCTGGCATGCCATGATGGGATGACACAAAATGAGAAAGAAGCCAAACTGGAAATACCAATTACCCACTCTTAACCCTGAGGCAGTAGGGGAAAAATATGCCTGCGTCTGGGTGACCCTTGCTCTGCTTATTGCCTAAGCTTCATAATTCGGGGAGTTTGTTTCGGGTACTCCTCAGTCTGAGGTCATTACTAACCATTCAGATGGCCAAAGTGCCTGTAACCCTCCGCTTCATTGGAAATCCAGGAGAAGCAGCAGAGAAATCAACTGAAAAAAAATGTAAATCGCTGTTCCCAGAGTGTCAAGTTAAGCTGATATTTTGTGTCTAACGAGCTGCAAAGAAAACCACAGGGTACAAGGAATAAAGAAAAGGCAGGAGGGAGCAGGGAGAAGGGAGACTGCACTGGCAGAGAGGCTGAGCCAAAGAGCAGGCTTGCATCCAAAGGCTGCACGGACAGACAGGGTCAAGGCTTGTGAGCTGTCTAGCAGAGTAGAAACAAACAGGACACAGGGATAATGCACCCTGTTCTGCTGCAGGTCAGCCCTGGGAGAAGGTTACACTCCCAGCCTACCCCAAGCAGCTCACTGTCACCTTTCTCTCCATCTGACATCACTACTCCTCTGATCTACCAACCAACCTGCTCAGGTAATTCCTGCCTAAACAGGTCCAGTCAAATGATCCAAGTCAAAGCACAGCCTCCTGTTTGACCCATTGAGCACTGAATGAGGTACAATTTCACACATGGGTACGTTGGCAGACTGGAGGGAGAGCTAACCACCAGCAGAGAGGCAGGGGTGATCCCGCAGGATCCCATGTCTCTCAGCTGCACCACAACAACGCATGTGGTCAGCATGAACAAAAGTGCCCAAAATACTCCTGGCTAGTGGCACAAATAGGGTGATGCAGAGTCATGGTTTCATGACAGCTTAGCTTGATACCACAGACAAGGCAGAAGTCAGCAAAGTTTCATCAGTTTTCCTTCTCAAAATCACCTTCCAACTTCACACCTTCTTGCATCCCCACCACATATTTCTAAAAGCAACAATTTCCACCCACATGTCTAGATCCCAAATTCCAAATACTTCATACCAGGAATGAGTTCAGATCAAGAATACGGCTTCTGCTTGATCCAAATTTAGTTTACCCTGTTTCCTCTCATAAGTCTGTATGAGGCTGTGCTCTCCAAATACTCCTCTGCCAATCTCAATGGCCAGTCCTTTCTCATCACAGCATTCTTTTTTCCGCCCCGTAACTAGTTCCTGAGAAACAATATCTGTGCAGTCCCACCGTCTGTGTCTTCAAGCATGTGTCTGTGTGAATATCTATGTATGGTTGCATGTGCCATGCCATTATTTGCCCATCACTTTCCCAAAACCCATTACGATGGGTTGGCTGAAGACACGTGGTTCTTCAGATTTTTTAATGGGAATAAAGGAAGTCAGATATTTTGGTGTGATGCAAAACACTTGTCACACAAATCCTGCTCTCAACATGTACTTTATTGAATCCTCTAAAGGAAAATTTGTATTTGTAAGCTCATTCATAATACTTTTTCTGAAAAAAAGAAAACAAACAAACTACACCACGATTCAAACCAAAATTATACCTTCGTGAATAATGTCATAAAGATATGAGAAGTGCATTCGCAGTACCTGTCAGAGGCTGCCTTGGTCTGTTCCCACGCAGGCTTGCAGCGCTCTGGAAACAAACTATGTTTAATGGTATACTTTCATTAATTACTTCCATGGTTGGAGAAACATTACCCTAGCTATAAAAAAAAGTTTTACTGATATTGTGAGAAAGATGGAGAAATGCTTCAGAGTCCTTTCTGTTAAAAGTGACAATGATGATACCTTGTTATGTCATTTAACAGCTGGCAACTACGAATATGATATGACAGATCACAACTACACTGGACCTACATATAGACTAACAAAATCCATGTTGTTCACAGCCAAGCAAAATTGGGAGAGTTGTTATGGTAAGCCTGAGGGAAACACAGATTTACCAAAAGATTATTTTATTTTGTTGGGCTCTATACTGTAGTTATTATCTATTTTATTTGAACCTCTTTTTTAAACATAAGTAAGTTCCCTGTTTGTAAAAGAGAAAAAGCCTAGCCAATCATCTCCAACAGAGTGGCAAAACTGAACAAATTGCAAAATCATACCATGTAATTGCCAGAAGAAAAGTGTTAAAATGATGCAATTAAATTCCAACACGATGGAATACTGAAAGAAAAAACCAAAAACCAACCCAGACATCTGAAACTGTTGCACCAAATCAATGTGGCAACTGCAGGATTTAAGATAAACTCTCTGTGTCAGGTCTTGAACAAATGATTGTGAGCAGAAATCCAGACATGAAGCACTCTCAGTTGAGACAGAGACACAGACTCAGCCCCGTGAGTGACACAGCTCAAAGGTGCAGGATTTTTCAGACCTAGTGATGACAGGGTGTTTTTTGAAACACAATGTATGTATACAACACTTGTTCAGTCCTTGAGACAGTCCTACACAGAAGCAAAGTACATTTAGGACTGCAATGGAGGCTAATAGAAGAAATAAGCTTCCTAGAGGCAACAAATTGGGCAGCCTTGGGATAATCAGCAAGATCCACCTTCACCCAAAGCAAAGTATATAGAGTTGAGCTGGTCCCGCTGGCCTCCAGGAAGCCACGTTTCTGCACCAAGTAATAAATAATCTCATTCAACACTGCCCCATTTCTGACTCCTCATCCTGTAGCCTACCTCTGAAAAATGCCAGCGTAGCCTCAGCAATCATTAGTGCAGCATGCTTTTCTGTTAAAGTATGTGCGTATATGTTAGAAATGCAGATATATTGACATATATGCACACAAACAATTCTCTCTAAATATAATAAATAGGTGAAACAAGCCTCATCTACCTCCACCTCTCTCCCAATGCATGTTTAATATATTTATGAGTATTTCTAGTTCATTTTTCCTTTTGACTCCAGACCTGCCTGTGTTGTGATTCTCCTACAGTTTAAGTAGAACACCCCTTGTGTTCAATACCTAAATTTCACCCTTTATAGGCTATACAAAATACTGTTAAGCCTTAAAGGACAGCCACTATAAGAACAAGAACAGTCATAAAGATTTCACAGGAGCCTCTCAATTGCCTTAATTTCTTATTTTATTGCAGTAAAACTTTGCATGTTTGAGTCATTCCATTCTCAATAAATTGGTAACTGCAGGTAAACAAAATGCTTAAACAGTTGTTTGGATAGTGATCAAAATCTCAGTCCTGCCAGTGACTATATTTGTGTTGTTAGAGTAGTGTTGGTGAGATATGAAACTAAAATTCTACCATTCAAAGGTCAAGCATAAAAGCAAAGAAAAGGCATTTGTTGGTTTGTTAATGAACCTGTGAGCATTATAATATCCTGGCAACTACTGCTTATGAGCATATTTTCCCTTGAAAATTCTTTCCTCTATCGCTCAGCACTTGATCTGTTGATGTAGACAAGACTCATCAACATCCAGCTCAAAAAACTGCACTCAACTCTGTAGTAACATTGCTCACATAAGTTAGACTGACCTTTCCTCACAGGGTAATCGCGTGCATTTCAGTGGGAAGGAGGTGCCAAACACGATCTCAGTGTCTGTGGCCAGAATGGCTCTTACCAGAGCATGACACCTGCATTCATGCTAGCACTGCTGCTGGGGCTTCAGCAGAAGGGAACATACAAGTTAGAGCAGAAGAGCCATAGTCTTATCAAGGGCTTTTTCCAATCTGTACCTCGGTATGACTAATCCAATACCTGCTTCCAAGTTTTCTGTTGGTAGAGCATTTTAGAAAGGCTTGAATTTCTTTTAAACCCATTAATATTCCTCTTGGTTTAAATCAGGAGCACCATGTAGAAAATGATATGTCACCCATACACCAGACATTATAGCTGAAAGGGTCTAAGCTACTTGGTTTGAAAAATGTGATCCCAAAGTTTATACTTCTTTCTAACCTGGCTTGTTTAGCATAACCAAATTTTCTGTCAGGCAGTCCTTCACCAACATGTCAGGCCTTATCAATTGAATGTGGCAAAGGAATAGCAACCTCAGAGATGCTGCATTCCTACAGATTTTCTGGATATAAGTAGCTGAGAAGGGGATCAAGGCTTCTTAATGACAGCAAGGTCAATAGGCAGTAATTTATTTTAGACACCAAGAATCTACAGAAATGGTACCACTCATGTCCTCCAATGAGTTCCTTACAAACACGGAAGGAACTAGTTTTCTTAAGTTCTACTGTTCATAACGCTTCCATCCCTCCATCAGGCAGTAGACAATACTGAGAAAGATCAAGAGGCAAACTCTCTTTTATGTTAACCCAAAGCAGAGCATCTCCCTTTTCAGTTGAATTTTATAAATAGAGGAAAAACAAGATCAAGATTATAAGGATCTTATGCACGATGACAAGCAGCTGTTAAGACATGACTTTACGTGACATTGCAGCTATCGTTCACGCCTGACTGAAGGAAATAGTGCATCCCCCAGCATAAGGTATTACTCAATATTCAATTGAGTATCAGTTGCTCACCCATAAACTATCCCAGCACCATCATGAGGTTTATATGGGCATAAATTTAAAGTAGTTCTAAATGAAGTCTTGAGCACCGTAGCCATCAGACTTAATAATTCCTATATGGAGTCTTATTACTTACAGATGAACCGCAGCCTACAATTAGAAGTATTTTTATTTCAGAACTGTAAATAACCAGTCTTTATCTAACTAATTATCACTGCAAGAACAAATAATACAATCTAATTTAAGAAGCAGTAGACACAAAATATTATTATTCAAGGCAAGATTTCTACAGGTAACCCACCTGAATAATTAGCAGCACCACCTCTGGTCCTCAGGGTTTCAACAGACAGGTATATACAGGGGTACATGTATAACCCTCTGACCCTGTTTTGCAAAATTAATGACTTGCTCAAGCAATACACTGATGGCAATCCAGGGAACTCCGGGAAAAACGGTGAAGAAGAATCTTTAATACTTTGATATGATTCCCTAACTATAGTCTCCTAAGAGGATGATCTTCTTTACACTTGCAAGGGGTTTGGGGAAGCTAGCTTACTTCAATACTCCTCATGCAGACATTTGATGACAGGTTTTATTGTTAGATTGTTGTTTTTACTTTCACTGCAACATTGGGAGCCAGTCTGAGAAATGATGCTGTGATATTCCAGGAAGAAATGCAAGAAGTGAGGAGCTGTCCTCCTTTCATCCCCCACAAAGCATGTCACAAATCATATCACAGAGGATTAAGCCCTCGAGTCCTTGGGACCTGTGGTCAGCCTTGATGGGCACTTTCCCAGTTAAATGCCATCTCTTTCAGCTCACCTGTGACCTTCTCCTACACAGAGATTTTGGCAACATTTTGAGAAGTCAGCAAAAGTATTCTGCTTCTTGGCTCTGACATAAAATGCAATCAGAGTATGCCAGGAAAGGCCCAGAAAAAATAGTTGAGAGGAACCATGACCCAGTGGAGCATGTCTATAAATCCGAACGGATCAGCCATGCAGTTTCCCTCACTTTCACTAAGGCACCTGCAGAGGAAAGATTTGTGAGAGAGAAAGTGACTGGAAGTTTTCCTATACAATGGCCCTCCTGATACACTTAGGGGAAAAAAACAGATAGGAGTAGAAGGAGCCTCTGGAGCACACAGAGTTCAGGTGTGAAAGGAAGAAAAAATCCAACATTAAAAAAACCTTCTTTGTTTTACAACAATCCTTTCAGCATGAGCTAAGCACTAGTGTGGCATTTTGTTCTATTTATTATTTGTACAACAGTAGGACATAGAGGTCTCCAAGAACAAGGTCCTTTGTGTTAGGTTCCTTACACAAGCATTGTAAGAGATACTACCTGTCAAAAAGCCTTTCTAAATAGACATGACAAATACGGAGAGAAAACAAGCAGCATAATTTTCTGCATGAGGAACTGAAGAGAAAGTAAAAAACATGCCCAAAGACATTGCAGAAATCACTAGCAAGGCACTGACATGATCCCAGCTCCTTGGTCACAGTCACTAGTAGATGACTACTGACACAGTAATCACCTGACCTAGCACATTAATTACGTGTTAACCCTCCCTGAATACAGCTCACTCTCTTACTCAGACCTCTAATGCCTGTAAAAATGGAAAGTAAACAAACAAAAGTACATTCCAGGGCACTTAAAAATCTGCTTTTTTTTTTTTTTTAATTATGAACATTGTAAAAAATTATTGAGAAAAGCTGCCACCTACTTCTAACAAAACCCACTTAAGCATGTTCTCAGATATCTTCTTAATTCCTGCTCTTAAGATCCTTGATTTCCTTTGACTATGGGCTCTACAGGTGCTTACCAAATATTCCTGCTTACTTGTTGTGTCACTCCAAACACTTCTGCCCCTTACCTAAAATCTGAGGGATCTGTCTACCTTTTTCAGAAGACTAGTGCCAGTGCAGTGACTGGACTGGCTGGTCTGAGGAAAGAAAGCAGAATTACACCCTTGAAATACACCTTTCAAAAGGCAATAAAAGATCACAATGAGGACAGCCAAGCATTGGAACAGGCTGCTCAGAGAGGTTGTGCTCTTTCTATCCTTGGAGGTTTTGAAAACCCAACAAGATAAAGCTCGGAGCAACATGCTCTGATCTCATAGCTGACCCTTCTTTGAGTAGGAGGTTGGACAAAAAACTTCCTGAGGTCCCTTCCAACCTGGATTTACCCCATGATCTTATGATCTTACTGTGTGAGACAGATTATTAGCCCTACAGAAAGTGGATTCTTATTTTAAAGATGCACCAAATTCTGCAATATGATTCAGTTTAAACTATGTCTCACTAGAAGAGACAGAAATAAAAGTGACTCTTCTGTCTACATGAAATTGATACTAGACACTAAAAAGTCATTTGTGTTATTGATACCTGCAGCAGTGTTTCCAACAGCAGTCAGATAGCCTAATCATCTTCTAATGTTGATCTCAGGTGTATAATTCTCAATAGGAAATTTGACAGCAGTGTGATAAAGGGGGTCTTGAAATCTGATGTCCTGGCCCATCCTGGATCTTGTGCTCCCCTTGCTGTCTGCCTGCTGCATCAACTCACGCCATCCAGCGCAGCTACTTGAAGCATCTCAAAGCCCTAAGCACTGTGCGTGCAGGCATGCATGCAGGTCTCAGATGAAATATGTATGACTTGCTGCACAAACCTGATGAACTGCAAAACACATGGGCAGTAGAAGCCCAGCTGCATCTTTTCAGTTGTCAGTCAGGGCCGGGCAAGGCAATAGGCCACAAGCCCATAGCAGAAGATAACATTGGTGTCTTGCCTTACACATATTAATTCATTAAGGCCACAAAGTCTTTGTCCTATCTATGCAGGTTATAAAACACTTACTACAAATGGTCTTGAATTTTGACTAGGCTCATTCATTAATATTCAACACATCCCGAAAGCACTTAACAGTTCCTAATCAGCAAAATTATTTTTCTTGCTTGTTACTGGACATTTATGTGTTATATTTGTTCAGATGCAGCATATTATTTGCTTCTGAAAACTTTAAATCAGTGCTGACTGTCTTCCCAAAATGATATGCACCAGTCACATGGCACATTTGATTGATGAAGTGTTTGCTGGATGATGTGCTATAAGCTGTGCCACAAGAGTTTATTGCATAGACTTGGTTGGGTTCATTACTTACATTATAGGTTGACAACTGCAAAGTTGACTCAAATCTATCCACGCAACTCTGGTTTCAATCTCCTGAAATGTGAAACTATCATACTTTCCCCTGGCACAGTTTAGTCTGATGCTGTTGTATAATTGTTCTGCAGTACATTGAAAGAGAGAACATGGGCTGCCACCACTCCACAGAAGCCAGTAGCCCTATCTGGTATTAATATCACCAAGGGCTTGGTGCACACAGCTGAGAAACAGTGGCTTCATTAGTTGTCAGTGATCAGCCGAATTGTGGAGACTGTCAATATGATTGCTTATCTCCAGATATGTGGAAATATAATGTAATTTCATATATGTTCTTTATCAAAGTTTAAGATAAAAGAGACTTGACCTCATCATCAGGCAAAGAACATGTGCTCTGAGGGTTGTGGAGAGCTACAGCAGCTCAGCTCCTACTCTTCAGTGGGTTCAATTGCCATGTCTCCATTGCGTGTTTGAGCCCTATGTACGCTTGATTTAAGCTGCTTGATCCCATTGCCTGAGATCCCTGTGCAATGCAGGGATCTAGCTCTCCACAACTTCCAGCATACCTATGCAAAAATACAAATACCAGCTTTGATTTTATAGGGACAGTAAAGGAACCTGTAAACATAAAGATATTTCAAGAAAAACCTGGGACATCCCAAGAAAATCATGTTGTGCAACTGTTAAAAGCTAATGACGATCTACAGTCAAGGGTCTGCAAAAAGCGTAACAGCAATTAGAGCCACAGCT
Organism: Aptenodytes patagonicus; assembly: GCF_965638725.1. Taxonomy (NCBI): domain Eukaryota; kingdom Metazoa; phylum Chordata; class Aves; order Sphenisciformes; family Spheniscidae; genus Aptenodytes; species Aptenodytes patagonicus. The sequence continues at coordinate 10,131,477 of NC_134950.1, read as the reverse complement.
CTTTCTGTTCCCCTGAGCATCAGAAAACACATCAGATACGCAGCAACAGTTATGTAATAGGAAGCAATAATTTCCGGCAATTTCCACATCAGCATATTATATAATGAACACATTGATGTGGAACTGACCAACGACCAAGCCACAGAAGGATGTAACTCTGGCAAGTAGATTTATAACTCTTTAAAAAAAAAAAAGTGGAAGAAAAAAAAAAAAGGTGTTAGTTCCAATGCCATGCTTTTTCAACTAAAAATCTTCCAGGCACTCCGCAAACATTGTGCAACGTAGTTCTACAAAGCTTCAAGAAGGACACTGAATGGGTATAAGTGTCCCTGTTTCATAGCTGTGCAAAGTAGGGGGAGGATGGGAAGTTGTAAGGTACTGGAATGAGACTGCAGGAATTTGGATTCCTGTGCCAGTCCCACCAGAACGGGATATACCAGCATGACATTAGGAAAAATACTTTAGGCCAAAATTCAAAGGCATTTAAAAAAATTTATTACCCAGACAGATCTTCAAATGCTCCATAGCTGGAGTTTATTGATTTTAAGGGAAGTTAGTACAAAATCTTTTCAGGAATCTTTGGGGAAAAAAAATATCTTTGCGGGGAAAAAATATCTCTGGCACTGGTGATTAGCCCTGGAGACTATATGCACGCTTCGTGTTATACCTATGTCAACCTGAAGTCTTGCTAAGTTTGTGCTTAGATCTCTCTTTGTAAACTAGAGTTGCTAATATCATCTGCTTATTCACTTGTCTGTCTAGGAGCTAAGCTTTTTGGAGGGTCAATAATAACCTACATGTTTATTCCATGCCTGAAACAAATTCACAAAGGAATAACAATCCTATAAATAATTTCTAATAATGTAATAACAAAGGGCAACATTAAAAAGGCAAGTCCTTTTTAATCTTTAAAGGGGCAAACTCAACTTAACTTATGCTTATTCTCCAGCTCAGGTCATCACAGCTTTCCCAAGGTGAAAGAAGGCCTGATTCAAAGAAGGGTTAAGGTTCATATATGTCCCCTTAACTTTCCAGGATAGGAAGGTTTCCCAGGACAGAGCATAGGAAGCCACAATCTTTGTAACCTCAATCTTGCATAAAGTACAGCTTACTGTGATTGATAAACACATGCAAGAGTCCTGGTCCTTCTTCTAGGAAAATCAATGGAAGCTTAGCCGCTAATTTCAGTAGAAACCACTTGTGGCCAAAGCAAAATATCATTAGCCCTGTGGTTTTTTTGTAGCAGTGTTGTCTACAGCCAGGGCATGATGAACAGAAATGTCAGCATATTAGTATTTATTCTGAAATAACAGCATTGGGTTTGACAAGTGACAGACTGAATGCAACAAGTCTTTGATTCTGGCAGGCAGTTTCTTTCCAGAGTCCCGAAGGTTATGCAGACTAGGAGACAACTATTTATATATTCAGTCTGCAGAGTCAGGACTCCAGGGAAATTGTTTTGTTTTACTTTGAAGTCTTTGGAACGTTAAATTTTACAGACATAGATTCACATCTGCTTCCACACTTCTAAGACATTTACAGGTGATCTGACCTCTTTTCAGCCTCATTAAACTTACCAAATAATTGCAAGCAAACAATCAGACCTCTCTGAAGGAGAAAAGCATCCAGACTGTGCAAGTAGGATGCATTCTTAATTGGCACATCCATGCACCACTGAGTATTGCTTGGACTCATTGCCGCTATGTGATTTAACACAGCAGTCTGTACTTCCCCCTGTGTCTGATAGTAACGTGACAAGGGATTTTAAAATGTATGCGTCTGGGAAACATAATAAAGTAAAAATACTGGGGAGAAAGCAAGGGAGCGGCTGTATATTTATAGTAGGTTTTGTATAAGCAGAGCCAAATCATAGTTCTACCAAAGTTTGAAATTGGGAAGAAGGTGTTGCAAAGTGGGATTTGGATAAAAGTACATGGCTAAGCAGTAACAGAACCTGTGGATGCTTAGACCCACTGAAGATCATAGAATCATAGAAAGGTTTGGGTTGGAAGGGACATTTAAGGGTCTTCTAGTCCAACCCTCCTGCCATGGGTAGGGACACCTTTCACTAGATCAGAATCCTCAAAGTCCCATCCAACCTGACCTTGAACACTTCCAGGGAAATCAAGCCTAAGCGTCTCAAATAGAGAACTTGGAGGAATACAAAAACTGAGACTCCTTAAAGATAAACATAGATAGTTTGTTGCTTGGCGTAAATCCTTGATGTAGCCACAAGGATTTACACACAGAGGTGAAACCCAGGGCTCTGTAAGTGTTCCCAGTTTAAACCAGTAATGTTTCTACACTCATGTTTCACTGCCATGCCATGCACTGCTCAGGAGGTGATAGCAAAGGCAGCACTGTGCCAGCTCTTGATTTCTTCTGATCTCCAAAGCATCCATCACATCCCTGGAAGGAACAAGAAGGAGCCTGCAGGACAGGAGACACCTGAGCAGTTAGGAAGCACTGGGTGAAAGGAAGTCTTGGCAGTGCCTCTCCTCTCACTGTGACTCATGACCATATTAACCAAGGGAAGACTCTGCTTGAGTTATTTCAAGTCTCCAAACTTTTTCCTTCTCCTGGGGAGAATTTTCCATCAGCTCATTAAGCAGGCTCTGGTGGCAGTGCCTGAACAAAATGGTTAGTGTGCCATAGTACTAAATTATCTTTCTGTGGTCATAAGGGTTGATTTATAAAGGGTCTTTACAGTGGACTCACTCTTTAGAAGTGGTCCAAAGGGAAAAGACCAGAATGTGCTTTATGGGAATCGAAGGTACAGGGAATACCCTGGGAAAGTCTAATTACACTCATGTGCTACATTAATCCTAAGTGTTTTGAGGTCTCTCTAGAAAATGAAGAAAGCTCAGCTATTTAAGGATCAAATGTGCCTTTAACTTTTCTGCCATGTAGCTTGTGAAGAGTGTTGATTACCCACAAAACTGGTGCAACAAAACCACATCAGTGGTCATTTAATTCCTGCCCCTAGACACACCGCAGTGGTTGAAGGAGGAGTTCAGTTTCCACAGTCACATCAAGGTGTCTCTGCTGAAAACACAAGCAATGTTGCTAATATAGCTCCACATGACGGGTGTACCCTAGGATGAAAACACGTGTGATCACCGAAAAGTGAGCAAACCCCACCATCTTGTTCCACTTTCTATTTCTACTTTCCAAGGGAAAATTTGACCACTGCCTGGAAGGGGTTGGTGCACGCTGGAAATGAGAGATATCCATCCAATTTTAACCCATTGTGTCAGCTTGCTCAGGAGTCACCTGTGAGATGGCAGGGTCATCTCTGCACTTATGGACACCAGCATCAACTAGGAGCAGTGCTCCAGGAGGACCAGCAGTCCAGTGTTGCAAAAGAGAACAGAAACCTGAGTAATTTGGGATCATTGTAACAAAGCTCTGGAATGCCCTGGAGTGTAGATCCCCATGTATCTCAAAATTTCCTTCAGCTCTCATCGGCACAAAGAAGGTTAACAGTAAAACTCGAGGCAGCCCACACCCAGCACTTTCAACAACTTCTAGCCTGGATCAATAAGAGGAAAGAAAGGGCTTTCTCTGGTTCACATGGATGGGGAGATGTGGAACATTTAATCCCGTGCAAGATCTTATGTCCCATCTTGGACAGCAGCCAGAAGCTGCTGTCTGAGAAGGCGGCAGGAGAACCAAGCTGGTTTATGGATGGGGACTAACACACCACCTGCAGACCACGTGGTCCTCTGCTTTCTAACAGCAACTGCATTGCCAATCAAAACCTGTCCTATGTGCCTAGAGCAGCACGAGTCATTCTTGAGTCAACTCAACCTTTTTTACTGATATTATTTTTAATTCTTCAAGGGATTTAGAGCAGAGTTAATCATGTATTTTATTTTCTCTTTTTCAAATAAAATGATCCAAATATCACTGAGGTCAAACGGAGTTTTCAGCCCTTGATGGTATCCGGACAGCAAGCAACAGGAAAAAGGTTTTATTTCAGGGGACACCCAGCAGACACTCACTGACAGTGATCAATGGGTCCCAAAGCAAAGAAAAGGGAAGATCAGGCACACTGATCTCATTTGGCATGCAGACGGCATCTCCAGTTCCCCACATGTCCAGCTCAGTGGCAGAGCGATGAGTAAAGGTCGCCCTGGTGACCCCAGCCTGGGTAATGTCCCCATATGGTGCACTGACACACAGACCTGTACAACGAGCTGTCAGAGGAGAAAAGACTGGACACTTCCTCATATTCAAATTGCACTGTCAAAAACTTCAGACAGAAACATGTATTTTCAGTCTTAAATCACACTGTTCAGCACAGACTGAACAAAGTTGGTGCTTGGAAGGCTTTTCGGGTTCTTTTAGTAAAACAAGGAACTCTGCACCAATTCCCCTATGAAAAAAAAAATCATAGCTGATACAGTAAGATTAATTGGATGAGATTATGCAGAAGCATAGCATCATTTATAAAGATTACTCTTAATAACTACAGAATTACTTTAAGAATGAGATCCGTAATAGGGGTTGCTGAAATCATCCTGGAGAAGTCAATAACAATACAAATATCAATTTTTCAGTCACATAGCCTAGTCAGCAAAACACTGCAGACACTAAAAGCTCTCTCCTTGGCCACTGGAGAAGGCTCCAATGAATCCCTTGGTGGAAGCCATTCACGGTCTTTCAACCTGGTAGGCCAGGCCTGAGAGAGCCCCCAGAGATTTTGCAGCCTGTGTGCAGTCAGTCTGAGCACCAGAAAGCAAGGCTTTGTGCTCCAGATTTTGCATTCCCCATCCAGTCCCTTACATGACAGACAGGACAAATCACATGGAGCTCAGCCTTGGCAAACTGGACCTGCTCTTGGCCCCATCACTACGCTCTTCCTCCAGCCCCCATGTCATTTCCACCACAGATACCCCATTACCTGAGTGTCTTTGATACCTGTGAAACACTTCTACAAAAGGGGAGTTGGGCACATGCGTAAGTGCCCTCTGTCCTGGTTCCTTTCAAAACATTTTTACTGTTACTAGTCACTGCCACTGAGAGCAGTGGCTGAGCTCAGATGCTGGGGGAAGAATTGCACTGAGTGCCACGCAGATGCTTGAGACAGACCTTCTGTGTGTCTCCTTGGCTAGACAAGGGAGGAGTACGTAGCCCTCTGATGGCATTGTCCCTTTTTCTGATACTCCAGGCACAAAGACAGTCCTTGCTGCATCACCTCACAACACGCTCTGTGGTGGGTCACACCACTGTTCATAGGATCTCCTGTCCTAGAAGGTTTATGCGTCGTGGACGGGGCTTTGGGGTTTCACAGTGAGACAGTGCTGGCAGGGAGAGGAGCAATGGGGGATTCAGGGTACTTGGAAAACCCAGTCTCCTCCCTCTGGATGTACCAAAAGGACCATGAAAAAACAGCTACCAGCCTCCCATACACAGGTACCTAAATTATCCTCTAAAATGTGACTAACCTGTGTCAAACACAACCACTGGCACACAAGGGAGAACAGGGCCCCTTCGGTGCCTTTCTAAACCACTGGCAAAGGCTCTGTGAACTGGCCCACAGCACCCTCCTTGGAAGAGCAGGCTGGAGCCGCTTGCCCTACATGTTCACTCTTCATTATGATTAACTCCTCCGTCACAGAGAGAGACACAGGCATCCATCTCCGCTCGGCCAACTGGAATCACTGGCCAGCACACCCCATGCCATTTGTCACCGGCACTTACATGGGAGAGGATGACAGCAGGTGCCATTTGTGTCAGCGTCGCTGCGTGAGCCGACTGATTAATTAAAGCCACGCGGCCCCCAGGCTGCTGGGAGGGCAAGGAGGAGCAGGAGTGATCGTTTGTTAGCTCTCCCTTAGCGCTCACTGTCTCCTTCAAAGGCCCTTTGAGTAGAAGCATACAAATCCCACGTCACCTTTGGGCCATGGAGGTGGGCAGGGTGATCTCCCTGGGGAATGTCTCTTGGGGGTCACTGTTGGTGGAAGTCCATACCCCAGGAGGAGGCACGAGGGCTCCATGGACTCACCCCATCTCCTGCTACCTTGTTTTTAAACATGCTGCTTTAAAATAAATGACAAAAAGGAAAAATAATCCCAGCAAACACTGAGATAATTAAACAATTGCCCCACATCCTGCAAACCAGGAATCTCTATTATTCATGGACCAGAGCTGATGGGTGCAATACCATTTCTTTTTGTTCTCACATTACAATTGCATCCATCCAGTTTCACCAGCCCTCACATGACCCTCAGTTCAACAATTCCAGTAAGTCTGTACAGATACTGATGTAAGTGAGACCAACACCAGACCCTGTCATGCAAGTCCCCAAGCTGTTATAGAAGAGCTGTAATGACAGGCCCCAAAGTGCTTCTTGCCTATTTTCAGCTAGGCTGGCTTTTGTAACTGCATGAACCTCAGTGACATGATATGCCACATAAGGGTTGCCCAAGGGAAAGAAGTCATTCGGGTATGAGGCAGGTCTGACTCACAGGGGATGAGGCTACACATTGGAATGAAGCAGCCATTTGGGATTGCCATCGATCCGTGGCACAAAGACACCGACCTACTTCCTACAGCACCATCGTTGCACATTCACCCGCAGCCAGGCAGTTTTCCTCACTGCTCTGGGATGAAAAACTCTTCCTGATCCTGATCACTGGCCAAAACCCTTTCCCATACTTTGAGACCGGGAAGTAGAAGACGCATTTCACTGTGGAGAGACATCAGCCAGGACCCTGCTACTTTTCAACACTTGCTTATGTCTTGCTGGAGCAAAGGGTACTGGTTTCTCTATTATGTATGTGCAATCAAAATAAAGAGAATTCCTGAACTTTTAGCACCCTAGAGGTATTGCCTATTTCTCAGACTCAAAATAGCCAGTTGGCACAGTTTAAAGGTGGCTTACACTCAGATTTTTAGCCTGCCAAGTAACATTATTTCAGCAAACAGCACTGCAGCGCTCACTCCTTAGCAGTTCTGCACACCCCCTGTCCTAGTCTTACATCACACAAAGCTAGAAGGAGCCTAAAGGAAAAGATTTAAGGTGATTTTGCTGAAGACTGAATGTGGAACTTTCATTGGATTGTCCAAGAGGAAAATACAGCTTTTCATGTTATCAAATACACTTGCTGGCCCCTGATCAGTTTTCTAGGGCATTGCAACTGAGAGCTCAGGGAAGAGTTAGGAAAGGAGCAGCCGAGTGGGTAAATTCCCTCTGCTCTCCAGCAGCAGTGCCAGGGACACCATGGTCAGGGTCAGGATGAAAGGCCAACATCCGAGCTCACTGAAGAGCATTTATCTTGGTGTATTCCCCTGTACCTGCACCTCTCAACCCTGTGAGTTTAAAGGATAAGATGGCTCCCAGCTTGGTTACCCTGCAGAGAAAAGGGTAGTATGGGGTTAATGCACCAAAGCTGCCCCATCAGTCAGGAGGGCCAGCAGAGCTCACCCCTAAACCAGGATGGGCATTAGCAATGCTCCCTGAAGTCTTGTGCAGCCTCATGTGCCAGATGTGACACACTGATCATCAACCCCAGCTCAATTAGGATCCCCATCATTTCTAGGAGCAAATATCAGGGAGTTCACCATGACCCACCCATTGACTTTCTGTCTAACTGAGGAGATAAGGGTCAAACAGCCACAGAGGGTGAGGCACTGCAGATGCAGATCAGGGGAAATCCCATAACTTGCATCTAAAACCAAAAGTTTAACATCTGCATATCCTGTTGGGCACTATAATCAAAGCTGGGGAAAAAAATCGTTTAGCAACCATCAAAACAGAGCAGCAAGAGAGATGATTTGCTGCACCTCCTCCACTGTACCCTCCTGTCCCTGAGCAGCAGGCAGGTCCCTGTGCACCTGGGGAGGAGGCAAAGACCTCTGGGCCGCTCTGTGCAGCACCAGCCTTGTACATGGGCCAACAGAGGGGCCGACAGCAGCAAAAGCACAGATGGGATTTGGATAATCCAGACAGGGCAGTGGACTTCCCAGTCAAACATAGGGTTAAACACACAGAAATGCAGAGTGCTCACCTCTCCCCTCCCGTCACCTCCCTCCTGTCTAGAGGACAGATCCTCTCCAATGTCTTCTTCTCAGCCCCAACAGTGGGGTGAACGCCCTTGCTCTTCCCCCTGCCTTGCAAAGCTCAGGCCATCGTCTGTGTACCCGCTGCCTCCCCGGGAGCTGATGAAACCAGCCCCGCGTGCACCTTCCCATCCCACAGCCTTTGCTGCCATCTACAGCCCCACAACTCCCCAGGGGGAACAGGATGGGGACCGGCGTGGGGGGCACACCCCACAGGAACCCACCCAAGGGCCATGGTGATTGCTGGCCTCTGCCTGTCCCCCCCGCAGAGCTCCCCACAGCCAGCTGAATAATGCATGGGCAGTAATTTAGTTCAGGCAATTCGCCCTTTTTTGTCTGCAGGTTTAATCATTGGGAGATAAATTGTCCGCAACCCTAGCTTCCCGGACGAGGAATCGTTAGGGGCCAGACCTGCAATTTATTATATTTTGGCAGAGAGAAGGTTTAACCACTCTGGGGTGGGGCAAAGAAGGAAGGAGCTCTCACAGAGACCATGAATTAATGCTGCTAAATGCTCACCTCTAATCCCATGCATTCGTAGGCAGAATGATGGCTGTTATTTGAGGAACAAGGAGAAACTGAGGCAGTGGGAACTTGCATGAGACCCTGCATAGTCAAGACCAGGCACCCCTCATAATACTCCAAATTACTTAACGCTGCAAATGGGTGCGTTCCCACATCATCCTCCCTTCCCTCGGTACCCAGCAGCATCTCGTCACAGCACCACCCCAATATAAAAATAACAGCAAACATTAACTCCTACAGAAAGGACTTTCTCAGTAGGTTTCCATGTGTCCCAGGGTGGCAGCAAATACCGCCCTACCTGGATACAAAAGGGCAGGAGTCCCTTTAGAGGACTCCCCAGGATTAAACTGGAGGCTGGACTTCAGCTCTGCAGTAACAGCACCCATGCAGACATGAGCCTGGTGCCGATGTACTGGGAGATACGTGCTCCCATCTCTCCTGATATGCACAGGCATAAATGGCAAACTTAGAAAATTAACCTTAATGAAAGGTTAATTTTTACATAAGTAAGCGATATTCCTTTTAAAATCAAATGCATGCGCTTTAATAGTACACACTGTAAAAGTATCAGGATGAGATTAGCAAAGCTGCTGGTATGTTCAGACAGTAAATAGAAGTCAGACAAATTTCTGTTTTCAGTGAAAACTATCCCAGCTTTTTAAAACATTTTTCCTTTCCTCTTTTCTTTCCTCCCCTCCTCTCCTTTCCCCTTTCCTTTCCCCATTTTTCCCCTTTCCTCTTCTCTTCCCTTTTCCTGGATGAGCATTACCTATTTAATTTGGGCATCAAGACAAATCGGGGATGGAAAAAAACCCTATATCTCTACATCTCTATGCCCTGAGGTTCCCAGCACACCCTGCAGCATTCAAACACAGCTCAAGACTGGCACATTTCAACCACTTGATCACATCATAGGACTGTACCAATCTGGCAAAAAAGAAAAAGCACAGTTAGTCATAGAGCCAGGAAATCTCTTCACATGAAAGTCCTCACCCACTCAAAGGGGCTTTAGATCCCAACCTCATGAACAGTCTTTTCAGTGATTGCACCATGTGAGAATTTTGGAGAACCTGTCAGGAAAGCACTGCAAAGATGCCAGGGAAATGTATTTAGCAAGCAGATCAAACAAGGCAGACAGCTGGAGAAACTATATCCGCCAGGTACATGCAACCATAGCTAACCCGAACTGATGCTGAAGAAATGTAAAACCAAACAGGCAAGTGTACGTTAGACAGGGAAGAGTTTATGTGTCACAGCATGAAATGAACCCAACCTACCCCAATCTCATTGTCCCAAATCCCCACAGTCATCAGAGTTTTACCATGTTAACAGAAGTGTCAACAGCCTTTGTTTATTTCTGACCCATTTCTAGAAATAAGGTGAAAGATATGTACCATCATGCAGTACTGAGTTAAGGCAAAGGCCAATAATCCAAAGGAAAATGAAGCCAGGATGAGAAAAAAAAGGATACCTCTAAGGGACAAAACTCATCAAAGTGTGTAGGTCTTGGACTACACTGAAAAACCAAGACAATTTAGCCCAGCGCTGCACTTGGGGACATCTGAGTTTGTGCACAGGCCTCTCCCCCAGCACAGAGCAAATGGACACAGACAGCCAATGGTCTCCCTTCGCAAAACACTACCTCATTTTACTGCTGGTGACTTTGCTGGAAGATACTTCACATTTGCATGGTCCTACCTGATTGCCTAGACTCTATCCCAACATGACTGCGTCTCCGCTGGGTCATGGTAACCATCCACTGCTGTCACAGCTGTCCACACTGGGTTATTACTTTTACAAAGGCTTTTGCTTAAAAAACTGCAGAAGGCAGTAATAGCAGGGGAGCCACAGCCTCCTCTGGGAAAATCTGCCCATGAGCTCATTGCTCCTCTAGGAATCTCTTCTAGAGCAGCTTTTTCTGATAGAAACAAACATTTTCATTTCCAGCCTAAGCTTTTTCTTGGACTATTTGCACTACTTGTTACTACTCCATACTGGTCCCTGAATTAAAATGTTCTCTTGCCTTACTTCTCCAAACCTGTGTCTACACTTCCAGAAAATGCTTTCTGTTCTCTCACTTCAGAAAAGAGCTTGTTTCACCAGCACGAAGCTGAACAATCTCCACTAGATCTCCAGCCAATATTGCAAAAGGCTCGTGCAACCATCAGATCTTGGGAGATATCCACCATTGGCAGCCAAACTCGAGTGAGAACAATTTGGATCTGAGCTCATCCCTTGTCCTGATTTGGCCTAAGCTGGGCTCCGGATCCAGGCACTTGCTCATGTCTGTCTTTCCTCCACTGAGAAACAAGAGAGGAGGGGAATTTCTTGCCAGGTCCTCCCAGGGTCTCTTGATGGCAATCAAAAAGGCACTCATCCCCATCTGATCCAACAAACTCCATCTTGTTCATTTTGGTCTCTCAGGTGCCCACAGGAGTTTCTCACCTTTGCAAAGGAAGAGCTTCTAGTTTCTCAGTGATATGGAGAGAGGGCAAGTGGGTGTTTTCTGTGGATGCCATTGCAAAGTGAGTGTGTTTCAAAGGACGCACCGTACTCCAAGTGCTGGTTGTGTGAATTAACTCCAGTGCCCTTCACCACACCTGCCTCAGAGCCCAACCACCACCAACACAAACCACCACACCACCGAAGCATTACCACCACTGAGGTGGACTGAGGGGACCCGTGTGAGCCAAGCAAGGCTGAGGCATGGCTGAGGAAGCTGGAGAATTCAAGGTAAAGGTAAACAAATAGTATACTTAGTTCTGAGTTACTTCATGACAGCACAGAATTAAAAATAAGGAACACCAGCATTTAGAGAGAACAAGACAGCCTTCAAAAGAGAGCCCATGCAACTGCAGCTGCTTCACTGTGGAGGATGACCTGTGATCTGGGATTTGGTCTGAATCCCTGAGTCCCTGAATCCAAGGGTCTGAACCCTGAACCTTCTCTGGAGAAAGCCTGGTAATACAACTGCTGTCAAACGACTGGGTACACCACCTTACCAGTTAGGTGTCTGCATACCAGTGTTAGATCCAGAATCAAAAACCTTGTGCATGTCCCCCGTCAAGCTCAGAGAGATAAAACCAACAGCAAAACATGAACACAGAACTGCAGCACACCACCGATCTCAAGGTACAAGCCAGGCTTGCCAGAAGGCTAAGGCAAAAACGCTCTAGCCTGCTCCCCCAGCAATCCTACTAGATTCAGAGCACACCAAAGCCTGTTACTCCAAACTCATTGCTCCGGCAGCCACAGCCTCTCCTCCCTGGGACACGCAGGGACTCCCCTGCAGCACCAGGACATGCAAGTGTGCAGGTTGCTCTTCGTGTCCTGCAAAGGGACGAATCTGTGCTCACACCTCTCCTTTGCAAAACCCCAAAATGGTTCTTTGTGAGCTAACCCTTGTTCCTTGTGCCCCAGTCACAAGAGATTGGCATTCAGCGTTACTGTTTTGTGAGAGCACGAGTGAGCTCAATAAATCCACTGCAGGCTTCTCTTGACAATGTGCCCAGGAAGACTCCTTCCAAGGCCTTAATCCACTATTTCAGAGTATTACTAGTAACAAGTAGTCTTGAGATCCTCTTCATATAAGCCCTGTTTACACTGAACAGCCAGTCTGAGTGGGGCCAGCAGCAGATGTGATGGATCGTTCCATTCAGAGTTTGTCTGCAGCACACTTTTATGTTTTTAAGAGTATAACAGTCATTAACAACACAAGGTGGATGACCCTGCTGACTTGGAAAGATTACAAAATTGCATGTAGCTATCACTGTGCTACGGAAATATCTTGTGCTGACACTAGGGGCCCAGAAAGGCAACTCTTGGGACAGGGAAGTTATGCTAAGTTCAGATCAAGGTCAGATCTAGGTGCTAAGAGAACAGAGGAGCACCAAAAGGGTGTGGCTTTGGGCTGAAGCCAGCAGTCAACACCTACGTTTATTAGAGATCTACTTGTTCTTGTCCTAAACCTATCACTTCTACGGTTTACAGTGGGAGATTTGCACATGCCCATAGCAAAAGCCCAGCATCGGAAGTGCTTCTCCAAGGGAAGTTAACAGCAGCCCTTTTGAATAGATATGTAGGTCCTACTTTTGATTGCTCCTAGGTAGTTGGGAAGATAAAAAACACATGAAAAAGCTATCCTATCTCCTGTTTTCCTATGAAATCATGATGAATAGTGACTTGCCAACAGAGAGTGAGTCTACAAATTCAGAAGCTAGGATGGGGGTTTGGGAAAGAGCCTGCGATAAGCAGTTCCACCCCCATACCCTTTCCAGTTACCTGTTGAACTAGAGGCGGCTTTCGTATCTGTTTCAGAGGTGAAGAATCTGATGCAGAGGTGAATGGGCTGATTTTACACCAAGACAGAGGCCATCAGTTCTCAATCCCTCTGTCTTTTGAACCACTAACCCAAAACAAGAAGAAAAAGCTCAAATCCTTCAGTTGTTCTGAATATTAAAGACTTGGTCTTTTTTGCTATGGCATGTTTGAGCATCATATCAGCATCATTCTGGAACCAAGAAATAGTCCATATCTGGACCTCGAATGAAGACTTTCCAGGGACACAGAAATGCATGTCATAAAATCTAAATATATTCTTAAGCAAGCCCTTGAACATGTGCACCAATTCTGAATGATTGCAATGCCCAACAGTCCTGCCTTCTGCCCAAAAATCAGTATTTCATGGTTAGCAACCTTACATCCATACTGGCAAATGAACCCTGGTCAGGGCAGAGGCTTGAGCACTGAACCATGACTGCCCTCACCATGGAAGTGCTGGTGGGCTCCTTTACATGGTTTGACCTGTGCCAACCATCTTCCTCCCTGGTGAAATTTGGGCATGGTTCAGGGAATAGTATTTCCTCAGGACTGTTTGGATATGCCGTCTCTGCTTGGCAGAAGACAAGAAGAAAGGGCTTAGTTGTGACATTTGGGATTTGGCTTTGCTTATTAGTGCAGAAGCACTCACTGTCTCCTGATCTGGCTTAATTAGAGCCCAGATAGCACCCAGTCTTTGTCTCGCTGCTGGCCTGTGTGCTCTCACCCTCTTCCAATGATTACTTTACACAGACACTGCCTACATCCAATGGTAAGAGCACAAACCCAGGTGTGGGTTTGTTTTTTTTTTAAACATACTAGGAAAGAATTGAGAATAGTGTGCAATAGCAACACCCTACAGCACCCACCCATCCAATGGAAAAAATTAATAATTTCTGAGTATATATTTTATAAATGCTATTTCTGGGACTGTCAGGTTTTCCTGAGTAGGTTCACAACAACCACACAGATTTTTTCATTCTAGACATTCATGTTCTTCAAGATCTCATTTAAGCTATAGATGATCAGCCAGTTGTCAGGCCATATGAATTACCTCCAGCTTCCACTCATTAAAGTGAAATAAAGACTTCAGGGTCAGTGAAGAAGACAAGAGGAGGACTCAGTGGCCCATTTGGCCATATGCATATTGGCATGTGACACTTGACTCCTCTGTATAGCAGATGCAAAGATAAAAGCAGAAAGATTTAGGGATACCAGAATATATTTTCATTGCATACTATTAAAACCTTCTACTAAAAAAACCTAGATTTCTTAGATCACCAATTAGCATGATCATAATTTTTGCTCAAGTAATCATTTCTCTTTACTGGAGCAACAAAATAAGCATATTTTGAACTAAAGGGGAAAAAAAAATCTCCCTTTTATGCTTATTCTCTACCAGCTTAACTATAAAGTGGCAGAATTAAGACTTCAAGTCTTGGATTATCAACAATGCTTGGTACTTATGGAACCATTCAGTGTCTTTAACTCAGTAGTAAAGCTGTGTGTAAAACACTGTGATAAATCCTTTGCTGATGTAAATTTTCATCACTTCATTAATTCCATGTTAAAAAAGGATTGGCTGATTTTCGCTAAGAAGAATAACTGGCCATATACTTAGCTGCTGGAAAGCTGGTAAGTCAATTGTAGGAAATTCGTCATGCCAGATAAGACGACTGGCAAAGTTAGGAAGGTAGAGAAAAGCTTTCTGCACCTGTAGTAACACTGCAGTCTGATCTGTAATTAATTTGATTTATAATAGCAGAGAATCTATTTTTTTATACCCTCTGGAAATCAGACAAAAAAAGTATCATTTATTTCAAGCATTAGACCTGAGACTTAAAGAAATAAAAAGACATTATTTTAAAGTGTGTGTGTGTGGGGAATCTATCAGGCAAGAAAATGTTTATAGTAATTTTACTCATATTTTCCAACTCACATCAGGGCAAATCAAAGCACATGGTGCTTTGGCTCTATAGAAACATTCTCTCCCAAACATAAGAGCAAAGGTTCTTATTGGAAAAGCTATTTGGGCCATAGCCACATCCACTTCAGCATCGTGGAGTCCTCCTGCACAGGAGCCCCACAGCTGCAGGTGGCAGGGCCAAATACCTCAGCCAAATGTTTTAGTTTAGGTACAGGCTTTTGAAGTTGCCCCATGTCTTGCTGAGGATGTCAAGTCAGAACTTCAGTTTGTGTGCACTTGCCTGTATAAAACAGAATAAAACCAAGGAAATCTCATTACTGCTGTAGCATCTAGAAATCTTCATCATAAACCAGAAAAGCATTGGGCAAGTTTCCATTACATGGAAAGATAGCAAAAAAATTATAAAACAAAATAAATCAACTTTCTTTGGAAGAACTTACATGTGCTAAATTTTTTATTTCCACAGAGAAAAAGGACTTTTTCATTCCAAAACAGATAGGTTTTCTGTACAAGTTCTTACTCCTGCACCAGTCAAATCAGTGGGAATTGCTTTTATTTACAGGAACAGGGTGATGCTTTCAAGGAGCCGTACAATGTCAGGGACAGGAAGGGACGGGTCAGTGTCACCTGGAAAATAGTAAGTTCTACAGAATATTCTGGAAATGAGAAATCCTTTTGCATATGCAATGCAGGTGCATTTTCAACTATTAACATTCAGTAAGGCGGTGCAAGTCAACAACAATGACCATTATGCTACTGCTCTCACACATAGTCTTGCCCTGGCTTCACCCCTCAAAAACATACAACAAACTGCATCAAAACCAGAGATCAGAGAGGAGTGTTGTTATTAAACAACAGCAGCAAAGAGGCTGCTGAGGTATTGAGGATTAAATAATTCTTCTTAACAAACAAGCAGATAGTTTATAAGGTCTAAAGCTGTTGGTACCAGTCAGTATGAAGAGTTTTCTTTTGTCCTTGCAGAGTAGGAGGCAAATTTGATGTCATGCAATCATGAAGCCTAATCTCTGCTTTGACCAGATTGTAAATGATTGCACTGGAAACCACTGGCAAGAATGTATTTATCTCCAAGGCTATGATTATTATTATAGGCTAGTTAAGAGTATGCTATTTCTTTCCCACATCTGTTACAGATGTCTATGGCAAATGTTTAGCTCTTGCCGGGAAGCTCTTGCTTGTGAAGTTTAAGATCCAGACTCTGCTGGTCTCAGCAATGTGAGGTGCTACACACCCCACGCTCCTTCCAGATCTTCATCCAGAGATTTCCAGCCTGACAGAGCCTGGTTCAGACCTCCGGCAGCCCACAGACCAAACAACTCCACCCAGTCGTCTTTGAATCAAGCCTGTCATTTCTGGGTTTGCGCAAACACGTGCGCATGTACAAGTGGAGAAATGCCGGGGAGGTTAGCATGTCCCTTCACACGCGCTCAACCACCGAAAAGGACTGACATAAGTTTGCGTCACTGGAGGAAAGAAGCAGTGGCCCGGACCACAACAAACGCTTGCAGTCTGGCATCCTGTTGGAGATCTTGTGACTCGTGTTGTCCCCACAAGACAAGAACACCCTCTTTGTATTCGTCTGCCCCGTGCTGTAACGGGGGTCTGAGGCCTTGTTCAAAGGCTTGACATCAGCAACATAAGTGCAAATTAAAAGCAAGAGCTGGCTGCTCTCCAAGGATTCATCTTGCTGATGTCTCAGCTGTGCCAGTTGGAGTTAGTTATCTAGGAAGAGCCGCAGGAACTACCACGAGTGCTGAAGGGATTAGGAACGTCATGTATGGCGTAAACAGGAACTGCAGAGTCTTGGCAGGACCTGCTTGATCTTTGCGATGTGGGAGAAGACACGGTGCAGTTTGCTTCAGCACAGCCTTCCTCTCCCTCAGCCCTGAAGGCAACACTCGGAGACCACTAATGCAGATGGCGCAAGGGTAAAAAGGGAGGCATTTCTAAAATATCAGGTGGAATTGCCATCTTCTGACAAAACGGGAAGATTTCTTTCCACCTATTTTCTCTCTGACCTAGACCAGCTCTTCCTGCCTTAGCCTGGTTCCATGGGCAAGGCCAGCACCCCAGGTTTGGGGCTCTCCTCAACCTCCACAACTGCTACAGCTGCAATAACTAATGTGAAATCACACTAGGGAAGAGGAGATCCTGCAAAGTACAGGCTCAGTCACAAAGCTATTTTTAGATCTCAGACCCATGTTAACCCCATCCCCAAGAGCTGCCTGCACTCGGTACGCAGGCAGCTTCTTGGTGGGCTGTAGATTTCACTGCGATGGGACAACTCTCTGCCTGCCGTCTAGACCTACTGTGAGTTCAGTCCGAGTCTTTTTTAAAGGGGCAATTGATATAAGCAAGACAATAATTTCTCTGTGTCCTCCCCTAAGATACATTCACGTGTCTTTGCTGGAAATGCTTCCAGCATAGATAAGCAGTTTTTTAATCTCCTCATGTCCTACTCACTGCAGCATTAGCACACTCTAAGTAACTGACCAGCCCGAAGGGGCAGGCAAGACACAGCTCTCAGACAGCTTTTGCAGCCTTCCTTCATTCCCCCAAACACATACCCTGCAGATCCTGACAGTGCTCGTGTGCAGAGCATCACCGGGAATCACAAGACGACACGAAACGGGAACACACTGACCTTCTGGATGCTTTAAACTCTGGTCAGCACCAGAGAGAAAACATATAAGTCAAAAATATGATCTTCTTGGGAGACCTAAGATGAAAAAGAGTAAAATGCACCATTTAAGTCCAACAGTTGTTACCAAACCCACACATCTCTCCTTACCTCCCTGCCACTGATTTATGAATCAGATGCCTCGTCCTCTGGACAGGCGCACACATGTTTCACATTGACACAGGTTTTCTTTCCCACACATCTCTGCTGTGTAAGGTGACCGTTTGAACTCATTAATTCACCATACAAAGTGAGTATGTTCCCTTAGCTGGTGTCCTACAGAGCTCAAGTTAAAGGCAGGAGAGTGAAAAAGACTCCTGGTTTGGGGGAAGGACACGAGGAGGGAAGAAAGCACGTGAAAAGGCTATACTTTAACCCAGTATGACTTGCCGTCTCTTCATCCGCAGCATATGGTGTACACATGATTTGAATGCAGCAAAATAGTTCATTACTTCATGCAAACCAAGCTGAGCATGTCTGTAACTCTGGTGGGTCCCCAAGTTAACCCGAGCTTGGACATGCAACCACTGCAGCTTTTCCTTACCAAAGGTACCTGGAGGGCTTCTGGCTCTCACACAACATTTCACTGTGTCGCAAACCCTCAAACAGTTGAAACAGAGGTGGCTCAGATCAACCAGGTGAGAGAGGCTGAAGTAAAGCAGATTTCCCTTGGCCTCACCCGCTACCTGACCTCATCTGGGGGCATCTCCTCTCCCCATCATCTGCCCAACCCCAGGGGGTCCCACATGCGGAACACCGGCAGCTTGGTAGAAGCAAACGAGGCTGCTTTGTTCTTCCCTTTAACAGCACACATTTTGGTAGGAAAGAGGTGAGAACTTGTCACTGAGGTGAGGTGCAATACAGCCTTGCAGGTAAAGCAGAGGGTCCTGGCTTCTGAGCCCCTATTGCTCCCTGCTCCGTACCTATGTGTCCAAGCCCCATCTGTGCTCCATCACCACAGTGCCTGGGCCCACATAAAGCACTTTCACTCATACAAGAGGCTAAAGGACACTCACAGCTCATGCATAATGTTCTCCACTCCTTCTCCCCAGAGAAATCAATGGCAATCTGGCAAATTTGCACCAACTTCAGACTTACCCTTGGATATCACTAATATTAGAGGTTGGGAATGAGTCTGTTTGTGGCAAGGAAAGAAATTGAGGGGAGGAAGCATGAAAAAATAATTGTCTTAAAGGAAATAAATACATGGTTAAAAATAATTCCATGGTCAAGAAATAAGTTTTTCCAGGAACTTTAGGGGAGACGATATGTACATGATAAACCAGAGAAAGAGGAAAAAAAAAAATTTAAAAAATTAAATACACACATATATATATATATGTGCACTTCTTTGTTAAAACCCCTAATGCAAGAAGGGTGCCTCCCAGTGAACTTTGGGGTTCTTTGTAATATTTCACAAAACAACATCTGTCACCCCAAATTGTGATGGAGATGAATTATGTTCTTTAAGACGCTCAGTACTCTTGACTCCCACTGACAACCCTCTGCAACTGCCTGAAAAGCAGGCCCATAATTAGCAGCCATACGCCATGGATGGAAAAAAATCCATGCCAACTATTACTAGAATGCAGTAACATTATTTCCAAGGGATTTTGAGACGCATCCAGAGCGAGGGAGACCTGACCCATTTCTTGTATTTTGCTTTTGGCAGGAAGAAGTGGGGAAAAGGGGCTAGACTGAAACTGCCAAGTAGCAAAAGAAAATGATAAACCTGCCATGCAGAAGTTGGACACAGCAGGTCACTCACTATGGGGCATGTGGGGAAACCATTTGGGTCCCTTCCTCACCACTTCACAATGCCAGAAACCTCAGTTGATGTAAATTATCGTTCCCCATTTGACTTCAGTGGCATTGTGCCAGTTTGCAGCAGCTGAGGATGTGACACAACAGCTTTCACTCCCTGTGAATGTCGACAAAGTTATGCAAAAATTCAACAAAATGAATTTGAAAGCTAACTAATTTTTAACTATGTCCTATTTTGGGAATTTATTTTAAAACTGTATAAGAATTTGAGGTCTAACATCCTGCTGGGATAATGCCGTTGATGGCACTGGTATTTATATGAGCCTATAAAATAGGCTTTTTAATCTTTTCTTGTCCTGACCTTGCGCTTAAGGTATTACAAGGGTGGGTGATAAATAAGCAAATAAATTCTTACGGCCAACAAGCAAGGGATCATCACTGCCACACTGCTTCTGAGCTTGAGTATTATCTCAGGCAATCCAAACTTTAAAGGGAAAAAAGTCAGCTGCAGCAAAACCACCGGCTGCGAAAGCGGCGTGTGTCCTTGCGTCCATATGGCTGCAGCATGCTGAGAGGGGAAATGCCTGTAGCCACTGACACCAGCCCACAAGGGGCCAATTATCCCAGCACAGCACTGAATTAGCAGGAAAGAAATGTGTCCTGCACAGCTCGGTACTGTTACCTTCATAAATGGAAAAGCCTTGCCTGGAGACATGCGTTAATCCTGTAGGACTCATGTGGGAAACCCCCATTAGCACAAAGCGGTCTGGAGGAGCTACCGTCCCCGTCCTTCCCAGGTCCCACGGCCACTCCTTCTAAAGCCGAGACGCTCTTGCTCCGATGCTCCTAGAGATGCTCTTTCTTCACTGAGGCAGACCCTTATAAACAAGAAGTTGAACCCAGCAAACCTAGCTGAACCTTGTCCTTAAATCACGTTCAGGAATTCAGCGACAATGACCTTATGCCATTACTTTAACCACCTGCAAGTGAACACACTCTTCCAAATACCCACAATTTTGAATCCTTCCACTGGAAGCAAAGCTAACGGTAAATATAGCAAACATCCTGGGACAGTGACAGGCTAGGACACAGGCACCGGCCAAACAACACAAATCGTCCTTCTCCTACTGTCCCACCAGTCTGGTCTGCTTCCTGCAGCCTTACAGCACCAGGGGAATTCCCGTTTTAGCGACAAAGTTAAATGCAGGTGCGGAGAGGTTTAGTGCAATAGGCAAGATAACATTTAAAAGTCCGAGAAAAATAAAACCTGCAAGCCCTGCCTTCCCACTGTCAACGTAAAAGGCATTTCTGTTGTAAAGCTTCTTTATTTATACTTCTTCAGCGTCCTCATATGCCTGCAAAGCAATCCTAAGAAACTAATAAAAAAACAATACACAAAATTCATCATCAGTTGTGTTTTCATGCGTTAGGAACAACAATGGTCTTTCCCTAACTGAGGAAAGGGTGGTAAGTCTTGACTTTCTGTCTACGCACTAACCTGAAGCAAACGTGTGTATATATATAAACACACACACGCGCGCATCTCTATACATATACACACTACTTACGCAGAAGGAAACCACTAATACTTTGTCTTACCAAGCATCTCCAGTGCCTTTTATTACAACACTGCAAGTCTCCTAATGCTTTACATCCTCGGATCCTAAAGGGAACTATTAAAGAGCCGACGTGTGAGCCAGCATCCATTTGTGGATGAAGAATGCTAACGGCCAGCACTGCCGCGGCGGGGGGGCAGCAGGTCCTGAACGACCTCCAGACAACCAGGAGGTAGTTCAAAACACTGCTGCAGGGATGTTAATCCCATCTCAGTCTGCAGGAAAAGCTCCCTGTGCCATTTTGCAACACTGCAAACGTTCTCCCTCCTTAAAGCAGCAATTTCTTCTCCTCTCTGTTTTCTTGTACTGCATTTAATGTCAGTGCCAAGGCTCCTTCTCCAAAATCTCTGACATAGTCACAATACTTGCCAGATGTCTGGGGGAGCCACCGAATTAATACAGTGAATACACAGGAAAAGTCCTGTCTTTTTAAAATAATATTCAATTTCCTCAGAACTTCTTTCCCCCCCACAAGGAACAACTGTCAGCAACATGGTATCTCAGCTGGACAAAACCCATGCAAGTGGGACAAAACTGCTGGGCACGTGAGTTTTCTGTGCAGGACCACACCACCAAGGGGCAGCAAGATGCAGGATCCGGTGTTCCAGGGCGACTGCTCGATCCGTGGGTTTTCATTTCGCAGTTACGTACGATCGCCTCCACTCTGGAGTTTGAATCCTCAGCCAGCAGATGCTTATTTAAGTCATGGCAAGATCTTGGCAGGCAGTCTGACGTTTTCAGAAGATAACTGCAGTTAATAGCACAGATTTACTTAATCACTTCAGTCAGGACAGAATGACCCAGTGTCGTCTTCTGATCTGATTTATGAAATGATGGCATCAAATAGGATAAAGTAACTGGCTGCTACAGCATCGATGACATGATGTTCCTGCAGTGTTTGAACACATGGTTTTGGAGAGAGGCAGAAGGAGAGCTAACGAAGCTGCAGAGGCAGGGCATCACCTCTTCCTCAAGGACCCCAGCCTGGCACATTATCATCCCAAGAAACAACACTTGGAACACATTTTTTCCCACAAGGCAAAATTTGGGCTTGGAAACTTGCATCACCCTCTAAGGGAGAGCCTGGAGGCAAAAACAAATAAGTAAAAGGAGAGATGCAGTAATTATTTCCAGTACCTCCTTCCTTTTAATTCTCCTCAGCTACTGTCCCCTCTCTCCAGAGAGGCCACTACCCCCGTTGGGCTCAGCACACTATTGCCCCACCAACAGTTAATAAACAGGGTTGGCTCCTTACTGCGGTCCCTCCATGGTCACCTTCAGGACTGCTTCTTCAGAGAAGTTACCTGAGTTCTTCCATAGGCTCTGAGATCCTTTTCCCAGGTGATACATAAGTCCAATCCCCAAATATCTGCTAGACCAGTGGTTTGCAGCCCGTAAGGTATGGACCAACCAGTGATGAGCTGCGAGGAACTGGAAATGGGTCCATGAAACGCTTCAAGGAAAAAACAAACTAACCAAAAAAGGGCTTTTCATGTATCAACAGGTATTTGACATTATCTGTGGAGATCACTGGTGACTGGTCAATTGGCAGACAAAGCTCATGATTAATTTTTTGTTATGATTGTTTTTCATTTAAAGAGTTTGTAATTACAGCTTTGCACAAGAGTATAGTTCTGGTGATTTCACTCACCTCTCAGCAGTCAGAAACTGGTGCAAAATAAGCTGGTTTGCAGATTTTTCTCAAAAAAAGCTCTATGGTCAAATCACCTAACATCACTGGTACGGAGACTTCAGGCTATCTAGTCCCTGCTGCTTCCAAAGTAGAAAAAAGAAAATGGAAAATGTCAGGATATATTTGCACCAGAGTTTTGTGACCTCTTTGGTCTTGCAGATACCTCACAACTGAAGCGTCTGTGCCGTGAGTATATACTATATACCTGTGCTGGTTCAGGTGCGGCCCTTCAGAAAAAGGCAGCGATAAAAAACAGGATTGATTTGACACAACTTGAATTATCTAAGAAATAAACATGGCCACCTAGGTTCTCCCTGTAGTCACAGGGAGAGAGAGATATCTTCAGAAAGACATTAATCTTACCTGTCTAATGATGTTAGGATGGGATGAATCAAGCTGGAGACACACCTGCCTCTTTTCACTCTCTATCAAGAGAGCTTAGATGGGACTCCTGCTTCAGCATCGTTCAAGGTAGTCTGACTAGCCCAAGACAAAAAGGCTTGCCAGAAATAAAGATGCTTGGAGGAGCCCCTTACCCTCTAGACCCTTTTATCTTCATCTCTTTAACAGCTAATTCCTTCCAGCATATACTGCAGGGTGCCAACGCATGGATCTCTGCCTGTCCAAGAGCACGGGGAGTACAGGGTGTGCTCCTGCCTCGGCCTCCTGTCACACCTGCCCACCGACGCCAGGGGAAAAAGTCCCATTAATTTCAAGAGATGTTGCATCAGCCCTTTTGTCCGCAACAGCCAAGCAGTGAGATGCAAGGACTAGGAATGCATCCCATCCTTCCAGCACACCATTTTGCAGAGCATTCCCTCACACGTGGCTTTAAAAAAAACAAAAAACCAAAAAAAACCCCAAAAACCAAACCAACAAAAAGCCATGATCATTCTTACTGGATTTTTCTGAAAGAATCAATGTATTATTTCTAACTACACTCATGAATTCAAAGACCACAATCACCAGGAGATGATCTAAATGAAGTTCTGAATAACGAGGGTCATGTCATGTCAACCACCAACTATTAGTGAAATGAAAGACAGAGGGAAAAAATGGTTTTCATCCCAGTCAAAATAATGCCTTAAAAATGGGAATGACCTTTTTGTGTTCTTGTTGCTGAATCTTCAGGTTTTGCATCATGGAAAACCACGTGATAAGGTCCCTGCACAAGATGCCAGGCATTTCCAAGCAAACCGTACAGACCGCAGTATCATTAATTTAATCTTCCACTACTCGACTGTTCTCCTGACTGAAAAATCAATGCTAATAAGGAGCTTTGGGAAAAGACTGTGTTGATGCCTCATCTTGTATGGACTAATTTTAACCTGCTATCAAATGACTAAGTGGCTTTAAAGAACCTATAAACCCAACAAAGAGATTTTTAAATGTCTCTCTCCCAAACAGTGCTCTCTGCTGATGAAGACATCTAAATGCATGAGGATGGGTTTATGTGCTACCTCAGCCTCTCTGTCAGGAACGGTGGGGACGGAGGCCAAAGTCTCGTACTTCAACCACATCAGCCCCTACGTTTGCGTGCAGGAAAGCACCAGGCAGTGCATCCGACAAAGAGCAACTTCAAGTAGTCAGAAACACTAATAGGATCTGAATCAGCTGTAGCTGAAGGAAAAGAGCGTGGTGCTGTTTGCTCATTCGGATAAATTGCCTGCTAGAGCAATAACCGAAGCCTGAAGAACAAGTGTGATTTTAAGCAATAGTTAAGATGGGACAAAGGACAACACCCTGAATAGTCTCAGCTTCACTCTTGAGCATCCCCTCCAGCACTAACCTGAGGTGTCTGCCTTTACCTTCAAGGTTTTTGGGGAGGCAGCCCAGGAGGTCACAAGGCATCCAGGAGATCATTCCTCACCTCCAGGAGCTGTAAGACTCGACTTTTCTAAGTCACGCAGCTTTTTCCCACTTTTTGGCAAACTTATCATCAAAATTTGCTATATGGCCACATTTCCCTACTTTAAATCATGCCACAACACCTATTTCACCTGGGGATCACTAAGTCCTGCCCAGAAGAAAACAGCTAGGTGAATTAGGATATTGTCTTTTTTTGAAAAACTACATTTTATGACTAGTCAGTTCTTCCAGTTCATTTGTCTCTTCCATTCCATGTTGCATCCCAATGTGTAACCATTAATCTTGTTGATCTGACAACTAGAGCAGCAACTCTCCTATTTCTTATTTCTTATTTCTTTCTACAGTGCTCCTAGCACTATGAGGGCTTGATCTTTAAATTATATGTCCTGAGATACCTTGATTTGTACTAAAATACAAATAAACACACCAATATTTTTAGTAGATTTTTAGAAAGATGCTTTCTGAAGATCCACCCATCAACATTGGAAAGCTGAAACCTATGAATCTTTCTAGCAAATGCAAGGCCTCCTCCGTAGTGAATAGATTATTTACTGAATATTTACTGAACTTTCAAAGTCAGATTAAATTTGTTTTCCCTTCTATTCAGCAGCTTTGACCACGGAGGGAGATATGGGAAAGGATGGATCCAAGATTAAATATGCACTCAGCCTGAGAAGAGGCTGTCTCCCTTTTGCAAGAAAGCCCCTCAACTGCCAATTTCACAATTCCCTCCTGAATACAATAATACATTTATAATAATGCTTGCTATTAATACAAATGAAGGGAAAAAAAAGCCAGGCTGTGGAATGCAGCAGAGTATTTATCCCAGCTAAACATCACTGTCTTATCACTGTGATAGGAGTGAGAAGGAAACCAAACTCCACTACATCAAACCAGCTTTTAACACCAAGATCCATCCTGATAATACCATGTCACACACAGTTTATCAGCAAGATCTCATCCATCACTACCTCCAAACAGGGAGTCTGTGATGAGGTTATCATCCCACCAGAACCCTGTTTCATTTCCCCGGTGCCTTGCTTTCATCCAATAACAGCATGCCTGGCAGACACCAGTCCGGACCCCACAAGGCTAATTCCAGAGGGACCAAGGTGTCTCAGAAAAGCTCTGTGCTCTAAGGAGTTGCCAGCTACAGTTTTTCTCTTGCACGTGAACCACCATCACTTTATACCTTGACCCTTTAATGAGGCTGCTCTCAGATACCTGTTATGTAGGGTCACAGCCTATGGCTCACAGGGAGAAGACATGGCCATGGGCTTTTTTGGTACCACGTGTCAGCACTAGCATGACATTCGGCTACTGAGCTACCAGAAAAGCAACGGCTGGATACATGCATACAGATAAATCCCACGTCCCCAGGCACAGCGGACGGGTCCAGCCTGCTGTGCATCTCCACAATGCTGACCTCCACGTCTGACTGCATCACCTCTATGCCAAACCAGGGCCACATCTTCCCCCATACTGGTATGACTTACCTGCCTCAGATGGCTCAAGTTCCCCACCGTGCTGTGCCCAGGTTCTCCAAAAACCCATATCCTGAATATCTCTGTGCCAGAGTCATCAGCGGTCCTCTTGTCTGCTCCCTGCGGGGCAATACTTGCAGCTCTGCCCTCAAGACCCACCCTTAGGGCACAAAAAGGAGAGGGAAGGCAATGGGGCAGGGGCTGGTCCAGCCGAGATCTTGGACCCACAGACCTGAGATGGCTCTGAGCGAGCAGCACATCGCAGCTCAGGAGGGGCCCAGAGAGGCCCGGTCTGTGCAGCACGCTTCAGGATTGCCGTCAACATAGGGTTACCACGGTGGAAAACGATCCCAAAATGTGGTGTCAAAGCCTGCGGTTATGATTTTTTACTCCTGCTACAGTAAGTTATATGAAACGGAAAAACTATATATAGGAAAACTTTGTCGCTTTCCGGCAATTTCCCCAAACTCTTACCATTCTTTATTTAGTCATTCTACAGATCACCGCTCTCACTCATCCTTAGATCATCATGCAGCAGGAAAATGGGATGAAGCTGAAAGATAACAAAACCTTGGCAAGACTCCAACCATGATTAGACGTTTCGATGAGTAACGAGCATGACCAGAGTTACAGCAGTAAATATTTAAAGTTATTTTTCAAATGAAGTCTCAGGAAAGATGTAAACTGTCATGATTTGAGGCATTAGCTAACCTCTAATTACAGAGGGAAGGGGAGGAATGGAAACTTTTCTGAGATAAGGGATAACCTAACCGCTTGTTGCAGGGTTTCTTGGAACACCCTCGGTCCGCCCCGTTCTGGTCATTGTCAAAATCCTGGGCTAGAAGGCTCACAGGTCTGAGCGAGCTTAGCAGTTCCTAAATTC
Source organism: Aptenodytes patagonicus (assembly GCF_965638725.1). Lineage (NCBI taxonomy): Eukaryota > Metazoa > Chordata > Aves > Sphenisciformes > Spheniscidae > Aptenodytes > Aptenodytes patagonicus. The sequence goes on along the minus strand of NC_134950.1, from coordinate 10,104,634 downwards.
CTAGAAAAGCAATTGTAACTTAGACTTTGCTTGCTAGAAACATTTGATTTTCTACACAAATTATAGAACTATATTATTATATAAAATCAGATGTTTTGTTGCAGGCCAACCATTACCATAGCTACCTTTTTTTTTCCCCCCCAGGAGCTGCAATTAATAGTTTGTCCATTACAAACATCTGGTTTTTATTTATATAATATATATGTTATACATATCTGTATACACACAAAAATTAGATGCTGCAAACTATTTGTTGAAGTGCTTTTCTAACGTATGAGAAAGCTAGAATGAGAGAACAGTTTCCCAGCACAGGGGATCTGAGCTCAAACACCTTTACAGATAAACTGTATAAAGAAAATAAGTAAAGACCATAGTACTTATTCATCTACACTATGAACTATTCGATTCACTGAAACTTTGATTATTATATACAGGCTGCTTTACTCCTCTTTCCTCCATATGGTTTTGGATCCATTCATTGGTTTTTTTCTAATTTTTTTTGAAACTTATTTTCACCACCCATTTTGTAATGGCCAAAGCAATCGCTCCCCAACATATGTCGCTCTCGTGACATACGTAGCTGTACATACCCAGGTTACCATCCCTTCTGCTTTCAGTCTGCCGGGGCAGGAATGTGTGGAGTGGTTTGTTGTGGAAGCGGCTGGGTTTGGGCAAGTCTACACACAGAAGAGCCAAAAGATGCTTCTTACAGCCGGGAAGGTTGATGGTGGTCCTCAAATCCACAACTTCAACACAAGAACGTTTCACCTCCTGCCCAAATACTTTTTCTTTTGCTGTAGCAGGTCACCAAAGGAATTTAATGGTCAACCCCAAACTTCTGTCCCCAACACCTAGTGATTTTTTGGATGTTATGGGCTCAGGCCCACCAATCCCCTGGAGAATGTGTAAGATGAGGAATACTGCGGGAAAGCGGCGCAGAGGGCAGGAGCCAGAACAGATGTGCTGGGCAGCCGGCGCTGGTCCAGTGACACACGGCAGCATTTTGTACCAGTGAGAGGCACCTATGTGCTGCAGGCTGTGCCAGATCTACCCTACAGCCATAGTCTCACCAAGGGTGAGTCTGTTCTGCCTGCAAAGAGGAGATGCAGAAAAACCCCAGCCATCTAGGTCAGCTAGCACGGATACAGGTAGCAGGCGAGCCTCAGCAGAGACGCCCAGTCAATGTGCCTGTTTGGGCTCCTTTTGGGGCCCTGCTGAGCTGTGGCTGAACTGGAAGAGAACAAGAGCGAACAGGTCTCCCTAGGATCTGCCAAGCCCATGGAGTCGATCAAAGCATGGAAAGCACAAGCACTCCAAGCCAGACCAGTCAGTGCCATGACCAACGGACAGGGGGATGCAATGGCAGCACTGGCTAGCATTGACGATGCCACCATGAAGTGCCAGTATCTCCAAACCAGCGGTGTCAGCCAGTTGGGGCTGTGCACATCCACTCACGAGCCGGCATGCTGGGAGCAATAGTCTGTCTTTGGTACAGACTATGCAATGCGATTTGCAATCATTGCAGTGCCTGCACTAGGACCGATCCCGCCTCACAAGTTTCAGTAGTGGTTGCATGCAGATGTCAAAAGAAAATAGTGGGAGGTTGATTCCTGTGAGACTTGGCAAGTTTAGCAACACCAATCCCGGGCAGTACATTTGCCATTGCTGTTCATTGTGTGAACGCCTGCACAAAAAATTCAAATTATTTTCGTGCATTTTCCTGCAACACTTCCTCAGCAAGATGGCACCTAACGGTCAGCAGCGCTAACAGACACCAATAGGATGGGAAGCAGCATTTGGTCCGAGTCGTGGTAGGTGATGATCTTCCAATGATGTTACTACACAGTTACCAGCCTTTTCTCCTGGCCTGAATCCAAAGCCTGTGTTTGAAACTAGAGGAGCGTTGATGCTGTTTGCTTGCTGAGGAACAGGTATTTTTGGCAACAGGCTGTTGGTTAAAAAAGGTGACAGAACTGCTGAGTAGTTGAATCACTCCTGAAGAAGAAAAGGAAGATTCTGCCTCTGGATGCAATTTGATTAGCATCCCCAGAAACTTCTGCAATGCAAGTTTGTCTGCTTTCCCCATTTACAGCCCACCCCGTGCTTGTCAGCATACACGTTATCCTTGCACAAAAAAAACACCTTGAAAAGGGTGCCCTAAATCTCATCAGCAACTTGGTCACACGGATGTGATTTGGGCTCCAGAGCCCCACTCCTCGATGCTCACGTTGCTTGTTTTATCAAAGCATCAGGCTGCACCTGAAGCAGTGCTCAGCATGCCTGCTACCCGCGGCCACTCCTCCAGCACATCCCCAAAAACCAGCCAAGTGCTCGGCTCCGGGCAGCCCTCCTCCATCTCCAACGCCTTCCTGAAGAGGAAGCGGCGCAGACTGACCAAATTCCGATCCCCTTACACAGCCCCTCGGAGCTGCTCCCCGGGTGGCTCGGCACAGCCCTCGGCCGCTTGCTCAGACCCGAAAACGCGGCGAGGATTCAGAGAGCCAAGCTTTTCCTTTACAAGAGAAAATGAGTGTGGGATATTTCTAACCTCGGGCTAACCAGACTCCAGAAATTTCTCTGCATTGGATGTAGTCTCAAGCTGCATCTGTTGTTATTGACATCATATAAAAAAAGTTTTGGTAATGAAAGTCCCAGCCCAGCCCCGGGGTAGGAGGGGAGATGCAGCAGACTGAAGAAATCACCACAGTGCACATTATCAGCTCCTCCCTTACCTGCAATAGAGGTTTTATTGTAAACTTATAGCATTTACAGTAGTGATACAGTAGGCTATTTAAAAGATATATAATATACACAGACACAGACGCACAGAGCACTCCTCATAGCAATATCTGTAAATGCTGATCTAGGTTTAGACCACAGGAATTTCCCATGGTCTGATCTCCAGCTCCCCCAGACTCCAGAAGAAATCTCTCCCCGGTGCAGAGGGGGTGGGCTTGGTCTCCCATTGGATCTGTCTTTTAAAGGTTTCCAGATCCGAGCCTCAGATGAGCCATCTCTGCGCTGGGGAGCTGCTTGGGGCTGCAGAGACCAGGGCTCAGACCTGAAGAATAAATACGAGTCCAAACTGTGGGAAGGGGCCGTGAGTTTGCTGAGCACAGAGCAGCTGTTCAGCTGGATGAAAGCAGCCGATGCCACCCCTGCAAACAGCATCATCTGCAAAGCCGTGCTGATGAGAGACAGCTATCTCTGCTAGAGGTGACAGGGGAAGACACTGAAGATGATGATGCCTTCGAGGCTGAAGGTCCTTCAGCAAGGCGACTGACTGAAACCCTACTGCTCTGCTCTACCTGCTCTGCTCCCCAAGCAAGAAGTTCCCGTGCCACAAAGACCTAGACAGCACCTTCCATAACCAAACCCACCCTGTAAAAACTAATTAAAACATTTAATTAGCTTTTGATTAACAGCATATTTCAAAATTCTTTAGAGACTTGCAGATCAGCAGAGGCACAACTTTGGGGTCTGGGGCCATTCGTTTTTTAAATGAGTTCCCTCCTTGAGCACAGATGCACAATTATGCCACGGTATCTATTGTTCCTCGTTTGCAAAGCCAGAACATGAAGCAAGTTGTGTTAATGTGTCGAAATGAGGGGAGAAATAGAGAGCAATGGATCACTGAGTCTTTGAAGGGAAAAGTAGTATTGCAGTAATTTATAGAAGGGAGAGTTTGTGGGTGGGACAGTCGCTCTCAAAGAACAGTGACATTCAGCCAGTAAATATGGCTCATTTGAGAAGAGCATCACTGCCATCTTCAGGACAGCCGGCTTCTCTTTCCTGCCATGCAGCAGCTTTCCCGGGAGCATTTTTTGGTTTATGCAATACAAAAGAAAACGTTTTCTGCAACTGTGGCCAAAGTTATATTTTTAGTTATTATTGATGCTCTGCAGACGATGCTTTGGTCCAACGCCGCCCAGCTTCTGAATTTTGACATCTCAAACTGCCTACGTAGGAACATTTCATAAGCATAATTTCCAGTGCAAACTTCAGTTTAAGACGGAAAAGACCCGTCGGTTAGTCCAGCCCATTTCAGTGCAGCAACATTTCCTAACAGACACCTCTCGCCCTTTATTCAGTCTAGCTTAAACGTCTCCAAGGAGCCATCCTCTTCCACTTCTCTTGCAAGATGTTTGTTAGCGTAAGAGATGTGTTAGGAAACTCCTCATGACATCAGCCAACTTTCCTTCCCATGGCATTAAATCATCATTCTTCTAGCCAGAAGGCAGTCAATCAGCTGGTAAACACAGAAAGCACCTCTTAGCCCGGGTCTCACAGTGGCATTTCACTCTCAGGCACTACAAGCTCTTTCAAAGACACATATACTGAATGTAGAGTATATCACCTTAAAAACAACAGTAAGGATGCTAAAGATGATAAAGGCAATTGCTTAAAAGCTAGGAAATAGCACAGTTAAGACTTCCACATTACTTAAGCTCAAGTCTTTCAGCAAACGCACTCCCACACCACTTTTAGTTACACCAATGCTGATCAGGGGTCACATAGCTGGCTATGGGGACATCAGTTTTATACTGCAACATCTCCCTCCACCCTGCAATCGGATGCATGTCTCATGTGCCCCTTCACATGATGGGTGTGTTTCCAGCCGCATGGGATGAGCTGGATGTGTGCACATACTCCTTTCCCAAGCCTGGACACCGGCCCGTCATTTAGCCAACGTTCAAGCATCACTTTGACACAATGGGCATCTGTGAAATCACACAATGCAGGAAGATGGGGAGCCAGGATAAAATAAGTAGCTCAGTTTCTTCCTTGCTTGCATCCAAGGAAAAGATGGGCCACAGATCAGGCCACATACAAGCTCTTGCCAGGCCAGCTCTGACTTGGGGTTGTCTTAGACTCCCATGACTATAGAGGCCACCTCTTCTCTGCCTCAGTCAGTTCATGGTGTACATGGTTACCAGCAAGAAACAAAGCCATAAGGACATATAGATGTCACCTGCAGCAGGAGCTCTCCATGCTGCTGCAGATAGGGACACCAGTGATACGGCCTGGATGGTGAGGAAGGGGAGAATGCGCAGAGACACCCCTCTGGAGACCTTGGGATCAAAAGGGATTTGCCATCACTAACAAGGAACCCCATGGCAGGAGCCAGTAGAGGACACAGCTCTCCAGTGTCCCACTTCATCATCATGGTCACCAGGTGCTTGTAACTTCTCACCTCATTTATCAGACACCTCTGACCCCCGCAGCAACATCTTGGCTTCTGGATAAGGCTCAAGCGTGAGCAGAGAACGTAGGTCCCCAGGGCAGGAGCCTGCAGGGGGTAGCAGACTGCTGTAGTTCACAGCAGACTGCTACGGGGGAGAAGACAAATACACCACCTGAACTTCTCCAACTCCTGTTGCACAAACTGAGGTCAGAGGAGCCATCCTAGGACTGTCCTCAATCACTCCTAATCATAGCAGCACATGGAAGATAACAGACAGCACCAACGTGTTTCCATATATATTAGAGGAATGCTTTTCAAAAGGAAAAATGAAGGGACTTGCGTGAAGCTGTAACTGTGAAACACGTAGACATGACTGAGCAGGGCAGCCAAGGAAAGGCTGCAAGTAAGCATGGCCCCAGGAGCTCCAAGACCATTCGCACACAAGGGCAACCTCAGTAAGCATGTTCGTAACACACCGTAACTTGTCCGTGTAACTTGCTACCAGCCTACTATGCACTCAAGCATTTACTGGTGAAATAATTATAGCACTCGGAATCTTTATTCTACCACTTGCCCAAGTCTTGTAACATCCCCACAGTAACTAGATGACTTCATCTCTGCCCCATACAACTCCACAAACACCCACTTCACACTACTACAGCCGCAACAAAAAGGGACCAGAACATTGCTCAGATTCAAGAGACAGGGTGAGATTATACCTGGCTAGATTTGCTCACCAGGTACAGCCCTTCTTGTGCCGTAACTTTGACAGAAGCGATAAGCCTGTCCAGGCACCCTTGTATCATCGTGGTAATAAAACAGAAGGATGAGACCAACCTGAAAGGATCATTAGCACTGAAGGGGGAAGCAAAGCCAGATCCAGGGCACCAAGTTGGATGCAATCATCCAGTTTTTAAAATATCCCATGTGATAGCAATTCATTACAAAATTCATATGCAAATTGGTAGCATGAACTTTATACTGGGATTGCTTTAGTCCTTGCTTCACTGCCCCCAGATGGAGAGCTGCTGCTATTGATGAGCCAGCAGACAGTACACCGACTTAGGAAAAAGTGAAAAAAAAAAATTGCTTAGGCCAGTAAAAAGACCAAAAGAAAGAGCAAGAGCAAACAGCCTGGTAATTCAGAGCTAGTTCTCTATTTTGATAAAAGAAGCTGCCTCACGAAGAGGCATTTCTCAAAATTTTGAGAAACAAGTAACCCCATCACCACAGCCAGGAAGGGCCGCCTCAAGGATACCTCCTGCCTCAAGCAAGACTTGTTAGTACACGTCTGCAGCGCCCAGTAAACATCGCAGTGAGTTCCCACACAGACGCACTTTTGAAATGCCACAACTAACTATAAACTCACAGCGACTGCACAAACTACTCCTTGTTAATTGTTTACATTTATTTCACAGGTGTTAAATCATTTCAGGGACAGAAAGACAACATTAAGTTTAGAAAACCCGAAGAAAAGGAGGATGAGCATCCTTTCAGTGAAGCAACAGCCTGAAGTCACCACATCCCCGCTGCAGAAGACACACTGGCATTGGCTTTGCGAGCCAGGAGAGAGCAGCCAGAGGACGGTACATCCAGAGCAAGATGTTTGCCTGGGAACGTTTCAAGTCCACCTGCAACAAGCCATTTCGGGATCTCCTGCTCCAGCCATAATAAAACTACTAGGAAATAGGTAGCACTCCTGGGAAAGTGAAATCCTGATGTGGTTTATAAGCAGAAGGTACAGACAGGAAAGGATAATTTTTTAGGAGAACCATTTCCATAATTTGTGTACTTTTTACGTGAAATTTTAAGAACCAAATCAGTATTATATGAGCAGGCTGGTACTAAAGAACTGCAGAAAAAAAATCCAGGGCTTGTGGGGTGGCACACACTATTAGCCCCGTGATCAGAAGTGAAGCTATGCAGCCACTTTACCATCTATGAATGGTGACATGCATCGCACAAGCCACTGTGGACCCACTTCCCCCAGAGACACACCTGCACCCAGAATTTGAGGCCCATAAGAAAGCAGCAACAGCGTTTGCACTCAGACACAGCATCACGAGGAGAAAGCCTTCCACCCACAACAGCTACAGGGTGGTTATGCCAGCTCACAGCAGAGGCAGGATGGCTACTTTGAGCATTTATTTAAACCATTGAGTGCCACCCAGCCCAGTACCCCAAGACTCCAAGCTATCACATATGCCAGGGTGGTGCCACCCAAAGTGAGCAATTTTCCCCCAAAACTTACATAAAAGCTGTTTAGTGGGCAATACTTAGTGCCGAGCCTGCCAGCTACTCTTCTGTCCACTACCACAGACAAGAGAAGAATTAAAACAGAGAGAGGGAGAAGATTAAAGAGTGGTTTTGCAAGGAACAAGCACCAAAGCTTGAGCAGCGAACACACAGCAGTTCCAGTTCAAAAATGCAAACAGCTGATGCCTGATGCACTGGAAAGCCTGTTTTCGCCTCTTGGAAAGCTCACGAGTAAGGAAGCTTGCAAAGTTGCGGGCCAGCCAACTCAAAAGCAAGCCAGCTCTCATCTCCTTTTCCAGCTGCGTACACAGAGAAACTACAGAACACAAATGCCGGAGGAAAAAAAAAAGGAAAGCTCCAATTATTCTCAGACCACAAGAACAACAATGTTTAAAAGCAAAGATATTGGCAGGGCAGCAGAAAGGAAAAGCTGTCCAAAACAGTGGACTGAAGAAGTTGTGCTGTTTTAGTCAACAGCCATTGAGGCAGACAAAGAAAAATAACACTGGACAGGAGTATGATTTGCCCCTCCTGTGATTATTATTCGATAACTGCATTCACAGTAACAAGGCTGAGTTGAAATTATTTTTTTCCTAGGGGTAATGAACTCATGAGGACAGTTACCCTTTCAGATACATGCAGAATGGTTGGCTGTATACAGTTTGTAACATTCATACAATTCTGGGAAAGATTTTTTTTTTCTTTAAAAAAAACCACCAAAAACAAATCAAGTTTTGTCCTTTCTCGGCTGGATTCAACTGTGATGCTGCCAAAAGGATTAGAGAGCAGTATCATGTCAAAGCAAGAGTGTTTTATTCCTGAAGCCAGCATAGCACATGGTCGGCTTTCTCTGTAGCAGGGACCTCTGCTAAGCATCATTAGCAGGAAAGAAAAGTATTACCCTGCCTAACAAAGAAAGATGTACAGGTACCAGCAACATACACTTGTACCTCCTTTGAACTCTTCCTCAAGTGTCGTGATTTAAAATATTGCAGATCTCTTATTTCCAAAACCAAACAAACAAAAGATAAAAAGGAGAATCTTTCCTGATGGTGCAGAAGGGGTGTCCACAAGAAATCCAGCATGGTCACACTGGTATGTTGTATTTGGAGCTAGCGTGCCATGTAAAGTTACAAAGTATTATTTGTCCAGCAAATAAAGCTGAGGGTGTTCAGGCTCGCCTGCAGGTTTCAAATCTCCTTTCCAGAACATGGAGAGCTCATTTTAGGCATAATCACAACAGTGCCACACACATGAAGTGCACTAATGTTTGCCCGTCAATGCAAAATGCGCCATTCCCCAGAGATGTTCTTTCTAGTAATTCTCAATTCTTGTTTTCCCCTTCAATTCCTCCCCTCCCAAAAAAGCTTTATTTTCTTCACCAACCTATCAAAGCTTAACACTTGTTGCGATAAAATGCTAGCCAAGCAGGAAATATTATTTAGTATGCTAAGATGATTCAGATTTTACACACAGCTCAAAGTATCTAGATCCACAAGAGTATACACCAGCATAGAGCGAGGGAAGTTAATCTCCCCGCCATTTGTACGGAAAGAGCCAAACCGGCAGCCTAATCTGGAACATCATTTCTGATGACTGTACTGAGACATCAACACAGGTAGCCAAGATGCAGGTTCTTCAGCAACGTCCACTGGGATCTATATGGATTGCACAAAGTTCTTCCCCCTGAACGCTGTACCAGTAGTATTTCTGGGGACAGAGAAGCAGCACGGAGCAGAGAGCAAGAACCCTGAAACACGCTAGGCTTAAATCAGTGGATTAGGCTAGTGGTTACTGGTAATGAAACAGCAGAGTTTTCACTATATAAAATTTATAAATTTATTTTTTTGTAAAAATCCAAAGAGCACGAAGACATCTCACTCAAAATACTGGTAAATCAAGCCACACTTAGAAAAATGAAAGCTGATTTTATTATCTTATCCACAGCCAATCATTTGACATGAACATGCATACGTAATTTTGCTACGCACACACCACAGTTTAACATTAGTTATTAAAGGTTAAACATACAACATACATTCTTACAAAAATGAGTCAAAATGCAAACGTAACTTTTAAACAAAACAGTTTTTACTCATTTAAAAAAACCTTTGTGTTGGGTACCATTTTGTACAAACACAGTTAATTTAAACAAATCTGCTTTTAATTTCCTCATGGTTGCACATGAAAATAAGCTGCAATAGAAAATGAAGTCATCAAGGGATTTTTAAATAGCAGAAGTAGGCAGTCTTGCCATGCAGAAGAAGCAATATTAAATATTAGTTTTTCAAAAAAGAAAAAAACCACAAGTTTAAAAATATTTAGTTCAAGTCACAAATCTTTCCCCAGTACAGAGAAATCCAAATGCAACGCATAATTAGCTGCCACTTAGGATGGCTATTCTGAAAAGTAGAAATACTTTCCAGAATTGATAATTTTCATTGATTTGGCACAGAAAAGAAGTCTGAGCTTACTTAAGAACAAGAAAGTGATTAAAAAAAAAGGGTAAACAGGAAGAGAGAAAATAAAAAGCAAGAATGAATGAGATAGTAGTTGCAATCACTAGAAAAAGAAATCTGTGCATCTCAGTCATTGCAGAATACTGTCTACAGCAGGTGTGAATTCCAGGTAATTGTTATTGCAACATGGATTTAATTTGCTTGGAGGTAGTCTCATCATTCAAATGCTTTGTTGTGTACCTAAACACAGAAATAAAAATCAAGTTGAGAAGAGCATAGATGCTATTTTACTTTGGCTTAACAGAAACGTAATTTCTTTGTTTACGGCTCAACCTGACTGCACCAGAGTAAAACCCTCAGCCACTGATCATCACCCACTCCGCGGTTACCAAGTACACAAATCGGACATTCGGATCAGTAAATGCTATTATCAAATCGGAACTATAACCCAACAGCCTTGCACCAAGGGGAGTTAAAAAGAAGCCTGAGCTGGATCTTGGCTTTCATGCTCATAGGCCATTTCATAGTAAACTCACATTACCACTTGTGATAGGTAATTAACAATAAGACTGACTCTGAGGTCTCTGTCCGTGGGAAACATCTTCAAATAAAACATAGCTTCAGAAACTTTTCTTCAAAACTTCCAGAGACCAAACCTTTCTAAGATCCCTCAATGAGAATGGATTTAATAGCTTTTCAGCCTAATTTCCCGTTTAGTTAAGTAACTGTGCTAAAACTGAAGAGTACACACAGGTGTTTATTCCAGCCCCTTTGCCCTTCAAGTTCTCCAGGACATCAGCACATTTTTAAATCACTACAAAAAACTTAGTCATCTCTTATTTTAAAAGAAAGCACTGTATATCCTCAGTGCTGGCTTCTTTGTACGATTAATTTCCTTGATCATCTTTCCCCAACTGTAATCTAAAAGCAAGTAAAAAACTTATTCTGTAGTTTAAATTTAACATGTTAAATTAGCACTTTCATTGTTATCCTCAACTGCAGTGATATTTTAGTTGTTCGCTTGAAGAATATACAATGACTTTTTGTTTTGGAAATTAATATCAATACAGATTTCAGCACTTTTTGGTAATTTATACTTTCCAGAAACAAGAGGCCTAAGGTTTTCTAAAATCCTGAGAAGTTACTGCACTTAGTATTCTGCCCATGTAAAAAGCTGAATGCGATTACAATACTTGTATGAATTTCAAATTATAAACAGATGATGTCCCTCCAAAATCCGTACCGCCTTCCATTTGCTTTTAAGACACATTATCTATCTCTCGAGAAAACACAAGACCTCCTAACACTCCTCCAGAATCAAAGACTTAGATTTGGACTTAATTTCTCATGACATCATCTTGAATCTGCTTTCACCACACACACAGAGCAGCTCACCTCTGCATCTTCTTCTAACAATTCCAAATGTATGTTAAGAAAAGATTTAAATATCCTACCCAAACGAGTAATCAAATGTATGAAACCAGGACTGATAAAGTACATATGCATGAAATGGGCTGGTGTGGTGAAAGGTCAGCATGACAGCACAGACTGAATTTACACTACTAACCACAAAATAACGCACAACAGAGTGAGAACCTGAACTACATTTTCCATGTACTTTAATAGTGTCAACCACGATGGGGAAAAATGGGGTACCAGTAAAGATTGGTGTTCATTTGCAGCTGCAATCACAATAAATTCGTCAGAAAATAAATGCTAATACAGCATTTTCCCTCCGTAAGCTTGTGTTTTTACTAATCGCTATCTCAAAGACTGATGACATACAGGAGGTTCAGAGAGGAATAACAAAATTATTTAGGCATGGAAATACTCAACATGAAGTCTCAAATTAAGCCCAATTTTTTTTTTCTTTAGCTAATAATCTGAAAAAACTTTGCAAGTGAAACCACTTACAATACCACATTATTTCACTTCTTACCATATCTTAACACAAAAAAAGAGGGCAAATGAAATTAAAGCGGTTTCACTACAGATAAGAAAAACAAAGTAAACTGCACACTTTCAGGGAAGACAAACTAAAGCTTCCACATTTCAAAATGGGTGCATGAATAACAATACCCAGTTACAGTTAACTGTTACCAAAGTAATATGATACTTTTTCAAGTAAGGAGAAGAACAAAGCCTTCATCTACCTATCACATTTTGGCACTTCTTGCCACTCCTCTGATGCTGGACACCCACATGAAGAACATGTTACTCACTACAGATACAGCCTTATGAGCCAAATTAGCAGTTTTTAGGTTTTTACACAGAATTATTAATTTTTCTTTACCTCTCCAATTAATGTGGCAACTTTTTGTCTCGTCTATTCTACAGTAAAAACATTGAGACTCTTGCCTTAAGTATCTCTCTATAAATACTTTGTGAAAGAGGAACAATTTCTAGTTACATACCAAAAAACTATCTGCCTTACATGTCTGAAGCTATCTGCGAAACACAGAAATCACATGAAACTACTCTTACATTCTACTACTACTACTAATAAATAAAATCATTAAGCCATGGTCAAACCACACACAGCTGAGGATATGGTCAATGCAAACTAATTCAGCCGTTTCTCTGGTAAGCTGGCACAAGTCACTGCGCATGCTGCAGCTGCTCATTTGCTTGCTTGGTCAGTAGATGTGATCACAGTTAACTTCTAGTTAGCATTTAGTATGCATTATATTTTGTCATCAGTTTTAACTTCAGGTACAATGTCTACTCTGTCACGCCTACCTCTACAGACTCATTCTTAACCTGCATGCAGTTAAAGTATGCAAAATGTTATCTTAGAATGAACAACTGCAAGTTTACAACCTCGCTTTTAAAACACAGTAGCTCCTTCATGTATTCCTGTCTCAAGACACATTGGAAAAGAAGCCTGCAATAACCGCATTCACCTTTTACCTGTAACACTGACCGAATACTTCGCTGCTGAAGGAAATGCCCCGGACAATTTATGAAAACTCACATAACAATATTTCAAATAAAAGAATAAGAGTACCTGAGAGCATTTAGAAGGCCTTCTACACTGTTAGGAGGCTGGTCTTTAAGAACTTTGATGCATCCTTTCATCTAGAAGTTAAAAACATTATACAGTTTTTTTCATGCTAATGAAATTTTCATGCTTCCAAGTTTACAGAAGTGTTTTACGTTCAGTTTGTCAGAGAAAAAAAAGTATTTTAAAATTGCAGTTTTCTCGATATTAGAAAGGAATTTAGCTTTCAGTATTACATTTTCCTATGACAGAATGGCTTAGCTACTTAAAAATCTGCATATCTTTAGACAATGCAACTTTGATGTCAAGCTCTCTTTTATCGACCTTAAAAAAGGAACAGTAAACAAAAATTTTTGTTTATCATAAATCCATTAAGAATGATTACATTCAGCCAGTGAAATAATGACAAACTCTGTAGCTAATACAATGGGATAATAATCCATTTCAAACAACCACGAAGCAGCATACAGTACCAGCATGTATTCCATAGACTTACTATCAAACAACAGCAGAAAGTTAAAGACTTGAAGACTGGTGGATGATGAACCTAGCTTTTACCAGACAGTGAGGAACAAGCTAGATGCCGTTATTTCCAGTCATTCTGATTTGGATGTTTCAACACAACCACTGTTTACAAGTATTTCAAGACACTACCTGAATTGCATCAAAACAGATTTTTCATGACCTAACAGTGACCATTTATGTGTCTGAAGGCCTAGTTTATATTTCTCACTACTTATGTATATGGTTTGCTAACAGCTACTGCTATCCATTTAGCATCAATCCACAGTGTACATCTGCTACTAGAACCTGGAGGACAGAAAAGGAGCCTACACAATTTAAATACTCAAAAGAGTATTTAGTAACAATAAACTTACATCAATTTTTGAAGTTTTGGCAAAAGCGCCCACTGGATGCACGTGGTCATAGAGTATGATGACACCCACCATTACCCTCAGACAGAATGATACTGTTTCCTCATTTGTAAACCTGCTTCTATATTCACTGTAATTTAAAAACACAGATTATTATCTATCAAGCACGAGACAAGAGTACATACTAGCAATGCCCAAAATAAGATTAAAGAGAAAAATCCTACTATAAATCCTCAGGGAAAAAAACAAAACAAACAAAAATCCCCAAACCCACCAACCCCACAAACTTCTAAGACTTTTCTTTTTTCCTTTCAATAACCTGCCTACAAGTCAGACCGCTGCTTAGGAGTTATCTGGAGATTAACAAAGATTCTCAAACCTAAAATAGCGCCCTGCTGCTATGCCATTTCAGGTTGGTTCCCCCCTCCCCGAAAAAAAAAGATTAAAACAATACATACTAACTTTGCTTTCAATGCTTCCTACCCTTTCCCTGCCACCCTCTAATATACATGCAACCCGAACTTCTGACTCAGGAAAAAAAAAAAGGGGGTGGGGGGTGGGGGGCAAAAAAAGCAAGCTTAATGAACGATGCTTAACTACTGTCTTGAATGGGACAGACCATTCCTAAGAAGAGTAAGAATGTAAGTGTTTGGAGCTCTTAGTGTGCTCCAGAACAAGTGTACTGCGGTATTTGGACAGAAACTTATTTAAAAAGACATACTTCATGCCTGAGTAATTTTACCAATGGGAAACTATTTAGAACCCAGAAGAAACAGGTAAAACCCCAAGGTTTAGTTTGACTTTTTGTTCATACTCCCAGTGCCTCTCAAATTTACAATAGACAACAGACTGCCTTCATGCCTAAAAGTTATCTCGTAATTCCCCATACAGGGACGCTGTAATTTTGTTACAGCCATCAGCCAAGCCAACTCGCAAGGAGGTACCATCCAACACATTGCCCATAACCCCTCTTTCAAGAGGCCCTAGGCAGTCATGCTCAAATAGTATATTTTCCTGAATTATACATGAGAAAACCATTTATAAAGAGTGCCAAGAGGCTGTCTAGCTTTCATGGCCATCCTATTTTTAAATATTAATATGTTCAGAAAAGTAGACCGCATGATTTGCATGGCTAGCAAAATGAGACAAGTTAGTTTCATGTCAAGGTAAACAACTAAGTTGGTAAAAAGAAAACACCATAGCTCCTAATTACCCCCATTATATTTCTTTCACCTCATACTTCACAAGTCATGTCTTAAATACAGAGATGACTGATACACAATACAAGCACTGTTTGTACTCACGGGGTTTCCAGCATGACCCTGCACACACTAGCCATGGTGCTTAAGCAATCTGTAGTATTCTCTATCGGTAAATTTTTATTCTGCAGAAGAAGATAAACAGTTTCTAACTCAATTATTGTGAGATATTATACTACAAAACCTAAACCAAATTGGTGATCGGTTGGCATGACAATGTGGAGGAATTAAAAACTTCAACACAACTATGGTATGTGAGGCTAGCCTCACACTGGTTTTTAAAAATGTTACAATACAGATTAGCGACTTACAGAGCAAAGTCTACCACATGGGTTTTGCTTGCTTGTTTGTAGTTCAAGAAGTACACCACTGACACTATTGACTTTTGGGAAGTTTTAAAGAGCAGGTTAGGTGATTCTTTTAAAGACAGAAATTTTTATAGCCAAATACACACATCTGCTGTAATAGTAAGACTTTAAATTGTTGCAGACAAACATCTCAGAAATGTAAAGCAAGAGGCCATTTTTCTCAAGGCATTTCAAGTGTAAAGCAGAACTTAGGAAAAATATTTAAAAAGACAAACGTATCTTTGTATTAATCATGTAATGTATAATTATTTTTTATTAAGAAAAAGTGTACATTCTTTGCATGTAAGACAAAAATCATCACAGTTATCAGAAGACAAGCACAATACTTGTAGTGACTGGATTTTACCACTAACATTTATTTAGGTAGTTAAGGATAAATAGGGATGTGCTAAAATGTTGGAATACTTTTCCAGTTCAGGTTTCTCCACTCTTCTTCAGTAATGTAAGTATACTTGACTTTACACAGCAAAACAAAAGTGTCTTGGGAAGGAGAAAAGGAAGCTACATTTCAATTCCGTTCCTTATCTCAAGCACAGAGAATCAAGCTGTTTCCCTTTCAATTTTCTGAAGTTTCTGCTCTAAACCACCACCAAAATGCAGGCAACACACTTACCTCTCCTACCTTCCTCCTTGAGGAAAGCTATCACTACCAATGTTGTAATGGTATCCATTAACTTTTTGCGACACATCCACAAGATGGCTAGCTGAACTTACTCTAACCTCTACAACATCGGAGAAAGATACTTGAGGCTCCAAAAAACAATTTTGATTTCTAGGTGCCAGATTAAGACTGGTAGAAGAGTTTTGTGTTCCAAAATGATGTTTGGCCCTGCAGTGCTTTGAAGTACACTATCCAGGCCATAAATTTGTACTCTTACCTCTGACACAAACTTTGTTGTAGCATCACTTAAGGTTTTCAACATTGGCGTTGCTTCAGCGTAAAATAAAGACATTCTGTTTGCCAACTCATTATTTACTTCATTTTCTCCCTCTGCCTATAAAACAGAAGGAAAAAAGAATACAGTTGTTCTGTACATGAAAAAGATAGGTGGTAGTTTAAGATTACATTTCATCTCATCCAAGGGTTACCTACTGGGACATTGTTAATCCTCATACGGCTCAGAGTTCTTCTATAGTAGCTGAAGTCATTCTGTATAGCAGGGTTTGTCATCTATATAGATATGGAAGCAAAAGAGTTGTGACAAACTCAAGAAAAATTTAAGGACAACTTTTCATAAAATGTAATACTGAGAACAAGAAAATATTCACCCTTCTGAAGTAAAAAGGCCTGTGACATGTTGGGAAGTGATATGTAGAACATAAAGCTTTCTGGTTAAATTCTCAGATTTTTCAGAACAAGATCTAACAAGAACAAGAAAAGGAGTAGTCTCCTAAATAGGAGTTTCAAATTAGTAGGTTAAAAAAATGGCTTTGCTAGTTTGACTCCAACAACCAGACCAGCAAATTAATATCATTTCAGTTTAGTTCTTTGCACATTAGCAAGAAAATAGCTGGACTACGGGTGTGCACATACTAAAAGCAGCACCATTATCCCAAGAGATATGCCAAATTCAGATGAAGAAACATGATTAATATGAACTGAAACGTAACAACTGCCTAAAGCTAATACGGTATTTCATCTGCTTTCCAGTTTAATCTAACTCTAGGTCACACGAACAAGCCGAGCACAGTAGATATTTGAGTATCTACTGCATGCTCTATTCTAGAACAGAACACAACCCAGATTGCTTCAGCAAATAGACTTGTTTTCTTTTTGCTAGCATTTGTGCTTACAAAATTACAACAAGTTCTTACCTTGAGCTCATCAAATCGGAGTGTAAAATGAAGAATTTCTGCAAACTGCTTAGCAAGAGCCTGCTCTCGCTCCAGGTGTTGCGTTGGTGAATACGGAGTGCTTGTCAGGGCTCCCAACAGACCTCGCAATCCTGCCTCTTAAATAAAGGAGAGTATTTTGCAATATACAACTGCACCTGCTTCTTATATTTCTATTGACTGATACTCTGCATGCTAGACTTAAAATATACATCTGCCAAAATACATGGTAGTTAATAATAACAGGGCTTGATGAATTGCTTCTATATGCCACTGTAATCATATTTACTTACAAACTGCTGTAAAGTCTAGGTCTAATCAGCACTGACAGCCATGAAAAAAAACTTCTTGACAAGTTTTATTCAAGCTTTGTCTGCAACATTTGTGTAAAACGTATTTCAATAACCTGTCTTAGCAGATTGCAGCCTTTAAGAAAACACAGAATTCAAGAGGTACATACTTATCAGCAAAAGTCATGTTTTATTTGTTTTTAAGATAAACTTATGCTCATCTTCTAGAGAAAAATACCTCACCTTTTTAACAAAGCAGAACTTGAGCGCAAAAAATGGAAGCTTTTTGCAGGCATTTTTTCATGAGCTATGCTAATAACTGTCTAAAAGTGAGGTAACAACAGATAGTTTGTGAAAAAACAAACCAAGTCTAACGGGTTTTATCAGCTTAGACATGACATCAGTCAAGTTGGTTTTGTAAGAGGCATGAAGTGTCATCTTAAGTGTTGCACCTGCGTGAACCAAGATCAGGCATTTCCACAGACCAAATTACTTCTGGTGTTTGGGGGGGAATAATACAGTCACTTTTAATTATTCTTGGTATCAGAAACATTAACAGAATTCATTCCCAATGAATTAGTCTACTAATTTTCAAAACAATCAGCTCGTTAGTGCTTTCCAGAGTTAACTAAAGGGGTAGAGAAAGAACATGACATGTATGCTCCCATTCTCTCTCTCCTCTCAGGTATCCACTGAAGCAAGTTTGCTTTCACATGCAAGAAGGTAGTATGCAGATACAAATAAGATCCAATCCAGTTTATGGAAAGAACCTATGCAATATGAGCTTTTATCTACTAACAAGGGGTTGACCTAGATGTGATCACATCTGAATATGCCAAATGTACTAATTAATGAAGACAAAAAAAACAAGTTAACATCATGCCGCTTACCTAGTCTTTGAGAAAATTCATAGAATTTCTTTAGTTTGCCTACTAGTGGAACAACTGCACCCCATGCCTTCTCTTGCAGCTTCTCATCATTGGGATGCTGTATTGCCTTAAATTATAAAAAAAAAAGGAAAAAAGTATGCTTAGATTAAGAATAACTGATATACTACTGGGGGGGGAATCTATACAGGGCAATTATTTGAGAAGCTAATAATTAAAAATTCTACCTACTGAGGAGTTTCCAGTTGAGAGACAAGCCTGTACTAACCCATGCCTATTCCAAAAAGCTCTAAATACTTGTGTTGAAAATAAGTATCCTGAATAGGAAAACAACTTGAAGAGAGTATAAAGAAATTGTTAAAAACAAAGCTACTCAAATATGAAAATTTACATAACCAGATCTAGTTAATTAAAATCAACAACTTTATTGGGGTACCTCCAAGCAAAAAAGTTTAGTGATCAAAGCTTCATCTTAATGTTGGTATCTATCACCAGTTTTTGAATTTGCGAAGAAAAAGATCAAACAAATTTGCTGTGAAATTCAGGCTAAATATTACAGTAGGAACATTTAAGCACAAGCATCACCAAGACATGGTGTATACCAGAGCTTTGAGGTATATATGCATAGACCTTGTCTTTACAGTAAGCTTCCCAGACAGATAAAGCCTTAAATTCAGTCTCTCCAGGTTTTTAAGATAGAAACTAGACTACTTAGCAACTGAAAATTACTAAGAAAACAGAAATTAAAATGCTCATAACTCTCCTGCTGTGTCTTCACAGTCAACTCCTTGATCCCAAAATCTGTTTCAGTCAACCCTGGGCTGTGAGTTGCAGCATGCTCCTCTCTAGTCCCTAGGAAGCTTCCTTCCTGCGATGTCTACCTCTTCTCAGGAACATCTCTCCTCCTTCTCCATGGGAGCTGCAAGCTTCGTTGCCGAGACACACATTCCTGCCAGATCCTACAGCCTCTCCCTGACCATGTTCCTTCCTTGGAGAACAAATAAGCTATCTCCCATCCTAAGGGTTTTGTGTGACACAGTTACCCTCCTTAAACCTACCTTATGAGTTCAACAGAGACTGAATAAAAACTCATGGTACTTTAAAGCTGAGTATCTCAAATTCATCTAGAGCAAGCAGAGACTCCTCCTATGTACTAGAATTTCTTAAGAGTACGTTACAGTAACTCCTCAATTTAGGAGCAAAGTAACCCCATTGCTGCTTCTGAGGAAGAAGAGAAGGGGGTCGAGAGAGTATTTATTCAACCCTTTCTCAAAGATAAAGGAAAAAATGGAGTGACACGCTGTAAAGAAACTTTGCTTCTGTTCCAAACATCTACTTTAGTAAATAAAAGCCAATTAAAAGGGACTGAAAATGAGATGTCTTTTGTGTTAGGATTACCACACAGACTTCTCCAATTAGTGTACAAAAAGATGTCGACACTACTCAATATTGCATTGTAGTCATGCCACGCTCTGTCCAAATTCGCCACTAACTCAAGCAGAGCTTACGTGGGAATATAAAGAAAAATCAATAACAATAATTCCACAAAAAGTTTGAGAAGCATCATTGCTATTACATATGTGCATTAATATTACTGAAACAAGCGACATCTGTTTCACTGTTAAAAAGGAACATTCCAGAGCAGAAATTCAAGACAGCAATTTTAATAGACAACATGCTCTGCCAAAACAGCTCCTGCAAGCAAAGTTAAAATCCAGCAGTATTTGGTTAGGATCAGACAATGAACAACCACAGGTTGTGTGCAATCATAATGCTCTAGCTCACCTCTCGTATTTCATGGCCAGCTCCTCTATATGACTGCAAGTCTTCCAGTATTCCTTCTGCATCCTTTAACACTACATTCACCTGATTATAAATTTCCTTTTCAGATTCTGTAGGTTGGGCATCTAAACAGCAGAACATATTAAATATATATATTTTTAACAACAAAATGGAATTCAATAGGCACACCATCACCTACGGGACAAATTCTTCATGCAGCAACTCATCAAGAATTTTCATTCTCTGAAGAGCTACTACAGTGTATGAGGAACTCCAAGAGAGTAATTGTATTCATTTTAGTAGTCTTTTAGCTTCATTTAGCATCCCAAAAACCCACCTGGAATCTATCCTTCCTGACTTACTTAAAATTGGGTTAGGAGAAGAAATCCTGACAAGTCATCTTTATGACTATCATATCAATCTCACCTCAGAGTGCAGTACAAGCTCAATGGAAGAGACTTAGGTAAGCACTCAAAAGACACACTCTAGATATTACAGGAGATGTTCATGTCTGTTGTTACCTGGAAACACTGCATCACATTATTTTCCATCTTCCCTGCCTCCCCTTTTACTGGTTGGGAAAGGAACCATATCTTTTACTTCTAAATATATTTAATTCTCAAAACATATTCTTTATTGCACTAATTGCAACATCTTCTTGTTCTCAACTCTGATCTAGTGTAAACTTGTTCTCTATTTTTTTTCCTCCCCCCTCTTTAAGGATATATGCTGTCTCCCAGTTTTTCTATAATTAGCTAAAGACTTTCCAAAAGTATATTTGATCATCATTTCAAAAAAGCTACACATACATGTTTAAAGAAATGTCATTCAGTAAGAAGTATGTTTTGAGAAGAATCAACAAAAGGCTTTAACCTTTAAAAATAATCACCTAGTACAAATATCTCAGAGACCTGGTTTACCTGATATGAGATCAATTTTTCTTTTAAAATTCTGATGGAAGCTAAACTATAAGATTAGTTCCTTTTAGATTTATATAAAAAAAAGTTAGTTACTGAAGCTGCTACTGAAGCTCTTACAAAAAAACACACTTCTCTGTTTACATGGGCAAAATATGTTATGAAACAAGTATCAGGATATTTTAATCCATGATTTCCAATGCCAAAAGTCAGGGTATTAACAATAGCTTCTTTTTTATAGGGACAAACAAAAGCTATACGGATAATACAGCCTCATGATTTTGTGCAGTTTAAAGGGTCTGGAAAATGTCTTTTTAAAAGTGCTTTTTCCATGATCCATATGTATAACTCCCACTAACAGTGATGGAAGTTAGGTACATACTTACATTCAAAATAAAAAAAAAATCACAATATCTTAGTGTTACACACTAGAAAAAAAATTAAAAAACAAAGTTTGTATGAGGAGAAAATAAGTTTCACATGCATTGCCTGTCTGGATTTTGCTGTAATTTTTGCATAATACTTCTTATTCTTATGGTTTAATGCATAGAGAGTGGGCATTATTAGCAAATATGCCTATGTATATAGACCTTGCAACAGTTTAACTGTGATATTTTGAGGACCATCAAGAATTAGCACAGGTAAAAAACAAGCTGGTCACTCCTTTAAAAAAAAGTATAAGAGCACCACATTGATTAGGCATCGAGTAAAAGTGGCCAGTGCTGTTTAGATCATCACAAAGGTCACGTTTATAATTTTGAAAGCTGCTGAAGACTGCTGTAAGAAGTGATGACAAAAAAATGAGGGAAAAGAGCAGACAGGTAAGCACCAGTTGACTGGCAGCAGTTCATGCACAAACATGAAATGCTATAGTGAAATACAGACTAAAACATGAAGCTCTGTAGCATTCCAGATTGTGGTGTTAAATAATGCAATCAAGACTTGCCACTTGGATCGTCCCGCACTGAGCGCATCTCCTGCCTATTTAATTTTTCATGCCATTTTTTCGTTACCCTCTCTAGTAAGGAGAGTTCATTTTTCAACGGCGGGGCAGGGGGGCACAGCAGAAGGGCCCACGAGAACTCCTCCTCCTTTCAAAACCCACCGACAAGCAGAACAGATGTAGTACAATGACCTTCCAAGTTTAGAAACGAAAATCATCTTCTAGATACAAATTAAGTCTTCACTGAACAGCTGGCTATGCAAGTCAACACCTTCAACACCTCTGTTCGTGTGTTTCACTTAGGATGTAATCAGCCAACTACTGTGTTTAATTTCCCTAAAATGTTCCAGGAAACCTAAAACAATGGTTTATACTTAATTTGTTGGGGTGGTAGGTTTTTTTTTGGGTTTTTTTTGCTTGTTTGTTTTGATTATAACAAACTTATAAATATACATGTTTTAAAATCCAGTAGGCACTGAATTATTTCTTTTGGTATGTATTTCATTTTGGTGCACCTAGTCCTCTCCAATAGAAGAAAGCTGTAAACCTAATTTGTCCCAACTAAGTTCCTCTCCCATCTGTAATTCTTCTGCACCTAGAAAAGAGCTCGAATTTAAAAAGTAAACCTAAATTCTTTTATATTCACTTCACAATACATTTAGGATGTATTAGGATAGATTTAAAAAGCACAATATAGAAAAATCTTCAAGCCCTAGTGCTGGCTGGCTCAGAGCAACTGGTTTATTTGATTCTCAGCACAGGTTAGAGCATTGTGTTCTGAAAGCCCATCACAGATGGAGAAAGAGGGAAAGGTTCCTCATCCTCCTAAGCACTACTGTAATCTTGAATAGATGGAGGTAGCATTCCCAAATATCCGTATGTGCCCGAGGACTGAAGCTACAGGACTTTCACTAGAGAATCACTAATTGTGGAACTCGTTTTCCTCAATGTGGAGTGCACAGAGCAGGAAAGAGAGTTACTTCTGGAGTTAGTCTTGACAACTAAGAAAAAGCAACGAGCAATGCCAGGCACCCAAACAGCAGGATGAAGGAGGCATACAATTTCAGGGATTTCCCCTTTCCCCTTCCATGGAAGGGGAAGTTCCTGCTACAACTTTATGACAAGGCTTTGCCTTTACCCGGCAACATTTTCCATAGAAAGAACAAATACAGTAAGCACAGCACACTGAAATGTTCTGAGGTTTGATATTGTTGCCAAAGGAGCCGACCCCTGGTTATTCAGGGCAACTTTCCCATTTTTAATCCAGTAGTAAGAAAAGTGAAGACTGAGGTCCCTCAAGTAAATGGGGAGTTTATCTTTAAATTAATTTTAAATTTAATCAGAACATTACTGCACTAGATGCAATATACATTTAGAGTTCAGAAAGCTCACACGATAACATATTGAAGACAAAAGAGTAGACTTGAAACAATATACAAACGCTGTTATGTGAACTAAATGCTATGGAAGTATGACAACATACTGCATGCGGGGAACACACACATTTATTGACTATTTAAAAAAAATATTTGGCTAGCCTACATAACTAGTAGGGAGAGAAATTTGGGGTTAAGAGTTTATACTGCACAGCAAACACTATTTAAACTGATATTTTTTCCCAGGGAAGAACACATCAAGTCATCTGAAAACGTCTGGGACAAAACTCACAAGCAAGGGAGAGAAAAATCCCAGACTGCTGGAGATGAAATAAATTTATTCATCTCTGTCATCATTACTATGGAGAATGCTATCTTTGTGGCTCCTCTGAAACCTAGCCAAGTTCTTTGGAGGTAATGCAGAATACTTTCAGCACTAGCTTGAGATCACCATCTGCAACCAAAAGTACTCTGTATTTTAGCTACTATTCCAATCAGTAAATTTGAAAGGATTTGCACTGTGACAGTAATGACACCACGTAAAAGTTGAGCTGTAAGTTTCCCACGTTATAGGTGGCTGTTTTATGTTAACAATATTGTCCTTACAAAGCTGTGCATTTTCCTCTGCTCATGTTGAAGTGGCACTGCAGAGACTTTAGTAGAATACTTAAGGCAACTATTTGTTTCAAATAGGTACGGTGAGGTGAATGACCAAAGAAAACATAAGCTTAACCAGTGTTAAGGCAAGGAAAAGCCAACAGCCCATTATATCATTTATCAAAACATTTTTTGCATGTATTCTGATAGTCAGTCACACAAATCACTGGAATCTAGCACCAAGACAAATATCTGGGAAAAAAAATCTTAGAAACCAGTCTAAAACCTTTCTAAATTTGAAGTTTGTATCCCTATAAAGCTTTATGGACATTAGATTTTTAGCTCTTTATGGTATTGTGCAAGAACCGTTTAACTAGTCTGCTCACTCCAAAGATATATATGGATTTAAGAACAAAAGATTTCAAACTGTGTATTATTGGGCCAGGCATAACATAGAATTGGCAAATTTGTTTTTAATACAGAGCTTACTTGCTCTTCCACATAAAAACACAACGTTAAGTACCACAAGATTAAGTGCCAAGTCTTGAAGAAAGATCTTGACTGTGTCAAAGCCAAGATCCTGTCAAAGCAAGCTATCTGAAACAGAGTAGAAAGAAGCATGGATACACAGTATAGCAGCAGAAACAAACGCAGGACAGGGTCCAAAATGAATAAAGAACAGCCTAACAATTCAGCCATAATATAAGTCACTTAATTTGACTGCGTATGTAAACATTTCATGTCAGCAACCTGCTTACTCTCATGCCAAATCTTGTTCATGCTCAAAACATGCACTTTAAAACAAAATTGATAGCTAAAGAATCAATATTTTTTAAAAAATAGCAGCAGTTTTTACTGCAATTGATTTTAGAATTATGCCTCTTGTATCCAGCTAACTTGAGTTTAATTTAGTCCAATGAAATGGTCAGTGTTTGCAGATTAAGCTGGAGCTTCACAACTCCAATATTCTCCCATATCAGTTCTCGCTACTTCACTAAGTCATACCTATTCTGATGATATGTGAGATTTGAAGTGGTTTTAAACAAGTTTTGCTTTCTGATTTTTTAACACAGCCCTTGATTATCTTCCCTTTATGAATAATTTGTATGGCTATCATCTTCCAATAACAATATATTCAGAAGAGACAACTGATAAAATCAACAGTACAGGATAAGGGTTTAGAGAAGTTTTAACTTTGAACATCACTGAAGCAAAAACATATTTCTCCAAGCATTCTCTTTCACACTAGAACTAATATAACCAATTGCTACTGTTTCAAACACAACTAAATAATTTGGGGAAAGAGAAGAAGATATAATAAATCTCAAATTACCCATATCACAATACTTAATCAATTTTTTGTTATGCTATTCCATTGTATTTTATCACATGGTCAAAATGCACTTGAACATTAGTTTTCTTATTTTATGCTTGCTGATGTGCAGCTGGGTAAAGCAACAGCATATCCCAAAAGAAAGCAGTTAAGCATGCATAGCAGCAGCCAACAACTTACCTGCCATTCTTAGGCTGTATTATATCATGCAACAAAAACTAAAAGCAGAAATACTAACAATATGTGAACCTTCCAGAAGGCTTGGCATTGATCATACAAGCCATACGTCTCTTCTTTTCAAAAGCAATTTTGTCTCTATACTCTCTGAGCCCCCCTTTTAAGGAGGGATGAGGTTAACTGTCAAGTTTCAATGCCAAATCAAATAAGGTTCACATATACACCTTTCACGTGATGATGTTGGAGAGCTATGAATAGCTGTTCTGAACCAATCTGTATATGCAGCATTATTCAGTATGCAGTGGCACACTGGAAGTGAAAACAAGAGAATCAGGTTTCATATTCAGTCCTTCCTTTAAGGTGCATGTATCTCCTTGCAATTTCAGTAAGTCTTCAAATAATTCAAATTGCTTTTAATCAAAACTTTAAAGAGAAACAGAATTTTGGTTTAAAACAAGAACCATATGAAATTCCCACAGCAAATATAATTTGAAAGCCCTCCCTGAAATAAAGATTTTACATTTTAGAAACTGAGGTTATTGCTTTCTACAAAAGTTTGCTGAACAATTATCCATAGCTCAGGCATGCAAAGCTGTTAGAAGGATGGCAAAGTGAAAACATACATTTAGTACATGACAAATGCAGTCTACTGCAGGCAAAGAGTAATAGATATATAAAATCATCTTCTCACTTTCAAAATCAAGGAAAAAATTTGGCCCCTGCTCAAGGTCTGTGCATGTCAAAACTTTTAGAAGGTTCCCCATGTTAAGGTACCTGCCAAGACAAGAATGAGAGAAAAGAAATTTTTGGTTTTATAAGAAGGAACAGCCCAAATATAGTTGATTGAAGCGGTGGGGGAAAGAAGACCAGAGAGTTCCATCAGGCATGAACCCGTCCTTCAGGCTGCTGCCCTGATGGGTGGAAGGAGACCCCCACCTCGAGGACGTACAGCTGGTGATCCCAGAGATGCAGTGCAGCTTTCCTGTAAGAAGTGACTATGTCACCAACATCTTCACAGCCACCCCTTCGAAAAAGGGGTAGAACTCCAACTGAAGGCATCGCCAGTGACTAATTCTGTCCTGGTACACCCTAGCACCAGTGTCCTGAGCAGGAGTACCATGGTGAGGGCTAAGTGCTGTAGTTGCAAACATTGACATGATAGCCATGCTACAGATTTCTACCTGATGGGACAACAGAAGGAAAGAGCTTTAATTTTCTCAGCCCTTATAATTTTGTCAGAAAGCCATTATAGAAAACTACATCAAGACACATCATTTCAGTGTGCAGAAAATGCTAATGCAAGTATGCCACAGATCTTTTACACAAGTTGCCTAAAACATTGGTGAAGTTAAGACAATTCCACTTTGGACTTCTGGATGTAAAAAATGCACATTAACTGCACCGTGAATGACCAAACCAGGATCAGGAATGATTTAGTACTTGCTCTTGTATAAGATAGGATTACAGTGAACAACTGCTCAGCACAGATTACTAAGGCATACTGACAGAATTTTTCGTTTTATGATTACTTGATTTGCAGGCAGATGGATGGACATCATTGACCACAGAGACCCAAAATGACTAAGCACAAGGAAAGAAAATTTACACAGTAGCATGATGGTGGCTTGGCTACTACTGCAGGGGGGGAAAAAAAAAAAAAGAAACAGAAAACACACATGCAACTCTTTCAAATTGCAGATTTGCAACTGAGTCCCCTAGCCTTCACTGCAGCAGGTATAAGCAACCCTACTGTTACCATTTTAAATGCACCAGCTGTGAAGGGCTGAGAGACTTACTTTCAAAATCCAAGAAAAAATGTGCTGCATTGTGGTCTATGTCCCTGGTTAGCACCTTAATGAGATTACCCATGCCAGCAAACCTAAAAATAAAAATGGCAAAATAATTTAGTTCCAATAACCACCTCCTATTTTAAGTACATGCCTGGGGCTCACCGGAGCAGGGTTCCTGTCAGGTTTTGCACACTGGATTCATCACCTTCTGGTGGGAAGTAGAAAATGTGCACTGTACAGCGCATTTCCACTCCCCTTCTTCTCAGGGAGGAGTGATTATTGAAAAAATTAAGAGTTATAGCTTTGACAAAAATAAAGTTCTGAACTACTGGCTCTTTTTCATCTTTGTTTAATACATTTAAAGAATTATGATACCTATAATGACTAAGCAATTGTTTTTCATTACTGCAGCAACCCACAGCCAACAAAGCCATTATTGCTTAGCACAAAAGCAACCTCAGATGGAACTGGTGTCATCATAAGCCTGATTTTTACTATCTCCCCATAATCCAAAACAAATTTCAGAATGTCTCTCAGTAGTAGTCATCTGTAGCCAATGAACAGTTTTTCCCATCAAATCATGTAAAGTGACAAGTTAAAGGCGTTAGATTTTTCCAAAAACAGGAGATAAGTTTCAACAGTTCTTCTTATGTTTGCTGTCACATCCCAGCTAAAAGAAATGAAAAGTGGAAGAAAAATTAAATAGTCATTAGATTAATCTAGGTCAGATAAAGTAACAAAACAGTTTCAAATGCTACCGTACGTTTCAGAAATCAATACCTTCAGTAGGACTATGAAAACTGCATTTCCTAACAAGGCAGCCTTTTCAAGGACCCTCCCATGTTTTACAGAGGCTGAAAACATACTTAAGAACCATTGCCCTGAAATATTAGGAGTTCACTGGAGTGCTGCTGCAAGACAAACACAAGACGCTACCCAAAAATCTGATTTCAAATTATTTAAGAATAAGCCATCAACAGTCTGACATCTGGATTCAAGCATAAAGATCTAAAAATCAAGTTTCAAATCAGTGTAACTATACCAACCTACCAGTGTATGTATGCCCTTTTTTTTTTTCTTCTGATTTTTTACTTTTACTGAAGACTGATGTTTACTTGGAGGGAGGTCACATGACAGTAAGAATTCTTAATTTATTAGGAATCAAGAAAACTGAACAATGTGAAGTCAAAACAAATTGTCTGGCAAAAAAAATTTTCAGCAACCTGTGTTGCTGATTTCTTGAGTTCCATAAGAAAAATGCAACTGGTGTGCAAGGGAAAAGCAAACTAAGAACAGCATGCAATTTATTTTTCAGGATCCACAAGATTCAGCAACAATCACACAGTCAACAAAAGCTAGAGAAGGAAGTGGGAATTAATCCCACATTGTTGAAAATTACCCAGTCTTTGCTCCAACAACTAGTTACATGAGTCTTTGCTCCAACAACTTCTACAGAATGACCAAACAACAGTTAAAAAAAAACCCCTGTATTTTTAGAAAAGCAATTTTGAGTGTAATCCAACTGAACACAGTGGATTCTAAACATAGAACCCCATCACTAGGTGTACACTTGCTTTTCTGCACATTCAACTTTCTCCTTGAAATGCCAGAAAATGCAAGTCCTGATTCCTAAGCATTTCAACTTAGTTTTCTGGAAAGTGATCAGATTTCCAAGCCTATGAGAAACATCCATTATTTAAGGAAGTTTTAAATTAGGGTGTCCAGTTTAGACACTTATCTTCAAAATTAATCCATCAAAACGTGTTTCTTCAAAGAGGCAGCTTTTCCAGAGCCTTCTATTCCATAGCTTAGTGAACTCTTCAAATGCTACACGTGCACCAATGCTGCATAAACAAGAAACATCAGAAAGCAGAGAAACTACTGTTCCGTATCTCACAAGCATGTTCTGTAACACTGAAACCCCACTTAGTCTACTCCCCAACAATGAGGGCATTCATAATCTGGAAAAAGCTGAAACAGAGGCATTCTTAAACAAATATTTTCAACATGGGCAATAAAAAGTCAAAAGTACAAGCTGCCTAATGCTGACTGAGTCTGTAGATTCAGATTGAAGAACCAAACCTCAAAACAGTGTATTACATATGTCAATTCCAACATTAACAAGCAAGGAGCAAATACATAGCAGTGAATGGTGTTAACCACCTAAAGAGAACTCTAACTATACCTACAATTACTGCCATGCTTCAGCTCTTCAGCTGCACCATCCCCTCCTCCACCAAAATATTTTCAATACTTCAAGTAAATGCCTCTATGTAGGTTTTGCCTTTGTTTTGATATTAACCAGTCTCCTAAGAGTTTACAGGGTCATGCACATGGTTTAAATATTGGATAACATTACTTCTGAAGGTCAGAGTAGGTGCATGCTTATAGGGTTGAAATATTTTGAAGGTAAGTTTACAGAAGAGCATACAGCCACTGCAGAACAGATTGTTTAATGGAATCCCTACCACTTCCTAAAATGAGTAAGGGGTTGGGGACTCAGTTTTGCAATACAAATACCTTCATTCAGACCTTCACCCCTCAGAAAAGTCTGCCAATAAGAATACATCGTTTCTTTTCTGGGAGTGAGTTTAACAAATAGAGAAGCACAATAAAAGGTTCGGCACTACAATGAAACAGAAGATGTGAAACAAATTCAAGCAGAAGATGCAACTGACCTAATGGTAACAGTTCAGTGAACTGCCTCTCTCAGAAAAGGAGAGCAATTGAAGAGGATGAGAATGGATTAATTCAACTTCGACAGCAACAAGATGACAACATGTGATACAAGAATACATTTCAATTTAAATTAATACAAAGCTGCATGAACAGTTGTTCGTAATAAAGTTCGTAACAGACCTCTTCCCTCATGCATTCAGCATACTGAAAAAAATCTTGATAAACTTTAGTCATGTCACAGTTTTGCCTACAAGATACGCGATCACATTTACTTTCTTAGCAGCAGAACATTCACCGTATATTCAGCTTTTATGGAGTGAATGGAAATCTAGCAGAAGGTGGACAAACAATATTTCTGAAACTTGTATCAAGATGAATTCTAACAGTTACTCAAGGATCTCAAGTATTCCTTAATACCGGAAGATTTGCTGTGTTTTAAGAACTGTGAAAATGACCATTCCTCCAAGTTGTAATCCAAAAAGTTAGACTTCAAGAAGCTAGAAAAAGAGCTTGAAAACTTAATTTAGACGAAAGTTGAGATGATATAATTGATCTAGCATTTCTTGGGAGGACATTTTCTCTCCCCTTAGCATTCAAGGAAATGAACACAAAATCCGACAGATAGGAATTTATTCTTCTGGTGAGGCTAAGCACTAATTTCTCAAGCTCTGAAATGGCTTTCTAAAAATGAGACCATGGTGTCACAGTGTGGAACTTCCCAGATGCATGGAAGCAGCTGTAAGGTCAACATGCAATGGCTCAGGTTAGATGGCTCTACGCTCCTGTACATTATTTTGGTTTAAAAGGTATAGCTAAGCAGCAAGAAGAGCTGACCTGTTGCACTCAGATGGAACCCTATAGAGGGGACAGTGAAAACTGACCTTTCGGAGAGGCTGCTATGTCAGCAGAATACCTGGATCAATCTAGAGTAAAGCAACCTAGCTCGGATGCCTCAGGCTCCTGATTTACTAGAGATTCTTGTTTTGTTCAAGATGGCTTGTCATTTGCATTTCTGTTGGGCCCAAGACACATGAGAGAAGGTCCACTACTGGCTCTAATATTAAAGATGACAATCTGCATGTAGTAAAAGAAACAGTCTACAAAACTAGCCATTACAGTTGTCTTCGGGACCTCTTCTGCTATTTGATGCCCTTTAAAAGCATCACCAGCATGGAAGATTTTGGTAGTTCTATGAAGACTTATCTTGGTAATTAACCCACCAATACTGGCATGCCCAGTCAGTACTGATTTACCAAACATTCTTTCAATTTCCTTGAAAGTCCACAACTTCAGTTGAAGTAAGTAGAATTACTGTTTTAGAAAGTCAGGTGTAGTTCCAGTTAACTAGCCCTGACATTGAACTATCATTGTCTAGTCAAGGACATCTTCCAGCACTAACTGCATCCTTCTCGAGCACACTGCCACATCAGTCAGCCCCAATTCAAGAAAGATTTGAACCTGCATAAAGACCAAAGCCAACAGCAAGTACTACAACTGACTGAGTTTTATATCCTGCAGTTGGGCTTTCTCCCAGAGCCAAATAGCTGACTCAGAACATTGACTGGAGGTGACTTTTGTGGGTGGTAACACACCTTTTGACCCACAGTTGTACCAGTGCAACTGGAACAAAATCCACACTGAAGCTGTAATCCTTATCAAGAAGAATTTTGCATGCTGCAGTCACCAACATCAAAATATTCACATGCCCAGCCTTAAGTACAGTTTAGGTCACTATCTATTTGTTCTTACACAGCTTCAGATTGTCAACCTCCGTCCAATTTTATTTTGTAGTCTTATTCAGAATACAGTACACTTCAAAACTTGCAAACTGGTTTTTCTCCCAGGGGTCTGATTGATTTTAAGATTTTATAGTGTGGTGTCCAAAGGTAACTCATTAGGTAAACTGACAGTGTAAGATTCAGTAAAAGTACACTTTAGACCACTGAAGCTTTCTCTTGCCATGAATCCAACATTATAAAATCAGAGCAGAAAAAAAACCCCAATAGTCTGTCCAAAAACTGACTGTCCCTGTGAAGCTGCCCAGAATCCCCTCCTAGCATGCTCTGTACTCCAGCACAATACTCGAGCCACGTGGAACAGGTTATGTGAAATCAGAGCGCAAGCCAAGAACATGGTTTAAACCTGACCTACTTGCAGAGGAAGACATATGGAATGCCACATTTGATTACAATGATTTGGCCCATTATAGCCTTATGGGGTTGTATGATGTTGCGTGTAGTATCATGATCAGACAAGCGGAAAGCAAAGGCATATTTTCAAAACAAGCCTTGCACGCATGCCCTTCATGCTGAAAACATCCCTGACACATTTCAATTTTTTTTTCCTAAGCTAAGCCGCCCAGGGGAAGTTTAATAGAAATACATGATGCAACTAAATTCAACTGAGCACTAAAGAAATTTCCCCCTCTCACACCTGAAAGAAAAACTGTACCTTAACAAGGATTTTGCTTGCAACTGGTGAGCAGCTGGAAAACTTAGTCTTGTTAAAGGTAAAATACTACAGACGTTCGTAAGGGACATTTTTAATTTTGCTTTGTTCTACTGAAGAATAGCATGCTTTCAAACTAGTTTAAAAAAAGTTAAATAAATAGATGAAAAAAAAGTGTTTGTGACCATTGAAGAATGCCTGCTTCAAGAAGACATTAGCTCACCTTTTGGAAAAGCATACACTATTCCCAAAACTACTTTTAATAAAGCTTAAGGCTGAACAGGAACATGCAGAGAATGAAAACTGTATTCCACAAAAACCTCATATCCACAGTCTGGAGGAGGAAGTTAAGCATGACACTATATGGAAAGCACATCTAATGAAAGAACAAACATTTTCTTCCAGGGACTGAGTTTTCCATTTTCATTGGTCACGTATGTGTGGCATAAACCTCTGAATCAGAGATATTTTGGTAAAATAGTAAATGAAAAACACTTATAACGTTAAAAGTCTTACATTATACTATAATGCTATAGTGTTATAACAGTTACAGTGTTACTACATAAACAAAAACCTAGCTGAATGTCTCTATACTTTTTTTCTAGAACAATAATCCTATCAGCCTGGCAATTGTTTCAAGGCTTACTGAACATTTTCTGCCTATAGTATCTAGCCATGAACAGGGGGTGGGGGGGGAGACAGTGAATAGGTGGCTGCCCACATCAGCTGGAATCCAAGGCAGCCCTTAGCAACACATGGTATCACAGGGCAGACAGCCTATAGGATCGAGTGTCATTTTCTCTCACGATGAAGCAGTTAAGCTTCACAGGCAGTGAGAATGTATCTGCCCTCAACCTTAAAAGCTAGAGAGTGCTGCAGAGATGGAAACAGGCTTGTAAACTACATTGCAGGAATCACTCTTTTCAAAAAGTTGTAACTTTTTCCTTGGATCCAAACATGCTTTTCCGAGTCTAATGCACATTTATTTCTCTTCAGAATAGTGCTAGAGAAGCGTAGATACCTGTGCTAGTTTTGGCTGGGATAGAGTTAATTTTCTTCACAGTAGCTAGTATGGGGCTGTGTTTTGGATTTGTGCTGGAAACAGTGTTGATGACAGAGGGATGTTTTCATTACTGCTGAGCAGTGCTGACACAGAGTCAAGGCCTTTCCTGCTTCTCACACCACCCCACCAGCGAGGAGGCTGGGGGTGCACAAGAAGGTGGGAGGGGACACAGCCGGGACAGCTGACCCCAACTGACCAAAGGGATATTCCATACCTTATGACATCATGCTCAGCAATAAAACTAGAGGGGAGGTTGGCAGGGGGGCCACTGCTCCAGGGATTGACTGGACATCAGTTGGTTGGTGGTGAGCAATTATTTTCATTTGCATCACTTGTCTTTCTTGGGTTTTATTGCTGTTATTTTCCTTTTCATTACAACATTATTATTATTATATTTCAATTATTAAACTGTTTTATCTCAAACCACAAGTTTTCTCACTTTTACCCTTCTGATTCTCTCCCTGACCCCACCAGGTGGGAGTGAGCAAGCGGCTGGGTAGGTGCTTAGTTGCCAGCTGGGGTTAAACTACGACAATGCCCTCTGACACATTCTAATTCCTACTACTGATATTAGTGGTGTTTAAAGTAATAAAGATCTGTCATTAAACAAAATCCCAAAGTAATAAAATACAATGTCCAGACAAGAAATAATTATTGAGCTAACAGTAAAAAATAGTAGTTATCACCCAGTCTGGAAAAGAGACCAACACATGGAAATCATCAGCTTTAGATTTAGGAAGGAGAAGCTTGGTGCTATTAGCTTAAAACAAGTTAGATTTTGGATAAGCTGGTCTCATTTTCAGGACTCATCACAGCTATAGTAATATTATTAATATTAAAGGGAGCAGTTCAGATACTGACATCTAATGCTGAATTGAACACATACACAAAGTGCCACAGCAGTCACCAGTTCTGCATAAAACACGCAATTTCATCCATTGCTGGACAATTTGTTCTAGCAAACTAAGATTTCATCAGTTTTTACATACACTTTTATGACATACTTCACAGTCTAAACCCATGCAAAGATCTGTGCACTGCTTTCCACTCCTGACACCTAGTGGTTATCCTTCCACAAACCACTAATTGCAAATCAACCATAATTAGAAGAATAAAAGAGATACAAGACAAAGAAACGTAATACTCCACTGAATTCCTGGGGCTTCAATCATCAATATCTTACCTGAATAATGGAAAAACAATTCATACTGCCAGATAGAAAATGTTTTTGTACAGGAAAGTAAGTATTCAGGCTACTTAAAAGCTGTTTAAAGCTGCCTCTGATGTCAGCCCTTTTGGCTAAACTGACTTTGATAAAATAAACTGTTTTAGTTGAAACTGAAGTTACTTTTTTTGAGATCACACATCATCAATAAAGTCTCCTTTCTGAATAAAACTGAATTCAAAACTTGTCATATCAGGAAAATGGAGGCCTGCCAGGGAAAATAGTCTAGTGAAAAAAGGCTCACATTCCTCAAAACCAGAATTGTAAAGTACAGTCAGGTCAGTGTTTATTCAGTCCATTTTTCCACTTAGAGAAAATCAAGGGAAAGGCACTGAAGAACCAACAGTTCCTTTAGAAGAGGCAGTTTAAAGCCTTGTTAATTTGGGAATATTTTAGTGGCACAGCTGACACTGAATAACTTATTTGACAGGAGCTACAATAAACTAACTAACTGTGCCCACACAAGTCTGGAATAAAACCCAGTTTGTCTGGAAGGATTATTTTTCAAAGCAGAACTTGTATTGAAAAGGAGAGAGACTATGCTCTAAAAATCTGCTCTGATTTACCCTTCAACAAGTAACTGCACCATTCTTCCAAGAGTGAATCTGGGGCTAAAACTTTATTAGATATGCTTTCCTCTTTCAAAATGATACAAGCTCAACATGCTTTCTAGCTTAATTCTGCATAATGCTCTTTTTAAAAATTCAATTACATTGCAACCATCAGAAAAAAAACATACTTTTTTTAGTTCAGGGACATCTACATTCGAATGCAATTTACACTCTGCTTCCTCCTTCGAAGTTTGAAATCTTAAAAGCCTTTTGCAGTGCTGTAACTCCTCCAACAGAGGTCACTACCTTACAATTTGATCTTCCAGAGAAAGGGAAGCTTGTAACAAATGTGTTCATACTATCTTAGTGCCTCACAACTCTGAGAGCCAGCAATTTCCTTCCAGCACAAATACTGCATTTAGTCCATGATATTGTGACAGTATCATAGAAACAGTGGCTGATCTTGAAGTCTGTCTTTTTTCAAAGTAAGCTGAGAACATTCTATTTTTATCAGGTACATAAAGATGCAAAAAACCATTTAACAAGAGATGCAGTAGATTTACAGATTGCTTTTTTTATTCTTCTACAGAAAAGCTTCTTACTCTACAAAAGATAGCGTGCCTATTAAAACTGTGTTATACTACCACATTACTAAGAAAGTTTCATATTTCAACGATGTCAGCCTGTAATTTAACAGCTGTCAAACTCTCGCCTCGAAAAAAACCCAAAACAAAACAACCCAACAATAATTTGTATGGTAAGTCCTCCTCCTGCCAGCTTTTCATCTCAGTGTAAAGAAAGCCAATCAAAAAAACCCCCCAAAAACCTGCAAGTTTTATCTAATTGCTAGGAAAAAAAGTCTTTTCAATCCCTAACTTCACAATAGTGTCTAGTCCAATTGATCTGCCACCTTTTAGTTGTTATTTCACTTGTGAAAAAGCACTCCTCTTCAAGCCTAGTTTTATTTGGAAATGTGTTTTCTTTCAAAATAGCTGAAATCCCATCAGTACCCAAGCTGCATGAAGTTGCACTGAGGCTTTGACAAACAGCCTTGGTAATACTGCCACCTAATGTACTAGGACAAGAAGTACAATCATCTGCATCGCTCTTTAGTACTCAAGTTATACTCAAACACTTCTTTTAGTTTGGCTCCAAACTGTTGCACAGCCTCAGTGCCTTGGCTTGCAAATCCTACACTAACAATATTATGACAAATTATCTAGTCATTAAATTGATGGATATAAATATTCATTGACACATTCCATTCTCAGGGATTTTTTTGGAATGTCACAATACTGAACCACAAACCTTGTGTGTATGAACCTGACACTGACTGTCCATCTGCAAATTCGGTTCTGTGACACACCAGCTCTGAACTACCAAGGAGGAAGGGAAGTCCCATGGCCCTCCAAATCACGTAGCTGGAAGGGCAGACTTCCAATTTCAGGATATCTTTCTAATTATTCTTTGGAGTTTCCTGAGACACCAGTCAGACAAAGTATTTTTGCAGAATATAGAAGGCTAATGAAACACATCAAGTTACTGATGGTACAACAGAAAATGACGAGCAGAATGATACTCCTTCCCATCCCATCTGTTTTCAGAAACAGTAACAAAACAGACAGGCATTAGGCAGGGTGGGGGATAAAACTGGTCTTTGCACAGTTGGTTGCTTCTTTAAAGTTTCACAAGAGATTTCTTGCAAGATCAAGGTTCTACAGCCGTCGTTGTTATCTCCAGTTATTTCTTCAGATAGCCTCATGAGGCATAGTATCAGCTACTTCTATTGAGTCCGGATAGTTTTTCTTGTTAGAAAGCACGTGTAAAAAAAAAACAACCAACCAAAAAAAAAAACCCAGACCACATTGGTCTAGATTCCTCTAGCTGTGCTAAAGCTGATCATCTTTTATCTCATTTTCCATCCCTCCCAACATACCTCAAGTTTTCTTTTAATCTTAAAATCAAACTAAAGGTGTACCATAAGCATAAGATATCATAAGACAATTTATTTTCATCCACCTACTGGAAACAGAGGAACATTTGCTATTCTCCAGTGATATTATACAACCTGCAATCCATTAAGATCAGTAGCAAGTATGCAGAATATCATGCAGAGTTATGATTTCCTGCACCAGTCCATCAATGAACTCTACAAGTCCATCTCATCTCACAAGGAGTTTGCAGCAGTTCTTGTGGAAAACCAGGTACATACGCAGAACAGAAAGCCATTAAACAATACTAAATACATTTAATAATCACATCTGGCTCAGAAAAATACTTGACCTGAAAATACTTATATACTGGAAGAACCACCAATATATGCTCTCCCTGTTCCCGCTCTTCCCCAGGCATCTGCTCACGTTTGAAGGTTCAGGTTTTATTGGATATTAAGCTTTTTTCAAGCTTTAACCTTATTCAGAAAGCAACACCTATTTAAGTTTGCCCCATTCTTTGAAGCTTAACCAAAGTTCTCAATAGCCTCCAGATCTTTACCACTGTTATCTTACTGGTGCTTTCCTATTGAAAGTGTTGCTTGGGTAGGGCTTCTGCCAGTCCCTTCAAACCTTTCACACTGGTGATTCCCAGCTGGTTTAAGATGCTGTTAAGCATTTGGCAGCTACTTTGTCTCAGCACAGCTGGAGAAGGTGAAAGCATCAGCAGCCAGACACCTGAACTTTAGGGCTGCTGAAGTGGATACCACCACCTTGGTTTATAAACATTTTCCCTTCAGTACCTGAAATACTGTTGATTCACAGTTTCTTCAAAGAAAATGCAAGTTTCTTGCCGTGTGCTGTAGCTGTTTGTTGGACAGCCTTCCTCTTTCTGCAGGCAGTACCATTCCCAGCAATGCCCCTTGAGTTTTGCTAGCTTTTCTGGATGACTCTCACCTTCCTGAGCAGAAGCAGCACTGTTCTAGTACAGGAGTAAGTGGGGGCTATGAAAGGATGAGCAAAACCAAGTGCGCACATGCAAAGTAAGATGGTGATTCCTGGACACTGTACTTGCTAGACAGACCCACGGTCTGACTCAGTTTAGTGACTCTTACAATGTATCCTTTGCAAATGCACACGATGCTGTAAATAAAAGTTTGCACTAGTTCAAATTGCAACTTTGGTAATACACTTATCCATGACTTCGGAAGTAAAGGCTACCAAATGAAAAAGGCACCGCTACTGCTGGCACTGGATGTTTTTCCATTAGTTTATTGTAGATTTGGAGAATATTGCTGTATGCTTGCCCAGTTCCTAGGCTCACTCCATAACACAGTAGGCTAGAAGGACTGTTGGTCTGACCCAGCATTGCCATAAGCTCTCCTAAGAATTACAAAAATGTGATATGTCTCATCAAAACCAGCAATCCCACAAAACAAGTATTTTAATACATCAATCACGCACTAAAATAAGAGAAAATTACTTCAGTGACACATTTATAATGCTGTATATTCTTAATTCCCGAATGGAGTATTCAAATAGTTTTGGACACAGCACTTGGAAATGTTTTCTACTGTTGTGAACTAAACCGATGACAAATCAATTTAATCAGCTCCCCAGAATTGAGAGAGGTTTTTGATGATTAATCAGAAACAGAAGAAAAATAAATCCTACCTCACATTTGGTAGCATTACCTTCCCAATCTACCAGATGATAGTTAGCTACGCTGGCACAGCACAATAAACATGAAGTACAACACATACTCTATGCAGTAGCTTAGATGACAAGTGGCAGGTTATAAAACTAAAAGCTAAAACCTTCACATGAGCATATGCTATCTCTTCAGTCTTACAAGCTGGTTCAGAATACTGGTTTCTGGTATAAGGCATCTGGTTCAGAAAGGATTTGAAGTCACACAGCAACTTCACTAAAGAAACTGAGAAAGAAAACCCATAAAAACATTATTCTCTTCATTCACATCTTCCAAAAAGTTTAAGCACAACCTTCCAGGATAAGTTCTTAAATGTGGCTAATACTATACTCTGTGCACACTAAAAATGCCTTTATTGAAACAATGGGACTTCTTCACATCGCTACGGTGAAGAGTTTTCAAAATCATTACCAGGCTGTGTGGTGAGGTACCGTGCAAGCAAAAAACCAAGCATCTTTAACTACAGAGAAGCATAAATTAGGTTATAGATCAGGACTTCCTAGTGAACACTAGAAATTTCAAAAGTTGTAAAAGCAAATGAGGGAAAAGGAGTTCTTGAAGAGAAAATTGCTGATATTCAGCACAGTTCCATTTTCTGCCCTTTAAGGTATTATAATTTTTGCTTCTTATATGTCAGGAGAGTTTTCAAGCAGGTCAAGTTTCAATTCTTACCTACAGCCAGTGCTGCACTCTGTTCTTGGCCTCCAGTCTGTTTTAAAAGAAAAAGAGATCATGAAAATTCATTCTTTTGCAGTGAAAGTCTTAAATGTAATGCTATGTGACCTTGTAAAAGCAAACAGGCGTCTGTTCCAGACACTGTACTATTTTTCTGGATCTACTTCATAAACATAGTTCTGGATCTATATGCCACTGTGACTCTTGAAAAATATGTTAAAAAATAGAATGCAGAACTGGGTTTTATCTCTAGGCATGTAGATAAATAGGGAACACGATTATTTGGCAACAAACATGTTTCTAGGGAAAAAGGCTGCTGGTGTTAGATAATCCATAAGAACACATATCCCGTAATAAATTTAATTACTAAAGAGTCAACGCTGCAATAAAACACCAATGGCAAATTGT
Organism: Aptenodytes patagonicus; assembly: GCF_965638725.1. Taxonomy (NCBI): domain Eukaryota; kingdom Metazoa; phylum Chordata; class Aves; order Sphenisciformes; family Spheniscidae; genus Aptenodytes; species Aptenodytes patagonicus. Next base: position 10,064,615 of record NC_134950.1, on the reverse strand, counting down.
TCCACTTGCATTTCACTTTGCAGATGCAAAATTTAAAAAGAAACAGAGTAACACAAGATTCTTAATTCAACCACACAAATTAGCTCTTGAAAAAATTCATGGCTTCGCATGCTGACCTCCAGAGAAGGCATTTTCAAGTCACCACAGAAAACTATTTGCTTAACAAAGAAAATAAGCATTCTTGGACAGTCTCAGTCTGCTATACACATTATTAACCACCACCTTAAGGCTGGTGAAATAATTATGTTAATAGTACAGTTTAAAGGAGAAGATACAGAGTATTACAGTATCTCATAAAGCTTCATAGGAAATAATAGTGTAACATTAGCTAGGAAAGGCACTGAAGATCTACAGCACCATAGGTAGGAAGCAGAGTGGAGACCCTAGCGAGAACAACCCTTTACAGCCCACAGAACTGAACATAAGCAAAAAGACGACTGTCAGACACTGTTACAACTGTAGAAATGCATTCCTCCATTCTTTCCAGTGTATGCATCCCTCTAAGAGGCTTCCCCCTGCTTAGGATTTCTTTAAGTTTGAGTAGCATCTGCTTTTTCCTTTGCCAGTTGGCTTCAGCTTCCCTTTGCTCTCTCAGTAGTAAGCAACAGCTAGTACTTCAGGACAACTACTTCTTCACAGGACAAAAAGATAGTTAACAGCACTATCTTCATAAAAGCTGTTGCAACTTCCCTAAAACTCACCCACTCTCACTAGGTATATTTTAAATACAAGGGTTTTTCCCTCCTCATGACTGCAGACTACTCAATTCATGCTTTGAGACAAAGCAACAAAAATCAAACACTGACTGGAAAACACTGGTCCCCTGTAGGTCAGGGATGAACGTAACTGATATTGTGAATAGAGAAACGGCAACCAAAGTCAGACCCAACATTACTTCAAAAGCTAATTTCCTGAAATAAGAAAAAAGTAAAAAAAAATCAAATAGGACAAAACATTTCAGAACACAAAAAAATATACCTAAAAATAATTTTTTTTTTGGGTAGTCAAGAGCTCCAATTAAGATGATTTTGGGTGAGAGTCCAACTTCATTCACTAAGCTATAAACAAAAAGAAGAAGTCCAAATTCATTAGAATGACCAGACTACAAAAATAAATATGAAAGTAACAGAAAAAAAACCCCAAAACACTACAGCAGCAAGGCTAGGGACTTTTAAAAAAATGTTCCCTAACAGCGTTAGTTCATTACTAACAGAAATGTCTAAATTTCCAACTGATAAAATTATTGGAAAAAGCCTAGAAGTACTCAGCTCTTACATCTTTCTGGACAGAATACTGCACTTATAATCACAAGCACTTACCACCTGCAAGAAAAGTGTGCTGATGCTCAGGTAGCTTGTCCTGAAGGCTTCAGTGAATGAGTGAATGGCCCAGTAGAGCCATTAGGCAAAAGGGAAGCAACCAGGAAAGCTGAGAATTACAGGTCAGTTGGACTATCATCAATAACAGGCAAAGAGATGTTCGCACAGGAATCCATTAACTGGATTCCTATCCTTTAGTACAAATGAGCATGCCTTCATGCAGAACAGATCAATCAGCCTGAGCACATTTGATGCTATCAACTTGGTTTATGCCGGCAAGCAGATAGATAGGTGATTTTTGCACAGTGTGACTTCACATCACACAGTATTTTAGATTTAGAGGTTAGCACTATGCAATATAATAAAGCACTGTCTAAATGGATAAGAAATTGACTTGCAGATCTCTAGCAGTCAGTGGGTAATAATCAGTGAACATCCATTAAAAATGGCCAGATGTGAAATTAATGGTGTGATGGATTCTTTACACAATTAATTTTTGCACTTCCAGATGCACCCAAGATTATCCAAATGAACAATCACCTATTGTCAGGTTCAGAGCGTGTTACTTGGGTTCTCCCAGTTAATACAGAGGATCTGCAAAACATCTGAGCTTCCTTCTGACTGATTCTCAAGGTTTGGATCTGCAGATTAATATAGAAAGAATACCAACAGGCACAAGATGAGACATGTATACTATATAATAGGTAGTGAAAATTGAGTAATACAGAACCAAGCATTTTTTCAATTGCTTGTGATTCTGAGGCAGCCAAGTATTTAACATTATATTACAGAGAGAAGCAGCTCTAGGCAGGAAAATTACCTTTTATTCAGTGGGTTAACAGCTCACGGATTTTGTTTAGCCTTTTTTTTTTAGTATCATTTTATAGAGTCAAACAGCAGAAAGATTGATGCACCCCATCCTATGAATCTTTATTACACACACACACCCTGCCCTGACTTGCAGCCTAACTTCACTGCAGCAGAAAAAGGTCAAAGCGTATGCTAACATCTCAGGCCAACTACAACAGGAATTCAAAGAATTGTAACAACAGTTGGAGAACAAATGTGGAAAAATGTCTACAGCCATTAGAGAGGGACAGTGAATCATCTAAACTGCAGCTATTCATTTTCAGAAGAAAACAAAACCAATCATCATTCAAGTTTGTCAGAGGAAAAGCCTGTAGTTGACCCAAGTCAAGTGGTACCCAAATAGGAAAGATGCACTAAGTAAACTTGGCATCATTGTGGATAATGAAACTTGAAAAAAATTAATAACTGGCTAACCACTGAATAAGCTCTGTGTTCTGGATATCCACCTCATATTGGAACTGATGCTCCTTAACTTAGCAGTACATGAAAACAAATTTCAGAAGAGAAAAACTAACCATTAACGTCCAGTATGAAACCAATGTCTTCTGCCCAACCCTGACTGAATTAAGAAGCCTCTACACACAAGCACAGACTTGTCAGCAACTATCAGTCAAGATTTGCTACAAAGAATGGTGATTTTGCAGGCTTTCCAACACTTGGGTTTTTCTGCCTATTAAGAACTGAAAACATGGACTAGTAAGAAAGAAATTGACAACAACTTTACAATAAGAATTAAATTACTTTCTGTGTAATCGATTGCTACCTCAGCTCGTCAGGGAACTTCAGAAAGAATTGCTTCACAAAGCTTACAAGACTTAGTAAAGAAAGCTTGCACAGGATTATAGAATCATAGAATAGTTTGGGTTTCAAGAGACCTCTAAAGGTCATCTAGGCCAACCCCCCTGCCATGGGCAGGGACATCTTCAACTAGATCTGGTTACTCAGAGCCCCCTCCAACCTGACCTGGAATGTTTCCAGGTATGGGGCATCCACCACCTCTCTGGGCAACCTGTGCCAGTGTTTCACCACCCTCAGCATAAAAAATTTCTTCCTTATAGCTAGTCTAAATCTACCCCCCTTTAGGTTAAAGCCATTCCCCCTTGTCCTGTCGCAACAGGCCCTGCTAAAAAGTCTGCCGCCATCTTTTTTATAACTCCCCTTTAAGTACTGATAGGCTGCAATAAGGTCTCCCCAAAGCCTTCTCTTCTCCAGGCTGAACAACCCCAACTCTCTCAGCCTGTCCTCACAGGAGAGGTGTTCCATCCCCCTGATCATTTTCGTGGCCCTCTTCGGGACCTGCTCTAACAGGTCCGTGTCTTTCTTATGCTGAGGACTCCAGAGCTGGACACAGTACTCCAGGTGGGGTCTCACCAGAGCAGAGCAGAGGGGCAGAATCCCCTCCCTCGACCTGCTGGCCACGCTTCTTTGGATGCGGCCCAGGATACGATTGGCCTTCAGGGCTGCGAGTGCACATTGCTGGCTCATGTCCAGCTTTTCATCCACCAGTCCCCCCAAGTCCTTCTCGGCAGGGCTGCTCTCAAGCCCTTCATCCCCCAGCCTGTAGTGATACCAGGGGTTGCCCTGACCCAGGTGCAGGACCTTGCACTTGGCCTTGTTGAACCTCATGAGGTTCACATGGGCCCCACTTCTCCAGCTCGTCCAGGTCCCTCTGGATGGCATCCCGTCCCTCTGGCCTGTTGACCACACCACTCAGCTTGGTGTCATTTGCAAACTTGCTGAGGGTGCACTCGATCCCACTATGTCATTGATGAAGATATTAAACAGTACCGGTCCCAATACGGACCCCTGTGGGATGCCACTCGTCACCAGTTTCCATCTGGACATTGAGCCATTGACCACTACCCTCTGGATGCGACCATCTAACCAATTCCTCACCCACCGGACAGTCCACCCATCAAATCCATACCTCTCTAGTTTAGAGGGAAGGATGTTGGGGGGGACCGTGTCAAAGGCCTTACAGAGGTCCAGACAAACAACAGCTGTAGCCCTTCCCATGTCCACTGATGTAGTCACTCCATCATAGAAGGCCACTAGGTTAGTCAGGCAGTTCACTTGCCCTTGGTGAAACCATGCTGGCTGTCTCAAATCACCTCCCCGTCCTCCATGGGCCTTAGCAGAGCTTCCAGGAGGATCTGTTCCATGATCTTCCCAGGCACAGACGTGAGACTGACTGGCCTGTAGTTCCCCGGGTCTTCCTTTTTTCCCTTTTGAAAAATGGGGGTTATGTTTCCCCTTTTCTAGTCAGTGGGAACTTCACCGGACTGCCACGACTTCTCAAATACAATGGAGAGTGGCTTAGCAACTTCATCTGCCAGTTCCTTCAGGACCCATGGATGGATCTCATCGGGTCCCATGGACTTGTGCACCTTCAGGTGCCTTAGATGGTCTCAAACCTGATGTTCTCCCACAGTGGGCGGCTCTTCATTCTCCCAGTCCCTGCCTTTGCCTTCTGCTGCTTGGGCAGTGAGGCTCGAGCACTTGTCAGTGAAGACTGAGGCAAAAAAGTCATTGAGTACCTCCGCCTTCTCCATGTCCTGGGTAACCAGGTCTCCCGTTTTGTTCCAGAGAGGGCCCACATTTTTCTTCATCTTCCTTTTATGCCCAACATACCTATAGAATCTTTTCTTGTTGCCCTTGACCTCCCTGGCCAGATTTAATTCTGTCAGGGCTTTAGCTTTCCTCACCTGATCCCTGGCTGCTGGGACAATTTCTCTGTATTCCTCCCAGGCTACCTGTCCTTGCTTCCACCCTCTGTAGGCTTCCTTTTTGTGTTGGAGTTTGTCCAGGAGCTCCTTGTTCATCCATGCAGGCCTCCTGGCGTTTTTGCCTGACTTCCTCTTTGTTGGGATGCATCGCTCCTGAGCTTGAAGGAGGTGATCCTTGAATATTACCCAGCTTTCTTGGGCCCCCCTTCCCTCCAGGGCTTTGGCCCATGGCACTCTACCAAGCAGATCCCTGAAGAGGCCAAAGTCTGCTCTCCTGAAGGCCAGGGGAGTGAGCTTGCTGTGCGCCCTCCTCGGTGCCCTAAGGATCTTGAACTCCACCATTTCATGGTCCCTGCAGCCCCGGCTGCCCTTGAGCTTCACATTCCCCACCAGCCCCTCCTTGTTGGTGAGAACAAGTTCCAGCATAGCACCTCTCCTCGTTGGCTCCTCTACCACTTGGAGAAGGAAGTTATCATTGACACATTCCAGGAACCTCCTGGATTGCTTATGCCCTGCCATGTTGTCCCTCCAACAGATGTCAGGGTGGTTGAAGTCCCCCATGAGGACCAGGGCATGTGAGCATGAAGCTGCTCCTATCTGTCTATAGAGGGCCTCATCTGCTCGGTCATCATGGTCAGGTGGCCTGTAGCAGACCCCCACCGTAATGTGACTTGTCCCTGCCTTCCATTTAATCCTGACCCATAAGCTCTTGGTCGGCTCCTCATCCATCCCCAGGCAGAGCTCCACGCACTCCAGCTGGTCATTGACATAGAGGGCGACACCCCCTCCTCATCTCCCCTGCCTGTCCTTCCTAAAGTGCCTGTATCCCTCCATCCCAGCACTCCAATCATAGAAGCCATGCCACCACGTCTCCGTGATGCCAATAAGGTCGTAGCCCTGCAGGCGTGCGCACGTCTCTAACTCCTCTTGTTTATTCCCCATGCTACATGCGTTTGCATAGAGGCATTTAAGTTGGGCCCCCGAGGAAGCTGCCTTACTGGCTGGAGTTCCTTTGTGCTGCTCTTCAGGCGCTCTCCTGCTGACCTGTGCTCCTTCTCCAGGCTCTGGGCATCTATTGCTGGCCCTGGCATCAAACTGGTAGGGGTGGGATGAATTGAGGTTCCCCTCTACTCATGGAGTACATGAGATTCATGTACATGTACATTCATGTTCAATATATGAGATTCATGTACTCCATGTGAGGTAGTAGGCACCCAGGCTTTAGCAGTCTTCAAAACACAATCCAGCCTGCTGCTTTCACAGAGCAAATGTTTAAATTGCTTGTTTGAAGTTCAAGCTTGCACTAGAATTTCCCTTGGTAAACATCACCAGCTTGAACTCCATACAAGCCAGAGGTGGACTACAGCACCGATGTTCTCAGTCCATGAATCTTAACTGCCCTTTGCATATTGCTGAACAGAACAGGCCCTGGCCCAAAGACTGCACTGCCCTGGCAATTTTGAGACACTTCTGCTCTCTTGCTTCAGTTACAAACTTGAAATGAAGTTTGAGGAAACCACTCCAAAAATTGGTTACTCTTAGAAGCACATACTAAAACATAAAAAACAAGCCCAGTCCAAAACAGAACCGCAAGTCAAATACATCCCACACCTTGTGGGTAATAAAAAAAGAACACTAAGAAATGTTTAGTAGTAAAACTTGATTTTTACTTTAGTAACAATAACAGATGGCTAAGCTATAAAAAATAAATCATAGCTAAGATCATGTTTCAAAGGAAGTTTCAGGGCATCTGCAGGTGAAGCCATGATTCAATGCTAAATGGATGCGAACTCCAATGCTAACACCAGTGATTCTAAAAGAAGATTCTGCTCTATCTGTATGGCAATCAAACATTAGATTAAGTCTATGCAAAGGTAGTCTATCACTACTGCAAAGTGACCTTAGTTCTTTATAAGAAAGCAAATCTACTGGTTGCCTGCTATAAAACCACTTTTTTGACTTCTAGCTGTAGAAAGCCTCAGCTCAAATCTTTCTTCTCCATTAATTTTTATTTATCCTTCTGAAGCTAAATTGTATCTTAAAAGTCTCTGTGTTATATTAAGCCTTTCCCTATCCTATATTATTTCTCAATGCTGTCTTATAGTATCTCATATCACTTGCTACACTCAAACCCATGTTTTAGGTTCATAATTTAATGATAGAAAGGGTGATCTGACACGAAAGCTTTCTTGGCAGTTCTCAACCTGTGTTAAGACACCTGCCAAAAGCACGTTATGCTTTCTGTCCTTTATTCTCAGATTAAAATGCATTTATGCCAACATAACTCATATTCTACACAGCCATACTGGCATACAGCTCTTCGTACCGTGCATCCAAACATCTAGCGGCACTCTCAGTTCCACGTGCTAAGTTAGGAGTGCAATTAATTACTCAGCGTACTCACTCCAAGTGAGGTCCAGAAAGCACTGTTTCCACTCCTCTAAAGCTTAGTCTGAAGATTTGGCTTCAAAAGGAATATGGTAAAGAGTCATCAGGTTTGCTTTGAAGAAAATATTTCAATGCAGTTTAGATGCTGCACTATAGATTAACAAGAGGGGGACAAGTTTATATATATATAGCCCTTTTATAAAAAAAAAAGGGGGAAAACCACAGATAATTGCGAAGCTTGTATGGCATACGAGGATATTCACACATATACAAGACTGATATTCAGCATGAAAATTTATATTTCATCCACTTACAGGTATGTTTTCCACAACAAACCATTACTTAAGTTTAGTGGAAACAGTAAAATGAACTATCATAATCCTCATTTTTGCATCTTGTCAAAGCTTTACATAGAAAAAAAAAAAGAAATCTGCAGGTTGAAGACCGAGTACAAGGGATTTTTTAACCAAATCAGAAAGTTAATTTAAATATTCCCAAATAAACTCTTTCACTTCTCAAAGCAAGTGAGAATATTAAATGTTGGGTAACCAGAAGACAAATAAGGACATTTAGGAAAACAGAGATGGGACCTTCTTTGGGTTGTTTAATTTGGGGTGTGGTTTTTTTGTGTTGGTTTGGGTTTGGGTTGGGGGGGGGGGTTGGGGGGGGCAGGGAGGGTAGAACTGTGATATTTTAGTCCAGGCTATACAACTGTGATATTTGGGGGGGGGGGGGGGGGGGGGGGGGGAGAAAAGAAAAAAGAAAAAAAGAAGCCTGCAAGGATTATTGAAGCAAGTCCTGTGTCTAATAGTCAATTATTGAAACAACTGAATTTGCTATTTCTGGTAGCATATTATCTCCTATATTTCTTTTGAACTTTCATAAATCTAAATCCTGAAGTGATTTAGTACCAGGTATATTACACGAGCAGAATTTTGAAGAACTATATAGCATTCAGGTTTTCACTCCTCAAAAAAAAAGTACTTAAGTATTCCTAAGCTAGGAAGATATATTGGATACCTTTACATTAAATGGTATTGCTGTTTGCTATCTATTGCATGTTTAACCTCCCTATGACTACTTCGCATTGCTATTTTTCTGCAGTTGATGCTTCCTTTGATGTTATGCTGTTAACGCCCAGTTGTAAAGTGTTCCTGAATACCAAATGATTCAACAGCTTTTTCATCTCAGCTATACAAATGATATAATTTCTTAGGAATATGGCAAAGTTTAACATTGAGAGTTCTGAGTCAATACCACCACAACAGAAATGAAACCTGTTCCAGGAAGTTTGCAGCAATACTCATCCACTTGCGTAATAAAAACAGTAAGACAAGAAAATGTCAAAAGGGCTTTCCCATTCAACATTATTAGTAGTGTATTATCAGCTCTGAGCAACCCCAAGACCCATAGCCCTATTCAATAACACTTAAACAGAGGAGTCCTTATTTCTTATCATCTAGATTTCTACGCCCAGGGTAAACCACTTTCCTCAGGACTATACTAAGTCATATGAACAGAAAGGAACTTCTATCATGAAAGGAAACCAACCAGAGAAGAGAGTAACTTATCACCTAAAACATCTTTTTACTGGTTTTACTGAGTTCTAACCATAAACTGGTTCCTCAACAGTATCAGAAATTGGGAGCTGAAGTCATAGTTAATGCTCCAATAGGTAAAACTGTAAGATGAAACTAGACTTAAGCTGATTAGGCTAGAGCTAAAGAAGTTTCACAGACAACACCTCTGCTGCTCAGAAGCAATGGATTTGTTTATTCCAGAATCCAAAGAACGCAGACTAGCTTTTAAAAAGCCTGAAAAGCTCTTCCTATGGAAACCAACAGCAGTAAATTTTGCCACATGCTTTTCACAGTCTTGAGAGCTGAGCAGGTTGGAGGGGATACCTAAGCGGTTTGTTTTAAAGCTCCTTCTCCCAAAGGTCCCTGGTACTGCCCCACTAAGCAAGTCTCGGTAGAGGCAGCTCCTTTGTAGTAGTAACTCACGCACAAGCCAAGAGGCAACACTGTGCAAGAGTGACTCCATGACAGAGCCTTGGGACAAGCAGTAATTTCTGCCAAGAAGGATGAGAGGAGCCCTGTTCTGGCCAGAGTAACTGTCATAGAGTGCTGAGACTCTTGAAAGCACCTCCAGCTTGCCCAGGAGTGCCCTGAGCTCCACCTACACAGAAAGATTTGTGATAACTGTTTCAGCTAAAATTAAAAAAAGGAAAAATTTCAGATCAGCTAAACAGTAATAATCCAGTAACAGAAGTTTCAGGCTATTCTAATACAAAGAAAAACATGGGTGATTAGATGCCAGTAAAAATGATAAACAAGAATACTCAAAACAACCACATCAATCACTAGCTGTCCAGAAAGGAAGAACCTAACCAAGTTATTTTAACCTGTGAGATCAAATGTTTATTGGGTAACATTTAAGATGGAAGCATGCACAAAAATTACAGAATACAGGGTAACAAACATAAGAGAAATAATATGGGAATGTCTGGGCCCGGCTCCTAGGGACCACTCTGTGTATTCAACAGTCAGGAAAAAAAACCTAGGAGCCATACAACAAGGTCTTAATTCCTTCATCGTAATTTAGTGATACTGAATCTCAACAGCTGCACAGTTTTTCTGCGTAATAATTTCCAAAATTAATTCCACAATGAGCTAAAAGGAGGCAAGCTGCATCAGGGGAAGTTCAAGTTGGACACTAGGAGAAGGTTCTTCACTGAGAGGGTGGTCGGTCACTGGAACAGGCTTCCCAGGGAAGCAGTCATGGCACCAAGCCTGTCAGAGTTCAAGGAGCATCTGGATAATGCTCTTAGTCATATGGTTTAGTTTTAGGTAGTCCTGCGAGGAGCAGGGACTTGGACTTGATAATCCTGACGGGTCCCTTCCAACTCGAGATATTCTATGACTCTAAATAATAAAACTGCAGCTACGTGGTCAAGCAGTAAGCTATTAACCAGATGTGAAGGACTATATGTTAATAGTCCAAGTCCCTACAGAGTTAAAAAAAAAACAAAACAAAACAAAACCCCCCCACAAAACCTAGAAATTTCCTTTAACAAGCATATAAGAGTCCTGTAAGTCAGGAAGTGAAATAAGCAACATCTGACATTAACCTAATAGAACAGACCACATAAAACATAATACGAAAATCCAGTCACCTGTCCCAACAAGCACAGCTTTTCAGGTCAAATGTCTTTCTGATGAGAAAAGTTTACATATTTTGCTGGTATGTTTAAAATGACTTTTCAGAAAGTCAAAACAACCCTTAGATTAATGTCTTTCATTTGAACGCTCATTGGACAAACAGAATTAAACAGTTCATGTTGTCCTGAACAATTATTTACAGGTGGAGAAAAATAGCAGCTTTACCTTCATAAACAAATTGGCATTGCTGAAGTCTCAAGCAGAACAGAGTTTACTAAATGAGCCATTAAACCAGATTCAAAACTCACTTCTTTTTAAACTTACTCTACTAACCGTTGCAGCAGGACTACCGCATGTAAAGGAAGGATATTTTGAAAGAGTTCTGCACTGAATTCTGCTTGCTTACAATAAAAAAAAAAACTGTCACTAATCATTTGCAGATTATACCATCTTCATTCGAGGTTTTAAGTAATTTTATGTCCACTGTGAGAGAAAAGATACCACATTACATTGTGTCAGCACAGGCAGATTATTTACATTAATAGCTAATACATACTATTAGACTTTAAAAAACACAGGACTGCACAAAAGCTTTTAGCCCCTCAATCTATTCCCGTGCTATCACAACCAGCTACATTAAACAAGCCCCAAGATAAAAATACAGCAAATAAATAGGAGACAGCTCAGTTTGGCCTAAAAAACTGTCAGCTATTCCTCTTTCTTGCCTTAGATACCAGCACTAATACAAAATAAATGCATGCTGGTAGAACATCAGTAAAATGATCAGAATTTCTACCAAAATATTTTACAGCAAGTGTCAAAAACACAAGTAGTACTTAACCTCCATATACTAAGAACCATTTCAACAAACCCGCTTTCACATAGATGACAAATCAAATCAAGAAGCTCTGATGAATTGCAAATAGAATTTATAGGCAAACTACAGTAATATATTTAGAGCAACACTACCAGAGGAGACTGTTTTTAAACTTGTGGCACAAATGGGAAGTAAAAGTGGTTTCAGTTGTCAGAAAGACGTTCATTTTTCTTCATGTATTTACAGTTTATAGCCTCATCGTGACAGATTATTCTTTTACCCACATTTCCCCTACTGCTGGTATCTGGTGGGCTCTGTGGTGAAAGCTTTTCAAGTTGCTCAGAAGCATTTGTAACTTCACCACTTTTTACGTTGGTTACGTAGGTTACCCCAAACAAAAAAATCCTTCTGAAAGCACACATTAAAAGCTGCACATTTTTTAACACCTATTTCCTCATTTAATAGAGGAAACATTTAGCATTGAGCAAAACAAAACAGAACCTTGCTTTATATTTCTTGCAGCACATTTAACTTTATATAAATTTCCCAGACAGTCAAAGCCATACAGAAGTCCGTAACACATGCAATATGTCCTCAATCAATACATTCTCTCTTCTGAATGAGGTCCTTCACTTCTAACCTTTTGTAGACAGATGGGGTATGGGGACAACTAGAAACAAACTTTCCTGCTCTTTTAAGTTTAGCACATATTAAGGGATTTGCACTATAAGACAGAAATCGTTACCAAAGAGATTTTAAAGATTCTCCCCACAAGGAAGCAGAACATTTAAAGATGTGTCAGCCAGACAAATGCTACTCTTAAGACCTATACAAGCCACAACAAAGTTCTCAAAATTAATAAGAAAATTACAGCTATGCATTTGCTTCCACTTTGCAAACATAATACTGAAGGTGTTTTCATATTTATTAAAATTAGCAAAAAATGCAAAACCTGTTAATCCACAAACACTGCAATATCAGTGCTGGAACAGGGACTCCACATGTTAATCAGTTTGCTCAAAACATCTCCCCATCATCGTTACAGGGGAACAATTCTAAGTTGCCTAGAAAGATTTTTAAATCTTCAAGCATGCAGACAAGTTCAAGCTGCATATGAGAGATAAAGCTATAAAATAAGAATGAATAATTATCAGAGATTATACGCAAAAGCGGGAGATAGTTATCAAAATCTTTTCTGAATGACTGATACTCTGGAAAAATAATCCCATACAAGTAAGTTAGCTTTTTCTTTTTCATTACGTTAATACAAGAAAAATAGGGCAAACACTAAAATGTTTTATGTCTTTCAGTCTCTGTGATAATGAAAAGCTGAAACATCATAACCAAAAGAAAAACCACCTGGATAGAATAGGCACGCATGTCTTATACAACCATTTGGGCTAGTCTGCACCATACCAAGGTCCAGCTGGCTTAGTATTTCTACCTCAGCACCAGTCATGCAAGACCCAGACACACTCTGCCCCAAGGGATGCGGTGTTCACATGTCACATTCTCTTTTCAGCATACTCCCAGAGTAGGGGGCCTGAGCTGAGACCTGGGTCAGGTCTAAAGTGTGGTAGAGCTCAGTAGGCTCTCAGCTGATGTCTTCCCAGACCAAAGTTAATGCTGGAAACAGTGAAATCAAGTTTGTGCAGCACTACCCCTAAGCTAAAAAGCACTGCTTGGTCCTAAAGGAAATGCTGAATTAAGACAAATACTTTACCACAGTTGCAGACAAAGAGCTACTTTCTAGAATTGCCCAGTTTCACTCAGCATGGTCATCCTGTTAAACTTCTCTCTCAGACAGAGATGGGAGGACAATGGGGTGGGAAGGGAAGCCGAACTAGGGAAATGGAAGAGGACCCCTCACTACTAGCCTAAGGAGCTTTTCAATTTTCTGTATGGGGCAAGCTATGCACTCAAATTTAGTGACAGACATACGTTATTTATTCACATGATACATGATCAGAATAATCCAAAGGATTAACCTAAAAATTACTATCAGATAATTACAATGTGGTTCAAAACTTGCATTGGTAATACAGTCCTTTGGTACCTCAAATTGTGACATACTACACGCCAGTGGTTCTTTCACCCGTAAATTGAGGGACATGCATTTTCAAACTGGGTATTTGGGAAGAAGTCTCATACACATTTTAGTGTCAGGAGCTGCTATTTTACAGAGCCAGACAACAAAGCTCCTGAAATTAATGCTCACAAATAACTGTACTATACAAGTCATCTTTATATAAAAAAGACTACATAAAGCCAAACATTGTTTTCAATATGTCATTTCTGACAGATGCACATTATTGACCACTATAAGCCTTCAAAACTTTCCTATCATTAATCTAGGTTTGGCAGAGTGGCAGAGTAACAGAACAAAGTATTTTAATATTGCCTGTGAACCCTGGTTATTAGCAACAGCTACACAACACAACTTCATAAAGTTATCCTTGTTTGCTTATAAAATTTAGGCAAATTGACTGGCATGTGAAGATTAATAGAGCATCTGTAAATATTTGGCTCACAAAAGCTTAATGTTTCCTTACTGGCTAGGATGCTGCTGCTTTCCACATTCATCCTTTGACCCAGCTGCATCGCCCCATTCCTGGCTAAGAACCCTCTCCTGATGCAAGTTTACTTAGCCCTGTAGCTCAAACGGTAGTAGTGAATAGAAGAGTAGGATTCAAGCTTTACAGAAGGTATATAGTAAGGTATAATCACAGAGGAAAACTGAATGCATATTTAGTTTACAACTTTGTGGATGTCTTCCCCCATACCAAAGACTGCTACTTCATTTACAACATTAAGTATTTGAGAAGTGAGCTGTAAATCTGGTATCTACTATCAATGTGCATATGATTTAGCTATGTCAAGGCATATTCAGATGTCCTAAATTTTCATGTTTCCTTGTGATTGCCTTGTAATAGCATAGCTCAACATCTTAACTTACGGGCTGGTAAACTGCTACTAAGTGGTCACAGCTCTTCACTGATGATCCTTTTACCATTCTGAACCTAGAGGCAACCTACAGATGACTTTAAATGCCTGTGAATTATGATACATCCTTAATTTTATTATCATCTATTATTTTCAGTGAAAATTATGCCTCCCACAGAATAATAAAAGCACATTAGTGGCATCCTCCAAAGCACCCGGACACTCAAATTTGCATGCTTAGCCACATTCAACTTCTAAACTAGATTTTGTTAAAGTTTCCTTTTTTCTCTTTCTTCAGGCTCTGAAGCATCAGATTTCAAGTTTCAGCATTTGCACTGTCACACTTCAAATAGTCTTTATATAGTAAGAGGTACAGACACTTTGCATTAATCTCGGTGGAAAAGGCAAATAGACAATGTTTAATGTCCCACTACAGAAAAAAGGCTAGTCTTTTTTCTCCTACTGTGAGAGCAGGAATTTAATCACTTTGTATTCCAATTTAAATACCCACATGTTATCCACTGCTACTGAGCCTTTTGTCTGGTAAGCTACAGTTAATTACCAAAAAAAAAAAAAAAGAAATATTGCATGAACTACTTCTTGCCTTCAATAGATCAAAATACTTTGTACTCCTTGGCCTAAAATATGGGAAACAAAGAAACATTCTACAAGCAAAGACACCTAAGGAAGTGTTTACCAGTTGGTAGTATCTTCTTGCAGTCTTAACAGAGAACTCCCTTCCTCAGATTATCGATGCAGCGGCTCGTCTTCAGAATCTGAACAAATAGAAGAATCCCATTAAACATAAACAATACACAGTATTTCAACTACATAAGCCAGTGCCAGGGGTAAATCAAAGTTAATCCTGCAGTGCCAAGAAACCTAAATAATTCTTTAGGAATGCAAATAGAACATGCTGATTTCAAAAACCCTTGTGATTTTATGGAAGTGACATTACAAGCAAATGGAGAGGCATCCTTACAAACTCTTCTGTGAGTCAGTAAGGCAATCACAAACATCAGAAATAGAGCACTGCATCTCAGCATTACTGAGTTAAGTTACACATAGTTACAGCACAAAAACAGAGCATTACATCTCTGCATTACTGAGCCAAGTTACAGATAGTTGCAGCAGAACAAAGTAGGTCTCGGTTCAAATTTTATTTACAGCATCATATATATTGCACACAGGGAAAAATGCTTCATTGCTACCGTTTTCATCAGTTAAAGACAAATTCAGCCACTGGCAGTTTTTACCCTTCTGAACTTACTCTAGGATTACTTAGATTTCCTGCTTCAAAACTAAGTTTCTGGTTTAGAAAATGAGTATTTGTATAGTCAGACAGAACAGCATTTCCTACGGAAATGCAGCGCTGAGGTCTACTGCAAGCATTCTAAGGGTCTTTAGCTTCATTTGGAGTAGGTTTATACAGCAAGTAGTCTACCTTTTTTAGTACAGTAACTGGATGATGAACTGGCCAAAACCAGCACCTTTCTGTTGTGGTGAAACATTCATACGCCTTTTCCATTTGGGGTTTTGTAGGCTGCTTCTGTTTCAGGGATTTCTGCTAGTTTAAATACTTGAGTGTCATCACTTAACCTGTCTCCAGTAAAACCACTGCTGCTCCTACTTCATGTGTTGTTCTTGGTACCAGAATCCACCTTGTCAATATGTCGCATCTCAAGGTTTCTTTTAAAGAGTGATCTTCCCATTTTGCACCACAATTCTCTCTCTGCTTCTACAGCAGAGTCAATCGCATTCTGCAATGCATCTGTTTTTAGCATAAACTTGTTTTAGAAATATAAAATCCCTGTCATGTCATTGCAGATCCAGCTGAAGAGGCATGAAATATTCAGCGTTAATTTGTAATTAATCAGCTATCAGCAGCTTCTCTTACATCAGAAAATCCTGATTAACAACCATTTAACAAAAAATATGCTGCTTTGCAGTGAAATTTCTCATCACAAAGGCCACAGTATTACTGATTTGTCCCAGCTTGGGAAGGGTGGAGGGAAGGGAAAGAGCTATACAATATCAAGGCTGGGGGATGATTTTAGTCACAGTGAAAACTCCTCAAAAGATACCACCCATTCCCCCCTCCCCTCTCTGCAAAAGAAAACCTTGTGACCTGAACAGCACAGCTAGAAGAGGAGAAGGCAAGGACTCGTGAGTCACTATGCAAAATTTAATTGACAAATAAAATCAAGGGATCCTATTCGCAGCTACAGTGAAGCAAATAGTTGCAACAGAGTTCAAAAGCAAAAACAAGAAGAGACTAATGTTAGTCAACGATAACTTTTGCCAATTTGTGTCAAGGCAGCATCTAAGATAAGCAGGTGCCTGGCAAATTAATTTTGTTTTTTTTTTTCCTGCAAGTGGTGTTGTATGAAGCACTGCTGCTCCCTCTTGCAGAAAGGGAAATCTAAAAAACATCCAAGAACACCTTATTCACTTTGTTAAAGCATAGGCTTTGTTTTAACAATTGTTCCACTACCCTATTTCAGTCCCTTTCATTCACGGTCCTCTTGCCAAGCAACGGTATAAAGTTAACAATTCAGTTAAAAACTTCTGAATGGAAGTCATAAGGTCTTACACTCACACACTGCTAAGGTGCTGAGCAGAGCGGCACTGTCACTGTCTACAGCCCAGTAACAGGATTTGAAAGTTCTGCTGGCTGAGTGACCATTTATGCAATTGCAGCATGTGCAATTTCCTTCAGCACACAACAAAAATACTTCCTTCTACCCTGCTACGCTACAGTATGAAAAGCTTCCTATTCAGTACCAGAGAATGGATTTTTTTTTTCCAACCATGACTGATCATTTAAATAGAAAACTCGTGTTATACTTCTGCTGGACCAACTCACATATCATCATGTTGCCAAATTTGAATGTTTAAACTTCCTCATAGCTACCTAAAGTAGCATGCAAGATTTTGTTTTACTAAAAGCAGTATCTAAGCCTGCATGGAGACTCTTCTGCACCTCCAGCCCCACACGGCTCTACATTGCTCCCTCTCCTGGCTGCTCAGCATCTCCCATCCTGTAGTTCCTCCTGGACAACCCAATCCTGCAGACTGGCCTTCAGGTGAGAAAGGGAAGCAAGTGCCAGCAGCTACAGCTGCATAGCAATTCTGGATGGGAAAAGTCAGCGGAACAGAACAGCAGTAGGTGCAGTGGACTAGAGGGATCACAGAAACATCCACATGCAGAGGAACTATGTAATCTGCCAGTGCTGGGTAAAGAATAGTTTGGTGCAACAGAAGGAACTGGAGAGGAGAGAGGCTGCTGCGCAGGCATGCTGGCCAGGAGCAACTGGGCAGCACTGTACATTGAAAGGACAGGGGTGCTGAAGTGGGGGCATGCACAGAAAGCTGCAGACATGTGGTCCCTTTGGAAGATCTTCCCAGCTTTCAAGGAAACAATTCCCTACACATGATCTAGATGAATCTGGTTCAGTTGATAAAACCTGTCAAGAGAGCTGCTTCTTTTTAAAGAAAACTGTAGCCTATGGTATAAATAACACAGCTGAGAAAAACTAAGTAGCTGCCACCTTAGTTTTCAGTCAATATTTGTTCAAAAATTAATTTTCTTTACTTCAATAGACCTTCGTGGAGTAAATTAACACTGTTTCTTTGACAGACTAATGAGAATAGCAGGTGAACAACAAAAGAGTAAGCTCATTCTCAGGAGATATCCTTGCTTGCCCTCGACACACTGTGTTGGCACAGCTTTGCAGGATGATGAGTTCAAAAGAAGGAAGCAGACAATAAACCTACTTGTTCCTGGTAAGTTAGGGAGACTTCACCTATTCATTTAAGCAACCATCCCTTACTTCATTAGTTTTGTCACTTAAGGGGAAGGTGGAATTAAACTCTGAAGTACAGCACCTGATTAAATCTTGTTCTCCACACAAAATTCATGCTCAAGAAAACTATTAACCATAAAGATGCAAAGAGTCTTCTGTGAATCTCATGGTGTTTTTCACCCCGGTGTACATGTTTCAACAGGCAGAATCACAGCCGCTGCTTCCCAAGCCTCCAAGTTTTGCACTCATTTGAGCTACAAGGAAGAACGCCTCTGAGAAATTTACTAATAGCTACCTTCTCAGGAAAGAATGGTAAAGCCAGTAACACAGGGGTTAATAGGCTTTACTGAGAGATTCAGCATACTCCATGCAAGACTGTTTGCTGAAACACTGGCAAAACAACTGGTTATTGCCAGATATAGCAGTTTCTAGGTAGGGGCTTAAAGTTATCTTAAATAATTTTCCAGCCTTTGCCACCATTAAAGCAAGACTGCCACTCACAGCCCAGGTAAGCCCTGTGTCAGAGCTGGCTATAAGTCTTCAAAAGCAGGTAACAGGGATGACTCAGGGCTGAGATGAAGAGGGAAACCGAGGTCAAAGCACTTCTTAAATTCTGCACAAACCATCGACTGCCAACTCAATAACCCGCGCTCCAGTTCTCCACCTTGCTCCAGTCAGACACTCGCCTCCCAAGGATACTACCGAGGTGACCACCTGGGGTGGCCTGAGATGCCATTTCACTTCCTCTGTGATTGGTACCTTACACAGCGTGTTCAAAAGCCCAGAGAAATGTAGATTTCATAACTTAATATGCAGGTTATTTAAACTCAAAAGCTTTGTCAAAAGTACATTTAGGAATAACTCCACCTAGCCTGTATACCCAACACTGTCGTATAGATACAAACCACATTTAAAATCACGTTACACACAATCTTTGCCTGTGCTTGACCTTGCTTAGCCCAAAACACAGAAAGCACAGAAGAGAGTGCAACTGGGATTGAGGTGATGCGTCCTCCCCAATGCAGATCACAACAGACTGCTAGAGACAACAGCCCATCAACAGGTTAAGACATATCTGAGCAGCAGAGTATACAAAACAAGTTAAAAAAATCATAAAGATAACTAAGTGTCAGAAGGCTTATGGTAGCTTATTAAGAATTCTGTTGCCAGACATAGCACAGCACACAAATTGAGCAGTCAAAATAATCCCTGCAGAGCCCGACAGGCAGCTCTTCATAGTAAGACAGCTATGAAAAAAGAGGCAGAAAGCCTCTTTTTTTCTGTTTGTGAATTTTATCCCTTACTAAAGTGATACGGACTTCCCCCCCCCCCTTACCAACATATATTGCCAAAACTTCAATTTTCAGTTGAAAGAGGAAATTCTCCTGTGATTTGAGGAATTGGTGGTCAGAGAACTATTAAAAAATCCCCAATAGTTTACTGCTACACAGTTGAAAAAGTTCTCATTCCTTTATTTTCAGGACAGCAATGAAACCAAGTGTTTAAGATCAAAATAACAATAACTAAAACTCAAAACACCCAGTTAATAACGATGCTATGACGCATTACAAAGCTAAAACTATTTGCGTCCAGAAAATTGCCCAGCTCTGCTTCCATGTAACACCACAGCACTCAAGAGATACCCTGACCATTTTCAACATCAAATTACTACTTTTCTTCATTCACCAGAACAACATCAGTTACAGGACTTAAATTTGATATTCCTTACAGGTTTGAGCTGGAAAGCATCAAAAACATATTCATGTACTAGAAGCTAACTTTGTGTGTAAATCAAGATTGTCCAGTTAATTAAGAGTTGCAAAGAGAGACAGAAGAGACTCACACATAACCTTCCCTTGTCCCCACAGGAAACATTTGGCACAGGTTTAAAGTATTATCAGTCCAACACAATGCATTAATTGAAGTGTAATTTACCAAACAGAACACTGACCAGCTTTTCCTCTGTTAATTACCCCAAAGTCACAGAAAGTACTTCCAACTGTGAACACTTTTTGTCCTGTCAGTGCCACATCTCAGCTTTCAGACACTGGACTTGACATTTTGAGCTCAGTAGTGTCGCATGGTTTAACAACTTCCCTTAAAAATTCAAGTTTTCAAAACAACTCTAAGTATCACAGAGGGTCTGAATCTTAGAAGACGACTACCCTTATCAGCTTTTTTAAATTACTAATTAATTACAATGAAGAATAGTGTGCGCCCCAGATCCAGGAGAGTTTGCTCACACTTCAGAAGTTCTGACTACTATCAGACCATTTCTTACCTTCAAGCGCTCCTTCACCCAGCTTCTTGGAACGCCAGAACCTATGCCTATATTTACCACAAATGCAGCAGTAGGAAGAATGTAGCTCTTGTGTAAAACAGAAAATTAAAACTGCTAAATACCTATTCCATTTAACCATACAACGAACATATTCCTCTGTTTCAAAGACAAATGTGGCAGTGGAACTGTAATGATAGCAATCATTTGAATACTCTAATAAGATGGACTGTTTAACTGTGGGCAGTCAGGATATATTTGAGGCAGGACTTGGAGACATAACCAGTATTTTCTTCAGTTCCCCTTTAAAATAGAGCTACTCTTCAGAGAGGGACTCAAGTCCTTAGAGTGACTCAACTCTGAGATGAAGAGGCAGGACACAAATGACGTCCTCCAGATTAGTTACAGAACAGGTTTCCATAGCAGGATGAAAAGGGCAGGTACGTACAGTTACACGCAGACTGAAACAGGAGTAATCTTTTCCTGCTACTGGTGTGAGGATGTTCTTGATACAATACAAAGGAGGAGGACGATTAAGTTTAGATCACGGAACTTATAAAAAGTTGGTCAGAAATGTGCAATCCTTGCAAAAGCTCTAGTAATTCTGGCAATCAGATGTCAGGAGCAAGTTATTCATATGTACGCTTTGACTTGTAAACTTTTAGCCATATAGAGAAACAGACACAGCTTGGAAGATTTCTTCATTCTGAAGTACAGATGTCACATCTTTTGACCCTTGATCTCAGTTAATGTATGTTTGCTCCCTGGATACCCAACACCTGACCAAGGGATTGAATTACACTGTAGAAACCAGGAATTAACTCATGGAATGAACATTGGACCAGTCCTAATTTTTCTATTCTTTACAGAGGCACAACAGAAGAAGGTCTGTGTGTGACCAGAACCAGCAGACCAGTAGGACTGCTATCAACGAGTCTACTTTAACTGTTAAAGGTACAAGCAATCTATTTGAACTCTTCAGTAAGTTAAGGCTTGTAATGAGAGGACAGAAGTTGCATATCTCCCAACTCCAAGGACAGTTTAATGTTTCCACTGAACAAAGATCTACCGTAAGTAAAGACTAAACCCAAGGACTTTCCCATCCTATAGAAATTCCTTCTCACCAAGTTCTGCTGTGCATAGTCTTTCTTGGATCCACCCCTTAAACTCCTATTCACAAAGTGTCCCAGCTTCAGCTGAGCAAGGCACCAGCCTGGCTCACAAGTAGATGTTGAATTCAAGACTCCTCAAATAGAGATTAGAGTTAGGTTCCCCTTATGCTACCATCAGTAGGTTATTATGCAAAAGAGTCTGCCATTTTAAAACTCTGAAGGGGAGATGGGGGAAGGAGAGATGCTATGAAGCCCTGGATCTGACTAGTTGGTCAATATATCCTTTTTTTTTTTCCTCCTGTTTCCTAATCAGCTGGATTTAGACAAGCTTGTTATCTAGTCCACAGAGAGGCAGGCATTACTTCCAGCTCTTAGCCATGTTTACAGTACCTAACTTTCTCTATCTGATGTGTAAATAGTTTAAGCTCTTGGCTTAACAGTCTGAATCACCTTTTTAGGATCCATTATTTACTTTAAAAAAAAAAAGATAATGCAGAGCTTATGTTTGAGACCTTGAGTAGGAAGTCTCACCCTCAGAAGGTTGTCTGCAGACTCTCTCAGCTTTTACATCTGCTTCTCACTAGAGAGACATTAAAGGCAACAGGACTCCTATTTCTGCACAGGAAATCTGATGAACTTTAAGCCATTCGTACACTCCCACATCCTCCCATTTAGGTCTTCATTGAGAGAGCACAAGATCTTTGTTCAAAGTGTACTTGCAGATGCCATCATCTCCAAAGGCATTTTTCCTACATTTAATGTGCATGTTACAACCTCAGTCAAAACAGGAGGACAACCATTTTTCTATATTACCCTGTATTTGGAGTAACAAAGAAAGCATTTAAGAACAAGTCCTATATTTTTCTGCTGAAGGGAAATAACAAACACCAACATTCAAATAGTCACATACATGTTCTAGAGACTGCAACAAGGGAGTCAGTTCATCCTTTTCAAATCAAACTTTACCCTGGAACAGCAGTCAAGTAGAAAAAAAAATCCCTACTTTTATTTAGAGACTTGTCACACTGCAAAGCTTTTTTGCTACTATAAGGCTAGAAAGACTTACTTGAAGACTAACAGATTCTGAAGTACCGTTTTTCATTAAGAAATGCAGCCATAAAACTGAAGTTAAATACACACGAAGCAAAGGTACTGGATTACATAAAATTCACATAACAAAATTCACATTGCAGAGTCATGCCCAGCATAATTCCGGTAGACACAAAGTTGCTGTACATAAGTAAAACTCCAACAATGGACATGCATACGTAGCAGCTTCCCTTCATCCACTTACCATTAAGTTTGCAAGTGGATGCAAGCACATGCAACAAGAGTATCATCAGTACAAGCACTGCACATAGCTGCAGGCATTGAGACAAAGTCTGAGGACCACGAATTTCAAGACTAATAGAACAACAGGGATAAATGGTACTAATAAGTGTAACTAGACTTGAAATTAAGGGGCCTGGCTTCTGCAAGCTCCAAATTTAGATCAGGGACTCCACCTGCAAAGTGCTTTCAAACCACGTGACAAGAGTTGCTCTACAGGTGGAACATGCTTTAGGCTGCTCCTTCATGAGAAACCCACAGGGCCCTTGTCACATCATGCAACCAGAGCATAGGTAGTGCCACATACGAGGTTTATGTTCAACAAAATGAAAGGCAGAGACTCCTGAGCTCTTCAGAAACATGGTATCTGGACAAGTATTACATGAATTGTGTAACAGAAGCCCAGAAGCAAGCTCCAGCTTGGCAAGAGGTATAAATGAAAGTGCGTGCACATGCACCATAGATGCATGCCTTCTAGGAAGAAACTGGATCTATCACATGGTGCTGTAGTACTCATCTGTTCAAGGACTATGATTCAGTGCCTACAGAGCTGTACAAGGACTATGATTCAGTGCCTACAGGGCGTGTTGGATTTAGTACAGATGCACAGATTAATTGTACACCACATACGTGTCTGGCTGCTGACAGAAAAAGGCTACACACACACACAGTTAAGAGCACTCAGAGAAGTTAAATCATCTGCTGTAACAGGATTGATTAAAGCCTCCTTGGCCTCAGATTCACCCAGTGCAACTACAGAAATCTTCTGTATCATCTCTGTTGTAAGGAGTCTCAGAATAAGTGAAGATGGTTAACTTTCACGATAGACAGGGTTTAGTTCGAGGCTTGTCATGCCTAGCATGGGCTAGAACAAACATTACCTACTACAGAATTATTTGCATTGCCATTCATGAACTTACGCAATTTATCAGGGACATCTCATGTAGCAAAGACACTGCCAAAGAACTGGATGATTTATGGGTGTTCTTACAGCAGAACCTCCTATAGCAGGAACTTTACAACACAGCAGACAGTTGCCAGCAATCCCTGAATATTGGAATACAACAAAAACGAGACAGAGGAAATGAGAAGACTTACATAACGATCAATCTCATTAACAAAGATATGCTTGTCACTGTGGTTAAACCAGAAAGTTACTTTTGCCTTATGGTACTGTCATGAGCATCACAGAAAGCATCCTAAAACAGGCAAGCCAACTTCATAAAGGACAATGCAAAACCCCTTTGGCTAACCAAGAGGCTTTCAATAGCTTTTTTTGTCCTTCAGTAAAAATTAATCTGGCTTTCAAAGATTTAATAACCAGACAAATATTAACTTATTCAATGTCTTCCCACCCAAATCTACAAATGGATGTTGGCCTTCTGGGCCTCCACCTCCCGTATTTTTGTGGAAATTCAGTTATTTGCTTAAAAATACAAATACCAGCAAAAACAGTATAAACACCCCCCCCCCCCCCCCCAATGATTGAGATCTACTAGATCTGAAAGAATGAAAGGTTTTCACCTGGATATACTTTCAGTCAATGTATCATTGCAGAGAAACTAAAGGATTTCACAGGGAATTACTAACCTTGCTCCTATCTTATAAACATGTTTTATTAGGAGTTACTCAACTACAGAAACTCAGTTTAATGTTGCAGTAACTAGAGAAACATGCATTTGATCGCCATTTTTAACTACAGACTATTTGCTTTCAGGTAATTAACATTGCTGTGCCTCAGTTTCTTATCTGTAATGAGGCAAAACGTACAACAGTACACACTTGGCTAAAGTTCTGCTATGCTTAGTCTTTGAATTCTGGTACAGCAAGAGTTGGTAAGGGTAGCATTGCATGAACCTTGAAAAGGATAAGCATAGAAGAGGCTGTTCAGTGTCCCTCAAGGCAGTCAGTGAGGATACACTGGGTGAAGCACACATGCAGAATACCTCTGAAATCTCTGCACTACTTCACATTACAAACAGAAGTTGCTGAAGCAGTACAGACTCCAAAGATACCACACTCGTATCCGGCAAAGATATTCATGTTAAACTCTCATGCGTCAACCTGAAAAATAACAGAAGTTACTGTTTTACTGCTGAAAACTTAAGCTTCTTCGGCCTTACAGATAGTAAGAAATTAACTAATCATTTGAGACAGTCCAGTCTAATCCTGGACATAACAAACAGTAACTTCACTTCAATATGTGGATTATAGTTCTGCCCATAAAATCTTTTATTAAGACTATTTTGAATCAAAAAACCATCATGCAGATGTTCTAAATTGCTGATCAAGACATCCTTTCACTGAGATTACAAATAAACATAATTAAAAAGGAAAAGATGCACATGTTAAACACAACATGCTTGAGGAAAAAAAAACAAGTTTCATCCAGGTCAACCAACTGCACACTGATTGTTATTGGATTATTACAGAGGAGTGTCACAAGATGTGCTGTAGTTAGAATGTACTTGTTAAAAAACAACACTGAACTTAGATTAGGACAACTTTCTAAGATGAAAAATGAGTGTAAGAGTACAATTTGCATTCTACTAGGTATACTTAAATAAAATTTATAGAAAAAATTGCTCCCATGGGGAAGCCTTAGATTCAAAGATAAATTCATGGTCTTGACAATGCAGAGCTAGACTCAAACCATTAACAGGATCCAAAATTCTATCCTATCTCATATACCAAGAGTCTGAAGAATAAACCACCCCTGGAAAAGTACAACCAGCTTCTTGGTTTGTTGGTCAGCCAGAGTATTCTCCAAGATCACGAACACCATGCTTGTAACACAACAGAGAACACATACAATAACAGAGAAGTTACTGAGCAGTTCACAAGAATGTGGAAAAAGTTTTCTCAAGAAACAAGGTAGGGAAACAAGGCAAGTTCAGAAAGGTGGTATCTCTAACTCTGGGTTCCATGTCACATTCCTAATAGATAGCAGAGGGCATTAGCAGCTGCACTCTCTTTGCCAACTTTGAAACCTGCAAATAAAATGTGCCATTCCCACAAGAAATGGCTTCAAAACCCGTAACTTTAGGCATACAGAACTTTCCCTAGATGGTATCACATCCTACTGATATGGGGAAAACAACCAAACATGAAGGACTGACAAGAACTAATTGATGCTAGTTGTGAGAAACCCCATATTTGTAAGGCAGTTTCTCAAGCCTCACGCACTGCCTTTGCACACGTACACAGCACTACAAAAGCAATGCATGGTAGGAAATGAAACTACAAGGAAGCAATTTCTTCATCACCATAAACCGCTGTACACACATTGTCAAAGTTTTGATTATCATAAGGCATTATCAAACAGTATTTTACAGGCATTTAGTTTCCGCCATTGAGCACTCTGCCCATCATAGGAAAGAGCTGCTTCAGCACTCACTTATGTCAGGGATCACTGTTCCAAAAAGGTACACTGGGGTAGTGCCAAGCCACTGAAAGAGATTTATTTCAGAAAACAGTTATAAATTTTCTACTAGCCAATAAAAGCTACTACCTAAAGGTAGTGACTCTCAACTTCCTTCCAACTGCAGCTTTTCCTACTTTTTGTCATAAGCCCACACTCCATAAGGCCAAAGGCAGAATACCTACTTCACTTCCTTCGAGATGTCTGTCACTGGTAAGAGCAGGTGAATACCAAAAGGGATCATTCCCCAGCACACAAACTCAAGTAGAATTAAGTCATGCTTATACAGAATGACATGGAAGTTCAAAAGACACACAAGTACACTTCTCCTTTTCACCTTAAGTCCAGACAGGGACAAAAAAAAAAAAAAAAAAAAAAAAAAGAGATCAGCCCACTGATGGATATACCTGATCTATTCTATTCTTCTGAATGCTTCTGTTGATGAAAAGGTTTTCAGTATAGTCACTGTACTCTAGAGTACCCTGAGCTCCCACAAAGCTACTGTCTCACACACACAACAGAAGAGCAGCTCTAAAATTCCTGGTTTAAATTGAATTAATATGTCACGCTACCAATTTTATGTGTATCAAAGTTTAGTTGTGTGTCCAAGTAAATAAAATGCTTAAATATGGGATACGCATTTCACATCTTACACCATTTTAGATATTTCCAATGGAAGAAGAAAAAATAGTGAAGCAAAGAACCCTAAACAACTCACTCTCTCTTTACACAGAAATTACTGTTTCACACAGCCACATCAGTACCTTTCATGAGTTTACAGAAAACGTGTTCTACAAGAGAACACCACAATAGTTTAGTGTTTTAATCTGAATTTATCACTCCATTTCATCAGAAATCAGAGCTCCACAAAAGTTTTTTTTAAACAATAAAATGTTTTGAAAGCTTAAGAATTAATGATGTTTTTAATAAGTTATATTATTTGTGCCACTGTTCATGACTTTTAATCTGTTGACAGCAAATTTCATCTGCCATCAAGCTGCACACTTACTCGCCCTCAACAGGCTTCTCTGATATGCAAGCACTGTTATCAGAAATATTCAAATCAGTAAAGCACTCAGAAGAGTTGCAACACGGTTCAAAGTCACTACTATAAACACCAGTCCCAGCATGCAAATTTGGAGCTTTCAGCCTTTTCCTTAGCCTGTAACTCTGTGTTGAAGAAAAAGAACTTATTTCTGGCCTGTTTACTCTTTAAAAATGCCTAACTGGGTATTTTAAGGAAAAATGAGCACTTCTGAATGACTGACCTTTAAGACTTTGTTTCTACTTTCAAAAATTCTAACGAAGTCTACTTTTCCCCATTTACAAAATAGATACTCAGAAACTAAAATAGACAATATTGTAAGTTAGAGAAACCAAAACCTGTCCACATGCATAGATTTTTTTTCCATTTCTGAAAGCAGAGAGCAAGCAGTTCCAGATGCTCAGCTTAGTTAGGAAAGACATAAAAAACCTGTCCTACAATTATTTGAGGAAGAGACCAGGCCAAAATAATACAATTCTGGGAGAAATCTCTGCATATGGAAGCAAGTCCATGGGCAAATTATTCAAATATGAGGTCAATTTTGAACTTTTCTGAGGTGCTAGGGAGAATGAAGAAGTATCTGCAGCTACCAGCCTTGTTCTTATAAATCTCTTAACTCAGAACTATTCAAAACATTAATTTATACAGCTGTACTGTATTAAGGTTAAGTGCAGGCAGGCTTTCAGCCTACCACTGTTACTTGACTAAAAGGGGAAGTTAAGCAGGACCTAGTATCTGCTCCGTCAGTCTAGAATTATGTACTTCTAGTTTTAAAACATTCTTTGATTTACCCTGTCTCTATATAGCTATACTCACAACGAAATGCAGAAAAGTATTCTTTATTGGTAGAGAAGTCTGGCAGTTTGTTCCTTTTCATGACAGAAAGGAGATAAAAATCAAGGGATGCCATTCCTGGATGCTTTTAATGTTGAGATAGCATACAAACTGTAAAAGCAATTCTGTTGTACATATATGAACAAGCACCTGCAAAGAAAAAGGGTGAATGAAATACCTCCTTGTAAGTGAAGGGAGTCTCCCATTATATCCTAAAGTACATACAAAACTAATATTAAACAAACTGGCACAAATGTGCAGAATTCAAAGGCAGGCATCAAGGCAATCAATCCCACGTTAGTTCCGAATTCACACTGACAGCAGAGATTGCTTGTGACAAAGACCACAGGACTGTATTTTTCTCCAAACTTTTATTTAAAGCATTTGCCTTCACAACTTTGATGGGAGGACATCCTTCGAAAGGTATTTACAAGACAGTAAGTGGTTCCTAACTTAAAGATCTGTTAGGAGATCTGAAATGCCCGTTTCTCCTCCCCACAAAAGAAAGATCAGTTGGCCTGAATTACCAGCTTTTTTTTTCTCCTTAGAAACCATCTAAAAGCAGGAAGGATGCTGGAATTTCGTAAGACAGACATAACCCTTTCAGGTCCCCCATGAGTAAGTTGTCAGTGACAACAGTTTATCGAAGTTGGATTAGTAAGAATTACTGCCACTTTACAAGTCTGACACCATCAGAAGAAAAGCCTTGAGATACACAGGCTTAAAAACCTGAAATTGAAAGTGAACATGATGAACTATAAACGTTGACAAGAACTGCTGCAAATTTATTTAAGCTTAGAAAGAGCTACTAAACAGAGGTAGTGGTAGGAGGCAATATTAACCACTTTATCACCTGTCCCCATTATCTCCCGGGGGAGACAGGAAGACACATCTTTTATTGCTGTACAACACGAAAAGGTTAGCTGCGAGAAAGAGCAGGAAATGAAGAAAAATAACATTATAAAAATTGGGAGGGGGGGAAGGCTATTGTGCCAGGAACACAGAGCCATGCTATAATTGAGAAGAGAATTGTAACTGGTTCCAATAAAGCAGCTGTAGTTACGGGTTATGTAGCAGCCTGTCTTTTTACTGGAGTCAAACGTTCATCAACTTCTGTGTTACGACAGAGGAGTTCTGCCTGTCAAGCACTTGCAGGATTTAATATCTGGATACACTTACAGCTTTCCTCCATCTAACCATTAAAAACAAATCTCAATTTTCTTGTTGGCACGTTAGAGTCAAAACTGCGACTTTTCATCAATCTTCTTTTATTCTAAAGGCTTTACCATTCATACAAATAACCATGCTTCAGAGTTAACTCCAATCCCAAGAATACACAGCCCTCAACTCAAAATGCCTGACAGTCAGTCAACACATTACTGTTACGTTCTCAAACAGATTTCAGTTTTACTTTGCATGCTTATTCAACACCATTCCTCCCAACTCCTAAGAATAAACAAAGATTTCTCTCCCATTTGCCTTACTCTTTAAAGACTGCAACAGCACCAAGATTGTTAAGTACTCAGGAGTTCCCCAGAAAACTCAGTTCTGCCACCACGAACGCTACGCTTACGCAGTGAGACTGTCTTATCTTCTGAGTTTACAGACCAGATTTTTTTATCCGTGGGTTTTGGTTTGGTTTTTTGTTGTTTTTTCTTTTTTTTTTTTAAACCTTCCACCCTATCTTTCATACAGCTGAATCTAGTCCTTCTACTTAACATAACTTCCACTGTATCACGTGAAGAAAAATACTGTCCACCCTCATGAGATAGTTTCAAATGTAGCCATCTACAGTCAGATCTAATCAAATGGTGCTTAATGAGTACTGAGATATAAAAGAAAAGAAAGACTTTGTCAGTGTACAACAGAGATAACAGCAAAAAGAATTTGCTGGAATATGTAAAATCTTTTTCATTTCCCCTGACACCACTTATAGCACTATGCCAATTATTTTAACAGTAGCTAGCACAATAATCTGCCGTACAGTTGGAACAGCAATCATTTCCTGCTCATCTTTACACACATGCACAAAAAGCTGCTGCTCAGCAAGCAAAATTCTTTTCAGTTGTAAAAAAGTCATTAACAAATACTTTTTGCCAAATTACCATTTCAGTTACATACACAATTTATGTCACTTTTCTACTAAGATGCAATTTAGAGTTTTGGTTTGGGCTTCTTCGTGAATACGAAGCCACTACAAAAGATAAGCCTCCCAATTATCTTTAAACAAAACAGTTTGTCAGAACTCTCTGGGGAGGCTAGTACTTATCTCAAGTTTGCTTTGAGACAACAGGTTAGCAAAACAAGGTCTTAATGACCACAGCGCAGAGACAAGTCACATTTGGAACAGATTTCTGAAAGGATCAGAAGTGCAACATTAGTTTGAAACAAATCTGAACCTGAAAGAATGCGCTGTTTAACTTCTCGCTAGAGCTTATGTTTAACATTGAAGTGTAAATCAGCAAAATCTTGGATCTTTAGGATATTCCACTAACTGCCAGCACTACGTATGCCTACAGTTTCCCAGGCTACTTTCACTAGCAGCACAGTGTCACCAAGCATAATTAGTATTTGAGGGTGAATTAAATTCTAGCTTTCCTCAATAGCATGCTATTGACTGCCTTTTGATGACCTTCAGATTAGGACAAACTGTTCATAGTTTTTAGCTGGGAAAAAAAGTTTTCATTTCAATTTTGCCGTTTGAGCAGGTTCAACTATGTGTGTTTGTGAAACTGCTCCTTCTTTACTGACACTAAAGGAGACTAAAAGCTGCATAAGTGATTAAAACAGTCACAAGTCCAAAAACTAACCTGTTGTAAATTGTTGTTCTGATTCTGATGAACTACTCATCCTTAACAGAACAGGATGGAAACATGCAATTTAGACCATGAATGCATAACACAAAGTCAACGCAAATTGCCAGATCAGAGAAACACCTGCAAACAAATCTTCCCAACCCATCACTTACTGCTGAGAATCATAGAATAGTTTGGGTTGGAAGGGACTTCTAAAGATCATCTAGGCCAACCCCCCTGCCATGGGCAGGGACATCTTCAACTAGATCAGGTTGCTCAGAGCCCCCTCCAACCTGACCTGGAATGTTTCCAGGGATGGGGCATCCACCACCTCTCTGGGCAACCTGTGCCAGTGTTTCACCACCCTCAGCGTAAAAAATTCCTTCCTTGTATCAAACCTAAACCTACCCTCTTTTAGTTTAAAGCCATTCCCCCTTGTCCTGTCGCAACAAGGCCCTGCTAAAAAGTTTGTCCCTATCTTTTTTATAATTCCCCCTTGAAGTACTGATAGGCTGCAATAAGGTCTCCCCAAAGCCTTCTCTCCTCCAGGCTGAACAACCCCAACTCTCTCAGCCTGTCCTCACAGGAGAGGTGTTCCATCCCCCTGATCATTTTTGTGGCCCTCTTCGGGACCCGCTCCAACAGGTCCATGTCTTTCTTATGCTGAGGGCTCCAGAGCTGGACGCAGTACTCCAGGTGGGGTCTCACCAGAGTAGAGTAGAGGGGCAGAATCCCCTCCCTCGACCTGCTGGCCACGCTTCTTTGGATGCAGCCCAGGATACGATTGGCCTTCAGGGCTGCGAGTGCACATTGCTGGCTCATGTGCAGCTTTTCAT
This sequence comes from Aptenodytes patagonicus, assembly GCF_965638725.1. Taxonomy (NCBI): domain Eukaryota; kingdom Metazoa; phylum Chordata; class Aves; order Sphenisciformes; family Spheniscidae; genus Aptenodytes; species Aptenodytes patagonicus. The sequence goes on along the minus strand of NC_134950.1, from coordinate 10,032,935 downwards.
CCACCAGTACCCCCAAGTCCTTCTCGGCAGGGCTGCTCTCAAGCCCTTCATCCCCCAGCCTGTAGTGATACCGGGGGTTGCCCCAACCCACGTGCAGGACCTTGCACTTGGCCTTGGTAAACCTCATGAGGTTCACACGGGACCACTTCTCGAGCTTGTCCAGGTCCCTCTGGATGGCATCCCGTCCCTCTGGCCTGTCGACCGCACCACTCAGCTTGGTGTCATCTGCAAACTTGCTGAGGGTGCACTCAATCCCACTATGTCATTGATGAAGATATTAAACACTACTGGTCCCAATACAGACCCCTGCGGGACGCCACTCATCACTGATTTCCATCCAGACATTGAGCTGTTAACCACTACTCTCTGGATGCAACCATCCAGCCAATTCCTTATCCACCAAATAGTCTATCCATCAAATCCATACCTCTCCAGTTTAGAGAGAAGGACATTGTGGGGGAGCATGGAGGCCTTCTCCATTCACAAATAGCAAGCCTAGAAGGGCATTTTCATCGTTGGCTCACTGAGTACTTCTGACAAGAAGTTACCGTCCACGAACTTCAAGAATTTCCCTGACCTGCTTGTCACAGCAGTATGGTATTCCCAGCTGATGTCTGGGAAGTTGAAATCTCCTATAAGGACAAGGGTTACTGATCCAGAGATTTCTCCTAATTGCCCACAGAATAACTCCTCAGTGCTTACATCCTGGCTGGGTGATCAGTAGTGGACACCCACTACAACATCTCCTTTGTTTTCCATCCCGCTAATCCTCACCCAGAGGCTCTCAACCACATTATCGCTAACTGTAAGGGCTGCACAATCAAACCTCTCCCTTACATGTAGTGCAACACCTCCACCTTGCCCGCCCTACCTATCCCTCCTGAACAGCCTGTAGCCCTCCATCCCAGCACTCCAGCCATAGGACTCATTCCACTAAGTCTCACTCACACCAATGATATCATAGTTCTGGGAACCAACCAAGGCTTCCAGCCAAAGGCATCTGCAACCACAGCACCCATACCCACCTGTAGGGGCAGGGGGCTCCCCAGCCCCCCTTAACCCCTTCCCTCCCCACGAGGAGCCAGGGAGGCTGTTGGGTGTGGGGCGGAACACAGGGAGCATCTACATTCCCTCCTGGGAGACCCCCAAACAGAAGGCCAGAGCAGGCAACCCCAGAGAGTCCTCAGCAGCCAACAGACATAACGGACTATCTGCCAGCACTGCGGCTCCCACTGCACAGCCCCCGGGCACTCCTGATGCCCCAGCTGCTTCAGCCTTTTGCCCATCCCGAAACCTTCCAGCCCAAAGTAAGGGCCAACCCCGACCCCTGCAGCCTGGGGATGCTCTTGGGGGCAAGAGCAGAGGTGACTGCCAGCAATCACTCCCGTCTCTTTCAGGCTCAGCGAACCTGTGCGAACTGTCTGGGCAGGAGCAGCCCTTCCTCACAGCCTGGGCACCCTCAGTGGGGGTGGCACCCCAGGCACCCCCAGCAAGTACAGTATTCCCATCTGCTCTGGCACTTCTGCACCTTCAGCATCCCTGACCCCTGGGCACCTTCAGCATCCCTGACAAATCCCCCCAGCATTTTTGGCACAGGGGTTCAGCAATCCTGCGTGAGGATTGCTGCCCTTGCCTGGGTGATACATGCCCAGTAAATACAATTTACAGAGAATTTCCCAAATACTTGAGGCCATCTCTCCCGTTTCACCTCCTATAAGCGAGTCTCCTCCCCGATCTGCAACCCCGTCCTGCCGGCACAGCAGGTCACCCAAGCTCCCCACATGCCTGGCACAGAGCCGGGGGACATCGGCGATCCGGACCAGCTTGCCCCTGGAGGGTCCCCCCTGGCCCAGCATGGCTCCCACTCACTCGCACAGGTCTGCAGATGGTTCCATGCAGCTGCTTCTTCAACCCCCACGTCTTCTGCATCCAGTGGATGAGCACCAACCTGCCTCCACCGGCCACAGAACTGTGTCTCTGCTGGGTGCTGCCCTGTGGGACACCCCCCCCCCCCCGTTTGGGCAGCTCCTGGGACCCCACAGGGCCAACCACAACACTTTGCATCTTTCAACCTTTGGGGGAGAGCAGTGGCCTCAGCCCCCCCCCAGTGCTGCTGCTGTGCTTTTCCAGGTACCAGGACATGGAGAGGCAGTTTGCACAGCTCAGCCTCTCTGACACGGCCACCCCCATGGGGGCAGCCCTGGGCAGCAACATCCCACTGGGCAGCAACATCCTCCTCAACCACTGTGTTACCCCCACATCCAAGCCATTGGGGACCCAGCAGGTGACCTTGCACTGCCCCAGGAGATGCTACTGGATTGGCCAGCCAGGACAGTCCCAGCAGCGTCCCCATGCCTGGGGACCCTAGTGGCACCAGCAGAGCCATCTCCCACTGCAACATCAGCTTGCTCTCACTGCCTGTGGAGCTGCTCACCCCCAGCTACAGCATCCCTGAGACCTCCACCACAGTCCTGAGCCTCGAGCAATTCAACACCATCGGGATGGGGCCCCAGGAGCCATGGTGGGATGCAGGGACAGACCTGCCGCTGCCCCAGTCTGGCAGGCCAGAAAAGCAGGGGGAAAAGCTGAAGAGTACCTTTCCAAACCCACCCAGCAAGCACAGGGCTCTCGCAGCCAGCAGTAGGATGGGAAGGTGGGATTAAACCCACAGCAGGGATGAGATGGAGATGGGGGGGTGGGAAGTGGTGGTGTAGTTGGGGGGCGGGGGTGTTATAATAGTTTTCTTGATACCTTTGCTCTTGTTTTTTCATGCAGCATGCTAAACTACACATAGGCTATTAACTTCAGGAAAAAGCGAAGCCACCAAAATAGCTACAAAAAGTCAGCTTACACAATATTTTAATACAAACAGGAATCACTATAAAAACCAGTCTGAACTACACCTGCTAGCAGAAAAATCCCATTTTCAAGCAGTAAAATCCATCAAGTTCAGTTTCATGCAGACCAGTATCAACAATCCAGTTTTTATAGAATTCTCATAAAGGGAAGAAAAACAATACTGGCACGGAAAAGCAACCACACAATAAATACAGCATTATCTTTATGCAGACTTGTACAATTCCATACTAAATGAGACTGTCTAACACTGAATAACATTAAGTGCAGCTCTGTTTGAAAACTACAGTAGCTGTTAATTGGCAAGTATATTCTTCCTGCCCTTCTCTCTCCCCCTTTTCGCACTGTTAGCTTCACACCAACAAAAGGAGGGAGAACTTGTTTCTTTTCCATTCAGCAGGTTAACCTGTTTCTCCTGCTGTACACAGTAGCAAAAAAGACTCTAACTGAAGCTTAACTCAGTCACAAAATTTGGATTTGCAGAGCAAGAGATGCTAACTAGTAGACTGATGCAAGTTTGCAAGTGATGGGGGGGCACTGGTGATTAAGAGCCCCACATCAGCAGCTTTACAAAGTCACCTTCCACACAGAATAGTGATAAATGAATAATCATTCAGCATCTTTAATAACAAGGACTACCACAGGAAGGACATTAGATCCTGATTTAGGACTACTTCAGAAGCAGTTCTCGAGGTACAGGATTTCCTACCTAGTGGCCTTTATCAAGATAAGGGGACTAGCTTCCCTCACCCTCTATTTTTTGGTGTCAAAAAAACCTCACAATCAATATCACAACCATCACTAGCACTAACTTTAAATACATTGATTTTCAGCACTGATACAAGAATAAGGACACACATGTTCCTATTTTTACAGAAGTTATAAACTGAAGCATTACCTAAAGCTGAATATCCCCTTTGTAACAGAAGCCTTTTTTTCCTGGAATATCTTTTCTTTGCCTTTATACTTGCTAAAAAACGAGGACAAACAAAAGCCCTGAACTTTCTCCTTAAAAGTTGAAGGATCTTGACACTGAATGTAGACTATTACCCGTTAAACTCAGATTTATTGAATGCAGACAGACAAAATGATTCACACCAAATGTTCACCTAGTCCAACACCAGATAGTTAGGGAAATATTCTTAGGACCACTTCAAAGGTAGCGCAGAGACTGCCTGAACTAGAAGTTATGTCTGCAAATTTGATAGCTATGCACATCTTCAGCCTCTTCAACCAATACTGACAGCAAGTAACACAATCCAATTAGGTACTGTGTGAGGAAAACAAGCCTGATTTATTTTACACTTATCGCTTGATAACTGGGTGCCAACTTCAGGTGCCATGAAGAAAAGTTACTCATTCCCTGTCAGCCTGTGCTATACTCATTCCCTGTCAGCCTGTGCTATACTCATTCCCTGTCAGCCTGTGCTATACTCATTTATTTCATAGACCTTTATCACATCGCCTCTCAATTTCCTTAAAATCAAGGCCTAAGATGTTTAGGTTAGTATCCTATCTTTATATTCTAAAGATTTTCAATCACCTTAAACATTAGTTTGGTCTATGACCAGATTTTACAGAAAGCAGGCATGTATATTAATTTACTGGCCAAGAAACTAGGTCAACCATTTTCTGAAATCCATGCAGATTCTATCTCTGCAAACAAGCAGGAAAAAGGCGATGATGGTATGACAGGTTTTAACTCTTCAGCCTTTATTAGAGCAAGGCTGTTCTTCAGAAGCTTCATGGCTTTTCTTTAATCCCTTGCTAAAGTTTAGCGCCCTGGATGACTGTACTCTTTGAGAGTGGCATCTGAACAGATCATTAATCCGTTATTAAGCTAACAGGGCTGCACTTTCAACAAAGTCCATCTCCTGCCACTGCCACCTCTTCTCCTCCCATCTCTGTTTTCCTGAAGGTCTCCCCTTCTTCACTTACCCTACGACTCAAACTGTAGATTTATCAAGCAGCGCAACAGATGAAGAGTAAGCATATAGCACAGAAGTCCTGGATCAGCCATCAATCACATCACAACCTTCTGTTCCTACCCCAAAAGTACTGGGAATTTTCATTCTCCTCAGCTGCAATGAATGCCAGGAGAACTATTTGTGTGGTTGTGCTAGCCTCTCCCCTGGCTCAGAGGGACCACCAGTTGTGCTTTGTGGGGTGGGCACTAGTTTTTGGTGTTGGTTTGGGTTTGTTGTTGTTGGTTTTTTTACTTACTATAAAACTGTACTTCAGTACACTGTCCATATCCCAGTCTGGGGAAAAACCCCCACCCTTACAGTATTACCACAAAGAAGATATCATTCCTATGACTATGGAAAGCCCATTCAGCACTAACTGTATAATAAATGGAATAAAAGACAAAAATATTTGGCTGCTGCACCTTCTATTCCTTAGCTAGCACACTATTTTTAGACAAAAAAGTCTACCATAAAACAAGAAGTTTAATATTGATGCTCGCCACTTTGGCTTCTAAATTTGTACTGAGCACAAATTCATTTTGGATCAACAGATGATAGGAATCATCATATTCAGACCTATAAATGACAAAATTATTCAAGTACCTATAAAAATGGGGAACTAGCAGTATTGTTGTCCTCCTGTCCACACTTGTTTGCACACCAGTGTCAGCAAACCTGAATCCACCAGCTCAAACTCCCATCTCATACCAACAAGGATACATAGCATTTTGTTCCCACATCCTAAGAAAGCGGGGGAGGGAAGAATGGGACTTCACACCCCTTTGGATTGAAATTATTTAAATTAGGGGATAGGTTGCTTTTTTGTTTTACTTACATGCAAGATGTCATTAACCATAATGTCTTTTTCATAAAGCCAAGAACACTCACACATAGCTATGCTTTCCCTATTTTGCATGCACAGTACAGTGGTTCTACGTTTATTTAGCAACAATACTGAGCCCTCTGCAAAGGTTTGCTGTAAGTTCAGAACAGGAGAACAGCCTACATTTCATGTTTCCTTCCTTCTGCAAGGTTGAGTCACATCCTTAGGTCTCCTTTTAGAAAGCTAACAAACCATGTTAGAAGAAAAAAAAAAATCGTTAATGGAAAAGCCTCACATTCAAGAGAACATACAGCACTGACACAGGCCACAGTTGAACTCTGGCTCATTTTCTGCAGTGACACAGATGAGAACTGCACACCTTTTTTCCTGTTAGAATCAAAATCTGATGCTCTGCACAGCCCAACAACTTCATCAGAGGATTTCAGAGATAAATGGAAGGCTTTAACATTTATGAAGAGTGAATTAGCGCAAACAAATTCCTTGAAATTACTGTATTGAAAAAAAAAAACCCAACCCTCACATACGGGAAAAAGCAGAAAGTTCAACTACCTTTAAAGACAATACCTTTCTAAAGAGCAAGTTCAGTATAAAATTAAGATCTCTATTTGTTTCCTTTGATCTCTCTAGCACTTCAAATAAAATAAAGCTTTTATGCTATTATATTTTAAGCCATGACTGCCAGCAGAAGAAACAGTTCTTGCCTTACTTCCTCTATTGTACCAACATGAACATCACTGGGTTAACGTGGATAAGTTCCCTAGTTAAAACTACTATAACCCCACAAGTTGTTTGTTTGAAATCTGGACCAGTTTCTATTTTGCACAGCCCAACCAGTACACAGGCCGGGGCAAGCAAAACTGTTGACTTAAAACAAGTAAGTTCAAGCTTTAGACAGCTACTTCTATTTATGCAACGTACTACTACAGTTCATTTCATCACACTGAAATGGATGTGTGTCTTCAAATCATCTACATTACACACCTGTATGATCAGAACAATTGAACAATTGGGATTAGAGCACCTCAGCCAACAAAGACAATGAAATAACATCCCAGATCTGCTGGTACAGTTGTTTTTGTCAGTACAACTTTCAACTGCATACTCCTTCTATCAGATTCTGAAACAAACAATTACATATCACATAGTAGTTAATATTGTGTTTAAATATATTTTTATATTGATATATTATAAATAGTATATTTATATGTATTACACATTAGATTATGCATTACTATCCACGCTTTCCAGTGAGTCAGAAGCTGGGCAAGGAGACAAATGCAAATGTAATAATTTTCTTATAGATACGATAAGCAGACAGAACTGATCCCCTGTTACCAGGCAAACAGACTAGACAACACATTTCCATCCTTTCTGCTCTGGATAGGCTAAAGGCCCTGATACACTGTTTCAATCTTGATATGTACTGTAGTTTTCTATAAACACAGGTTTAGATAAAACTAATACACGTAAGTCAATTGTAAAAGGTGCAAGTCTCACTAAGCATAGGACAGTTCCGTGGCTGTAGCTTTCAGAAATATTTTCCAAAATAACTTCTTTGAAGTCTAGCTAGCTATTAAAACAACAGTGCAGCATATTTAGAAATAGCATGGTCATGTTTTTTATTTAAAGATTAAATCAGTGCCATTTTGCAAGGTACAGTCCACTATTTGGCACAGGTGCTATAGCAAAGGAGGAATTAATCATTAAGTTGCCAGGCTGAGGACACGACTGCTGTGTCAGAGACAAACTTCCCCAGAAGGTTTTTTTTTTTTTCATAATTAACCTACAAAATTTGGAGGGTGGGCGGGGGAGGAGGGGAACCCACCTAAGAAAAGACGACCACCTTTTTCAAACTTGTCCAAGACAAACTGCAAAAGTCAACCAGATTTTCAGAATTACTCCCATATAAATAAGAAATGTATGCCATTATAAAGTCTCGGGCAATAACAGATGCTGACAAATGAGAGTTGCATCTTTCAAAAGGTATTATCTGCAGCCTATGATAAGCACTATTCATCCTAGTTAATAAAAAAATAGGACATGCTGAATTTACTACTTCTGCTCAAATGATACTACAAAAGCTTGAAGATCAGTTTCACTGCAAAAGTAAGAACTTTATCCTTTTTTTCTGGAAGCAGTGTTTTAGAAAAGATAAGAGTAGTGCTCATGGCTCTTCACAAAGAATAAAGGTTTGCTTCTGCACTGCAACTTTATTCAGACCCAAAAGGAGCATTTGTCAGAAAACCAGACTACTACAGGCACAGAGCCTGCCCCAATTACAAGTACTGAGAAACCCTGAAAACCACAGCGTAAAGGGAAAAAAAAAAAAAAAAAAAGCCATGTCCTGTTCAACAAGCCATCCCCAATTCCAAAGCATAGTTCAAATGAAACCTGTCTGGACTTCTGGCCCGACTGGCCCCACATTCAGAGCTGAAAAACAGCCCCTAACAAGCATGCTTCCAGGATCCCTGAACCTGCTCAGTCAGAAGGAGGGGCGGGGTGGGGTGGGAAGAAAAAGGGAAAGTTCAAAGACAAAATTCAAACAATTTCCTTTTCAGGCAGTTCTAGCCTCAACTTTGTAGAGATGATTACAAGTATTAATGATGCTAAATGAAAGAAGCACTAGGATAACAACCAGAGCTATTGTACTACTGAATTAGATGCTACTAGTAGCAGTTACTCTAAACTTTCTGTTTTTACGAGTATTCAGGGGAGAATAAAACAGAGAAAAGTATGGTTGGTAAAAGCAAAAGAAAACAAAGAATGTTATCTATGTCAGATATTTCCTGAAGTACAAGCAAGAAGAGCTTTCTACATAAATGCCAAATAAAAGAGGATTAGAAAGGACAGAGCAGTAAGAATGAAACTATCTGATCAGTCGTAAAAGAAGAACATGAACCCTACCTTCCAGTTACTTCTATTACAGTGTTCACAGGCAGGACACAGCCTTCGCGTTTCCGTTACAAGCCTATCCTGTAATAGGAGTCTCAGCAATTTACAAAGCAGAGCACAGCTGACAGTAGTAAGGAAGAGATGACGTTACACACAGTAACTGGTTGATATGAGAAAAAGTACTTCTACGAGGTGCCCTCCTTCAGTGAAGGGCAGCAGATGAAGTGTAGAAATACATACTCTGGGACCTCCTAAGGCAAGGGGAAAAAAGAATACCTTAACTAAACCAGCTTTAAATCAAACAAAAAAATACACAAGAGCACAAGTACCTTAAAGAATTAGGGTATTTATAAAAGAATAAGATGACTATTCAGACATATCTAACAAGGCTTCCACTCACTGTCTTCATTTTTTTTCTCTGAACTTCCAAAGATGAGTTGTAACAATAGCTCAAATTAAGATTGAACACTCTCCTTGAAAAAAGATACACTTAAGTACCAACACAAAATAGCTTATTTTTCTTATGATTATGTTATTAAGAAATATCTTGAACCATTAAATCAAATCTGTGCTCGTTTACAACACATGATAAAAATGAAACACCCAATCCTTTTGCCAAGAACAGCATTCTACCAGGACTAGAGTAAATACATTTAGTTGTTTTTTTTCTAACACACTGATTCAGAACCAGGAAATAGACCAATTCTAAGCACAACAATTGTGCTTTTCATTTTAAAGAAAGCATTTGGCTTTCAATTTTTTTTTAACATGCAAAAATACTAAGACCGAAGACGACATGTTCTCTGAGGAAGTTAAAGCTATATAATTGTGGAAGCTAAACACAAATTACTTGAAGTTAGTAAGTGATTTTTAGTTCTTTTTCTGAAGCTATTGCATATACATCAACAACACAAAATTAAGCAGCACTGAATCATTCTGGCAGCACTGTAAAGCCAACACATTGCGAAAACTGAACTATATTGTACTCGGTATTTTTTATTTCCTGACAACTGTCAGCAGCACATAGTGTGCCCTCATGAGTGAGTGCATGCACACTTGTCCCCTAGCAGAGAGGATCTGCCCTCAACAGATGAGCAAGAGCATAAGCAAAGCCTCTATCACTGGTATACCAAAATAGAGGCTTGAAAATCACTTAAGTATTTTGGCCAGCAATTAAAATACTAGTTTCCTAAAAATACATGTGGTTCTACATCAGCTCAAATTTGCTTGGGATACAAACTACCTGAGTACTGTATTGAGATATAATATAGCTAACTATACTGAAGAGTGTGTGGACACACACGCAAGCATGTGAGTGTACGTGTCTTTATAGATATACACACACACATAAAAATCTATACACGCAGAGAGTAACTATAAGATACAAACTATATCACCTTATTGCATTCCCATCCTCTGGCGACAGATGGTTGTTGGTTTGTTGTTCTTTTGTTTTCTTTTTTTTTTTCCTTTTTAAACACAGTTTTATCATGACTGTACTTCCTTTTCTTTTTTAGTGCTGCTACTCCCAGCTCTCTCCTGACTCACCCACACCCAGCTATGCTTCAGCATGTTGCACGTCATGTTCTTTTACGAAGTGTCACTACAATTCTTACTTGAACTGAAGATACTTAAATTGCATAAATCCACCCAGAGGTAAAGGTGGGCAGAGCTGACAGATCACATAACTAAACACACAAAGAACCTGCATAAGGCCAGAAAACAGCACCTGAGGCTCTCATTGTTTAAAATCGTTGTTTACGTGCCCTTTTCCACATGAAAGTACCTCAAGTTTGAACACTAATGTTTGTCACATACCCAGTATCTCATCAGAAGCCAGCTGTGCTTCTAAGAAACCCAGAGTACAGATTGACTTTTCAGATCAAAAGCACTCCTCTGATCATTCCCCTGAGGGCCCTAACAGGGGAGAAAAATCTCTACCTCAAGACCTGGAAAGAGATTTGCTACCAATGAATGCAAAGCTTTCAAGAGAAAGCAGGTTTCCACCAAATTTAATCTACAGCAAAAGTGTTTCTAGTCCTGCTAGCTGCAAAGCTGATCAGCCAAATATTAACTGAACATAAGCCAACACAGTAGGCCTGGCAAGAAAAGACAAAAAACCACAGCTCCATCAGCAGAGGCTGCTGTTCTTTTCTTTACCCAGAAGTAAATACTTTTTTCTTTTTTTAAATACTATACAGTTTTCTAACCAGCATATGCCTCATTCATAGTATTTCTCTTAAAAAAGAAGCTCCCAAGAAAGACTAAGTGATGAGCTAGTAAGAGGATTCAAAAAGAAAAAAAAATTCAAAAAAACCAACAGGGTAGCAAAGGCTTTTTACCCTTCCTTCTAATGACAGAAGAAACAGCAGCTTTATACTTCTTACATTGGTTGATATGGTTTCTCTTCTAAAGAGAAACTTGAGAAGCCACAAGGCTCTGCAAAACAGAAAGAGCTTCTGGTTCCTCCTTCCAGTGGCAGAGGAGGACAGAACTCTCTGTCAAGTTAAACAGCTAAGCAGAGCAATGTGGACGACAGAGAGTCCCAACTGAAAAATAAAAACCAGCTCATTCCTCCTTCCTTCATCATAAAGGAAAGAAAGGAATTCATTGCCCACAATTCTGTTAATAAAGCCGCACCACCACTTCGCCTTTTCCGTAACATTTAAACACTAAAAACAGGTGTCTTTTTACAACACGTGGCATTTTGGCCCTAATGCTGTGTGAATGCAGTACAGCTAAGGAATGCATCAATACCAAAAGTTTGTGGGAGTTACTAATACCAGAGTATGAGATCTTGAGAGTCACACAATGCCAGAATTAATCCTTCCTCATTTCTCTGAACAAGCAATGTATTTATGCAAGAAGAAACTAGAAATAACTTTGCTTACAAAATGAAATGGACATGTTCTGCTGCTGTGATGAACAGAATGACCTTCAGCGCTGCCACGTTCTCCAATTCCGTTATGGTAGCTACATGTCCAAAGAGACTATAAACGAACAAGAAACAACTGTGAAGTTAGAATATAGTATTAAAATGGAATCATAGCAAGAGAAAAGCAGCGACTCCGATGGGGATGTGGCTGCAATATGTAAATTAGTCTAAAAAGACTCAGGTTCCAGTCATTTCTAACCATGCAAAACTAGCTGAACTTCTCTTCTTCGTGCCTTTGCTCATGTGTAAAATAGGAAGCAAACCACTTCCTCATCTCACTAGACCATTCTGATAATAAATAACTGTACAGAAAGCAGTGCCAGTCTATCCAAGAGGAAATTCATTGCATCTCTGGGGCAATCTAGCAAGAGTATGGTATGGTATTAAGCAATGAAGACAAACCATTGAGCACTTGTTCACTAAACTAGCAGCAGCCACTTCATCCTGGGGATAAAGCAAGGGTCTTAATAGAAGAAATGGCATACAATGATGTATTCAAGGCTGCTTTCTTTCTGCAGTTTCTTTACTTTTAAGCACTGCTTTGCAGCCTAACAGAAAAGACCGAGTATAAACTCTTAACTAGGAGATGAGCCCGGACAATTCATCCTTGTAGCTATATGGCACGTCACCAGACTCAGAACTATTTGCTCACAACACCAGTTTCTACCACTTAGAGATACATATTAAGCTAAAGTGGTGAAGACATGATGGCTACAAATGGCAATAGACAAAACTCTGTATGTTTTATTTCACTGTAGTCCCCTCCTTACAGTTTTTCTGACTCTACTTTTACCATCCCGAGTTCCCTGTCCAACAGACCTATCTGCCTTCTTTACAAAATCCCAGCTTCTACTCTTACTTCTCCCGTCCAGCCTTCTCCCCATCAGCTCTCTTTTACATATTTTCTTTGTCCAGCAAGTCCCCATTTCCCCTGATGTCCCCAAGATGCTGGGTGAGAGGCAGCATCATTCCCCACACACTCCCTCGGTACCTGACTGATACTCTCCACACAGCTAACAAGCTCCCAACTCAACCTCTCTGCTAGTTTTTGAACACCTTGTCCCCAACTCAGCCCCAGTTTCTAATTAATATTCTTCCCTGCTTTCAGCTCAAGGCAAGCTGCTCCTCCTCCTAGTTTATTGCCATCACTCCTCACCTCAGCTCTCCTCTCCATTCAAACCCGTTTCTTCACTCATGCTGCCTGGCTAGGTACATGTTTATTAGACCATGAGTTTTCGTAGGACTGTAATGGGGTCAAACTAAGGCCCGTTCTGGACTAGGGACAGGGAGAGAAGCAAAGCAAGAGACATAAGCCCTGCAAAAACACTCCGCTGTAAAGCCGAGACACACTAGAGCTATTTGAAGAGCTGTCAAAAAATTTTAAGACTACAGTTACAACATCTGTTCCCAAGCCTCACTTTTGGCAGCTACTGAAGTAGTTTGACTGAAATTCATTCGAAAACCTGACACAATATTAACATCAATATTATATAACATTATTTGCTCAGAGTATTGGGTTTTAATCAATATTCTCTTACACTGCCGTTTACCAGACTTTACTGACTCCCACCTACAGTAAGTTCTCTGCCGGGACACGATTCTACCCCATGTTTATTAAGAAGCCATAGTTACAGAACATCGGATAGTTTCTCCATAACAGGTTTGAACATTGCTAAAACCAGAAACTTCAGAAAAGATAAGAAAACAACTTGGGTTTTGCTAGACTAGTTGAAAGCTCTTGTAAGATCACGCTCTGAACCTCACGCTAGGAGATATCAACTAGGTCATGTTATTCTGTTACTACTGCTAAGAAATGAATTCAGCTCTGAACTCTGAGATGCAGAGGTAAGAACAGTTAAAGCATTTAAAGTACTGTTTTAGTGTTCAGGAGAATATGACTTTAGCCAGTTGCACATGGGAACAAGCAGCAAGTAATCTTCTACAAGAAGTACCCAGAGAAAAAAATTCCAAAACTATCATTACAATTCAATTGCCTGTTCAGCTGACAAATCCACATCTCCCCACATAAGACTTCTACACGCAAGCAGGAAATCTAAACTCTAAATCAATTAACTACTATCCATAAGCAATCCTTACATAACGCTCTGCCTTGTCCGTATGATCTTCATTTACATAAAAGGTCATCAATTTTATCTTTGAGATGAAGCCTCATGAAGTCTAGTGGTTACATATTTCACTTCCACATTAAGAAGGAACAGTTTCAAATAACCGTATGTCTCAGCACATAAAAGGTGCAAATATAACAAAAAGAAATGAGCTGGCTTTTCATGCCCTGAATGCACTTTGCCTGAGAAGCTTCACTTTCAGGGACACTAAACAGGAAGGTTTTGTTTTAAAAAATAAGAGCTATGAATATATTTCTTATTAATTCTTACAGCTTTTCTTTTTTTCAGACTAGCAGTGCTAAAATTCAGAAAACTACTTTTTTTTTTCCAGTAGAAAGGTCAAACTGATCAGAAGCTAAAACAAACACCTTTGTTGTCCAACACAAAAAGACAAAAATTCCCCTTCCCTGTAAGGATGTTACCCTCAAGACTGCTATAATAAAAAGGAGAACCAGCCATCATCCAGTGCCACACCTGACTGGAAGCATATGCAATTAGATCTAACTTTTGAAGTTATACAACTGCTAGAGCCACTAGTCACAGAAACAGGGCTTTCCAGTCAGCTGATTTACAACCAGGGCTCCTAGGAACTCATCTATTACCTTGTATAGTACACCAGAAAAAGTTACTCACGCTAACACTCCATTTCATTTAATCGTCTAGTACTGAAGGAGAATCAGAGTTGCCTCATGGCTGAATTTAAGAGTCTTTTGAACTACGCCAGTTAAATAGAATTTGCTCACAGAACAGCCTCCTGCTACTGGGGAATGGTTAAGCCCTGTAGTCTGAAGTAAAAAGTGCTTTTAAAAAAATGTATCTATATCACTTTCTTACATATAAGGTGATTACCAATATAAAACTTTTTTTGCCTGGTGGTCACCGATTCAGGTGAAGTGTTTGCTGATGGGAATCAGCCTTCCAGACAAACGTATTAACTGCCTACAGGATCAAGCTTTAGGTTTTGGTGTGGGTGGCAGACACAAGGCCTGTTCTGCAAGGCATGCTATTTTTGTAGCTACAGCCACACCAACTGAATGCGCTCAATCTCACAAGCTAAGCTGTCCCAGACCCAGTTATACTATTTGCACAGGGACCACCTGGGAATCCCAAGTGTTGTAGATATAAACCAGAGAATCAGCAAACACTTAGTAAACAAGACCGCAAACCATAGAGCATTTCCACTGAACAGGAATAAAAGGATAAAAATAAATCCTCCCATACAAACATTATTAGAAGAAACTAGTTTTATAGACTTGAAGATTGTACATAAGTACAATCTCTTTGTTTCAGAGATATTTAGTCTCCAGTTTTTCCTACAGTCCCACAACGATTTCATGTAGTAGGAAAAAATGCTGGGTTTGGTCAGTCATACATCATTCCCCAAATGCAATACTAGAACTTTAGGTTAGTGCAAATAAGGCAAACAACCATCTTTCCTGATATACACAAATTAGCCAATACTTGTCTAGGTACTAGAAACAAAAATCCTTTTGCTAGGTGCTGAAAAAGTAGTGTTAAAGAACACTCAAAAATAGTATGTAAGTCTGGTACCAAAAGTCCTTTTACAAATCAATTTCATGGCCAGTATTAACATTTCCAGAGTTAACCAGAAATAGATTACTAAACATTTCACTAAGACCACCTGATTCAGTAGCAACAGTAAATGAAGACAGTAGCATAACCAGATGACAAAGGTTGTAACAACAGATGTGAGTTCATAAGCCACATACACACATTGAGCAGGACATTGTCAGCCTTTACCTCACATCTACGACTGTCTTACAACTACCTTGAAATTCAAATCAGCAAAAGAATGAACCATTTTACTTGCACCTTTCAATATGCTTTGTCTGTAACTAGTTTCACTATTTCCACAGTGAAGGTATTCTCTGTGCATCAGGCTTTCACATGACCGAGAAGACAAAATGCCATTTCTAAAAAGGAAAATGCAATTAAAACCACAGGAGATGGGGAACACTGGAGAAAGTGCTGTAACTAAAAATACTTTCAGCTTTACCTAGTCAATTCTAAAACTGTTCATTGTTTGTTGTTGGTTTCTGTTAAGCTCTACTGTTTATATAATTGCAATACATATACCTCCAGTAAGCACTGAAATTGGAAATGTGAAACAGCACCTACAGAAGAGAGCCTATTACTCTCAGCAAATTTTAGACAGTTTGAAACACTCTGCCAGCTGCAGCAGCCAACTTGTGGCACTCGAGAGAACATTCCTGAATCACAGAAGGGGGGAAACTGAGGTGAATTTATAAGAGATCCTGAAATTAAAGGCAATCAAATAAGCCCGTCTTCATACACATGAAGAGAAAAGCAGACTTCTCCACATTGGGTAGTTAGAGGTGTTAAATTTTCCACAGTCACAAGGAAGAAAATACTAAAATTCCTAAGTAAAGGTTATGTATCCATAGATTAATATTAAACAAAGACTTACGATGTATGCAAGAGGACCATCCACATATTCATAAGTGCTCTTGATACATGCAAATGCGTGGGAGTAGAAAAGATATCAAAAGGTGCATACAACTGACCATCATTTACAGCTGGAAAATACTCTGAAATAAATCTTACTCTGCCTAATTGATGCATGTATTTCAGGTGCCACTGTTAGCAAGTAGTGCCAATGCTTCACATTCCCCAGTACTTAACTCTTTCCAATCCAAGCACAGCTTCCTTCATATCCCCAGTCCTCTCGCTCTCATCACCTCTGAAACCATGTTGATAGACTTGGAGGGATTCAATTGGACCAAAATGACTACCAGGATGACTCTGCATCCTGGTACTAAGCACAGGAGTTGGCACTGACATTCAAACCTTGTGTGGATTCAGCACATATATTCACTTGGGCTGCGTACCTCGCCTGTAGCGCATTTGCTTGACAGCTGATAGTCCATGAGATGCAATTTGACAACTCTCAAAATATTTCAGCTTTGAAAATGTATTTTCAAACATTTTTACGATGAGTAAGTCTTATGAAATTGATTTATAATATACTTCATGAGTCATTACCTTAAGAGACAGGAGTCATTCTTCTCAACTTAAGGCCATCTACATCAATGACACAAACTCTGTGTAATTATACAAAAGCAAGCTTTTAGGAAGGACAGGCAAAGGTGATGACGGTAGTGTAAATCAAGGTTATTTTTTCTTAAAACAAACACACACAAACCTGACTGCTTAAAAACCAAATCTGACTTCTTGCGTGTAGCTTTAATTTTGCCTGTCTCTACTACAGGGTATGTGTTAGTTCCATCTATTCCCTCAGCTGGCAGGCAATAACAAAAAAAAAGGGTACTGCAGGCTGTTTGTGTATTTGTATTCTCCTAGATACACAGCAAAGGGAAAAAACCCTGCATTTATGTTTACCATGCTTAAGCAGCTACAGAAATCTGAAGTGACCCCTACATATACTTTTCCAAATGACAGAGACAATTTTTGTTACTGTATTACTCAGTAATTCAGCTGTTAGCAATACCAATATTCCCCATCCTTCTGTCTCTTTACAGTATTAATTCCAGGTGTCTAGTAAGCACCATTAGAAGTGTGGTGACAGACACTTTGTATTAAGTTCCCTACATAACTGTCCCTAAGTCATTTTAGCTATTGCAATCAATTAATTTCAAAATTAATTATTCTGCTAAAATATATAACTACCGAAAGACACAATAAAAAGTAGTTTCCTTTTTCTCTTTATCCAGACATTAAGACTCCCACAAAACTCAGATAAGGGGACAGGACAGTTATGTATGCAAGAACAGAATCGGCTAACACCACGTTTCTACAGCCAGCCAGGTTCCTGCAGGAAAGGTTTCACATGAAGAGGCAGAGAATTTCAGAATACAATCTCTTCAATAATCCGTCACCTCAGGTGGCCCCAGCTAAACTGCAAACAATGAAGAAAATCTAGAGCACCTGACGACAAATGGAAGTTGTATAACAGACAGGGTCGAATTCATTCCTTACTTTCATACAACCGTGGTATTTCTTGACAGGGATATTTTAAAACAGATTCTGGGATCACTTCTTTCCACGGCCGCTACTCTCTGACAGCTAATATATGCAGTAAGAAATCTGACAATTTGACTTGGATAAAAAGCTATCTACTCTTCTACTGAAAACTTCTGTTTCAACAATGGAATACTCTCTGTACACCAGACGAAAAACATTGCTACTTCATGAACAGCAGTATCTTATTCACATGGTTTAGGATTTTACCATTAAACTTGCCACACAGAACCGATGACATTTTGCAAAACAATGCACCTTGGTAAACAAAGATATTTATCAGGTGGAACATTCTAAGTTTGTACTCACACTCCAACCTTGACAATAGTAACGTCAGGCTAACTGCTAAATGTCTCCTGTCCTATCTGCCACAACCTACTATAGAAAATGCTTATTAATTTAAAGGTATATTTAAAGTCCAAGCAGTCAGAGCACAAAGAAAGAAAACTTTGTGTCAATGGGGGGAGGGGGGAAAGTTTGAGCAAAACAGACTTTGCAGTTTCTAACAACAGAAACAGTAATAAGGAAGAACAGAGATTATTAGATCAACCCAGAAAATGTTTTACTGCTTTGAGGATTAACATACATGCTAATCAACACTTGTATTTCCATACTACGTTATCAGAAATTCAGAATGACAGATTTTAAATGTTACTAAGACTGCACTATCACAGCAGAAAGACAGCTGTCATACTGCCACTGGTATTTGGATCCAGGATGCTGATGCAATGGAACAGAAAAAGCAAAAAGAAAAACCCTTCAAGAACCTTCATAACACACAGTCTCTTGATTTCTTTGCTATCTGAAATGTTTCTGAGACAAAATTTGTTGTATTTTATTACCACGTAAGATATGACACCAGATTAAAAAGTAACAAAATAGAACGGAGTTGCACGTGTCCTTATTCTTAAATCACACAGGAGAGAATTAAAATCCAATTAAAGTTTGATTTTATCAGCTATTTAATGAATAGGGTAGAAACAACACCCTCCTGTTACAGCTTCTGAATTCGCCTTAACCCTACCCGGAATTACAGTCCCAGCATCACAGCTACTGCACACAGAACGGCAGGATACACCCTAACTACGACAAATTTGCAACGATTTCTGAATTCCGCTTAACTCACGGCATGTTTTAGCTACAGTCTGAGAGACTGCAGATGTCCTTCCAAGAGGCTTCCTCCTCCTGGTTAACCATTAACACTGTCACTCCGTTTCTCCGCACCCCGAAGCACGACCCGCATCCCGCCGGGGCCGGGAGCGCAGGGCTGCACCGCACGAGGCAGGCTGGGGGCCGGCGGGGCGGACGCGCTCCTCGGACCACCAGCTACCGCCACAAGCCGGTCGAGCTGCGGTCGCCAGGGGAGTTGCCTGCGCTCGCACCAGGGAGCAAACCGGATCCTCTGCCTCCGACCCGCCGCGGCGAGGGGAAGGAGCCCCGCCGGAGAGCAGGGGAAACCCAGAGCAGGGTTATTTAGCACAGGGCAGGTCCCTGGCAATCGGCGTGGTTTCCCCAGGCGAGGGAAGCAGCGGCCGCCGCTTCTCTCCCCCGCCCCGAGGCGGGAGGCCCCGGCGGGCGGGCAGCCCCCTCCTCGCCCTGCCGGGCGCCCCGGGCAGAGCGGGGACGGCGCCGCGCGGGCGAAACGGCGGCGGGACGGGGAGGGCAGAGACGCGGAGAAGTTGCGGAGGGCTGAAGGGAGGCGGGCTTGGCCCGGGGAGGGGAGAGAGCAACAGATGGGAGCCGGGGCGGCGGGCGGGGGGGAGCCCCGTCCCCTCAGGGGCAGGCCGGGCCGCGGCGGGAGCGGGGCTGGCGGCCGCGCCGCCAGGGCTGAGGGGAACGCGGGGGATGAAGCGAGGCGCCCCGCCCGGCCCCCCTCCCTCCAGCGCCGCGGACACTCACCGAGCCGCCCCGCGGACGGCGATGCGGACGGGAGCGGGAGCCGGAGCCGCCGCCTCCCCCCGCTCGGCCGGAGGCAGCGACAGCAGCAGCGTGGCCGGAGCCCCGCGCAGGGGAGGGCGCGGATGGCGACAGCGCCGGAGCCGCCCGCGCTGGGGGGAGGGGGGAGGAGGGGGAGGGGGAGCGAGCTGCACAGCACCACGGGGGACCGGCCGTGCGGGCGGGCGTGCGATGACCCGGATGTACCGGCGGGGGGGGGGGGGGGGGGGGGGGGGGGCCGGCAGGTGACTGCGCAAGCGCGCCAGGCTGCCAGCGCACTGCGCATGCACCTGCTTCGACTCCGAGTGTCTCAGGCAGGGGCGGGGGAGCGAAACAGAGGCGGGCGGGCAGGCGAGACAGCGAGTGGGTCAACCTCCTTAAAGGGGCCGCCGCGCAGCCTGGCGCCCGGCGCGGCCCTGGGAGGGGGCAGCCATCTTCCCGCAGCTCCCGGGGTGCGGGGCTAAGACCCCCCGCCGCCTCCCCAGCTTCCACTAACAACTCATTAAAGCCACTGACTTAACATTATGGATCGTTGCTTAAGCCAGCTGTGTGATTTTGATTTTTTTTAAGGCCCGAGTCAGGGGTTTTAAATGTTCACTGTTGGCAAAGCCGTGATGGGAAAGAAAATAAGGGTCCTTCTTTGCAAAAAGCAGGGTTGCTGGCTGAAAGTCGTGCATACATTTCTCCCCAGGTGGATCATGTTGTAAGAGCTAAGAAAAGTGGAAAGTTACATCCCTCAGTGAGGTCTGCACTGCCAGAGCCCCACGCAGGAAGAATGTCCCACTGCTCTCATGGCCGATGCTGTACTGCTCTCCACCTCCCCTAAAATGTAAAAGATAGGCCAAATGTATTAAGAAACAGAAAAGTATATTTTAAGGGCATTTCATGGACCTAATTATGTACTTTCCTCTCTGTGTACACATCCTATTGGTGAAGGTTTCACGTTTTCCTTGCCTGTATCGTAACTCTCAGATTTTGGTGTCGTTACACTGGCACATGGCACACCCTGAACTACTTCTACTTCTGGTATGGATAAATGTGCCAAAGCAGAGGGATAGCACAAACTCCCTGTTTTGGGGCTTGCTTCTTTAGTAAAATTACACATATACACACAGAGAAAGAAAAATAAAAAGCTCTGCTTGTTTTTTTCTTAAAGTAACCTGGAATCTAGACAATGATTTTCAACATTTTGCCATGAAGTCTCATCTGGCCTTCACATTGAATGGTTCTTCCGAAGCTGAGGGACAGCTCACGCCGCGTTTGGTGAGGCTGTGCTAGGAGCGGTTCAGAGACCAAGCAGGACAGCCAGGCAGTAGCATACGGATACGGCCAAGACAAAACTCCCTGCAGCCTCAAACAGTAGAGCATTATCATTGCCAAAGGTGATTATTCAATCTGAAAGAGGCAAACAAACCACCTGAAAGTCTAACCACTTCTGCTGCTTTCTCTTCAGAAGCCGAATACCAGTTTGGTAACTGCCAAATATTAGTGAATACCAAGTTCCCCCAAACCCACTTTGAGAAAGAATGAAAATGGAAAGGACCTCAGAGATTTGTACATTACGATATATTTATCTTCTTTTTATTATCTTACCTGACTTAAACTGATAAACTTAGTTCCTCTTGTAACTTGGTAGGATTCAAGATGTATGGATTCACTACACTAATAACTTCAAAGTATTCTAGATGAAGGAGTATCCTGGGATATAAAGGAAGCCATTTGCAAATATAGTTCAGCTGCAAGACCGGCTTGATGAACTCAAAGGAAATTACTGCACTTTAGTTTTGGTCTTTGGGTAACATCCAGGCAAGACCAGGGCTGGTACACCACGTACCTGTCTGCTGCCTGCACCTAAGTAGGGAAAGGGGAGTGCTCAGGCAAGCCTTGGAGGCGCTCGGAGGATAGTGTAGATCGGAGCAAATAGGGGAGATGTCCAGGAAGATATGAAATGAGACGTTCACAGAAGCAGCTTACGGGCAGAATGGCAGAAGAAGAGAAGTCCCAGTTCTGCTTGTGTTTGATTTGTGTAAGTGGGTAGGCTGAACTAAGTGCTTGACATGACTTTCACTTCTGCTACGGGAAAGATTTTTTGCAACTAGCAGATACAAATCTTGAACTGTAGATTGATGCACCCTCCTTCCTGAGATGATGGCAGGTCACTACCACATCTCCTTCTTCTCTGAAGTCCGCAGGCCTTTGAAAGCCTGTGTGCCAGGCAGGAAGCGATCCAGGTCCCACTGAACTGAATTCAAGGGAAGCAGAATCATGCTCTGAGTTTATGTTGGACTCATTACTGTGTGGGCTTAATACAAACCTGGGGGCTCTCACCTCTCATACTACAGAACTTTGTCTTGTTACACAGAGCTAAGGAAACCATACACCAGCCTCAGGGATGAACGATTTTTGATGCCCATAACATTATAAACTGCTTGGGGCTTGGCAGGGTGGGGTGAGACAAGGAAAATTTCCTTGGAAGGAAGGTTTCCTTCCAAGGAAACCGTAAGCAGGTTTGTAACAATATTTACTCCTTAGGGCTCTCCAAAATTGTAAGGTACCCTTGATTTGGATCTCTCATCTTTCAGAAGTACAAGTAAGAATGCGCAGACCCTGAGCATCACCAGTGCTTTAACAGCAGCTGCATACTAAGACATCCACATCCCTCGTAATAATTGAAGCATAAAAAATTATTGAACACTCTGGAAAATGTTACATGACTAAAAAACTCACCAATTTTCCAATTAGTTCTGACTTCACTTTTAATTTCTTAATTGCTTCTTCTGAATAGAAAATTATTTTACCAGGTTATTACTTCAATAAATATAAAAAACAAAATTAGAGATTATATTCGCCAACAAGTATCATAAAATAAGGGAGTGGTAACAGAACATAACTGCTCTTATGCTGCGAAATGCCTGTGGATTGTTTTGTTAGAAGGAGTATTGCTGCCAGGTAGATATAGCTGACACTTAGGAAAGAAAACAGGTCAGAGCGTTTTCATAGGGCAAAGATTATTAAGCTCCAAATGTACTACTGGATGTGTATGTACTGTACACATGTGCGTATATACCAGTGACAAAAGATGACTTTATTTTACATATAGATGGCCAGACAGGTAAATGAAACCACAGAAGCAAACCCGCCCTTAGGTGCCACGCACAGTTAGAATACTTCGGCTACTTTTAAGCTTAATGGTAGCCTAGGGGAGAAAGCCAAAAGGAGAAAAGGGAGTCATCGTCATCCTCTCCCATTTGCACCCAGCAGGGACAATAGAGCGCACTGCCCACTGACAACAGCCTTGTTTGTCTTGGGGGGGAGGACACCACTAACTTTCCCATTACATGGATGAAAATAGAAAGTAAGCATTCTATACCCAAAGATTTTTTTTTTTAATTTTTAAAGAGAGGAGATTTCTTACAGCAAAATTTCAAGAGTGGAAAAAAGAGGCAGCTTTGCGGAGATCCTTTGTTACATGGTTGTGGTTCATAGCACCTTTCAGTTCGGATAAAGCTAACATCAGGTTTTGCCCTCCTCCTTCCCGATTTCTCCACCTTCTCAAGTGCACGGCTAGTAGATGAGGGATTGCAGAAGCAGCCACATTCACACTACAGTGTCCTTTAGGGTTTTCATTTTGGATAGTACAAATCCTCTGATATAAATGTAGCTCTTCAGAAATATAAACACTTGCAACAAAATTTGAATGATCTACATACATTTTGAAAAGCGCAGACAAAACAAAAAGCCAAGGTCAAATCATTGGATGCTTACAAGGATGCTTGAAGTGCTTCCAGATACTGTAATGCCAAACAATTACAATGTTTTATACTTGCATGGAGACAGGCACTCGCAATCTTAAAAAGCCCTCCTCCCCCTAAAGGTCATTTTGATATTTAGGTGGCAACTGGGGAAACGGAGGCGCTTCAGAAGTTCATTCTTTTTACTCTGACAGACCTGGTGAAAATCTATCCTCTCCTCGTGCTCTGCCCCAGTCACTTCATGTGTCTAATTACATTAGTCATCTCCTCTTCTGCCACTACAAAGTCTGAGATTATTTTCGAGTTCGCTCATCTGTTGATGCAATTGCTCCCTGCAAACGATCAGCATGGCCTCTTCAGATGGGAGCCTCAGCTAATAGATGCAGCACGCTCTCCATTAATGAACACTTCTTTAAGTCAAATGACGCAGGAGAGTTCAGTGTTGGACCATGATTAAAGATAATGGTGATTTTGCAGTATAAAGCTCTTTTGTTTTTACATTTTGCTGTCTTTCCTCAACAGTACAGCTCACCCGTATGAGACAGGGAAGCAAAAAGAGGAATAAAGAGAAAATGGCAGGTGTTAAGCCAGCATTAGAAAGAAGACTGTAGACCAGTAGGCATAAGGGAACGTGGAAAGAGGAACTGCAGCTATTTTAATCATATTTTATCTCTACTGGAAAATAGAAAAATAAATTATAGTAGTAGACCTGTTACAGAATAGAATAGAACATGGTATTAGACACCAAGATCTTTAAGCTGCTTATTAAAGGTTGTGAAATACAGAATTTCTTCAGCAACCACCGCATGGACACCATTGCACTGAGAAGTACTTAGAGCAATCGCAGTGGTAAAACCTATGCTGCTAGCCAACAGGTGAGCTGGCCAGCAAGAGAGGAGGCCCGCTAAGCAATCGAGATAATCCAGCATTACCAAGTTCAGGAGGTCACGGCCACAGACTGTGCTTCCCAATTTATGGCACTCAGGTGAGGAAAAACCCAAGATACACCCATTCTTCATCAGATGTTTGCTTAGTGTAGTGGAAAAGCTTCAGCAGGTGCTGGGTCATCACCTCTGCTCATATGAAAGGCATCTTTCTTCAGCAGAGCTCCTAAATGTCACTGGATTTATTCACTCTGGGTAGCAGTTTGTGCCTTTAAGTAAGTGCTTCACTAAGTTGGGGAGGCTGTGAATTGGGGAGCGATGTAGAGTGGCAGGCGTTTCACTTGACCTCCCATTAGCCCTCAGTCAAGCCAGTTTATAAAACAAAGTAACCCGCCAGGACCATGGTAGGAAATAAACCATATATCTGAACTGGAACTTTCTCACAAGCCTCTCCCCCCCCCCCCCCCCCAAATGTTTCAGATCAATCAGCAGCGTAATAGTATTCCAGTTAATGGACAGAATCAATGTTTCAGAGAACAGGGAAGGCAGTATTTAAGAGGGCTAGACTGTCATTACTCTCTGAAAGAGAATCCAATTTTTTGTTTGGTTTTTTGTTTGTTTTTTTGAGCAAACACAATTGTGCTGCCGTGATGGAAACAAATATTCATCGATTTCATTGAGAATTCTGCCTACCTCAGGAGCATGAGACTGGTATTTTACTTTGATCACATCCTTTGTAGCGATGTAATCATTGGAGGTTTTTTGTTTATTGCTTTTTTTTTCCTTTTTCCCCAAAGTGCTTAATTCATTTGTTATTAGAAACCCTCAGAATAGCATTTCGCTCATAAGTGATTTTTGGGCTGTGTCTAGGTGTTGCCAAGGGACATTGTGAAAAGACCATTTCACTTTGTCTCAGCTGTTTCCTTTGCTACAGCAGTACTTAGTCTCCTCTTCAGATCACAGGGGATGTTGCAATCTTTTGGTCGGGAAATAGGTAAGTTAATTAAAGCACCTCAGGGAAGGGCTCTGGAGAGTGTCAGTTCTCAGGGGCCAATTTCAAAACTCAGTGAACAAACACGGACTTCACAAAACAACAGCGTTAGGCATCGCTGGGTGAGAGATGAACAAGGACAAGCTGAGCCCTCGGGCTGCATCCCATAGCATGTGTTCCTCAATCTCCGGTGGCACGACTGCAAGCTGAGGGTGCTCAGCACCCCACAGGGCTGCTGTGTCACTTGCCGCTGTTCTGTCCTTACACCACTAGTTTGGTTTGAAAGGACCTGGCTGTTTATTCCCATCTGAAAAGCAGAATTCAATTTAGTCAAAACCTGGACTGGCTTTGCAACATTCACTTGAACTACTATAAACCAAATCTATCTTCATTTGTGATCTAAGTGATGTTGAGTACAAAGCTACTAAATAATGAGAGAAAGAAGACTACAATTTAGTTATTGGCTCACCAACTATATCTACCTTTTTAAAATAACACTGTTATGATACAGTCGTCTGCTGTATCCCATTATACTGTTACCTTCATGCAATTCCATCAACATGCTCCAAAGAGCAGCAGACGTTAAAATAAGTTTAGTGCACCCAATTGCTGAATGTAAAGAACTTTGAAGAAACCCTTCCCCAATCAGTACCCATTTTCTTGTAGACTATCTGGTGACCTCATATGAAGTGGGTAGGTAGCACTCTTTTTCTGTGGGAGAAGAAATTCCCAGTCACCTATCACCTGCGTGGTAGGTATATTTGGTTTCCAAAGTAAAGTCTTTGAGAGTGATCATTTTAAGAAGCCTGGGTAGCTAGAAGGACAGAAACAGTCTCCTTACTGCTCACATAAGCAAAAGCCTCTCTAACTGCAAGGAGTTTGCTAGCAGGGGAAATGGAAAGCCAGGACTTTTCCCCATACTGTAATCTGTGAGGGACAGACTGGGTGCAGACGAAGGCTGCCATAAAACAAGGCATGCACTTAAACACTTCCTTTGCTGAGCAACTGAAACACTGCACACCAGACGTCTTTCTCTTCCTTTTTCCTGAGCATGAATATGGCACCTAGGACTAAATCTAGCACCAGATGCAGCTGTTTAATATTCAGTTAGCAAGAAAAGGGAGTAAAGCTGACATTGCACGTTGCAATTACTTAAACTTATTCTGAGCTTACCCAACTGATGAAAAGATAGTATTTTTTATGTCCAGCTGATAAACCCCACACATGAGCTGGGAAACATTCTGTGCCTGTTTGTACCAACCTGAATACAGTACCATTTGAGACATCTGGGCTCCTGGAGTCAGAACTTAGGTGCATATTATGTTAATGATCAGACTAGAACAAGCAGCTTCCCACCGTGACCACGCTGTCTCTATAGGAACGCATCACAAACCAATGGGTTTTTTTAAATACATGGTCACACTCCTTAAGAATACTAATACTCCTTATTCTGAATGATTCCTGTCTCAGGCAGTGAACAAGCTAAAAAGTGGAAAGAAGCAAAATAGTCTTCTCTTGTGAGGTACTAGGCTGTAACTCAGAGAAGCTTAGACCATGTTTCTGGCCTTGGACTTCTTGTATGATATTGAGAAGACTAGGTAGCCTGTCAGTGGTACCTCCCATTCTGATAATTTCTGAGTGCCTACAGTGATACCGTTAAACTTCAATAACTTCATACGTAAAAAACTAAGTTGGAAAGATTTGCATGGTGCTTTACAGAAACGCTGGTGCAATTCCTGCTCCAAGCAGTTCACAGAGAACATAACATAACATTCTATGGCTTGCTCAAAGAAGACCAGTTTAAGCAGGGACGTGAAAGGGCCTGGGGAACCACGTGAGAACAGAGAGAAACGTAAGGGCAGCGAGACAGTCCTAAGTCTGCATGCTTCTAAATGGTTTTAATGGGGTCACTTCTGTCCTAAGGCATAACTACCGTTCGCATGACAGACTCTGGCCCTGAGCTTGTGAAAGGTTTTGCAGATGAGTGCGACAAGCTTGGGTTTAGTGCAGAGAGGACTGCACTCAGAGGACCTGAGTGTGGCCAGATGGCAAAGAGGGAGCATGCATCCTCACTGGAAGATTGAATGGCTACCACGAAATAAGGCAGAGAGTGGGAGGTGGCAGTGCAGGAGAAGACCTCGTGTCAGACTGAGGCTTGGACAAAGGTTTCAGAAGAAATGGATGGTTTTGGAAAGGCTGCAAAGGGACGGAATTACAATATAATGACTGTCAATGAGAAGGAATGGCTGCAGGTTTATTCTGCAATAAACCTTTAATTTGTTCAATGCAGAACATTTTAAAACCTTCCTCATCCTCCAGAAGTACAGCTATTCCACCCAATGATTCTGTTTTTTCTTTTCAATGTTATGTTCTTCTGTTATTGCAGAGAAATAGAAAATATATTTTTTAATTAGGAAACTGTAATTGGGTAGATAATAAACAACATGGGGTGGTTCAAAGATGTAGCTGTTTAGAACTCTCCTTGTTTAGAGCCTTTCTTACAAAGGCATCTGTTGAAGCCTGTTCTCTCTGCACTACCATCCTCCCTGCCACGAGAAATCGCAGGCAGCCCTGAGAGAATTTTGTCAGAATTAATCACAGATCAACTTCTTGTAAAGGCTTTATTTAATTCTGAAAGGTGCTATGGGAAAAGCACACACATACATACATGCCCCCAGAGCTTTAGGATAAAAGAATTAAAAATATGGTCATATGAGTTTCTTTCCCAGGAAAAAAAATAATACAGGCATTTACTAGTCAATGAGGGGGTTTGGGTTGGTTTTTTTTTTTTTTTCTGTCTGTTTGCTTTTTGTAATCCTTAAAAATGCTTAATACATTGCTTGGGAGCTGCATGTTTCACTTTAATGCAGAGTTAACCATTGCAATTCATTAATTGACTTTTATGTTGCCATTAAATGTTGCAATCAATTCAGCCTTGATATTCTACACTTTTATCTCTGCTATAAAAAAGCTCTATTAGCTTTACTTGGCTGAAAAACAATACAGTGAACTACCCTTAATTATTAATAATCTGTTTCCCTTTCAATAAAGCTTTTTAGACCTTTACTACAGTCCAATGATATATTTATTTGGTGTGTAGGGTTCAGAGCAATACAGTGCACTCTCTCTGGGAAAGAACCCAAAAATAACTATCTACTTGATATCAACCCAAGGGATTTCCTAAGGGAATGAGAGTATCATTTCAGGGTAGGTCATCAGTGGTTTAGGGGAATTAGACAAATCTGTGCCTGGGGAACAGATGCTTCAGGGTTTGTAAATGTGTGAGAGAACCTTTCCCCTTCTTGGTCACCAGTTCAGGTCCATCCAGCACAGCAGTGACTGGAAGCTATTAAACATCTATTGAACTTCTGGAGCCTCCTGAAACAAGGAGTGGGATTCCTAGCAGACACTTACTTACATCTTGGAGCCGCTCCTGCTTGAACTGCAGTCTCAACAGTAATACATAGACACAGGAACTGGGAGTAAGCATGGTAGAGTGAAGAACATTTTATCTGCTAAATGCAGTAAGTAATGCTTCTGGGTTGGCAACCCAGCTTTAGATTTACCACTGGCACTTTCTTGTTCTTTAAAAGAAACAAAATAATGTACTACAAAGCACTTACTTTGTTACAACCTTTCCTCACAAACTTCATCAGAAGGGCCCAGAAGACTTACAAACCCACACTCGCGGTGTCTTAGCCCTTGGGGAAGATAAAGGAGTAAAGAAGGATTTGATTTCATGCTTGGAGGCCAGTTCTGGGAGTCCTGGGACTCCCAAACTGCTACATGCTGCACATCTAGCTTTGACGCAGGTCTGCTAGGAGAAAGAGGAGACAAATGCTGAGCATTACAACCACAAACCACAGCTGTTGATGGGAATTGGCAAGAGACCAGGGAATGCCGGGAAGCATAGATGGCCTGCAGCAGAAGGTAGGGCTGAGCAGGGCTCTCTGACACTTGAAGCTTTTTTATTCAGCTCCTGGTGCTTTTCCATCCTGGCATCTGGTTTCCATGATAGTGCAAGGGAGGGACAGTATGGTGCAATTTTATGGTATGTTCTCCTAGGTTATGTTGGCACTTCCTTGGGTAAACATGCCTTAGCGCAGGCTCAGGTTCCCCATGCCCCTGGGTTCAAATTATTTGCAGCTATACTGTCTGCTTTAGCTTGCTGATAGCTCGTTCCAGTTGCCCCCATATTTCATTTGAGGAGGAGGGGCTCGAGGCTTGCGAACCATCCTCCTCCTTTCTTCTAACTCAGGACAGAGCCACGCTGAGGAGCAGAGACAAGCTGTGGCAAAGCCCTGTCAGTCGGCATAGCTGCAACCCGAAAAGCATGTGATGGGGCTCACAGCTCTGTGGTCCAGCGCAGGAACAGGTGAAGCTGGAGCCAGGCTTTGTGGCTGCTGCTCAGCTATGAAACCTTGTATGTACCGTGGTGCTCCCATTTCTTCATGCCTTTTTGAGTGGAAGCTCTTCAGGGCTCTCTTCATCCACTCATATGGTACATGATTAAACTGTGCCCAAATTCAGGCAGGGGCTTCTGAATAGTGCAGTAATATAAACTGCAAAGAGGATGCAAAGTTTTGATGGCTGAAAAAAGAGGAGAAGAAAAAAAAAAAAAGGAAGGGTTTTCTGTAATGGGATTTGCTGCTCATCCTCTTTTGTTACCAGTATGTGCAAATCTAGCTATTCCAGTCCATTATAGTCAACAATCTTACACTCAGTGGCAGGTGAAATGTCATACCTCGGGGTAAATTTTCACTGCAGTAGGCAGAGAATTTGTCCTTTAAATACCCTTAATATTAATGGGAAATTGATCCAGCAATTTAAACTCCAAGAGATACAAACATCTCATGTGGGACCATTTTCAAATGTGTTGACATTTTGAGTCACAAAATGAGACACGTTTAGGAACAAATGCAAATTCATTTCATTCAGGATTTGAGGTCAGCTGGATACTGGAAGAGAAATGTGCAATGAATGTTTAGTACGTTCATCAAGTATCTTTTAATCTCTGTACACTCAAGGGATTAACGTGGCATCAGAGAAAGGAAGGGCAATTTCTAAAGTTCCCTGTATTAACTGGTACATCCTCTCATGAGGCTGGAATCTAAATTCACCTATTGCACTTGCAATAATAGTGTCTAGGGCAAACGGAGGCTTTGGGATAAGGGACCGAGTTTCAGTGACCTCTGAAAATATGTCTGTCGCAAAATCAGATATGCTTTCATCTCTGAAAGCATATCCTGCTGAGCTCCACCTGGGGGAGTTGTCAGTGTTTTACTGATGTCAGTGAAATTCACGGTAAGACTGGAGCCCAACAGAAGAGCACAGGAAACAAAACAAAACACACCACGAGGGGGTAGCTTGCCTGGTTCCCAGGGGCTCTGCCCACTCTTCCAGCTCAGAAATTATTCAGCACACCGTGAGAAAGACGCTCTAAACAAACGTATAGGACACATCCACAACTGCCTTACAGATAAGGAATTCCTAGTAGGTCTAACCTTAACCAAACCCAGTGAAGTCTGAGAGTCAGTTTGGGCTCCATCCTGCAGAAGAGGGTAGGGCAGGCCTGGAGCAGCTTCAGAGAAGAACCAACTTGGCAAGTTGCTGGGTGTTAACTACCACCATCTGCGCTTGGACCAAGGCTTGGGATGCCCTGGCATGGCTGCAGGCAGGGTACTGGGAGCAGAAACAAGGCTCACCTGCCTCCTCTCCTCCTGTACTTCAGCAGGTGATACAGCTCCCAACAGAGGGGAGTAAAAGGGGCATCCGCTCCCCCTGCTGCCCCCCGGCAGGCAGGGCCAGTGGGGGCTGGCTCTGGTTTACCCCAGCAGCAAGGACACCTTCTGACTGCTCCCCAAAGTCTCCCCAGCAGCAGGGCTGATGAGAGGCTGGGGCATGCCAGACACGTGGGTAGTAATTCCAACAGAGTGTGTGTTATTATTTCACAGGGAGATTTCACAGGAAGCCCGTGGCTCCTCTCAAGTGGACGTGAGCATCCCCTGTTGCAGAAACCCCAGCTGCTGAATGTCCCATGACAGGGGGAGCATGAGGACTCGGATCATCTCATGCATGAGGAACCAGGGGAGAAGAACAAACACAGGGGAAGTTCCTCACCGAGGTCCCCCTGCAGAGCAGCCTCTGCCCTTCCCCTTCACCAGCAGGGCTGGTGGAGAGGGGGCTACATTTCTGGGAGCCACTGCCCAGGGGAAGTTACATGAATTTGGGCGCTCACTGAGAACACGACTTCCCTCACAGACACATGTACGACGGTGCCCAACAGAGTTAAGAGGAAGAGGAAAAGCCCAAACCCCGTGCAATATGCAAATGACCGTACTCAGCTCTATGAAAACAACTGCCCAGGAACAGCTCCAAACCCGCGCAGTGTTGGGCAATGTGCTGATAAGCCACGATCTCTTTGGTGGCCTGGTATCGGATGGTCCTCCCCAAGGGCTCTGGATAAGCGCTCCAGCCTGCCAGTGGGATCAGCAGGCACACAAGGTTATCAGGATCAGTCCTTTTCTACATGCTCACTCGAGCATAGTATTTTCCTTCTGGGCCCCCACTCCTCTCTCTTGCTTCACCAAACTGACTGACATGCTGCAGGAGTCTGGGGGGGAAGAATTTACTGGTCCTGTACCAGCTACATGATCTCACGGGAGCCCCATGCAAAAGCCTGCAAGGGTTTGCAATCTCCACCCGGGTGGTGTTCCCCCACAGAACAGGAGTTCTGAGTACATCCACCAACTGCTTCTCACACCAAGTAGTGTATTTTTAAGAAAAAGATGACAGACCAAACAGAACCTCAGCAAGTTAAAAAAATCATTTTTTTGGTATGAACAGCAGCTACAAGTCCTAGGCATAATCATACCTCGAATGCATAAACTATTTTAGAGGCACTGTGATTCATGTTACATCCAGGCATACAGCTGGGTAGCAGCAAACCTAGAACAGGTGCAAGTGGACCTAAAGCAATTTTGCTCATAAATACAATGATAGTAATGCCAATAACCAGAATGTCCGATCAGCTGTGTCTAAAGGGCAACGAAGCTGGTGAAGGGTCTAGAGCACAAGTCTTATGAGGAGCGGCTGAGGGAACTGGGGTTGTTTAGCCTGGAGAAAAGGAGGCTGAGGGGAGACCTCATCGCTCTCTACAACTCCCTGAAAGGAGGTTGTAGCGAGGGGGATGTCGGTCTCTTCTCCCAAGTAACAAGCGATAGGACAAGAGGAAACGGCCTCAAGTTGCGCCAGGGGAGGTTTAGATTGGATATTAGGAAAAATTTCTTCACCAAAAGGCTTCTCAAGCACTGGAACAGGCTGCCCAGAGAAGTGGTGGAGTCACCATCCCTGGAGGTATTTAAAAGAAGTGTAGACGTGGCACTTAGGGACATGGTTTAGTGGTGGACTTGGCAATGCTAGGTTAACGGTTGGACTCGATGATCTTAAAGGTCCCTTCCAACCTAAACGATTCTGTGATTCTGTCCTGGGCACAAGAAGTCCTGGTACAAGTTTTGCAACTCGGAGCCATTCCTAAAACAAACAATCTCCTTTCAAAGTGGTAATCCTGGGAAAGAAACTTGGTCCCAACCCTTAAATAGAGATGTGAGTGGCTGCTTCATTCACAGGGAATCCTACCAATGCTCTCATTTGACAGATTGCTGTAGGCCATTGCCAGTGGGTATCTGCAATACCCAGAGCGCGCTAACACAAGAACACTGCCGCATACAATAAATATTTCTTAAGGCCTCAACGTAAGCAGGATACCAGGCAGACCTACTAATGCACAGAAGATCATATTTGGTCATACGGCTAGTCCTTCAGAGGGAGTTAGGATTCGCAGGCAGGAGCATCTGCCCTCCTCAGTTCTGGGACTGGCAGAACAGTCTTGGGAATGGGGCTCCTATTTTTTCCTTTTAAGTGTTGCTGAATAGTCCAGACCCACCACCATGAAAACCCAAATCATCCCTGGAGTTTGCAAACTGCAGAGATAGTCCCCATCACACTACTCCCTGTCCCTGTGTCTCTGGCAAGACAGTGAGCTGGGGGGGGGAACATAAATCATCCATCACATAACTCTACCCTGATGGCAGCAGCTGTCCACTGTCAGGAGCATGCCACTGGATGAGGCCTACAGAGACAGGCTCCAGTTGTCCTTCCATGGGGCAGCTCAAAGGAGGCATGGCCCAGGGAAACAAGCCAACTCCAGGTCCTCTACGGGCTGCTGCAGTCCTCCAGAGAACAACCACATGGCTGTTCCCACTTTGGGATGGTCCCTCAGCACTGCCCCTTGCCTGCAGCAGCCCAGACACTTCACAAGCCTCCAGCACGATCCCCACCAGAGGCCGCTGGGCAGCAGTGTGTCTGACGCAGTCCAGCCCTCCCTGCTTTTGCACCCTGCATGCTCTGATGGGAGCAAGGTGAAAGGGGCAGGAATCCAGCCCTGCCACCTAACATGAAGCTCTGCAGTCACCACTGGCTGCTGACAGCCAAACCAGAGCCCTCTCTCTTGCACTGTTACAGGAGGGAGGTCATCAGTTTAACCGCACTGGAGTAACGCCAGCCCTTTGAGTAAACTTTTCAAAGCTGCGCTAAGGCATTGTTTAATTTTGATTTCCAAGTGACCTCCAGTTCCTCTGGATATGCTACGGGTGGAAGAACATCCACTCCCAGGAGTTTATCTCTGGTGGCGGGCGCAGGGCCTAGCCCAGCGGTTCCCAGGGGAGGGCGGAGAGGCGAAGATTCTTGCTCTTCTCCCCTCCCACAAACACATCACCCCCCCTGCAACATCAGCAGCCGTATGTCACCTCCACCAGCAGCGCCAAACAGCTCAACCACCCCTCCCGCAACTCCCTTCCCCAGCAACTCAAGATCCCTTTTTTCCCCTATCATTTTCCCCTCCACCAGCAAGTTTCCACCCTTTCCCACCAGTCTGTTGCCCACTTTAACTTGCACAGATAAACTGGTTTGCATGGGTCATGCTGCAAATGAAAACGATGCCAGGTTGTAAAATGAAAAATGGACCTGCAAAGACCCAAACCAACCTAGAGTTATTCTTGTGATGTCAATTATTTCAGTGACTGGTTTATACTGCAGCCCCATTAACAGCAACACAATTACAGCAGAGGAAAGTAAACCACAGCTGGGGAAAGGAAACAAGAATGGGTATCTTGGGGGCACCTTTCTCGTTGAGGAAACAGTGGGTGGACCCGGGCCACATCCAGGGCTCTGATGAGTGACCTTAGCATGATGCATCCAAAGCTGCATGCATAGCAGCCGAGGAAAGAAATTAAAGGAGTATGGTAAAAACACTCTGGCTATTGCTAACATTTCACATTGAAATAACATTTCACGTTGAAAGTAGCATTGGTGTTGGCACAAGGTTAGCGGCATCTGTACAGCTCTCTGCTGACTAGCGACTGAGCCTACAGGGAAGAGAAGCTGCAAGGACAGGAGTGGGACAAGGCGAAGGAAGTGCAAGCTGCAAACCTCTGCTTGCCTTGCTCAGTATCCAATGAATATTAATTCTCTGCTGGTTTGCACAGCCACATATAGGCCTGTTCTTACTAATTTTAGCCCTTGCCTAATTTAAAACTACAGACATGCTATTTTCATGGTGGTTTTTTTTCTTCTTTTTAACAGGTTGTAATCTGCCAGATGCACCCCGCATGGCTGAGAAATTGGTGTTGTCCAAGGGGAGGTGGGAAACCTTTGTTAGAACTAAGAAGCAGATAGAAAATAATTACACATTAAAACATGCTATTAAGCTCCCAAGAACAAGTCTCGGAAGCAGACCAGCCTGCCTGTGCTGGGCTGAGGAAGGGAGCGGAGCCTCTGGCCTGGCTGCATTCTGGGCTGGAGCATGCACCTTCCTCAACCCTTGCACATGTGCCAGCCCTATTTGCCCTGCCTTCTCCCAGCCGTGTACACAGAGACATCTCGCTGCGCCCCATCCCTGAGTGCACATACGACCATCCACCCTCTTCTACCTTCACTCCCTCCACCCATACATGCATGCCGCTTACAAGCCTTTGTTCCTCTTTCCCCAAAATACACCTGCACCCAGACCCCCTCTCCCTGCTGTTGCATCTTTCCCCCGACACGTGCAAGCACCTTGTCCCTGCCTCTGCTCCTCCTCTCGCACACCGATCTGTCACCCATCTCCCACAGAGGTGAACAGCAGATGAAGTGCTGAGCCTGCCCGCAATGGGCGGCAACCCTGCATGCGAAACCTGTGTGAAAAAGTGGTGAAGTGAGGAAACATTTGTGAAAGGAAGTGAGTGGGTGGAGGGAAAAGCCTGGAGTGAACAAAAATCAACAAATGACATACTGAAACTTGAGCACTGAGTGCCCAGCATGGGTAAAAGGACATCGAGTTCACAAAGTACTAGGCAAATGCATGTATTCTATGCAGACATACAACTAATGTATGCTAGGGAACAAGAGGTGTACAAGTACTGAAAATAAAGAGGGGGCTCAAAATAAAAAGTGTAAGAGCTAATGCCCTAATGGCAGCACAGGTAGCTCCTGTGAGGGTGAGCAGGGAAGGAGTAAGACTATAGATTACAGCCTTGTTTTGGACATGCAGCTTACTGGATCCCAAAAACCCAGCTAGTAACCTGGAGGCTCTCAAAGTCCAAAAGGACTGACTGATGGTGTCTCACTAAGCACGGACACAGATCTTAGCAGTTATTAATAGACTGCATGCCCCTGCACATTTTAATTTAGTACTTTCAAGTAAAGTACTTTAAAGATGATATTTTTTTTAAAAAAGGAACTGTTATTTCTAGAACAATCAAACCGGAAGCCCAGCTCTGCTGTCCGTTTCTGACAGAGCAGTAGTTCCTCAGTTAAGATTTCTCCCTGTCAGATGTAGCAGTGTAGGGACCTAGGAATACGATTCCCAGTTTTTCAGCCTATTATTTGTGCACTCCCAACCTGTAAAACCTTCCTTCCTTCTCTAGCCTTGCAGAGCAAGATTGGCAGTGCTATGGTTTCAGTAACATACCACAGAAGATCTTGGGTTTTTTCCTTAAAGGACAACAAACTTGACTCAAAGGGGCTGTACCAGAAGCCAGCAAATTTTGCCCTCTGAGAATTAGCCCATGAAACCTCAGCTCACACTGGTGCCAAGTTATTTAGACAAGTCACTCCTCTAACCACTCACCCAGTGAGCTGGTTGTGTCCAAGTCACTGCCACAGACAAGGTGAATGAGCAATTAACAGGTAAATGGCTATCAAAAAATACACAAAAAATTGTCCAGTTCTGGTTGCATCTCATTTTCCTTCCCACACATTTCAAATCAGCCTGTTCTGCAGGGATAGGCTGCAGAAGAGGTTTGCTTCTACACATAGTAAGACTGCCCGTGCCACTTTCATTTTAAAAGAATAACACAAGTGAACTGAGAGTTGTCTGTATATTATTCCCCAAATTTGGCAGTGGAGGAGCCCAAACGTACACACTCAGCGTGACACTGCTCCCTATGACGAGCGAGTGCTCTTGGAAAGCAGGCAGTGCATCCATGCCATGGGTTACAGTGATTGCTACTGACAGGTTCTTCATGGTATCACAACAAATTAGGTCACAGATTAGATTTTCATAGCACAGATTACAACTAGTGTCTCTATTTTTTTCTTAAATAGAGAGGGTTGTGGCCAGGAGGTTTGACCTCAAGGCTGGGAACAAGGCAGGTGCTGGGGGGGTTCCTAATTCTGGCTGAGACAACGACTGTCTTAGCGAGACTCAGATAAAATTCCTAGTTTTCTGCTGTAGTCAGAAGATTTAGTATTCTTCCCTTTCTATCCAGCAAGCCTTCGAGAAATAAAGAGTTTGTCCACTAGATACCCTGGAGTAGATTTTACAGCATTTCTGCAAAGCAGATATCAAATCCAGCATTTTATAAAAATTGCATTTTTAATGATAGAAATCAAAATTTATAATTGCTTATAATGGTGTTAAAAGCATTGGTGTTGGCACAAGGTTAGCGGCATCTGTACAGCTCTCTGCTGACTAGCAGCTGAGCCTACAGGGAAGAGAAGCTGCAAGGACAGGAGTGGGACAAGGCAAAGGAAGTGCAAGCTGCAAACCTCTGCTTGCCTTGCTCAGTATCCAATGACACATGCAACACCAATACATGGTGTTATTCACATGGTGCAAGCTGCTGCATGTTATTTACATGGTAAAAAACTGCTGGGAACGGAAACCAAAGCTACCTATTAGACTTATCCCACCTAATACAAGGTCACACATACACTCAGTTTGAGCATCTCTGGTGTAGAAAGATCTTAAGGAAATAAATTCATGTGTGCAGTATTCAAAAACCAACAAAAAAACCACTGGGGGGGAGAGTTTTAAAATATACCCAGCAAGAACAGCAGTTGAACTGAGGCACCAAAAGAAAATCCAAGCTATATCAAGCTCCACAAAGAGCAGCACAGAACAAAGGTTTCCAACAGCTGAGTAACTGCAGACACCATGCAAAGCACTTTCTACCCATTGCAAGATACAGCCTGACTGCAAAACTGAAATCCCTGCTCCAGCAACTATTCCAGCAGACTGTCAGCACTGTGCTCTGCTCCCAGCTGCCTCCTCCCCCAGAGCTGTGCTGCTGCAAGGGAAAGACAGCGCCTGGGAGCCAGGGAGCCTGATTCAGCTCCAGGTGGAACCGTGCAGGTCTGCACGAGGGCAGTGATTCAGCAGATAAGCAAGCTCACAGCCATGGTAAACACTAAAGGAAAACCTAAACCAGATGATTAGGAAGATAGGTCTTGCACTGAGCTAAGCCCTTCTAAGTCAGGGTTGAGAGAGTGCTGCAGGAATGACCTTCAGCTTACAGAGACAGTCTTGATACCCATGATGGGATGACACTCGTGCATCTACTTTACTTGGGCGGCCAAGAGACCCACACTGGCTCTCAGCTGAGCCTCCGGAGCATGTATTTAGTCAACCAGAGCAGGCCAGTTTATACCTGCAGACAAACCAACCTGTAGTCTCTAACCAAGTTCTCGACACTGTTTGCAGATAGAGGACACAACCTCTCTCCCTGTTCCCAGTGAAGCAAGGGGAGCACATGATGCTGTGCCTGTTCCCCATTTGCAGGTTTAGACAGGTCAGTGCTCGGTGCCCGCCACTCTGCCTCAGACCAACCTGGCCAGCCCCTTCCAGGTGCCAGCGTGGCTGGCCTGGATCACCGCAGCTGTGACTCCAGCTCTAAAACGATCTCACCCTTCACTTCAGCAAAAGTTTTTCACAGGAAATATGCTTTTACTTTCAAATTACTCTTGGCCTTGTTCTTCTCCAACAAGCACAGGAAGTATCTCAGTCAAACATCAGTCTTTATTCTTGTGAGCCGCTATTTATCCTCTGATACCTTTGAGTAAAAAGAAATAGCAGTTAAGAGTGGCTGTGCACTCCCACACTCTACAGGCGGCATAAAGCTTTTAACTACCCTCAGCGCATCAGCTTCTTCCACTGCTCTTACTGGGCACACTCACATTTAGAGGCACAGAATGAGGCCTAATTATTTTTTCCTCAAGCCTGAGCTGTGCTGTGCAGATTATCGAAAATCCATTGCACATGCTCCTTGCTGAGCCATCTGAACTATCGATCTCGGTTGGAGAAATGGACGCTCTAAACTTTATTGGAAAAGTTTTTTAAAGTTCTATTGGTATGACGGTTTCAGCTGGATCCTGAGCACTTCCTAGTCTCCGTGCAGAGCACTGCCTCTCAGAAACTCCATCATGCCAGGGGTTCTTCTCCTGCCGAGCCATGGAGGAAACCGCACCACCGACCTCTGGTGTGCCCTGGGAAAGCAAGTGGTGACAACTGTCGGAAAACACACTAACAAGACCTCCCGGTCTGACCAGTGCTCGAGGCGAGCAAGAGCAGAGCAGCAGATAGGAACTGCTGCCTGCAACAGCAGCTTGAGAGCACCCTGCTGCCCCAACAGGCACGGGCTCTCGGTCCCTGCTGAGCGGGGAAGGCAGCAGGAGCCATGCAGCAAAGTGCTGCCTCTCACTAAGGCAAGATGACCCCGAGCAGCTCTTCTGTGCATGGTCGAGCACCGAAATGACCCAGGGTGCCTGTGTGCACCCGGGAGGGTACCTCAGTGCTCATGTAGGTACCCCAAATGCTTCCCCCCAACCTGCAGCGGCAGTACTGGCATCCTCGACGTTAAACACGCGGCAGCCTGCCACCAGGCTTGGTTTCAGTCAAGCACTGAAACAAAGACGACGTTGCACTTCCGATGAAATCCCACATCTCTTCAAAACGCTTCTCGGTTCGGGGTGCAGATGTGGGGTTTGCTTTGTTTGAATGAAAAAAAAAGGGCCTCTCTACTGTTTTAATCACCTAACAAAACACCAGATAAACAGTAAATGCCTCATGGCTTTCTAGGTCATGTATATTAAAGAATGATTGTTAGAGATAAGAGTTCATTTTTAAATGGCAAAAGGGTAACGCTGCTCTAAACCATACAGCCGGTTAATCTTCATGGTTTAGGGGTTGCTCTGTGCTATTTCCTCTCTATTTCACCACTAATCCTTTTGAAACGCTACAACTTGCTTAAGAGAGGGGTAGTTTTCACACACAGTCATGATCACAACCACACACCATCCCTTCCCAGATGAGGAAGTACCAAATCCCCCAAAGCAGAAGTGTTCGCCTCCTCGCTGGCCAGTCCAGTGCATTTCTGGCTGCTGGGCTGAACTTTTAGATGTTTAGTCAGTAGCAGGTGCAAGATTTGCGTGAATGATGATGATTGAAAAGCCTCCAGCCTTGCACCTGCCTGAGCATCAGGGGGGAGTCAAATGCAACGCACCCAGCCCAGTGCAAGAAGCAGCAGCCAGCATTGTTGCCGCTGCTCCCAACCCAGGACGGCCATAAGCAGCACCCGTCGCACGCAGGACACAGTAGCAAACTGTGGCTTCCTCCTGAAGCCGACCACCCCAGCTTAATGCTGCTTGGTTTCAACCTGGCAGCTGCTGGAGACTGTGTTGGTTGGCATGAGGGCTGTTACACTGCTCGCTGGATCTGTCACCTCCATCCCCTAGTGCCAGGGTACAGAGGATCTCCTGTCCCCAGCCTGTCACCCCCGTGCCCCTCACGGACACGAGCGAGGCCCCCTCGGCACCTGCTGACTCGGGCGGCCTCGCAGCTCCCGTGCACTGAGCGAAACTGAGGCGGCGGCTCCAGCCTTCAGGCCGACCCAGGGCTCGGCGCGGGGGTCCCCCCGGCTGCCCTTGCTGCCGCCGCCGGCTCTGCCTGCGGCCTGACAGAGGGCCCGGCACTGCCGGCAGGGGCTGGGAAGGGGCAGGGCTGCCCCGGGCGGCGGCGAGCACCCTCCGCCGGCCCCGCGGAGCTGCGCCTTCCTGCCCTGGGGGGGCAGCGGGGCGGGGGCGAGCCTTACCCCGGCCCCCCCTCGGGTCCTCCCCGGCTCCTCTCCGCCTCCCCACCCCCACTCCCCTCAGGCCCCTCCCGGCTCCCTTCAGACGATCTCCCGCTCCCCACAGGTGCCCACCCCTCGGCTCCCCTCAGGCGACGCCCCCCCGGTTCCCCTCAGACGGTCCCCCGCTCCCCTCAGGCGATCACCATCTCCCTCAGGCGCCCACCCCAGGCTCCCCTCAGGCGACGCCCCGCTCCCCTCAGGTGCCCCGCCCCGGCTCCTCTCAGCCGCCGAGGCAGGGGGGCGCCCGCCGGCAGCCGCCGCCCCGCTCCCGCCGAGCCGCGCCGCGCCGCGCCGCGCCCCTCCCCGTTCCGCTCCGCTCCGCCCGCGGCGGGGGGCGCGGGCAGCCTACCTGGGCGGCGGGGCGGCGGGGCAGCCCGCGGGGCGCAGCCTGGCCTTCCGGGTTGCCGGGCTGCGGCGTCACGGCCACAGGTTGGCTGCCGGCGGCGGGCGGCGGGCGCGGTGCCGCATCGCTATAAAAGGAAGCGGCGCGGGGGGGAGGGAGAGGCGGCCCCGGCACCTCCGCCGCGCCCGGCCCCGATCCCCGGTGTGTGTCCGCCCGACACGGGGAGCGGCTTCACCCCGGGCAGCCCCCGTGGGGCAGGTGGCGCTCGGGTGGAGCGCCCCTGCCCTCTGCGTGTTTCTCTGCAGCCGCGGATGGGGGCCCATCTGGCCGGGGGTGGCAATAAAAGCAGGTCAGAGCCCTCTGCCTCAGCCCCCACCCGGGGCGGGGGGGTCCGTGGCCACGTCCCAGGGGGTAAGGAGGGACCCTTCGCGAGGAGCCAGCGATGTCCCGGTGGTAAGGTGACCCTTCCTTACGCACCGGGGCAGCCTCAGACAGGCTGCTCTGGGCAAGCATGCATGAAGCATGGAGTACCCTGCGAACTTTAAATGGGAGCGCACCAAAACCAACCATCTACAACAGCCCTCCGGCTGCAAACTCTGCTGGAGCACCACCCGGGCCTGAACAGGAGGCTGGGGCTGCAGGCTGACACCTGGGGAAGGGCACCGCAGGTGACAGTCCTGGGGACAGGGCTGTTGGCAACTCTAAATGCAGGTGTTGGTCCCTGCTACCTGGTTATCTGGCCTGGCAGCCGAACCACTGCAGTGAGACATTGCCTTTAAGACTGATCCTCCCAAACTAAAGAAAAAAACTCATCAAAGCTGAATTTTTCCTTCAAACGCAAACGGCTCCTTCAATCTCTAGAGCTGCACTCAGGCACCGGAGCAGTTGTGACAACCCTGAGGCACTTTGCTCAGTTTTTCCTCCATCTCATGTTGATGACTGACAGCATCTTGGTCACAGAAGCGAGGGTCCCCTCAGGACACGGGATCCCCATCCCTGTCTGCCCACCAGGAAGCTCTCCCTCCAGCAACAGATGCTGCTGTTCTCCTGCACCGTCAATCCCTTTCAGGAAGGGACAGGGATTAGACAGGGGTAAAACGTCTTAAGGCAATTTCTCTAAATGGCATTTTGCTGCCCAGCTTTACTGTCAGTCATTGGGGGAGGGATTGCAATGCTTCAGCTCCCTCTGCAGCCCCAGGGGCCCCACGCCATGGCATGGGTCTCACCGCGATGGCCACAATGGCTGCAAGTCCTGTCTTTGGCCCAAAGCAGATGGAGATGTGGGCAGCAGTGAAGCCAGGGCGCTGAGAAGTCACGCAGGTAACGGGACCTCTATGCAGAGGTACTACACTCGGTGCCTTCTTTTATATTCCACCAGACAAGCAGCTAAAGCCATGGATCATGGGCAGACCAGGTGCTTACTATACAGAGAGGGAGGCGGTGATCCTGGGTAGACCCTGATCTAAATAAACACTACCAGGGATGCATTTTGCATGTAAAACATTTAGGCAGAACACTGCTGTGGGCAAGTGAGAGGAACAAAATCATGCTCTCCAGGGTTTTGAAGTAGAAAGGGTTTTCCCACCACCAAATTTAATATTTTCTTTTTCATCTAAACTTTCTCTGCAGGGAAGG
This sequence comes from Aptenodytes patagonicus, assembly GCF_965638725.1. Classification (NCBI taxonomy): domain Eukaryota; kingdom Metazoa; phylum Chordata; class Aves; order Sphenisciformes; family Spheniscidae; genus Aptenodytes; species Aptenodytes patagonicus. The sequence continues at coordinate 9,990,309 of NC_134950.1, read as the reverse complement.
GGGAACAGAAGGAGCTTTTCTGCTGGACCTGGCAGCATCTCACTCAGACAGACTGGGCGGGAACGCAGGTGCCGAGTTAAAGGATGATCCCGAGCAAAATCCATCCCTAAGCAAGGCGACTGTTCCAGACCTGCTCCACGGAGGTAGTGAGGGTGCCAGAACCACATCTAAGGTGGATCTGGGCCCTGTGGGGGCTGCTGCCAGGAACTGCTCTGGCAGGGCAGCAGCACCTCCTTGCTTACAGCCAAATGCTCCTGCTCACTGGATCTTGGGCACGGACCCTGCCTGCACATCTGGTGCCTTCTGCTGCTACTACAGCAGGTACTTGAATAGTGCTGACCAGATGGTCTGACTGCCCCGCTGCCCTCCCTCCCCCATTATTGTTTGCTAAGATCTTGCTGCTTCTCCTGGACAAGGGACTTTCACTTCTTCATATCACTTGACTCTGCATTACCTTGAGCTTTGAGGTGAGTATATGGCCCACCTATAGGCAGTGCTCACAGGAGAGCTGCTAACTCCTTACGATTGATCTTCACATCAATGATGGAGTCATTCATACTCTTTCAAAGGGGTCCAAGTTGTGGTTTGTGTTGCCCCCATCCCCTTGTCTTCTCACACGTCCACCTTGTAGCACATGTAGAGTTCAGATTTGTTCTTGTACTCTGCAGAAGACTCAGAAGTCCCCATCTTCCAGCATCACTCAGTGTAAGTTCACTTCACATGAAGCTCAATGCTCCTTGCTCTCCAGATGTCCAAGCTGCTAAACTTCCCTTCTAAGTAGGCCAGCAGCTCTGTGCACCCTACAGAGGCAGGTTTAGCATTTGTTCATCTGTTTCTTTCTGCAGAGGCTGGCCCAGTTCCTGTAGGGAAGATAGAGACTGAGGAAGATCCTGGATCAGAAATCTGCCCTTCATCCCCACGCTTCTATCCACAAAGGTCAGAACTACTGCTGTCATCCTGGAGTTGCTCCACAAGGCTTTCTTCCAGCTCCTGGATGGATTTCCACACAATAAAAAGTCTCCACTGAAATGAGAGCACGTGGCTGGCTGGCTGCAGCTCACTTACTGCTCAGCTACCTGGGGTTCTTTCTTTCCTGCCTAGAGTTACTGAAGTAGAGCTACAGCTCTAAATTCAAAAATCTACAATGAATAAAGGGAAGGCTAGGACACATGGATATGCAGGTCTAGAGCCACGGACGGGATGGCTTGCAGTATGGACAGGTGATTACAGGCAGTATAATCTTTACTAATTTGAAAAAATGTCTACTTTTGTCTTTGAGGTATCTTTGAAGCAGTGTGGCTACTGGTGTCACCAGGTCACTAAGGAAGTCTGCAGGCTCTGACAGAAAACCACTGCAAAACCCCTGCTTAACCAACAAACAGCTGCTGACCTCTTCTGTGCACGTTCAGCTCAAGAGGTGGCTTGTCCTTCTTCAGTCTGAAGTTCAGAGGCACGTTTCAATCCTTTCCGATAAGTAAGTTTTTGATTTTTATTTAAACACTAAGAACTCCAGCTCAGAGGCGTGTTGACACTTACTACCGTAGCAGGGATGTGGGAGCAGGGAGAGATGAAAAACATTACTAAACTAGGTCTGAGAGCAGCTTCAGACTTAAGCTATTGCATGCTACTCCTTACTCTCGTAATTTACAGGCAGCTGTAGTAAGTTCTTCCTGTAGGAGTTCTTCCCTGGGGAAGAGACTGGGGAAATTAATTAGTTACCAAAAAAACAAGCCTAATGCTATTTCTTTGAACTGAACAAAGGTAAATACAATGAAACCACCTCTAACGCAGCCATTCTGGAGCAGTCTAGTTTTGAGTGTTCAAGGGTGATTCATCTACACAATGTGACTGTGAGAAAAATCAGGTTTCTAAATTTCTGGTGGTAGCTGAAGCACAAGAAACATCTTCAAGCCTCAGGGGAAAAATCCCATGGGGGAATGGACCTAGTCCCACACCGCCTTTCAGCGAAAAGCAACAAGCACAAGGGGAGGGGATGTTTCTCATCAGACACTACAAGAGCAGAGACCGATCTGGTAGGAACTACAGAGTAGCATTAACAGTGGATTTAAAGTTCCAGGTAAGCTTAAAGCTCGTTCAAAACAAAACATTCTTCAGGTGGTACAGCAAACGACCAAACAGCTTCTCCTCTGCTCTGACACAGTTAGCAGATGTGACAGCTGTCACAAATTGCTTGTCCCCCGCCCCCACTATTATAAAAAGAGACTAGAGCAGACATCCGCCTCACTGCAGACAGGAGGATCTGTTCTGTAATTTACAGAGGAACAAGGCAAAGCCTGTACTGTGACACACTATCGTTTTTAGTGTTACTCAAACAGCAGCTGACGAGAACTAGTCAAGACTTGCAGGTTTTGTGCATGCTGCAGCATGGGGGGGGGGGTAAGCTTAAGTATAAGTTGACAAACAGCACTTTGCTTATCTCAAGAAGAAACTTGAGCACTCTCTCAGCAGATGACTGAGCTGTAAATCATGTTATGTATAGCCCTAAAAGTATCATTAAGACAACTTGAAATAATTAGTTTGTATTAGATAAGAAAATTTTTGGCTTGCAGTTATATAGATGAAAACATCTTCCAGTCCTGTGTGCATTCTGTATCCATCTGAAAAGCCTCCAGCTGTGTTTTAGAAGGGCTGAAGTGTCTCATAAAAGCACCCCCAACAGCCTTAAACTCAAGACTAAGTTGTCTGTAAGAATTTAAGGGCCCAAAGCTGAACTTTATTTACTTAGGGACGTTTGCTCCTCTGTCATATTCTGGTTTCTTGGCATAGGAGGGTTACTGGTCTAGGGTGTGAATGAAACTATAAATTTGTAACAGGGTAGAGTGTGGGGAAAGTAAAGTTTTTTGTTGATGCTCAGGTGAACTGTCACACAGAACTACAGAGTCTGGAGAGGGGGGAAGCATCTGAAAACAACTAAATCATATTTATAGGTTTGGAGTGTTTGGGGTTTTGTTGGGCAGGGGGAAGCTATTTCTGAGTTTCACTGATTGGTATGTAAGATTTGCATCACTTCCACTGGTTTTGATTACCAATCAGTCTCCATTCAACTATGAGCTTTAAGTTTGCCAGGAAAAGGGTAAGCAGACTGAAACTCTGAACAACAATGGAGGTCTCTGGGCATGCATTTGTCTTGGTCTCTTCTGCTCCAAACAGTGTATGAGATATCCACCTCAATTTTGACTTGCAAAAGGAAATCAGTACATGTCACCGAAGAACAAGTAATACAAGTAGGACAGAGAACTGAGGATATTGGAATCAACGGATCTCTGAATGCTGTTACCTGAAATACTGTGGCAAGGTAGAAACTGAGCAAGAGCAGAATATTTAACCAGACTGCTTCCCCTGCCCCATGTCCATACTTCACACACACCTCGCCCCATATGTTTAGCCTGTGTAAATTTAAAAGCCCAAAACTAGTGGTTCTTTTCAACCCAAAGGGCCAGCTGTAGAAAACAAGATACACCGGGCTGGCTTTCCGTAGAGCATACTGAAACCAGAGAGAAAGCAATCGAAACTCATGGACAAAATAAGTGTTTTGATGCTAACTTTAGTAAGTAAAGTTTTCCAGATAAAGGCAATTGCATCCATATTTAACAGCTGTTAAAGAGATACACATTTAATTGCATTATATAAGGGGTGCTTTATATTCAAGAGAAAACATTTCAAGTGTTTTAGTTCTACCTGTTTGGAATCCAGACTTTCTCCCTAGAAGATACTCCAGTTGACAAAAGGGCCTTGTTCAGGTATCTGGGATCAACTGAATACATTTATTTAAAAGCAATTTTAAATATTAAAAAAGTAGAAATTAACACATACAGTACTCAAAAACTGTCACATTAAATACATGTGAATAGACATGTGTACTGATGTTTTACCTTAACATTCAATGAGAAGTCAAGATCTTAACTAGTGGCATGACCAGATCCGATTTCTGTACACGTTGATGTACTATGTAATAAAAAAATAAATAGCAACTGTTGTTCAACAGTAAATAAGACATCATCTGCAGAGCATACTTCCCCCTCTGGGGGCACCTTCCCCTGCCCCTCCCCCCAACCCCTTATCAGCTAATTTTCCATAAAGATTTAGACTTTCCAAATACTATGTCATGTACAAAATTGCAGACAGTGGCTCATTGAGTTCAAATATAATACTGTACTTAAGCAATATCATACATTTTCAGGTTTCTTATGACCCACAATAAGCCAGAATAAACAGAACTATTGTTCCCGATGGAACTCATTTAATTTTATAAAATGCATATGTATACTATTTTAAAGAGCGTAGAAAAGAATAGACATTTGACTCTACATAATTTTACATGCCTAGGTTTTCTTTATATGATTTGCTTTTATCAGTTTATTTCAAGATCACTTAAAAATACAATTGACCACAAAAGTGAATAGGTTTTGTTCTTTAATGCAACTTAAAACATTGTACTAAGGGATAAAATGGAATGCTAGATAAATGCTAATCCTGACTTCCTTTCCATAAAAAACAGAATAAAGTCTGAAATACTGGAGCTGGTAATACTGAAGATTAGATGCCAGCAGGCTCGCTCACTTGTTGCGTAATTTTTTTTTTTCAGTAAACTTTTGTTATAAATGATAAAATCATTAACAGTTGATAAATGTTTTGCATTTTTTCCATGTGGGGTTTAGACTGATATTTGTTTCTATATTAACCACAAACAGAATTAAATATTCACTGACTACAGTCTTGTAAAACTGAATTAAAAATGAAAGCCCTCAGAAAGTCTGAGATGCGTTTTTATGAAATGAAAATCTTTCCATGCAGCCAAGACAATCTGCTTTGAAATAGCAGTACTAGGTACTGAAGCCAAAATAACATTTAAAGCAAGTAATACAAAACTACATATGAAAGTCATGGAACCTGCTACAGACAAACTATGGGAAAAAACACAACTGCATTATGTTTCAAAGTTAAAAAATGAGGTTGAAAGTGACATAGGAAATGAAAGTTTTCAGTAATACATTTAAGTGTTTTCTGGCAATGCAACTTTATACCAACTTTCAAGAAACCTCAGGTCAAATGCAGCCTTCCAAAGATTTTCTTAGAAATTAGCTTTATAACAGTATGTCTGTTACTTGGTGCTTTGAATTAAGACTATTACAGTTACAGTTTAGTGAACACTACTAAAACCAGCCTGATAATGATAGAACTCAGATCACAAGTTAACAGCCTGATCAAATGCATGACAGGTCATCCTAACTTCCACTTTTTAGAGCAATTAAAAATAATTTAAATTTATCTTTATATCACCACTTAAGAAATTTTATTTTAGGTAACTAACTTTTAGCAAGGTTGAAGACAGGAAAAAAAAAAAAAACACAAAATCATTTTCAAAGAGCCAATTTAGCTATAAACAAATACTGTTGCAAGCTCACATTGATCTGAATAGCAATTAAGTTAAAATGTTCTTTTCTTCAAATGTCGCTATATGACTACAGTACTACTTTTGTACAAAGGCAGGTTTCAAGTAAGCATCTAAATGCATGCATAATGTCAACAGTTAACATTTTCTAGAAGTCCTTGGTTACTAAGAATTCAGTGAAAGAAACCAGCAAATTTCACATATATCTACTAAAGAACAATATGACTAATTTTCATTAAAATAAGTTTTCAGATGAAATATATTTGTAACTTTTTATAGTGAGGTAATATCACAGGGGAACTGCAATCACAGTTTGGCATAGGTCCACGTAATATAAACATGAAATGCTGTATGCACACCATAAAACATTACTGTTATCTGTAAAGTCAGTGAATATTTGTCTTCATAATTACACTTAACTGAGCACTATATTAAATAAATACCAAAGTGGGTTTCATAGCTGTAAACTGCATACACTTATAAACTGCAGACTGATTTTTAAATTGTCCAAAACCATTCACTCATTCTAACTTTCTGCTAATTGTATATTGAGAATACCGAGTTATTAGGAACAGTCATTTTTGTACAGTTACACGGTTGACAGAGACCACCTATGTTTGGAAAGCTGGCAGTTCATACATATTTTGAACAGCATAGACAGAGATGTAAGTGCTAGATGCCAAGGATGGCTTCAACGAACCCAATAAGGCGTGCCAGGTTCCAAGGCTACCATAATACTGGCAAAGGCAGAATAACACAGTATATTTACAATACATATAATTCAACCTCATGAGGTGAAACTTAAATGAATTTGTAATTTGTAACAGCAGCTATATATACAATTGTGCACAGGATTACAGGGAGGCAGCAGCGTTCGCTTTTGCTAAAAAGCCCGTCTTGCATGAAGAATGTGCAATGCTCAAGTTTAGGATTTTTTGTCTGTTTGTTTTTACTAGTCTGACAGAATGTGCACAAAGGACACTGGAAAGACCCCTTTCCTCTCTGGCTGTCCTTCGATGTGGCCAATCTGCAACACAGGAGAAAAACGTACATATATATATATATGTATGCGTGGGTACACATGGAGTTCATAGACTGCATTTACTTCATTCAAAAGCAGCAGAACTGCATGAATCCCACAGAGCCTTTGCAAGTTCTTGGACAGTTTAAAGCAGACCTTAGTTAACATTTGAATTTGTGTAAAGGAACAAAATAGAACCATACAAGCATATTATAAATAAGACAAATTAAGCCAACTAAATCTAAAAAGAACAAAAGTACAACTTTATTTGGAAACCTGCGTACACCACTGAATTTCAAGAATCTCACCAAAACAGAAGCCTGATTTTCTTTTGTTTAATAGACTAACTTTCAGTAACAAGATAAACTAAGATGAATGGTTTTCAGAGATGTAAACTGAATAACTCCTAAACATCTCACTTAAGGGAAATGTCTGCTACCATTGTGAAGTTACTTATAATAATCTGCATGCTTCACTTAATGTGATCAAGGCCCAGCTATTTTCTCATTGAATTAGTATGTTTTCTAATGATTTATGTGCATACTCGTGTTTATAACAAATCACAGCATTGTCTGATTAAGTATCCTTCATGTACAGCTTCTTACATGTTTTGCATAATAATAATTTATAAAGAAATAGCCAAGGAACTTCTAAAAAAAAAATAATGGCACCTTCTATACGAACTTTACATGTTTAAAATGCATAATTATAAACAACTGTCAAACTGATAGCACTGGAGTAGCAGTCTTGACTGACCACATAACCCTCTTCTCATCCTGCTACAGTGCTGCTCACTACTTTCAGAATAACAGTGTACCTCCTTCCTCTTCCACAAGCTAACAAAATGGGAAGGGGAAACATGCAGGGCTGGCCATTTCCTCTTGTAGAGCCAAATTTTTGAAGCATATGAGTCAACAGCCCTCGTTTCCCTTCTCAGAAACACTCAGACTGGAGCACTTCATGGAACTTATTGGGCATGTACCCAGGCATCTTAAAAAGCCACTTCACAAAACAGATTCAGCAACTAATGCAACTATAATCAGGGACTGGATGATATGGTTAATACACCAGCTTTTCACTGGGCATTGCTTTTTTGATACTGTCTTTTCAGTTGAAAGTCTTCCACGCTTAAACGATGCGTGAGAGGAAACCATGTAGCTAGAACTAAAATGGCAAAGGTTGCGCCGCACTAAGATTAGAAAATCACAGGCAGCCTAGCGATAAGAATTTGTTTTAATCAAAATGAAATTTGTCTCATTTTCCCCAGTAATAATTCTTAGGTAGAGAAGTACAATGTAGCAGGGCTTTGGAGGCAAGAAGTAGAGTGTCAAGGGAGGGCTGGAGCCTTCAAGGGGGGCTGAGAAAAACCTGACGTTAGCACTCATGAACCAAAGAACAATATGCAGTCCAGAGTAGGGGGGAGTGTGATACAAACCAATGGCACGGGAGGGAAGAAGGGAAAGAAAATGTTAACTACCTCTCATTTAAGGAGGAAAACCATCAGCTTACAGCACGAATTACAAATAGTTTTTCAGACTTCCAGCAACCCCTCTAGGTATAACTTAACATTTCTGGTGAACTGAAGATAATTACATATCTCATTTTTCATGAAGCGTGTAAGCATGCTAAGTGGAGTAAAAATCACCACCTCTTCAGTTAATGAAAGGCTAGTGTGCATTACAAAGAGTGGCGTATGTAAATACATGTTGTTATGAGCCAGCAATAAAGCCAAACCTAGTTAGGATGGTTCTAGCAAACTCCCAGGAAGAGACAGACCCTACCAGAGAAAGGGGGTCTTCTCTAATACGAGTTTAAGGGCTGGATGTTAGCTCAGACAAAAAACTTCCCAAATCCAACAAAACAAAAAAATACCACCCACAAACCAAAACAACAACAAACCCCCCAAATTTGGAAAAAGAGGCTTTCCTTTAAAAGTCATAAAGAAGTTATGTAGAACTATAAAAGGAAAAGATACATACCCACCACTCTTGGTCCTCTTCACCAGTTACAATAATTACTTCTCCTTCAACAAACGTGAGCTCATCATCATTATCTGCTTGACAGTCATAAATGGTCTTCACTCGCCTAACTTTGTTTTTCCCCTAAAAACAGAATGAAGTTTTAGATGAAGGACACAAGGAACAACAAAAACATATATATGATATGAGTTTTGCCTTTTAGTTATGTTTTACTTTACAAGATCGTGAAGACTACCAAATGGCTTTCCCTGCAATCGGGGACACAAAATCAAAAAAACCTCTGCTTCAACAAGGATATTAAAAAAAAAGTTACCTACACAGGTATAGGTTTTCTCTTTCTTAAGATTCAGAACTCCCAAGAGACTTTAACGTGTGGTGCACAGCTAAAATAACCTAAGCTTCCTCCAGTAAAGAAAGTTTAAATAAGATCTTTACATTGTTCCAGTCCACAAACATCCTCTTTCTCCTTTAATACATACTTCATTAAAAAAACCACCATGAACAGAAAGTGAAATCCGATCTCCTCTGAATGTTACAAGAGAGGTAAGGGCTGAGGAAAATGTTGCACTGAAATCCAAATATTCCTTACAGTTTTGGGTTTGGATCTAGTGCAAAATTACAGCATTCCTTTGATTTCAGATCTGCTTATAGGACTGGAAGTTATTTTTTCAATGATTTTTCATCCAATATGTTAGCAATTTCTTACTAAAAGAATCTTAATTTCAGATGGCAGTACTATTTTGTGATGATAATTCACAATAGATATTCTCATAGCCCTACCATTCAGCGTCCAAGTATTTTCTAGGTCATACTTTGCTGCATACTGCTAATTCATACGAAAAAGCCTGAGCCATGGACTCCTCCCTGAACACATGTTTCTCACGGCAGGGAAAATGCTTTAAATTATTTCCAAATAGAGTAGGGAAGCAATATTCACAGAAAAACACTCCTGCTACTTTATATTCCTGTATTTTCATACCCACACTTCTTCAAAAACTACAGTTCCTTCTTTGAACAGAAGTAGTCAGATAATAAGAATGCAAAAAACTAAGAGCACAAGGAGATGAGAAGCAGAAGGGCTACGAAGGAAAAGTCAGCAGGTTTAGAGGAATTTGAGCCAAAAGTAACTTCACAGAGGAAATTTCCTAGGGAGCCTTTCTCTTTGCTGTTACCTACCCACTTGAAATACCTCCATGTTTTGGCAAAAAAAATTCCCTGCAGATCAACAGCAGAACAGACACACAGCAAAGAGCACTCATACTAAACTCAAGGTACAGAAAAATAACAATTATAGAGGGATCTAAGGGACAAAGCAGTTAACAACATAAGATTAAAAAAAACCCCATACTCAAGACAAATGAACAGAAATACCTGAAGTGAAGTTCATACGAGATCAAAGTTTTTTTTACAGCAAGGGTTTTCTGCAGCAAGAAGTTACTTCAAAGAATGCTTTCTCTCTTTTTTAAACAAATTCATATAATTTGAACAAAAATCTCAAATATCACTGGGGATTGGAATTCAATATTAATGGGTATTTGGGGCCAGTCCCAGCTTTCAACTCCAGAGAACCTTTACAAACTAAGAACGCTTCCAATCAACCCTCCGGTAATGAAGGGAAGCAACTACTTCTGCCAGATAAAAATTGTCTCATTCAATAAAGAGACCAACGAAAGTTAAATTCCTCTAAACTTAAGAGAACTGTATGCAACTCAGTTTGTAAGAACACATGAAAAATGATGGCAATTGCTCCTGGTTCTTTCTGATTAGTACCGCAGATGACATTTTAATATTCTATTCCTTTCACTTAGGAGACCGGTAAAAGGGAGAATTCAAGCCCGAGGTGTATTTAATCTTGGGAAAGTTTAAAAAAAAAGGATGGATCTGAAGAGAGTATATATTTTCCAGGACACAGTTTGGGACACTGGTGTGTTAAGAAATAGAAGCAATTCCAGGACATGTAATTTGTGACTATAAAACAAATACCACCCACCCTACTCCCAACTCCTTGTATCCGATATTAGTACTTATTAAGAGACTTTCATGCTTAAGACTGAATAATAATCAGCTGCTGTCGTCATTACTAATCCCTCCATGTTCTTATTTACATTCAACATTTTTTTTGTTTAAAAAAAATATTTTGTCTCCTTTATAGAAAACACACACACACACAAAAGAACACTCAAGTGCTCAGTGTGATTTTAGAAACACTCAGAGCAAGTTTCATTTCTCTAAAAATATCCTTTCAACTCCTTATATGTTAACAGCATCGGTATTTTTCACCTAACAATTCCGACCAATTGATTTTCTAAAACTTCCAAGAAAAAACATTTGTGCCTATCTATTTAGTGGCTAAACAGTCAAAACCAAGAGTGAAGTACCCACAAGTACTAGTGGCTGCTGTCACGGCTCTTACTGTTGCGCTGTGAGGTAGCGTTTCACCAGTTTGTGCGAAGAGGATATAGCCAGAGGATGAAAACGGAGGCAAGACACATTTAAGAGGAATTCCTGCACATTATTACTTGAGCCAAAAAGACTGCAGTGAACAAGAGATACACGTGTGCAGGCAATGACGTGTAGAAAACTGGAAAGTAATTATCACAGATACATCATAATTTTGATCATTGCAAAACAGTGGAACTATTTAATTTAGTGCATATGTGAAAATGGCTGAATTTGGAGAACACCGAATTTTTCCTCAGAATTTTTCTGTATAAATTTAGGTGAGTTAAAAAAAAATCAAACCAAAAAACAACTAATCCACTATTTGCTTTCTTTCCTTCTTTAATAAAGTGAAAAATAGCTGAGAATGTCCAGCATCATTTGCCTGCTTATATTTAAAAGTACGTAAGTAAACAAATCATAGTTGCAGACACCTTTTGATCAGATCCCTGTACTATTTTATTTAACCTCCAGAACACTCAGAAAGCCCAAGCAACAACCCTGTCATTCTCAGTTCAGGTAGGAGCTTACAAGACAAGTCCATGACAGAAGCCAAGCAGAGGGATGGCTCCAGAGAAAGAGTGTTCTTCCTCAGACAAGCACAAGAAGGGAGAAACTCACCCTCTGCTTTCACTACAAGAATAGAAGTCTTACTTCCTTTTACGTAAGTGCTTTGCATAGCCAATTTGACAAGGAAAACCATCTCCTTTTTGATGTATTCTTAATGATGAAAATCTTGAGCGTGCTCTGGAGTTTCTAAAAATGATTTCAATATACATATGCATGAAGAATCCTCTGTTGGACGGAAGTTGCACTGGTTAGCAAGATGAACAGCAAGATGAATTGGGGGTTGAACAAGGAGACTTGGAATTGAGTTATAGTTCCAGCTCTGCTACTACACACCATCCAGCAATGTCAATTCTGCCACTTCAAAAATACATCTGAACCTTTGTTAATCACTTAAGTACATCGACACTAAATACAACAGGAACACTTAACTAGTTTGTCACAGTTGACTTGACTTTAAATTTTTTATCTACTGACAATAGGTGCTAACATCCCTTCTTAAAGCTTACAAAAATCAGATATATAATTATCCTAGTAATCTAAGGCATACAAAGCAGTGAGCAAAGACAGCAGAGAAAACCACCAATTAATTCAGAATTATGACTGGCACAGATAAAAATGCCCAAGTTCCCTAATAAATCTAAATACACTGTCATGCTCCCAAGGCTATCGCTATCGTTTATGGTACTAGTATTCGTTTCAGCATGCAAGAGGCCTTGTAAACCCCCAGCATTTGCTGAAGCTGCTTGGGAGCAGAAAAAGAGCACCTCATTCCCCATCCTAGACCATAACGTTATGTTGCTATGTGTGCATAGCTCAAGGGTGGGGTTTTGGGTTTTTTTCCACTGATAGTCCTACAGTAACTTCAAAGCCTTCCACAGATACTCTCAACTAGCTGGAATAATACCTACCATATTTATTTTCCTGGGAAGTGGCACAGGGGTTTCTGGCAGGGTATGTGTTATGTCATTAGACTCTTCAGATGCTTGCCTTTGGACGGTGTCTCTAGATTGTACGTTTGGAGAAGGATCTAAGGAGTGAGATTTTTGATTTGCCTCTGAGGGCTGAGGCTTCGGTGATGCTTCTCCACCTTGAGTTTTAGCCAACAGCTCTCCTAGCTGAGGTTTTGGAGGAAGGTCCTTCATTTGTGGCTTTGGAGGTAAGTCTCCAAGTTGTGGTTTTGGTGGCAAGTCTCCTAGCTGAGGCTTTGGGGGTAGTTCTCCAGGCTTTGGGGGTAAATCTCCCACTTGAGGTTTCTGAGTTAATTCCAGAGGCAGAGGCTTTGGGGGCAAGTCTCCAGGTTGTGGTTTCTGTGGTATATCGATGGACAGTGAGGGCTTCTGAAAGATTTCCGTGTGCTGATGGGATTTATCTATTGAAAGATGATGACTGGTTTCTATTTTTCTTAGTGCCACTAAAACAAAAGAGCATAACAGTGTTTTTTCACAATCTCATCTTAATATTAAAGAACTTAGGCACATATCAGAACTGTAATTGTGTAATGACCACATGTTCACTGAGCCCCGATAACTGTCCATATGTCCTCCTAGTCTATGACAAATGCAAAGTAATACATCTTTACTTAACCCTCTTTTACTGAGGTCTCATTTCATTGCTCCTACTGGAGGCCAGGAGTGCTTAATCCAACAGCTACTAGGTGTCAATTTATAGATTAAGTACTTAGGGTGAAATAAAGCCATTGCTTTTTGGACCTAAACCAAAAAACAATAAATATAAGAAAAGATGTATTTTGCAAAACAACCTATCAACCCACTGATGTGGCTGCAATGAAAATTGTCTTTAATGCCAATTATTCATCTATACAGTTGAACTCCATAAAAAAACCCAAAACAAACGCCGAGTCTCAGGATTAGTACCTGTAAAATCTTAAAGAAGAGAGCGAGTGAGCATGTATGTCTATACACGGTATTATAGACATTCAAACTACAACTAATAAAAAATAAATTATTGTAAATACTTACAATTTAGTAAAGATGAGGAATTTTAAAACAGCATATTTTGCAGTTTTTATGGAAGGAAATTGAAAACAGCTTTTCAAACAGCTTTTTCTCAGTGTCAAGCATTGATTCTACTGCTAAGTTCCCTAAGAAAACTTGACTGAAATCTACGTTAAAAACAAAACCAAACCAACACAAAAAAAAACCCCAAACTCCTAAACCAAACAACTCTATATTAGAGCAGATGAAAGGGGACAGGAGAGAAAAATGTTACGACCCATGATGAAAGCAATACATTTTGACTAGAAAAAGTAATTTGCTATTGTATTCAGCATTGCTTTAGTATCATATAATACCAGCCAAAAAGGTGACCTGACATTTTACTACAAAAGCAACAATACTCGCTCTAGATATCACCTACTGCAGTAACAGTTCCATGCTATATTTATGGTTATTTATACCAAAAAAGGAAAACTTTGCATAATTTCCATGAAAGAAATTGTATAGCTACTATCAGATGCCTCGTTTTAAAAAAATGTCTGTGTTGATACTTGTATATGGCTTTGTCTCCTAGACTTTTCTAGTAGCAAATGTACAAGCACTCATCATCCACATTGGTTCGAGGCTTAAGTAAATTATATGAAAAAAATGATAGTAGCCCTTATCAAAATGTTTTGATTGAACCCATCTTAAATTTTCACCTATATCATTTTAAATCAAGGAAGTGTTGACTTCCTTCACAGCGGTACCCTATCACATCATTGGTGTCTCTTTCAAAAGATGATACCATGTCATAATAATTATAATTTAATAAAGTTGAAATTTCACATTTGCATTTTCTGTTAAAGTGATTTGCACTCTCAATTTCAGTCATCTAGCTTCAGAAGTTTGGACAGGCATCATTTCCTGATCTTCAGGCTCCATAGTGACCACCCACTCATACAGAATCCGTCAAAAATACATTACATCTGTATCAGACAGAGCTACAAGGTAGGTCTACTTTCAACTTTATAGTCAACTGTTGCAAGAACTCAAAAAACTATATAAAACCTGCCATACGACTAGAAAAAAACATTTCTAAAAAGAAAGGGCCATAAGGTGTTCACTGGGATGATGGTCTCAGCAAGTTCGTCACCAATATGTAAGCGAGCATGTAACAGTACCTGATTCTTTTCAAAATATTTATAAGGACAACAACCCTGATCACCAAAACATGGCAATGGACACAACTTACTTCAAGGGTATCAAGAAATTGGACTTATGGATATTAGGAAGAAGAAAGAGTTTACCAACAAGAGCAGTCAAAGAAACGGGAGCCCAGAGGGGTTATCCATGGAGATACTCAAAACGCGACTGCACATGGCCTTGACCAACCTGCTCTCATGTCAAAAAGTTATCCCTGCTCTGAGTGGTGGATTGGACCAGCTGATCTCCTGAGGTCTTGTCCAGCTTCAGTAAGTTAATGATTTTTTTTTCTTTCCTCCTTATGTTCCATAGGTCTAACTATTTTTTAGTTTAATAAAACGTTTCCCGATCTTCCAAAATCCTTTCAGTTTTGCTGGTGTCATGGTTTGCGACATTTTAGAAATGAAACTTTTGCTGAAAAGATCCATATATTTAAAACAAGTATCTACTTTCACACACACTTAAAAGATATCATTATGAGAATACCCACAAAGAGAACTCTTACCTTTTTGAGGTAGTTTGGGAAGAACTCTAGGGCCAAGTGCAGTCTTTGCAGTCCCAGTGCTAAATCAACAGATGTGAATTATTAGTGCTTACAACTGTTATAAGAGATACTTTTTCTTTCCCATTTTTCCCCTCTACACATCCATAATTTAAAAAAAAAAAAATAAAATACACATTTATTTTGCTTCTTTTGTATAACCATCTTAACTGTGGATCAATCCCAAAACTCAAAGCACTGTTAAGATTGAACTGCTTTTTTCAGAGAAAAAGACATACAAACCCCACACAGCTTTAACGCTACAGGGCAGATTTATTCTACGAACTACGGTATGTGCAAAAATGTACTCTGAAAATAGGTGAAGCTGAAAGACCAGCTCAGTGGGCAGATCCTGAATAAGGAAAATTTGGTCTTCAAAATAATTATACTGAAGCATTCAAAACATAATGTCCTTTACGTCAGTGGTTTGAAGTTTCCAGGATTGAGCTTATGCCTTGTAGCCTACTGCACGAGTATGATACTGTATACACACAAACTGCAGCTGCACTAGGAGACAAAGTCTCTACTACTCCAAGGAAATACTGATGACTGTGGGAAAACGACATGCTTTACTCTGTCAGCCTGTGTTACAGCTGTGTTAGCTACTTGTAGTGGTAAGCAACATTTCAAAATGAGTATGATGAAACACTTATCTTGATTTCCTAGCTTTTTTTAAATAGTCAAAATATATCAGGACACAAAACTGAAAGAACAGCCAAGCTCAATCTTGATTCAATAAATAATTGCCTCGGCCTTTATCTAATGCCATCAAGCACAAGTACCACACTTTTACCCTTGTCTTACAAGTATCAAGCACGGCACCACTTTTTCCCTGAATACCCAGTGCCACCTGGATGGATTCAGCAAACATGGCAAGTCAGCTGTGCTACCAACAACACACGTCTGCTGCCTGTCCTGACAAGGCAGATCACAGACTAAGAAGTGTCTAGAAACTCTACCTACACATCTTCTACTGTGATTTGTTTGACGTTACACATCCATCTCCAGTCATGGCCTGATCATGCACACTTGTGGTCATGCAAGGTCTCCGTTGTGTTGCCCGAGGCACATGTTTATTAGAATTACCATGCTTTGAACCTCAGGACCTTGGAATCACAACACAGATAAAGGAGTAACAAACACTAAGTGACAGGAATGTATGGCTATCCTTACTACTTCAGCTATTGAAAAAGACACTTGTAATGTACTGACCTGATGAACTATGAGCTAAAAGCAGTTTGTGTTATTACAGACTGTGTGTCAGCACACAAGCTCGACAGACTGGAAAACAGTTAAGCTGAAAGACTGAGATGGATTCTCTCTCTTGTAGAGCTATCTTCAATGCCAGCCTGTACCCAGAGTGACACTTCTGAAGCTACAGGCATGAGACCTCAGACTGAAGCAGATAAAATGAAATGCCAGGAGACGTGAAAATAAAACTTTTGTCCTGCTGGACAGTCTGAGGCAACATTCCCCAGCTCAGAGAGCACTTCTGTAGGAGCGGTAGATAGATTCTGGTACAAGTCGCTCTGTCCATCCTGCTCAAAGGATGAATTGTGTAGGGACAGCTATGAACAAAGTGTAGGAGGCTCAATGAAGCCAAAGTATTTGTATGGTACTAAGGCATGCAGAAAACTAATGAAGAAACATAGCTAGGATTTTACTTCATATGAAGGGCATTTTTTTTCTAATTTGTAAATTAGTTATGTTTAGATAAATTTTCATCTTTGCCTTTATATACACAGACTTTACCTTGACTGCTGAGACATCCCCTCAAACTTATTTGCAGCCTTAGTTGAAGGTGGGCCCAAATCATTACCTGAGGTGAAAAAAAGCACAATTAAAAAAAAAAAGATTAGGATAACTGAAATATAATCAGCAGAGGGTGCAACTTAAAGAGAAGTACACATTCTTCCAAGTATCCTCTGTACAACATGTCTAAAGATTTTAAAGATCATTCTTTGTTAATAATTTTGTAACTGAAAAAGCAGCAGGGACCATAATAATCCAACCTGACCTTTCATATAACACATTTTGAAACAACTCAGCTCACATCTGCTGGCAAGGAAAGATTGAAGGACATTGCTGAGTTACTGCTGTAGGGCGTTTGTTTTGAATATAGTGTTTCAATTTTCTCTGAATCGAAGGAGATACTGCAGGCCAGTATCAAATAAATTTATCGCAGACGTTTACGTTTTGCGTTACGAGGCACATCTTTTTAAAACCACCATGAATTTGATTTTATTCACAAAACATCAAGTTTCTCAGGATTGGTATTTCATCCTACATGAAGAACAGCCTTTGCTGATTTAATGACTAAGTCAGTATGTTACCATAACCTGAATGTTAACTGTTGGTAAAGAAGAGATCCTGGGTATACTCGATTCTGTCAAAAGGCAGCAAAATCCAAACCCAAATGCTTTTGAACTCCTTCAGCAGAAGGCTCCTCTTTCATTAACCGTCACCACTGCCAAGGTACAACCATACTAACTACTTCATTTTAGTGCCTTTATCATTCCCCCTTACCTCTTCTATTACAGCATGTCTAAACAATCTTAGAACCAACTTTGACAACCATTAGTAAATTTTGTCACTGAAAGAGATGTAAAGTGACATTTAACGATCCCAGAACACAAAATACTTCCCATGCAAAAGAATGACATATCTCCCTAGATACCATTCTTAGTGAAGTCTATATGAAACAGCAGAAAAGGCTCATGCTGAGACTTGCTAAAAATATGTTTATGTTTAAAAGTTGGGGGAAAAAAAAAAGAAAAAGAAAGGTAAAACAAACAGCAAACCCTTCACATGTAGATCCTATGGATAAAGCAAGGAAAAATATCTCATGGTTGCTATGGAAATCCAAAATAATCTAAACGACATTTTTAGAACATCTTTGAATAGTAACTTAATTCGCTTAGACATAAGCTAAGGATTGTTCTGCTTGAAACTTCAATTAACACACAGATTAGAAAACAAACGCTGAAGTTCAACGTAACAAGAAATATGATAACACAGAAAAAAGCTTCTGAAAGGGAAAGCAGTGAACATCCAACAATATTCTTAAACCAAAAACACGAAGGCAGACACAAGAAACTCCCTCTTCTATAAACACAAAACTTAACACTTGCTTAAAATTCAAATGGACTTTGAAATAAGTTTTTGTACAGATCTCAGCTAAGAAAAAGGGGAGAAGAGGCCCCTCTTCCATCCACTGAAGTTCAGTCTGCACTGTAGAGCAGAAAAGAGACAGAATAAGCAGTGTTCTTCTCTGGCCCTGCTTTGAAAAGCTATTCTACTGCTATAAGGTTCTTCACCTTCACACCTGCACCTTTCCCAGATTTTCCTTTTCCTTCATCCGTTGTCTAGTATTTTTAAAGAAAAGTTGGCACTAGCTTAGCATCTATTCCTATCACACTTTTCATTCTACTAGTGTTACATTATATAGTATTCCAGTATACGGTATTTTAGGTGCTGTTTTGGACTTAATATTTGGGCTTTTTTAAGTTTTTGAAGTCCAAGCTCTTCAAAGTGTCTTTACTACCTCTGAAATAGTACAGGGCTGTTAAGACTCCAGAACATAGGAAACATTTTTTCCATATCCCAGACATCTGAAAAGTAGAGAACTGAAAAGATTGCCATTATTTGTATTCCTTGAGAAAAAGACTTTGCTTTTCAATTGGACTCTGTACTTCTCTTCATATTAAATCCTAGATTAAATCACATATTCTACACAAGTACTCCATGATTTACCACATTTAACTCCATTTGCTGGGAAAAAACGGTGCTTGCAATTATTTTTTAGGCTAGTAAGTCTGTGTTTATATTAGAACAGAGAGAGGATACTCCTGAGATATAGGTAGTGTATGGATGATCCCCCTATGTAAGCACTGGATTCCAGCTCAAAAGTTTACAGATTTATGGAAATCCTGCCACCAAGATGAAAATTATAGAAAATTACATGAGTCTGAGATTTATAGCTACTGGGAGAGGCTGACCACATAGAGCAATGTTTATTGAAAAGAGGAAGAATTTGAGTAGCTTGGAAAATAGTTTCTAAAAAGCTTCTGTCAGAAAGGTATCCTGTTAAAAAAAAAAAGTGCTGTTTCTGTATAACTTCTGCAGGTAGAAGGATGCAAACCTATCAGTCTTTGTATATGTACAGACAACATCACAAAACCCAAAAACATGTTAAGACAACACATCCCCACCAGCTAGGTACAAACACTTTACAGGAGAGTTTGGCATAGAGCCCAAGGAAAACAGCTGTTCTGGCAATCAGGAGAACCACACATATTCATCAAGGTCTATCCGCCCCGAATCAAGATCCATCTGGATTAAGGAGCTGGTCAGAACAGGAGCAGGAGTGAGGAAGCAGATGCAGCGTAGATGCAGCAGATGAGAGGGCCGGGGTGAGGGCAGCCTGGGCAGCTAGGGTAGAGAGAGGGAGGCAGCAAAGGAGATTGAATTGGGCCCCAGGGGAGCATGGAAAATTTTCAGTTTTCTCAAGTGAGACTCAGATACAGAAGCCTGGAAGCTAGAGTGACAGAAGACAGAACTGTTGATTTATCTGAGCTGACGTTACATCAAGCTGCAATCGTTGGAAAGCAAGCACCAGGTAAAAAGAAACCAAAGATCATATATCATCCATCATAAAGGTTTTCCCCTGCCCTTTTGTTTTGCATTTCAAAACTCACCCCAAGGAATTGGGCCCTTATTCTGGGGTCCATGAGGTAGTGGGCTTGGTGGGTCAGAGAGGGTTCTTTTGTGTCCTGGGGGTGGGGGAGGTGGTCTCTTCTTGGAAAGAGTGGAGCTGCCACTAGAGGTTTGAGTGCTTAGAGGGAGGGTTGAAGGTGGGCCTGCAAAATAACAAACAATCTTCTTACAAATACATGTGCATAAACGTCAAAGCAGCACTGAAAAATTCACAGTCAGACCCACAGCAAAGTGCAGCAAAAGACTAAAATAAAGAGACAAGCCATGCCAAAACACTGTTTAGATTAAACGACACGTTCACCACATTTTTAACCATCTTAGCCGTGGGAATATAAGCAACTTGACAATAGAATGACACGTGTACTTATGTTTAAAAAATACAGGATTAATCACTCCAGGATTTCTAATTTTAGGCATCGTTTTAAAAAAAAAGCATGAAATCTTAAAATTAAGTAATATTTAGCATGTGGGACTAAAATTACTATTAATTTATACCAGAATGAAATAACTTTCTAGATGTGGGGATTTTTTCGTTTTCCCTCTCCAGAGCATCCCATACGAATTCTGTTAATAAACATGGGGGGGGAGGGGGGATAGAAATCTATCTACAAATTTTCCTTGCATTTTGAAAATAGGATTGTAAGCTTAGTAAGTTTTTCTGTAGTTATTTTCCCTTTTTTCCTGTGGCTTAAATACATCAGACTATGCATTTTCAGAGCAATGCAAATTGTTTTATGCAGTGCATATAAAATAAACATCAGAAAAGCTCTTTCTGAGGCTGAGATTAGATATTTAAAGGTAGCTTATTTATAAGCTTATAAGAGCTTATGCAGTCACCCCTACCCTTAAACCCTTTATTTCCCCTTGCATCAATGATGGCACAAGTATTATTCAACACAATGCATGTTTGACAGGATATGGGAACAGATACAGATTAAAAGACAAAATAACCCAGAGGGAAGACAAGAGTTTTCCCTAATCAACTTCACCATTCACCTTTAACAAGAAGCTCACGGAAGCAGGCAGTGCAGGGCGCAAACATGCAGCGAGGGGACAACTGCTCAAGTCAGCTGCCATTACTGCCAAAAGAAATTACTTGTAACACTTATCTAAATTAGTTCTACATTAGGTTAGAATAGCTTTAAGGGTTTTGTTGTTGGGGTTTGGAGTTTTTTGTTGGTTTTGTCCTTTTTTTTGTTGGGTTTGTTTGTTTGTTTTTTAATCTAAGCAATAAATAACACTTCACTGCAGTCATGATCTTGCAGTAAGTTTTGCATGTAAGAGAGCTTTGCCATCACAGGGTCTGGATAAATGCAGAAAATCGACATAAAATTTTAAAAGTTTATTTATACCTGAAATTTCAAGTCTATCGTCACATATTTTGGTAGCACTATAGAACCAACTTGCCTGTTTTTGAAAACCTAACTTATTTGAACAGTATTTGAGACAAAAATCTTCATTTTCTTATTCACCATATACCCTAACCTGCACACAGAACTAGACCTGCCTCTTTAAAAATATTTATTACCAGTCTCTATACGCAGACTGAAAATTACCAAAGGAATTTGGCATTCCTTCCCAAATTACTATATATCATAAAAGTATTAAAACCAGTGAAGAATAATCTTAACTAAAATTCCTTAGGTGAAATATTAAACATTGAAAAAAGTAACTTCAATTATCCTATAACCATGTGTACATTTGCCAGATATTTTCAGCAGGTGACCTCCCTCTTTCTTCTTAACCCCAAAGAAAAGATTAATAAAACTGCCCATAATGAGTTAATGATTCAATCTGTTCTCTTCCAGATTCAAGCCTGGAAGGCCTTTTGCTGCTCAGGAGAATCTCTCAACCACAACCCCAGCAGGTATTTTGGGCCTGGCTTTCCATTAATTGCTTACTCTTATAAATGAAATTATATATTTTGCGATTGTTCCTCTCAAATTGCTTCCAAGTTCACAAAACCGTTAATTGGCAAGCAGTCAAACGTTAGTGCAAATTAACAAGATTGTTCCCCAATTTGTATCCTTGCTCATTTTAATTTCTTCCATCAGCTTAAGAAAGCAAGCTAATTTGAACCACGCATTGAAATGTTTCTGCCAGCAAAAATAAAAAACTTTTCCTATGCTAAGTTTTGACTGACGATCCCCTACGCTTCTGCAAGTTATCAGTTCTTTAGTTTGGTTAAATACGAATCAAAGGTTGTTCTATAAACCGTAAGTAACTCAGAGTATATCTAGGAGTGGCGAGGGGGAAAGAAAAATTCAATATGCAGTGTGAACAGTAACATTATTTTTAAAGCATGTAGAAGACATACACAGTATGTCACTACAGTATTTTTCTCTTGTCCTGACATCTCGAAAAGGAGTTACACCCTCCCAAAATGTCTGCAAGGGGGAACGGCCAACACGGCACAGGTTCTGTCCTACCACCACCTAGTGTCCTGCTGTTTGTACTGCAGGACAGCCTTACCGCTCAACGCTAACGCGGGCTCCAGCCCCGCCGCAAACGGGGGCTTAAGGGGAAAAAAAAGGGGAGGAAATGCATTGAAATAGTCTTGTGCGCATATTGCAAAAAGAAAACTTCAGACATGAAGTAAAATTTGGACTTTTTATTGCCAATGAAATGAAGAATCCTTCTCTACGAAAATAACGTATAGTAGGATTAAAACCTCTTTAAAATTGGTTATGTGGATATATTTCATATTTCACACTAGTAGTATATATATCTCCAGACATCACAGAAGAGTTGAAAAACATTGTCACTTCATAGCTTTCAAAAGTTCACACGGCATACAACAGTTAGAGGGAAAAGGTGTTAAGCTATTAAAAACAGTGCACCTTTTCAGACTCCTGTCATTTGTTCCTATATTAATTTCATGGAAGGAATAAATATGAATTTAGAAGTCATACACTAATGATTAGATGGCTGAGATACAAAATAACTCACTTTCAAATAAACAGAAAATAAAGGAAAACTTCAAAACACCTTTTCAGAAAGGGGTATAAAGTCACATCACGCTTTGAATAAAGCAAACGTGGGAAAGATTCTGGAATCTAGATCAGCTTATGGAAACAACTGGTGGAATAATGCAAAGATCTGATGATGTACAAAGTATTGGTAAAATTATTATAAGATACTTTGTATTACATATATATACACACACACACACAAAATCTAAAAAAAAAAATCTTACATGGTATTTTTAACTATGTAAGGCTAGCCAGGTATTTCTAAGTAATAATCAGAGCAGTTATTTTTCTAGATGAAAGCTATTTTGTGATTTTAACCAGGCAGCAAGTAAGCCAACCGTTTCTTCTCCACAGTCATCTTAATGGCGATTTCTCGCATAGTTGCGAAGTTCACATTTCACGTAAATCATTTTCCTCACGCAAGCAAAAGAAAAAAATAATCTTGACCTAGATTTTTTTTTTAATTTTGCTTCCGTTGGGCTCTTTTCTTCAGTTAGCTGGGGAGCAGTTGCTTTCAGTAAAGCTGTTGTCATCTTTTATCACTTTTTCTTATTACAAGGATCACGCTTTCATGTGCAAATAGACCAAATAATCTCAAATTTATTGTACTAAGGTAAATAACTGAAAAAAGTCTGCAATTAATAGGGCATTGCCCTTCAGCTTTTGTGCAGTTAGTATAGTACCTTATTAATTTGTGTACTTGTGAAACCATGCAAAGCTGTTACCATCCACGCAAGAAATGGTGGGTTTAGAGTGTAAAAACCTCACATTTGTATTTATTTTTTACCACTTAATGAGAGATATGGATTAACCAGTGTTCCAGTTAATGGCAGAACAGGTACTGTAAAGGAAAGTAAGTGTATATTAAAAATAGTATTTTCATTAACGAGTGTTGTTATACTTATTTTTATTGTTCTTATGAGTGACATTTTTGCAGATATTACTAAAAGCCTTCTTCAGTTTGTCTTACTTCAGATCATATGTATTTTCAGTACTAAAAATAAGACCATAATTAAAGAAAAAAATTATCACAATCACGCTGAACAAGAAAGCTAAGAATATACATTGATTCAACATTAGCATCTGAAGTTTATTCTGTAATTAATGCTAAAAAAATTCCTGTTTAAAAAAAGAGCCAAAATTTATATTAAAGAATGTTGTATTTTGGGTTGATGCACAAATATAAAAAACCCCATATGAAATCAGTAGTTGTCAGCCTTCCCTTCCTATTACAGTACTAAAAAAAGTAGTTTGAGTGGGATAACTAGTATTATTTAACCAAAATGTACAACACGCTTAAAGACTTAATTTTTAAAATATTCTTATAAATATATGCAAGAGAGCCGTAGAATCCTGAAAGCATTCAAAATAAACAGAAGAAACTGGATGACCTCAAAGGCTGAGGTAACAGAAATGAGATTAAATACAACAGTATATACAATGTTGAAATTCTAGACTAAGAAAGCATTTGTACTTCAAATTAGGGATTCTGGTTGAAAGTGGTAGTAGAGACTACCTGTGTAATGCCTGATACGCCATAGTATGGTGCAATCATGAAAAAATAAATAGGATGAAAAGATATTCTGATATAGTATTTCCAGCTGAAACAGCAAGGTTTTAATGCTGTCCCTACACTTCCAGTCACTTATATTTAAGAAAGCTGATTTAAACAGCAAAGGTACAGAGAAGGGCTAGTATGATGAAAGGACAACTTAAACAACAGGAGAATGAAAATACTCTACCAGAAAAGGTGAAATATGCTTGGTTTGTTTAGTCTAACAAAACAGAAACGGAGACCTGAATGATTGCTCTCCAGGTAGTGCCTTGATACGGACACCAGTGACAGAAAAATCACTGAAGCTAAATGACAATGTTGGTACATGAACAAAGTAATTTAGTGGACTTGAGAAGATTTCTAATCCTGTGAGCAATGCAGTCAGACAACTTCTAGAAGTTATTAGTAAATGCAAATAAGCTAATTTGGTTAGAAATTGAGTCTGATCAAGTGAAGAAGCAGATTATATGACACGGTGTCTGCAGTAACAGTGGACTGCAACCACGAAGGAAGTGCCTTTGCATTTATGTACCTAACAATAGAGCTGTGAAAGAGAGTGTAAAATATGCAAACTTGTAAGTACTGAAGATCCAAACGTAACTTCATGACATAAAATTGATCCCCGACCTCCGTGTTCATCCCGTATGAGAGAAATAGGCAGAACCATTAAAAATCAATTAGCTTTCAGCTAAAATTAAGGAAACCTGGCTTAGATTGCCTAACACTTCTACAAAACTGGTTAGCAACATTGCCCTTACATTGGATTTGCAATTAAGGTTGTGCAAAAGTTTATTTAGCTACTGTGCTGAGTCATGCAACTACTTAAATGTTGATTTTTTTTTTTTTAAAGCTTTTTGTAAAACAACAGGCAGAAAATCTGCTATATGTCTGGAGCCATAATGCAGGTGTAAGCTGGAAAGACTAATGAAAAAGATGATTTTCAGAATGTTACAGACTAAAGACGTGACTGACAACACAAGTAAGTTGAACCTGAATAAGGTTAGATAAACTACTGGAAAAGGCATACAGTGGTTGTCTTACACAGCTACTGTACTCTGTAGAAATACTCTGTACTTTTCATTCTATTAGGATTAACTAGAGCTGTAGCAGAGATGGCAGAAAGCAAGATGGATCCACAAATGAGCTGGTTTAATGTAGAATAACCCTGTCTTAGCCAATATTCATCAGCAGTTCAGGCTCACTCATCAGCCTTTGCACAGAAACAGCCGATACGCAGGCATATATCTTTTGCACTGTTGTTGCAGGAACCTTCAGCTTCAGAACTGATAGCAAATACTAACAGAGTAGCAGTAACTTAAAAATCATTACAGCTATCTGCTTTGTGAACATAAATAAGCCCAAAGACAAATCTTGCTCCAGCATTTTTAAGAATTTTTTTGAAAAGTTATCAAACTGGATAATCTGAACTTCCATTATAACGACATATGGAGAAACTTAAAAAAATCCCCATATACATATACTCCAACTGTTGTACCTATACAATTTTTACAATTAATCAAACTAATTTTTAGACACCGTATCCACTAAAAACCATGGGCAAAAGTGGTGTGCATTATGTAAATTGCTCTAAAC
Source organism: Aptenodytes patagonicus (assembly GCF_965638725.1). NCBI lineage: Eukaryota > Metazoa > Chordata > Aves > Sphenisciformes > Spheniscidae > Aptenodytes > Aptenodytes patagonicus. The sequence continues at coordinate 9,964,370 of NC_134950.1, read as the reverse complement.
TTACCTTCTTTCCCCAACACAAAGTTCAGACTTGATGGCTTCCACTCCATTATGGCGTCTCAGCAAACGTGGAACCTTGCTACTAAGGAACTTCACTGGCAAATGAAGCCAGCTTACAGAGGGCTAAAGGGAGGTGTTTTTGTTTAAATACACAACGTGATTTGGAAGAGAGTTACCTGTATGTCTCAGGATGTAAAACCTTATGAAACTTTAAAAACCTCTGCCTCCTTCTAAGATACGGATCCCACCAGCTATCCACTTCCTACAGACTGTCTCCATGTTCTAGGAGGGTCCCATGGTATCTACTGGGGCTTCTCAGCAGAGCAGGGACAAAGATCGGATTACATTTTGGGACAGAAGGTAAGCTTAAATTTAATTACAGATTCAATGCTCTTCTTACTCTTGCTGTTTAGGGAACTTAGCACAATATATAATACTATGTTTTCATACAGTCTTAAATCAAATAGGTAGCTATTAAAAATGAACTTTTCTAACAAAAAAAGCATTTGATAAGTAAGCTTGCACGTTAAACTGATGTAAGGGATATACTCTATTACTACTAATCTCAAAAGAGCAGATACATTCTAAAGGATTATTTTTTCCTACAGAAACAAAATTATCTCAGACTGCTTCAAAATTAAGATGTGTCACCAGTGTCTTATGGAAGTGGAGAGTCTCCGCTTTTTTCTTTTAAACCATCTGTTCGGGAGCTGGAAGTGGGGGAGATAACAAGGTGTAGCACAGTTTATAATGAAGTATAAGTACATCTACAATGATGCTTCTTGAGTGACTTTTCCACACTGATGAATGTCCTATGTATTTGTCACTTTGTTCCCCTGTCATTTTGAGTCTGTTAAATTATTCCTGTAACACAGGTATGTATTTAATGGAAACGTCTAAAACTGAAACGTCTAATGGAAATCAACCAAAAAAGCAGCATCACTCACAGACTGTAAAATTTTGGCATGTTTGAAGCAGAGAAGCCTAGTGACTTTAACGTAACAGTAGCTCCATTCAACCTCTCACTCAGACTTACACTGTGAATCTGGCATTTTCCTCTCTGACGAAGTAGTTAATGTTACTATTACCATCAGAAGGCAATAGTTCTCTGTATTTTGTGGTAATATCATATTATTTTTTTGTAATATGAATGAGGATTTCTTTTGCATAATCCTTGACATGAAAACACACAAGAACTCAACGCTTCACTTCTTTCCAAGTAGCTTTGGTGTTGTGTTGATTCACTCATCTGGGAGTTTGCAGAACACCTAGGAAAATGTCTAACATTTCTGAAACTTGAATACATACTTAGAATGAAATACGCATGTAAATATTCCCCTTCCTGGAGAAAAAGACAATTTTCTGAATAAGTCCGTATAAGAGCTACACTATATAATGACAAAGAAATAATGTTCATTATAATCCATTGAAAGCTGACACATACTAAGCAGTGTACAGACAGATACAAGACACAAGCTCCTTAACCTTCTTAAGGAAATGGGATTCATGATTAGTTTCCAAGTCTTGCAACTTTGTGACAAAAAAAAAGTTATCCTAGGTCAGACTGAAGGAACATCTAAGCCAGTATACGGTGTCGGACAATGGACAATCAGTAGCTGACTGTTAGACAGAGCATGTAAAAAAGATGGGGGAGAGGAAGGAAAGTTAGAATCTTGTAATGCCAACAGGAAGGTCAACAAAGTTACAAGGAACACAAATGAATCCCCAATGAAACTGATAAAAAGAAACTTGGATTATGAAATCTCATGTGAAAAACACAGACCCCTGCAAAATTGTTTTGCCTCTTAATGGAAAACAAACCTGTTTAAAAAAAGAAAGCCAAGGGATTCATTTGAAAGTTGCCAGTACATGACAAAGACTGATGATGGAACAGTAGTTCTTAAGCACAGCATCTGAACCATGTAAAAGCAGACACCTGATGCCAACACACTCTGTTCTGTCCCTTTTACTCTTTCACATTTTAGTGAGAGCATTTCTTCATTATTTTTTTTTAAAACAAATTTAACTACCAGTTGAGGAAATGAAGTATGAAGTTATATCAGTGCTAACAAAAGGGAGCACCAGCATAACTGCTGAAGCCTTAAACTGTACTGTAGCCTTCATCACTACTAAAGTTTTCTCTAACAAGTCTACCATAAAAACACAATTTGGCTATTTCTAAATTAAATATGTAAAAAAAGGGGAAAAGATTAAGGTTTTTTTTGTTCTAAAAAGTAGATTTGCACAAATTATAGTAAAGTAACAGGTTTTGTTCCATAAACACATCCTCTAAACTTGAAGTTTATAGCTATCTAGGTCAAAGAACTACCATCCACTACAGCTGCAAGAGTAAGTCTCTCATGGAAACAAGTTCTCTTCCCTTTCAAGCACTACCAACAGTGTCACTACTATTGTTAATAAGAAAAAGCATCTCATTCATTTCAACTAAATGTAGATTGCAAAACTGATTGAAATGCAGCACAAGCCTTCCTTATGGATAATCCTACGAGGGCAAACTGGCTGTTTCACTCAGGGAAGAATGGGTGATGTTCAGTTTAGATCTTCAGTGCGTAAGTGACTTGTTAACCATCTGGCAATAGGCTTGGCATTTTCTCTGCTGTTGTTTACACCCCTCTAGCACTCACCAAAATGGGAGAGAGTGTTGATGCACTGAGAGGGAAGGAACTTTAATACCAACGGGCTTAGCACTTCACAGGTCATTCTGGTATTTTTCTTTTTCCACACTGTCTGACTGCAAGGAGAGGCAGTCTTCTTACACCTCCTTGCCTCCAAAGCTTTGTTTCTTCACTCTCTCTGCCAGACACTACACAGCACATCATCGTATAGCACTACGCACCATCAGCCTTTTTCTAAAACACTTGTATTTTTGTGACTGTAAATGCTTAAAAATGCTTCTCCAAAATATGAACAGAATTTCTACATAAAATGAACCAACTGTTATTTAGCAGAGTATTACTTTATTTTTCACCTGTTCATGCACACTATTATGAATGAGTCCATTACAAAGTGTCCGTCCCCCCCCCCCTTTTTTTTTTTTTAATTTTGAACATGCATTATACCATATTACTGCAATGTAATAAGAAAAACACACTACATCTTGAAACACTGAAATACACCTGGTTAAAGGAAGGACAACTGTGGAAAAATTACTACTTGCAAGCGTAGTTTGAAGACAGACTTACCTTTGCCAGCATTTCTAGGAGGAAGAGGAGGAGCATCTGCAGTTGGAGAGGTGGGTGAATCTGTGCTTGTAGAAGCAAAGATCTGATTGGTAAAAGCTCCATAGGAGAGTCTTTGCTTGTCTCGAGGAGTGCTAAATGCAGGATGAGTCATTTTGTCTTGGGGAGAAATGCTCGAAGAGTGACAAAAACTTTGGGGTCTTGGAGATCTTTCTTTTTTTATAGGACTAGGCTGTGAATAGAAAAACAAATATATTATACAGCTGTCTAAATACTGAATATAGTTAATATCTTTGGGAAAGAATAACAGAACATATTCTAGTGAACATGAGCATGATTTCTTTCTTTATTGGACAAATAAGCCCACATTCCTCCTTTTCTCAACCATCCAACCTGAATGATCCTCTCCTCTAACTGAAAAATAAAAATTGTAGCATCAACAAATCATCATGTACACAAAGTTAGATTTATTCTTAAAGCAGAAGACATACAACAATAATATACTAAATAATATATTAATAAAAGCCTAGTAAAGTTTTTAGAATATAAGAGTAATTTTCAGTTCAGATAGCTCTTTACTGAGACCAGTTATCCTCAAAGATCAAATATATTACCCCATTGATGCATATTAAAAATAAAATAACCACTTCCGACACATCAGATTTATTTGTTGACTGAACTAGCAATATATTCAGTGGTACATCTCTTCTTTTAAACATATATAATTGCTCTTTGAAGAAATTTTACACAGCAATTTTTGACTGCTGTATATTAATAACTGCATATGGAGCACGATCTGTTTCACTGTAGCTCTGGTTCAGGCAGGGTATTATCTCCAATACAGCATTAGTCATCCTCCCGAGGCTTCTTGCACAGATAATAATTTTGTTCTCTACTGTCCTTGAGGACATGTAAATTATTTCGGTTTCTGAATTTTTCAGTCCCAAGTGTCACTGAATATGAAAAGTTGACCACATTTCTTCCTACAGCACCCGTATAAAATAGGAGAGGTGTATTCACATTTATAACAGAAACAGAGCACAGAGTAATTAACTGACTTGCTAAAGTAGGACACTGAGGCTAAGTTTTCACATGTTCTAGGATGGCAATTATCCTATGCCCTCAAGTTTTGCCTTTTCGTTACTTCTTTTTTTAATCAAGAATAAAGTGCACAGCACAGTTTTTGAAAAATAGAGTTATTTATTCAACAACTAGGTCTTTAATTAATTTATGGAAAAAATAAGTATGTAATCTTTGGATTTCCTCCAGCTAATAATTAACAACCTAGAATTCAGAAGGGGATAAAATGACAAAGTAATCTACATTTACTGATTTATATTATATTGTATGTCTTGTCAAAGCAAAACTTCTGAAGCTCAAGTCCATAATAACTAGGTTGACAAAGTGTATTCAAAAAGCACTCTGGCAGTCTTTAATACAGGCCTCAAACCTAGCTTTTTTCCCCAAAAAAATCTGTAAGAAAAAAAAAATGTTAAAGCGGGTCTCTAATTTCCATTCATTTCAACAGAACAGAAATTTTGACAGTTTTTGTCAAAGCCATATCAGTAATTCATGCCTACCTTATCATCTAAGTCATCATCACTTTCATCAATTTCTTCCTGCCGAAGATTCCATTCATACTCTACATGGACGTGTGGGTTTAGCTTTCCTGCCTTGGCTTGAGAAAGCTGAAAGAAATAACAATTCTTGTTAAAATACTTGCTGTTCATTTGGTGTCAACAAAGTTAGTTTTGTAACAGCAAGCAATAAACTGAAGTATTTAGAGGTTTAAAACTTTTCCAGACATTAAAAAGAAACAATTTCAGGGCAATCACACAAACATCCTTCATTTATTTGAGGTATAGAAAAACAGCTAAAAGGCAAAAAGGGAAGATTTTCTCAAAATGGGTAGAAGTTGCCATGGTTGACAAGCATTTGAAGAGATTACATCAAGAGAAGGTATATGCACAAAAGCAGAATGCATCTGGAGCCCTCCTGTCCAAAAAGAAAAGGCAAAACTTATTTATAAATTTTGGTACATACAACTATTACCCCACCAAAATCACAATCCTTGTGTTGGAATCAAAATAAAAAGTATCTACCCTTTATTTAAATATTTCCTTCCCTCTCACTGGATGAGGCCAATGTGTCTTAAGCAAAAAATTCCTCTACTTTGCCAGCCCAAATAATGTATTCACATTCTTTAAAGATCTACTACTTCAACGATCAGCAAAAAAAGAAAATTGCAGTTCATGATTATTCCGAAGAGATAAATTTTCCTTCTCAATGCTTAGATTTCCCATCATTGTTTATTCCTTCACATCCTTTGAAATGTAGTCTACTTGGTACTAGTTGTTTCAGGAGAGCCTTTAACTATCTTCCTGAAATAAAATTTGGAAGAAAAAGTATTTTCAATCTATTTTTTAAGTATTAATGAACCCACTTGAGTTGAAATTGAATTTAATTACACAGACTCCAGCTAGGCAACAGAAATTAGCTTTGTACATCTATCGTATCGCAAGCATCTAGATACTTATTTTGTACTTTTTTATTGCCCATGGTAAACAATATGCTCACTCATATTTCTTTTTTACTCTTAACCTTATCTCATTGCCAGTTTTGAGAAAAATGCAGAAATAATTTTCCTCTTCAGAAATGAAAAGAAGAGAAAAGGCGTAAATGCTCTATTATGGTTAACTGAAATAATCAGTGAGGTATTAGTGGAATTTCAATTACAGTAATTGAAATTATTAACTGCTAGATAAGCTCACTGATAACATCCACTTATTTTTGTTTGTTCTACAGCACAATCAGTTGGTCCACATTAATGGCAGATGTTACTTTACTAAATATATACTGCAAAGAAAAAACCCAATCCATATCAGTTGTGTGTTGTACAGCTAATCTGTTCTTCAGCTGACAGAATACTCAAAACACTGGAAACAGTACTTACACAGCAGACATGGGAGTAGCTGAGAAGTCAATGAGAGTACCACCTTTTCAACCATAGCAAAATGTTGACTTGCATCCCCAGAAATACAGAAAATTATTCTGATTTGTGAAGGACAAGCTCTCTTGATTATGCAATAATTAATACATGACAAGAACTTTCAATTGTCAAAGGAAAGGTATTAAAATTACCAGCTGCAGAGAAAAAGTAGATATCCTCCTTGGATCATCAAAATGAGGCAAAAAAAAATTCTGAGAAATAGAATTAAGCAGCAAGTGACAACTGCTTTGTAAATTCTTCTGGCTTTTGTCTTGAATGTGAAACTGCCACACTACTTAAGACTTTTTAATCCCTTGATAGTACTTAAATTCACTTGCCTACTAAATGCATGCTGGTAAGAGGCACCTTAGAGGGCTAAGAACAAACAAGCTTGTTGGTCTCATGTAAAATCCTTATTCCTGGCTAACTGCTTCAGAAGAGTACCTGGGAAAATCCTTTAACACCTTTATTTCTTGAACTCCAATAATTTTCGTGAGTGGCGTCTGTTAACATCACTCATACATTCTCAAAATTCCAGAAAGTTTTTGCTCTGATCATGTTCAGTAGAGGGACAAAGTCCCACAGAAGCTGGTGTTTTATATTTTCTGATACGCTGTCCTGGTTTCGGCAGGGATAGAGTTAATTTCCTTCCTAGTAGCTGGTACAGTGCTGTGGTTTGGATTTAGGATGAGAATAATGTTGATAACACACCCATGTTTTAGTTGTTGCTGAGTAGTGCTTACACTAGTCAAGGACTTTTCAGCTTCCCATGCTCTACCGACTGAGAAGGCTGGAGGTGCACAAGAAGCTGGGAGGGGGCACAGCCAGGACAGCTGACCCAAACTGGCCAAAGGGACATTCCATACCATGTGACATCATGCTCAGTACATAAACTGGGGAAAGCTGGCCGGGGGGGCCGCTGCTCGGGGACTGGCTGGGCATCAGTCGGCGGGTGGTGAGCAACTGCATTGTGCATCACTTGCTTTGTGTATTATTATTATTTTTATTCTATTTCAATTATTAAACTGTTTTTATCTCAACCCACGAGTTTTTCTCACTTGTGCTCTTCCAATTCTCTCCCCCATCCCACCGGGGCGGGGCGGGGGGAGTGAGCAAGCAGCTGCGTGGTGCTCAGTTGCCGACTGAGGTTAAACCACGACATACCCTAACTTCCAGACATTACACTTTTGCTTCTTTCTCCTTTGAGGAGGTTTAATTTCAAGTTGTTTCAATTCTTTTTGTAAGAAGACTTTCACCATCTCTGAACTGTCTGTCCCGTTAAATAAACTGGAAAAAGCCAAAGCAGGAAAAGTTAAAGATGCAGACCTAAAAGGTCTTGACAGATTTAATATTTCAGGGGTTGTTTTGTATTCCTGATAGAAATGTCTCTAAGAAGAACTTTTGAGGTGATGAAGCCCAAATGTGCTAGAATGATGCATTAATTAGTATTCAAATACCTGACCCTCCAGTATTTAAGGTCTTCAAATACACTGGTTAAAATAACTAAGTACTTCCAGTAGAAGATAGATCTTTTACTTAAACTGTTACAAAGAAAATGACTGTTGTGTTTTGAAGTTAGAAAATACTCATCTATGGTAGGGCCTTCAGATCAGCATACAGCCAGCCAGCTGGCAGCAGTACCAAGTTTGAGATACAGTGGTAACGATATTCTAAGTAGATCACGTCTTTAAAGAAGTAAACCTCCTCCCCTCTCCAGCCTTTTCACCCCCAGTTCTTACCAGTTCCTCACATTGGACAGCTTTCACTCTTTTTGCTGTGTCCAGAGCTGTCTCTCCAGCTTGGTTTACTACAAAATTAACAATAAAAAAAAAAGAGAACAATTCTTTGAGATGTCTAAAGAATCAATTCATTAAGTTTCACTATTTTTAGCAGAGTAAGTTCTAAAAGTGATCAAAAACGTCTATTTACTCTATAGCAGCTGCAGCTCTTTAAGATTCCACTCTAAGTGCTCATGCATTTCATGTATCATCAGGTTCTTTCTGAACAGCAGCATCTGCTGGGACAGTTCCCAAATCCCTCCTAACCATCCTAGCAGAGAATATAAAGAAATTTAGTCATTTCAATCTCCACTCAACTCCTTTGCCAGTAAAATTCTTACATGAATAAGCAGGAAGAGCAAGCAGACAGGGTAAGATAGCTTAAAAAAGAAAATTATTCTATGATTAAAAAAAAGGCAAATGTTGATCCAGGCATCTTTTACTTTGATTAATACATAGTGGTTTGAAGCCCAAATTTGAAGACAGAAGTCCTATTCTAAGATGACATCTGAACAAGAATAATTTTAAAACTTTCTAGCTATTTCATCTTTATAAAGGCTATAAAATATTTTACATTTTAAAATAATGCCTGATCAGAAAGAAGGTGATATCTGAGCACTCTAGAAGCTCCTCTGGCACAACATCTAATGGGATCCTTCCTAGATACTCAGTAGCAAGTCTCAAGAAACAAAAACAACTCCCGCACCCCAACTTTACGTGCACAAACCTTAGGTAGAATTTATTCTTACAGTATAGCTGTAAATGCCATGGAGCTGGAACAGAGTATGCTCTACATCGTATCTAGATTGTAAAGGATTTCTGTGATTGGGAACTGAAAACAGTTAAACTGAGGTCTCATACGTAAATTTGACTATGTGCAATATTACATATAGACTGTCAGTCATGAATTTACAAAATACAAAGCAGTCATCTAGGAAGGCCTATGAATTTGAAAGAATTAAGAACCCTAGAGGGAGGGCTCCTTATGGAAAGATCCAAGATGGTTCAGGAGTTTTAATACGAAAAGGAATGAAAATATAGCATTTCTTAACTGAAGTTAACACACAGATAGCTTAAGAGACTACATAAATTCCAAACTTCCAACCTGTAAGTATAAACCTGATATTTCAAGGCCTAAAAGAAGATACACAGTTCCTATGTGAGAGCATTAAAGGGGAAAAAAAAGACTCAAAAAGGTAAGAACACTCTTCAGGCATCTACCTAGGAGAGAGTTCAATGGAAGGACCAATAAACATGCTTAAGCTTGTTCAGATAGCTTTCCCATTTTCTTAATTAGGGACACATCTGCCAAAAAAAAGGTCACATCAAATTCTTTGACTTATGGTAATATTAGAACATATTCTAAGGATGTATGAAAAAGCCAAGGAAACCAATGACTTCCGCCACTGATCTGTGAACGTAAATTTATGCAACAGTTTTTTTACTGAGCAGTGGAGGAAAATGATGGCAATGAGGGAAGAGGGAGAAATAAAAGTTCATACTCTTCAGTTTGCACCAAATTTTTCAGAAAGCTTCCCTCCTATAACAAGAACTGACAGAATGCAAATATTTTATAGACATGCTGATGACACTTAGCTCCTGAGCCTGACAAGCTGGATTCATGGAATACCTTCCTAACTCTTAAAATATGGCAGAGAAAGGAGAGCATCTAGTAAATGAGAGATTATCCTAAGTGTGAGCAAACAGTTTACAAAGATTCTATTTTTAATTAAACTTTTGCTAAGCCATGATGAAAAATGGACTGATATAAGTACAGCAAGTACCTACATATCTATCTCACACATGTAGATGGCAAACACAACAAGAAAGGCAGCTGAGAAAGCTAATCCCTTCCCTAATCAGCTACAGTGGTGGCTAGGGCTGGCTGGGTGAAGCTACAGTTGCCAACTGACATTAATATTAAAAGAATAATTAACTGTTGTGTACACAAAGCCCACATACATCTAGAGTGGAACTAATGTGAGCAGTCATTTGAAGCATTATAACATAGAATCATAGAATGGTTTGGGTTGGCAGGGCCCTTTAAAGGTCATCTAGTCCAACCCCCCTGTCATGGGCAGGGACATCTTCAACTAGACCAGGTTGCTCAGAGCCCCCTCCAACCTGACCTGGAATGTTTCCAGGCATGGGGCATCCACCACCTCTCTGGGCAACCTGTGCCAGTGTTTCACCACCCTCAGCGTAAAAAATTTCTTCCTTATATCTAGTCTCCATCTACCCTCTTTTAGTTTAAAGCTGTTACCATACATCAAAACCATTTAAAACCATTAACATACAAGTACTAGATGAACTTTACAATATAAACAACAAACCTAAATTCCAGGACATTTACAATGCATCAGAAATAAAACTCTGCAGAAAAACTAGGGTTTACCATTACTATTTCGTATCAGAAAATTTTTGTTACTATTATCTTCTAAGAACTTAAGTTCCATTTCTTAACTGAATGCTTCCTTTAGGCTTGTTGGTGGTAAAGTCTTCATCTTGCCAATACAGTTTTGTTTCTCCTTTTAAAAGTTCACTTAACACAGTGAGACCTAAATAAAAGTGGTTAAAATAATGGAAAGAAATTTTAGGAAATCTTTATTTCCTAGTTTTAAATAATGAACTTACCTACATCAATAGTTGGCTTCCCCCTCAAAAGCAATTTCAAACACTCAGGCTTATTATACATACTGCAGTAGTGTAGAACTGTATTACCCAATGCTGTTTGCTTATCCAGGTTTCCACTAAACACAGAAGAAAAAACAATCAAGAAAAGTATAGTATGCTGTACTATTGATTTCAGATCTAGCATCCCTATAAATAATAAATGTATAAATACTTTACTGGACAAATATGAAGTACAAGGAGAAAGAAATACTTTTAAATTAAACATTACTTTCAAAGACTATTAAGAATAGTTCCAAGCATACTGGAAATTCCTGAGCTGTGGTTGAAAAGGACTGAGCACCTGCAGATGTTCATTCAAAAAAAAAAAGTGGAACTCAAAGATTCAAACCTAATCCTTTGTAAGGTCACGCCAGTTGTTTTCCACCTGCCACTTTACTAAAATTTCTTTTTCAAACATGCTAAATTAGCCCAATGAAAAAAATCTGAAAAATCATTTTGATACAGTTAGAATAGGTTGATAAGTCCCATGCATTCAAGGAACTATGAAGAGGGTGGCTGTGAGGATGCACAAGAGAGTCATAAGAAGGAGTATAAGGATACACACTGAGTTAGGGAAAGACAAGCTGTGCAAAGGGGTTCACAGGGCTTTTTAAAACTGTACTTCCTTCAGTTCGCCATTTCTAAAACAAGGTTTCTCAAAAAAGTTACTGACATATTGGGATCAATTTAGCACATTTATAAAAATGAAAAGAAAAGCTCAGAAGACAACAGCTTTTCTTCCACTCAATGTTACCCATATTAAACAATAAGTGCAGAGCCCATACGGTTGTAAAAATGCTCTTAAGTTTGAGATTGAGACAAAAACACAGACAGCCAACAGAAACAGTTAAAAGATGATAGTTGTCTGAAGAAACGATGAAACTTCATAACTAAACAAAATCATTTTGAATAATCATCCAAAAAAACAAATCCTTTAATAATGCTCAAAATAATAATTTGGACTTCTAAAACATTTTTCAAGCTATGATCTCAAAGAGCTTGCAAATATTAGGAGCTTTTTTTTTTTTTTTTTTTTACTTTATTAACACTCCTACAATAGTCAGCACTCCATTTAACATGAGGGAGTAGTGGCAGAATAAAGTTTAAGTGCAGGTTACGCAGCTAGTCCACATAGCCCAAGAGATGGTGTCAGGAACATGGATTCCAAGTCTGTGTTGTTACCAGAAGACCAAACTTCCTCTCTAACACTCTGTGTATACAACACTACATAAACTACTAAGCGAGGGGAAGGAAGAGAAATAAGTATTTGCTGACTGCATCACAATACCAGGTATGACTTGCTGTGCTGAGGGAAAAACAAAAATTAAAAAAAAAAAATCCTCAAGCCTTCCCCCAGCCAGCTCAAGCAAGTTGTGAGGAGTCTTCTGTGTTTCCCCAACCTTCCTCTCTCATCATTCTGCAAAAACCACCATCTGACACGGCAAGCGACTACTGCTTCTTTCACTTAATAGCATACTATAGAAGTGGACTGCAACTGATCTCATTTAATCATTACCTACATTGTGAAATATATAAAAAATGTTGTACCATTACACAATTTGATTTTTTTTTTTTAAGAAAATGTTTTCATTAAGGTTTTTCACTTCTATGAACACATCTCTTGACAACAAATAGCTCAGCCAATAAACCAGATGTTGAAAATTACTAGTTAAGAATATTATGCTCTCAATAGCTTTAATACAGTTTATTAACTATTAGAACACCTTTTTCAAAGTCAATCTAGCTTCTATTCATAGTTTTCTGAGAAAGATCCTTGTTTTCTACTCTTACAATTTCTTTGCACGTGTCTTGTATTTGGAACGTTGACTTGTCATCCCTCCTTTACCCAAAATATTCGTTTGCATTGTTTCATACTGTCACGCGTTCTAAATCAACGCTCTCTTTTGCTCTACATAGTTTTTCTTTTCATCCTATTTTTATATAACTGCTTTCCAAGTTTTTAAGCTACACTTCTTTCCCTCTCTCTGCTCATTAGGAGCAGAAAGGTCAACTCAAAGGTATTAAATTATGCTCTTTTGAAACGTATCTTAGCAGAACGATCATAAGTGATAAACAAACACTGTCCAAAGCACTGCAAGGATAGCTTTGAACATCTACATTTTTCATGCACAATTTAATGAAAAATGAGCAATCCATACCAGTTTTGTACAAGGAAGTCAACCAGATGGAGAGAGGTTTGGTCAGCAGTCCGGACTGCTAAATGAAGTGCTGTTTCACCTGGCTCCTAAACACATGTAAGTAGAAGTTAGATTTTTGCGTCTTATTTCTGAAAAGCTTATATCATCAGATATATGTCACTCACTCTTTTACAACAAGTCTTTCAACAGAAAAATATTATTAGGAAATTATGACGAAAGCAGTTATTGCCCTTCTGATCTCTAGAAGACACCATGCACTTCAAAGGAAACGGCATCACACTTTCCGAGATCATAGCTTTCTCAAAACCAGTCTTCCCTTTTTCCCAGCTGGATGGAACAATCCCGAGGAGCCTTTAACCATTTTAGCTACTAGTAACTAAAAGGGATCCTGTCAAGGAATACTGAGCGAGTTTACAGTACTTGTTGCTTTATGACACCTTGGTGAGCACCAAGCACAGCCACAGCACTATTTCCTACAAAACCAGGAAAAAAAAATCCACAGAAATCATAGTCCTACATGTATTAAATCTCTTGCAGTATCACAGAATGGTTGAAGTTGGAAGGGACCTGTGGAAGTCATCTGGTCCAACCTCCCTGCCCAAGCAGAGCCACCTAGAGCCAGTTGCCCAGGACCATGTCCAGACGGCTTTTTGAGTATCTCCAAGGATGGAGACTCCACAACCTCCCTGGTCAACCTGCGCCAGTGTTTGGTCACCCACACAATAAAAAAAAAAAAAAAACCACACCAAAACACGGCAGTTTCCTGATGTTCAGAGGGAACCTCCTGTGTTTCAGTCTGTGCCCATTGGCTCTGGTCCTGTCACTGGGCACCACTGAAAAGAGCCTGGCTCTGTCTTCTTTGCACCCTCCCTTCAGGTTTTCATATACACTGACAAGATCCCCCTGTGCCTTCTCTTCTCCGGGTTGAACAGTTCCAGATCTCTCAGCCTTCCCTCATACATCAGGTGCTCCAGACTCTTAAATATCTTTGCAGCCCTTCGTCACACTCTCTCCAGTATGTCCACGTCTCTCTTGTACTGGGGAGCCCAGAACTACACACAGTACTCCAGGTGTGGCCTCACCAGTGCTGAGTAGAGGGGAAGGATCACTTCCTTGACCTCCTGGCAATACTTTGTCTAGTGCAGCCTGGGATACCATTGGCCTTCTTTGCCACAAGGGCACACTGCTGGCTCACGTTCAACTTGGTGTCCACCAGGACCCCCAGGTCTTTTTCTGCAAAGCTGCTTTCCAGCTGGGTGGTTCCCAGCATATACTGGTGCATGGGGTTGTTCCTCCCCAGATATAGGATTTCTCCTTGTTGAACTTAAACTGCATCATACTTTATTTTTATATATATAACATATGCATTAATGCATTTAAATTAAACTGAATTAAACAGCATTTATATTTTCAAAGTTGCATGAGAAATTAACCTAAAGCCAGATTTCATTAACAACTATTGATCATAAAGGGCATTTAAAAAAAAGTATATTACAGTACATATATTTAGAATTAAAGTCACAACTTTTTAAAGAAGCATGACTTTATTAAACATCAGAGAATTTACAGTGGAGAATGTTGCTATAAAAGTGTCCTAACTGCAAACTACATTTCAATTGGTGTTCATTCTAGGTATCACTGACTGCAATAGCTGAGAAATGCTAAGGAGCTAATTCTGTGGTAACTGTTATGGATGACAAATATAGAAAGTTTACCTTGTAGTTAGAGAATTTGTAACGTGTTTCCATGATAAGCACTCTGTGATATCTCAAGTGCTGAGACTATATTGAACTTATTCCCTCCACTCGATACAGACAAGCACTCTGTCCCTTGCCAAGTTAGCTATTTTCACAGAACTTGTTGAAAACATTCTCTGAGATCTCTCCGAGTTGGGTTCAAAAGTAATGGGAGAAAAATATTGCCGACCGAGTGGTTACACAGCATCAATTATCTATAAAAACACATTATGTTGCTCTTGAGCAACATTTCTACATGGATGCTTGAGGTCAACCGGGACCGATTTTTCAAAAAAACTGTTACTGACTTCAGAAGGAAGATCAAGTATTCAGAACTTTATTTAAAAAACAAAACAAAAAACTCTCTTCCTGGTTGAAAGAATTTGGTACTTCTGTAAATGTTTCATCAGAAGCTGTGAAGGCATCAGATTTACTCTTTCTTCATACAGAGTAAACAGAGACTCGTATACAGCCAAGAACGTGTTCCTTCAGCAACTACTTTAAAAACAGATATGATACTGTCTGTGGTATCAGGTGACCCTGGGTTATCAAGCCAAGCCCTCTCTCTTTGGGCCTTTTCCTAAAAGGAATATACTGCAGAACAGGTGCTTTTCAACATACTATAGTTGCACCTAGAACAGTGTATGATATTACTATTGCATTTCACACTCCTTTAGACCAATTGATGACAACAGATACAGTCTTTTTTTCCCTCCCCACAATGATGCCACATTAAGGAATGGGAGAAAAACCCCACCATTTTCATCTGCTATTTCTCTTGTTTTAGCATCTAAGGTAGCAGCCCTGGGTCCTGGACATTTTACAAATACACGTTATTTAAAATACTCTGCTTTGTTTACCTGATAAGCTTACCTGTCCAGGCTCTAACAGTGGCTCCATTAGCTCTACCCCCTCTGCATAGACTTGAATTAGTGCAAGTAAATCCCTGGATTTGACAGCCTCAAGTAATTCATTCAGTTTAGCTGCTGCAGATGCACAAGTCTTCCTAGAGAACTTATGATCTACATATTTAGCAGTGATAAATTCTTTACGTGCAGTCCTGTGGGGTGTGAAAATAGAGCTTGGTTTAGAAATTTTTAGAAAAATGGGTCAATGATTTAAATTTAAAATCACGTTGCCTAACTCAGGAGCTAAGAAGGGAAGAGGAAAACTATCAGATAAAGACTGTGTTGTTATTATAATGCACGTCTTCCTTGCAAACAAGCCCAAAATAAGGTACATATTCAATTTTATCCTGCGTTCTTGTTATATACGAAAATTACTCTGACTCTGGGGACTAAGACCAAAGAAAAAAGAAAGCCTGAAGTGTGATTTCTCATGGAAACATATCTACATGTTAAAAACAGGATAAGCATGAAAGACATGCTAAAAACAGGATAAAAGAAAAAATACTAAGTCAGCTAGAAAACAGCATAATAGGTTAAAAGGTCTTCTGAGGCAAAACCACATCTGTTATGCTCTCTGTGCAACTCCTATGCCAGGGAAAGGGAGAAAAAGCTTGTCACCATCTCAAGACAGTACCTGAAGCTAGCGTCATTTAGTCCAACTGTGTTTATCACTTGAGGGTATACTACAAAACTCAAAAGTCAAGATTCAAAATAATGAATCTTGAAACCCAAACTTAAAGTTTTCTAAACTGAGAAACTGAGGTAGCTAAAATGTGACTACATGACAATAGACTGAACTTCTAAGAAACTCCACAGTTGGAGTAAAAAGCCACAGTCTTCCGCCATCCTAGCCCTCCTCTGGCTTGGTTACTGTTTAAAACGTATTACATCACATATATTCCACAGTAAACAATGTTAAACAACTTAGAGATTCAAAACTTACATATCACTTGATGGACTGGGTTTAGGCGAAGGACTAGGTAAATTCCCTTCCATAATATCATTAAAACTAGTATTTCCTACATTCTTGGCCAGCTGCAATAAGAAAAAAAAAAATATATATATATATATATGAGGGCGGGGGGTTTGGGGTCTAACAGCAACCTACAAACTGGACTATTAATGTGCATTTTCCACACTATTAGTAAAAGATGGAACACAGGATTGCAAAATTAAAGCACGATGATTACATTTAAATATAAAGCAATTAAAAACTATTCTGAAGTGTGAATCCTATCCTCTCAGAACTTGTACAATAGGCTTCACAGTCACAGCTAATTATTTGTATTTCAAGACAATCTGCCTCCAATATAAAAACTGAATGAGAACTAGCAGCATTAACACTGAAACAGTGCTAGTACACTGATTAGGAAGTTTCTTTTGGAAAGAAGCTCAGACCTACTGGAAAGTCATGCTTAGTACAATTTGATTTACATGAATAGTAACTTTGCAAACAACTCAAGATTTCAAAAAGAATACTAGTGCTCATGTTAAACCTACACACAAGCCCAGAATTGCCTTCTATCTTCTCTCAATTTTCCCATACAAAATTTCTGTAACAAGTGTCTTCTCACAGGCCAAACACAGTTGGGGAGATAAACCTACTGTAACTGGGGGGGGGTTTTGTTTGTATTTTTTTCTATCCCCCCCCCCCCCCCTTTTTTTTTTAGTAGTCTCACATCAAATTCCTTTCATAACTTCAATGCTACAGCGTTTCTTCCATCGAATTAAAAGATTCATCCAACATTTTTCTGTCAAAATTAGCAATGGTCATTCTCACTTGTCAAGTTAAATGAGCTTTCTTTTTTTTTTTTAATCACATGAGATTTTAGACTGTCCTGATTTATGGTCAGGATCAGCTAATAACAGGCAACATTCTGATGGCACTAATCACAACAGATATCAATATTCATTCTGCAAAACCTCAGGAAATGAACATGAGAAGTGACAAGTTGTCAAAAGCATCAATAATACATAATAGTAAAAACCCTCCCATGAGATACATACAAAAATATGAAGACGACATTCTGCAAAACCCATACCTTGAAAAAAAATTAACTGTAAATTATGCACCTGAATGTTTCCTATATACAGGTCAACATTTGCCTAAAAAAAAAAAAACAAACCCAAAAAAAACTTACCAAGAGTTCAGACGTTCCTAATTTGTCTAATTCCAAAGACTGGATTCGAGAAATATGGACACCCATTTCTCTGTGTATTCCAGAACACTCAATGCAGGTTAAAATGCCCAAATTAGTTGATAGCCATGTTGGATCTGTAGAATTGAAAAACAAAATATTTAGTCAAAGTCCAAGAAAAGGTTTTTAATGGTGGTAAGAAATCCCAATGTATTCCGATTCCTCATTTAATGTTTTAACAAATGGAAATAAACTAAGAATATTCCATACTTTTCTCCAAACTGCAGTGCAAATTTAACCACAAATTGCTACCAACGGAATTAAGTTTTTCAGATTTAAGGACAGTCCCAAAGGCACTGAATTTAGACTTATAAATCCATACTGAATAACCGTATTTGAATACATTTAGGATTTGTTTCTTGTAGAAAGAAGGTAACGCTTTTGTTTCCTGTTTTTAAAAGGAACAGATCTCCTAAATTCCACTGTTGGCAACCTCTGAAGTTTTAATCTTTAATTCTTAAACTTTAAATAGTCTTTCTTTATAAAAGATTAACCATTGCATTTTCCAATATGTAAAAAACAGTAATATGTTGTAGAAAATTTAAGGAACACTGGCTAGTCCAGGAAAAAAAAAAAAAAAAAAATTGCTGTCATGGAGGCGATCTGCATGTAATATTTGAATAGATCTTACACTATGAACGCTACATAAGAAACAAGACCAGTTTTTAAGGAACAGAAAAAGCTCCAGACATATTTTATATACATACATGTCTTCAAATTAATCTATTCCTCAATCTTAAATAGTAACTGATAAAGCATCAAGTCAAGAGCTTCAAAGCAGCAAGCTGGGGTGCAGGAGTGAAGCTTAAAACTTCACTATAAATTAAAAGATGAATGAGAACTGCAATTCGAAGTTTCTCTAGCTTTACATGCTGAAATAATTGAGTGAACCAATCTCAGGATTTGACATAATTATATTCCACTTTGTATTTTTATCTAGGTATTTCTTATTTGGATCAGTTCTGCGTCAATAAGCATCTTCAAGATACATACTATCCACTCAGTTCCAAATGAGTATCACCTTCTTGAAGTGTCTCTTTAGATGTGGCAGCTATTACAGCTGCCAACTACCACATCGATTCAGTAGTTCTATGACAAGCTGACTCTTCTCAAGCTCTAAGCGACATACAACTGACCTGTAACTCTGTACTTCTGAAGATATAATCTGATAGGATTCCAACTCTGGGTCTCATTCTTTGCACAAGACTACTTATTCTTCCTCTGAATATTTTTGATACTGCAATTCCAGTAGTCTCATGCCAAGTTAAAACTTCAGAGTAAGATCCTGGCCAGGTCAATTTTTCCACAATCATTGTCTAAGCATTACTCACTTCTACTTAGTAGCATGCACAGGATCAGTGATGCCAAGCAACTTCCATTCAAGTGCAACAAGCATCTAGAGACAGTGCAACAAGAACAGTTCAAACTCCAGAGGGGCTTGAACTGCTGGAAGTAAGCACAGACAACACACAAAAATATTTTAGTGAATTAAACGGAACTAAAGTATGAAAGTCATATTTGTTCTTTTAAAAACAGGTTGAAGACTGATCAACACATCACTTAGAAAATTAGTTTGCACTTTACAAACACTTCTTTAAAGAAAGTACTTCGCTTCCAACAAGAAGTTGATGACATTAACAAATTGAGATACCTGGTGAGCCACAATCACAACAGACTTCATTTCCGGGTAATCTCTGTATGTCATCAATAATGGCTTTTGTCAGATCCTCTAAACTGTTTTCCCCTGTGCTCTGCTCTCCACGGAATGCCATATTTAATGCTTCTTCTTTGCTGTTAGTCAATACTGATATCCATCTAGCACAAGATAAAGACCTTAATGAAGATCTGCATTTGCAAATACAAGTTAATCTATAAACTGTAGAAAGCTTGTCAGGAACAAAATATTAGTGGGAATATAGGGAAGGACTGTATTGTGGGAGAGACTGACTGGGGAAAAAGTCAGAAATGGAAAGGAAAGAATTGAGAAAACGTAAGAAAGAATGAGAAAAGACAAAGAGAAAGAGTCTTCATTCTAATGTCCCTTTGGTGAACAATTTTAAAGTCAAAGCAGTATAGTTCTCGGGTTCCTCAAATAAGCAGAAGCTGTGAAAGAGAAAGGGTGCAATTAAGATCCTGTAAATTTAACTGCTTTAAAAGTAGGTGCCTAAGATCTTCCTGAAGCCTATCCCATTATTAAAGGAGAAAATTATAACCACTACTTTCTCCAGTGTGCATCTCTCTCTTCACAGAGGAGACAGCAAGCACATTTTTGAATGTGTTGATGTCCAGCTGCCTTTCACAATGCAGGTCTCAGCACACTAATCAGAATGTAATTTCCAAATTAATGAAAATTGCCATGGCAACAAATGGGGTAAGGAAGAGAAGATGACAGGAGAGTAACGATATCGATAGCCAACATAAAATTTTAAGAGCAACTGCTGACTGCAACAAATCAAGACTCTTCAATGATATTTCAGGCAGTAGTTCCACACACCCCCAACCACTCTGCGAGTTTTTGTTTACACAATAATGTTTTAATTAAAAAAAAACAAACAAAAAAACTCTCAGTGGCTGTTGCCCTACAGGTGGAAGTAAAGAGGGGCAGTGGTTATACTAAGGACAAGCACATTGCAGATGCAGTGTTCTCTAATTTAGAAAAAGAGCAAGTTAAAAAAAACCCTCCCAGGTATAGTGATTTTAGATGTTTTTACATCTACTGCAAATACACCTTTTTTACACAGAAATATTTTAACTTGGCAGTGCCCTCAATCCATTTGCTGTTCACAATATCACAATTATCTGCAATCATCAATCTTCTGAAATGTGCTAAAATGGCTATGGTCATCTAAACAAACTAATAGAACTTCAGATTGAAATTCCTAATTTCTCACTGAAATAATAATGCAAAGATAAACTTTAAAGTATTTCAGAAGGAAAACTATGTATATAATCTCACAATACAGATTCAGGGTCTGAACTGGTATATAGGCACTGTATATTATATACTTCATATACATATGTTTTTTAAATTTTTATGGGCAGAGACTAATCTGAGAACTTGTATTTAAAAGAAAACGCTTTTAAAAATTATTGAAAAGTCAACCTTAAAAATAAAAGAGACATTGAAAGATTTGAAAACAACTTTGCTCCATAGTTTACATGCTGAAAACAAGTATATTTACATGAATCTCTCTCTCTCTAGCTATATGATACAATGTAAGAACCAACACTAGATGGCATTCTTCTGCAATTTTTCTGATGAAATCCAATGTTACAAAAAAAGTAAGAGGCGGCAGTGTCTCGCTTCTGACATTATAGTAATGTTGTGTTAAACACAGAGTAAAATAATCATTAAACTCAGACAGACAACATTTATTCTCACATTTGCTGACAATTTCTTTCAGGGTTACAATTTGATTAGTTTGTTAAAAATGCAGAATTTGAATAAAACTCAACTATGCAGTAACAATTAAAAAAATTATTAGATGCAATTAAAATAAACATGACATGACTGAGCCAGCTGTTAGTTTGATACAGATTTCCATATTAAGAGTTTCTAAACTGTAAGAGCAGTAACTTATTTTGGTTGCGTTTCCTCAGCTAGAAGGAACCCACTGTCCAAGGCTGCAAGTCATCGGTGTCACCTGCGAGACAGAGCACGAGGCACCGCAGTGTCAGCTCTTCCCAGACATCAGCAGCAAGGCCCATTTGGCACAGGCACAGTAGCAGACACGTTCTTAATGACTAATGCCATTTATACAAGAAGTCCCCAGTTGGTCACCAGGCCTTCCTGGCAAGGCTGTACGCTCAAAAATAAACAAGTCTAATCAGTAAATATGGTATATTAAGTCAGTGTCAACAGTTTATAAAAACTGTCTTATGACTGCTGTTCTTCCCCTTTTTTCTTATCTGCACTAGTCTTCTCTTTCTTCCTTTACTTTTTTTTTTTAAATATATTTGATTTATGTCACCAGCCTCAAGCTAACAGTCAAAGAGCTTCTGGTAATACTTTGTAGCGTTCTTTCAAATAATTTAAAAATTACTCAAGTCTCACAGAATTGCTTTGCCTTCTATCTAATACAATAAGACAGGTTGTTCAATATTCTACTACACCTCTTTTTCTGGGTCCCAGTAGTTTCTTGTGGTCCTTTAAGGCATTTTATTTGCTGGAGATTCCCACCTTTGAAGAAAGTCATGAGGCTAAACAAAAATCTGGCATCGTGGGTGCCTTCTGGATCCAATGAAGGCAACAGAAGGATTCATTAATCTCAGATGGACCAGACTCTCAGATTCCTCAGTATTTCTAAGCCAATAAAAGCCCTCCCAGAATAACGAGGCTAACAGTTTTTTCAGTTTGCAATAAAAATTTATCTCTGTCTCTTCTGACAATCCCTATTGCAACATTGTTGTTCCCAGGTAAATGCATAAACAGAACACTAGCATAGTAATTTTCAGACTTTCAGAAACAACTTTTTTGTATGGAACAAGCAACAGATAGTATCAAGACCTTCCAACTCAGTCCTCCCAAAGTAGAAAATGTCTGAAGACCGCTGCTAAACACTAGACTGAAGTCAGATGCGTGTTTCTTCACAGCTAAATTTCTGAATATAGTTCTGTGTATAATCCAGGCTTTTCCTACAGAAATGGATATACTCTTGACCTTCAAAAAGAGAGTAGAAGAGAACTAAAAGGTCATGTCCAGAGTATGTTTGGCCCTATCCACAATTATCAAAAAGTAGAAAACATTATTATTGTGTATGTTAAAAAAATTAAATCTGGTTAGAGATCCAAGGTAACAGACACATAAATATACACACGCACTTCTCCCCCTGCACACACTGTACTTTATCCACTAGAAAACTAATAATCCACTGAGAAATTTGAAGGACAGTCAAGCAGTAATTAAAGGTCAGACAGCTGGCTGGATAAGAATCAAGAAATGCACTGGACTAAGGTAAATGTTTGAGGGGAAGCAGTAACAGACCTATGACAGAATGTAGGCTTCAGTGATTTGTGTTTGAAACCGTCTGCTTTATTATTATTTTTATTTTTAAGTAGTTTGAGGAGCTATTTATGGAAGCAGTTTAAGATGATCACTAGGACTACATATGCAAGGTTAGTTAAACTAAGAGTATAAAGAAATGCCTCTTGCTTTTTTCTCTATTTAGATGTGAGGCTGGAAGGAAAGTGATTTGAAAATATATTTATATTTATTCCTCAATTGGTGCACAAGGATAAAAAGACAGAACAGAGGCAGGACTAAAACTGGGTGGACAAAACGCAACAAGATGGAGAAGAAAGGGATGAGAGGGGCACACATATACAAGTGAAGTGGAAATTGGAACAAAAGGATGACAACTCTAATCGAGGAGCTGCATCACATAGTTCCTGCAGAATGCTCTTAAATTAACAAGGCTGGAAGTCCAAGGGTGCTGTTCGCATGACACCTTAGATAATGAAGCTATTTAGGACCTACTAGTGGCTGCACAAGAAAAATAGAACATTTGGTTATATTGTAGTTTTTCATCAACACATTAACAGTCATTCTGGTTCATGAACTTCAATTAACTAAAGATATTGCACAATTTTCCTAAAGAAAAAAGAAAGTAAGTTTCCATGTGCATCTCAAAGTGCATACCATTACTTGGGTCACTTAAGTAATTTTCTGAAACAGAACACTTGTCTAAGTAGCATTACAGTACCTTTTTGTTGGTGGATTACAGTGCCAATACAGGCAAAATACACTTAGTGTCTATTAGTTTGTCTGCATGTATTCCAACACTTGGATGTAACTAATGTCTCTTTAGCTAAATGAAACTTTTTAAACTTGCAGCAACATAAAAATATTCCAGTACAAGTCATTTTCTCAGCCACTGGACTTTAAAGTGATAAATCAGACTTTAGCAATGAACAAATGGGAACTGTAGTTCTAATGGGAAACAAAACCAGCCTGGAATTCCAAAACAGTCCAACGGGCAGCCAGCTAACTAAATTTATTGACCTGACAATCAGATGTATTAATTTACTAATGTATTTTCTCCCTACCTTGCTCACGCATTAAGACCAAAAAAAAACCCAAACAACCAGACAAAAACACTTCACTTTTTAAACCAACAAATATAGTAAAAACTAATTTATGGCAGAGACACAAGAACTTCTGACTCATCAGGTGCATTACTGATCAGAAGTAACAGTATTTTCTTTTTGACTAAGAACCTTACTGGAATAATTAAGTTCCAGAATGAATGCAGTAAGCACGACTAGCAAGTCAGCTTTGCACTCCAAGAGCCAACATAAAGCTGTGGAAGACTGGAAGGAAATAGCTGCATGACAAAGAACTCTCCAGCCCTCCCATTTCATTCATGCGTCCCAACGTTGAACTGTCAATGCCATTGCCTCCCAACACTACCGAACAAGTGAAATACCCTACAAACATTCCCTGTACCTTTACAATACACATGGTGCAACACAGTCTTCCATTAGAATACGGACATGCAACAAAAGAGCACAACAGTCCTGAAGAATGAGGTAGCCTGGAAGGCTCAGGCTTACTGCCCTCTTCACTAGTAACTTTATTCCTAGCCTTGCCAGGTGATGAGCATTAGATTGCAATGTTCTGCACAACACATTTTCGATGACACTGAGAGCAATATTCAGGAGGAAAAAAAGTGGTACATGGTTCTCGGGACAAGAAGCTCTGACGTAGCAGGAAGAAAGATTGTTTTAAAGGAAATAATCTGGTTGGAAACATGCATTAATGAAGCAAGTTACTGGATTGTGAAGTACACAATCTCAGAGATATGTTTTGCTGTTTATTTCTAGGCCTACAGTAGAAAAGATGCATTACCTGTAAATATTTTCTACGTGTTATCTTTTATCTATTTATTATTTTTAATTTAAAGGAAAAGGTAGGATCAGGAGGAAGAGAAGTAACTGCAAAAGAGGGTTGACACAGAAGATTTAAGAACAATTAGGAATATTTCATTTGAACCCTAATAACCTGATCTACTATATCATGCCAAGCAACTGCACGCAAACCATATGCTGGCAGGGTACACAATCTAAATGGGTTTTTGGTTGGTTGGGTTGGGGTTTTGTTTTGTTTTGAATGTTACAAGGTTTTCAAAGAGCCCTGTAGCGTGACACAAAATAGTTTACATTTAGAGATTCACAACAGCAGAAAAAACAGACAGTAGGCACTACTTCTGCATTAACTGAGAAAACTATTTCCACTGTTACGTGTGATTTTATACACCTCTATTGGCAAAATAAACTTAAAAAAAAGTAAACATTCTTACGCTACGTATTCCTGTTCATCTTCTGCTTGAAAGTGGTATGTTCTGTTATCTGAAATAAATACATACATCTTTTCAGTTGGCACGTGATAAATTTTAAAATATCAACATATTTGTTACTAAAAACTATTTGGCAACTAAAGCTTTTAAGAGCAACTGCCCTTAACCAGCAACATTAATACTTTATTCATAGCTATGGAAAACAATTCTAAAAAAAAAAAAAAACAAACAGAGAAAGATGAAATTGTGAATTTTGATTTACACCAAACGTATGTATTTCAGAAGTCTTATGTTTAGAAATATTAAAGAAAAATAAGCATATGAAGCAAATTTTTCCCTTCTGAAGTCATAGATAGCAGAAAAGGGCAAAATGAATTTGTTCCTATTATATACTTTTCCCTCCGTGTGGATTAAGAAACTTCTTTTTACTAACCAAAGGATTAAATATGAACTGGGTATTCTCTCTCACATACAAGAGTTTCACAGACTGTCCTTGTAAATATAGAATGTTGGAACCGTTTGTTGTTTAATACTATATATGTAAAGACTGAAAACAGTAATTTGACTCATCAACTTCAAAAGTGTTTTTAAAAAAATCAGACTGGATACAAATACCTGCTATAGGAGACAAAAATGGAAGGAAGGGAAATCACAGAAGCTATAATGCTGAGAAGACAAGTCACTACCAATTTTAAACAAACAGAAGCATATTTTAAGAGGAAGATAAGAGAACAAGAGAAATTGGGTTCTCCTTGCCTTCCTCAATGCCCCAAATAGCACTCAAAAAGCAGAACAGACAATGAAGGAAAAACAAAATGAGGGCGAAGGTGTTTTCCATTTCCTGGTGGATATAGCTTATGCATGTTTCACTAAGCTGTTTAACATCTCTCTGAACTCAGGAGAACAGCACATACACTGCATTTCATGGCTTGTCACAAATGAACAGTATTCATGTCACACACCACACACACAAAAGGTTCTACATTCATTTGTCCATTCAACTCATCTTCAAAACTAGAGGAATCTGAACACTCATGAGGCACTGCATGTATCTGGATATAGATCTGAATTTTGAACTGTAGCCTCATTTTTACCCAAAGTATCTTGTAATGACATTTTTAGAAATCCCACATAATGCAAGATGGTACTAAAGTTGCTACATACGTGATATTAGATCAAAAGATTTCTTATCTTCAGCATTTGGCTTCACCTGGCAGGTCAGTAAATTCAGTTTAGCTGGTTGCCTGTTGGACTAAAAAGAAAATTTATTTTACTTTAAAAATGTCTTGATTTAGGATTATTTTTCCTTTCTGGGGAGTGGGCATGTGTGATATTAATTTAAGTGTGGACATGCATACATGTACACCCTCAAAACGCTTGAGACCAGCATGACTTTGACTCGGTCTGTCAGAATGGACAGATTACTAAACCTAAACAAAATTAAAATCTTCATGGCAACCCTTCCTGACCATTTGAAAGGGATTAAAGGAATAAACTTAATTTAGAATATGCTAACACTGAAGGTTTTTCTTTTATTTCATAAACGATGGTAAAGCTATTACGCAATTTTTCATTACAGTATGCCCATATTCCTATTTTCCTCCCATTTTAAATAAATCAAAGATATAATCCTAAAAATTTAAAAGGAGGGTGGGAAGCTGGAGATCTGGAGTTTCAGAACTTAGAATAAATACATATACTAGTATTCTCTGCTATAATTAGGTTACTTAAGACACGATAACTAAATATGTCTTTATTTTGGGTTTATAAAGGTTTATCAGAAAATATAGAGATATTGAATTAAAGTTAATATAGCTGGCAGATATAAACTGAACTTAAGATGTCATTTATCAGTAAATACTTCTGAACTGAGTTTTGGAAGTTGCTCACATTAGAAGTTATAAATTAAATATAAAAGTAATGCAAAACCAACAAACAAACAAAAAAATTCTGGAAACACATGCCCCAAGTTGTCAAATGTTTGTCTGAACAAGCTCATCAACATAGTATTTTTAACACTTAAGGAGCAACAGTTCCTTGAAGGAGCAAATATGTGATTGGAGTCTCAGTTTTCAAAGTTTAGTGTCAAACAGACTGTCATGATATGAACTTTCCATCACTGAAAACAAGAAAATTACTTTCTTCTTGGCACTGCAACAGAAAAGAGCAAATGGACTGCTTTTACACAGCTACGTACAAGAAAAGGAAAACTACAGTCGATAGTGCAATTCAAAGAATTCTAAATTGGCAAATCTTGAGCTTGGCAATACAGATTTTTTTTAAAAAAATGGTGATAATTGAGCCATTGCTAACAAATTGTAAGTAATTTGACTAAGTGACTCCTCAAAGGATGTGAGGATATCTTCCTAGCCATTAAAAAGAACCAACCTCCAGTACAAAATGTAATAACTTCCCTTTAACCTGCTGAAGGTAGGTGGTTAACTTTAGACACTGACACTCATGGCCATCAGTGGAATTTGGGAGGAAGGGGAAGAAAGGGTGATGAAATGGGACCATCTCCTTTAACAGGAGTAACAGGAGTTACTCTTGTTTCCGACAAGTTTGTGTCATGCTGCTGCGAGACAGTTTTAGGACTGCCTCCGCCATTATAATGTTGTTGCTTCCTCCTGATTTAACATTCCTAGGAAGATACTTCAGATATACGGCCAATTCCCAGAAATCACTATGATAAAAACTTTCCAAAATTTCACACTTTTGGTTGAAAGCACTCAAAGCATTATACATTCACTCATCTGTCAGACTCTATCAATAACATCTAATATCAAACACTTCCCAAGTTTCCAAATGATGTGCTTCACAGATATACCATGACAATGCTTATGAGCAAAACCAGCTGAAATATTCATTGAAAAGTCTGTTCAATATATTTGCCATTTTCTTATCAAACTATTGATAAATACATTTAAGTATTAAATCAACTGTCACAAGCTATACCAGTGGGGAAAAAAATGAAGGAAAATTTTAGATGGCTAAAGAAGAGTTCACTTACTTCATACAGTCCACAGGAAGTTTTGAAATTAATTTCAAGCCAGCCTTTATTCTAATTTTTCTCACTCTGATTAATTGAACAATTTTGAACTTTTTACAAAATGAACGTGTAGACATTAAAGTGTTTTAAATAGTTAACATCCTATGTAGGAATAAAGCATCTGTAATACAGACATCTATGTATGAGCTAGTTATTAGTCTTCCCATACAGTCAACAGCCAGAATTGAGTTTGTAACAAGATATCTGACCAAATCTACCCAGACTCCTTTGACCACATTGACCAGCTCTCCAGTAGCTAAGAGAGGAGTCTACAAGATCTTGCTCTGATGCAGACAGCTACACTGTAGACACTTCATTTTGTTCAGATGAATCACATTCCGTATCTCAAAGGTATAGTAAGAACAGGTGTACTGCTCCGTTTAACTTGAAGCACTGTTCCTACTAGGGGTCGGCAGCAGACAACCAGGAAAAATTTTAACAGAGCAATACGTATAGCAATACCGCCATAAATGAGTCTCCAGCTTCTGATAACCCACAGAACTTCAACACTCGGAAGCAGAAGTGGCATCTTTTTTGTAATAGCAGATGAACACCAACAGATTCACTGGGAAAGGATAATGTTAATTTATTATTTTAATAAAAAGGTATAAAAATAACTTACCGTTGCATGTGATATTGTAAGAATTCCATTTTTAACAGTGCACTTTCTTCTCTGCCATACTTTCCTTAACCTGCATAAAAACATCAACAACAACAAATTCAGTAACCAGACATGATCTCAAAACATATGTTAATCCCATTAACATTTTGAGAAGATTAGCCTTGAGAAACAAACAGATGCAGTCAAAATTACTAAATGCCTCATCAGAAGTAACTTGAAGATTTATGACAGGTCTTAATCACCTATTAGAGACTTATAAAGACAACAGCTTTCTTTTTAATATGACTTTTTTTTTTATGATTGCTTGCCATGCTTTTTATATTTACTACGTTCATTTCAGATGTGTGTTCAGATTTAACTGTGAAATTCTTGAGTACTTGAGGCACATGCATTAGGGGAACATGCCGTAAGCACCCACAGTACAACACAATAAAAATCAGTGCAGGAACACAGTAATAGTTCTCACTATGTATTATGCGCTCCAAGAACATACCCATCACTCTTCTTTAGAAGATAACCTTTCTTCTCACTGCCATATTCCTTATTCCCCTGAAGCTGATGCATACTATATCCTCCTTGCCTGCTCTGTGAATCCTAAAAAATGGGAAAACACCGTTAACGTTTCCTGACGTGCACAGTAAGTTTTCCTAACTTTTAAGCCTATTTTACTTTATTTCTCTTCTCTACCACAACTTCACAAATTAATAAAAATTAAAAAAAAAAAAGCGACAACTAATGTATGTTTTACATCTATAGGAGAGATTGCTTTTACATCACGTGATCTTGAACTAACTGCATGTTCAAGATTCAATTACTTCATTAGGTGTTTGAAGTATAGTATGGATGCAAATATGCATCTCAAAATAATGGCTTTTTAAAATATAGAAATTTAACATTGCGTAATCTTACAATCAAAGAGTAAAAGGCTAAGATAAAATTTCAAAAAGAAAGCAACAGAATACAGCATGCATATATACGGAAACACACATATATAAACAAACAGAACCAAATGCTAACAATCACTTTTTTTTTTAATCCAATTAAAAATATGTATACAATTCATGAGTTTTAGTGAATGAAGTCAACTGAAATAACTTTCGGTCTGACCTAGTGAAACAATTAAGTGAAATGGATTAACTTTTTATAAGCATATCAGAAAAAAAAAAAATCCCCAAAAGTTCATTAAAACATTGACTTACTCTCCTAGACTTCGATCACGAAAGGCAAAAGCAATAGAGAAAAGAGAAAGCAGATAATTGAAAACAGGAATTATTATTTTATTTAAAAAACATGTTCCTTGAATATAAATTTTACAGCCCCCATATCTAGTAAAACAATTTTTCCCCTTTTTAACAACACTACTAGAAAGAAGGCAAGAATTACTTTGTTTAGGCACACTGGTGCTTTTTTTCATCAAGTAACAAAACATCGTAACAAAATTCTGTGCAGCCTTGCATGTATGACATTGGCTTCATAAAAGCAATTAAGATGACTACAGGATCAAATTTTACTAAATGTCTTCAAGACTTCATTACATTTAAATTGGCTAAAATGATAGCTAAATTGTATCCTCCACCAAACTGGAGTTAATTCTGAATTTCCATTGAAAAAGATCAGGCCCAAAGTTAACTTCTAATTTTTGCAAATCTATATCAAAAGGTATAATTAAGGACACGTTGATACGGTTTTAAATGTAGCTGTGAAACAATTATCTGCAAAATTCCACAAAAACCCAAAAGAATGGGAAGTTCAATTACTCCCTTGGCAATAACCTCTTCTCTTTTAAAGCACAGTTACTTACAATCACCACAACCAATATATATTGAAGATTATTCCCTCCTGTTTTATTCAGGATCCTTACAACTGTTTTTCATTTTGTATCAAATTTGTCATAGGA
Source organism: Aptenodytes patagonicus (assembly GCF_965638725.1). Lineage (NCBI taxonomy): Eukaryota > Metazoa > Chordata > Aves > Sphenisciformes > Spheniscidae > Aptenodytes > Aptenodytes patagonicus. The sequence continues at coordinate 9,933,866 of NC_134950.1, read as the reverse complement.
GTTTAGAGAGAAGTGTTTTGGTAAAGCTGGCAGTTGTGGCTGGAAGCAGCATGAAGGCTGCTATGTAAAATGTGCTGTCAGCAGTAAGTGTTTACACCATCACAGTAAGCAGCTAATTTGTTATAAGTAAATTTCAAACCCCCATTGGAATTAGGGTCCTATTGGTATTAGCATAGGAAAGAACGTAGTGAGATCTAATTCCTGTTCCAAAGAGCATATCAGATGGAGATTTGGGGAAATAAGTCAAAATGTAAAGAAATAGTTAACAAAACATGATTCTGAAGACTAGCTACATTCAACATAAAGCTGTTAAGTTACATTTGTACCAATAATTAATATACAAAAATAGGGAATAGAAGCCTGTATTAAAGGCCTGGTTACCTTTAAAATTTAAGCTTCTTAACATATAAGCATTTTTGAACATATAAAACAGATGCTTTACACAATTAAAATTCACAGAATCATAGAATCATTAAGGTTGGAAAAGACCTCTAAGATCATCGAGTCCAACCATCAACTCAACACCACCATGCCCACTAAACCATGTCCCTAAGCGCAGCATCTACTCGTCTTTTAAATACCTCCAGGGATGGGGACTCCACCACTTCCCTGGGCAGCCTCTTCCAATGTTTAACCACTCTGTCAGTAAAGACATTTTTCCTCACGTCCAATCTAAACCTCCCCTGGCGCAACTTGAGGCCATTTCCTCTCATCCTATCGCTTGTTACTTGGGAGAAGAGACCAACACCCACCTCGCTACAACCTCCTTTCAGGGAGTTGTAGAGAGCGATGAGGTCTCCCCTCAGCCTCCTTTTCTCCAGGCTAAACAGTCCCAGTTCCCTCAGCCGCTCCTCAGAAGACTTGTTCTCCAGACCCCTCACCAGCCTCGTTGCCCTTCTCTGGACATGCTCCAGCACCTCAACGTCCTTCTTGTAGTGAGGGGCCCAAAACTGAACACAGTATTCAAGGTGCGGCCTCACCAGGGCCGAGTACAGGGGCACAATCACTTCCCTACTCCTGCTGGCCACACTAGTTCTGATACAGGCCAGGATGCCATTGGCCTTCTTGGCCGCCTGGGCACACCGCCGGCTCATGTTCAGCCGGCTGTCGACCAGCACCCCCAGGTCCTTTTCTGACAGGCAGCTTTCCAGCCACTCTTCCCCAAGCCTGTAGCGCTGCACGGGGTTGTTGTGGCTGAAGTGCAGGACCCGGCACTTGGCCTTGTTGAACCTCATACAGTTGGCCTGGGCCCATCCATCCAGCCTGTCCAGGTCCCTCTGCAGAGCCTTCCTACCCTCGAGCAGATCAACACTCCCGCCCAACTTGGTGTCCTCTGCAAACTTCCTGAGGGTGCACTCTATCAATGATCTGGATGAGGGGATTAAGATATTGAACAAGACCGGCCCCAAAACTGAGCCCTGGGGAACACCGCTCGTGACCGGCCACCAACTGGATTGAACTCCATTCACCACAACTCTCTGGGCCCGGCCGTCCAGCCAGTTTTTGACCCAGCGAAGAGTACACCTGTCTAAGCCGTGAGCCGCCAGCTTCTCGAGGAGAATGCTGTGGGAGACAGTGTCAAAGGCCTTACTGAAGTCCAGGTAGACCACATCCACAGCCTTTCCCTCATCCACTAGGCGCGTCACCTGGTCATAGAAGGAGATCGGGTTGGTCAAGCAGGACCTGCCTTTCATGAATCCGTGCTGGCTGGGCCTGATCCCCTGGTTGTCCCGCACATGCCTTGTGAGCGCCCTCAAGATGAACCGCTCCATAATCGTCCCCGGCACCGAGGTCAGGCTGACAGGCCTGTAGTTCCCCGGATCCTCCTTCCGGCCCTTCTTGTAGATGGGCGTCACATTGGCAAGCCTCCAGTCGTCCGGGACCTCCCCCGTTAACCAGGACTGCTGATAAATGATGGAGAGTGGCTTGGCGAGCTCCTCCGCCAGCTCCCTCAGCACTCTCGGGTGGATCCCATCCGGCCCCATAGACTTGTGAGCGTCCAGGTGGCGTAGCAGGTCATTGACTGCTTCCTCTTGGATTATGGGGGGTTTATTCTGCTTGTCGTCCCTGTCTTCCAGCTCGGGGGGCCGAGTACCCTGAGGATAACTGGTCTGCCTGTTAAAGACTGAGGCAAAGAAGGCATTGAGTACCTCAGCCTTTTCCTCATCCTTGGTGACAATGTTCCCCCCCCGCATCCAATAAAGGATGGAGATTCTCCTTGGCTCTCTTCTTGTCATTAATATATTTGTAAAAACATTTTTTGTTGTCTTTAACGACAGCGGCCAGATTGCGTTCTAGCTGGGCTTTTGCCTTTCTCATTTCCTCTCTGCACGACCTAACGAGATCCCTGTACTCTTCTTGAGTCACCTGCCCCTTCTTCCAGAAGTGGTAAACTCTCTTTTTTTTCCTGAGTCTCAGCAAAAGCTCCCCGTTCAGCCAGGCCGGTCGTCTTCCCCGCCCGTTCTTCTTACGGCGTACAGGGACAGCCTGCTCCTGTGCCTTTAAGACTTCCTCCTTGAAGATCATCCAGCCTTCCTGGACCTCTTTGCCCTTCAGGACTGTCTCCCAAGGGACTCTCTCAACCAGCATCCTGAAGAGGCCAAAGTCCGCCCTCCGGAAGTCCATGCTTGTGGTTTTGCTGGCCCCCCTCCTTACCTCACCAAGAATGGAGAATTCTACCATTTCATGGTCACTAAACCCAAGACGGCCTCCGACCACCACATCTCCCACCAGTCCTTCTCTGTTTGTAAGCAGCAGGTCGAGCGAGGCACCTCCCCTGGTGGGCTCACTTACCAGCTGTGTCAGGAAGTTGTCTTCCACACACTCCAGGAACCTCCTAGGCTGCTTCCTCTCTGCCGTGTCATATTTCCAGCAGATGTCTGGGAAGTTGAAGTCCCCCACGAGAACAAGGGCTAGCGATTGAGAGACTTCTGCCAGCCCCTTGTAGAACGGTTCATCTGCCCCTTCATCCTGGTTGGGTGGTCTATAACAGACTCCCAGCAGGATATCTGCCTCGTTGGCCTTCCCCCTCTTCCCTACCCATAAACACTCGACCGTATCATCATCACAGTCGTTGCGCTCTATACAATCGAAACACTCCCTAACATACAGGGCCACCCCACCACCTCTCCTTCCTCGCCTGTCCCTTCTGAAGAGTCTATAGCCATCCATTGCAGCGCTCCAATCGTGAGAGTCACCCCACCATATTTCTGTGATGGCGACTAAGTCATATCTTTCCCGCTGCGCAATGGCTTCCAGCTCCTCTTGTTTGCCGCCCATGCTGCGTGCATTGGTGTATATGCACTTGAGCTGGGCTATCGATTTCGCCCCCGGCATCGGCACGCCACCCCTAGGCTCATCTCTAGTGAGCCTGGTTTTATCCCCTTCCCCCTTCAAACCTAGTTTAAAGCCCTCTCAATGAGCCCTGCCAATTCATAAGCAATGATCCTTTTCCCCCTGTGAGATAGCTGGACTCCATCTGTCACCAGCAGGCCTGGTGCTGTGTAAAATTACACTAGTAACTCTTAAAATATTTTTCCCCAAAGCTTTAAACCATAGTCATTTTACAAAATCAGATAATTCTTGTGCAAAGTAACAGAAACTGCCACAACTTAGTACCAAGACAGTACACAGTGGCAACAAGAGACATTGCATGTTAATGGAGCCACAGTAAATTGTACTTCCCGTAGTGAAGCTACGGCACTAGCACTTCTGCGCAACCCAAGACTCATTGTCAAGACGTGCTTTTCCAAGAATCAGGTAATTGCAAATATTACAGTAATAGTTTTTTCACCGATGAAAGGACAGGTATGCCAGCAAAATGTGTAAGAGCACTACAGATGTCCATAATGTTAAATAAACACCTTGAATGCATGCAACAGTAAAACAAGAGTTGCATTATGAGAACTTGAAAGTGTAGGGAATGAGGTTAGCTCATTTAGTACATTCGTGTTTTTTCCTGAATGAAAGTATGGGTGCTGAAGAGTAATTTTTCCATACATATTATTTTAAATTCAAAAAGATCCTAAATGCTTTAATAGATTTAACAGCCATGCAGGAATCTCTTTTGTCATCTGTGACAGCAAGTCAGTCTGAGATGGGTAGAAGTCTCACTTATCTAATGGCAGGTCCAAAGAGGTTAAAGGTGACAGAATTTACAATTTGGAGAGGAATCACTAGTTTCAACTTCCTTCTCTTGCACAAAGGGTCAAAGAAACTGAAAACTACACACAACCAGGGCCTCAATTTTATTATTTCAAACTGTTTCCCTGCCAAAGTAATTTTTGGTAAGAGTACTTCTGAATCTTTACAAATCCACCAGAGAAAATCCCATTCACGTCATGTTCTTCAATATTTCCAGTAACCCATAAACTTTCCAACAATGAGATTATAATGCAGTAATATAAGGGGGAAAATGTATTCTTAATCACAACCAACCAGGCCATTTGTCACAGTAGTAAAGCCCAGCTTTACGTACTTAAAGATTCAGATACACACAATGATGGAGAGCTGACTGGTGAAACTCAGGCCATGTGTCTTCAAGTTTCTTTGTCACTTAACTAAGGAGTGATGAATGCTGGCATGCTATTTCAGGATTAAAACACTGAATACCTAAATACCAGAGACACTGTTTTATCAAGCTCCTCACTATCTGCCAGCATCATTACGCTCTGACTCATGTAATGTAGCAGAATTACAAGTGAAAGTCCTCATGTTGAGTTCGAAAGAGACACTTGAACATCAATGTGATCAAATGGTTATTTTATCCAAAACAGTCAATTCTTTCATTACAGCAAATCTCTCTCTCCCATGATTTGCTTGAATAACTGACAATCACAATATTGCCACTTTTCCTTCTAAGACACAATGTCAATTCTCTTCAAGTCAAACACTTTATAACTTTTTATATAGGTAGCATCCGTATACACACACAGTTGATCAGGTGTCCTAGAATTTGTCTACACTATAATTAAAGTCAGAAAAGTTGCATAGTTTATTTTGGTGATGCCTGTGAAGCTGCTTTATTACAATATGTATCTAAGTTTCAGAATTTGACTTGTTTAATTTTTATATTTTAAATGAGGTTACTTTCCACTGAAACAGAATAATTTTTACTACACATCCAGGAAATAGGTAACCAAAAAAACCAAACACTATTTCATTTAGTTATTCTACCTCATAATACTCTAAACAACTTTTGAAACTTGACTTGTACTATATGCAGCCATGTATGTACAATACACAGCACCGAAGAACACCACATCTATCCTACTTTATTTCTGAGAACTGGCTGATTACCAAGTAGCTTGAACTTAACAACATATGCAGCAGCCAGGAGAGAAGGAGGTATTTTTCTTTGCTTCCCAGATAATCTGCTTGTGGAAGAAAAAGGTACGTGAGAAGAGAGCAGGTCTAGTTCCTTTGTGTGTTGGGAATCAATTCATAAAAGCACCTTAGAAATTAAAGTTACTTCCAAATAGCTCTTGAAATCTAATGTTCTCCATTCAACTTTTGGGGGTGAGGATGGAGAACAAGCATGAGTTACGTTCAGAGGGATTTAGATATTAGGAAGATTACAAATGTAACGCATGTATGGGAAGCTCTGTAAGTATTATGGAAGAGAGCTGGTAGGTCCATGCGCACATTGGAGATGGAAGGAAAAAAGGTATCAAACAGCACTGGGAAAGACTGTAGAGTATGAGATAAGGGAAAACTGAGTACTAGAAAGTGCTGGCACATCTTACAATAAATTGGGATCTATTCAAAGGTGCTCTGTAGCACTCCTGTCATCATTTGTGACAACAAAGAAATTCTAAAACCCATGTCCAGTATGTTGTAAGGTTGTGTTGTCCTTCAGAACGATGGGATTAAAGATGCAGGAAGAGGAACAGCCTTCTGGCCAAGGTTTATCTGCTATATAATGTACATCTACATTACAAAAGCACACATAGGCAAGCATTCAAAAGAAAAAACCACCACCACACTGTAAGGAATGACTCATCAATCATTCCTTATTAATTGTGAATCCACCTGAAATAATTTATCAACTTCAAGCCATTTATCTACACGCAGTAGCCATAACTACAATGGGCTACCTACAAAATTACATGAAAGCCCATAAAAATACTTACTTGCCCCAGTTACTAAAGTCCTATTTTTGAAGTAGTTCCAGAAGAATTCCAGGAAAGTAAAGATTAGTAAGCTTCACACCACATAAGGAAGATTAATGAAAACTACTTTTAAGAGTACATTTAGTATTCTATATACTGGAAAAATCAGTGCAGCTTTGTACAGAAAGGTTATGTCTCTAAAATCTCCTGGAGTTCTCTGAAGGAATCAGTAAGTAGATACACATGAGAAATCAGACTGATACAGTGTACCTGGACTTTCAGTGGGCACATTAGTGTTCCTTATGAAAGGGAAAGAATTACATTGCTACAGGACACGAGGAAAAGTCCTCAGATGAGCTAACAAGTTAAAAGCAGGAAACAAACAAATGAGTTTCACAGAAAGCTGTGCCAGCACATGTGGTGTCTAACACTAAAACAATCGGGAAAATTGTGAACAGTAAACTGTCAAAATTTACTAGATGGTATTAAATTATTCAGGATACCCAAGAAAGGCTGACTGAAGAATTCCTCAAGGACCTCACGATAGTGAGGTGATAGTGACAATAAATGACAGGTGAAGATCAGCATAAACAAATGCAAAGCGATGCAGAGGGCAAAAATAAGATACTGTGAGTTGACTATTAACATTCAGAAACAGGATCATATGGTTATAGGATTACAGCTGATTAAACGTTATATACCTCCTCTGCACTAAGCACTGGTCAAAAAGCAAGCCAATGTTAGGACTTACATAAAAAAAAAGATCAGAATGAAATGATCACTAGAAATGATCTAGTGATGCTATCACAAATTCATAAGCATTCCCATCTTGAGTAGAGTATGCAGATCTAAAAGTTCAAAACAAATAAAAGCAAAAAGATTTTTTCCACACAACATGTAGCAACAGTGGGAAAGACACAGCTGTAACAGAAGCTGACACAGCTTCAAAAAGCAACTGCACAAATTCAAAGAGAGGAAATCCATAGGGTGGTAGAGAGACTACAGAGACCGTCAAACTACTAATGGGAGGGTATTCTGGGAAAGTATCAGTGTTTATTGCCCTTCATTTTACTCTAAACATCCATGATTGATTGCTGTTGGAAATTGGCTGACTCAGTGCATCTGGTTGTAAATTATATTCTTATGTATATTTGATATTAGCAATACTGCCCAATTATAGACGTGGATGATCATATATATGCAGCAGAATAGCATCTAATGTTTAATTATAATAATACTTCATATTTCATAATAAATATTTAATAAGCTGAGCAGACACCTGGCAAATACTAGTGTTTTATTTACCTAAGAGAAAACTGAACAGAGGGTAAGCAATCTTTCCCTAAAGGTAAGCCACCCCATTCCCCTCCACCCCACCACCACCCCCAACACTCGGCTTCACCACGGGATATTCAGTATTTCTGATTCTCAGGCACGATAATTTGGAAAAAATCACAATATTATAATCAGGTAAACACTGTGATACATATTATATCCTACCTCCCAGTTCAAGGAGTATTCCAGAACATCTGCAATGGACATTGCATGTTCCCCCTTCACTTCTGAAACCAGTGTAATTGATGATATATTTTTCTTTTTAACTGCCCTGTCTCTGTCACTTCTATCTGGTTGACATACAAATTTTCTTCCTTATGATACAGTATTAGCAAGAGGGGTTTGGGAAGGAGAGCAACATCACAAAATCCATGTGAGTTAGCACATGAAGAGTAATACGGAAACCATACGGAAAGGCAAGCCTCCAGTTCTCGTTCTGGCTTACTCAGGATCACCTAGGTCAGGAAAATCCTGAACACAGTCTGGCTGGAGGATGGCAGGACACAAGAAAGAAGTGTGCATCCCATCCCTTTGTATTTTTTCCTGAACACTCATTCTTTATCATTGTTAAGGATAGGATACTAGGCTAGATGAAGTATTTAACTGATCCATTACAACTGTTCTTATAGTACATTAAAAAAAGTACATAAAAAAATATGAAATTACACAAAAAAGGAATAATTTCTTTTAACATATAAATTGAAAGAGAAAATTAATCTAAAACTATTGTTTGTTGATAGCTGGACATTCTAAATATTAAAATATTTTAAAATATTAAATATTTTGTCACAATGTTCAAAGTCCAACTCTTCTGAACCAGTAACTACACAAATTGAACATCCAGTAACTACACAAATTGAACATCCAGTAACTACACAAATTGAACATCAATTAAACCAATTTCTGAATACAGAATTCATAAACTCACATTAACTCCGAGAATAACATGTCTAAATTATTTACCTCCTTCTGATCAAGCTGCAGAGAAGATTTTATCAAGTCACGAAGAGCAGTAAGTTGTTTCTTTTCTTCATCTTGTGTCTGCTTTATCTATAGAAAGAGATTGCCATTATATGCTTTCTAGATGCAACTTTAATTTTAATTTTTTATGCATTCCAATATACCATTTCAGATGTCCTGAACAACCAGCTCAACTATTCTGTGTTTCTGTAATATTTGAGTTTATTTTCATGGGCTAGTCCATTCTCATGTATTCACCTTCTATGCATGTATTACTTGAAAAGCAAGCTAAAATGAACGTACAACTCTGCATGCTCTGTTCTGTTAGGCTTTAATGGCTCACTACATTTAATGCAACTAAATTAGTCTCTGAAATATTAAATAACTCCAATAAGCTCGACAGATGACTTAAGGAATGAAAACACAGTTTAATTTAGCCACAAACTGCAATAGCAAATGGGATTATTGTAATTCTTATTATAGAATACAAAAGCACTTGGGTGACAAGTGAGCTTTGATTCCACATTATTACTTGCCTTCCATGAACATCGTAAGTTAATTCATTCAAATTCATATCATTAAGCAGTTTGTTATGGAAAAATGAAAGTGGTAGCTAAAATTGATGCTAATAACGTAATCTGATTCAAAGATTCCCACTTTAAATTAGTTTTATTTTAATGCAGCATTAAATTAGTAGAATGAAAGCTGCTTTTCCTAATAACTGTAAAAAAGGAATACAAAGTTTAAGATAGTCAAAATGTTTTTTCCTCAGTCTAGCTATATTCCAAGTTTCAAAGAACACACTTTTCATTTATAAGATACAAATGAAATATACACTCTTGTAGTCATATCTAAAATGTATTCATATAAACAAAATATTTCCATTTTCAGACAGTATACTACTTATAAGTAAACTTACATTATATAAGTCAGCAGCCAACTTTTCAATATATTGTTTAAGTTTATCAGCTGTTTTCAAGCCATCTTGGAAGAAACTGTAATGAAAAATACCTGTGATTTATCAGGAATACATATAATTCATAACACAAAGTAGACTGTCTTGTGGAGGAAAACAGCAAAACCAATAAAACTTATCCAGCTCCTCCCACATTCGGAAACAAACAAACAAATCTCTGTCCCACTGTGTACTGTTTTACTATCAATCTAACCACACAATAGCACAGCTTCCACATTCCCCTTAGGTAATATACTTCAGAAAGGTCTGACAGTTGCATTTCGGTCCAGAAACATTTAATTTGCTTTGCGGATTTAGTCTCACTGTATAGAAATATAATGAGCCAAATAAGCACTTCACACATTAGTATAAGTGGCAACATATGAAGGATTAGGTTATAGATAAACAGAAGTTTAACTTCTATCCTCAAGTATTTATTCTAAATTAGAAATCTGAAGGAAATCAATTGAAATTCATCACTATGAAGTTGGGTTTTTGTTGGTTTGAGCGGGGAGGGGGGTGGTTTGGTTTTGGGGGGTGTTTAAAAACCTTCCCAGTAGTTTTAAAGTATGATATCTTTCAGCAGTGGAGATATACCATTGTGACTTTAACAAATATCAAATTAGAGAGAATATAGCTTAGCTTATTTTTATCACTGTTAGTCAACATGTTTCCCCTTAGTAATTTCTACAGTCTCTTTCCTGTATTTAACTTAAGTAAAAGCTCCTGTACATTTGCCTCTGTGGTTCTACTGATGACAAGGTCATATCTTACCAGTTTCACCTCAAGGAATTTCAAAGAAATTACTGGCTTTCACAATGGTTTTAAAATTTACATAAAAAACTAAAACCCATTAAATAGAATAAACAAGCTATTTCTAAACTTACATTCTAGATCTATGCCTCAGGAATTAAAATTAATTTTGTACACAACATGCAGGCTTTTCCCTTGGCCTCTTTCTCCATCACTCCCCTGCCCCACTCACTCACTTTCATACTCTCTACTGAAAGGCCACAGCCTAATAAGATGAAGTTGCAGGCACCCAGCAGATTACAATTATGGAAAAAATTCCTGATGTAACCAAAACAAATTCAAAACAAAGGGAAACAAACACTTGTGTAAAAAAGAAAACTGTAACTAAAGCTTAAAAAGCATTGCACTTACTTGCATTGTGCATGATAATACTTAATAAGGTTCTGCAGAAGGTCCACACCTTTTTTTGTCTTGATTTCATTAACCTTAATAAGATACTGTATAGACAGTGAAAAACGTGTTGATAATCATGCCTCACAACCTTCAACAGTTTTCAATCAACAAAACATCATTTGCTCAATGAATTATCTCTGTGTTTAACCTGGGTGCTGACTCATAAGCCACCCGCCCACCACAGTTAAGCAAAATATGAAACAAATAACAATTTATTTGGCCATTCCTAGAAAATTCAAACACCCCAAAACATAAAACAAATTCAGGAAAAAGTTTTGTCTTTTCCAATTGTCTGAAGATGTCCCTTTTTTAATGCTACTGCAGTAATTAATGAAATATTCTAAAAAATATAAATACTATGCAATTTAAAGTAATCACTACTAAAATGTAATAAAGAGAACTATTAATCCAAAAAGCATTTTTATGGAACTAATGTATCACTATCATTTATCACTTTATTAGAAAATTTAGAAGGCTTTAGAAAGTATGTTGGAAGAAAGATATCAAAAATACTTCCTGAACTGCTCAACCATAAACCTGAAAAAATAAGAAATATTTCCATAGTATATTTTCAGCCCAAGAACCTTAGAATAATAATCTAAAAAACAAAGAAAAGGAATAAAACAAAAGGAAGCCAGGTTTTGTACAGAGTTGCTAAAATAATTATTTTTGTATTGCTGTACTATGTGACACTGAAATCATTTCCTCCCTCCACCCCCATTAAACGACAAAGTAGATTTCACCACCTTTAAGTAAGGCTCACAAGGTACTTTTAAGTTATGGTGTCATAATTAAAAGCTGAAACTTGTTTCTTACTTCACACATCTGTAGCTGAAATAGCCGCCTTTCCTTCTCCATTTCCTCTGCTATCTCAGCTCCTGTTATTTCAGTTCTTATCATCCCATGCTGTTTTGCATGTTCTCTTTTTTCCTTTTCAATTTTTGTACTGAAATTTTAATTAGAAAACATTTTAGAGAATTTCTTCTACTATCATGTGACCTAGTATTATTTAGGGAAAAAAATGTCAAGAAATATTAAAGAAGCCATTCTGAAGATGAGTTCCTCTATGATACCAAATCCTATATATTTTTTTAAGTGTCCAGAAGTAATGGAGTCATGAAGCTGCCCTTCCTTCCTTTCATCCTTTAACTCTTTTCTCTAGTTTGTGTGCTACTTGGGGAAGAAAAAAAAACCTCATTCTTTCTGCATGATGTTCTCCATAGCCTTCATCTCTATATACTGCAGTGTAAAGCATACATATAACAAACTACTGACTTGGCAGGAAAATGGCAGAATAACTTAATCAAATGTGTTTCATGCTATTAAGGCAGGAATTAAGGAAAACAATAAGGCAGCATATAACTAATGACTTCCAGTCATTAGCTTTTCAGAGAAAGCCAACACTGAAATTCTGAAATAGTGAAATGCAAATATGGAACTAAGAGGCCATCCTGAGACTTTAATTAGAGCTTTGCAGTGTGGCTGTCCTTACATATCTACTCTGCAGGCTAACTGGATACTCCATTTGTAAGCAAACTTAGATTTCCAGTACAGAGTAGAAAAATCTAAACAATTTTCTGATTTCTTTAAAAAAAAAAAAAAAAAAATCTTTCTTCTCTAGCAGCCTTTTTGAGAAAAATAAACACTGAAGCTGTACTTCTGTAAAACAGGTGACAAAGCACTGTGTGTTTATTAGACTGGTGCTCCTTGCCAGGAAAAAAAAACCCCAAACATTTAAAAAGGATTAATTTATTTGGTTTTGAACTCCGCTTTTCTCCAACTAAGAAAGGCATAACATTTGCATGTAGAAAAAAGCACTTTTCAGTACTGCGCCTCTGAACTTGACTTGATATTTGCTCTTGAACAAGTTCTGGGAAATGGGGTTCTCAGAAATCTAAGGGACACCTTCTTGGTCTTAATAAGCCCAAGTGAAATTTGCTCATAAGATTTTAAAAAAAAAGTAACAAAACAACAGGCATCTTTCTGTAAACTTTCCAAATTCAGAACAGAATCCCACAAATGATACCATGTATTGAGTCTGTAAGAGATACCTCTGTCTCCTAAGTTCTGTTTAATGGCATTTGGTATAAATAGGCTGGCAAAGATACCCCTGATTTTACATATAGCAATTTGAGAGGCAGAAAGATTTTTTTTTTTTTAAACCACTTTGCTGTTTATAGAAAACTAGTCAATACTTTTGCAAAAGATGCAATATCTGTAAGAACTAAATAACTAAAAAGGAACAAAAAAACCATTCTACATGTAAATCTGAATGCTCAACTGAGTATGATGTTGTGATCTTGAGACAGGAATCTCATTTTTGCCTTAGATTAGTAATAACCTCATTTCCAGTTCAGTTGTTCATAAGGATTTAACATTGTAATGAATTTTGAAGGCAGAAGTTACTATATGTATGTAAGAAAACTATGCCAATAATAAATGTTTCAGCAGTTCCTAGTGGCCTGACTTTTTCTTTCATTGCTTTCTTCCCCTCCTGGTTAGACATAAATCAAACAAAGATGATAATAGGATTAAAAGGGGAATAAATGAAAGGATACAAAAAAATGAATTAACTCCTGAGACCTCTTGAATTCTGATAAAGCAACTGCCCATCATTTCCTTGAGAGCATTCTGAACCATTCCACTAACATTTCTGCAACTACGATACTACTTGCTTCCAACCTTCTATTTTTATAAATCATTCTTTACCCACAGAAGACAGGTATTAATAGCAAGAAAGTATTTTTAGAACCACAGATATTTTAGAAGGTCACACCAAGTGCACTAAAATTCTTGCTTCTCAAAAACAGAGTTCTGCAATACAGGACAACATATAAATCTCATGATTTTTAGTATCAATAGATTTTATGTATATGGTTATAAGAATGTGTAAATGCCATCTGAAATCCCCACAACTCACTGTATGATGTTCAGTATCTAAGCATTAATTATCTTCCTCACACTAAAGAATCATTGGGCAGTCTTTTAACTACTTCACAGAGAACATAAAAATATTTTATTTCTATTAGTGCAGAAGAGAGATGCCTTGCTCATATTCACATTTACATCCACAGATACATTACATAGTTTGGGACCAGGAGGGGAAAAAACAAAATGGAAAAAGAAAGAAAGGAAAAAAAAAAAAAAAAAAAGAGAAGAGGGAGAAAAATACTTACAATTTGGTTTCATAATCCTTCCAGGCTTTGTCAAAAGGCTTTTTGAGGTCCTTAGGAAACAGAAAATTTGGTTAGAACATTTCTAAAAATTTACCTTTATAGTTAAGATATCAAGTTATAAATAGAAACAAAAAATAGTTTTCTTTTAAAACTTTTCAGACAGCAGCTGGAAAAAATACTATTTTTGAATCTTGTAAAGTATTGCTTTCCTGTGCACCTTAAGACAGGAATTTACAATGAAATTCTAAAGCAGCATCACAGTCACACCAATTTTGAATTTTTCTTTGGACTACATATAGAATATTAATGCATGCCAACATAAGAAATAATTTCACAGGTGAATGGAAAACAGTCACAAGACAGCTGAACCTGAAAACATTTCCTTAAATAAAAAGTTAGTTTTCAACACTTACCCCTTTAACACCTTTTAAGTCTCCTTTTAAGAGAGAATCCAAAGTGAAAATAACATTGTGGCTTAAACCCTGGAGCTAAAAAGAAAAACATTATACTGTTATCATTCAAAAAGATTTATTACGCTTTTATCAAACTACTGCCAACAAGTCTTTGAACTTCACTAATGAAGTTGCAATCACCTCAAAATTTCTAAATTAATAATAAATTCAAGTCTGGGAAGAATTAATAAACATTCACTTGCATCAGACATAGAAGTATTAAAATTAATCTTTACTTGTATAGGGTGATATAAAACCAGAATTTTAAAAATAACATATAAGCAAACTTCTGAAAGCACCTCAAGGTAATCTTCAGTCTCTCAAAGCAAACATTTGAATATTGCTTAATTATTTAGGAAGCAAATTCATTTTTGGAACAAATGTTTCTTATAGCCTCCTGAATAAGAAGCAAGGACCTGCTGTGCTACAGGCAGACAACACACAAGGCACATGTTAATTCAACCACGAACAAAAGCAGCAAAGAGAGTCGCCAGCTCTTTGATTATTCCCAAGTATTTGGGAAGACTGTTCCTTTCCTTGTCCAGTGTGGGAATCTGACATTGGCTTAAACTCTCAGGAGTTTAAAGTTCACCTTGTTAAGTCCAAGCCTGTTTGATTACATATCTGTGGAAACATTCCGTTTGTCTTTGCCAGTCTGAGGGTAGAAAAACCTACTGCTGTGATCCTATCTGAACACGTATGGTGTGCATGGTTCCTGAAGAGTTGTGATCACAGGAAAGAGATGTGTATCAATACTATCCCAGTCTAGTGAAAAGTCTGTTGCCTCTCTTACTTCATCCCTCCCTTTGTTTCTCCCCCAAAATATTCCATGAATTCTTCAGTTCCTTGCTAAGGAAGGCTAGGGAGAATGATGGGAAGACTGCAAGACACCACATCCTCTGCTTGTAAACCAAAGGGGCAGGGAAGTGTTACATTAGTGTTTTTAATCTGCCATATGTAGGAGAGGGTAGCTGGGCCATACAAGGTCTTCTGAGCATATTTTAGTCCATGAAACTAATTTTTAAGGGACTTTTGTGAAATAGGTGATCTACGCAGATGAGAATATCAAAATGATCACTCAGGTTCTCCAGGTATAACATTCCATTCACAAACTCCTTATATATTCAAAAGACATATATGAAAAATTAAACATTTGTTTTTTTAGAAGTGAAATTATGCAATTTTAAATACATGCCCATAAAAGAAAAAATTCAAAGAAATTTCACTCTTGTATCATGGTTTACTTCTTTCATAGGCGTAAAATAAAGTCATGATGAAACAAGGCATGACCTGTGTGCATTTGCTGCTGTTTTACGAGCCAGGGCCTCTTACCAATTTACAAGCAACTTCTTGTACCATGTCATTATTTACAAGAACTACATCCACTATGTATAAAATAGTGTATTTTCCTTCATTAGATTCATTATCAGTCCTTAACTGAAAAAAAAAACCAAAAAACCAAAAACCCCAGACTTGCTTAATTCTCCAAATATCCTGGGCTGAAAAGATTTCTGTAAGGTGCCCTAGAGATTACTGCCAAACCTGACTGCCAGAACTTGAGCACAGTTCAGGCACCCGTTGTATCTGATACAAATCAGTCCTACAAAGCACAGTTCTCAAACTTGCTGTGCATTATCCTCTGGAAAGCACTGGGGTCTCAGCATGGCAGAGGGGAAGGTGGATCTTCTGAACGCAGGTTATTATACAGCTACTTAATTATCACCTGATAGCTTGTCAGCCACCCCTCAAGTTTTGTTCTTTTTAGACAGCTTGCAGATATTACAACTGATAATTATTCTTAGCATGAGATGGATTCAAATTCAGAAAACATGACACAGACTTGTACCTTCATGTTCAAGATATCTCGACAACTGTTTCATGTGTCAAAATTTTATATTTTTTAAATTCACAAAATCTGATACTCAAAATGTATTCAAAGCAAGATAAAGGACAACCACTAGAACGTCTTGAGCTGCAGCCTCAAACAACAGCATGAACACAGAGCAAAGGTTCTTCACAGTTTAAAAGATCAAGATCTGAGAAGGGATTTTCTCCTTAATTGCAACAGCATAATTAGTACTCAAATATTGATTTTGTACGAAACAAAAAAAAGCAACCCCATCACTTTCAGTGATTAAAACCCCAAAAGATTTTTTCTTTACCTGGCTTCACTAAAGGAGTTTAAATAGAATCAAAGCTTAGACTACATGCTGTAAAGAGCTAGGTTCTGTTTTTCTTTCTTCTTAAATATTTGCACATGCCCACCCCCCAATATTATTTCAAGACAGAAATAAAAGGAGCCAGGGAATTTGTAGAGGATTATGCCCTTTCGTAATTTGTCCTCTGTTGGCTTTTTATCTCAATACACAACTCACAACTAACAACTCCCTGACAATGTCAATTTTGTTGGAGAAGGAAAAGAATTACAAATATTAAGCCAACAAGTGATTAAGGTAATACCTACTTTATCAATATGCAGATTAAAGAAAAATTTAATTAAGAAAACAACAATAAATTATTGTTTTCATTCTCAACCATTTCAATCAGTTTCCACTTAACAACCTTAACTGAAGTTCATACCTCAAACGTGAATTTTGAGAAAGAATATTCAAAAGATTTTAATCCCATCCTAGTTCATAAAAACAGAGAGAACACGTATTTCTGCAATATGGGTGGATATGGCAGACTTAAAGCAGTTATTAGGGCAGGCATGAACAACAGTACATTACTGTAGCTTTTTTTCATTTTTCCAAGTGTGTCCGTTAAGGATAACCAATTCAAGCCATTAATACTTGGCTTGAAATTACTGAACAGTAGCCAGCTAGTATGTCAGCTAGGGGGAAAAAAAAAAAAAATGTAACTAGCAGTGTATTACTCCAATGTGGTAAGATTTTAGAATCATTTATTACACTGTTGAAGACTTGATAAGCCCAAATGAATTAGAAACACGTCTGATAACAAAGCAAAACAGTCTCATATCTAGAGCAAAATAAAGGAAAAAACCTTAACAGATGAAAATATGTATGATAATTTGGGGAGGAGGGATGTGAGAGAAGATAATTTACCTGCAAAGATTAGCTGAGGAAGTTTACAGGAAGGGGAGGTGGGAAAAAACAAGCTTTGAACATTTGGAAAAAGCCAAGCACCATGCAAAATCTTTAAAAAACAAGTAATCTGCAAGTGCTCCAAATGTTCTTCCAAAACCTCATCTACATTAATTTAAAGATATTGACACACTCAGTTTCACGTATGCAGATCTTCATAGAGCTTTTTAATGCACTATTATAATGAATTACTACATAAAGAATGAAACCTGGAACAGGAAAGGAGGTAGAAGTAGCAACAGTGACATACAGTCCCCCTCTCAACGGCTTTTTCACTGGACCTCAAACTTGTATTTCGATATTATAAAAAATCTTTTTCTTTCAGTGAAATTGTATTAATCAGACCGATGCTTAAGAACAACAGTGGGTCAACAATGCAGAATTATCTATCTTGGAGAGAAGAAAGGTGAAAAATAAGTGTTTCTAAAATGCCAAGACACTTGTAAAATAAGCTTGTTGTCTACTTGAGACTGCTGAATGAAGTAAATTATGGAATAGGCTATTTTAAATGCTGTCAACAAAAATTTAGATAGGTAACGCTTCGTAGACTAGCTGAAATAGTATAATGTTGTTTTGAATGAGCGTGGCTTCTTAAGTTGAGAGCTTTTTCCTCTCAATCAGCACTACTTTAAATAAATAATCCCTCACTTGTTGTTTGCCAGTTGACAGAAGTTAAAAATTTCTGTGTAAGTCCTGCGAGGACTGATGTGGTCCAGAGAGCTTCCAACAAACTTGAGTTCTAGTCCCAAACTGTCCTCAAACTGCATTTTAACACACACTTTAAAATAGTTATTTTTAATTGTGTGCCAAAGTAAGATTAAAGGAGGCCAAAATAACCCACAATGACAGAAGTCTTTACAGAGGAAATCAGGTCCCTCGCATATCTACCGGTCTTTAAAACTGCCAACTTTGAAACAAAGGATGATCCAGGTAATAGGCCGGAGCAAAGCTCTTAAAGAAAGCAAGCTTCATTAGGATAAGTGTGATCATCCTTAGATGATTAAGTAGGTGATGAAGAAGAGGCAAGACTCAGAAGGCAGAAATAAGCCCAAACATGAGAGGTCAGAAGTGACACCCCATTTTGAGTGTTGCTAGGGCTTGTGTAGTCTGAGGTGATTATAAGTGAATCTCAGAAGAGTGCAGAAAGTCAGGTGAGAATGTCTGCTGATACTAAGCTATTCTGGGTAGTAAAGCAAAAGCCAGGTATGAAGAGTCGCATAAGAACCTTGTAACACTTACCCCTGAAAGAATGAAATTAAAGATTGAAGTCTATGCTGAAAAATGTGAAGTGATGCATAAGAAGAAAAAACTGCATACAAAATCATGCTTATGAAATAACAATCATCAAGAAAAACATCTCAAGGAAAAAATACACAGAATCCCTTGAAAACATCAAGCTCAATGCTCAGTAACCGTAAAGCAATCAGCCTTCATAAAAGGGAATAAGAAATGGAACCATCTTCACATTTGTCCCCCCTCATTTCAGAAAAGGGCATAACAGTGCTAAGAGAAGATACAGAAAGGACCAACAAGGACAATTCAAGTTATGGAATAACTAGGACTCAGCTAGAAAATCAACAGAGGAGGGAAAGGAAGAATGATAGCTATCTGTAAATTCCTGGGAAAAACAGGGGAATTCTTACATTTCTTATATCTTACAAGAATCAGGGAACAATAACTGAAAGGATCAGGTTCAAAAGAAATAGAAACGACATTTCAGAGAGCAGTTAATTTTAGCACTCTGGAGGAATCCACCATATTCTGTGCCAAGCTGTCCTGGTTTTGGCAGGGATAGAGTTAATTTCCTTCCTAGTAGCTGGTACAGTGTTTTGGATTTAGGATGAGAACAAAGTTGATAACACACCGGTGTTTTAGTTGTTGCTAGGTAATGCTTACACTAGCCAAGGACTTTTCAGCTTCCCATGCTCTACCGACTGAGAAGGCTGGAGGTGCACAAGAAGCTGGGAGGGGGCACAGCCAAACTGGCCAAAGGGACATTCCATACCATGGGACGTCATGCTCAGTACATAAACTGGGGAAAGCTGGCCGGGGGGGCCGCTGCTCGGGGACTGGCTGGGCATCGGTCAGCGGGTGGTGAGCAATTGTACTGTGCATCACTTGCTTTGTGTATTATTATTATTATTATCATTATTATTATTATTATCATTTTATTTCAATTATTAAACTGTTTTTATCTCAACCCACGAGTTTTTCTAACTTGTGCTCTTCCAATTCTCTCCCCCATCCCACCGGGTGGGGGGGAGTGAGCGAGCGGCTGCGTGGTGCTTAATTGCCGACTGAGATTAAACCACGACACAAGCATAGCATATATTCAAGAAATCCTTAGATAAATTCATGGAAGTAACACCAAACGAGGACCACAGAGCAAAAGCTATTGCCTTCAGCTCCAACATCTCTGAGCTGAAGATTGTTTTCATGACCACAGTACAGAAGGTACCCCTGTATGTTTGCTTTCTTCCTACACTCTTCCCTGAAGATTCACTCTTGGGCAACTATCAAAGCCAGGGTACTGGCTACATGGACCTCTAATGTGACCTAAACCAGTTGTGCTCGTGCTAGGGACTCTAGGAAAGAAAGCCTGTAATACTGCTTATACTTTACACACCAAAAAGCTTGGAGATAAGCTCAACTATAAGAAAAACATAAAATTGAAGCTACCGCTTTCTGAATACAACAGCTATCAAACCCATGAAACATGATTTCACAAGAAATGTGGCTTTGTTACTTTCAGTATTCAAAGATATTTGTAATGACTACAGTTTTATTAATTCAGCTTTCAGAAGTAAAAGGCCTAAGCCAAACTTTCATAGAATCATAGAATAGTTTGGGTTGGAAGGGACCTCTAAAGGTCATCTAGGCCAACCCCCCTGCCATGGGCAGGGACATCTTCAACTAGATCAGGTTGCTCAGAGCCCCCTCCAACCTGACCTGGAATGTTTCCAGGCATGGGGCATCCACCACCTCGTTGGGCAACCTGTCCCACTGTTTCAACACCCTCAGCGGAAAAAATTCCTTCCTTATCTCTAGTCTCAATCTACCCCCCTTTAGGTTAAAACCATTCCCCCTTGTCCTGTTGCAACAGGCCCTGCTAGAAAGTTTGCTGCCATCTTTTTTAGAAGCCCCCTTGAAGTACTGATAGGCTGCAATAAGGTCTCCCCAAAGCCTTCTCTTCTCCAGGCTGAACAACCCCAACTCTCTCAGCCTTTCTTCATAGCAGAGGTGTTCCATCCCCCTGATCATTTTTGTGACCCTCCTCTGGACCCGCTCCAACAGGTCCATGTCTTTCTTATGCTGAGGGCTCCAGAGCTGGACACAGTACTCCAGGTGGGGTCTCACCAGAGCAAAGCAGAGGGGCAGAATCCCCTCCCTCGACCTGCTGGCCACGCTTCTTTTGATGCAGCCCAGGATACGCTTGGCCTTCAGGGCTGCGAGTGCACATTGCTGGCTCATGTCCAGCTTTTCATCCACCAGTACCCCCAAGTCCTTCTCGGCAGGGCTGCTCTCAAGCCCTTCATCCCTCAGCCTGTAGTGATACCGGGGGTTGCCCCGACCCAGGTGCAGGACCTTGCACTTGGCCTTGTTGAACCTCATGAGGTTCCCACGGGCCCACTTCTTGAGCTTGTCCAGGTCCCTCTGGATGGCATCCCGTCCCTCTGGCGTGTCAACCGCACCACTCAGCTTGGTGTCATCTGCAAACTTGCTGAGGGTGCACTCGATCCCACTGTCTATGTCATTGATGAAGATATTAAGCAGTACTGGTCCCAATATGGACCCCTGCGGGACGCCACTTGTCACCAACCTCCATCTGGACATTAAGCCATTGACCACTACCCTCCGGATGTGACCATCTAACCAATTCCTCACCCACCACACAGTCCACCCATCAAATCCCTACCTCTCCAGTTTAGAGAGAAGGATGTTGTGGGGGACCGTGTCAAAGGCCTTACAGAGGTCCAGATAGATGACATCTGTAGCCCTTCCCGTGTCCACTGATGTAGTCATAAGAAAGCCACTAGGTTAGTCAGGCAGGATTTGTCCTTGGTGAAGCCATCAGCTTTAGATGAGACAAACCTTTAAACCACCTTCATAAGCCTAATATTTAAGCAATGGATGCTTTGTATACCACAGGGAGAATGGACTATTAACACCATTTAAGCACGCTCCCCAAATAGTTATCTTTCTTCCAAATAGTGGAAGTTTCTCTTTTTGCGATAAGAGAAAAAAGCCATAACTAATGGTATTGGATTTTTAACTGGAAAGACTTCAAGTCAGGGAATGATTTAAAATTAAGGTCCATAAGAAGAGATATATAACACCGTCAATCACTTGAGAACGATGCCTTAAGTGATGTCTCAACATTTATATTTTTCTTCTTAACTGCCAATTAACAATTGAACACAGCGAGTGTGTAATAACACCCTTTAGAGATAACCTCTGCAGAAATTATTATGTTTTTGAAAAAAACTGAAAGCATCTCAAATTCTCATCAGGATCATGAAGGTGTTGTATTGTACTTTATTTTGGGAAAAACTAAAAAACTAAGAAAGTTTGAAACTCCTCACCAGGTTCTTCAGCAGCGTTGATAATTCTTTAGTAAGCGTGGAAAATTTTACAAAAGCTGTGCCAAGATCTGGATTATCCCGACTTAAAAAATTACTTCCAAATTTATCTAGTACTTGTGCATAGTTTTCTTCATTTTGAACATGATCTGCAAAAAAAAAATTAGAAGTCAGTTTCTTTCTTGTAGACAGTCAGTTATTATTTTAAATTCATGTATTGCAATGTAGTGACAAACCAACTGACAAACAGTACTTTCAAAGAAGCCACAAGTTACTGCATTTACTGAAAATTACAATAATTTTAATATTAAAAAGAACTATTTAGCAATAGACATATATATGCTTCTTTTACATCAGCGACGAATTTGTAATGCATCAATGAAAAAAGCTTGGTAGTTATTAATAAAGTAGTAAGATAATAAAAGATCGATTGAACAACGTAAGTACATTTGCTCATTTTGTAAACAACATAGGAATTTATAATTGTCTACTGTAATGCAAACTTTTTTTTTTATTGTAATGTAGGACACTTTTGCAGAACAAATAAAGTCAACAGTATCAGATATAAAACTAAGGAGAACAAGTCTGAATCTGACTGCAAGTTTAAAAGAAGAAACATGTCTTACAAAGATTCCCTTTTCACCTGCTTTGAAAAACTGAGTTACCCCACAGAATGGAAGGTTTATTGGTATATAGCCAAAGACTTGTTTCAATATATTTAATAGCAAATTGGACATACAGAGCGGTCAGAACCAAGAAGACGAAATTGCAGCCAGTGAAAGGGAGCAAAATCGTTAACTCAAGGATGAAGGAAATTCTGAATTACAGACTGTTGTGCCTGAAATGATTTCCTGCTTCTATTACTTTCCTTTCTGGCATCTGTTTGCATATTGTTTGTTAGTTCCATTTTAGCATCTTTAAATAGAAAATTTGCCACTACAGCCCTTTAGGACACAATTTATCACCTCCATCTCTCTTAGAGGAATATTGTTGGTATTAATTAAATCAACATTTCACTTTAATGAGTTTCCTAGTCTTACTATGTTTTTTTCTGTAAGCCACAAACACAAAGCCACAGAGCTTTTCCAACTAGAACAAGTTCTGTGCAATGAAAGGGGGCAGCGGGGGAGAGAGAATAGTTGCCAATAGGTACCGTATTTTTCCCCAAAAGATCTGCAAGTTTTATATTCTTCAAGTTGTCATATTGCCTGAGAGCATTTGAATTACGGGGGGCGGGAAGAGAAAAAAATTTTAAAAAGAGGAGAAAAAAGAAAAAAAAAAAAAAGATGACCTAAGTTTCAAACAAGGCTCATGGGTATGTCCCACAATGCATGAATCTACTTTTCTCATCAGCTCTTAGTTAATGTCAGAGTTAAACAATAACACTTCTAAGGTATTATGGGTACTCAAAACAACAGTGTGCTAAAGCTCCAACAAAGAAAAGTGGAAAACTATTAGAAGACAAAAAAAAAAATCACAACGCTTATTTACCAAAACCAAACACCAAACCCCAAACCCCACACATCAGACAAGTTACATTCTAAAATCAGACATTAACTCTGAGGTTTTCAAAAGGCCAAATGTTTAATCATATGTGTTGTAACTCAAACAGTATGTTTTCAATAAAACTGTTCCAAAAGCATACGGTTTTAATCAAATAGCTTAGCATTAAAACCAAGGAAACCACTACATAATAATAAAATATGCATTTTGTTTTGATGTAAAAGCTGTTGCATAAATATACACAGAAGACTTTATCTAAGAAGGAGCTTTGGCTTATGCAGTCCTGAGCTAATAAAGCTCAAATGCACCCTACTGTGCTGAAGGAAAAGAAAGGATAATGGAACAAGGTCGGAAAGAAATATGCTAGATCATGGAACCCCTGTCCTTGCCTGTGAAGCACTTCTAACCCCACCATATTTCCTAGCATTTTTATTTTAAGTGCTGTGTTGTTTCACAGAGCATTTTCAAAAATAATTTTGTAAAGAGACTGAAAAAGAGCTGAAGACAACTGTTTCCTTTATCTGTGGAAAGGCAAAAGAAATTCCCGGTCAGAAAGAGGAAGCAGGAAGCAGATCATTGTCCTAGAACAATATATAGGAAATTCTCAAGAATCCCAGATCACAAATCACCTAAATCTAGAAATGAGGCTTTGATTATGATAGAAAAGGAATACCTCTGTAGTTACCACACATATACACACAAAAATCAAGTACTGTGTAAGAATAATACATTTTCAATTTTTACATAAGTATCAACGTAAGTCTTGTAAAAGGAGAAGAAATATTTTCTATTGAAGAGGCAAGGTAGTTCCCTGCTTGACCTTAAAGGCACATAGATGAAACATTAAATCTGCAACGTAGCCTATGCTGAAATGCAACATATGAAAACCAACATGCTTAGAGCAAGAACGTGCTCTAATCTCCCTGTAGCTGCCTCATGCAAACTCAGAAATGACTTCCTAGTGTCCTAATAGAATTTACTTTGCATAAAGAAAGCTATAGTGTGCATGACTTGATGTTTACTTCCTTAGATACAAGTACTGTAGGAAGGACTTTAATAACCCTAGAGAGGAAGACACAAACACTGACAGCAGTACATACAAAGGATAATGTTTGCCTTCTAGAACTGGCTCATGTCTTCTCAATATCATAAACAAAGCTCAGTACTGTGATGAAAATAGAACAGCTTCCCCAGACGGACATCCTTCTCCTTCAGCAGCTCCCTGAGAGGTGCCAGAATCATGGGCATTTGAGGATGGGCTCTGCTCCCATTGACAAAGGGAGCTCCCTTCAAAGGGGCTATGAGCAGGGAAAGGGGCCTCATTAATCACCCCCTCCCTGATGGGATCTGGCAAGGCAGCCAGTACCTGAGCCCATGTTGAGGACCTCACTACAGAACCGCAGATGTAGTATGAAGCAGCATACCGGACTGGATACAGCAGTGTTTTCTGAGCTGAAAGCTGAAAAAAAATCTTTTCTTCTCCACAATTCACACCTTCAACTGGAGGCAGTTGGACTAGATGATCATTGTAGGCCCCTTCCAATGGAAACATCCTGTTCTATTCTATCTCTGAGAAACACTCAGCACAGAATTTACCTTGTTTTTTAGAAAACCCTGGTAGGGCTCGTTGCACAGCAATGTTGCAGCAACCCTCACTTCTGCACTATAATGTATATATTGAGGATTATGTGTTAAATAATATAAATGCATCTGAAGACACAAATCCAAGCAACTGAGGAAGGAATGACAGCCACAGCAGCTTACAGCAGCCTTTTGCTACACAGCAGTACTCAACAGAAGCAGGGAGCACTCTTGCTCTGAGCCCCGAGCCCTGTAGAGGCTCAGGCTTAATGACTCCCAGGGCTGAATCCCACCTTGTTCTGCTGCCCCAGGCAGTCACCTGAAGTTGTTTATGCCTAAAGCCACCCTATGGTAAACTTTTCCCAGGACAAAGACAGAAGACAGATCAAATTCCCCAGGCATACAAAGAATATGTACTCTTTCATTGAAACCCACAACATTCATTAAGTACTATGTTTATTTCCCATTCAAAAGTTACCAAAATTTTAGCATATGCTTCTGAACCCAGTGAAATTCATGTCTACTTGTACATATTAAGTAAGGAAACTGAAGAACAAATACTGTGAAGAGAGGTTGAAGAACAGCCTTTATATACTGGAGCTAGAAAACACGTCACTAGAATTAAAGCCTTAAATTTCCTTTGTCTAAAACAGTTTTGTTCAGATGTATTACCCTGCAAACACTGAAGAACAAAAAAAAGTTAAATAGTTTACAGAAGAAAAATGCACAAACACAACTCTTTCCTGTCACTGATTATACTTAAATTGCACCTAAAGAAACCTGAAGGACGTCTAAATTACTGAGAATTGCCTCTGCATATCTGGTTAAGTCCAAACAAACAAACAAAAAAATCATGATTCAGAATCCTGATCAACTTGAAACTATTTTTATGTTGCACTTATAAAACAGCTTTGTTCCACGGGTAGCCAGAGAAAAAATAACCAAGGTCAGAGCCAAGCTGCATTTATGAATGGAAAAACATACATATGAAAAAAGACTCAAAAAGACTTTAGAAAAAGCAAGAAAGCTGGCAAGGTTAAAAAGGATGGCAAAAGAAGTTATTTGAAATAAGAAAGCATCCTTTCTCATTTCATCCTTCACAAAGCTGAAATCTAATGAAAAAATAATAGAAAAGAAAAAGATATTTGACCACCATATTCTTATCTGGACTTGATAACAATAATGCCTTCTGGACTGAGATTGCTGAAGTGAAAAGTGATAAAAGCTTCTTTTGAAGATCTGCAGAGCAAGGAGTATCTCAGCAAGTCTGCAATGTTCTCCAGATCATCATGGTATAAGAGCACTGAGAGATAAGCCAGCCCAGAAAGGTAAATGACTTCTTTTTGCATCTGTGTTCATCACTGACATGCTTGAAGAAGTTTTCATGAAATAATTTTCTTTCAACTCTGCTTCAGAGGATTTATACCAAATCTAAGTGCTGACAGTAGAATTCATAAAAGCTGACAAAATGAGCAATGGCAAGTCACTTAGACCCAGGTACAGAAGAATAAAATAGGCAAACTATGTAGTTGTAAAGTAAAGCCTCTTATTTATAACAGCCTCGATACTACAGGAAGAATGAGAAGCAAATATAATAGCTATTTTTAATAAGAGCTCCAGAGAGAACTGAGAATTCAAGTACGCACCAGCAGAGCGGTAATTCTGATATATTCCTCAGGCAAATTTGTAGAAACTACAGTGCAGAACAGAATTGGTGGACATGTGGATAAATACAAAATGCTGAACAAGAAACACAGGTTTTATAAAAAGAAATTTTTACTTCACAAAACTCCCCCCCCCCCCCCGGGGATCAACAAGCATGTGGGGAGAGGAAATCCACATTAAATTATCTGTTTGGATTTCTGAAATTTTGTCCCTCACCAAAACACTAAAAGGAACTATGCAAACATAGGATAACAGGGATGAGCCTCACACAGAGGGAAAAGATGAGGTGGGGGAAAGGAAGGAATAGAGTTAATTTTCTCAACAGAGGGAGGTCACCAGTGAAGTCCTGTATGGAACAGTGATATGACCCACATTGTTTAACAACATATAAATGGAGTTAGAAAATAAGATTCATAGTTATAAACTCTGTTGTTCTTTTCCATACAATACTATAATTATTCAGGGCAACAGAAACAAAAGCTGACTCCAAAGGTGAGTCCAAAGTCTGTCCAAACACAGACTTCTACAACAAAAATATCCATATTGGAGCTTGGGGTCTACCCTTTCCCTATTCAGCATAGGAAAAGTTACAGTTCAGTTCATCCTAATCTAATTGCACAGGAGGACAGATGTATCTCACCCTGGAAGTCTCTACATACATCCATTAATTGTGCACAGAGTCTATGGCAACAGGCTCACATCCAGGTAGCTCCCAAGTTAGATGAGGAATCCCACATTGAATGGCCAATGAATGAAAGTGTGCATTAGGTAGCATAACACACGAGGGAAAACACTACTAACTTTAAGAAATTATTGTGTAACTAGACATTATAAAGAAAGGTTCTGGAGTTATATTGCCTTGACATTCACTAGCAAGCAAAAACAAAGCAGAACATCAGAAATTAAGAAAGAAACAGAGCACGCAACAGAGCAACATAAAAACATTGTCATAGCATGCTTAAACCCTTAATATTGTGTGCAGTTCCTGTCACTGTCGCCCAAAATTCACTCCTCCTCTTCCCTGTTTTAAAAAATAAAGTCTATGCTACCATTTTGGGGAAAAAGTAAGGATGATTAAATGTATGTGACAGTTTCTGTAAAAAACAAACAAAAAACCCACCCCCAAAAACCCCTAGGTCTGCTGAGTTCAGAAGAGGGGTATTGTGGGTGATTGTGCAATCTCAATCCAGAAACCTATTTCAACAGGTAGAATGGACGACACTGAATCAAGTTTGGATTCATCCACCAAAAAGTCCTCCAACACTACTGTAGCAAGCTTTGCAACTTCCAAGTCCCCTACAAATTCTCGTGCCCCAGAACATGCAAAAGTCCCCCAATTTCACAGCAAATGAGTCATTCTGGTGGGCTTGAGGCCAATGCTTTGAGACATGGACAGGGCCAGTCTGCTCCTCAGGGGACTTGAGGCCTGAAGAGCATGTATGGAACAACTTTGCAAGGGAGCAAGGGTAGATTTAACTAGATTGATGCAAGGTCATGAATGATAAAGATTGACATGAACTTAAATTCCTTAGACAAAATGAATTGTAAAAGTCCATTGAGAAGTATCAAGCATCACGATATCAGTGCTGACTCAGGTAATTCCTGGCCTTCATATCACTGTGAGCTGAGAAAGTGTTAAAAAAAAAAGAATTTAAAAAAAAAAATCACTCCATCTTTGCATTGTTTTCCTACTTCCTCAAGCATCTGCTGTTGATCATTGCAGGAGGCCACATGCACTGCTGGTCCGACTCAGTACCTTTGGTCTTGCATGGATTTTATGTTTTTATTTCTCCATTGTGTAAATTCTTTTGACTATATTTGGGAGTTATACCAGGGAACTAATGAAAAGGAGCTATTGAAAAATCTACAACAAAATTAATTGTGCAATCTACTGCTGTTACAATTCAACCCAAGTGTTATGGGAAAGCTAGTCAGAACAGATTCTCCATTAAGTTCAAGCACCATTCACATAAGATGGGTTCCTAGTTACAGATGCAATCTAACATGCCAGAAATAAGCAGCAAGCCAGATACGGAAGAAGTGGTGAGAAAGAGGTATCAATTTATATGTCTCACTGGATTTCGTAAACAGTACTTTCCCAAACAGTACTTTCAGATAGGGAAAAAGGGATGGGATATTTCTAAAGGATTTCCACATTTCTGTGCTGGTATGTTTTCATTTCCAGAGCAGTAGATTTAAATCTGAATACGACAAATGGGTGAGGGTTGTGCGCAAAAAGTATTTGGGTGACATTTAAGCTCTCTTCGTAACAGAAGAGAGTCCCTTGTGGTTCATGATTCAGCAATGAAGAGCAACAAACCAACACACCAGAGGTCTAGGTTTTTCTGAATAATTGTGTATAAGACATTGTATTGTGTGAATGTCACTGTTCAAATGTTACTTCAGGCAAAAAACAAAACCAAAACAAAAACCCTAATACAACCCAAAAAATCCTAGCTATGACTTTTGGTAGAGTATGACTTGGATTACTGAACTGAAGAAAGAAGATTTTCTGGATCTGGACAATCTTCAAGAAGGAAGTCTTAAAGGCGCAGGAGCAGGCTGTCCCCGTACGCCCTAAGAAGAACGGGTGGGGAAGACAACTGGCCTGGCTGAACGGGCTGGGACTCAGGGAAAAAAAGGAGAGTTTACCGCTTGTGGAAGAAGGGGCAGGTGAGTCAAGAAGAGTACAGGGATCTCGTTAGGTCGTGCAGAGAAGAAATGAGAAAGGCAAAAGCCCAGCTAGAACGCAATCTGGCCGCTGTCATTAAAGACAACAAAAAAAGTTTTTACAAATATATTAATGACAAGAAGAGAGCCAAGGAGAATCTCCATCCTTTATTGGATGCAGGGGGGAACATTGTCACCGAGGATGAGGAAAAGGCTGAGGTACTCAATGCCTTCTTTGCCTCAGTCTTTAACAGGCAGACCAGTTATCCTCAGGGTACTCGGCCCCCCGAGCTGGAAGACAGGGACGGCGAGCAGGATGAACCCCCCGTAATCCAAGAGGAAGCAGTCAATGACCTGCTACGCTCCCTGGATGCTCACAAGTCTATGGGGCCGGATGGGATCCACCCGAGAGTGCTGAGGGAGCTGGCGGAGGAGCTCGCCAAGCCACTCTCCATCATTTATCAGCAGTCCTGGTTAACGGGGGAGGTCCCGGACGACTGGAGGTTTGCCAATGTGACGCCCATCCACAAGAAGGGCCGGAAGGAGGATCCGGGGAACTACAGGCCTGTCAGCCTGACCTCGGTGCTGGGGAAGATTATGGAGCGGTTCATCTTGAGGGCGCTCACAAGGCATGAGCGGGACAACCAGGGGATCCGGCCTAGCCAGCACGGGTTCATGAGAGGCAGGTCCTGCTTGACCAACCTGATCTCCTTCTATGACCAGGTGACGCGCCTAGTGGATGAGGGAAAGGCTGTGGATGTGGTCTACCTGGACTTCAGTAAGGCCTTTGACACCGTCTCCCACAGCATTCTCCTCGAGAAGCTGGCGGCTCACGGCTTAGACAGGTGTACTCTTCGCTGGGTCAAAAACTGGCTGGACGGCCGGGCCCAGAGAGTTGTGGTGAATGGAGTTCAATCCAGTTGGCGGCCAGTCACGAGCGGTGTTCCCCAGGGCTCAGTACTGGGGCCGGTCTTGTTTAATATCTTTATTGATGATCTGGATGAGGGGATTGAGTGCACCCTCAGTAAGTTTGCAGATGACACCAAGCTGGGCAGGAGTGTTGATCTGCTCGAGGGTAGGGAAGCTCTGCAGAGGGACCTGGACAGGCTGGATCGATGGGCCCAGGCCAACTGTATGAGGTTCAACAAGGACAAGTGCCGGGTCCTGCACTTTGGCCACAACAACCCCATGCAGCGCTACAGGCTTGGGGAAGAGTGGCTGGAAAGCTGCCCAGCAGAGAAGGACCTGGGGGTGCTGGTCGACAGCCGGCTGAACATGAGCCGGCAGTGTGCCCAGGCGGCCAAGAAGGCCAATGGCATCCTGGCCTGTATCAGAAATAGTGTGGCCAGCAGGAGTAGGGAAGTGATCGTGCCCCTGTACTCGGCCCTGGTGAGGCTGCACCTCGAATACTGTGTTCAGTTTTGGGCCCCTCACTACAAGAAGGACGTTGAGGTGCTGGAGCGTGTCCAGAGAAGGGCAACGAGGCTGGTGAGGGGTCTGGAGAACAAGTCTTATGAGGAGCGGCTGAGGGAACTGGGGTTGTTTAGCCTGGAGAAAAGGAGGCTGAGGGGAGACCTCATCACTCTCTACAACTCCCTGAAAGGAGGTTGTAGCGAGGTGGGTGTTGGTCTCTTCTCCCAAGTAACTAGCGATAGGACGAGAGGAAATGGCCTCAAGTTGCGCCAGGGGAGGTTTAGATTGGATGTAAGGAAAAATTTCTTTACTGACAGAGTGGTTAAACATTGGAACAGGCTGCCCAGGGAAGTGGTGGAGTCCCCATCCCTGGAGGTATTTAAAAGACGAGTAGATGCTGCGCTTAGGGACGTGGTTTAGTGGGCATGGTGGTGTTGGGTTGACGGTTGGACTTGATGATCTTAGAGGTCTTTTCCAACCTTAATGATTCTATGATTTCTTTTGCCCCTGAATAACCATTTCTCACCAGTCCAGCTAGAGTTCTCAAAGAAGATTATGAAGCAGGGCAGTTTTAAAAAAAAAAACATTTCCTACTCTAGTAGTTTAAATATGGTCTCACCTTCTAGCAAACAAATTTGTAAAATGAAATTCCAATTCTGAGTTCTCAAAATGTAGTTATAGGCTTTCTTTTGAAATACAAAAATAGTCACCTAACTCTTGCTTGAACTGACAAATGACAACGCATTTCACAGCTGTTTTTAGTATGTTTTACATGAAGTTAAACATCAACGAAATCCACTTTCATCACTGAAGCATTAGAAAATAGCTGGCTTAGCAATTCTCTTTGTACAAGCAGGCAAAATGAGTTTGAGTTTTAATTCAGTCACTTCATTTTTATATTTATCTTCACAAGGTTTCACATGTATAACGCATGCTTTTAGTCTTGCTGTTACTAACCCTAGCTTATGTTTATCAGTTACTGCATGAATGGCCTCCTGTGCACACCTTTTCAAATCATAATGTAGCCTATCACAACAGCATTCTGAAGAGGGAGCTAGAGTATTATGTATAGTGCTTTCTTCAGCCAAAAGAATTCATACTAACTTGCACCTTTGAAACAAGACTTGTTCAAAAAAAGAAAAAAGAGAGAAAAAAGCTACCTATCTCTGGTCCTTTTTAAGTGCAGAGGCAGCCAATTAAAAACATTAACCAACCTTCTATTGCTTTTACTCAGTGCGACTAGTTCATCATGTAGTATGGCCTACTTACAGGCATTGAAAACAGTATTACTTTTATTTCAAGACTCAAATCAAATGATATATAAATGATACTAGAGATTTTAGCTATTTCAAAACAGGCAGAACACATTTAATGTGTTCTATAATTTTCATCAGTTTTGAAATTCAGTAAGTAGGTACTTTCAAATAGAAAAGCTGCTTGGAATATCTCAATACTTTTAAAAGCATAAAACTAAATACACATGTACCAAATACTATTCTCACTTTGTATCAGGCTTCATAGTCTATTGGGAAAACGTTCATCATCATCTGAAGTTACAGAAAAGCTAATTAAAACATGGTGCTAGTAGAGCAACAATTTTAGTCATTGGCAGAAGAAAAAATTTAAGAACTTACAATATATTAAAAACCCCACACACTTCCATAAACACGAGTTCATGGGACAGCACACACAAAACAACACAGAAACTAAGATCACTCAGAAGCAGCTCTGCATAAGGAAAATATTTGCTAAACTGACTATTATTGCTAGGGAATCGGAACTGGGATTTTCTAAAATCCAGTCTTTACAGCCAGATGGTTATTGGAAGGTGTACAGCTCTGCTACCCTATCTGCCTTTGGCACAGTTTTTAGACCTTAAGAGAGAAGCAGAGGTAGAAGCCAGGTACACTTTATAACATTTTTAAAACCTAATTTGTATATTGATCTGTGTTTGATCATCATTTGTTACTGAACTCAAACTGTTTATCAATTCATATTCCACCTATCCTCTCAAAGTTACTACTATAGCTCCAATAAAACATCAACACTGTCTTCAAACAAGCAAAATAACGATAAATCTCCACTATTTTATCTAAAAAGGGAGATACGTCATTTTTATTGCACGTATTATGAGGGGAGAGCCAAGTGTTGAAGGAACAAACACATCTATCTGTAGATATTTCTTTTTATTTATTTATTAAACTTTTTAACAAGTTCTCATTCTTATTTCACTTAGAAGTGCGCTCCATAAATTCAATCTAGGACACTGCCTAGATTGAATAGTTGAAGGTAACTGCTTGAAATGTTATGACAGCAGGAAAATTTACCCATGGGAATTCTCCTAGAGGCCTTTGAGAAGGAATACGAGGGTGAAAGAACTGGAGAACACATTAACCTGATGTATAATCAGAAGCAAAGAAAGAAAATTTTTAAATCCAAACACTCCTAAACAGATAAGCATCTCTTACGGTATACACTTCAACATGATAAATTGCAAGACACTTCTCAAACTTGAAATCAAATGCTGAGGTTATGTAAAACTGAAAACAATGTCTTACCTTGCCCCGAATTATATATTGCTTTCACAGATTTTTTCACCTTCTGTAGTGCAGTTCTGTCTTGATCCAATGCCTACAATAACAACAAACTTACTTTAAATATTTAATTCATTGATCAACAGAATACACTAACATTTCAAAAGAAACCTGCAAAATAAGTAGTTTTACAGGCTGGAAAAAACTGCAGATACAACATATTAAGCCTGCAGGAAGGTCTGAGATCATTCAACCCCTCCAAGACAAATTAAAGAACTGAACTGAAAACGCTCGGAAGGCAGAGTAGAGCAGCAATGACAGTGCTAAAAGAAAATCACTATTTTAGTTTTGCTAGGGACAAAGCATTTATTCAAACTGTAATACATTTTGAAAAATACCCAAGAAATAGTAGATGCTTCTACTATAGCCCTATAGTTTCTACTACAGCTAAATTGCTTGTTAACATCTATGGTTTTCCCACAGTAGTAGTCTTCCAACTATAGACACAGATTATCACACTAACGTCTTGCCCCAAACTCCACAACAGAATTTTATAAATACAAAAGATGAAAAGTAGCAAATCAAAAGAAAAAGGACTAAGATCTGATTTTGTGCAACATAATGTGACTGAAAGGAAATATTTATCATAATAATACTCAAATATGCATTTTCAGGATTCTATCATTCTGAATTTCAATTTTTCTGCAATAGTTTCAAAATCCAGAAGAGAACGTTATTAAGTAATGATGATTTTAGGATTATATTTCTAGGTACTTCCTTTTTTAAGCAACATAACTTCTCCCTACCACTGGCAATCTGATGTAAGAAATCAAATTAACATGAGAAAGAACTATTATTATACAGCAAAAAATAAAATCAATGTAAACAATAGTCTAGACTTGTGGAATTAAGAACCTTAAAAGCCACATACTGGTACTGTGCGCAATGATCCAGTTAGTTTCACTTAAGTATGAGGTTTGGATATTCTGCATACCTCACATGTTGTACACAGTTCCCTGTTGTCCATGAAGAACACAGAGAAACGTTTAAATCATTTCCTACGTTTTTTTCCCCCATTTAGATCATAGGCAATTTCCCATCATGTAAATAAAGTTAGATCAATGATCTCAAGTTTTAATGAAGCTGGCAGTGTTTGCCATATTATATTCACATTCAAATCACTGAAGATTGGAGAACTTGTACTCAGAATTACTGTCAGGATAGCAGCCCAACTGAGCCCGTTAGCTGTTGTAGACCGCAAAGTTCATGTTGTAGACACCCTTGGGTAGCCATATTATCCAAAAAGCTTAAAGCTTGGAGCTCCTGTGGGTCTGATATCTGAAGACTGGCAGACCAAGGTAGAATGGCAGCTACTCCTACAGCAGGGTGTACCTCATCAGAAAGGGTCATCACCAGCAACACTATGAGTGAAAACTTAATCAACAAGCAGAGCTTTTGCTGTCAAAGCTGAGATGATTAAAGTATATTGCACTGGGCATTAAGAAGCCCCAAAAAACCACAGGTCAACTAGAGTGTTAAGCACTGGAGACGGTCATACATGAGGGTACCGCTCCTACCCAAGTTCAAAACGCTGAGTGTTTTGGTGCATGCACGCTTACAGTAGGAACCCATATAGAGATAAACCAATTAATATATAATAGTTCTATTTTGGAGTGGCCCAATTTTAACCAAGCAAAATGTTATAGCTGAACAATACATGAAAGTCTAACAAAAGAAAATGTAGTGTTTCTGTTCTTTATCTGAAAACCACCATATTCTCAAATCACACAACCACTTCTGTGGTGGCTAAGACTAGAAAGTTTGGAATTGCAGAATTTATATAAGTGTTTTCTAATACTATTTATCTCTAGTTTTTAATTTGCAGCAGAACAATGGATTCAAACATTCAGAACTGCAAATGTAATTATTTCTTTTGCTCCCCAGTAAAATAGTGGATTTTACTTGACTTTCATCTTGGCAGAAAGAGTTAGTTTTTAGATTTAACACTACGAAGAACTCTGTGTTCCTTTTCAAGACAGTGCACACCAGGTGATTCTCCTTAGATTCCTTTGCAAACGCTGTCAAAAGCTTTTGCTTCTGCTTGCATGCTATGCAAGACAGCTGTTATCATATATTTCTACTGAAGTTCTCTCCATCTTCAATGACCAGAAAAAAAAAATAATGGTTCACTTGTCTATTGAGAGTTTGAATGCAGGATAGTATAAGAATTTGAAACCAGTATTTTGGAGAAAAGACAACAGTTAACGCTGATAAGATTCAGAGACAAAACTTTGTATTAAGTTCTAATACTGAAGCAAACTGGACACTCAGGAAGAGAAAATAAATACAAAAAGTCCAAGAAAGATGGTACTTGTTCCTAAAGATATCAATCTAGAAGACCAGGACAAATAGACTAGAAAAATCTTCCAAATTAGATTTGATATAGAATTAAATTTAATCACTAATATGGGAGCAGCAGGGAAGGGAACATTCATTATTTTAAGAGAGCAATTACTGAGCAAAGCAATATACAGAGATGACGTCCACTGCCTGAAGGAGCCAGTGATCTAAGTCAGAATGAAAACCTCCTGATCATGCAAGATCAGCTCTTCTAACTAATCAGTTTGGAATCCCCCAGATTTAATTTCTCCTTTCAGCTACCATTTAGCTACTTTGAACCTAGCCTGCAATTTCAAACCACCAACCTAGTTCAAATCTGTACTACTGAAGAAAGTGGTGTCTCTCCTTCCTCATAGCAGAGCACTCTTGTTGGCTACACTGTGATGCAGTTCAAGAGCTGCTGTGGTGACCCGAGCCCCACAAAAACCAGGGGCTCCTTTTGAGCACTGTGGATGTAGCTCACTTTCCATCGGTGCATAGCACATTGATAGAAATTTGTACTTAGAGCTACCATTTCACTTTCAGAGGCAAGACTTCTTGCAGCACCCTCCCTCTTAAGACGTACATTTACTGGTAACTATTCATACCAATATAAAAATTGGAAAACTCGTCCACCTGAAGAAACAAAATCAAATTAATTTTGGGGTGGAGGGAAGGTGAGTCCTCCCAATGGATCACTTCACTGATGTAGATCACTGAGTAGCTGCACATAGGCTTTTACCAGCATGACACAGCACACAAGTCAGTACCAGGTCAGAAAAGGTGTATGTTGACATCCCATAACCCACACCGCAGTCCTCTCTGCTAGACAAGGCAGAGCTGTGCACTGCTGTTCACACAGACAGACGCTGCTTTTGCCTCTCTTGAACCCTCTAGAACCTGATCTCTTCTCAGTAAGGGGTATTTCTATTTTTGGGCCATGCTCTGTTGTAATAGCTACTAAATTCTAAACCAGAAATTATACTACCGTGCAGTCTGTAAAGTGCTAGATTCTGGATCGCTATCTATCTTTGATGTACTAAAACCTGCCAAACTCACATGTAGAGTAGAGCACTAATAGATAGACCACTAATTGTTTCTTTAGAACCTTGTGTCTTTTTATTCTGTATAGATATGTACATATTTGTGTGCATGTGTGTGTGTAGATACTAATATGTATATATTTGTATGCAAGCGCGTGTATATAAAAGTCTATATACTGGAGATCATACTTAAGAATATTTGATGTACTTATTCCTAATAAACATGAAAAGCACGGTTTAAGCAACACAAAAATCTTCCTTTCTTGACTGATGTAAAACTACTATTACAGAAATTGGTCACGAAAGTGTTTCATATACATATTAAATTAAGCTCTTCTAGAAATTAGCATCATCCTAGAGGCACACATTTGCACAGAGGATGCTACAGCCCCTTCAGCCCACTAGATCTACTAAAACATCAAACACGTTTTGTGTATCTTGCAAACCTTTACAATTTAAAGAGGAAAAAAACCCACAGATTTCTTTCAGCCTTACAATAACAAAAGACAAGAGTGGCTCAAGACAGTGACAACTACATTAGTATGTCCACATACATTATTAATCCCTTCAAGTAGATTATCCAGAGGAGATGCATTTTCCAGCTGGAACAAAACTGCTCATCCTCATTTCAGAGGAGTTTTAGAATTTCACTCCATTTGTAGGAGGTTCGCCCTAAAAAATTCCATATCCTACCACTACCAAAATCCACCCACAAAAATAATATACTAAAACAGAAGTGTTTTAAATAATTACAGTATTTTGCACAAGACAAATCCATGACAGAAGCTTGAAGGCTGTTAGAGCATGCACAATCTATACAGTCATGACAAAAAACCCTCCTTGTATTTTAAGAAATTATTTTCGTATATTAAAAAAACAATCCATGTGAAGTATAGAATATTTGAGGTTATACACACAAATGGTTAAAATGAATGCTTGGTAGTCACATGCATGTATTGTCAGATACAAGATTAATTACTTCACAGAAAACACATGGATGATGTATTGGCTTCAAGGGACTAAAACTAGTAAGTCCTTCACTTATCAATTTACACACTAATCTAACCCTGGCACAGAAGTGACTGACAGTTTACTGTTGTCTGTACTGGAAAATACGCTTGCCATCTGCTCAAGTCCCAGTTACAATATCCATGTAACGAAGTAGAGCAATGGCACCTTACAAACTTATGGCTGTTCAGCACGAGTATCAGTTTTCTTCACAATGAAATCCAAACTTATGGGATGGATAATAAACATAGACTAGACAGGTTAATAAGTTATTACATGCCACTGAAATTGCAACAAGACAAAACCCCATAATTTCCCCAGTGAAATATAACCAAAAAAGAAGATAAGAGTCAACTGTTGGTCTCCTGTAGCTTACCCACTCGGAAACGAGCAGACTATCAAACTCACGTAATTCTGTAAACGGAGAAGTGATTCAAACCACCCTTCCTGTCCTTCCCTTTCTGCTCAGTTTGTACTGGCCCTGCCAATCACCAGTTTGAAGTCTGTTTCCAATTGGTCTCAGCACATGTCTACATGACAAAAATAGGGGAGTGGTTAAGAATTTTCTGGATGGATATAGACAGGCACAGTTTGAACTTCTCCTGAATTACTTAAAAACCCAAAGCGTCCAAAAGAGAGAAAGCAAACCAAAAAAACCATCAACAAGCACTTATCACTGTAATAACTGCTGCCAACATCATTTACCAGTTACTCCCACAATAAGACCAATTAAAAGATAATATTCGTTTAAAAAAAATAGTGATTTCCCTGAAAATTGGAAACTTCCAAGCGTTTAACTATAAACTAATGAAAAGAGCATCAGTAAGCAAATTTAGGAAATGCATTTTTTTCCAGAAAATATTTTTTTCAGGTAATGCCAAAGATTAACAGAGATCCCATCAGCTGAACTTCCCTCACATCTCCTGCTGTTAGTTACATGGCCCGATGCAACTCAACAGCCTCTCTCCAAACCGGCATATGTGAGAAAAATCATCAGCCCTTCA
The DNA here is from genome assembly GCF_965638725.1 of Aptenodytes patagonicus. Taxonomy (NCBI): domain Eukaryota; kingdom Metazoa; phylum Chordata; class Aves; order Sphenisciformes; family Spheniscidae; genus Aptenodytes; species Aptenodytes patagonicus. The sequence continues at coordinate 9,895,188 of NC_134950.1, read as the reverse complement.
GTGCTGTAAAGGTCACCTTAGATGAGCAAGTTCATTTGTGTAGTCTCTAAAAAGAGTTGCAAAAATAACAGTCACTAAATTATTCTTCAAGTATTATTCAAATGGCAGCACAGTAGATATTGCTTATTAATCTCTCTAAAAAGTTCAGTATTGCCAAATTGTAATTTGTTTTGACAATTGATCTTTGGATCCCTCTTTGCAACCACACTCCTACCCAGAAGCCTTTTCTGAAAGAGCATGAATGCAGATACTAATTGCTATCTATGTATGATTACTTCTAGATAAAATGAAGTTAGCATCACACTTTTCCTAATGAGCATGGGGCGGATATTTGATCCTGTGCACGCTCTGACACATTTGGGAATATTTAACAATATTTTGGGCAGTTCCTGCCTTTAAGTTCTCAGTTGAGCTACATTAATATTTCTGAGTTTAGCTCATTTTGTGCACAAGGCACATTTAGAGATAACTGAAAAACAAAACTATGAGATTGTTTCCAGATACGATGATGACACAGATCAGATTCATTTTCTAACTTCTGTTGTATAGGAGATGCTGAAAAGCCCACAACTAGTGACCACACTTGAAAACATCCAGTGACAGATACAAAATTTTCCCCACAGGCACAGAGGCTCTAAACCAGCTTCCGTTGCATAGGAACTAATCTTGGTGATAAATATCACAGAATCACAGAATAGTTTGGGTTGGAAAGGACCTCTAAAGGTCATCTAGTCCAACCCCCCTGCCACGGGCAGGGACATCTTCAACTAGATCGGGTTGCTCAGAGCCCCGTCCAGCCTGACCTTGAACACTGCCAATGATGGGCATCCACAACTTCCCTGGGCACGGTGGGGCATCCACAACTTCTTAGTGATAATATTCTTACCTTTACACTGGCAACAACATGCCTTGAATTAGTGACGACTGGTTGAACAGCTCTACTATCATTCACTATATCCAAACTCACTTCATTATACCAGTCAGCTTTACTACTACTCATTAGAAGCCTGACAGAAAAACCAGTGAAGAAAACTTACCAGTTTTCAAGTCACTACAGCACAATTTTACTTATTTCTTACTCCAACAGCAGATAAACACATTAGCATGATTAATGGGGTAAATATGATTAAAGCTCAGAAACCAGCAAACCCATAGCCAGGCCCACAGCTCCTGAAGATACCATTGTACGAGATTCCCAAGTTGCGCACACAGCTCTTGCTGGCATTAAAACTGCACAGCACTAGCAAGTGGTTGCACAGAACGCAAATAGGAGTCCTACATTATAAATGTACTGTATTTAAAAACAAGTAGTGCTGTTGCACTCACTTTTTAGCAAATCATGGCACATTGTCAATTTTTCCCCTGAGCTGATCCTTCTTGTCCACATTAGCAATCTGCTAAGTACTGCTTTAAAAGCACAAAGGGAATGATCTTAATCTAAGAAATAGAAGCCTATTCTGTATCTGTGCTCTCGCAAACCCCTCCTTACACTTTTTTCGAAGTCCACTGGAAATACATTACTTTGAGTGTGAGTACTGGCCATGGAATACCAGCCTACAAAAATCTTTTTTTCCAGCATACAAATATACAGTTCCATAGAAATAGCATATAAATGAAATTTTTAATTAATTTATTGAAGATACTTGTAATTTGAAAAACCCAAAAAAGTGCCATTTTCATTTAACAAAATCTAACCTAAAAAGCTTATATGCAGAAGACATAACTAAATACAGTTCAAAACAGTCCAAAATAGAACAAGATTATTTATTTTCTAGAACAATCAAAAAGTAAATACATCAGAAGACAGCAAATAGTTGAGGTAAAGTCTTTCAAAAGCAAGCAAACTGAAGAGAAGATGGCATGCAAACAGCATAAACACAAATGCACTAAAACAGACGTGCTAGCAGACATAAATTTATTAGAAAGAAATGTGATTCTTAGCAAATTGAATTGGAAAAAAAAAGCACAAAAGTCTCTGGAGAATTGCTCCTCCTCCACCATATCTGACTGTAATTTTCACTAACAGGAGAGCCCTTCAGTTGCTGCACCAGAGTTAAACACCATAAAATATTTTCCTCCCGTGTTAACTCTTTTCTTTCTTCTTCTTTTGAAGCCACCAAATATTTTGCAGCATGCTTTGTATTTAAGCTGTTATCCCAGTAACTCACAGGTATTATCTAGTCAGGGAGGCACTAGAAGAGGCACTAGATCAGGACTCATGAGTTACGATTATTACCACCTTCTCAGGCAGCAAAATTCTTCAAATATTGTACACAGATTCTATGAATGTTACAGAAGCTCAAAAGTGACACTTGGGGATAAATAAAGTACCCCCTCACTCAGCCACTGCCAGCCTCACAGCGGTGTTGCAATTACACAGTACTCTTACACCTCCTAGCTCTATAAATTTCAGTCAGTAGTGTTATTTGTCGGTATCTGGTATCAGCTAGCAGCAGAGATACGAAGGACATCAAAAACATATTCATGGTAGACCAAGCCATTTCAAAGTGTTACTACTACTATTAAAAATCCTTTTTTCTTTAAAAAATTGCACCATTGCGAGGCCGGGGGGGGGGGGGGGAGGGGGGGAGGGCACGGTCCCTTACTTGAGAACAGAAACAACCCATGCTCCTTCTCCTCCTAACCACTGAAGAAATACTTAAATGCATGCACTGATGCATGACTGCAATATTCCATTTCAGAATTATTCCTTTCAGAGAGAAAGAGCAGGTATATAAATGCATTAAAATTGTTTTATGTAATAAAAAAACAAAATTGAGTTGTGTCTATTTGTTCCAAGCTGCAGATTTCAAGAGTTTAATTAGCTTAAAAAAAAAAACAACAACACAAAACCACCCAACTAAATGGGATTTCCATTACAACATAGACCTTGAACACTACTACAGCATTCTGGGACACTCCTTACAGCTCAGTTTCATTTTTTTATTGGAGAGTGCTATGATGACAGACTCAATAAGACTTCATCTTATATCACATTAAACCTGTAACCACCACCACTTAGTATGAAATTCAGAGGTACACTTGGATGACCAGCTAGGAGAGTCTACCATCGAATCCTTCTTACACTGTATAATGTGGACTGACACTTTAGGATAATAACAGGAGGGAGAACAACAACAAGTCTGGAAACATTCTAGAAAATAAGCACACATTCCATTTTTTTGGTTTTAAGGTAAAAGTTAAAAATGGACATGAGAAGTTTTACAATATACAACAGAGTTGTGTTTCTAATCATTATGATTGGACTTTGGCTAGAGATGATTTACGAAATGCACAAGAGGGGTTTTGAGTCTCCCCTTACAAAAGGAAAAAAAAATAAAATCACAAGAGCATAATTTAGATGTGAAGCATTAGAGTTAATTTTGAATGTCAATGTCATGTTCTTTGATACAAACATATTCTCTGAACATATTTAATTTAGTGGGGGAAATACTACAGAAAAGGAAACGTGATAATTCGAATAGTCAATTCTACTATTTTAATAAAAGCCTCATCTAAAAATCTCTACTTTCTCTTCCATTGTCTTTCATTTCTTTTGACCAACATGCAAAAATAGCATAAATGTACATTAGAAAACTAAGATGCGCATCTCATCTTCACTGTGGTACAGAAAACCAACACACCTCTAAAAGCAACATAGGCCGAAAAAACCCAACCCATAAATGTGTGTAATACATATTATGTAAAGATAAATATGCTTTAATTAACAGAATAATTCTATATACAACTTAAAACCAGAGTGAGATCTGCTTTCTCAATATACAAGTGAAATACAGTGAAATGAGAAGGGATATCCAACCTAAAGCACAGACCTATAATCCAATTAGATTCTCTTGGGTTTATTTTGAAGACCCTGGCACACATTATGACCACTGGCAAACTGGTTAAGTCTAGAAAGGAATTTCTGACTTACGTACAAATGCATAAGCTATAGCAATCAATCAAGGGTGAAAGAAAAGGATATACTAACAACACTGAAATCCTACAGTGTAAAGGTAACTTTAATTTGCCCGAACTGTTTATATGACCTGACAAAGTCATTGGGACAACACAGAATCTACCACTTTTCCTTCCATGGGAAAGACACTTTAAATACAGTGCTGATTTTAAAGGTATTGTTTTAAAACCACAATGAAACTTAAGAGAATTTAGCAGTAATTTCCAGTATGTTAGGAAAAAGTACAAGTGCTTTGCAAGCAAACTGCTACTTACTTCACAGCATTTTTTAACATAGTATTGTGTTTGGTAAAAATAGTCCTATGCTAGTTCTCTTTTAAGACTGTATTAGAGAACAGATGGCCTTAGAGAATATTCTATAAGTTTTCTTAACAATATTAAGCTTCAGACATAATTTACAGCCAAGATCCTAAACATAATTAAATTACACTTGCAACAACTCTCTTTAAAATAGTCGCTGTCAGATATAAAAATAGCTGCACTGTATTCCATTTACGAAATGCAACTGGTTTGTCTGATCACAGATGTAACTGAATATTGTTAATATAAATAATGCCACATTTATAACACGAGTATACAGTTGCGCTACTAGCTGAACAAATAACTGTTTTGGTAGGGAGTATTTAACTGCCTGCCCCCCCCCCCCCAATTTTATGACACTTTTCAATTACATTGTTTAATCATTTTGGGAGACACTGTGAAGCAGCTCGTGCAAATTAGCAAAAAATAGAAGAGTTTTCAGGAAGGGAAAAGTCTTAGGAATAAACTGGGAGAGAGGTGACTGAGGACCTGGGGCTTCTAAAGCATTCAAATTCCACAGATTCAAAACCAAAATTAGTCAAAGACAACAACTTCCCCATATATGCAGCACCTAAGTAGAAGGTTCAAGTTCAGTGGAGGTAGAGAAGACCATGTGCAGTCATCCTTCTCTTCCTCAAGCAAGGGCTTAAAACACTTTTGCTAACACTTGTGCTAGACTCCCAGGCATGCACCCACACTGAATATCAAATAATTTTGCAACAAACTCTGCTCTATAAAATATTATTTCAGTGCATTTTTGTCAGATAAAACATAGGCTTTGTACATAACTCACATACAGTGAATCATAGACATAAGGGACCTTAAACACAGCAATAAGTATTAGCTTCTTGGAAATCAATATTCTTGCTCTACTAATGGCAGCAGCAGTTTATTCAATAACAGCCAGATTCTAGCAGCAGCTATTGACTTTTAGTTTATTTCGCTTGGAGTCAAAAAAAAAAAACCAAACCCCAACCAACAAACCTTCAAAATGCTCAGAGTTTATAATTTCCTTGGGATATTAGATATTGTATGGAAAATAGGTTTCAATCAGCTTACTCTTGTCTCCCCCTTCATCAGATAACTACTACTTATTTAACGGGATTTAAAACACATGGGTCCCTGGACCTTGTCCTCTGCAAGAAGCAGTAATGAAGGTGAAAGTAGAATCAGCTTCAGTAAACCATCAAATAGCATTTTCCCACAGGATTAGCTAGAACATAAATTAAAGCACTCGGGGCAAAACAAAGTTTGGAAATACTTTTGCTTACAGGAAGAATCAGATAACACCAGTGAAGGAAAATATTGTTGGGTTTTGTTTTGTTTTTTTAAACAGCAGTCTTACAGCTGAAGAGGATATATATCACTTCAAAAGAGTACAGGCTGGCAATATTATTCTCTAAAATAAGGAATCTAATTTATGATTCAGGATCAAGAACGGAATTTGGGAAAGCTAATGAAAACCAAGACTGCTACCACAGGGTAACAAAAGTGCATGGACAAAGCTGATCATTACCATGTAGCTTTTCATTCTTGTGTAATTATGTAACTAGAAAATATAGGTTACACTTAAACATAGGACAAAGCAATAGCATAGTTTAAAACCCACCCAAAAGAGTGGTAATTACATAATAAAAGTATATTTAATCAGAAACCAAGTTATTCCTATTTTAGTCCAATGATTTTTTCTTTTAACTCCACAATCCCCCCAACCAAGCATAAAATGAAGACTAATACTAAAATCATTAATTTATGGCATTTACCTTAAAGTTACCTTGGTTCTCAAAAACAATTTATTCATTCCAGCTCACTCTAAAAATTGTATTAGCTAATCCTAGCGGATGCAGTTAGTGCTTAAATAAAATTAACTTATCAACATCAGTCTTAAAGACACTCAAGAAGCTCACACCATTGATGAATGATTTTACATAAAAACCAGACAGACTGAGGTACTAGAACTATAGTAGATTAATAGGCTGCAGTATTTTAAAATTAAATAATGGCACAGTAGCTCTCACAAAGTTGCAAAGAAGCAGCTATGAACAGAACAAACTTCTAAATTTATGCAACTAAATTTATATCAAGAGCGTACTCTCTTGACAAACACCCTTAGACTTAGATGATATGGGACATGACACAACGTTATCACCAATAAATGTAGTACCTTTTCATGAACACTTTTACTTAGCCAGAAAGATACTTTCTTAATTTTTAAATTTCTGCCACTTCTTCATTGTATTTTTTTAATAACAATTTAAAACTTCCAAATGCAATTTAATTCAGCGGAGGCATATGAATGAAGACGGATTTTTCTCCTTTTCCTTAGGAAATAACAACTGTTTCACTGTTTCAGATGTCTACAAAATACAATAGATGTCTTATAATATATGCTAAATGTATGCGTATGGTTAAAAGATTCTCTTTGAAATACAGAACAAATGTATAGAAAAAATGGTGAGTAATATCATGAAAATTTGGACAGGAAAGATGAAATGGTTAAGCAAATGAAGGTTAAAATCAATAGCATTCCACATTCCAGCTGGTATATTATGACTAGAAGCAACTGGTCAACAGACATCCCTGCAGGTTTTTGTGGAAAGCTGGAGTGCTCAGTTGCTCCACAGGACTTGAAAAAGATGGTTTTCCTGTTTCCTTCCGCCAACCACTCATTCCCACTACCTCCTTTGTACCAGCACACTAGAGTTTAGAAAACCACAAAGTCAAGAAATTAGATCAGATGAAAATTGCCCTTTTTGTTGCATTATGGCCACAAAGGAGGACAGCTACACACACGGTGGCTCCACCTCTTTCAATGGATGCACAAATTTATACCAGATTAAAATTGCCATGTGACCATAACCTGAGAAGACAGATGATATTTAATATCTCAACTACATTAAGATCTGTTCCATCCCAGCTGCATCCCTTGCAATCCACCTACTTTTGAACTGTGAAGATACACTTTGAGACTGTAAAGCTTGGATCCTTAGAAACCAACTCTGTGAAAAAGCAGCAATATTCATGCATGGAGGAGTTAAATTCAATTTTCTCCTTTGCCAGCAGGGGTGACTCAGGCTACAGATTTCCTTTTTTAATCTTACATTCTTTCTCTTGATTTTAAAATGGTTATATCCTTCAGAAACTCAGTCAACTATTTAAACTACGGTAACTAGCTAGAGTTCCTTATGCCTTTTCTCATGATCTTCACAAGTGCATAAACCAGTGCTGAAGTACAGACTGAAGTTTTACATTTACTGCTATAGAGAATTACTGAACCTGACGATACCAATCAAGCAACATCTGAAAAGCACTTTATGCAACTTTCAGTGTGCTGTATTATGAACTCTCTAATAACCTAAATACCTCCTGCTACTTTTACAGGACCATTTATCCCCTACACCACACATCACTCCAAGCAAGCAGCACTTCCTCTCAGCATGCTTCTCACTCAGAGAGAGAAGGCATTATTTAGTAAAGGTTGATTTCATTCTAAAGGCCAGAAGCTGGCCTTGTTAGAGCTAAACAGAAAGAAAACACTAAGTGATGCAACAGAAGCTGTAGGAAATTGACAGTGGCTTTCCCAGAAATCCTTTACCTTTAATTTCCTTTCACAGAGCAGCCCCTTCAAAAGTCCCACAGACTCCTCCTTATTACCTGAGACAGAAAGTGCAACCGTTCAGATCTCTGCAGAGCAGCTACAGCAGGCACAAGCTGCATCTCTGGAGAAGAGCACATGGCAAGACAGAGGTCAAGCACCCTGCCTCTCCATAGGCCAACAAAAATTCCAAATGTCAAAGAGGGGTGGATATACAATGGCTGAACACAGTCTATTCCAACACAAGGGGCAGAGGACTTCAAACAAATGAGCAGGTGGCATATTCAAAATAAAAAATAAAAAATGGAAAGGCATAGTGCTTTGCACCGCATATGGTAAGCTGTGGAACTCCTTGCAGATCCTAAAACTTTATATACTTAAAGAAAAAAAAAGAAAAGAAAGGGATAAAGTCATGGAAGAGAAATTCAGCATGGCTATGAAATATAAATTTAACACCTTTGTTCTGCCATACCCTGAGCTGCAAGTTACTGAAGCCTGGGAGACCATTACTGGAGAAGGTATCCCTACATCTCTGCCCTTCCCCTACAACTCTTCCCTTGTCATCTGCTGTTGGCTATGCCAGAAAAGGTCCTAGGCTTTTATCAACTTCTGGACTATCCCAGTACAGCTGTTCTTCCACTTGCTAACGGTATTTCTGTTATGCAAGCTGCAACGAGAAGGAATTCACCAGTAGATAACCATATATGCACAATACCAAGCAACAGACAAACCTCAGTAAAAAACTGGGGGAAAAAAAAAAACCAAAAACAAAAACAAAAGCCCTGTAGCAAACTAGGACAATTCTTCCTCTTCCTTCATATAGATTTTGTTTTCTTCAGATCTGAATATCAGCTATCATTGCAAAACCCCAAAAAGCTATTTACATATAGAAGGAGGAAGATTTTCTGAAAGGTTTAGCAATAATTACATAGTAAGGTATTAACTGAACAAGTATGTTCACCGGACCAATGAAACATTTTATACATTTTGGTTTTTAAATGTACATAGCCCTTAGACATTAGTCCACGTTTCACAAATTATATTGATGCGCTCTAGCAAAATCAAATTATTAAACTTAAAACAAAATAAACTAGTTGTTCAAATTTCCGTTGTATATTTTACAGTATGTCTTAAACTCAAAAGAGAACAGAAGCCAATTTTGTTTCCTATATAGTTTGGGGAATGTTTGTTTTTACAGTCATAGAAAAAGAAAAGCTGTGATTTATTGCCAGTCTTAACAAGGATAGCTGTTTGACATTTTTACCCTAAACCCACTAAGAGTGAAAGTCAATTAACTTCTTTATATTATTCCAGAACATCCAGTCTTTATGCAGTGAATGGAAACTTACTGAACTAATGCATCTAACTGAAACACTAAAAAGTATAAAGTCTTTTCAGAAAGCAATTTTGTTTTGATAAAATCCACAATCCTTTACAGAAAAAATGAACTGACTCTTATTAAGCTAGCTCCTAGCCTTTTAAGAGTAACATTTTTAATATAGATTTTCTTTGTACATATACTGTTTTGAAAAGAATCTTGGTGCATCAGACACTGAAGAAACCCACCATGCTGAGTTCAGACCTTTACTGATCTTACCAATGAGGATAACAAGGTATGCTGCATTTGAGAAGTATCTACCTTGATCCAGAAAATTTGGAAAAAAAAAAAAAATTAAAAAATTTATTGGTGAACATCTACCAGGCAAACCACAACAAAATTCATTTACATCATCACAGGTTTGGATTAAATTGAGGGTAGGGAAAATAGTGTCGTGGTTTAACCTCAGTCGGCAACTGAGCACCACACAGCCGCTCGCTCACTCCCCCCCCACCCCCCAATGGGATGGGGGAGAGAATTAGAAGAGCACAAGTGAGAAAAACTCGTGGGTTGAGATAAAAACAGTTTAATAATTGAAATAAAATGATAATATAATAATAATAATAGTAATAATAATAATAATAATAATACACAAAGCAAGTGATGCACAGTACAATTGCTCACCACCCACCAACCGATGCCCAGCCAGTCCCCGAGCAGCGGCCCCCCTGGCCAGCTTTCCCCAGTTTATATACTGAGCATGACGTCACATGGTATGGAATGTCCCTTTGGTCAGTTTGGCTGTGCCCCCTCCCAGCTTCTTGTGCACCTCCAGCCTTCTCAGTCAGTAGAGCATGGGAAGCTGAAAAGTCCTTGACTAGTGTAAGCACTACTTAGCAACAACTAAAACATCAGTGTGTTATCAACATTATTCTCATCCTAAATCCAAAACACAGCACTGTACCAGCTACTAGGAAGGAAATTGACTCTATCCCAACCGAAACCAGGACAATACTACATCTGGCAACTGCAGTCTTTCAAAGCTTTCATGAACATCGCATTGTTTGGCTCCCTGGAAGCTAGTACTGCACAGAATGCTAAGGGCTGTATTCAAGCAGGGCTGAAGGCAGGACACAAATAGAACGGAGCAGTAGAAAGGGAAGCTGTGTGCAACGATGCAAAAAAATCCTATTGCTGATTTGTATTCTGCCTTAATATGAGGAAGAAAGTAAGAAAACCTCCAGACCATTCACATGAGGAATATAAATAGAAGATTCAGTAAAGAACTATTTTTCTAAGCATTGCCGTTTGGAACATATTCAAACTCTAGTTATATACTGAATAATCATAAAAGGCAACACTTGTTAATCACAAAATCGGAGAGTTCCAAAATTTGCAAATAAAATGATTTAATGCCAATGTTACATACAGTTTGTGTAATGTACACAAATAGAAATGATAGTTAAAGACACATAATACAGTAGGTGATGGCAACTGTAGATAACTATCTCCCATGGTGGATGCGATTGTATGGTACATTTCACAATAGTTATAAAAAGATGAAAGACAGAGTTTGAGGACCATAAACAAGGGATTATTTTACAGACATTCAACTGACAAAGTCATAGGCACTAAGGAAAAAATTGGTGTTAAGGAAATAATACAAACAGTGAAGCAAAATAAGCAGCACAGTGGAAAAGCATTTAAATGTACATCGCAATAAGGAAAAGCTGAAGCAGATTTGCAATCCAGAATCTTTTCAAGCAGTATTTATTACTTGCAGCTCCCTCTTCAGGAGGGTGCACAAAAACAAAGCCACCTTAGAAAGCGTGGGAAGGGAACTCCTCCTAGGTGAAGCTTTGCTGTTGTTTAAAGGAGGAAAAGCAAACAACCCACACCAGATATATTTGTGTTGCTCCATAAAATAAAGACCATATCCATAGCCACAAGTAGAGCACAATATTAGGATAGGATCTGTAAAACAAAACATACTTTATCCACATAAGGTGCATTTCAGACAGGTTTACTCCAGACCAGATCTAAACGGCTCTGTGCACTGAATGCTCAGTAGCAGTTGGGAGTGCATCTTCCAGTTTATTTTCATCCAAAAGTAAGCCAGTTTTGTCTACTATAAAACTGCTCCATGACATGAGACACGGCATAATAAGAGGGATAATGAGGAAATTCACTTCAAAACAACACCCATGCTCCAAACTAGAACACAGCAAACAGTGCTGAAAATTGAGACCACTATCAAAGACTTCTTATTGTCAGGCAAGTCCGATTTTCAGAAGGCCATAGAGTTAGACTACCATATGCTTACTCATAAATTTTAAATTTTGTGCTTATTTATATACAAAATTGTATCCATTCATTGTTCCTTGAAAGTGGGAACTGTGGATTGTCGGTTGTGCAGAAAAGGGCAGCTATCACTAGGCAACTACAGGAAGAGGCAAGAGGCCCTCTTGGTACTAGGTATGATCTTCAGAGGGCTCCACCAAAAAAAATAATAATCTAAAGCCAAAAGCTGTACTTGTTACATCTCAATAAAGATTTGCTATCTTTAGATATATAATTTGGTAAATAAATCTGTTTTGAATTGAAATCTATAAAAAGCCTCACTGCCATGCTGGATATATCCCAAGAGTCTACCTTGTACTGTTTTTAGCCACACCCAAAAGAAAGCAGAGGAAAAAGACAACCATACACACAAACTCCATCCAAATGGGTTATGGGTTGCTGATTCCAGTAGCTCAATAAAGGTGAGGTTCCACGCTCCTAGTTCCAGCCAGTACCAAGTCTCCCAACCAGCCCTGAGACCTTACAGTGCCTCCAGTCGTTGGCTTGGACCTGCTGGTCCCTCTAGCAACCAACTGGCAGACCTGTTCTCTCAGCCTCTCCCAGATTTATGGCTGCTTCGATACCTGGCTCCCAAGCATCTTACCTACTCACCAGCCTAATAATAGTCCTCCTTAATATTGCACACTGACGCACATATCCACACAGTATGCATGCACTCCAGTTGCCAGCACCCCAAGGTGCATGGGCCCCTATGACCCAACGGTCCGACTCCAGTCTGGGCCGTGGTCCGACACTGGCACTTAGTGCTCCTTACATACGCATGCATATAGAAGAGAGCCCCCTCCCCAGGAAAATATGATAAGCCCCTTTATCCCCCTATCCTTCTATTTTCCTGTGCTTGTTCCTCCCCAAACCACCTCAAATCCTCCCTTTCCCTGCCTTTGGTCCTTCCCCTAAACATTCCATAATAAGTCCTGAACAATTCCGTGATGCTCTTCCCCTCCATCCCATAATGAGTCTCACGGAGCTGATCACCTTCATGTGGCAGGCTGAGGAAAAGCCAGGTCAGGGTGCTCCATTTCTCAGATTATTAGGATTTCCCCACCTGTCACCACTGGGTCCCTTTGTGTTTGTGGGGATGAGCCTTTTAATCACATAACCTAACATTCCTCCCCACTTAAAAGTAAAGCCAGAGATCATTGCACCATTGTACACTTTGTACCTCAAATACTCAGGAGTTAAGGTGCTGTGATATGAAGGAAAAAAAAATTATTTTTTATAAAGATTTATTTTAAAGCCCACAAAACAAATCAGAAACTTACTAGGATGTACATGCCATTCCCTATCTCCTTAAAAAAAAAAAAAGAAATTTATCTGTAATGGCAATAAGGACTTGCCTTAACCAATTAATGACAGCTTCCCTATAGATGGTACAGTCTAACGATTAAAAAAAAAAAAAAATTAAGTCAAATCGTCAGCTTCAGCAAAGGCTCAAGTATTCTTACCTATGTTACCCAAGTGCCCAAGCATAAGCCAAACTCCTTTGGGGCAAGGACTCTGCAAGCGGTGAACAAAGCCTCTGATCTGACAGAAGCAACACATGAAAGAGAATTAATACACTTTCTTACACAAAGGAGGACAACAACAAGGCAGCACTCTTCAAGTTTCTACTGACATCATGAAAGAGAAATATGTAACATTTGAGCACACTTGCAGGGAGTCGCCTAGCAAGCATAAAAGGTATCACAGAAGTCAAAGAAGCTCCCTTTAAGTCTACAAGCTAATGAGCACAGAAGGCCAGAGTCAAGGATGGACACAAGTGGAAGACAGCAAGAAAGAGACAAGAGGTCAAGAAAAAGTGGAAAGCTGTAAGGTTACTCCTCCCCCCAAAGACAAACCAAACAGCTGAAGGTGTATATACAAGCAACCACAGCTATTTTAGAGGAATCACAAGACACTCATTTCCCATGAGAACAATCTTCAAAATAACACACATTCTTCATCTGTATCCCAGAGATCAATGAATTTGTCAAGGACTGGATTATAAAAACAAAAAATCTGCACAAAAATCTCTGCAAAAGCAGAGAATCTTACTCTCACCAAGTTCAGACCTTGGCAAGATCCACAAGCTCCAAGATGCTGCATGTCACGCACCTCTGGAAGTGCCATGGTTTCCTGATGTCTGCCTTGCTGCATGCCATTAAAAATATACCACCTTTGGTAATATTTGTTTTAACTTACTGACTTGAAAGATCTACAGTCCACTCACGTTAACACTGCGTCCTTTTTCCTGCCTGCTGTTAAGGTTCTCTGGGCTCATCTCTTTTCTGAATCCTCATCATGTCAGTCTAACGTTACCCAGCACGCCTAGTCTTTCTTCCATCTAGTCTCTTCCTTGTCCCACATCCACTTTGAGAATTTCATGGCTTTTTTCCTCAAGTCTCCATTATTCCCATTCTCTATTTCTGTTTGTCAATCGATCAGTGCCTTGCAGGTAGCTTACAAAACACATTTAGCTACAACTGTTCTGGACAAGAGCTCAGCAAAAGTTCACATCCTTCCAAAAAAACATTAATTCCACTGCCTACCTGAACAGCTAACAGACAAGCAACACATTTTAACACACTTTCAAGATAACTGCAAAATAGCCAAAGAACACGTCACATACTCACAAACCAAACAGTTGAGTGAGTTCATAGATTAACTGACCACAAATTTAGAACAAATGAATATGATAAAATACAAACCTAAAAACCATGCAGTGTAAAAAAAAGTCACTGTTCCCAAGGCACTACTAACTAAGTAAAAGGGAAAAGTGCAGAACTTCTTCAATTTTTCACATTTTATTCAAGAAATGGCTTCCCAGTTAGACAAACCAAATCCATACTGCTGCTGTGTCTTCCACATGCACACCTGCATGTGGCACATGAGAATTTGCAGCCCAGGGCTGGAACACAGGCAGGACTGCACCACTCAGTCTCATGAACTGAGAGCACCTTCAGCTGGCCACAGGGCCTGACCCTGCAAGAACAGATGCTTTGTCTGTGAAACTCTGAAAAGTGATGATTTAGGTTTTAGCCCGTAATTATGAGTTCCACAAATAATTAGTTCAAACTTACATGTTTCATACTGTCAATATTTACAGTAAGACTATTTTTAATAACTAAGAAATTTAAATTCCAAGGGTTATTTCAGATTGTTTATTACACTGAACTACCTTGAATTACCTTCACATGACAACAGGGTAAGACTACATGGTCACTCAGGTAACAACACATGTTCCCCTGCTCCAATTACTGTATGCATGCTCTTACATACAGGAACTGTAAAATTAAAGAACTTCATTGCAACATCACTATTTCACAACAATTAGTAGGAACTTTGCTCCTCTTCTTAATAGTCCTGTGAGGTTAAGAAATAAAAACTTCCTGGGCAATTTGTGGTAGTACATAACTTTATAAATTAAGTATCCTCGCCAAAATAAAGTGTTATTCCTATGACGAGGTGTCACCGACTTCAACTGAGCTCAAGTAATTCAGAGAATTCTCAGTCTTACAAGAAAGCAAGCCTTTCTATGATACAGCAGTATCTTCCGATCCCTACACCTGTCATTTAAAATGAAGTAACCTATGACAGATTCCTGGAGTTAGGTTAAGTATGGGATTATAAAGCGTGTATTGGATGTCTTGGGAATATTGGGAAAAAAAAGTCTCAGTTATATTCTAAACTTTGTGAACCTGAAAGAAAAAAAAAAACATACCAAAACAATTAGCTGGAGGCAGTTTTCAACTATAAAAAGGATTTTCCAAAGATGCACGCATGAAGCTACCACAGGATACTCTTCCAGCATACATTTCCGAAATTCATAGCTAAAAACCAAATACCTTGTACTACTCAACTGTGAAACTGAGACACAAAACAGCTAAAAAACTAAAAGAAGTTTAAAGTCTAAAACCCCAGAAGTAAAGATTTTTCCCCCGGTTCTCACAAGGCAAAACTCAGTGCTGGTTCTATTGCTGCAATGAATCCGAAGTACCTTCCTGCTTGGTAAGAGAACAGCTGATATAAAATTGACACTTCAAATTAAAACAGACTCTTACTAGAACACTTTGCATTTTAGAAAGATTGCAGTGGAAGGGACAGTCAAGGCATCCTGCCTTTTTGACTATGGAAACTTGTACAGACCCCTTATTCAAAAGCAAGGCTGTCAAAAACATACCACTATTTGGTATACAGAAAAAACACTATTTTAAATTAACTTCTCCCCTTAATGTCTTATAGAACACAGATGTCTTGGCAAGGTTGTCACTAAAAAAAACCCCAAGCTATTCAACCAGCTGCTTTGATTTTGTTATGCCTGAACAGTCACATGCTCCGTTGAGACCTCTATTCTGTTTATGCCTTGAGTCAGTATAAAGCTTTTTGTTGCTTATTAGCACGAGCAGCAGTTTTTAAATGATTTCTTGGGATACAAAGAAACAAAACAACTCCTGTAGAAATAATTCACCCAAATTAATAAAAATAAAAGCAAGTCTTAAAAATCGATAAGTTTATTAATAATGTATGAATTTCCATAGACCGTACAGTATCAGTTGGGTTCTTTTTTTTTCCAAACCTTAGATATATAACCAACATACAGCATCTTAACAAGTAAAATAAAATTGAACTGTTAATAACTACCCCTGTGCATGCTCCTAGCCTGGAGCAAACATACCGTAGCTTAGCCCACATTTTTACAGGTTACCTTCCATTACAGCACTGTGCACTCATCGCAACTACCTAACTTACAGGCCTTAACTGCATCTGCACCATAGATTACAGAGGAGTATTATGACTAGAAAGTATGATTTCCAAATCACCTAGTAGTTTCCAAGCAACTCATTTGTTAGGAGAAGCATTATTTTCAAAAAGTACTAAGAGAGACACTAAAACAGACGTACCTTGAAGGTATCTTTTAGGCACTCCAAAGATGAAACCTAATTGTCAGCTTGGAGCCCACCCAATCCAAACTGCTGGTAGAAGGGGATGAAAGGCTAGCTGTCCACTATTTTGCTTTGCCTGTAAATACTATCATATGAGCCATCTTCAGTGTTCTCAAGAACCACAACACATCCGTGCGGTCTTAACATCAGCTAAGTCATCACTTGTGCAGTTACTGTACTACTGACTTAAAAGCAGAAATTTTTCACTTAACACTGGCATCAGTAAACATAAAGGAGTAGTTTTTAAACAGGTTGTGCTACAACTCTTTCATCATAAATCATATCAAATAGGGAATATTTGCAACAAAATGTTTATTAGTATACAATGTAAGTATTTCTTCTGAATTGTCTATCTTATACATTAAAAATACCCTTAAAGTATATGAGAGAATTCTTGAATGAGTTATTCTTTTCCAAGATGATGCTTTTGTTACAGTTGTGTTAAAAAGAATTGGATACACCTGATCCTGAGAGAAGAAAAACAATTATGGATGAAAGGAATGGGTTTTTTTTACTTTGCTTTACTTAAATATTCATTCCACAGCCCCCTTCATATTTGATAAGCAGGTATGGGTTACTGTCTGCTGTTATCGTAAGCTTAGGAAAAAAGTTGGAGGTCAGTTACCCCCAAAACCGTAGACCTCATTGTGGCTAGACTTAATTCAATACCTGTAATGATACATATTTATCCCATTCAGTATCCTGTATAAAACATGACTGTTGGTGTACAGAGCGACAGTCTGTACCACCAAAAATAGTTAAATCAGAAAGACTTTGCAGCGTAACATACTTAACAAGTCACAAAAAGGGACAGGAAAATTCTACCACACTCTCAGGCAAACATTTGTTAATCAGCCTGTCAAATGTAACAGGCTAGTTTGCGAGATACCTTGACCCATATTTGCATCTCCAAGACGGAAAGAAAAAATTGTAGAAAGATAAGAAGTCTAGACCCCTCCCTCTTTTCCACCCGTGACTTCAAGAATAAGATTAGTCATACACACAAACACTGCATCAAGACTGGTTGTGCTTTCTACCAGGTGCAGCAGGAGGTACAATAAAAGAAAGAATCCAGGACAGGCACTTCTCCAGATGACTCAGCATGCTAACGAGAGAGGGGGGGGGGGGGGGGGGAGCTCTAAGTGAGGTTCAGGTGCAACTCAGTTAAGTATCATTCTCCTTTTTTTTCCCCTTACATAATCGAGAAACATTTGCAATTGTGTTGTCCATTCTCAAAGTCATGATGAATGTTTAAATTTGCCCTGTATTTTACCCTGGTTTGAGTTGAGTGTGATTTTCAGGTAAAGAAATAGTAACAAGTTTTTCATTCCACCATGTAGCAAATTATCAGAGGGGCATGCTACCAAACCCCCCAGCTGCCTAGTATATTCTTTAGATTATTCAAGGGGTTATCAGAAGCACAAGTTCCCACTTCAACTGAATGGTTCAGGCAGTGAAGTGGTATGACAGGCTAAGAAACTCAGAAATTGTGCCCATACAAATTGAGGCTTTTCTGCAGCTGTCTGGATTTCCAAAGGTTTTATGACCCAACATAAGTACCGGCTCACAATGTGTGCAGCACAAGCTCCTACTGGGCCACTACATACTCAGGAATATGGTGAATACGAGCACCCACTCGTTATATCCATTCTGCAAAATCTACAAGACATGCACAGTAACTCCTAAAAGCACTGCATTTGTTACATGCTTCCACACCAACTCTACTGAAAGCGTAGTTCTCCCAAAATTGTCAAACTTGCTACACATGCAATAATTCTGGAGAACTAATTTAAATGTCCTTTAAGTACACTTATCAGTCAAACTAGTTCCTGGCAAATACTTCCAGGCAACTTCATGTTGGAGTCTTACAAAAAGCATTGCACTATCAAACTGTCTGCTGGTGTGAGGCACATTTTGATCCATCTTTCACTACTCTATTCTCTAATCCACAGCAACATTTGACAGTTGCTGTTACCACCATTTGGCTAATGACATTTTCAAATTCAACATTAAAATAACTTTACTGCAAGGTAGATGTCCTACTTGGTGTATTGGGTTTACATGGCAAGGTTTTGGTAGCGGGGCAGGGGCTGCAGGAGTGGCTTCTGTGAGAAGATACCAGAAGCTGCCTCTGTGTCAGACAGAGCCAGCTCCAGTTCCACAAAGGACCCAATACACTTGGCAATATTTTTTTTAGTTATAAGTGACTGGTGAATTTGTCTTTGACCTTGGGAGTAATTTCTTTTAAATGATTTTACATTTTCATTTATAATTTAATTTACCATTCATTCAACTTTATCATGAAAATTATCACTTTCATGAACTGTGTCAAGCTCTTCAGGTATGTTCCTTACAATCTCCTTTAATGAAACACCATAACAACCAGTAAATGCTATTCACTAAGAAACAGAAAAAACTACACATGAAAGGCTAGTGAGAATCCGTAGAAGATACGACCTCTCTTAGACAACCTGAAACATCTCAGTGGTATCACTGCTTGAAAACAACAACTGTTCTCAGCTGCTGCAGTGGTGCCCTGTGACCTACTAAGGACAGCCTGGGTCATAACATGATGTTGTGGTCATGATGATACGATATCATCAGTGGGCATGGTAGTGTTGGGTTGACAGTTAGACTCAATGACCTTAGAGGTCTTTTCCAACCTTAATGATTCTATGGTTACAGAGATAGGAGTCTAGTTTATTTATCAACCTTCAAACAGCAAACCTGCTATCAATCACACAAAGTAACCTTGGTACAGGTGTCTCATCTGCTTCTGGCCTTAAGCAGAAACCTGGTAACTTCCTATGCATACTACATAGATGTTTCATTAATATTATCGCAATACTCTGACCTTCTGTGCAAGTTCCTTTCTCTATTTCTGTTTCTTTTAATCTGTTTAGTAACCTCTCTAATCCCCACATTGTAAACTTCCGTATCAAATAATGCGTGTAAGCTGGTACTACAGCCATGTGTCACGCATTATTTGATACAGAAGTTTACAATGTGAGGACTAGAGAGGTTTAAATACATTGAAACTGGGGAACACAGCAAAAAGCAAGTACCAGACAAATCTATGCAAGCTAAAAATAAAGTAACAGTTTCCATTTGCTGTAAGTGATGGCTTGCAGGGAATAACTACTCTTTCTTCCTACACAGTAAGTTAGTTTAAAATATGACACCAAATGTAAAGTTCTGCTAATTTTATGAAGAGTCATCTCTTAAAACCATGAAGTGATTCCATTAGACTTAAAAACCAAACATTTATTTAAAATTATCTGAAAACCAAACGCTGAAATACTCAGAATATAAACAGGAAATAAAACTAACTTACAATTTATTGTCTATCATAAGAAAAATAAAAGAAAGCAAGCACAGAGCATGACATCAAGACTGTAATATTTTAAGTACTGGCTTTAATGACCATATGGGGATAACCTATCCATTCATATGCAACTTTAATACTAAGATGCTGTTCAAAAAAATTACAGTCCTGTATAAAACAAAAAGAACATTAATATCAAAAAAATAATACTCCATTTTCCCTTCCGTTAAATCTAATCCCACAGAAGTCAGATAACCAAATTTTCTAAAGCCTAGGAGCTTGTCTAGGAAAGAAAAGCTAAATAAGAAACATTAACAATTACAGGAGAAAGTAAGAAACAGTGAGACTGCAGCTTGCAAAGGAAATGAGAAAAGCAACTGGATGAAATAAACATTGCCTGGCACAGAAACAGAACTACTCCCTAATGAACATCAAAGGTCCCAAAAAACCCTATGCTCTCAATACCTTCAGGCCTCAAACAAATTCCTAGTTAAATCTAATGATGTATTTTTCTATCTCTGTAAAGAAAAGAAGAAACAAGTTGACAAGAGCCACATGCTGAAGATAACATGGAAGCATATTCCCCTATCCTGCATGAAGATCATTGTCTCCCTTTTCATCCCTTTTCCCTTTTTCTTCTCCCAGAACTGCATCATTTTGCATTTCCAGTGCAGTGCCACTTGTGGGGCAGATGCCTTTTTGGTATTTTTTTTTCCCCACACTTAAACTGGCAGCCAAAATATCCAGCTCAGGAAACAAATATTCTACTAGAAAAGAACTACAAATGTCCAGTCAACAGGAATAAAAGCAGGGAGAGGCAAGCAATCTCATCCTTCAGCAGCAAGAGCCAAGTAACTAGCCCTTGCTACTGTACTATCCAGTGCTGCCCACTCCCTGTTCTAGGCACACAAGCAAGTCAAGAAAAGCAGGCTGGGGAAGAAAGGCGGCAGCAAACGCCACTCCTGCTGTACACGCAACTATCACTGGCTAAAGGGGAATTGCATAACACCAGCATAGTGGTTCACCTACCCTTTGCTATAAGGATGTGTACTGAAACAAAGAAACATACTGGTTAAGAAGTTAAGCTTGGAGGACTACACCCTTTACTTCTTCCATGTCTACTACACAAGTGATCAAAACAGAGAGGTGAGAAAAACAACCCCAAAGGCAGTATGAAAAAAACAAAGTTACCCTTTTCTTTGACTAACAGTGTTAAGTAACAGCAGTTGGCTACATATTTTTAAATCCCGAACTGATCATCCCCACTTGAAGTTTGGTTATCCGACCTTTCTCCCTGATCAACCCCATTCAGGAGGGGAGCAGAGAAGGTTCTCCCTGTCGAGAGGCAGAACTTCACACCAGCAATGCCACCTACACAACCCATGTCACAACTTCTCTTGCAGTGCATGCAAGAAACTTTCCATTTCCTGTGCAGGCACTCGTGCGGTTAATGCAAGCTCCAGCAGCGCCGGAGCAAAGACTCTGCCTGACCGCAATGCACTCAGGTAAGGAGCGGAGAAAAAAAAGCAGCCAAAAGCTTCTCAGTAAAGACACAAGGATGACATTGTAAAAAAATAAAGGGTTTTGTTTTATTTTTAATTTAACTCATCCAAGTAGGTAAGAGAGAAAGCAGTAACACTGTGAACCTTACCCCTCATTTTACTAAATCAATGACCCTGTTTTTAAGTACTATTCATTTTTTTTGAAGCAAGCATCTGCCCAATTCTCAGATGACGTAAGAAAGCACTTCAGACCATTTTCTCCGTAGCAGGATATTCTAATATTAGCTTCCCCACAGAAGCACTGTATAATTTTCCACAGGGAAAGAAGGAAGTTTCCTGACATTTTGAGTATCAGCTCGATGGACAGGGACAATGCATGGAACGCATGTTCACCGATCCCATTTGCTAGTGGGTGTCAGAACCTCTTCGAATAAATAATAAAAGGAAACTTAGGTGCTGGCTTCAGCATACTTCTAAACTAAAATTCTTCCATAAGCGTTCCAGTCTCACACATGCTTTTAGCAGAGGACAGCTGGTTAAAAAGGTCTTTTTTCTTGAAAGTGTACTAGCATGGGCATTATTAACCCAATTGTAACAGTTTATTTGGAAACACACAAACTTTTTGAAAGTATGTTAAAATTAAGTTTAATGTGAGATGGTCTCCTGCTGAAACACTATAAGTATTTAGTTGTACCAAATTTGTACTCACATATAATTTTCAGTATTACAGTGTTTCAGCAAGATATGTTGAAGGAGATCTTCTCCCATTCTCCCCGATATACAACTCCAAATCTTTGACAACTATATTTTAAGTGATTGTACCTAAGTAAACAAATGGCTGTCATTTCAGAAACTTATCTTTTCAGAAAGACCACAATGACAAAAGAGCCAGTAAAGGAGATTACTAAAAGAAGAGATCCTTCAACAAGTTGAAGTCATGGGCAAATGAGGAAATCACACAAGTACTCTGCAAATTAATTGTAAAAAAAAAAAAAAATTAAAAATAGAATTAAAAAAAAAAATCACAAAACAGGAGATTTATAGTAACAATTTTTCTAAATGCACCTCCTCTCTCATTCACAGACCTCAAACCGACAAAGAAACTTACAAACCATGGGGAGAGGGGGAACAAAAATAACCCAAACCATGAGTTTTGTAAAGAGATCTCTCAAGATCCAAGTCATTTAATATACTAATGTCCACTTTTTGGTGGACAAATAGGTTTGTCGGCAACCTATTTGACACAGTCTATCTGAATTTCCAAAAAGATCTAACAAAGTTCGACACCAAAGGTTCTTGGAAAAAAATGAACTGACATGAGATGAGAGGAAACCATTCTTCTGGAGCAGCAACTGTTTAAAAACAAAGGAAATAGCAATAAACTGTCAGTTTTGTCATTCAACAGAAGTCATCAGGAAGCAGTTCTATCATCTGTGCAGCTGAATGTATGCATACTTTATCTAGAAAAGGATGTGAATGGTGAGGTGACAAAGTTTGCTGATGATATAAGCTGTTCAAGTAAGAAAAACAAAACTAGATGTGGCGAGTACAGGTAACTTCACAAATACTAACTGCCTGTTAAGACAGCAGATGAAAAAAATAAATATATATACAAAAGCATAAAACAATGCACACAGAAAAAACACTTTTGTAAGATTACATCTGTAATGTGAGTCTCTGAAACTCCCATTACCAGGGTAGGCAAAAACATGCGGCAGCTTTAAGAGAAGTTTTCCTGAACTATTCCTTGAATATTCAGAAGCTACCAGGATATCAAACCATAATGCTGCAAGTCATCGAGGATGGAGTAAGAGAAGCACAGAGGGCATCATTATACCAAGATACAAAGAACAAAATGCCGATGTACTATGAACTTGCATCTCAAAAACATAAAAGAGGGATAAAGGAAGGCAACTAGGTTGACCTCAATGAGGGAAACATTTCCTAAGAGAGGTGGGGTTAAACATACGTATGCTGAGCTTCTTCAACCTCAAGAAGAAATGACTGATGTAGAACAAGAGAGGTCTACAATCTGTAAGGAATAGAAGAAACAAACAAGGAATGAGTAGACTTTGGCCTCTTCAGGGATCTGCTTGGTAGAGTGCCATAGGACAAAGCCCTGGAGGGAAGGGGGGCCCAAGAAAGCTGGGTAATATTCAAGGATCACCTCCTTCAAGCTCAGGAGCGATGCATCCCAACAAAGAGGAAGTCAGGCAAAAACGCCAGGAGGCCTGCATGGATGAACAAGGAGCTCCTGGACAAACTCAAACACAAAGAGGAAGCCTACAGAGGGTGGAAGCAAGGACAGGGAGCCTGGGAGGAATACAGAGAAATTGTCCCAGCAGCCAGGGATCAGGTGAGGAAAGCTAAAGCCCTGACAGAATTAAATCTGGCCAGGGAGGTCAAGGGCAACAAGAAAAGATTCTATAGGTACGTCGGGGATAAAAGGAAGACGAGGAAAAATGTGGGCTCTCTCCAGAATGAAATGGGAGACCTGGTTACCCAGGACATGGAGAAGGCGGAGGTACTCAATGACTTTTTTGCCTCGGTCTTCACCGGCAAGTGCTTGAGCCTCACCGCCCAAGCAGCAGAAGGCAAAGGCGGGGACTGGGAGAATGAAAAGCCACCCACTGTGGGAGAACATCAGGTTTGAGACCATCTAAGGCACCTGAAGGTGCACAAGTCCATGGGACCTGATGGGATCCATCCATGGGTCCTGAAGGAACTGGCAGATGAAGTTGCTAAGCCACTCTCCATTGTATTTGAGAAGTCGTGGCAGTCCGGTGAAGTTCCCACTGACTAGAAAAGGGGAAACATAACCCCCATTTTTCAAAAGGGAAAAAAGGAAGACCCGGGGAACTACAGGCCAGTCAGTCTCACCTCTGTGCCTGGGAAGATCATGGAACAGATCCTCCTGGAAGCTCTGCTAAGGCCCATGGAGGACAGGGAGGTGATTCGAGACAGCGAGCATGGCTTCACCAAGGGCAAGTCCTGCCTGACTAACCTAGTGGCCTTCTATGAGGGAGTGACTACATCAGTGGACATGGGAAGGGCTACAGCTGTCGTCTGTCTGGACCTCTGTAAGGCTCTTGAGACAGTCCCCCACAACAGCCTTCTCTCTAAACTGGAGAGGTATAGATTTGATGGGTGGACTGTCCGGTGGGTGAGGAATTGGTTAGATGGTCGCATCCAGAGGGTAGTGGTCAATGGCTCAATGTCCAGATGGAGGTTGGTGACAAGTGGCGTCCCGCAGGGGTCCATATTGGGACCGGTACTGTTTAGTGTCTTCATCAATGACATAGACAGTGGGATCAAGCGCACCCTCAGCAAGTTTGCAGATGACACCAAGCTGAGTGGTGTGGTCAACATGCCAGAGGGACGGGATGCCATCCAGAGGGACCTGGACGAGCTGGAGAAGTGGGGCCCATGTGAACCTCATGAGGTTTACCAAGGCCATGTGCAAGGTCCTGCACCTGGGTCGGGGCAACCCCCAGTATCACTACAGGCTGGGGGATGAAGGGCTTGAGAGCAGCCCTACCAAGAAGGACTTGGGGGGACTGGTGGATGAAAAGCTGGACATGAGCCAGCAATGTGTGCTTGCAGCCCAGAAGGCCAAGCATATCCTGGGCTGCATCAAAAAGAAGCGTGGCCAGCAGGTCGAGGTCGATGTAGATGATCTGGATGAGGGGATTGAGTGCACCCTCAGTAAGTTTGCAGACGACACCAAGTTGGGTGGGAGTGTTGATCTGCTCGAGGGTAGGAAGGCTCTGCAGAGGGACCTGGACAGGCTGGATGGATGGGCCCAGGCCAACTGTATGAGGTTCAACAAGGCCAAGTGCCGGGTCCTGCACTTCGGCCACAACAACCCCATGCAGCGCTACAGGCTTGGGGAAGAGTGGCTGGAAAGCTGCCTGGCGGAAAAGGACCTGGGGGTGTTGGTCGACAGCCGGCTGAACATGAGCCGGCAGTGTGCCCAGGCGGCCAAGAAGGCCAATGGCATCCTGGCCTGTATCAGAAATAGTGTGGCCAGTAGGAGTAGGGAAGTGATCGTGCCCCTGTACTCGGCCCTGGTGAGGCCGCACCTCGAATACTGTGTTCAGTTTTGGGCCCCTCACTACAAGAAGGACGTCGAGGTGCTGGAGCGTGTCCAGAGAAGGGCAACGAGGCTGGTGAGGGGTCTGGAGCACAAGTCTTATGAGGAGCGGCTGAGGGAACTGGGGTTGTTCAGCCTGGAGAAAAGGAGGCTGAGGGGAGACCTCATCGCTCTCTACAACTACCTGAAAGGAAGTTGTAGCGAGGTGGGTGTTGGTCTTTTCTCCGAAGTAACAAGCGATAGGACGAGAGGAAATGGCCTCAAGTTGCGGCAGGGGAGGTTTAGATTGGATGTAAGGAAAAATTTCTTTACTGAAAGAGTGGTGAAACATTGGAACAGGCTGCCCAGGGAAGTGGTGGAGTCCCCATCCCTGGAGGTATTTAAAAGACGTGTAGATGAGGCGCTTAGGGACATGGTTTAGTGGGCCTGGTGGTGTTGGGTTGACGGTTGGACTCGATGATCTTAGAGGTCTTTTCCAACCTCAATGATTCTATGATTCTATGATTCTATGATTCTATGAAGGGGATTCTGCCCCTCTACTCTGCTCTGGTGAGACCCCACCTGGAGTACTGTGTCCAGCTCTGGAGTCCTCAGCATAAGAAAGACATGGACCTGTTGGAGCGGGTCCAGAAGAGGGCCATGAAAATGATCAGGGGGATGGAACACGTCTCCTATGAAGAAAGGCTGAGAGAGTTGGGGTTGTTCAGCCTGGAGAAGAGAAGGCTTTGGGGAGACCTTATTGCAGCCTATCAGTACTTCAAGGGGGAATTATAAAAAAGATGGCAGCAAACTTTCTAGCAGGGCCTGTTGCGACAGGACAAGGGGGAATGGCTTTAAACTAAAGGGGGGTAGATTGAGACTAGATGTAAGGAAGAAATTTTTTACGCTGAGGGTGTTGAAACACTGCCACAGGTTGCCCAGCGAGGTGGTGGATGCCCCATCCCTGGAAACATTCAAGATCAGGCTGGAGGGGGCTCTGAGCAACCTGATGTAGCTGCAGATGTCCCTGCCCATGGCAGGGGGGTTGGCCTAGATGACCTTTAGAGGTCCCTTCCAACACAAACTATTCTACAATTCTATGATTACTTATTTTCTCATACTATTAAAACCAGGGACGTTAAATTAAATCATCGGGATGCAGGCTTCATTTAAAAGTCTGCTTTTTCCCCTAAACACCACCTAGGTAAGCCGCAAAATTTAGGTTTCCATGGATGCTAACAAATTCTTCCTGAACTCAAGTAATTAATGAGAGGGATATCCAAGACATCTGTGTGTTTAATAGTTCATCACCTTCAGCTCAAAAAATTTCTGAGCTGAAAAGTGTTGGAATAGTATTACGGCAAGTTTCCCTGCTCTTCACGTTCTCCCCAAGGCAGCTGCTATTGATCACTGACTGATAAAAGGCAGGATACAGGGTTAGGTGAACTTGTGGTTTGACTCAATGTGGTGGTAGCTTCTGGTGAAAAAAATTGACAACCTAGAAAAGTTTTGGGAATATCTTGTGCAAATAAACTTTTTACTGTTTCAACCATTGCACAAAATTCAACTACGTTTCTCAACCCACACAGTGTGTTTCAATTCCTACCAATTTACCTTTCTCGCTTCTTAATGACAGATGCTCATATTCACATAAGCCAGGGAGTTTGAGAAGCTTTAAGTTAAAGCAGCTACAAAAACAGATAACAGAGTAAGTTATAACTAGTACAATTTAAAGGGACATATGTCTTTCTGAACAAACTACCCAGCAAAAGAGAATCTACTAAGTTGTGGATAACAACTTTATTTTTGCAAAATAAAAGCATTTTTTACAGAAAGGGTTGTTAGGCAAGGCTTTTGGAGATCTTGCTGCAAGCACTGAAGCATTTAAAAGCCTTTCACACAGATTTGATATCAGTCAATATCAGGCCCCTCAAGGAGTGACAAGATACAAGGTACAACAGAAGGATGGAAAGCATGAACACCAATGTAAAACTGAGTCAGCAAAAAGAAAGGATTTTTTTCCTTGTAAGAATTTAACTTTTATACTTGGTAGCAAATATACTTAAATCTTAAATAAATCTTGCAAGTAAATCTTCTATCTGTAAGTAAATTGTTTACTGTGGGCTATAAATTAGTACCATCCAAACGTTCTGCTCAAAGTCAGAGCAGAAATTCATATAACTTCATTATAAAGTACTGCTCAAGTTTAATACTGCTGAAGTTTTTAAACATCGCTTCCTATTTCCTCAGCTGAAATTCATTAAGTTTTCTGCCTCCAACATTCTGGAGCAATGAGCTGAAGCATCATGCTATTAAGTACTAAACTATATCTGGTGCCCAGCAGTTCCTGGAACACGACCATAATCTTTCATCATCTACCTTTTGCTTTATACTTCATCATATGGCTCATGCAATTTTTTGGAAAGCAATGTCCAAGACAGTACAACCCATTACACAATATATCATATGTGCTTTAGGAGCACATCAGTTTGTCTGCCTTTGACCTGTCATTCTCCTGTCTGCATTTTTGTTTTTCCTAGACAAACTATCTTTTCAACCAACGTATTCTTCTATTCCATTTTGTCAACTCTATTATTAAAGACAAAAATGCTTCAAAGGCTGTAAACTCAATGGGGCAGAACAGTAGATCCAAACCAGGCTGTAGAGGCCATCTACAACATAAAAAGTACGCACTTGACCACCTTTACTTTTAGCGGCAAAGTAGTAAGTAGGGCTTCCTCAAAGTCAACCGAAAGCTTCCTAGGAAGGCTCAAAATGGATCTGAACATTAATCCACAAAATCAAAGCCCAACACATAAATAAAACCACTGATAACTGGAAGCCTGTTTGAGCCTACAACGTAGTCCAATAAACCAAAGCACTGTACCACCCTAAACTGATCGACTGTCTTTAAGTTTCAGGAGAGAAGTGACATGCTTGGGGCAACGCTTACTCTTTACGCATCAGCTTCATTCAAGTGAAATGCCTGTATTGCTGAAGAAAAAGCACCGTTTCTCTACTTGCTACATTTGCCTTGCTTAGTGGGCCAGAAACCATAGCACAGAAACAGAAAAGCAGCAGCTCCATTCACACAACAGTTTTGTTCCGAGCTGTGTGTATATTTTTTGTACTGATGTGTGTGTATATACCCTCACACAAAGGGTACAACAGTAAGGTTAATACGGAACACAGAAGCCCAATTGCAGGCTCCATTCACATCTTAACCATTACCATGTGTAAGACACAGACACCTATACTGTGTCACTAAATGACCATGTGTCTCTATAGCCTTTTATTATAACTTACCCTGGCCCATCTTGTATAAAGGCTGGGTGGTGCTCAGTCAATGAACTGCTTTTTAAGGCATTTTCAGTCTACCAGGATCGTACACTTCTAGGCTTGCATTCTTTTTCCTTCCTGTTAAAACTACATGCTATGCAAACCCCGGTCTGAAAACAGAAATATTAAATTGCCCCTTGCAGTTTTATGAGACTCTACTATAATCTCAGAACTTTACAATATGAATGAATTTGCCTGGACCCCTGTCAAAAATGGTAAGACGACAGATTAGGGTTAAAATCTTCCATTAATGTTAAGTGTCCAATACACAAACTTTTTATACATTCAATGAATACGTTCAATTGCCTTTAGGTAGAGACCTCAATATTCTCCTCCTTCAACTAGACTCCTCAACTTCAAGGCAAACTCTCAGAAGTTATGAAATCCCAATTACCGGTCACCTGGAAAATGTGTTGTTTACATGACTTTTCTAATATCTCAGGCAAACTCATTAACTGGACAGGGACAAAACCCACTTCTCTAGCATTCAACTGACCAAGAGATCTTCATTTCTTTTTCCTGCAGTTGCTCTCTTCACCTACAGGTTTTGAGGCCAGACAGGAAATAACACTAAAAACTTAGAGCTTGTACAAGCAATAGTTAAAAATTCACACTATCAAAACCTAGTGTTTTATGCATTTACTTCATCTGGAGTTTTTTAAAAGTGATCTAACCTTTATTTAAAAACTCTTAATCATGGTCAAGTTGTAACTTCCTTTGTAAATTCTTCCAACAGAAGCACCAGAAACTCTCCACGTGGTGGAGTTATTCAGCAGGTTGGGAGCACAGTGCATGTCCACGCTGACCAGGAAGTCATTCAAGCACTAGCTTCGCTCTCTGATGCTCAGGATCACAAACAGATAGCATGCTTCTTGCACCTAATACCTTCTCTACAGGTGCATCTACTTACTTTTAAAACCTCAAGCAAAGCTCCAGCTCTACTTCACACTGCTTTATGACAAACAAAGTTCAGGTTTTCTTCCTCTACCACAGATTGTGGGATTGTTTCAGAATTAGAGTTTCATACAGCAACTTGATGAAAGATATTCCAAAATGCCCCGCTGAGTAACTCATAAATCACAGCCTTCTGGTTTAACTTTTGGCAAACAGACAAAGGTCCAGCCTGCATGTTTACAATGGGAAAAATCATTCTATCAGAGAAGAGGCATCCATCCAAATATCTTTGTACACATTGTACATGTGCTTTCAGCACACTACAACTACCAGCAGAATATCATCGCTCCATCCAGTAGCTCACCCTTATAGTTTAATTTATGAATCAATGATTTCATACTAATCCCCAAGTCAGTCATTGTTTCCTGGGTTTATAGTTGAACTATGCTCTGCACCTAGCTAGATCGCCTGTATTTACTCTCCTCATTTCCCTTTGCTTTTCTCAAGGTAAACACACTCAGAGTGTTTCAAAGAAATAGTTGTATTGCTATAAAAATAATCACCCTATGCAATGCTCACTGCAAAACAAACAAGACAGTTTTAATAAATACTTCTACATGACAATTTTATTGTATAATTATCTTAGGGTAGCAGTACACACATCTGGACCCCATGAAGTAGCACCATTACCTGTAGGAACAAGTTATATGACATGAAACAATAGAGAACAACAGAAAAAAAAATAAAGGTAGGATAGCTCTTTATTGTTACCATCAAAAGACAGCACGAGAAAGCAAAAAATAGATCAGATAAAATTGAAAAGGAATACACAGAAAGGCAGATAACTGCTTTATTAGTAACCAGGTTTGGCCTTCCACACAAACATTAAAACTATAGAAAAATATCCAAGAATTTTGTAAGATTCAAAGATACAGTAGTTGCTTCCCTATTTAGTATACGCACAACATTCACTGATTCAATTTAAAGGAAGCTGCTTTGCTGCAACTTGTTGCACAATTAAATAAGATGAGAAAAACAGGAAGCTATACTAAACTACAAATGAGTTCAGCAAATACACTAGGCTTTGCTGAAGTAAAGCAACACTGTTACAGATATTTTAACCAGAAAGTACCATACCCATGAACTATTTTGAAGAACCTATCCTAGACATCATGGAAGAAAGCAAGTAAGGAAGCATTCAAAGCACTTCAAATGAAACAGCAAGACAAGGAAAGGCAGGCAGTGAATTTGAGGGTTTAAGTCAGTAGCATCTATGACAAAGAGCTTCATTAACCTGCAAAAAGTCAGCAAAGAAAAAAAAAATTGCATTTCTTCTCATGTTTTCTCTGCCAGTTTAAACAAGGTCTCCTTCCAAGCACTTCCTGTGAAAGCAACACGAGCTTGGCCACAAAACTGCCACCAGAGGACTATAAACATTTTTTAAAAGGAAGGTTTTAGAGAGAACTAGCATCCCTTTCCCTCTAACTGTACTAGTGAGCAGACAACATTTTGGGCACTCAAGCTTCTGCAGGTGAGCCCACCCTAAAAGATGTTACTTCTCTCATACACTTGAATCACATCAGCTATATAACACTGCCATTTTTTCCAAATATGCGTACAGACAGCTGTGGTATCATAACACTGAAAACTAATTTAAGTAGGTCTTCACAACAAAGGGCCTCTGCAGGCTTCTTTCATCCCTCTTTCATCCCTCCCAGAAGAGGCTGCAAAGTGGGGGAAAAACAACAACAACCACTACCACCACCACACACACCCCAAAAAAGACACCAGTGCAGGTGCTGCAGACATGGCAATATACTAAAAACTATAATATATATCTCCCTGTCTTGCAAAAAATCAGTATTATTTTGCCCAAGTAATTCTTCCCAAATCAAATCATAAAAAGCTTAATTTCAGCAAGGCCTCATATGAAGAACAATTTGCAAATGAAATAAAATCAAACTATAAGGTTAGGAAAACGTAGTGTGCCATACCAGTTTTACAGTTAAAAACAAACAACTTTGTCAAAACATTCAAGGCAACTTCATTCAACTTTCTCTTTAAAGTTAGTTATACTCATTGTCTGTTACACAGAGTTCCATCTTACTGACTAATACAGATAGTATAAACACTCTTCCAGGATAAGAGGCTAGATTAGACGAGACATAGTCAGGATATCCCACTTGCATTGTCATAGAGTCACCACTCTTAGTTTTACAACTTTACAATTTTCCCCATAATTCTGACACTTAGTGAGGGAAGAAAAATACAAAACCAGAACACAACCAATAAGAATGTCAGTATCTCTTAAGCTACCTCCCATTGCTGCTAATTTCAAAAACACTTACCATCACCATCGTACATTACATTATTAAGAACACAGGAATGGACCATCATGGTACTGCATGCTTACAACGTGGCACAGGCTGGCACAGAGTTTGCACATTCTGTTATACTTTACAGACCACTTTTCTTGAGTTCCCAGACAACATCCTCAGCACAGAGGGGATTGCTCAACATGTCAAGGGACTTAAGTTTCCCAGACCCATCTCAGCATCACTCAACTTTATTAAAATTCAACAGTTTCATAAACTGACGATTAAAAAATAGTTTTTGAAGGTCAAACAGGCACTCTATCATCACTGAACAAAAGTGTTCAAGTTTGTTTTAACATCTGTTACGTTTTTCTAACAGTTGTCTTCACTTCCTTGATACACACTGGACAAAACAACAGCTCAACTATTTTCATTGTAATGTACTTTCAAGACAATGACATCGACATGTAGAAGTATTTATTAAAACGGTCTTGTTTGTTTTGCAGAGAGCATCGCATTCATGTACTTTCATTGTCACGTACTTTCACATCATCTACCTTGACTTCTGTAAGGACTTTGACATGGTCCCACACAACATCCTTGTCACTACATTGGAGAGATATGGGTTTGATGGATGGACTATTAGATGGACAAGGAATTGGCTGGGTGACTGCCCCCCCCCCCCCCCAGGGGGACCAGCACTGTTCAATATCTTGATTAATGACATAGACAGTGGGATTCAGCGCATCCTCAGCAAGTGTGCAGATGACCCCAAGCTGAGTGGTGCAGTTGATTCACTTAAGGGAAGGGATGCCATCCAGAGGCACCTTGACATGCTTGAGGAATGGGACCATGTGAACCTCATGAGGTTTAACAAGGCCAAGTGCAAGGTCCTGCACCTGGGTCAGGGCAATCCCCAATATCAAGAGACTGGGGGATGAATGGATTGAGTGCAACCTTGCAGAGAAGGACTTGAGGACACTGGTGGAAGCAAAATCAGACATGAGACAGCAATGCGCACAATGCAGCCCAAAAAGCCAGTTGTATCCTGGACTGCATAAAAAGAAGCGTGGCCAGCAGGTCAAGGGAGGGGATTCTCCCCCTCTACTCTGCTCTGGTGAGACCCCACCTGGAGTACTGTGTCCAGCTCTGGAGCCCTCAGCACAAGACATAGACCTGTAAAAGTGGTTCCAGAGGATGGCCACGAAAAGTGGTCAAAGGGCTGGAACTCCTCTCCTATGCAAAAAGGCTGACAGAGTTGGGGTTGTTCAGCCCAGAGAAGAGAAGGCTTTGGGAAGACCTTATTGTGGCCTTCCAATACTTAAACGGGGCTTATAATAAAGGTGGAGAGAGACCTTTTTACCAGGGCCTGTAGTGACAGGGCAAGGGGCAATGGTTTTTTAAAAAAAAAAATTCTACCCTCTTTCAGTTTGTTTTTTTTTTTTTGTTTTGTTTTTTTTACGATGAGGGTGGTGAGGCACTAAAACAGGTTGCCCAGAGAAGTTGTGGATGCCCCATCATTGGAAGTGTTTGAAGTCAGGTTGCATGGGGCTTTGAGAAACCTGATCCAGTGAAAGATGTCCCTGCCCACAGCAGGGGGGTTGGACTAGATGACCTTTAGAGGTCCCTTCCAACCCAAACCATTCTGTGATTACTAGCAAGCAGTGCTACTAAATGCTGCATAGTGCTACATGCCACCTTCATGACTAAGAACTACCAAAAACAGCTCTACAAAAACGCCACGCAATCCAAATTTGAGTACAGCGGAAGTATCACTTTTCCAGAAGATGTGTAATAGACTAAATATTGCTTGGGCAAAAATAGTCTTCCTTAACTACAACCTGAAGTATCTCAGAAATCCAAGTTTCTACACCCAGCAGTAACACAACAGTCTTATTCTAAGATGACCTGAATAAAACAAAACCAAATTCCGTCAATAGCATCAAAAGTATACACACTGAGATTTAAATACAGCAACACTTTCTTGGTGATATGCTCAACATGAAAGTTTTTGAATTCTAGAATAGATGTAAATAATGTAAATAAATGTGGAACTTTGACATATATCTATCAGGAGCAGAGCATAACAAAAATGTTAAGCGAGTTTCATGTAATCATTAGGGGTTTTCTGTCTTGTTTTAAAGAAATGAAGTCTTAAGATTCAAACCAAAATAGGATATCGAAATCCTAGTGGTTTCATAACAAGCCACAACTCTCCTGGCAAACAAAACCTGCTACATTTTATTCCTTCTCACACACACACACACCCCCATCACTAAGAAATTTTTCTGAAGTGCTATGGAAAAGACTAAGTTTCATATCAAGAACACTTCTTCAAGTACGTTTCTCTCTTCAATCCCAAATTCTTGCTTTGTGAATCCAAAAAAAAAAAAAAAAAAAATCAAGAGATAATCTACCTGAAAAGTAAACTATAATACAAGAGGAAAGGAAATTAGTGTACTAAATTCAAGGTAGGAGCTCTAGAATTCAAAATTCAGATAATCTTCCTCATAGAAGTAAAGTTAATCCAGCAGAGACATTTAAACTGTAACATAGTCACCACTTTGCAGAATAAATTAGCTGACTTTCTAGAGGTGCAGGTTGACCACTTAAAAAGAATATCTTTGTCAAACACTCAGTAACTATTCAATCTATTCTTAAAAATCATACAAAACCCCAAATTCGATAAACTTTCTGAAATACAGATTTGTAAAAATGTGAGTAGTATCCCATTTCCTCTATTAAAGAAGTCTTTCATTGAAGGAAAAAAATTATCAACTTTGCTTACATCAGTTTTATTAGGTTTAAACATGCTGTTTTCCCAAGAATAAGCTCAGTGTAAACTTTTACCCAAAAACACAAAAATGCATTCATGAAACTAAATAACCACTTTACTCTGCCTGCATATCTTCTAAAAGATTAAATTATGTAGTCCAAACAATTTTAAGGAGGACTACTTCTACCATCAAGTGGAGTTTTGAATGTCTCTGTGGACAGAGGTTGCACAGCCTCTCTGGGCACCTGTTCATCAGACTCATGGTTCAAAACAAACAAAACCCCAAAATAATAATAATAATTATGATAATAATAATAAACACACACCCCCGAAAAAAAACCTCAAATCTAATCGGAATTTCTGCCTTCTCAGTTTCCTCCCATTACACACTTGAAGAAACCAAAGTGACCTTCCCTTAGTCTCTCTTCTAAGGTTGAAGAAACCCAGTTTCCCCTCCTTAAGTGATTTGTTCTAGGCCCCTAATCATCTTGGTGATCCTCACCTGGACCTGTGGCAGTATGTCATTTCTCTTATGTATTGGTGAACCCCAAACATAGTACTTCAGATGTGGCCTCACAACTGTTGAACAGAGGGGAAGAACCACTATTCTCTGGCTGCACTCTTGCTAACACAGCCCAATACATGGCTGGCCTTTGTCACTGCCAGCCCACAGTCAACTTCATTCATCCACCTGAGTCCAAGGTCCTTTCCCGGAAAGCTGTCTTCTAGCCAGCCTGTACTACTGCACAGGGCTACCCCATCCCTGGCGCAGGATTTCACATTTCTCTTCACTGAACCCCACAAGGCTCCTCCTGTCAGACCATTTCTCCAGGTCCCACTGAATGGTGACTGCCTGTTAGCTTATCGAGCAACTTGATATCATCCAAATATACTTGTTGAGATCACACTCCAGCCCGTCATTCAGACAATTAAAAGACACCAAATAGTACTGGCCCCAAAATTGATCAATTTCAAGTCAACGTCCCACCCACCCTACAGGTCACTTATCTGGTCCATCTCTCACCAACCTGAATAGAAGGCTACCAGAGCAGACCAGGTCAAAGGCCTTGCAGTCCTACAGACTTATTTTGCAGAAAGTTTTCTCCAGCATCATAACAGATTTTTAGTTCTTAGGCAAGGAAAAACCAACAAAAGACAAGACTCTATCGGTATCGTATCTATTTCTGCACCAGAAAGACTTCTGTATTTCTCCTGATAACAAATGTAACAAGAAGGATAAAACAAGTCAAGTCAAGACAGAGGTGGCAATTAAAAAGAAAAGGCATATATCCTCTGGCTTAACCATAGTAACAACACAACTTCAGGCCTGTCCTTTCACCAGTGAGTGAAAGAGACAAGGAGGCTGTGTGTTCGCCCATGTGCACATCTACGCATATAAAGTGGGAAATGGGATCCCAGTGTTTTGTTGCTTTTTCCACAGGAGCATTAAAGGAAAAGTTTCCCACAATCACCACAGTCAAACCCTCAAAAAATCTTACTTGTCACAATGCTTATACAAAATCTCAGCATTAGCCCACCGGTATTTAAAACTCAATATATGTACACAGATCAATACTGTCTCTTTAGAAACAGAAAATAACTGTTCGCTGCACTTTTCAGCAGGGAGTGTACTTCAGCTGTACTCCTTCAGGAAAGGAAACTCATGCTATTCTCTCAGAAGTTTTCCTTCACACTCACCAATAAACTTCAGGCCTCTTGGCCAGTATCAGTCAAACCTGACAGAACAGTCTCCAAGAGAAGTACCATGGCTTTTACCATGCTATTAACTAGATTCTGAAAAGTCTCCCATGAAATATGAAAATATACTATTGGTTTAGGGCGCTTTTTTTAGAACATGCTTATATTGCCTACCTCTGCACCTGAAACAATACTAATAATTAGCATTCTTGGCTTGATTCTGCCTAATGATTTTATTGCAAGGTACTATTCCATTCAAAGTAAAATGTTATGATGTTTCTTACAGTTCTCTATAAATTTGTTTCACATCTGTTTTTAAAAATTATTAACAAACATCTTCATTCACATCATTACAAATCACAATAGTTATGAAAATTGAGTTTTACTCATTGGAGTGAGAAAAATACTGGACATTAAATCAACCACTCTAATTCTGTTCCGAATCATTCATCTGCAGTCTTTCAGTGACACCATGTTGGATTACAAACATGATTTTCTGGGTTGTTTCCCCTCCCCTTTCTTTTTTTCTTCGAACAAGTTTTTCCCTTTTATTGCTTTTTAACTACAGAAGATATCTCCACAGGACTCCAATCTAAACACTAAAAACAACTTTAAGTCATGCCACTTTAAGCATCTCTCTCTTCCCCATCAGGGCCCAAGTTCCCATGACTACATGGTCTACACTCTGTCAGGATTTATCTGAACGGCATACTGAACAGAGTGCACCAAAGAGCACTTTCACAGTTTCCTAACT
Organism: Aptenodytes patagonicus; assembly: GCF_965638725.1. Classification (NCBI taxonomy): domain Eukaryota; kingdom Metazoa; phylum Chordata; class Aves; order Sphenisciformes; family Spheniscidae; genus Aptenodytes; species Aptenodytes patagonicus. The sequence goes on along the minus strand of NC_134950.1, from coordinate 9,858,039 downwards.
GATGAGCAAACATGAAGAAGCCTGTTGGGAGCTCAAAACAAGAAGCAGTACTTCTCTAAAAAAAACATATGAGCTACCAAAAAGCAGTAAGTACTTTCAAAAATGTGTCTAAAATGAATACAAATTCTCAAAAGGCACAGCTGATTAATCTGCCATGACTGAAACTTTGAGCTTCCAGTGAATATTTTTTTGTTTTTCCTTGCATCAGTCACATTTAGGTAAAAGGAGATTGCCTGCTTATTACAACCAAATGTTTCAAATACTATCAAACGAAGGGTAAAACCGATTACATACTAAATGAATAAGTACTGTAGCATGTAAATGTAAAAGTATCCTCAACTGCATTTTTGTGAAACACGCTATTGTAAATACAGGATATTGCTGTCAAGTCTCCTTCTTCATCACACCTTCAGTATCGTGATCAGGAGTCACCCATGAGCTGTCACTGTGGCCTCTGTATTTTAGAACGCTCATGTACCCATTTTTATGTCTTTGGTGCAATTTGCCATTCAGTGTAAAAACAGTAATAATTATCCTGAGTTTATTTACTAGACAAAGAAACTTTTCTTGTCTAGTTCTTTTAGGATGGTCTGCTACCAAAAGCATATTTCTTTGAAAACTGAAGATTGCTTGTGGGCTGTTAAGTAAGAACCAGCTCTTAAGTACAAAGCTCTCTATGATGCAAGACTGTTTTTGACTGCCATAAGTAATAGGTCACAAGGTTAGAAAAAGCTGGGTTTAAGTCTAGTGCTGCTGGAGTCTCCTGGATTCCACCCCTCCGAAAAAAAATATCTATTTTAATTAAAAAAATAAAGAAGGATAAAGAATAGGATGTTATGATTTACCTGTTGTAATTATATAGAGATGACGCCTCAATGGAAATGAAGTGATAGAAACGATAGAAAAATTTATTTCTCTTCAGACACACACACAAAATAGATCTTACCAGTTTTCACAGTTCAGGCTAACGAACAAAGTCTGTACGTATTGCCAACTAAAACAAAAAGCTGATTTAGAATGGAAGTGCTCCTGTTCTCTTGCATGGTTTTACCTGCCTCCCTTGATAGAATACTTTGCCACTGGAAAAGGATCTAGTGGTAGAAAAGTGCATGAAATCACTGTAGATGAACTGACTGTATAGCAGTTTCAGTGCTACACAAGTTTCTACAAAATCATAAGGAGGAAAAACCCTGTCCCCCTACCCTTGTCCCAAGAGTCCTTCCCCCAGTAGAAGAAAAACCTCACAGAAACTGAAGCGTGAAGGGAAAGTTACATATGGGAAACTGTGAAAATGATTCATACACAACATAATTTCAAAGAAAATAAAAAAGGCAAAACAAACCAACAAAAAAAACCCCATACTTTCCCCTTTCCCATCTCTAATCGCAGATAAATGTCCATGACACGATGAAGAACACTGAGAAATCCTCCTCGTTCAAGCTATGTTAGATTATACCAGACTTGCACCAAGAACAACAGAATTTATGTTTGGCTGAGCAGGAGCCAAACAGGCATTCTTTCACTGATGTAGTATGCACACATCTGTTACAGGACCAGTCTAGACCAACAGACCTCTAAGCTTGCACAGATCAGCACAGTGAGAAACAAAATGAGCAACAGTCATTGCAGGAACAGTGGTTTAGGAGTTTTTTTGTTTCTAAAAAAACCCAAAACATATCTGCAGCCATATTTCATTACACTCATCAGTTAAACATTCATTAAAAAAGGATGCATATGACAAGATCTAATTGTCAGAAAGCACATTTTGAGTTTTCAACGTCTCATTGAAAAGCAAAAGAAAGAAAGAAATAACAATCATTAGAGATGCTCAAGTATTACAAAGGTGTAACAGTAAAACAGGCATCAGAAACAACTGCAGCTATTTATTGTATCATCAGCTTCTAACTGTCCCTTCTTATCTACCAGCCTGCCTAAAGGGAATTTAAACATTTAAGCAAGCTTAACCTCTGTATCTCAAGACAGTCCCACAAAACATCTGCTGCTTTAGGAGAAAGACCCAGAACTGCCCGGTCATGATAACCGAGTTATCCCTTGAGTGCAAAGATGTCCTTTCAGCTGGAGCTGGGACACAGTGGAATGGTAATCAAGACACTCTTGTGGTGATCCCACATGTGCAGTACTTATTCTCAGAACAGATGTCATCATTCCCTAAAAATTCCAACTAGCTCACACAGTAATATCAACTCAAGGATTAAAATCAACTCTTCAAAATCTATTTGAGTAACACAAATCATGGAGCTACTGTGGATATAAAAGCATGTCTGGTAAGAACAAACCAGAGGCTATATTTTAAGACACTGTATCAGTAATCTGTCTATACTGTCTTAGGATTTCAACTTTTTTTTTTTTTTTTTTAAGTAATTAACCACCCATCTACATACGCAATAATCCACCTCTTCATGTGAATATTATAAACAACTTCTCCTAGTTTCATGCAGAAATATAAAGTTAAAAAGTCTTCTTTGCATGAATGTAACATTACGCTGAAGAAATCAATACAGAAAGAAACTAGAAAGAAAGAAACTAGACCTAGACTAGGGTCTAGTTTAAGAGACCATATAATGGTTTTGTTCCCTCCCCTTCGAGTTTGAAAAAAAAAAAAAAATTATTTAGCAATAGAATGAACCTTAAAATTTGTGTTTACTGATGGCCATTAGATAACACTCATGCTTTAAAAAAAATTATGATAAAAAAAATAAATCTTGCAGTTCTTTGGTAACTACTGTATAAGTCACCTAAGCTTGGTTACAAAGATGACAGGGTCTTTTTTTTGGTCTGGTGTGACTGGATGACAAAAAACATTTTGTCTCTTAAGAGGAAAAAAAAGCTTGCAAATTTTCAAAAGTTTCAGAGGTTTAAACAACGTAGCATGAAACCTTTCTAGTCAATAAACTGCTACATAGCAGCATGTACTTACTATTTTCTCCTTTGATAATATTACAACGGATTTAAATAAAGTTTAGGGTTGGGTGGGTTTTTTTGGGGGGCAGGGGTTGGTTTTGTTTTTTGTTTTTTTAATGTCACCCACAAACACACAGGAGTCTTTTGGAGAATCTTTCCTAGGGTTCTGATTGTTTGAGGTATGCCTTAGTATTTTGTTGGGCTTTCGACTAAAAATTTACACCAAATGCAAAGTCATCAGAATCAGTAAAAATGCCTGCTCTGATTTTTCATCTAAAACTTAGAATCATAGAATCACTGAGGTTGGAAAAGACCTCTAAGATCATCGAGTCCAACCGTCGACCCAACACCACCATGCCCACTAAACCATGTCCCTAAGCGCAGCATCTACTCGTCTTTTAAATACCTCCAGGGATGGGGACTCCACCACTTCCCTGGGCAGCCTCTTCCAATGTTTAACCACTCTGTCAGTAAAGAAATTTCTCCTCATGTCCAATCTAAACCTCCCCTGGTGCAACTTGAGGCCAGTTCCTCTCATCCTATCGCTTGTTACTTGGGAGAAGAGACCGACACCCACCTCGCTACAACCTCCTTTCAGGGAGTTGTAGAGAGCGATGAGGTCTCCCCTCAGCCTCCTTTTCTCCAGGCTAAACAGTCCCAGTTCCCTCAGCCGCTCCTCATAAGACTTGTTCTCCAGACCCCTCACCAGCCTCGTTGCCCTTCTCTGGACATGCTCCAGCACCTCAACGTCTTTCTTGTAGTGAGGGGCCCAAAACTGAACACAGTATTCGAGGTGCAGCCTCACCAGGGCCGAGTACAGGGGCACGATCACTTCCCTACTCCTGCTGGCCACACTAGTTCTGATACAGGCCAGGATGCCATTGGCCTTCTTGGCCACCTGGGCAGAATTGTCACACTTGTCCCACAATTGCATCTAACTGGATCCAAAGTCTCCTCTGAAAAGAATTTTAGTTATAATAGGAAAAGAGTCACAACTAGGAGAGAGTATATTATCAATCCACCCAGTTGAACTAACTGCATTTCTACTTGAGGACAACCAAGTGAAGAAACCAGGAACTGAGTCCAGCATCTACTTTATTACTTCAGAAAACTTGTTAATTGTGATTAAGGAACAGTAAATTCACAATTCTGTAATGCCTTCATGGGACTAGAGACAGGCACACACAAAACAGTGTACTTCTTGTTTGTCACATTCTTTATGAAAAGATTGTTCTGATCTAACCACTGATCTGAGCTACGGTAGGAATTCCACCAGACTGAGAGGCTATGAAATGGATCTAACTTTGTTAAATCTGTTTAATTTCCCTACCATTTCTGTTCAGAAAATAGTTTTATTTCACAATCTTATTTAGAATAAAGAAAATAATCAGTTTATCCACAAACCAGCTTATAGTCACTGAGGTAGGTGCAGGCTGTGTTGAATTAAGTTAGCTTTAAAATAATGACCTAAGATACTTCAGGCTGCAGCACCATAACAGCACAGAGCTTGACACTGCCTGCCAAAACGCAGTGAGGGCTCCAACCCACATCCAACATTAAGTTGAAAATCAAACAGCTGCAAGGATGGGATCATCCCCTTTGCCTTAAAATAGTGGGCTCAAAATTGAAGTTCAGGAGCTGCTTGAAGAGTTCTTCAGTCATCCATGATGCATGGACAATAGCAGCGGTAATAAGAGATACATAACAGCCACTTCAACCATTCAATTTCAATCCCCTGCTTCAAATGAATCACAGCCTTAGGTAAGCAGATGTACAGAAACCAACCTAGCTTTAAAGTAGCAGCAGCAGAACTGCGTATGCAAGCTACAACTACAATAAAGACACACAGTCAAAGACTCTAACGGAGCACTTTGCCTGCCACATTCAGACCATCTGCATTTCTTCATGCAAATTAATAAAAACAAATTTGGGAGAGTTGCAGATTTTTTGCAGTATGTAACAGTTGAGCATATTTATGTCTTGTTTCCCATCAAATAAAGCTTTTTTATATTTACAGATAATAAAAAAATAACACAAAACAAGTCCAGAATCAATTTAAACTGCAAACAGTTTAAATAGGGCACGTAAAATAGTTATACAAACAAAAGAAATTCAAGAAATAGCAATGCTAGCACTAGAAGCACCCACTATTCTCTATCCCTCTGACTTATTGCTGTCAAATCAGACATAAAAACTTTCAAAATACACACTCCACACAAATGGTGCAGAACACTATGTATTTATCTTCTATATTTTGTTTTCCTTTGGATGGGCATTACCACACTCAGACTACTGTTGTATCTTCCAACTCATGAAAGCATTTTACTGTATTCTTACCCCAGAAGTCACCAGTGATGGCAGAATACATTTTTACTTAACTCTCTGAATGCTGTCAACTGTACTAATAGGTATACCAATGGCTGTACCTATTCAACACAGCTAAGACCAGGGGGCAGCAATACTGTCAAACACAAGCCAGAACAGGTTGATTTCTGACAAATCTATGAGCAACTATGGCTTAGTTACACGACAAAAGAAGCAGTTACAGTTCTGGAAAAGTTACAGAAGTTAATCTAGGTTACATAATAAAAATAAAATACATAATTTTAAATATAATCTTACAATCACTATTATCTAGTCAGTTATTGTAAAAAATAGCATTGCTCAAAATTTTGAACATAAACAATTTTTCTACTAAACATTAACTAATTTTAATCCTATGGAATTACATTTCCCATACCCAAGACTATGAGGAGAACGCCATGATTAATATTCTTTTCTTGCCTACCAAATGCTTTGCTCATGCTAACACATTCAGCAAAACTAAAAAGAATCTATTAAATCCATCTCCTTGATAATCGCTAACTCCTGAAGAATTGACAAATACTTGACGAACCAAGTGTATAATCCAAAACAACTAACTGCAATCTATGAAACAATAGCAAAAAACTGTCTTCTTTCAGCGTCATTATGCTAGTACCTTCAACCAAGGGCAGAGCAAGAGAAGAGCTACACACTGTCTTGTTTTAAAGTCATTTGGAAGACATTTCCTCATAACTGCTGATCTAGTCCACAGGAAATCACACTGAAACCTCAAGTAGGAAGCAGTGGACTGATATCCCATAGAAACCAGCTCTGGAAGTTTACCTGTTTTCACACTCCTATTTCTTGATAGTGAAGCAGGATGAACATTTAAATGACTCTCATAGTAAGCATTAAAAAAACTCCAACACTGATGCTTCAAGGTTGAGATGCTGAGACTGTATAATCACTTCTGCTGCATTATTTTGCTCCTCTCCTTCCACCACTTACTTTGTTTTCATATTATTTTCCTCACTCCACATTCATCTCTTCATCCTTACCTCATGTCTTAAATGAAGTCTCCCTTGGCAGGTTTCTGCAGTCAGAGTTCTGCACTGACTTGATCTAATGAGTGGCTGGGGAAAACCTCTGCTAACGCTCCCAAACAAAACTCAATCTTCACCTTCCCTCTAAAAATCCCAACATTCACACTTTTTTCTACTGCAACAACAGCCAACACCAAAAACACCAAGAAGTACAACAGTAGTATTTAAGTTCAGGCAACTGCTTTACGCACTAATCTTTAAGACGCCAGGGCAGGAAAGCCTTCTGTAACTAGCTCAAGACAAGAGCAAAGTCCCACAATTAAAAGACCAGATTACATGCATACCAATGCCTCTAGCTCCCGTGGATTTGGGCGGGTGGTACTGCCCCGTCCCTGATGATCTTCCTCAAAGACAAAAAAAAAAAAAAAAAAAAAAAAAAGAAAAAGGGGGGGAGGGGGATGATTTACCTCTTCCAGCAGCGTGACCGTATTTCTGCAGTTCTGCAACCGGGTGGTGAAGCTGGAGGTGGTCGGGGAGTTGTAATCCTCTGTGGTCTCGGCGATGAACTCCGACACGGTGATCTGGTCCGGCATGATCCTACCCCACCGGTAAAGCCCAGAAGGAGCCGAGCACACAGATCCGGGGGAGGGGAAGCCAAGTTTTGGGGGGAAGGTGGAGGGGAAAAAAAAAGAAAAGGGGGGGGGGGAGCAGAGGGAAGATGTTAACAGCCAGCAGAGACCCGCAGCATCAAAGCAGCGGAGCCGCAGAGAGAGGCTGAGGCTTCGTCCTCTACGCCCAGCCTCTCCCCCGGCCGCCCCCTCCTCCTCCCGGGCAGGAGGTGAAGGGGGGAGAGGCCCCCACGCGGCACCCCTCGCCCCGCGCCGCTCAGCCCCGCCGGTGGGGAGCGCTCCCTCGGCTGACTGCGGCCCCCCGACGGCTGCGGGGACGGGGCCGCCTCTGAAGAGCCCGGCCCCGCCGCCGGCGCCGAGGGGAGGGCGGGCGGCGGGAGGGGAGCGGCGCCCGCCAGCCCCCACCCCGCCAGGCTCGGCCCCTTTCCCCACCCGCTCGCCGACCCCCCTCACGCCCCTCGCCTTAACCGCCGCTCCCGCCCGCCACCAAATTGAGCGCTAACTTGTGCGGGCTCCGGCTGCGCCCCCCGGCCGGGGGGAAGGAGGGGAGGGGCCGGGGGAGGCGGCGGGCGCGACGGCTGGCCGGGGCTGGCGGGGGCTCCCGCCGCCGCTGACAGTCACCCGGTGACTGACACGCGCTGCCCAGTGCCCGCCCGCAGCCGTTACGTGGGCCAACGAGGAAGTGCTCTGCGCAGGCGCCGCCGCCCGCCTCCCCCTCCCCCCTCCCCCCGTGGCACCGCCCCCTCCCCCGGCCTCCCTCCCCCCCCCGCCCCCCGGCTCCGGCCCCGCGGGGGGTGCCTCGCGCCCCGGCGCGCGTGGGGGCTGCGGCGCGGGCCCTGTGCCTCTTTTCTCTTTTTCGTCTTTTTTTTTATTACAAAACAGGGCTTTTTGGTGGAAGCACACAAGGTCGGGGGGCTGCTGGGCCCCAGCTCTGTCCCCAGCCGGGAGACCGGGCCTCCCCTGCCGGCAGCCCTGTGGCGGCAGGGACCCGGCCTGCCCCCGGGCAGCGGGTCCTCGCCCTGCCCGCCCGGCCCGGGGTGCACCCCAGCTTCAGCCGGGGGTAAATCCCACGGGCGGGTCAGAGGGTTTCGGTTTTTTCCCTTCCTTGCGTCGGTCACAGGCAGCCGAAGCCCCTTCGCTGTGTTTCTGCGCTCGCCAGCCCTTCTGCTACAAGCTTTGTGTGATGCAAAGCATGAAGATACCAAATTTCTTACAGCCACTGCTGAGGAAGTCATCACTTCAAGCAATCCGACTATATAGGTTTTTACACTGCGTATACTTAGGTAATTTTTATGAAGTCCTGCTGTCTCAGTGACACCCTTGAAGCTGCTATTCCTCATACGTATTACAAACTCTGTTCCTGAGCCTCTTCAAAGAGAAAGGGAGAGTGATGCATTACTCTTGCAGTGGCTGTACTGCACAGTTCACCCCAGTGCCCTCGTACAACCGAGCAAGCAGCAGCAGCAGCACTGGCCTGAAACCATAATCGCATCCCTGGTATCCTCCCTTTGTGTTGTGTGCCAGTCCTGCATCCTCTCACAAGTAGTATTTCTGAGTAAGTTACAATACCCTTTATCCGTTATTGCATCATGTAACTCTGGGAATCGACAGACAGCACTAATGAGATTTTTTTTTTCCCCCTTTTTTTTTTTTAAGCTTAGATTTTGGGGCCCATATGTGCCTTTCTAAAGAAGGCTAGGTCTCAGGAGGCTCGAGTAATTATGGTCATCTGCTGTTTCAGTCTGATTTATTTAGTCATACTATGTGTTTTCCTTCTCTTTGTATTTGGGATTCTCTCCACAAAAGCTGGGAAATTCAGGAATGGTAAATATTCTGAAATCTGAACAATTGAAAATGAGCAATATTATATGGATATGTCCATTTCAAAGGTTTTAATGTTCTGTATATAAGGACCTACTCCTGTATTACAACACACTTAGGCTTTTACATGGTTTTGTATGTAATTCTAATAAAATGCCTGTACAACTCAAAAATAGTCGAAAATATCAACAAAAGTCTGCGACGCCTGAGTAAGCATTAAAAGGAGATAGCCGATTTGTGTATACCCATAAAAAATGATTTGCATGCAGTTCTGCCAGCAAAAATATGACCAATACTCCTGAGAAATGGTCCTGCCTGAACATGTTTCTTTGATTGCATTGCCTTAGCAGAAGCCCTCCGTATGGCCATGTGATTGCTGCTGTGCTGCTGCTTCACGTGATCTGGCTTTCCGGCACAAAGCTCCAGGCTCGTACAGATGATTGTTAAACGTCATGAGACTCTGAAAGGTAGAGTAGGCAAGAGGAGGAGGAGGAAGCCAAGAAAAGAACCGTGTGGGAGTTGCACTGAAAAATGGATTTGGGTGAAAAAAAAATTGAAGCACTGAAGAAGCGACTGGAGGGGTAGGAAGAAAATCAATTGAGAATCGTGTTCGTAAGAGCAGTGGAGGAGGAGGAGAGATCAAGAAGATAAAAATGGCTGGTGGCATCAAAAGCAGTGTGGAAAGGAGAGTGAAGAACTGTCTGGGGGTTTGGGCCAGGGAAGAGCTGTTAGTAGCATCAAAAAGAGCTGTTTCGGTGTGCCTAGCCTGCATGGAAACTGGATGGGTGAGGGGCTGGGATATGACCCATGGGCCAAACAGGACTTCTGTGGTCATCCCCTGTAATTTCCAGCAGAACATTGATCATGGGCTGTCACACAGCCGTTTCTGAGCCAGACCTATGGTCTGCGGGTCAGCTACGGTGTTCACGTTAGGAGGAGTCCCGATCCCTCTCTAGCAGATTTCAAGTGAGCACAAATCCGTCGCACTGATGGATAAACTGGTTTAATGGATTGAGTACTCCCACTGTTAAAGTTGAATTGTTCCTCTTCAGGCTGAAGTTATTGAGCTTGAGCACTAGTCTTTGGATTGTAAAATAACCTCGTCTGCTATCCTAAACAAATCCTACCCCAAAGAGTGCGGACAAAAGCTGGACATATAGCTACAGACATAATTTCTTAATACTATTTAGAGAAAATTTCAACTGCGGAATTGAAGAGCATGTTCAACAAAGAAAGGGAGGAGGCAGGCCAGGCAAACTGGAGCAGTGAAGAGTGACAGAAATGAAGGCATAGCAGAGAGCAGCACTAGCTGAGCTTCTGTGTCTCCTCATCAGGAAAAAAATGATCTTTTAAAATAAAATATTAAATATATAAAAAATAGAATGAATACAGGAGAATACTGGGAAATAAAGAGAACAGCACAAGGCCTAAAGATGAAAAAGGAAGATCACTAGCTACCCATCATAATTGCCTATTAGTCTGGTTTTTTGACAGTTCTGGAATTGTTAACTCTATTAAAGAGAATATGGTGCTCAGTTTTGCTGCTTTGAAGCAGCATTTCCTCTTCGCCTATGCAAATGCTAGCAGAGAAAATAACCTTATGGGGATGACCTCTTTAGGCTTGGATTATCTTCACTTCAACTCACTGGAAGCAAGATAATTAATACAATGTTAATAAAAAATAAATGATACAACTTGCCTGTAAAAAGGTGCTTGCATTTAAACTAGCCAAATTATATAACTGTTTCAGATAGCTTTTAGTGGATTTCAGATTTAACCATGTTTCCTGTTTTGAATTGCGATCAGTATCTGAGGTTCACTTCTAAATTTGTAAGATGCACCTCTCTATAAATTGTCACTAACTGAAATCACTGTTTCACTTCACAAATGTCAAAGAATAATCAGCAGAGTGTGAAAGTTATATTTCACGGCGTCTGCTCTAACGCTGTCTTAGTCTGTGCTAGATCCTGGGGGAGGCTGTGCTGCAGCCTTTTTCTCATGTAAGGCTTGCCAGTAGAAGTTATGCTTATCTCACTCCTCCTGGTATTCTGATGTGAAATGCATCTCCGTGTCCATCCTGGGACAAGCTAGCGCGGGTGAGGAGAGTCCAAGCAGCCCTGGAAAGCACACTCCTTACTGATGATACACTGCAGTCAAGGAAGTTGTGCTGTCTTGCCATCCCACCCAGTGATTCAGTCTACAAATCCGTTTGATTCCCTGGCCTTTTTTACTGTGAGTGCCAACAGGACACTTAATTACAGCAAGTTGATAATATTTCTGCAATATCGGTGATAGTCACCGTGCTTAGGGAGAGGCTAAGGAACATAGCAAAGACAGCACAAACTACTAACACAGGCGTTTTGCAATAAGCTGAATAGCAACTATGGCATTTTTCATTTTATAGTACTCTAGTCATCTTATATTTAGATTGAGATCATCAGTTCATTCACAAGAGCTGAGCAGTAGTCATCAGGTGATGATGACTATTGTCATCATTGTGAACTTTCAAACATTACAGATACGTGCCAGAGGTGAACAGCTACATTGCACTTGCATAGCTCTTTGTGTCGTCAGTGCAATTAACTGCTTAAACCACGCAGCGGTGAGGTAGAGAACGGTGAGATTATCTTTCCACTATAGATAAGGAGGCAGATACAGGAGGCTGTGGCCCTGCTGACCAAAGGCAGGGCTGTATTTTTTGCTGTCTAGCTTTAGTCATGCAAAGTCAGCCTTTCAGGGTATCAACGCCTCAGCTGTGCTGAAGCCTGTGGCGGATCTCCTGCGGGATATGATTACACTGCCCGCAGTGTAAGGGTAAGTGACCACCCCGAGGCCACGCTTGCCTGCTGCATAGATAGAGAGCTCACAAATACAAACTCAGGTGTGGTTGCTTCTTGGTTTTGGAAACAAGCTTGACCCAGGTCCTGGGCTGTGCATCAAATATGCTGTCAAGCATGCTCAGACAAGCTGCCTCCAGGGCCATTTGCAACCTGTCGGTGTGGCAGTGAAGTGAGTTGTTAGCTGAAGAAGGAAATCACTGTGCACATGGCTACTGTGCAGATGACTCCTCTTGATTAGTACAGACATAGTCATGCCAGGATCTCACATGACAAATTTGTTTTTTTTTCTTCCCAAGTATGAAAGAGATGATGCCACTTTGCAAATACGGGTTTACACCTACACTCATTTCTTTACTTTCAAGGTTCCCATCTTGGCTATTACTGCTGATAAAAGTGGTGTAGATCAGGCATTAGTGTTTAATTAAAACATCAAATCATTTAAATACACGTGCCTTTGTTAGTAAACTATATAGTTGTTCTTTTTATGCTCCTTAGCATCTTCACAAACATGGAGAGTATCACCAGCTCAACAGCAAATAGCAACAGAACTAGTGGCATGCTAAAACTCATCAGGAAAATATCCTCAGGCTATGCTGCTCTACTATACTGCTATTCTGAATAAATTTGTGGTTTGGTGTTATATTCATCTGTTTCAGCTAAACACAGCAGTCAGCATTACTTCCCATCCTCCTTCCTATCCTAACTCACTGTATGGGATCACTGTATGGCATAAGGCAGCCATGGCATTTGATCCCCAATAAAGTTGGTTTGAGATTCCCTGAGAAAATGTCTATATGGTAAATTGCTGTTGCTACATTTTTATAATTTCATTCCCGGATAACTTCTGACAAAATTAATGGGAAATATTTATTTAAATTTATGGCCACAGGTACTAGAATATCCACAAATATTTCTGAACATCAACTCTTCTCATAATGTTGGGCTTAGAGGATAAAAGGAGCTTCAAATCAACAAGAATCTCAGCAGGGTGAGTTTGACTTTTGGTTTTGGAGTATCTCATGTGCTAAATCTCAGTAAATTTTTTTGTTGATGGAACTCCCATAGTTTTGTTTTAAAAAACAAAACCAGCCCATTTATGTAAGGACACATAACATCATCACTTTGTACTTCAGCTGGAAATGTTTGGTCAGGAGGAGTTTCACCTCCAGGAGCAGTCCCTTCTCAGATGATGGTCCCGACGGCTGACTGAGCCTTGTACGAAATGTAACAATTACATATTTTAACCTGCAGCTTGTTTACACTTTTAATATCACATCAGTGCACAATGTACTCACAGGAAGCGGCAAACTCTGTTTTAAACATTGAAGCCTACATCACACATTGTGACTGGTGCTAATTTGCTTGAGGGGAACTTATATGGTAAACTGCAAAGTGTTTCTACTTGAGAAAGACCGCTGTTGGATTTGACATTTGCAAACAAATCTTTGAAATGATTGTGTTATTGGGACAGAATAGTCAGGTAACTTTCCAGTCAAAGAAAAATGTTCTTGCCTAAATCATCACTGTACATGCAGAAAACCAAAATCCAGATCCAGCAAACATGCTGATTGCAATTCTGTATTTTTAAGTGGCAGTATCTACCAGTATGGCTTATGGACTACATGAGCTGCATCAACAATTTCTGTTGCTGCTGTGACTCTTTTGAATACAAGAATCAGCTGATTTCAATTTTAATACTGGCATCTCTGAGCATTTGTCTTCATTTGGTACTTAAAATTAGATAAGAAAACATAAGCAACTGCCTCAGAAACTACAGTATTAGTTTAAAAGCCTTTTAGCACTAGAAATAGTGGCTTAAACAAAAGGGTCTTTTTGCATTCTTTCAATATTAATATGATAGCAAAAAGAGAACCCATTGTGTTCTCGTTATAAATGACATTTTGGTAACATTAAGATCTTGCATTTTTAATGAAATATGTACCAAATGAAAAAGATTAAATCAAAACATCGGAAACATACCACTGAATGATATACTTTGCATCTTATTTACTTGAATGTCCTGTGCAAGGAGCTTGACTGAATGATAGGTAAGCTCAAATAGCCATCTCAAAGGACAGCTGAAAATAACAGCTGAAAATGGAGTGCAGCATTGAGTTACACAAGATTAAGCTGACTAATCTGCTGATTCAGTTTTGCCTTTGTTTTTTGGTTTTGTCATGCAAGATCAAGAGTCATGCAAACACATAATGGCATTCCAGGCTCACAGTAACAACAACAAGCAACGGGCTGTTCTCCTGCAACCTCTGCATCCTCCAAAGAGAAAAACAGCAAAATGCTAACCATTTTAGCATTTTAGCTTATAACCCAGCAGTATATTCTTCTATAAGGACCGTATTTTGGGGAGTCCAAAGATATCAAACTCTAATGAATGCTGATGGATAAGTAAACTGTCAGTGGAGCCCTCTGGCAAATTTAACCCTTGCCTGTGGTGCAAATGGGAGCCTGCTCATTCCTCACAGAGACAGTCATGCGAGGACTGCCGGGCCCACGAGAGCTGCTTTCCCAGCAGTAGCCGCCAACGCCGTGTCGGTGAGGGTGAGGACCAGCACGGAGGAAGCCTGTGCGTGGTTATCCTTGCATTCCTGACCCTGACCAAATCCTTGGAGTATTGTAGGGAAGGGCACTGCAGACACATTAGCATGAGAGCAGGCCACTCTAGTGGGATTGCAAAGCACAAGACAAAGCCAATATACCATGAAGGGGTACTCTGTGATTGAAACAAGAAAAATAAGAGTCCTTCCAAAGCAGGAATCATAGTATCTGAACACTTTTTTTTTTTTTTTTTTTTATATAAGAAATAGCAATGACTAAAATCAGAGAGTGATACTGCAGAAATGAACATGTTGCAGGGCAACTGGCATAGCAGGCTCTCCAAAATAAAAAGAGCATGAAATAAAGCCTCAGCCTGCACTGCAAACATTTCAATATTTTCTCTTTCCCTCTGGAAATGATATGGCTGTGTCATTATCCAGGCACATCTCTGGTTCTACCTAAGCTGCTAAATGTATGCTCTTGGCAGCATGCGCCTTGCCCACAGTGAAACTGGAGGTTTAGGCCAAAATGAAGCTGGGAAGCAGTTTGAGAACTAAATAAAGGCTCTGTAGACCTGGGATCATGTCCTTGAGCTGCCACTCACGGCTGTGACATGGCATTTGATCTCTGTGTGCATCATTTCACTATCTGTGGAATGCAGGCAATTACATTTATTTTTCTAGGTGAAAGCACAGGGGGCTTTTCCAGCTGAGTAGTGATATATCAGAACTAAGTATTTTTATTATATGTTTTATTGTAAGAGTTTCAAAAAATAGCTGAAGGATGAGAAGGGCACTCAGGCCAAACAATTTCATCAGCACTTCATTGGATAGACAAAAAGGATTGGCAGGTAAACGAAAGGGTTGCTTTCTACTAGTTGTTCATGATGTGAAAATATAAAGCAGAGAGATCTGGTTTTCTGAGGGTTTTTTCCCCTCTGTATTATGAATTTGTTAGCATTAGAGCAGTATTTAGTGGAAGAAGAGGGACTGAGACCCCACCATGCTAAACAGATACATAGAAGTCATTTGTTGCTTTACGCAAGCTTTCCTAACACACAGTTTGCAGACATGAACGTGTATGGGCCTACTGAAGTTCAAAAGCTGACTTAGAGTGTTGACTGAGCATACTTCATTTCCTAATTTCCTAAAGAGCATCTCGTCAGAGAAATGCTGGAAATAAATCTGCAGATGTTGGATGTTATAAAAAAGGCCCTTGCAACCACTGAACTTGCTAGCACATCTGCATTTCCTTTATATAAGCCTCTATTTTCAAGGATGCATCACTTGGCCAGACTCTAGACTTGAACTTAGCATAGGAAATTTTCAACTCAGGAGTGATGTCTTTTGGTTTTTTGTGGGTTTTCTTTGTTGTTTGGGTTTTTTTTTTCATTTGTTTGTTTGTTTTTTTATTAAGGACATCAATATGTTTGACAATACATAAGACCTGAAATAATTTGAGGCATATCTGCTTTAATGCTCAAAGGCTTGTCATCAAGCAAAAATTACTCAAATTTAAAATTAGGGTCTGAATGTTTTATTAAAGTAGACATTTGAATGTTCGAATTGTGGGGTTCTGTTAAAACCCAGGACAGCAGACAACAATCTGAAAGCTTTTGGAAACTGGTCTTGCTGCATGGACCTAGTCTTCATTGGTTCAGTGTTCACATGGTGCTAAATGAAATAAAGAGGTTTGGAATTTCAGTCTAGAAGTCCATTGTAGCAGCCCCCTCTCTCTGACTACTCATTTGCTTTTTAACCACTGAAATTGAGCTTGCTGCTTCCTAAGTTAACTGGCTCTCCATTGACTATGGTAAAGGGTGATCATCTGCTCATCTGTCCTGCCTCTAATGATTTTTTTAATGCACTGCTGGTCCCAGCAAATTTGAAAGGGTGGCAGGAAAGGTGTCAAAATTCCTCAGTTCCTAGAAGTTTTGTGGGAAAATAAAAATGAGCAGAGGAAAAAGATGTTTATTGCCCCCATGGACAGAAAAGTTTCACCCTCATCTTGCTCTTTATTGAGAGAAACGGGGTAGGAGAAAGATCCTGTAAGTGTCCCAATCATGGGAAAAGTTTCACTGATGTTTTGCACCTCCTCAGGAGCTGCAGTCAAGACCCAAATCCATAGGAAATCAGGTTTCATTAATTTCAGTGGTCTCACCACCGATTTGCTTGCTGGTGGTTGTGTTTTATTTTATTCCTCCAAGAAAATCTAGGAGCAACAGGACATAAAAACTTCAGTCCTGTTTCAAAATCAAATAGAAATATCCAGCTTAATGGCTTCATACTTTTCAAAAGATGATTGTTTGACTTCTGAACTCTTGCTTATTTAAGGCATCATGGGCTTAAAAAGGAAAAATATGCATAGCCATATGACAAAGCAAATGCACCAAAGGAAGATTTATTCAGTTTTCAGAAGATCAGCAGCAGTGATTCACCCCTCTTGGCTGGGCTGGAGCACAGCATGGTCAACCGTTTCCGCCAGGGAAAAAGGAAAGGTGAAGGTCCCACACTGCAGCGATGGCCACGCAGGGAGCAGTGACCTGTGCCAGGATAGCTCCAGCCAGTGCACCAGGTACAAAGAAAACCTCAGCCTTAACCGTCAATGTTGTTGTTGTAGGGGGTTCAAGTCAGGCAATCCAAATGTAGCTTTTAGTGGTTCAATGAAACACAGTAAAAGCTTTAAAAGAAGAGCACTCACCATCCAGAGACTGAATAAACAAAAGCATATTTAGACAACTGTGTGCTATTCAGCACTTTACATCACGAGAAGAAGGGAGTCCCTCCTCTTTCAAGCCCCCGCACAAATCTTGCCATAGATTTTTCAGGCTGATCTCAGAGATTTGTTGTTTACAAAGCTAAAACAACATGAGGTACCAGATCTAGATGAGTTGAAAAGAGTTACAAAAAGTGTCTTTTTTATACCCAGCCCCCCCATCCAGCTTAGAAAGCTATGAAAGCAAAGCAAAATACATAATAGATGTTAGTGTTTGTTCCAGTACTTGCTCAGGCGGTCCATGTGTTGTAAGGATTTACTGATTTATTGGTTTTTTGATCCATGGAAGGATCAATAGGTTAGACTTTCTCTGAAAAACACCCACTGTAGTAATGTCCAAAGTGGCATCAAGCACAGAAAAAAACAAACCACTGGCAAGTATTGCAATTGATAAAACCAATTTCTTTTTGGATAATTTTTCAAAGATTCTGGTCTGCTTTTTTACACTTTAAACCAGTTATTTATATTTATGTCTTTCTTCTTTCTTACCGATTCCATAGTGAATCTCGTGAAGAAAAACTTGAAAGCCTGGAAGCTGAAGATCTCATGTCTCATCTGTCACAACCAGAAACCTACCTAGATGAGGAGAAAAGATCAAATAAGCAAAACTGACCAAAGCTATGGGACTGACAAGATCCCTTATTCTAACAGTCAGTTTAAAACAATGTCCATTAATTCTTCAGTAATGACAATTTATCATACCTAATTTGACTGCTGGATTTGATATTGTGAATTTCATTGTGGTAAACAGATCCATTAGAAATCCCCTGAAAATAACACCTTGTTAAAAATTGCTACATGAGAGCTTCATTTAGCTGACTGGGAAAACTCTTCGTCTAACTAAATGTGGCAACTACTCACTCAGCTGCACTGAGCGCAGAGCTGGTAACATCGCCTGTCCAAGTTGTCTGACACTTCAGAAGACCCTGTTTTCAGATACAACTTCAGTCTAACCATTCAGGCTGAAAATTTCCATGTCAGGTGTATGCACCAGACTGGTCTTTTTTGGAAGATGGAGATACGATTTGAAGGATCAAGAGGCTGGGAGCAGGAAGTGGCCTGACGGGGAGGAATCCTGCGTGTAGAAGGGAGGCGGGTGTGGGGAGACGGTCATATCAGCACAGTTTTTCATCAGACTTCTCCACTATTACATTGCATACTATTTCCAGTTTAAGACTTGCATTGCTGCGGGGGAAAGAAAGTGATAGAGACGCTGCAGAGCCTCTGGAGGAGGTGGATAGGACGGGGACATGCCTTTCACTTTGAGACCTGCTGGGCTGATCTCCATGGTAGGTCCAAAGGGACAAGGTGGAAAAAGATTGACCAGGGCTTGGGGCCAGGTATTGGCGCTGGGAAGGAGAAGGCTACTCAGAAGCCGTTGCTTTTAAAGATGAGGTGGTAAAGCAAGGAGACTGGGGCGAGCCACATGAGACAGACAGATGTGGAGCAGGTAGGCTGGCAGAACGGGATGTGTGACAAGGACCCATAAGGATGAGATTGGGGTTGAACAGAGGGGCCAAGGCAGAAAGGGAGCAGGAGGGAGGCCACCTCCTGATCACAACCTTTGCTTAGCCAGTCTTCCCGTTTCCATTTGAGCACACCACTTGATTCCGTAAGGAAAAGCACATCTCCTCCTCTATGAGTCTTTTTTTTTTTAACCTTCTCTCTAAGAGAAGTCTTGTGACTTCTGTTGACCTATTTCCCCAGAGACTGCTGTAGTTTGTTTATGGGTTTTGTCGTGTTTGTTTTATGTTTCCAAATATGTCATGTGGGTCTGGAGGTTTGCCAACCCTTAACATTAAAAATAACATAGAATAATCCCTGTCTCCAAGACACATGGGATTCAATTAAGAATTGTGACATAAAAGTTTTTGGATGGGGTGTTAACTATATCTCTTTTCCCTTCTGTTTCTGAGCCTTTAGGATACTTTCAAGTGATGTTGTCAAGAGCCCTTTTGCTGTTAGGGGGGCTAGACATCTCTTTAACCAGCAGATTTCAGATTTTTACATACTGGCTGGAAAGGATCTGAGATTCTACCAGGTATGCCTCCAGCTTGGCAGCCTGGGAGAAGAAATGGTTATGGGCTCTGTCCATAAGGAAGAGGTGTGTCCTTTGATATGAAGGCAAGGGTGTAAGAGAAGTATCTGCCTTAAACCAGGAATATTATGCTTGAATATTACATTACATGGAGGGAAAAGGTGTTAGAAGAAGATCTGGGTGCTGCACTGATTTTTGTGGGCTGGGAAAGGCCTCCCCCAGCAGACAACCGAGTACCAGTGTCTTACAACAAAATCACAGCCACTGGCAACCCTGGATCTGGCTTAACCCATGATGACATGTCTGCTTGTTGTTTAACTTTACAGCACATCTGTTCCTTTTAATGACATTATCCATCTCCTTAGGCAAACCAGTCACCTTCATGATTATAGGTTTATGCTATTCGAATCAAAGCAAAAAGAAAAAAATACATAATGGCTCATTGCTTTCTAAATCGAATGCTGACTTAAGTTCACAAGTAACTATGATTTACATTAGATTATGTTTTGAATTTATGGTAATTTATTTTTCATAAGCCCAAAAAGTCACAGAATCTCCTTATGTCTGCTGTAATAACCTACTGAATATTATTTAATTACCCATTTGCTATAGGCAGCATTACCAGCATTTGCGGTTAGATCTGAGTGGCTCAGGATGATTATATTCCCTTTCTAGGTCTCCTACTCATTTCTGGGCCTCTCAGTACTACAGCAACCAGCAAATAAAATGAAATATGAAAGAAATCCAGAAAAATATTTATAAAGAAATCAAGTTAGTTGAACTTATCAGGATTGATTGATGAGAAACAACACTAAGAAGGAAACATATGTGGCTCTCCTAGAGAGAAGAAAGGTGGCCCAGTGATGAATACACTCATGTGGGTTCAACACCCTGACTCAGTGACCTTGGACAAGTTATTAGGGCATCATTTAGATGGCAAATTCCTCAGGCCTTACACCCATGTGAGTATTTTGTCTGGGTAAAGAGTCTTTTGAGGCTAAATACAGCTTTTATGAAACTCTCGACCCAAGGACAGTAGTAGAATTTGGGCTGTGTAAAGATGGCATCTTGACTATGTTTCTCACCCCCAAAAAAAGAAAAACAGTGCTTCCCAACCGTCCTTGGCAATGTGAAGGTAACACTATCAGATTTATGTAAAGTCCTTATATATGACAGTATGTGAGTGGGAGCGGGGAGTGAATAGGAAATATAGAATCCCAGAACAGATAGAGAACAATGAAAACCTGGGGAAATATGATTGCTTTTTACCTAGGGACACCTACACCTGAAAAGAGAAAGACTAGTTAGGGCTTAAGTAAGAAGGAGGCCTTGCTGAGAACAGGGTGACATTAACGGCAGCTGGGTGATGATTCAATACAATACAATAATACAATAGCAAATTCTATTAGTTCTCAGATGAGGAAAGAATTATTCTTGTGCCTGATTATAAATACATACAACCATATTGAATTAATGGATACAATCTAAGTGCTTGACTAATCCTAGCTCTTTAATAAGTATAATGAGTTGAATCCCCATATTTTTAAGCTTTTAGAACTGCTTAAATAGTGTGGAAAGCCAATGGATTCCCAGGAACAGAATATAAAAATTGCCAGTATATTGGATAATAAGCAAGAAGAAAACCTTATGCAGGGATTTTGCAGAGGAGAGGAAAAGACCAGGAAATATTTTTACACTCTTCAATTACCTGCATTTGATATTGCTTAAACTCTGTGTGATTTCATGCATAAGTCATTTAATGACCTATTTTCGTTTGCTTTTTGTTTTGGAGGATTTTTCTTTTTCTTTCATAGTAGAATACACAACCTGAACAGCAATAATATAAATATATATTTTGCATGTCTAATGAATATTTTAGGACAAATGTTAACTAGCCAATTTTCATGTATGTTTGAACTGGATTTAACCTAACTAGAAAAACTCAAACAAGCAAAAGTTAATATTGTTTCTACAGTCACTGATGTAACAATAATAGTAGTTGTACACCACCATGCTGAAAATCAACTCCCTTTATGTCCAAACAATAGCATGAATCACAGAATTCTGACCTTGATATACAAATGTGATCATGTAGTAATTATAGCTCTTGTGCTTTCTGTATAAACAGACCGCTTCATCTGGAAATGCTGTAGGGTACTGCTTCATTCTGCGATTTACAGCTAATGACTGAGCAGAAAGATTTTATATCCCAAGAAGTTTTAAAATAAAGCAGGTAGAAAAAATCTCATTTCCTGCAAATGAAAAAATTAAGCTGGTTATTTGAACTACACGGAATCAAGTCATTGCTCTATCTGTATTCTGTGGAAAAGCGTAACTTACAAATTTAAAGACTGTCTTCAAAATCACATTTTGCAAAGGCTATGGAAGCTATTTTCAAGGGATAACTGACATGCTCTTGAACAACTGTGACATGACAGAAAAAGTCTTTCATTTCATGCCAAAATCTGCTGTAGGTTTGTTCTGTTTGTGTCTATGTTGGTATAATCCAAACAGGATGTAACAAACATGTTCTTTGGCTTTGCCCTAATCCATGATTTGGATAACCCTATTAGGATGTGATCTAACAAACTTCAGTGAAGCAAATCCAAGGATATTTGTCTGTGGACAAGTCACCTCAGACTTGATTTTAGTATGTCCTAAGCAATAGGAGCTCCATCCTGACCTCATACATTAGCTGTACGTGTTTTCAGTACTTCCATAAAAATACACCATCAAAATACTAGCATGCTTATAGGCACACGCTAAATCCTGAAAGAAGTAATAATGGAAAAGTCATCACTGAATTACACTAACCAAGGCAGTATACGTATGTATTTGTTAAATAGTCTGGTTTACCCTGGATGTCCATGCATAGCTGTCATTACAAGAGGACTTGAACAGGTTCTTAGGAGTTCCTGTAATTGACTTTTGGGAATCTAAGGGCAAAATGCATTGCATGGTCACTGCCTGGTCTGAGCGCTCAAGGCAGGGAAAGGCAGTACACAGCGAAAACCACAGAGGCTGGCGACCACCAGGACTGGATTTCTTGTCACAACATCTACAACTTGTCTTTCTGTTTCATCTCACTTTGTGCACTGGTACCTACCTTACTGCATGGTCAGATCACTGCATACTGACCGCCTGCTCTGCTCAGGGCTTACAACTGCCCCATTCATTTTCTGCTCATTTTACCTGCGATAATTCTGTTTCCCTTACAAGTCTGATTACAATGTCGAACCCAGCGTAGAGCCCAAGAGTGACCCTGAAAAGCTGACTGACAGCCTCTTGATGATGAGTCCCTATTTGTAATGGTTTCTGAGAAATGTCAATTGCTCTGTTTTTAATCTATTAAATAATTAGTGATGACTTTAGGTAACTCTAATTTCTTAATCAAAATGTTGTTTGGTGCCAGAAGTTCTACCAAAGTTCATAAGTATTACATCAATAATATTGATTTTTTTTTTTCAGGAAAATGTAACACCTCAAAAAATATCAAGATAGCTTTCTTGAAATAAAATATATCTTCCTTGATTCCATCCTGATTGGCATGAATTGCATTACTTTTCTCTGATTCTTTATGAATAGTGCCTGGAATTAGCCATTCCAGTCTTTTACACTGGATTGATGTCAGGCTGAGAGGGTTATTAAGCCTCAGGTCATTCCACTGAACTTTTAAATATATTGGCAAAGTATGAGCTTTCTTCCATTCATTTTGAAATACCCATGTGTTTGGATATGTATGGAAAATCAACTTAAAAATTCAGATGGTTTCTTGGAGAGTATTCTGAGAAATAACAGCTGATTAAAAAAGAATATAGTCTTAGGAGATGGCATTACTGTTAGAATGGAAATTAGTTCTCCACCCTCATCTGATGATATGATCATTATATAATTATGAAATGATCATGATTGATAGGATATTTGGGCTGTGCAAGTGCTATAGAAGAGTTGCACTGGACAGCTTTAGTCTGATTTAAGAATTCATCCTGCAAAACATGATCATTCTAAGACTCAACAGTTTCGTAATATATCAACACTGTTGTTATATGATGTTACAACACATTGCTATAGAGGGCCAGATGGCTTAAGCGTACTTCTTTGGTAATTTTCTGCAGTCTCATTCAAAGGTGAATTTTCTTTAAGACCCAGATATATGACAAAAAGAGATTTGTGTAAGTATTTAGACTGAAGGACTCTCTAGTCTTTGAAGCCTGTCTTTTGTTATTTGTCGAAGGGCTTCAGGATGATGGTATTGTGACTTAAATCTCCTTGTATCCACTTAAGAGTGACCTTTTTATCACTTCCAGCTACATCCATCAGCTGTTTCTTGGGCTCAGGGAAGAATTCTCATTTTGTGGAGGCAGCAGCTAATCGAAGTATCTGCTGCCTGGCTTCAGACCTCTGGAGAGCTTTCACTGATCTCGTCAAGGGTATTTTTTTTATATTTGATGACAAGGCTGCCATCCGCAGTCCAAGATTTTGAGTTACTTACAATCCATTTCTGAAGACTGTGAGGGGCTAATTACACGAGAGTGTTTCCCACCTTCTCTGTAAGGTTGGTCACTGCTTAATTATTTACTCAGTATGTAGTCTATAGCAAAATATCCTGTACACAGTATATGGATAATAGATTAATAATATAATCTGAATGCGACATCAGGTCCTCTTCTCACTGCCCCCACTCATCCTCAATAGCCACTGATTGTGGGCTGAATTCAATATCAACCGTTTGCTGAATGTATTTTTAGGAAGAAGTCATTGTAAAAATCAGAAACTAAACCTGCTGTAGCCATGTTGAAGATCAACTTGTCTCTGCACGAAAAGTCTGGTGCATATGAACTTTCCATGTCCTTCCTACAGCAGCTTTTCTACTCTGTGTCGGCAGCTCTCAAGCAAAGCAAACGGCACACCTCCTGCTTCTAGCCCTCATTGATAAGTCAGGCACTAATAAGGTCTTGTGTTGTCCTTGTGTCTGAACACCTCACAGAAGTTAATGAATATATCTCATATATATTTGTAGGATGACTATATATCCTTATAATCAAAGCCTGGCTTTGTACTTGAGACCGCAGACTGAAGATGAGCACATTGGGCTCTGGCTCGTGGCTTCTGCCATCTGCTCATCTTCAGTCTGATGTCTCAAGTACAGAGCCAAGCTTTGATCACAAGAATGACTCCACGGTGCCTTCTGCCAACCCCTCTTGTCTTGGTACCACTCTGCCCTTAAAAGTGCTGTGTTTTTCATGCCTCCCCCTTTGGCGTGCGCCAAGCAGTACCACTCTACTTAGAAGCCCTGTGAAAATGTCATGTATTTTGGCTGATATAATACTGATAGCCATCCTGTCCCTCAGCAGAGCGCAGAACTATCAAAGCGTCTCTACAGAGTATCCCAAAATACAAGGCACATAGAAACCTCAATACAAGAATACAAAGATGTTCCTAAATATCCTCTTCTTTTGTTCTTCATGTCTGCATCTACCCCTATAGTGAGTCATGCCCAGATCCATAAGCATGCTCTTTGAAATCGTATGTACTATCTATACAGAAAAATTAGACTAACTCAAAGTAAGTGACAGAACAGAGCCTTTAAAACTTGATCCAAACTCAGTCTATGTAAATGGAATTCTTTACATCCACTTTAGTGAGCTCTGACTCAACTTTTAGGCTGTAAAAGTGGGATGTATCTGACAAAGTGTCTTTGCCCGGGCTGTTCATCCCGGGCTCCCTTTATCGTTACTGATGATATGGTCAATATAGACAACTGAAACTAGGTTGCAGCTCACCTCATCCTACAAAAGTAGATGTTTAAAATAGCGATACTAAAGTAGATATAGAATCATAGAATCATAGAATCATTGAGGTTGGAAAAGACCTCTAAGATCATCGAGTCCAACCGTCAACCCAACACCACCAGGCCCACTAAACCATGTCCCTAAGCGCCTCATCTACACGTCTTTTAAAAACCTCCAGGGATGGGGACTCCACCACTTCCCTGGGCAGCCTGTTCCAATGTTTAACCACTCTGTCAGTAAAGAAATTTTTCCTTACATCCAATATCTACAAAGGTCAGATGAATCACAGCCTAAACTGTCTCTTTCATTCTACTGACTAAAAGAGAGAGAGTAGGGTGCTGAGCCCAGAGGTAGACACCTACCCCAAAGATGCTGCATGCCTTAAGTGCATTGTGGCAGGGCCTTCTTATTTCTGCCTGAACCATACCGTGGGCAGATACAAGACTGTACCTCTAATTCTACATTAAAGAAGAGGTGCCAGGAGGAAGAAAACAAATTAAAAAAAAACCTTTAATGGAAATCCCCAGGAAAAAATACCTATTGGTGCACTACCATGGATGCTGACATACTTTCCACTGGCAGTCTAATGGGAAGTTGTAATGATCTTTAGATTTTCTTGGATAGAAGATGTTACACAAATAAAATACAATAAAATTATATGTGTAATATAAGTTTTATACTTTTACCAAGAGAAGAATGATGCAGCTGAAAAATAACCTTTTTTTTTCAGTTTCATTTGTATCAGTTTCCTGATCAAGCTCACATGATGGTACTTGGACTACCTTTCTGGGTGACAGCATGAATTTATACCGAGACAGAAGTAATCAAATCACGCAGTTTTGAATAAGGTGGAAAGAATTTGAGACTGAATGTCTCCAGGTCCTGGTGGTAGTTAAAAATACTGAATAACTCACACATTACACTGTCTAAACATCTCCTATTATTTAGTAAATCACTTCACAAAGAAATGAATTTTACCAATGTATTAATTAGTTAAACTGGCTAATAAGTGGCTAATATCTCAGCAAGTGACAGTGAGACGACTATTTTGGATGCGCTCAGATGTGGTTGGTTCACTTTATAGAAAGTAGAGATGTACATGGTGGGAATCTTGAGGTTTTTTTCTGCCCTTCTGCAGCTGTGGAGCTGAGCTGCCTGCTCAGTGAATACTTGCCAAGTGCCAGTGTTAAAAAAAGGGAAGAAAAAAAAGAAAGAGAAAGACAACTGTTTCAAGGGGCAATTATCTAAATGAGCTGGAGAAACCTGGGATGACTAAGCCCCGAATCTCTGGAGAATTTGTTCTGAGCACTTCGATGAATTTTAAAATGGTATTGCATTCTGGATTTTAATAACGTAGCCTTGCTCTTCTTCTTCTGGCTCTAGGCAACTGTTGTTAAGTCCATTTTTTGCAAAAGCCTAAGGAAACTGAGTTAATAAAGCAAAGTCACTAAACCCACTGCTGCAGAGCTGCCAGGTGCCTGAGAGCAGGCGAGGAGGCAGGTGTGTGCATTACCTTCAGCATCACGCCTACCGAGGTGGGCCTTTTTATCTGTCATGTTAGGGGTCTGTTTCACTTTCAGTTCAGCAAATGAAGTTAATTAAAGGGGGAAAAAGTTTCAGTATCTCTAGCACGATCAGTGGTAATTTATGCAGCTTTGGTTTCCTTCCTCTGATAATTCATGAACTGAGTCTGGATCTTGACAAAACAAGAGACATCTCTCATTAAAAAACCCACCAACACCAACGGGAAACGACAGTCCCCGTCACTGGTTTACAGTTTTAAGTTGGTTTCTTCAGTGAACAATGCTAGAAGCGCAAATGTTTTGCTGCTTGAGGTGGGAGTCACAAGCAAATCTGGCACTGAAACACCAAGCCAAGTGTAGGTTTTGGGTGCCTTAGTCCCTGGGAAAATTCAAAAGCCCGAGTCAGCTGCCCATATGTCTCTTTAGCCAATGACTGGAGGGCTGGACACTTAAAAGTGGGTTCACAGAAGAAGACACAGTAAGGAGGCACCTAAATGACCTAACAAGGAACACGAGAGGTGCAACTGGGCTTTGATCGCAGCCTTCGAGAATTCAGGGGTATCTGTCTCTGTAGCAGACCTGTATTCATGAATGTGCTCCTGGAGGTGGGAACTAAAGTCAGCCCTTCGTATCTTGTAAAAATGCGATGATCCCTGTAGCACTTGAGCGGTTAATGGCGTTGTGTGTTGGGGAGGCTCCATGTTCAGTTCCCTCCTCTGCCTGAGTGGGACCAGGACTTCCAGCCAACACCTGTCCTCTCCTGTAGGCCCCTAAGACCGCTCTGCAAGGCCTAGAAATTGTTAGTAGTTACAAAACAATCAAATTAAATCTTCCTTTGTGAAAAACAAAACCAAAACCATAGAGCACTGTGAATCTAACTCAGATTTCTTTCCAGGGAACATCTGATCCAATTTAATTCAGTAAGTCCCATTCCAGTCATTAATCTCCAGCGAAATTTTGTTTTTTATTTTATTGCACATTATGATTTACTGCACAGCTCTCTGTTCATTATTACTTAGAGAAGCAGTTGCTCAGATCCTCTGATGACCTGATCAGGAAAATACTGTGCAGATGTGAACAGAAGTAAGACTATTACTCTAAGAGAACTCTTCCCCAATTAAAAATAGTGTCTGTGAGGGAAATTATGATCTTGCAAATAGTTTCTGCTTCTAAGAAAGACTACATTAACAGCACAAATGAGGCCAGGTTTCCTTACATCAGGTCTACTGTTTGCTGCAAAAACAGTGCAGTAACTGACACAATTAACATTGCACAAATATCCTGGGAGGGCTTAAAAATGCTGAAATCCCACATATGTATCCTTCAGTACTTAGAAGAACCTGATCTGCCCAGTACATTCCAGAATGAACCTATTTCCTTTTAGGGGAAACAAATATCTTATTTGTTTTTGTCATGCACAGGAAAGGACAAAGCAGAAACATTTTCTTGTGATAACTACTGTCGAAACCAGAGGGTGTTGCCAGCGTTCACACAGGTGCTGCCTGGTCACTGTGGTCCTTCCTCCTCCCTTGCACTCTATCTGTGGGAACCAAAGCAAAGCCCCCTGCAGTTTGCATCTGGAGCAAGAGCGGGATGAGACTGTTCATGGTGTTCATGACCACCACTCATCTCCTGCTAAACCTGGTAAACTAATAGATGTTGCAGATGGCTGGAGGTGCTAAGGAGCAAAAGCACTAAGCGGTCCTTTCTGGGGATCTGAGTTTCTTTCCCATCTAAGTTCACATTCTGGAGGGAGCCTGGTGTCTTTCTCCAAGACGCAAATTGACTTGTCTTCAACAGTCTGGCCCAGATGATGATTTCTATTTAGAAAGGCCCTTGAATTATAAAAACAAATGTTCCACAGCACAGGACTGAGATACATTGTCTTGCACTGGGAAACTCAAGAGGAAGTACTGAACTCTTGTCTACCGAAACCTTAATTAGTGGACTGAAATAACTGACCTCACTTTCAAAAGGACATTGAAATAATTTATCCAGGACTTTGGTATGAGCTGAGGCTCTGAATTTTAGGCAACGAGCTTTTGAAAATTACTGATTTAAGCTTTTATCTACAATGGCCAGCTTTAGCAAACAGGGTCGTCTCCTGGTATTGCTTGTCTAAGCAAAACGTTGCCACTATACTAGCAGCCAGGACTAGTACGCAAGCAATACTGTTGTCAGGATATTATTATCTCCGGGAAACGCTTTTCGCATTAACATGGTGGTTTAATGGCCTGTGATATTGCAAGAAGGTATTTCTTCCAAGGAGAGAATTTAAGTACTGTGATAAATAACAACAGGTGTCTTTCACCTAACTGTTATTGCTCCTAAAGCCACACTGGCACATGCAGGTTTGCATGAGCACCAAGAGGACTTGGGAGAGCTGAAACCCCACACGGGCAGCCTGAAGGGCAAATGCCTGTGGAAGCTTTTCCCCCAGGTTGTGGTGAGCACAATGCTGCACTCCTGTGGAAATTCTCTTTTTGTCTCACAATAGTTGTGGCTTTTCCCTTGGGGAGGAGGTAGTCAGAGGTTACAAACAGTGTTTTTTTCTTCTAACCATCTGCCTGTTTTAACAAAATGTGTGGGAGCACTTGAGACCTCCGTTCTTCCATCTGTCTTGGTTGAGGGGGGTTCAAAGTCTTGGGGGGACACGTGCACACATGGTGCAATTGCCTCAGCCTCATTTGTAGAAACCAGGCTACAAATATTGCAGACGTCTCAGTAACACGTTATTTAAACTCCACTTAAATGATCTAAATTGCCATGATACAAGTTCTTTTTTTCTCCCAGGATGTAAATCACGACACAAATAAGATTCCCTTAAATGATAAGGTGTCCTTCAGCATCCAGCATAATGAAAAAGTGTTGTCTAACACTCCTTGTTTTCCTTAGGGTCAGGCTAAACCTGGTCTCATTCGTTGGGGTCATGTCCCCTCTTGTGCCCGATCTGCCTAACGGTGCAAATCTATTGTAGGAGTAAGTCTAACTGTCTTGCTCAAGTCGTAACGGTTGGAGGACTTGGCTTAGGAAACTGCTGATATGACTCACAGGACATGGGCCTATTGCAGATCCCAGCCTTGAGAAGGAGCTGCTTAGGCCCTTCTGACTGTTTGGGAAGTGAAACAGTCTTAAAATGGGCAGAATTAGTGTTAGAAATGATCCTTGGGGCAAGGAGGTTTCTGGCTGAAGAGGAACCTTATGGCCAGGCTGTTTTTTACGCTTGAAGGCAACGGAAGGGACAAAGCATAAGAGTTTATGATATACCATGTGCATACATGTATATACCACCCTATAGGGGGGACTGCATAATTACTGTTCTGAGCTTCCTAGGAACTCTGGGAAGAAAAACATAAATCTAAACAGTCAAGCAATTTCTCTAATTCAGACCAGGTGCCAGGTAGGCTGTCGTATGGGTCCAGCATACAGGAGCAAAACATGACTTACAATCACCTTTTTATCCTTGTTCCTGCTGCTACTGACGCCCTTTAAGTCTAATATTCTCAATGGTACGGAAATTTGTTTCAACTGAGCCAAATCCCATTTGTCTGTCTAGGTGGTGAGAACAAATACCAGCTGTAGATCATCTTGGGTCAGTAGATTTTTAACCCTATCCCGGTCAACACGTGACCATGATAGCGCCTTCTCAACCACAACTTCATAAACAAAGAAAAAAAAAAAGATAAAGTTTAAATGACCTGTGGGATCTGGGATTCTGGCTAAGACCTGTCTTACCATTCATTAAATCTGGAGTCAGATTGTGACATTGATCTAGGACAAGTGCAAGATCAGAATTATACCTTGGTGGTTGATAATAATTTAAAAGCTTTACATTTAATGTAGAATTATGGTACCCATTAGTTTTAATAAAATATCTTCAGAAATTATTCTACCAAGGTAGAGATCCTCTCTGTTCATGAATATAGATAACTACTGAATTGTAGGAATTTCGGATCCTGACAAGCTCTGCTAAGCACTCAGCTACTAATTATGAACAGGAATAAAAAGACAACTACTGAAATAACTATTAAATGATATGCAACTACAACCTGCCTCTGATCAGATGGATAGAGCAAGTATCCCACATCGGCAGAGAATTCAGTCTTACACATTTTATAAGAAATAAGCCATTAGGTAAATGATTACATCAGTAAGCATATTAATTTTGGTTGCTACTGAACTGCTTGGATTTGAATGCAGAAGGAAAGTAGCAATATAGTTTGACAATAAATTAGATAAAATAAACATATGAGTTCCATGGTGTCAGCATAGATTTTATTTACCCACAAATAAATCTGGAATATTTCCACTAAATTCAGTTTGTAGCGCTACTATAAATCAGGTAGGAGACTAGGATTGGACCCTCACTGTCAGTAATGATTTAATAGCTGTAAATTCAGGACAAAATTCCTTCCATGAATTTGTCTACCCATTTTTGTCTACCAATTTGTTGTACCCATGTAAGCGTTTTTTTTAATGGATGCTTAAAATGTCTATTAGTATAAGTAGAAAAAAGCCTACAAATCCATGTTGCAAATATCTGCAGACAAATACATCCTAAGTATGAGCTCTGTCTCAGAAAGTCCTCCAGCTGAGATCCTGGAAAGCTGGGACCATAAACTGGGAAAATACCACTACATGTCATCCCCGTTGCAGATCCTCCCAGGACCCTGGGGCATAGCTCGGTTTCTAGCTGCAATCCCACTCCATCCCCGTGCCAGAAGGCCACAGTTCCAGCCGCTGTAACCGAGAGAGAAGACTTGGCAAGGCCTTATTTGCCCTTTCTCCCAAGCAGGTTGAATTTTCAACCTTAACGCCACACTCTGAAAGCCATTTGCTTTCCTAGATCAGGGGCCATTTTGGTGATTGTACAGATATGGCATTTTTACCTGATGAATTACAAATGAGGCTTGCAGCTGGGCGAGGAAGATTAATTGCACTATTTTATGTGCAATGTGTTAAGGAACACTTAGGAGCATGTCTGTTTGTAGCCTAGCTCTCCTAATCACAGACTGAGGATGCACTGGAAATGGATGGAAATTAAAAGCCCGTGACCTTTGAGAGTCACAAACCCCTTGCAGAATGTCTCACAGGCATCTCCTCCCATGGGGAAACGTTGCAATCTTCAGTTTTGTTGGTTTCTTTAAGCTCCAAATTCTTTAAAACTAGATGTTACTATAGCCCCGTGGCTCTGTGATGACGAGCGCTGTGGCACCCTGCAGGTGTTGGGATCTTTACCCCCACAAGCACAACTGCTCACCTCTCGTTCGCACATATCCTCCCTCCAGCCTTTCCTCCCTGCCCGACAAATTCAGGTTTTGAGGGATGGAAGAGCTTGATTGGGGCATTTTACCACCCCAAGCGGGGTTGCTCCTTACCGTCCCCCCCCGGAGCCTGGCTCTCCAGCCCCACGCCATGTGCCTTTCACCGCTTCCCCTGGGGATCGCCTGACGATCTCAGGTGCGCTCGGCTTCACAGCAAAGCTTCTCCAATTTGTTTGTTATTTTTGCTCCAGCTTTATTTATGAAAGCTGTGTGCCGAAATGCCCTTCCCCTCATCACCACCCCTTTTCTCTCTGTTTCGTTTCCTGCCGGGTGTTTCACCCTGACACACCAAAGACACGAAACAGGAGGTGGGGAACATCTGGCCCTGGCTGCAGAGCATCGGCAAGAAGAGAAGCTCCTAGAGATAAAATCAGGTTTTTTTCCCTCTTTGCGGGACCTTGCTGTGGGATGTTCAGGGCTTCCTGCCGCAGCCCCCGGGGCGGCCAGCAGCCCCCGGCCAGGGCTCCACTCTCCCTAACGCAATTACAATCTGCAAACGTTTAAAGGCAGTTTCTTTTGAGTTAGCCACATGCTTCAAATTGTTATGTGGTTAACCGCTGAGAACAAACCCCCACACAAATACCTACGGATCAACTTGCTCGAGCCAGGATGGTAGCGGTGGGGGCAGAAGGGGAGGGAGGAGGCTTCCTCATTTTGCTCTTGATGAAAAGAAAGTAGAGTTTTCTTTCGACTTTTCCAAACTGCTAGCAGCCGCCGCATCGCGGTGCGCGCTGGTTGTTGCCGTTTGCACAATTGTTCGCGTTCACCGCTGATGAAAAGAGCTTTGTTTGACAGCCGTGGCCATGTACACCATGGGCCAAGCCCTCCACTGGTGTAAATCAGCTTGTCTGGTGAATGGGAACTGAAAACGTGACCTCCTCTCCATGGGTGCCGTGCAAACACCGAGCCGGCGGAAGACTTCTGTGCTTTGACATTGCCCTATCCCATGTCCCTTAACTCTTATAAAAGCCGAATACTTTTCTGCTGACTCACAGAGGCAGATGGATTTTGTTAACTCCAGCCGAGATGGAGCAGGATACACGAAAAGCATCACTGCCTCTCAGGGGGGCTGAACCTGGCTTTGGGATTCAGGGGGGACCGTGCGAGGAGCTTCACATCACGCCCTGTTCAGCATGGATGGAGCTTGGCTTGTGGGTACCACATGGGAGGAGAGCGATACATGGTCCAGGCTGAGCCCTGCTGCTAATCAGTGTCTGAAATAATGAACCATACTGTCGTTCCCTCCCCCACCTCGTGCCCTCTCTCTGAAGCACTGCAGCTCCCCAGAGCCCAAGAGAGAGACTAGAGCCAAGAGCAATGAAAAAACAAACACCCCAAAACAAGCACAGAGCTCAAAAACCCTCAGTAATTCCATTGCCTCTACTTAAATCTTCTTAAATTACGGAGTTTTTTAGGAAAGTAAATTAACTTCCCTTTGCTGACATTTCCTTGTATTTTTGAGGACTATGAAGGTGCTGAGGAGCAAATTGTCTTACAAACCCAGTCCTACATGGGCTCAGTTTCCAAACATGATTGGCATAGCTGTTCATGTAGTACTCATGAGAATGGAAATACAGATAATTATTTTGCCATGGATCAACTTTAAGATCCATCTTAAGTTTATTTTCATTCATAAAATGGCAGATTAAAGACTCTACAAGGTGGCTAGAAGAGTCTTGAGGGAAAAGCTGCAATCCAAATGTGACCCGCTTTGCTCAGGTATGAAACAAAATTGCATTCTTTGCTTTTTGGGGAAAACAGCATGAAAAGGAGGGGTTAAAAGCTTTGGGTGTGGGGAACAGTTTCAGTGAAAACGGTTTAGTTTCTCTGGTCCATTTATCATCTGAGCAGAGAAATATCACTGTCCGTATGAAGTTAGCTCTGCAGGACTCTATGCCTGTCAAAACTGTTTATCCATACTTGCCAACAACAGCAAGAAAGGCAGGAGGACTGGCAATCATGATGGTGAATGAGTTGGACACATGGAGTGAGGGTGCATGAGTTGAACCTCCTCACTGATGCAGAAAGGGAAAAAGAAGGAGGGAAAGAACATTAAAGAATGAAGTGTCTAATCTTAGAGAGTTTAGTGGTGAAGTTGGTTACCAAAAAAAATTACCTTTTGCAGAATTTCTTCATGGGCAACTGAGTAGATAGGTCTTAGTGGCCACGCTGCTGCAGGTACAGCAGTGAATGCCAGCAGAAACAGCTACTGGGGGATATTGGCACATTAACATTATTAGCCATGGGTAGCTGAGTTGGGAATATTGCACTTAGATAATTCAAAACGAATGTGATAATCACTTATTAAGGAACTATTTAGTGCTTGGTATAGTTATATGAAGGGGTATAAAAAACTCCCACAGTCTAAATCAAACAGAACCTTAAACCTATGTGAGGGCTAGCAGGACAAAAAAGAAAAAAAAAAATAGGGGGCGGGGGGAGGGAAGAGAATTCAGGTTTATAAAAAGAAACACGTACACAATGAGCTGAAGGTTGTGCTTCTGCACTTCCTGGTCTGGGTGTGAGCAGAAGAGGAAATACCAAAATACCACCAGAAAAACTATTCCCACAGCATTTCCAACCTGACTGAGACCAGAAATTTCTGACAGTCCTGCAAAAAAGGGGGGAAAAAACCCCACAACCGACGCAGTCCCAAGCCTCGTGCTCATTGGAAAGCCAATGAAATGTCCAGAGCTAGGAGATTTGGGTAGACCTAGACAAGTCTTCGTATTTCCCCTGAGTCCTCATCTGTACTCTGTATTTTCTGTGGTTCACTGATTGTTGGTGACATTTTGACTCTTCTGCCAGCTGTGAGAAGAACACATTTCTGCTATAGCCAGTTTAATCGCATCTGTGACCACAGACCACCAAATTGCACGTTAACTGCAAGGCAGGGCACCACGGTCTGGTCTAACTCAGGTGAGGGGTTCCTTGTCCTCCCTTTCATTTTTTGCGGGTCAATGCCCTACAATGAGAATACAAACCTATGTACACAGCAAGAACCAACATTTCAATGCATAAAATACCATCTGTTTCAGTGTTGCTCCATGTTAATAATCAAAACTGAATTCCTGAAAGCTTGCAGGCAGAAAAGACATGAGTTTGGTCTGGCTGGTCTCACACAAACCTTCCACTGATACCAAAGAAAACCTTGAAGAAGAGCAGCAGGATCACATTCAAAGGGTTGTGCAGAAAGCCGGCACACCAGGAAATTAGTTTAAAACTTCAGATTTGGAAGCTCTGCAAAGAATTTGGAAAATGGCTCTTTCCCTTTATTGGTATAAAAAAGGAAAGTATTCTGTCCTGCTAAACCCCAGGAATTTAAATGTTAAAGTCTCTTGACTGTTGTGCAGTATTATATACTGGGATTCAGGACATTTTCAATAGTCTAATGAAAATCAGGGCGAAAGTAAAATTACTATAGAAAGCTGTTTTCCCTATAGATGTTTCCTAACATCTAAGCAATTTCTGAATCAAGCTTTTCCCCCTAAAATTAGAGAACCGAATCCCTGGAGCAGCTCCAAGGAGTAGCTCAGGAATGTTCAGCGCAACCACAGCCTCCAGCTATGGGGCAGAAGAAAAGTTGCAACAGTGGTGATGCTTTATCTTCCACATCTTACTCCAACAACACTTCCATGGGTGCCAGCAATGAAATCTGCTTCAAAGAGGTCTGAAAAGAAGACTTCTTCTTTTCAAATGCTGAGTCACTGATTTTGAGACTGGTCAACTTGTTGCATTTGTGACTGCAGTTTAACTAAAACCACCTAAGGCCAATAATGCTGTCATGGACTCTCACATCCAAAAATGAAGCTAAAACCTTAGCTAAGCCTCATGTCTGAATGCAGCTTTCCAGTTCATTCAGAGCAGCATAGCACTCAGCATTTTCCCTCCAACAACAGAAAGCCCCTTTCTGGCCTCCCAGAACATTGCTGCATGAAGTAAGTTTCACTCCTACTGCAAACTTATTTAAGAGACAATAGGAGAAATAGTTGGCACATGGATTCTTCTTAAAACTTAAATCTAGATCAACAATAAAACATAAAAGGCAAAGGAAACATGCAAAGACACTCAGAAAATTCTCATTTTTCTTTGAAGATTAATATTCGCTGAGATTGAGACGTTGCAATTTACTCAATGTGGGCCCCATTCTGCAAGTCTTTTCTTACATGAGCTCTTTTTAAAGCCACTGAGGTTGTTTATGTGAGTAAAAGTTACTTACATGAGTAAGGACTCACAGAATCTGGCCTTATACATTTTGCTACAGTAACGTTTACCTAGACATTATCTGGGCTGTAGAGCAGCGTGTATTTTTAGGAATTAAAAATGGACTTCAGTTGGTTTTTTTGGAAAAAGTTCTGACTTCAGCTTCACCCATCTGCTTTTTGCAGTTTGCTCAGCAGCCACATTGAATGGACGCGCTCAGCCTTTGTCCCTGCCTCAGAGCTGCTCGCTACCAACCACGCTCAGCCCCAACGCGCTGTAACTCACCAGGACGCGTGCAGTCTGAATTCCCATTCCAGATTTGGTCCTCAAACCTAAGGCCATTATTCCATCTCAGGCTAAAACATATTCTCCCATGGGCAGCTGAAAAAGAGCATGTTTCTTCAGGTTTTCTTGCCACAAAAAGATAAAATAGAGTGAAATAAAATAATAAAAAAGGAAATCCAATGTACGGCAATCCCCAGAGTTCTGGAGTCTAAGAGTGTTGATCTGCATCCATAAATGTCCTGACCGGTGAGGAGACACAGGCACTACAACTGGAAAGAGAGCAGGAAGGAAAACCTACCATGTGAGCAAAGTAAAAAAAAAAAAGAAGGGGGGGGGGGGAGAGAGAGAGAGAAAAAGGTCTGCTCAGTGGACAGCACTTGGGCTGATAGCAGGGATTTCAGGAAATCCAAACACTCAGACAGGAAATCTGAACACTGGATAAACATGCCATAATCTCCACAGATACAGTTAACGTGCTGCGTCTCCCGTTAACCCTTAGCCTGCCCATGGCTGAGGCTGAAATCAGATATGCAACGCCTGGAAACACAAGCTTCCCCGGGGGGCTCCGAAGTCTGAGCGCTCGAAAGTCTGAGCAGCAGCCCTGCGTTCAACCCTGCCTTCTCCTTCGCTGCTCTGGCGAGGGTATTTTCCTCACTTTATTTCTACATAGTGGTGCTTTAGTTAAAACGTGTATGATTTTCCTCCTCTGAGAAGGAGATGATATTGCACCCTGAGCCCTGCAACAGCAGGGCAACCTGCCTGAACGCCTGTGTGCCACCAGCCATGGCTACCTGGTAGTCCTGAATTAGTTTTACCTGTTTTTTTCCCCTCTCTTTTGCTGTAACATAAGATTTATATGGCTGTCTGTGAGATACTTGCAGGGTACCAGTGATGATTTACTGCAGGGCTGGTGTAGCAGGGTTGCGGGGGGCACCTTAGAAATTAGAGGGAGAGCGGTCTTAAAGGAACAGGGGAGTCTGAAAACTCCCTTTATGCCATTTTGTCAAGGAATTGAGGATCAAACTCTGCAGTCCTTAGTAAAGATGAAGCCTGTTTGGTTGCTTGTTTCCAGAATATAGGCTTTGCTCTTTGTGTCTTCTGGTTCACTCCCCAACATTAACAACATAACTGTTTTTTTTCTTTGAGGCTTCTTAATTGATTTCTTTTATATCTGCTGTGGTTAAACTATTAATGTAAAACTCTTAGCTAGCTACAACAGTAAGAAGAAGCAATAATATTTCATAGAGCTGACCCATCGCTCCCACAGATGTAATTAAAAAAGTGACGTTCACGTGAGAGTTGTCCGACTGAAATCCATAGCACTACGAGCACACACACACAGAGAACTAAGCCTCTGTGTGTTTGCAGGGTGGGGACTTCACTGTGTTTTCTGTAGGAGGACAGTTGCGGGCTTCACTGTTTTTCAGAGGTCACTGATTCCTAAGGCGAGGGCCCGCTTCCAAAAATGCTTCTTCTCTCTTAAAATTGACTTTTTGGGACAGTCCTGCCTATATAGCCTGTTGGAAAGAAAATGCCACATCTTCAGATTTTCCGGTTCTCCTAGGACTTCATAGCAATAAAAAAATGATAAAAATTAGTACCTTGAATTTCACTTTGCCATTTGCTGGTGGAAGTAATTAGACGCAGAGGTGATATCCACTGACTGGTGCCCTTGCTTAAGGCATTGGCAATTAACTCATCTGAAATAGCCTTAATGTAAGTCCCACATGCAATATTAACCTGTATCATTATATTAGGGTACCCACCAGGAACAAAATAGAAGCATTATAGGAAAAGGCTTCCTTCAGCACCTCCTACTACTTACGGTGTGTTTCTGCTTATTGTTTCAAAGGCTGAAGCTCTGGCAAACTGCCATCGGTTACAGCATTCCCTCGAAGTGGCGAGGCTTGGAAATCACGCCTGGTCTACTGAGATAGGTTGTGTTGGCCAAGTGACGCTGTGGGGAGCCTGGCAGCAGAGTTGGGGTGGAAAATGGGGCTTTTGGGGCATCCCTGCCTCAGGAAATCTCCTCTGGTCTCCAGCCCAGTTCTGAGTCAGGAAACATCTTTCAAGTTGGGTCCTCGTGTTCTGAGTCATTCTCCTACTACTTTCTAGGATGCATGAGGCCAATGATGGAGGTTGGTCCCTACAAGCGTGGCTGGAGCGCTGGCGGCAGCATCTGCACAAATAGCTGGTAGAACAAAGGCTTGGCTTTAGAGGCATGAAGTCATTCCCCTTGCCTAGCACGTGCTATATGAAACAAGTACCAAATGGTTGCTTGATGATGTCAGGAGGGAACTGGTGGAAAAACAGGGAAAAATTAAAACATGTCAGGGTTGGACTTTTTTTTTCTTCTTGTTCCATGTGTTTTGCCAGTGAGCTATTTCAGTTATTCACTTTTTTCCATAGAAGTTCTTCTGTTGTCACGGCTTTTTTCACCTTCCCTTTTCTTGTATTTTCCCCTTAGTGCAACTCTTTCCAGTAGCAAAAGGAAAGCAAAAAGAGGAAAAGAATAAAGCGCAGCCTTTGCTTTTCAGTATAACTGGAAAAAGAGAAAATATTCATAAACCCTCAAAATATGCATTTTGAAAAAAATGCCTTTTAAGATTGAGAGACTTTTCATTTGAAAACATTCAAGCAGCTCTAGAAAAAAAGGAGCTGGGGGAAGTGGGATATAATTTATTACCACTAACATCTGCTGTAAATCAGTTAGAGGTAGGCAAACGTTCCCTGCCAGGGCACAGTTAGGTCAAGGTGAGAGGGGATAAAGCAATAATTAAAAAGACCAGCATCCTCCAGCTAGCTTCAATAGGCTGTAAGCAGAAGAGCAAGTGCTTGCTGCAAAACTGCTTTTTGTCTAGAAAAATTTCAAAGGGGGAGAAAAAAATTCGTTGGTATGTTCAATGGAAAACTATCAGTTTATAAAACAGCTCCAACAATTTCCCTACAGAACTACAAAAAGTATTATACTTTTCTGTTTTTCTAGTTATAAAAAAAAAGTTGACAAAAGGTTGTGCTTATTGTGAAAGTTTCATTTGTTGAGATATTTCTGCTGAAATTCTCTATGGAAAGGTGTTATTGTCAGTCTTTGTAAAAGGGAGAACAGGGACAGCATGGGAGGTAGAATAACAAAGCTGACAAAAATAAACCATACAGAAACATTCAGCATAAACAGGGTAGAGACAAAACTTCAAACTCAGGCCAGCAGACTTACGAGGCTAAAAAGTGGATAAAGATTCCTGAAAGGGTACGGCAGCTGCAAAAAATCCACCACCACCTGAGAAAAAAAGCCAATGGCCTTACTTAATACAGATGTGAAGATCCTTGCTTTTAAATTGGAAAAAACCCCTCCACCACATCCACCCTTGATATACCCACAGCAGCTGAGCTTTCTGCTCACTTCCTCCATATCCCCAGGATGTAACTTTCTGTAGTCCTAGAGCTGATAATGAAATTCTCGCTTCTTCCACAAAGAACTGTATAGCTACTGAATTAACACAAATCAGTTCATTAAAGATTAAAAGGGTTTAGCTATGTATGTGAAAGATAAAGCACATGGAATTATAATTGAGATTGTGAACAAAATACTTGTGAAAGAGTTATCATTAACCTACGAGGCCCCGAGCTCTGTTATTTTTCATGCTTCAATGACAAGCCTTATCATTATAAATAGTTAGGAATTTTTTTTTCCCAGTATAGATTTGAAACAAAGATCAGTTCTTTAATTTTCACCACCCTACTTACTGGATTTGGTGAAGACTTCAACACAATAATTAAAACATTTGGAGAAAAAAAAATCGCAAGTCCCAGTTTTATCATTCTTCACCCTTCAGTCACCCTGAGGCTTTACACCCTTGAAAAAAATGACTTAATATATTCACGTGAAGCTAATTTACTTTCCCTTTAGAGTGTGGCCAGCCCTGTGTGCTCAGCAATCCCAGACCTCTCAGTAGCTACCAGAAACTGGATGCCAGAGAAATACTGCGACACGCTTAAACAAAGTTCCCCATTCACACTGTGACTGTCTGGATTTACAACAACATATGCTAAAACTTAGCAAACATTAGAGAAAATGAGTAGAAAACACTAACCAAAAGGATTTCATAACCAGTGACACAACTTACCATAAGCTATAAACACTGTTTTTCTCACACGACTTCAGTAATTAACTGGTTTAGAGACTTCTTGCGGCACTAAAAAACATATCTCTTCGTGCCCTGGCTTTCAATTTTGACATGTTTGCTTGGAGATCCCTGCCAATTTTATTACTAGTCCGCTCCTTCCTAAATGAGCAGTCAAGGAGGTTTACTTTTGAGATCAGCATCCCTGCTGGCAATGTTGCATTAGGAAAAGCACCGAGCCCCCCTCATCCAGCAGCAAACCATGTCCTCTTACATTACACAAGAAACATTGCCACTTTCCCCACTGTTCATTCAGTGAAATACAGCAGAAGCTGTGTTCTAACAGATTTAACAACATGTTTGTATGTTTATTAAGCAAATAGCACCTCTTGATGTTACGAAAAAGTCCGGGCATTAGAAACTGCCTTGACAAGAAGCGCTTGACCCTTGGTGGTAACTACAGGCTGTACCAATGCGCAGGAGGCTGTGCACATTTCATTTTCAGCTGGTTTTATGTTTTCATAGTTTTTTTTTTTTAATAGGAAAAAAACCACCAAAGCATTTCCTTTTTTGCCTCTCCTTTTCGTTCATCCTTCCTTGTTGCAATGGCAAAAAAGGGGGAATTTTTTCTTAGTTCTCTTTTTCTCCCCTAATTTTGTTTTTCTGAGGTGGCATGTGAAAAGAGGAAACCAAAGACATGTCCAAACAATTTTTTCTAACCAGCTCTGCTCAAAATATGCAGTATAGCTATATAATCAGTAGAAGGCACTAAGGAAAACAGCTATCACCTAAAGACAACCCCATGGTGTGAGGGTAGCTGCTGGCTCCATCATTTGCCAGAGATATGTGGATACTCCAGATAACATTCAGAGACAACTGTAAGTTGAATTATACACCACAAACATCAGTAGTAATGAAATGCTGCTGCGTGAGGAAAAGGATGAAATTTTAATTTCTGAGTGTCACTTTGCATCATTCTCTATAGGTTTTCAGGCCATCAGCTGTGCTGAAAGGGCCAGGTTGGGAGGACACCTTGGACATGCTGTGAGTGTCACACCAGGCTTGTTCTCCCTTTGCCACCAAAGTCTTCCTCAGCTTCCTTTCTAAAAACGGGTGAAAAAGATGCCTCCTCAGTGTGTTGTAATTGGTTTGTTGCAGAAAATGTAAATGACAAACACAACACGTGAATTCCAGACATTAATAAACACTATGACAAACCCCCAGATGATCACCAGATTGGTTTAGCAATTATGGGATTTTTTAAAAAAAAG
The DNA here is from genome assembly GCF_965638725.1 of Aptenodytes patagonicus. Lineage (NCBI taxonomy): Eukaryota > Metazoa > Chordata > Aves > Sphenisciformes > Spheniscidae > Aptenodytes > Aptenodytes patagonicus. Next base: position 9,816,595 of record NC_134950.1, on the reverse strand, counting down.
AAATGTAAGCTTCTCATGATCTGAGTCTTTGGAAGTCATATGAGCAATAATTTTAAGCATTTTTTACAAATGAAGACTAGAAGCATACATAAAAATCAGTGCTAAAATTCTTGTCAATCCCTTATCACCAGGAGTTGAACATTTAAAAGTATGGATGGGTGCCATGAGACTTGTCATAGATGTTTGAGAGTCAACACTGCTATAAATGCTGCAAACTTCATCTGCTATAAGCACTGTATATTTCTATGCAGCATAGACTGTATACAAGAGCTATTAGCCCAGGGAGCTTTAGTGGGGTCTGGAAAATGAAAAGCCACAGGAAAAAAAAAAGATATTTCTAATTCCAGTTACAGCTTTTGGAAATAAGTGATGACCATCGTGGCAACATGTCTACAACAAGGAAGATAAACTCAAAGCCAAATCTTTCCCCACGACTGTAATCCTTCAGGTCTTTAGATTTTTATCTGTATGCATACGTGTGTGTGGTCAAAATCCAAACCCTCAAATGCTGATGAGGAAACAGGGCTGAGAAACAAAGCAGCAGGGTAAAATACAAGCCTGACCTGTTATGGCCCTGAAGTGTGTAAATGAAAATGAGGTGGCCCAGCAGCAGGGTGGGACTGCTGCAGGAATATGGGACTTTTGCAAGGAGAAGCCAGGATGATAAGGAGAAAATGGTGTGGTTGCCTCTGTTAGATCCGATGAGTCAGAGAGTGCTGTATCCTGTACTCAGAAGGGCTGCAGCTCCTGTCCTCTGCTATCTAAGCACTGGGGACCATCACCAGAGAGGTCTGACGGCTCTTGGGGAGAAGAACATAATGACTAGAGAAGAGACTCGTTACTGTCACAGAAAGACTGCAGCACTTCCCTGAAGGAGGAAAGTGCTCTGCAGATGTCTCATTTCCATTTTTCTCCCCATCGTATCACTGTTCTGGCTGCTTATGCTCTGGTTATAGGCTTCTCCTTGGGAGAGGCTCCTTTGGCTCTTCTGCGGGAGGTGGTGGCCGCCTTCATCCCACTCTCACTTGCTGCAAGTCCCTCCGCAAGTGCTCGCTGGCTGCAGTGCTTATCCTGGCTTAGTGAGGCTATCTCACTTGCGCTCTGCTGTGTTATCGTTAGAGGTTTCAAATGCTGCAGTGCATTATGCTGACCACACATCTGTTTTAGGGCTACACACCACATCCATGGAGGAGGGTCATACAACACCAAACATGAATTAAGCCTCCTGCTGAATGACTTTTTTTGGGGTAAACATCTTGCTTTCCTACCTTTTAATTGCAACACACACTGCCCCACTACCTTTGCGCTTCAGGAGGAGGTACCTGCATCTGCTGGTGCTCAGGGAACCAGGCAGTAGTGTTCATGCGGTGCTTTTCATACAAATGAGGGATCATGCCCTTTTCCTCATGAGGAGGTCAGATGAGTGATCTGCTATTCAGCCTTTGGTTACTCAGTGACTAAAGGCCAGGGGTTTATAACCTATTCCTAACACCTTAACACCTTCAATCAGCCTTTCTGCTGCCTGGGACGCAGAGCACGCTCTGCCCCAGCAGTACTCATGACATTTGGGTGGCTCGCTCCTTCTGATCCCTTTCCAGTCCTTTCCCCGTACAGAGGAAGGAAATTAAGCAGAGTCATGGACAGTGTTGAGTTCAAGCTTTTAGGCTGGCCTTGGGCAACTCACCCAGGCGTCATTTAAACTGACAAAACTCAGTTCCAAACTGAGTGTCCAGTTGTGTTCTGGCTTCATCCTAACCTGGAGCAGGACCCAGGGATGTGCACTAACTCCACTCCCCTCACACACTGCCCCACACCTGCTCAGGCAAGACAGAGCCTGGGTCTCTCTGGCTACATCTCTTATCTTGATGAACTGTGCCTCAGGGTGGGGTCCATTTTCTTGTTAGGTGCTTTACGTTGGTTTTGTTTGCACTGTCCGTAGGGACTGCATCTCAGTTTGCAGCTCTGTGCCTGAATTTCTCTGGGTGGTGAGCCCATGGTCTTCCCCAGGCCGAAACCTGAGTGGAGGCCAATGTCTCATTGATGCAGATGATCAATAGAATAGAATATTTCAGTTGGAAAGGACCTACAATGTTGATCTAGTCCAACTGCCTGACCACTTCAGGGCTGACCAAAAGTTAAAGCATATTATTAATGGCATTGTCCAAATGCCTCTTAAACACTGGCAGGCTTGGGGCATTGACCACCTCTCTAGGAAGCCTGTTCCAGTGTTTGATTACCCTCTCCGTAAAGAAAGGTGGGCCCCTCACTACAGGAAAGACATTGAGGTGCTGGAGCATGTCCAAAGAAGGGCAGCAAAGCTGGTGAAGGGTCTAGAGCACAAGTCTCATGAGGAGCGGCTGAGGGAACTGGGGTTGTTTAGCCTGGAGAAAAGGAGGCTCAGGGGAGACCTTATTGCTCTCTACAACTACGAGGTGGGTGTCGGTCTCTTCTCCCAAGTAACAAGCGATAGGACGAGAGGAAATGGCCTCAAGTTGCGCCAGGGGAGGTTTAGATTGGACGTGAGGAAAAACTTCTTCACCAAAAGGGTTGTCAAGCACTGGAACAGGCTGCCCAGGGAAGTGGTTGAGTCACCATCCCTGAGGTATTTCAGGCGTGTAGATGTGGTGCTTAGGGACATGGTTTAGTGGTGGACTTGGCAGTGTTAGGCTAATGTTTGGACTCTATGATCTTAAAGGTCTTTTCTAACATAAATGATTCGATGATTCTGTGAAATGCTTCCTAATGTCCAGTCTAAACCTCCCCTGGTGCAGCTTTGAACCATTCCGATGCGTCCTATCACTGGATACCAGGGAGAAGAGCTCAGCACCTCCCTCTCCACTTCCCCTCCTCAGGAAGCTGCAGAGAGCAATGAGGTCAACCCACAGCCTCCTTTTCTCCAAACTAGACAAACCCAGGGTCCTCAGCCGCTCCTCATAAGACATTCCTTTCACCAGCTTTGTTGCCCTCCTCTGGACACATTCAAGTACCTTAACATCCTTCTTAAATTGTGGGGCCCAGAGCTGCACACAGAAATGTCAAATGCAAGCTTGAGCCCTAAGCCAACACAGAGGCACAAACATGTGTCTGCCTCAATTCTCCATGTACAAATGGGGTTAATCACAATTTATGACCTTACAACACATAACTCGGATATGCTACATGTCGTGGGTTGCACAGGTGCTTCAGGGATGGGATTTGTAAGGTCTAAGCATGAGTTGTAAGGATGGGATGCTATCTAACATTTCTACTGTTATGGCTCTAGTGGTCAAATTGGATTCTTCACTGTATAGGAAACTAGAGAAAATGTCATACAAGGCGGACTGGATGACATCACTTTTCCCTCTCCTGCTTCAACACTTTATATACATTCAATACGAAAGCTTGGTTTTGTCTCTTAAAGTGTACAAGAAGTTTAGAAGAAAATAACATTCTTGTCTGGGGAGCTCCAAATTAAATGATTTCTAAAATGGGCCTGAAATCAAAAGCCACTGCTGTTTGTTGTGTGAAAAAGGAGAGGAATATTGACTTCTGTGGGAGGAGGAGCTGTACCTTAAAAAAAAGTCACTATTGAACGCAAAGCTGGTTTGGAAAGCTCAGATAATTGGAAACACATGTTCCTGGCTGCAGGCGTACAGCACATAAACTGCAGAAGAAAAATAATAATAGAAAAGACATAGAGTATTTGAAAATATAGCGAGAGAAGTCAACATTTTGCAACTTGTTAATAGTGACTACACCTGAAATATTGTTTCGCTTTGTTATTAGCCTTAAGAACACAAGTATATATGTAGACTTCCCGGTGTACACCAACTTTATAATAAAATAGAGATCCCAGGTATGTTGGATGATAGTATTACATAAGGAGAATATTTTAGTAAACTATCTGAACAAAGATGACTCATAATGATACAGATGAATATTTTATTTTAAACACAAAATGTTGTGAATTACTTATCACCTAAAAATAACACGCCCCCCTTTTAACTTTCAATGAACTGTGTTGACGTTGCAGGAGTTTCTAACTTTTTTCAGTACAGCAAATCATCCGTCTTTTGTAGTCTGTTAACGCAAGTATCTCTTTTCAGGCCAAAGCTTTGAAACCAAAGCACACATAAACCCCCTCACACCCACACTCCCTTCGGTTTGCAGCTTGTTGTTCCACCTCTCTCCCTTCTTGGGTAGTAAAAGCCACAGGAGGAAGGAAAGGCTGTGAAAATCTGCACAGAAAAATGAAAATTCAGCGTGTACTGTAGAATACTTTATACCATAGCCATACTGTAAGGGAATGTAGATTGGTCACTTAAAGATGTGTGGGCAGAGCTGTTGCCAACCTGTCTCTTCTCCATCTTTGGCCACTAAGTTTCTTCCCATCCCTGTTGGGTATGTGGATATGTGTTTCTCTCTCCTTGAATCGTCCCTGATTTTCCCTCCCTCTCTTCTCAGCAGGGGTGAGTTTTGCAGCTCTCAGATGTCTGTGCATTGGCCCAGTTGTGGTCTACATCGGTCCTGGTCAGCTCTGGGCTGGCAAATCCTTTGTACCAAAGGTGTCTTGGGCAATTTTTGTCATTGAAACTTAGATTTGTCTGCATTTATGCTGGCTTTCAAAGGTGTGAAAGGCACACCTCTGTCTGAAAAGCCATTTTACAGTCAAATTTCAAGTTCTTCTAATGGAGGGAAGGAGTGAAGTTTTATGAACAAGGCCTCCACAGTGCTATAACTTGGGGGCGGGGAGAGGAGGTGGAAAAGGAGCTTTACCTGCAACTTCATCATCTTGAATGACTCAAGCTTTTAAACTTCCAGAAAGAAATAATTATTTAAAATAGATCAAACTGAGATAGACAGCTAAGGTAGAAAATGTGGCACAAATAGATACAGCTTAGTGAACTAATTTTCTCGGGGTTTTGATATGGTTGAGGCTATTTTAGTAATTGATAGTGCTTCCTGCAAAAGATTGTCATCCAAAGGCCACTGGAGTCAGCAAGAAACTTTCCCTCAACATCTGTGATCTTCAGGTCACGTGTCTGAATCATTCAGTGCTGTGCTTTTTATTATATTCATGGCGAATACAACATATATAGTGGTCAGAGAAAATACCTTGGTGCATCAAAAGCCAATTCTAACACTGCATCTCAGGATTACCATAATCTTGCATTTCACACGTTTTATTTCCTCACTTTGCTAATGTCACTCAGCTTCTCTTCATCATGGGCCACCTTAACTGTGTGGTTTAATGTTTTTTCTTCTGCTAGAAGCCAGGTAAATTATCTCATCTGTGAAAAAAATGAAAGGATCCTTCAGAGTACAGACAGAAATAGATGTACGCTGTGGGATGTTGAAAAGCAATGACCAGGGTATATTGTGTTCCAGTAAGAGTAGAAACTTAATCCCATGCCTACAGGTGTTTTCCAGCTTTTCTGTGATGAGCCTCACATCTCAATAAAGAAATTGCCTCATGGGCACTTATCCTCCAAGTCATTGTGTAACATCCCTGTGGCAATTTACATTACATGGAAAACCATACTGAAAAAGCATTTGTGCCTCTTTTTAAGAGGTCTTTAGAGGAATATGGGTATTGACCTTCCTGTAAAAGTTGACCATGGTTTCTGCTTTTGCTGTTTATCTCATCTCTTCTCCTTCCCTTGGCTCTGTTCCTCTCAACTGAAGTCCAGGACAAAAGCCAGCATACCGCAGGCACAGTGAGCTCACCAGTGCGCTGTGGACCACAGCTAAGGAATCTCCATCCTAGTCCTTTTCTGGTGTGAAGCTTCAGTGTGACATACAAAGTGCTAACAGGATCACAGATCATATTGAATAAGCAAAATACAAGAAAAGCAAGTCAACACCCCCAATGATTACTTAAGAGAGAGCTTTACAGCCAAGTATAACACCTCTCCCTGATGCATTCATCTCTATTTTTCCAGGATCGTTTGCCCTGTTCTTGCAGAAACAACAGGATGGCACTGGGACCTGAACTCTGACTCTCTGCTGTTTCTGCTATTCTGGATGCTGATGCTGCTCTTTCACAACAGCTGAGTTGGATCCAGATGGAAATGTGAGTTATCTTTTCTCTAAAGAAGAAACATTAACAAAACCCCTGACACTTTTATATGGTCAAGAAGTTGCTTCTGTCATTTCTTGGCATGATAGATTGTAGACTATTAACATAGCCTAATTGCTTATGGAGATACTGAATTGTTTCTTGTTAAAGCAACGGATTCACATCAATCCCCATTCATTTTAAATAAATGATTTTCAGCACTTTCAGGTAAAGAATGCGTAAAGAAAAGGAGATTTTTTTCTTGGACTTGTAGAGATGGACATGTTGGAAATTTCAAAATGGAATGATACATAAAGTTGACATTAGCTATGACTGCCTGGGAAAAATATTTTAATACATGGAAATGTATATAACTTTTGTAAACATTGTTCTGTTCTTACAGCAAAGGCAAACCTTTAAAGTTTGGTCTATTCTAAAAGGCTTCTTTAGGACCTGTCAGATGTCTGCTCCTATCATGCCATCTGGGACAATCTGGAATAAGAAAAGGGATAATCTGTAACGTAAGATAATGTTACAGTGATTAAAGGTAGAAGTACATGTAGTAGCAGCAGGAAATTCCTATTAGATGATGTCTATCCCATCTCTTCAGCTACTTAATGTCAACTTTTGTTGTCAGATTTTTAATATTTGTTTATGTTTTCAAGCAGAGTTATTGAACCAGTCACAACATGTATCTGCATGGTTGGAATAAAGCAAAAGCTGAAAACTGAACTGCTGGGAGCAATCCAGTCAAAGCTTTTCCATTTGGGACATTCTCTCTAATTGAGAGGACTTTCATGATTTCATAGTAATAATAATTAATAATGTGAGGAGGGGTCATCTGAGCATTCTTGATCTAAGAAATATGGTGACAACTGCCTTAGAAGAAGGTTACAGAAAACAGAAAAAGGAAGGAAACCATGGGTAGCCTTAACTTCAGATAGCCTATGACTTAAGTGACCGACTCCTTATCTGAGCTTTTCCTTTCTAGGAGCTCCTGATGCTCAAAAGGGGGTGTGCCACAAGGCATCAGGCAATGGCAGCGTTGACTCCAGAGCACTGGAGGAGGTTGGCCAACTCCCAAGAATCAGAAGCCTCTCAAGCATGCTGCATGCTGATAACAAAATGCAGTGGAGAAATTTTCCTCTCTTATGTCCATAGGCAGGAGAACACAATACGTGCATTACTCACATAAGATGCTGTACCATGTTCTCAGCTTTTCCCTGAGCTCGTTGTTAGAGCTGAAGCTTCTGAGGGGATTAAAGAGAACCATTTGCATGTAGTGAAATCTTTAGTTGCTCCAACATCAGTGAATGCTGGGGAACCATTTTGCTGGAGTCAAGTATGCTGAGCAATATCTGATTTTAATGCAAACCAAAGTACTGCTCAGTGCAAGTGAAGAAGGCAATGTTGTTTCTTCGCATCACACTCATTCCCTGAAGGATCCTGGGTCATCTGTTGTGTGTACAGAGACATCGTCCCTCACCCATCAGAGCTACAGCAGCTGCTTATTGGTGTTCAGAAATCTAACTGAGGCTGCAAGAGAGCAGGAGCCCATGCTGGGAGGGTGAACCAGAGAGCTGAAATTACAGCAGTTGGATCTCGGCCAAAAACACCAGGGCAAAAAACTGAACTCTCCAAAAGAGCTGCTGAGACCTTACGTGGCGGTCACAGGCAGGATGTTTGTTTTCCATCTCCGCCAAGGGACGGCACATCCAGCCGTAGTTTCCCATTTTAAAGCCGTGCTGGGACTTTTGTTCAGGACTGACTCAGAGGAAAGGGTGCCACTCAGTGAATCACTGTGTGACTTCCCCTAGTTTGGGGGTTTTCCTTAGAGACCTCACAGCTCACTCTGGAGCCATCCTGCCCGACGGACGGGAGCCGCTGGGACAGCACAAAGAGCGTCACTGCAGGCAGGGCGCTCTGCAAGTGCGCTTGTTGCCCAGGGCCTGCTCCAGCAAATGCATACACATATGCTTAACTCTACACTTCTGAGGCGTAATCCCATTAATTTAAATGGGATTACTCATGGGCTTAAATTCCTGCAGGATCAGCACTGAGGTCTGTTGCTGCAGCTGCCGGGGGCAGCACAATTAATGGTGTAACAAGAGTTTTCCTCATTATCAAATCAAGGGCTGTCTCGCTGAACATCACCACTGTTCATATCCTCAAGCCTGAAAAATGAGCCCTTCCTCAATTCAAAGGTCTCCTGGATTTTAGTTTTGCTTCATCTTCCTTTACCTGGAAACCAGACTTTCCTAAGTTGAACTCTCCTATGGTTTCTGCCTCTTCTTCATTGTCCCCAGGCTGCATAGAGTATTTTTGTGTCTACCACTGCTCATGGATCACCTTAACAGGCTCGATCAGTACAGTCCGGTGAACCCCTCCCCTCTGCTTATCTTCTCTAAACAATCATATTTCCTCCTACTTAACATCTTTTTGCTAATCTCCTTCATCCTGCTGGAGCAGACTGCCTCTCAAGAGAAATATTGTCTCCACTTGCCCTCAGGTCATTTTGGTCACTGGACCCTACTGCCAGCCCAGGGGTAAACCCATTGTCTGCAAGAGGAAAGTTAGTTAAAACTGGGGATGAAAAAATGTCCTAAAAGGTCTGCCCTCCCTGCTTTTTACATGGAAGGATATTTTATTTTCTAAGTAGTTGCTGCTTTTCTATCTGAAATCACCTGGCCCCTTATATTTTAAATTAATCTATAAGGCTGTGAAGTTAGTGACTTTATCTTAATAAATAGCTTAATAAATAAATTAATCAATAGTTTGCTTTCAAAAGCCCATGCACAATGTGTGTACATGTAAGTATGTCTAACATACAGATTTGGGAGAGGCTGTCTCTGAGGGAAAGTGAATTTCTTTTGTTTAACTGCATATATTTTAACATTTTGGTTTTAGAAAAAAAAAAAAAATTCTCCCACTGGAGACCTTTATGCCAAGTTTGAGCCTGGAGCAACTTTTTATGGCTCAGTTGCAGTAACCCCTTGAATATAGGGGTTTATAATGGAAACTCTGACGAACCCTTAGCTAAAGCACTTCTAACAGATGTTTCTGTAATGAAAGGGCTATGCAGAACAGGCAACAGAGAGCAAACTGTACTTTGTATTCTGCAAAGATTACGGATGATTGTGCACAATTTATAAAACGATGATGGCTTTAACCCAAAGTTGCAATGCTCACACCAGGCTGTGCACCGTGTGCGTGCATGCATTAATAACATTGCGTTTTGGTAACGTAACCAGCTGTTGAACGTAACTCGCTGCCTCTCTTGTATAGATTTGAAAATAGAGGTCACTGCTGTTCTGAACAGTGATTCGGCCATCTGGTAGTGGTGGTGGTGATAGGTATGCTTTTGCTGAAAGTGCCCTGGAGATGGATGTCATCAGTGCTCCATTAAACAACTGGTCTGAGTGGAAACACAATGTACTCCTCCATAACTGAGAGGAGCAGATTTGGCCCCTCAGGATTGTCTTGGCTGTCTCCCTACGCTGTGGCATCTCCAGGAGACCTAGTCGTGGCAGACCGAACCTCCTGGTCTTCTTCCCTGAGGGGGAAGAAGCAAGCTGAGTGCCTGGGGTGTGCTGCGCTGGCTTGTCCCTGGCTGGCAAGTGGCCCTGGGGACAGCTTGGATTCAAGCAGGTCTTGAGGCTCTGGGGATAAAATTGCACAGAGACTCAGGGAGCCATGTCCTCACAGCACATTGCTAACCCCAGAGACCCAGATGTCTTGGCCCACAGTCACCGAAATGTTGAATTCTGTATTAAAACACAATTATTAAGAGAAAAAAGAGGTCAAGCCTATAGCTTCACCAGAAAAGGAGGTTTTATATCTAGAAATGTTACCAGAGGGTATTTTGGCTTTTGTTCTAATCTCCCTGTCAGCACTCATTAAGTGGAGATCAGAGTCACTGGACCATCATCTGAGGGTGTGCTTGATGGCGCTGCGGAGACCTTGGCAGCCAGCTGCAAGCCACAAGGCTTGAGGAGCCTTCATGGGCAGGATGCAAATGGCATTTGTATATGTCACACACACATCCATTCGTTCCAAATGCCTTCCTTTTTATGATCGTGTTTTGCCAGGCTGAATTCCTTTTGGGTGAGCAGCAGTGACAATGTGTAATTAACATTCTCCTGGTTAACACTCTGTTAATGCGCTGTACCCAGGAAAATGCAGTCCTTGGGTCTGTATTCATCACTGCCTTGCAGGTTTGGAGTAACCGTGTTGCCTATGTGAAAATTTCACTCTCCTCCATCAGTACAATGAGCAGAGGCACGTGTTAGTACTGCAAGACTGAGGTAAAACTGTGCTTACAACATCCTTCATGCAACAGCTGAGAAAAAAAGCCCCTGGATTGACTTTATCAATTAACTTTTGATATCACTGTCATGTTATTTTTAGGTGAAAACGTGTGGGTTCAGGAGTGCTTGCTGGAGCGGGCTCCTCCCTGCCATTGCATTTCGTGCCGCAGTGGACCCGAAAGGACTCCAGCTACCCGCTGCGATGAAGCCCCTCTACCCTTACAGGGTAGCTTGTGGCATCAGCACGTCATCCTCTAAGTTGAGACGTCCATTTGTAAGTGTCTGGCCAAGCGCTTTTAACTTCTCAGTTATCCGCTCCTTGGATATGGTTTGGCTGCAGCGCTCTACCCTTTTCCTGACTTTCTGTCTTTGCTTTTTGTTTGTCATGATCCTGACACAAGTCGAAGCAATGGCCTTCTTCCCAAATGCCACCTTTAATGTGTCAGAGCCGAAACGGTGCTCTGGCTGTCCCAGGCTCCTCGAGGAGAGCACAGCCTGCCCTGGAGCAGGGGCTCCCTCATTGCCTGCCTGTCTCGTGACCATTAATTCCCTTGTTATGAGAAGCTCAATGTTTTCACCAGCCTGCCCTTATCTTTCTGTGGTGGAGCTATCAAGAAGCAACAGATAGATAGATAGTTTTTTTTCTGAGTGAAACCAGTAAATTTGTCGTAATGGATTCAAATGTGGGAAAGTTATGTTTATCTTAGCTGAGGGACAAATAATACAGTTGTAACCATAAGCACAGAGGAACGGAAAACCGGAGAAGTGCAGTGCAGGAGTGGTCTCAGGAGAGCACTCTCTCAAGCTTACCTTTCATCAGTCACTGTGGCTTAAAGGGATAAACATTTTATGCCTTCCTTCGCCCACGCCACAGCCGCCTCATCTGTTGGTAAATTTGGGCCTGTGCTTTGCTATCCTTAACAGACCCCTAATAATCCTCCTCTGGAGGACCTGTTTTGAGTTTTAAAGGAATTACATTCAGAGGGAATAAGCTGTAATCGAGAGTTCAGTGCTTGGACTTAGGAACTGCTGATCTCTCATGTTCCTGCCAAAATTGACTTTGGGCAAGGCACAGGCGTGCACATTTTAGTTGCCAGAAAAATCAATGGCTATTTTGGACTGAAACTTTCAGTAGCTCTGTTTCAATAACTGAAAATGCAGATAGCCAGATTTAAGCTCACAAAAGTATTACGGTCATTAAAATACACTGACGCTATATAAGTGCTATATATGTTATTTTAATGGGAAAGACTTGACAGTGTATTCTACTTATTCTTTAAGTGAATGATAGTTGCATCCATCCCAAGTGATCAATACTAGGTCAAATCTGACCCGTGGCAGTGAGTGACTTTCACTACTTACATATGAATATTATATTTATTTCACCCAGCGCAATGCTTTCCCCCATGCTCAGTATTTTAACCGCCTCTTCCCCTGTCTGGCTTCTTGGCAGAAGGCTGTGCAGGTTGCCAGAGGAGTCTGAGTGAACTCATCCATCCATTTGCTGGCCACTTGAAATGCTGGATGTCTTCCAGTTATTTATCTGTTCCTCTCACTGAGGCTTATGTATGAACAATAAATTAGCTGAGAGTGCACAGTGACATATTCTGAAACTTTATATTTATGTGTGCATATTTCAGAACATCCATAAAAAGGTATTAGGGTATTGCAGGAGTTGCGGGTGTGTTGCTGCATTCGGTCTACTCAAAGGGAGTCTAAGGTGCAGCGCGGTAGGGAATCAAACCCTTTTAGTGCCCAACCTTTTAGAGCATGAGTGGTAATGATAGATTTTAATTAGCAACATCACCTTGGTTTGTGATATCATTATCTTCAACAATTTATTGTGTCGATGCAGTTCACGGTAGCAAAGTGGCTATGAAAAATGAGGACCAAGGGTTAATTTCTGGCTGCCTTTAAGTTGATGGCAGAACTCCCAATGACTTCAAAGGGTGAAGATCTCACCTCGGTTTTCATCTGGTGTAAGTTGACATACTTCCATATACTTCAATAAAATCAATGAAGCCTTGATGATTTATTGCAAGTGAGAATCCAGCCCTAAAGCTATTAAGGCCTGTAATTTATAAAGCTATAATTATGGAACCATAATTCCATCAAGGGCTTCTGGCGATATCATGGACCAGAGTTAAGTGAATTGTGCAAATAAATGTAATGGTCTTGCAGTGCAGTGGAAATACCTCTCTCTCTCTAGATAGGACTCTTAGCACAAAGATATTAAAATATATTTTATCCACTCACTGCAATAATTGGAAAAGAAATATTAGCTGCAGACTTGGGACTCCCAGGGCACTGAATCAAAACGTGCATTTTGCAGCAGCCACTCCAAAACCATGGATGGTCCCCTCCACTGCTGTGATAACTCAAGGCATAAAATCTCCTTTTGAATCTGATTTTTACATCAGTTATCATTATTCATCAGCTTTGATAACAGGGCTTAAATTTCAAAGCTGGACGGATCCAGATAGTACATAGGTGTTTGGACTTGTATAACGTAGCAATGTAAAGTAACACCTGTGTGTGTATGAAAATGCGCCTGAGCGACAGGAGTGGATGGAGCCCGACACTAGGAAGGAGACAGCATAGATGTTTGGGACGCAGAAGCATAGATTGCATATGATGGAATTGATAATCCACACTTCCACCTCTTTTCAGCCCTCTTTCTCCATTCTTTTTATAAATCTGTACCTGGACAATTAGTCTCCTGATTAGACAAAGGCATATACAAATACTCAGTCATCCTGTTGTTGCATATATGAACCGGGCCTATAAAGATGTACGTACACCAGTGGGTCTTCCCTCATTTAAAAATCTGCCTCTGCTGGTCTCTCTGCAGCCTTTTATGTCTCTGAAACTGCAAGGAAACCCATATGTAATTAATCTTCATTAGGAAGGTTCACCTGAATCACAACCCTGAATCTGAAACAGTCTGGGGCTTGGAGGAAACACTTGCATGGATCAAGATTCAGTTTGGACCAGATGTGATAATTCTGAGGATACAGTTCTTTCTTGACTAGGAAAAGAACACTTTTTGTAAGTCAGCCTCTTAAAATCAAGGCAGATAAAGGAAGAAATTAAAAAAAAAAAACCCTGCAAAAGTGAAAAACTTTGAGTAATACATTTTCCCCTTCTCATTTGCTCATGTAACAGGATTTTTCAAGCAACATACTCAGCTGTGGGCATTAGATATCAGTCACAGCTCCAGGTATTTGTAACGTCAAGCAATTGAAAAGTGACTTCAAATTCAGGTCTCCCTTGTGCCACAGTAAACTTTATTTTGTCTATATTTGCTCAGTCAGGACCGTAAAGAAAATAAATGACAGATTTCCTCTGTGGAAAAGTCCTGCAGAATTTAATATTGGTGAAACAATGAGGATCTTCAAGGACAGGGGACCGTAGAAAAAATCAGAACTACTCCCTGAAATTCAGCAGATTTCCTATCTATTCTATAGCATTTTATATGTAATTTCCTGTTAAAATTAAAATGAATAATTTTAATTTTAGCCCCAAAATAAGCATTAGCAAGGCTGGAATTTCCTATTAAGTTGTGAAGGACTTTTCCACAGGGGCTGTGGCAGGTTAACTGCAGCATCTGAAAGCTAAGGCTCTCGCGTGTGATGGACCGGGTCGCAGTGAGAGCATCTGCCCTGGAAGGGCAGCGGGTATTTAGCAGCATCACTCAGTGCAACCACTATTCCAGTTTCTGCAAATGAAACAACTAAGCCAGGCTCTGAATCAGCAACACGCTTACCATGTCCTCAAATCAGTCTCTGGAAAATCTCAATTCTGAGTCTTGTTGAAGTCACTGAAAATGAGGCACATGGTAAAAGTTAATTACTTGTTTAAGCAGTGCTTTGCTGTGCCAGGCTTAGGCCTGATCCTAAAATCAAAGCATAGCTTTTCACTGCCTTCAATGGGCTCTAGGGCAGGTGCTATGACAGTATCTCCCCCACACTAGGATACATAGCATATTATTCCTCCCATTGGATTTCTCCCAGGATGCAGAAAAAGTGAGTGTAGCTTAAGGCTGAAGACGTGCATTAGTGAGATAAGGATCGTATCTGGGAATCTGCAATGAGACTGCCTCAGTTTATACAGCTGAAGATCTAATCCTTACTATCTAATAAAACAGTTAATCTTCAAAATCATTTCAGTAGCCTATGCCAAAGGAACCCAAAACTGGCAATTATCTCAGTTTTTTAAATACACCAAGCGTACATTTTAAATATCTGCACATAATTCTGGGGAAATGATTCACAGGGATGTAGGCAGACCTGAGGTGAAAAACAACTCAGAATAAATTGGATGGATGATGACATACATCAGTTTCTTTCAGGAACAGGAACCCAAGTTTTATTGAAACCTCAAATAAGGAAGCCTCTTCTTTATATGGAGATTTTACCAAAACCGAGTGGGATTGCCTGCTTTAGTACAGACTTGTCAATGGGTTTTTCTTACCACAGTATGCATTACTGCATACCGTACCACACACTGTACATTACTGCTTACTGTAACATTGTTGGTTTAATTGACTGCAACGTGTCCTCTGATATATTAAGCTATGATGAGGCATATGGAGACTTAACTGAAATATATTAAATTTTTTAAAAGCTCTAAATAAGCCCAAGGAGCAGACTCCAGATCCAAATTTTCCTAGCATTTGGAATAATCTGTTTTCCAGTATAAGAAACAATGCATAATGTTTGTGGGCCAGTTTTGCTTTGGGTTTCTGTTCAGCCTGTTCGCAGGTCTAATGTGTGGCGAGTGCAAAGGCAGTCGCACAGGCAGAGCAAACGGGTGGTGTGGAAGGATACGGCATGACCAGCCCGTTCAGCACTTCCCCTCGCTGATGTTGCTGGCGGGTGTCCGAGGCACTGCTGGCAGCATCCCAACGGGGCTGCGCTGGAAGCACCTGCGGTCCCTGGCTCTGGCTCCTTCCTCACGTGTAGGAAGCTGGACTGGGGCAGGGAGGTGCGAGCGCAGCGGCGGTGCGTGATGCAGTGCGAAACTCAGCAGATGGGTGGATGTGCACTGAGAACCCCACAGCCGCTGGCTGCAGCAGATGCGGCGGATGTGAACATGCCGAATAGACTCATGCTCAGATTAGTAATGGCTTTGGCTCAAGCAGTGATTGCTTTCTCCAGAACAGCAGCCCTACAAAATTCTCCTACACCGTTGGTGTTTCGGAGCAGCTCCTTCAATCACAGAAGTCCTGCAGTCACCCGAATGTACTGAAGATGTCTAATCTACATCTTGGCTGAAAAATTAAATAGTGCCAGGGGATTTTCACAAGAACTGGAACTTGTCTGCACTATTATGTTGTTGGAAAGGTCCCCAGCACAGCTCAAGAATTACCATGGGTCAACCACCTCTCCCAGTAGACAACCTCGAAGAGATTACACTGTTTTGGAGAGAAAAAAAAGCTTAGGAGTATGGGTGCAGGCTGTTCCAAACTGGTTGGCCTCATTGCCAGAGAAAAGTCCTGGGCATGTTTAATTTACTAATATGGATGCAGTCTCCATGTCCCCCGCAGCACTGTGTGTAGTGAGGAGCCCTGACAGGGGCTCCTTGCTTGCAGGCGGTTCGTGGGCAAGGGGACCACCCCCACCACAGGGCTAATGGGGACTGGTCACCGTAACCCAGCCTCAGAGGGGCTTCCCCATCACTCGCACATAGTCTCCCATTTGCAGCCTCTGGCTCAAGGTGGAACACCTAAAAGAGGGCACATTTAAGTGCAAAGGACAACAGTGGTTTTGATCAGTGTCACTAAAAGAGTCTGGCACAGGGACAGGTGCAAGGGTGGAACAAGCACATTTTTTTAATGAGTGCGCTAATGTGGGGCTCCACGCTGTGCTTCAGGGCAGCAGCAAGGGTGTAAGGCCTGGCAGGCAAAGCCAGCACAATGGGGTGCACAGCTCATCCTGGCACCTATGGAAAGACCGGCTTTCTGCTGGTGTAAACCTTGTGGGAGTGCTGGGGGATTAGCCAGCCCCACTTAGGCAGGAGGCAAAGGTCCAACAATGCCATCCAAGCCTGTTTGCAAGCTCAGGCTGCATCACTTGTTTAGTTGTTGTTTCTGCTTGTGGAGGATTAGTGAGGATTTGTCACGGGGAGCGGCGCTAGTCTCTCCTGTACTGTCTGGATACGCACTGGCCGACCCAAACTGTCTCTCTTGAGCCTTTCAGGTCACTGCACAGCCCCAGCAGAGCAGCACGGAGACTTTCCCCTTGCTGGGCAATCCCTTGCGAGGGGCTGAGCCCACACTTGCCCTTAGGGTGAGTGGGAGCTGGGGGTGATGGGCCACCTCAGGGTCCTCTGTGCTGTGTGTCTGCCCTCTCCCCCTCGCTCCCCTTCTCATTCTCTCCCACTTTCCTTGTCCTCCCCCTGCAAGGCTGTGCTTCCAGTGCAGTAGCTGTATGCGAGCAAACCAACAAAAGATTTTGTTTTTAATTAGGGTTTGATAATAATTGCCTTCAATGAGGCTATTTTCACATCACAGCTGACCAAAGCCAGAAGACGTTAAGTCTGTCTCCCTAATAAATCATTGCTCCTGCTCCCTGGGGTTGGAGATGAAGAGTGAATAGGCAGTGTACACTGCATTGGCCTAATTGTCTCCTAAAACATGCAGACAACTCCCACAGCAGTCAACAGAAAGGCACGTGTGCATCTGAGGGGGCCTTGTGTTATTACCGATGCTCTCACACCAAGGGAACCATTGTCAGCTTCCCCCTCCCCCCCCAGCCCTGGCAGGAAAGCCTCCATGTCTGCCAGCCAGGAGGATGCGCTGGAAGCAGATGAAGAGGAGGGGGTATCTCTTTAAAGTCAGACAAAAGAAGCCTCAACCCTCCCCTCGCCCACCCCCAGCCATAAAACAAAGGCTGGGAATAAATCTTCCGTTTCCATCGACTGGCCAGGTTTGGAGAGAGAGATGCCAGCTAGAGATCTCTGACACAATTAAAAAGTAAAAAGGCTTCTGTGGATAAACACTGGTTTGGCACCACAGCCTGACAAACCCTTCCCTAATCCATGCGAAACCTCCCAAACCGGGCAGAGAAACGCCCGGGGAAACTCGGCTGCTCTGAATTTTCCACCACCTTCACTGCGTGTAGCCGTACTCCGCTGGGAGCTTCTGGTCACCCCCTCCATACCTCCAATCCCCAGAAGCCCAACTTTGTCCTCAAAATCCTGTCCGAACCAAGCAGCACAGCCCACTGAGCCCCCTGCTCCTGCAAGACATTGCCTGGCCTGGGCTGGTATAATTTGTACCAACAGGGAAAACTTGATCCCTTGTTAAATAACAGACATCATAGAAAAATAGGGCAGGGAGGGACTCCAAAGAGCTGTCTGGTCTCTCTCTGTCGCTTCCGGTTAGCATCAGTGAGAGCTAACCTACTCCTGGCAGATATGTGCCCAGTGCCACCAAGGGGATGCCTCTTTGAGCCGAGCTGAGCGAACACCTTCCCTTTTGGCAGCTGACGCAGCTGACGGGTTTCTTTCTGTTTCATGATAAACGTATTTTTCATCTCTGAGTGCATATGGTAATTAATAAAGGCTGAGGGCCAGATGCCCACCTGGTACGAGTTGGCAGAGCTCTGAGGAAGGCAGCGGAGCTCCACCGGTTTAGATCAGACGAGAGCCTGACTGCGCTCCTGAAATCCCTGCAAGCCCTTTGAGCTGGTGCTGTTCCAGGCTTTGCTCGTGCATCTGTAGGAATTGCTTAATCCAGGGTCGCTGAGGAGGAAGAGCACGTTAGGTGTTTAACAGTGCGGCCGATGCAATGCTCCACCTTGGAGCAGGAACTGGATTAAGGCAGGGAAATCAAGGAGAACACTTCTTTTTCCAGTCTACCCATTTACAATGGAAAAAATAAACCTCCTTATTAAAAAGACAAAGGTTAAACACACACACACACAGACACACACACACAGACACACACACAAAAGAGAAATATTAAAAGTACCTTTACATTTTCACAACGGTGGGGTTAGATTTCTGATTCTCTTATTTCACAACACTGCAAAGGATCTTAAAGGGATTGATAGCTCTGCAAGGCAGAGGCAGTGCCTCTTATTTTCTTTGGAAAGTACCTCGCTGGCTGTTGGTTCTTGCTACCAGAGAGAAATAACAAAAAGCTGAAGGGATAAGACAAATATGCTCCTTCAAGAGTTTCTAATAAAATGATAACGCTGAGCGAGGCTGCCAGTACGTTCTGTGTCCAGATGCACTGCAGCAGAAGGGAAGAATTTAACATGTTTTGAAAATGCCAATTGTCTGTTGCTAAAGATGCATGTGATCCCACTGCCAGCAGGGTAGGCGGCAGGGATTAAGATGTCAGAGGAGACGTCATTCTACCTAGGCAACGTTGATTTCACTGAAGAAGACAATGCAAAGACAGTCCTGTTTCCTGCAAGGAAGATTCCTTTTTCCCTCGTGGTTCATTCTGAATTCTCCGTTGTGGCAAAGCTACTTTTACAGAAGCCCTTTTTGCTGCCTGGAATGTCTTTACAGTGACAGCAACCGGGATATAGGATGGAGGTACTTTTCCATCTACAAAAGGGACTTCTGTGGCCCCCCATGTCTGAGAGCATCTCCTGGTCCTCCACTGTCACGTGAGTGGCTGGGGACAGATACTAGAGTCACCAAGTTGCAGTGGGAATGTAGCCTAAGGTCATGTCCAAAGCATGAGTCAAAAGAACAAATGGATCTTGTGAGTCCAGGGCTGGTGTTCTCAGCATCCGCTTGCCCCAAGCCTGTAAGCAGGGGGTCCACGTGGGAGTGGTGAAGCCCCAGGTGTCATCAACTCCTGGCTGTGCTGCTGCATCCCAGGGAGGTGTAATTGCCATGTCTTGTGGTTAGGATCAAATCTAGCTTGCATTTTTGGCCTTCTGAAGTGTCTCCAGATGATCCTGCTGTTTTCTTCAGACTTTTTCTTCCCCTTGTGGGTCTCCCTGGCACGTTTGGTAGAGACTGGGTGCAAGTTTGGGTTCCTGATCTGGTCAGCCCAGACTCCAGAGGTCTTTTTGTAACCCCTGCCCCGGTTCAAAGGTTTTAAGGATGCGTCTAAATCCCTCCCTATTTGGGCTAGCATTAACCACACACTTAACCTGAAACATCTGATTAGAAACCGTATTTCAGTGGGACTTAAGCATATGCTTAAGTTCTGCTCCGTTCTAAATGGATACTTTCTTGAACTGGAGCCTACATTTTTTTTGTATGATCCATCTTTGCTCCTCTGCATACCTTTACTGCAAATTATTCTGCAATACACATATGGCTCAGTTAGTATATTGCTCTGTGGCTTTACACAAAAAGCCCAATTGATACATCACATACTTAACCTCTTGAACAAAGGAGTTAACTTTACAGGATCAATTTACATGCAGGGGCCAAAGCTTTTGGATGGAAACTAGCTGTCATGTGGTGTGCAGTCGAAAGAGCAAACAGCTTATTCATTATGATAGCATTGGATTCAGAAACAAAACACAGACGGCAGAAAGAGCCTGCCCAGATTTCCAAACATATCATCTGTCCCCGCACCGAAGCATGTTTATTTAAACCCTCGCTTTGCATATGCAGTCAGTTGTTAGACTTAACTCCCAATTTCCTCATGTTAGGTGGTTCGACCTGGACCCTACTGCTCACACTGTGCTCCCCATCACGTATGGGCAGCTCCTACTAAAGCGAGCAGGAATTGCACTTCTGTGTCAGCAGTACAGCTTTGAGACCAGTGCTCAAATGGAAGTCAAACACTGGGCTCATTTGTCAGTGCGACGTGTTTGTGCAAGAGTACACGCCACTCATCGGATCCACAAACTTCCCAGGTTTGAGCAATGACAGTCCCATACTCTTCATTTGGTTTCTTCACTTTACCCGCTCAGTTGTCTGCTTTTTTTTTTTCTTTATTAATCATTCTCATCTCTAGGCGCCCAGATGTGCTCATTTCACTTTCAATATAATGGATGTGCAGCCTATTAAGATTATGACTTAAGTCTATTAGTGCTTGGCCATGCAAACTTAACCTCTGTCGACAAAGGCTTGGTCACAGAAGTGGTCTCATTAATCTGTTACTGCTGTGTGCAGGTCCTTGCTCTGTAAAGCTCATGTGAGCTAATCCCACAGGACCTGATCCAAAATTTGCTAAAGTGAGTGGGAGTTCTTCTATCAATTTATTGGGCTTGGCACCAGGGTTTTAAGGAAAAAAAAAAACATTATAAGAATGAATTCAACTGCTTTAAACAGATGTTATTTATAATGTAACATGGCATCATCAGTTGCCTCCAAATTTAATTCAGCAGGACTCCTACAATTTTTTGCATGTCCACCTACAGTAGTATCAATCGGAAACACAAACCCAGAAATAAAATGACTTTAGTAGGTTATTTTCCCCGTTGTTTGAAGTTGGATTTAGGGAGATTTCTATCCATTTCCTTTACTGTGTACCCAGGTTTGTGTTATTGATTGGTACTGCTCTGCAGTGGTGTGTTGGATCAAACGCAGGTATTAAGCCCCGCATTTATGGCTGTACTGCCATGTCATCTAGAGTCATGGACACAGTCAGGCTGCAATAAGGAGGGAGTCACAGCTGGGTGAAGCAAACACATGAGCAGCAGGGAGGGAGTGACAAAAATAGGGAAAACATGTTTTATATCAAAACCAGCTAACTGGGCTCACTGCCTGTCCAGTGGAAATGGGCTGTAAGTGGGACAGTACACGGTCTCCAGACTCCCTTACTAATTACGGGGGAATTCAGGTCCCCTTGGGAATTCCCAGTTTAGACTCACAGGCTCAGCACAACCCGCAGCACTGAGAAAAGTCAGCTTTGGACTCCTGAGTCCAAAGGGCTTGACTCCCAAGTCAGGCCCTTTGGCTACACCTAGGCTAGTGAGATAAACAGGGCCAGGGCACAGGCTGGAGACCCTCCCTGTTAATTATTAATTAGCACATTCCCTCAAAGGTGTTGGCTTGTCCCAACCACTGTTGCCTCAGATGCTGTGGCACAGCTCAGATGACAGCAGGGGCCAGCAGGTAGCAAGGATGAAGCTGTTCTGATTTGGGGGTGCAGAGCTCAATGGAGGTGAGCTGCATCACTTCACTTGCCCTTAAGAACATGCAAAGTGTCCTGGCTTGTTTTATTTACCAATACAGGTTTTTCCTTTGACCCAAGCATCATTTTTTACATCTAGGCTGTGTGACAACACTGCTTCTAACTGATATGGTGGGGTCTGGCTCGTCTGCCCACACACATTAGCAGGAGCATCCCTTAGGAAGGAGATAGACCAGGAGCGATGTGCTGCTCCCTTTGACCATGCTACCCTCCTACTTGCTGTGGTCATCGTCTGCCTACAGAGTCAAAGCACTGGCACTGTTCCTGCTCATAATAAAGTCCATCACTCAGGCAGACAGTTGGCCTCGTAACGCAGGCCCGGGTTAGGAAACAGGCTTTCTGCTTTGGCATTGGAGGTGTAATGCAATAGGGATGAATTAGCCAGTAGGGTTCTGCTTCCAGTAACAGCATCTGGGATCATCACTAACGGATGGAAACCAACTCAAGATGCATCTATGCATTTTCTCTTGAATGCCAGATGAATATTTATCCATAACTGTAGCTTGTTCTGTTTTGTGATTTACCTCCCACAGAACAAGAACAAGAATCTCTGCAGTGATTTTGGCACAAAGCCTACATATATATTGCCCTGGGCCAAGTGATGAGCACGGACATAAGTGTGCTCACACAGGTCAGTTCACAGTGTGCTTGAGAGCATCCTTGCTGCACGCTGTGTGCAGAGAGCCTCTTTTCTTACAAGTGGGCATAACTAAAGGAATTAGCCATCCTCTCTTCCTGAAAAACCTCGGGAGGTAGGCACCTAGCCCCCTTACACATCTTTGAAAATCCCAGCCATGGTACTCAACAGCCCCACTTCGAGCACCACTTCTAGCAGCATGAGTGGTGGTGAAGGGTCAGATCTCCCAGGACTGGGAAATGCTATAGACATAGTCAAAAGCAAAATAATAGCTGTAGCTGTGCTGAAAGGCATACCTACACAGGGTGCAGAGAGACACCGGGCCCTTTGCATGAAGTGCAGCCTTGCTCTGCAAGCTTTGAAATGCTGCAGAAAGTAATGGGGGAGGGAAGCAGGAAACCACCTCACAAAGCAAGTCTTTTGTGGCCAAGAACAGATTGGAGAAGTGTTTTGGGTCTTGCACAGGTGGGGATTTGCTGCGGCAGTCTCATGCAGTTAACGTTTGTACTCGGGGATGTGAGCTGCGTGTAGTGCACAGCAAGCAGGGGGCTGCTCCGTGTGCTCAGCAGGTGCATATGACACTGTCCCCCAGCTTTAACATCAGCATTGCTCCAGTCATCTTCCCTGGGATGGATGTAATCTTGTGACTTGGTATTTCTGAGGGGTAACAGCTCTTTGTCCTCTGCCCTGTCCGTCTGCTGGAGACGTTAAAGACGTTTGGCAAGGTCTACTGCATGTCAACGCAGAGAAATAAACAGAGCCTGAGTAGGCTGTTGTGGTTTCTCATTTGCTTGCCTATATATTCAGAAATTGTCAATATGTTCTGAGCAGATCAACATGGCTTTAATGATTGGGAAGGAAAAGAAACAAACTCCAGTCATTAAGTGCTAATCGCACAATTGCTGTTTTACACAGTCAGACCTGGCAATGAAATATCAGTCTCACTGGCTGCAAAGAGATCACCAAATCAATTTTTTGCATTAACATTTTATTCCTTCCCATACTAGACATTTGTTCAGCTTGTTTATACTCACACCACATGGCCACAAGCTGTGTAGTTAGTAATAAATGAGGGAATACATTTATCTTTGGAAACTTAGGCCAAGCCAAAAAGTTGATCACTTGTTTTCTAGGAGAATAACACATGTGAGATTTACTCAGATAAATCCCATCAGTGGTAATGGGACTGCCTATGTTAATTGCCCACATAATAAATTCCGATAACAACAGCTAGGATTTTACAGTATACAGCGGGTTTCTACCATTCGGTAACTGATGATCACAGCAACGCAGGGAAGTACAGGACCATTAAGTCTCTCTACACAGAGGCAAGTCTGAGATCTGGGTTCAGCCTGTTGGACACCAATTTCTAATGCAATTTCTGCTGATCTCCTTTGCACTCAGGTGGTGGGGTCACGGCCAGACTGCCACCTCCCCGCCTGAGCACCTCAGTACCTACCAGTATGAGGGTCCCTTCACAAATATACAAAAGGGTGAGTTTTATAGCAGTTCCCACCCTCTCCTCCCAAACCATGGCCATGCTTAAACCCACCGATGAAGGCTGACTGTGTAGCCATAAGAGGCCACTTCCAGGGGTGACAAAGAGTGCCCCGCTGTGATTGCTGAAGCCTGCTAACCTTCGCCACTCCCCATTTTGGCCTTGTTTTGCTGTGTATTTCAGGTCAATTCGGGACAGCCAGCACATTTGGCGGGCGATGGCGCGTACGGCCAGTTGTGTGGCATGTGCGTGTCCTGCCTCCCTGCCTAGGTGAATGGAAGGATTTCAGCAATTTCATGTGTAAACTGCTGACACACAGGCTGTGCTTCTGCTGTCCCCCCCATTTCTCCTGTATTCATAGCAGCAGCTCCCAGGACCCTTTTTCCCTTCTTATCAGGCTTGGCTTCCTTGTTTACTTCTCTGGCCCTGTCCCATGCAAAAGCTGACTGTATATACACAAAGCAAAAGGAGTTCAGTACATGTCAAATACTGAAGCTTACGTAGCAAATGGGTTATGCAATTTTCCCTGCCTAAGCTGCTTAAACCTTACAAGAACAAAACATTCCAGTAACTTTTTTGGAATAAAACCCTGTGATTGAGAGAGAGCACAACAAGCAGTTTGCTCACACAGCCCCCGTGTTATCTCCAAACTGGTTATTTTGCTGGAGTATGGTTGAACCGAGCCCTCCAGAACCAATGTGTCTTTAGAGGCACACATGCCTCCTCTTCTTGCAGCTTAGAGCAGCTAATTTAAAATTTAATTTCCTGAAAGTCGCCGTTCTCACAAACACAGCCAGGGTGCCCACTCTACGATGAATCTATTTATATCTCCAGCCTGAGTCACATGAAGATACTATTCTAAAATCTGTAAGGGTAAGTGGATCCAATACTCACGTGGACACGATCCTTTTCTGCTGGGAAGCTCTTACACACAGAAACATTAACAGGATTTACAAAATCCATCTGTTTGCAAAACCAGCATCTCCGAGTGCATTCAGTGCATTCAGACTTGTAAGTCACAGCAGGTGCATAAACTGTGGCTGACTCATGCAGCATACAGATAGCCTAGCGCTGCTCCCTGTTTCCTCGCACTGACAAAGAGCGCGTTTTTACTTCTCGCATCATTGTGAAAAGCCGATTCAAATTTGCCGAGTCAGAAAATTCAGAACTGAAATTATTTGAATCGGTGGATTCGGTAGGGAAATTTTGAAAATTGGAGCACAGCAACAAGATGCAAAGCATTTCTGCTGGCATTTCCAGAGCCCCTTATGGCTGAGGATCTCTAAGCTCCTTATAGATATTAATGAATTAAAGCTACAGCATTCCCGAGTGCTGGGTAATTTTATTATCCCCTCTGCTAAGAGGAAAACTGAAACACAGGGAAAGTGGCTGGCCTGCGGTTTGTCTGCTCAGCTGCTGGAGGAGCAGGCTTCAGGATTTCAGCGCAAACCACACGGCACCAGCATTAGAGGAAACGCTGTTGCCTCTTTCGGGGAGCGGGGATGGTGTCTAGTGAGTAGTTCTCCTCGTGGGCATAAATGCAACATATTCTGCCTTTGTAATGGCACCAGGGGTCTTCTCTCCCCCCCTCACTGCGCTTCCCAAAGGATCACAGCGGGAGAGCAGTTGGTGCAAGTTTGCTCAGTACAGACTCCTCAGAGAAGGAGTAAGGGAGGGGGGGCCTCACATAAGGGACAGCTGGCATTTATTTGGACTTAGTTCTGGTATGGGATAAAAAGAGCCCTTTCCATGTATTCAGCACTCCAGAACTGATCAGGGAATTTAACTTTGCAAACACAAGTGTGAAAAGCTCAGGGCTGCCAAGGCAGTTTAATTTCGCTGTTTTTCTGAACAGTCTTTTCTTTCCCCTCCATGTCTTTCCACTGATGATTCTTTCATCCAGGTTGTTTTCATGTCAGATTTTGGATGGGTGTCCCATGCCAGCCCCAGCAAAGGGAAGGAAACCCCATTGCTTCAAGAAATAAAATAATGAAAAATCTTCAGGTGTCAGAAGAATTAGGAAATTATGAAACCAGACCAAATCCAACCAATCTGGCAACATATTTCAATTCCCCCAATTCTTTGGTGACTTTGATTTAAATGGAAGTCTGGTGGCTGGCTTCATTCAGGGAAGCACCAGACCTGGACTTGGGGGTCAGTGGTCTCATGGGCCAGCTGTATTGCAGCATATGACAGCATGTGGGAATGGGAATCATCCCCTCCTGTTTGACATCTGCACCTGAGCTTGTCCAGTGTCCTCCCTGCATTGCCAATGGGGAGACTTCAGCCCTCCGAGCTCCCCTAGATCTGCTGCCTGCTTTAAGCATGGGTCAATTATTGCCTCCAAGTGTCGGTTCCTCTTGTTTCATTACTAGAAGAGACTCAGTGATGAGCTGAGATGCACTTCTCTATAATTTAGTTACCTTCGTCTCTTTGGATGAATCCCACCCTTCCTTTCCAGATAAATGCCTGGCTAAACCAGGGTCCAGATTTTAATTTACTGCCAGCAATAGTACTGGTGAGATGTGGTTCTTCATGACTGTTGCCCACGTGAGGGCTGCAGGCAGTAAGCTGGGGCTCGGCAGAGGTATTCAGCTGAGTTTGACTTAGCTACTAGCAGGATATAAGCTGCAGTGACACAAAGCTCAGAAGCTCATTTACCCTCTCCCTTGGATGCTTTTTGCAGGTCACTAAGATGTTTGCAGCGTGAATGTGGCCTGACAGATACCTCACTAATAGCAGTTTCCTGGATGCTGAGATTCACTGTCCTCTTGCAAACACTAACTCGCACCGCACCATGCTGTTGTCTGTATTTCCAAGGCTTCTTCACGATAACCTTGTGTGACGATTTTGTAATGAAGATTTGTAGAGCTGTCTGTAGCAGCTGTTTTTATGTCTTTGGTCCTTGCTTATTTTCCTGCTGTGTTTCTGAGGTTTTCTTTTTGCTGTACTTCCTTTTTTTTTTTCTCATTCTTATTCTGGGAAAGAGATCCGTGAAGAAGGTGAGTCATGTGCTACGTTTGTGGGGAAAAGTCATGCTTACAGTCTCATTCTGTTTTCCTGTCAGGAGGGCTGAGTCAAGAAGGAGCTTTTGTCTGGAAACCTTTTATCACCAGCAGAGCTGGGTCAGCGAGTCGTGAATGGAGGGGCTGCCGAAGCAAGAGCAGATCCCTCAATCACCACCTGAAATGGATTGGAAACGGCAGACCGCTGGGGTAGTAGCAATGATCTAATACGAAGGGTCTTTGGCCCGACTGGAAGTCAGTTTGCTCCTCTATCTTTTAATTGTCATGGTCTAGCACTTGGGGTCCTCTAGCTTGTGTTACCTGGGGAATTGGTGTTGTGGACACATTTGACATCCATGCCACAACGTGACATGCCGCTCTTGCACAGTCCAGTCAGATGGCTGGGATGGCTGTAGTCTGGTGTCACCTACAGCTGAGAAAAGCAGAAGAGGGTGGTTGTGTTGGGACTGTGAAGGAGCGCTGGTGCCTTCTGCAGGCAGTGAAACCTGGACGTGAGTGCTTAACCAGCCTGCTCTGCTCTGCTCTGCTCTGAAAGGAAGCAGATACGTGGAAAGGGAGGAGATCAGGAAAGATCAGGAAATCAGGTTGCTCCACAACCACAGGGCTCAACGTGTTTTCTTTTTGGCCATGGCCAGGGTGTTCAGCCTGACAGAAACACCACTGGGACCTTTCCTGCTCTCAGCGTGACCCAACTTCCCATTCGAGGTGAAGCGGGGTGGTTTCTGGTTGGGCTGAAGATGGCAGGGACGGTTTCTCGGTGCTGCCCTGCATTCATGCAGGATGAGCCCAGGTCCCAGATGGCCTCATGATGATCTGCTAGCCGTCAGGGGAGAGGCAGATATTTCTGATGGAGGAAGTAGCCCTGTCTGGTCTGTGCCCCATCTGACGTATCTGGACTCATTTTGAAGAAGCTGGTTTTCGTCTCACTGCGGGCTCTGTGGTGCTTTACATGCTGCACTTATTTTTTTAATTAAACAGGTGACAAATGAAACCCAAACAGAGAACTATTGAAAGCCTCCTTCATTTTCTATTGCTCTCTGCTAGATGCAAATTAGCTCTTTCGGGAGGGCACCTCGCCCCAGTTCTCAGCAGCTGATTTCCCAGGGTCGGGGAGGGGAAGAAATGCAAATTAGAGGTCTGTAGACCCTTTTCCCAGCCGCTAGCACTGTCTGCTGTGGTACCCACATGAGAACGGCTCTGCCTCTGTGTCCTTTCCTCACCACAGTGCCTGGAAGTACCACAGACTCCTACCTTGCTAAATAACATCTGAGGCCTTGCCCATGTCTCAGAGAAACTTGACCTAGTTTCTCCATCAAAACACCTGCATTACCAAGCTTACCTAAGCAGCAGATCACAGACTGAGCAAAATCTTAAACATTAAGGGTTTTTCTTTTTTCCTCCCCAGAAATAAAAAAAAAATGTGGCTGCCAAACAAAGTCTTATTTTGGTTTGATTTATTCTAAGCTGCCCTAAATATTTTGTTTTCCTCTTCTGTTGAGTGCAGTATATTTTACTGCAGGCTCATGGCAACATCGCAGAGATGTGGGGGAGACGGAGATTTCTGGATGTGCGAATGCAATGAGAAGCAATTGGGTGCTGTGGAATATGCCCATGATAATAATAACTATTGTGAGGTTTCTGTTAAGTTGGACCACACAGAAAGAATTAACAGAATTGACATTTATGTTAGATGTCATGATTAAGGTGCCAAATGTAGGGTTTGATTGCAATGAGATGAAGGGAGGAGAAAATATCCCTCTGATTACAGGACACAGTCCAATGAAAGAGGTTCACATGTGGAATATTTTTTTTTTCATCTGCTTGGGCTAGGAACTTGGTTTCTTTAAAAATGTCATGCTTAGATTCTGAAGTCCAGGTCTATAATTTGGTATTTTCTGATAATGTCCCAGGCCAGGGAACTGCAGAGCAATGAAGTCAGCAAGACCCATCTTTATGGAGTATTTTGCCCCCGGTGTTGTCCTGGACTGTATTTCAAGCAAAGAAATTAAATAGTGGCCTGCAAAGAGGGGAGCAGAAGAGGCAGCCTGCACCTCTACTTGCAGGGAGGATAAGGATTCGTATTCATATTTTGGTGGGACTTCAGAAAGCACAGCACTGATCTGGTTTTTCTTTCAGTCATGTTGGCCTGAGAGTGGCATAGCCCTAATGTTTTCCCTGGGGTTTTACTCCACCCGAAGCACATCCCAGGTGAACTCTATCTCCACGATACCCTTCTGTCTGCTTAGTCACATCAGGGCTGGGTGTGGAGGTTTGGCTGTAACAATGCTACTCTCCTGGCCCCTGCTATAGATGCTCTTACTGGAAAAATCTTGTATTTTAAGGGTAAAGGCTGTTGCCCTCAAGGGATTGGTTTTATTATACCAACATAAAGGTAACTTTGCCAGTATAGCTGCCAGTCTAAGAGGACTTGACTAGCAAAGCAGTCCTAGGGTTGAGGTAACCTAAGCCCTGCTTCTTTTACAGCAAGATGCACTGCAGTAGCCTGGTGAGGATGCTGGCAGATGTTGAATGTGACTGCAATGAACACAGAGTATTGCTCAACCTTGAAGGATTTTTCCTCATGTTCAGCATGGTTTATTTTGGAGTTTACTGCTGCCAGGAAGAGCTGCAGTGGGGCTGTAAGGTTTCTAAGGCAGATATGGGGCATCTCCTACCAGCATTTTGCTTATCTCATGCACCACCTCGTGTCAGACATGGTTTCTGAAGGTAACCTTTCTGTGGTCTGGTTATACAGAACAGCATCAGCAGTTATTTTATTTGGTGAAAGTTATTTTGCCAGATGAAAATTATGGCTGAGGCAAGAAGTGATGAATTGTTTTTCCCTCTGTATGTGTGACAATTCTGCCCAAGGCTATCTGGCCACACTTCACAGCACGGCAGAGAGAACTTCCCTCTCGTTCATGAATTCATCTGATTGTCCAAATTCTTTTTGTGTTGTCCCAAGCTCAAATGCTTCCCTTTTGTCTTCTAAGGCAGGAAGACTTGCCAATTCCCCACATGCGTGTGCTCACATGAGCACAGAGAAAGCACTATTTAATACTCACATGCATTATATTTAACAGCTGCACAGCTTTAGCAAAACAGGAGTCAGATCAAAATGTAGCTCATTGTTTTTAATAAAAGGAATACCAGTCCTGCCAGATGTGGTGTATGTTTTTCCAAATGAACTAGAACAGTGTCCGCAGCTGAGTATGATATGGGCTTGTGCAATAACATCACTTGTTTTTGCATGCCCATGAATGGCAAGGCACAGACTGGTGTTTAATAGAAGACACAAAGGGTTTTCCTCATAAGAACAGAATGAACTTGAAGGAAATGGAGTACAGGCTATTTGCTATACTGTTAACTCTACTACAGCAGTAGCCAGCCCATGGATCAAGAGATGTTTCTCCCAGCAAAGGCAAACAAGGCTGATGGTTTCCCTTGTGATGGCTATTGTCACGTCATACTACTGAAAGCTGATGGGACTGAAATATAGAGAACAAGCTGAATGTGGAAGATGGAGTTGCAGTTCTTGAGACGGTTGCTGTCCTGTTCTCCTTGCAAAGATATGAACACCACAAACTGAGCAATGTACAGAGTACACTGCAAACAGGGGAGGCACATAGGCTCAGAGAGGTGTGTGAAGCTGAGCTGATCAGAGCTTTCCTCAGACCAAGAGAAGAGTCAGGAAACATCACTGATGTAGGACCAGGTCTCCACCAGGTGTAGACTGTAGTAGCATCATTGACTGTGCCTTGATCTTAAAGTACCATAGCATTTCTAAAGCTTTTTCTGCTTGAGCTGTAGGAGACTCCAAAGGTTGGCTTGACACTCTTGGTGTGACATCTCTAAGTCATCCTGGAGCTCAGGTTGCATCTCCACAAAGAATTTCTCTCCCAGCACCAAGGGTGGATGTGTGACTCCTTCCGTGTGACTATTCCTGCTACTGTTTGACATCTCCATCCATTGGCAACCTCTCACATCTGGAATTTGCTGGGAGAGAAAAAACAAATACTCACATAAGACATCACCTCTGAAAAGGTAGCCGCAGTCATTCTCTTTCCTGTTTGATGTTAGCATTTTGCTAAATGGAGAGGAAAGGAAGGCTGTTAGGGTCAAGCAGGCTACTTGTCCTCACCAAGCAGTGTAGCCCCCATGTTGAGCTGCTTTCAAGCAGTCTGCACATCGCAGAGCAGATGGGTCCTGGAAGAGGGAGTACGCTCAGGGGAAGTCTAGGTACTACTGTGCCGTAAACAAACTTCCCTTTTAAACAGTTTGTTTCAGTGCTGGCTGTGGATAAACGTCATCTTGTTTTAATCACTGACTCTTATGGCAGCAGCAGCACGCACCACAGCCACTCCAGGTCTTGATCATAAAAAAAATAATAATTCTTCTCCTTGTTGGTACAGTTGTTCAGACTAAATAACTTCGCAGCTTGAGAATGGTTGCACTTAATTCACATGTAGCTGGGTTTATGATGTCAATATACTAATCTGGTTATTAAAATATTTTTTTAAAGCTAGTTACCATAAGGGTAGCACAGACAGGCCTGGCCACAGTGATTTCAAAGGCAGAAGAGAGCACATCCTAGCTCAGGCAGGAGCGAATTGCCTTCAGGTGGCCTCACTGCAGCCTGTATTAGAGCCTCAGGGTCCTAACTCCTCTGGCTCCCCATGCCTTCTTCAGCACAGCTCGATTTCGAGGATCAGCCTTTGCATTCTGTGTATGTCTGTGAAAGCCATTCAGTGGATGAAAAAGAGAAATGCCTTATTTAATGAAGACAAAGTCTTTAAAAAATGGAGTTTTGGTGGGAGATTTCCCTCATCTGGGCAAAGGCATCGGTTCAATGTTTGGCATGGGTGAGGGACAGGCGAGTCCCCAGGCTGGGCGTTCAGACTCTCCCAGAACCAAGTGATTCCTCATTCTGGGTTTAAATGCCACTGTGTTATCTGAGATCCTTCTCAGACTTGTCGTTGGAGGCATAATTAGCAGCAATCACATGCGACTGCTCCTCCATTCTGGTCCCTTGGGGAATTTGGGCCTGTGCTTGCCATTGCCGTCACATCACAGAGTCATTCCCTACCAGGGCAACTTCAAAGAAGTTTACTGGGAGTGGAAGTGTGGGTTTAGAGACCCTCAGTGGCCCCCACCCCCAGGTCTTTGCTTTGAATGCTTCCATGTAGCAGCACCAGGGAAATGCTGTTGCCACACCAGCTTGCTGCCAGTACAGAAGTGACCTGGACTTTCTCAGAGGAGGAACAAAATTGGGTTATAAAAGACATGGCTGTTCTCATTGATGCTGAAGTCCATGGAGTTTTCTATTTTCATGTTGTTTTCTGTGTCTCTTCATCATGGTATGGCAGCCCAACCTTCAGGTTTCCAGCACCAGCAATGCCTTGAGAGGTGCTTGAATCCCAGGATGGATGAATCTGCCCTTCACCCACCTTCATTTTTATTCTGCAAGCTGATAAGTCAGTATAAGAAGATTTTAGTTTGTGTTCAGGACCTGGAGGCAGATGTTGAAATAAGTTGCATACAAGGCTTTCTCCACAGTAACTTATCCATTGTCCAGTGCAGAGCAGCATTTAGCCTTAGGTTGTGTATGTTCCCATTTTAGGGCAATGAACGAGGCAGCAATGTGAAAAGCTACTGAGAGCTCTTTAGAGCATGTTTCATAATTGTAGGCCATGAAAAAATGAAAGTCACTTAAAAATTCAGACTGCACAATCCATAGCTCAGAACTCAGCAGCTACCAAACACTGAGAATTAACATCTCCTGCACAGGCAGCAGGCTGGTGTGACTGAACGATGACATAAACACAAAACAGTAAACATATTATTTTAGTTTAGCTTCAGATACTGCTCAGTAAAGTTTTTCCTACTCTTTTTTCACTATGTTCATTGTCATAATAGTCAATTATCTGATTATTTGCCTACATTTTTCTTACAAATGTACTAGTGTTCAAGGCACAGTACATTTCTGATATTGGTTTTGAAGTCTATGATTATTGTTCATCAATTTTTCGCCCAGAAGACCACTTTTCTTTGGTTCAGTCGTGGAGTGGATCTGTGCACCTCAAGGGTATGTTATATCTTCTTCAAGTATAACTCTTGACAAACGTTTAATCTATGGAAACTCTGTAGGAGAAATAGGTCCGTCATGCTTATGTGCTGGACGTGCAAGAGGGAAAAGTATGGCGGGAATATCACTACTGTCCAGGTAAAATGCAGAATAAGGTAGGCAAAGACCAGGCCATCTCATTTACTGACATTGGACAGAATTAAGAATGTGCAGCTAAGCTTTATTTTTATTGTAGTCCTAAGGCAGTTATTTTTAATTATTTAACTTATTAGCTCATTGCTTAAAAATGAGTTAAGTATTTTTAGGTACTCCTGATTTTACGCCACCTACTCACAGAGCTTTCTCGCTCTTACATATCTGTATGGATTTTTTGTAACAAAAAAAGTAAAGATGCTGTTACAACTCAGGAAAGAGGTCTTGGAGCCATCATTGACAGATCTCTGAAATTGTTGACTTAATGTCAAGTGGAAACGAAGAAAGTCAATAAAATGCTGGAGCTCATCAGGAAGGATATTGCAGTCATGACAAAGAGTCATTTTGCTGCTACATTTTTGGTGCTCCCATGCTCTGAGTCTTGTGTGTGATCCTGGTTTCTGCATCTCCAGGACATTAAAGAGTTAGGGGAAGTGGTGAGGAAGGCAACCAAAATAACCTAGGGATTGGAGAAGCTGCCTTATGAGGAGGCACTAGAAAGGCTGGGTCTTTTCTGGCTGAAGAGACAGCTGAGGGGGGGATATGATTGGGAGGTCACCTCAGGGAGGTGGTGGGCAGTGTGACTGAAGAACAGTTATTGACCACATCCCACAATACTGGAACTACCCAACACTCACTGAAACCAGTAGAGGATCTTTTAAGAACACATGAAAGAAAGAATTGCTTTACATAGGCGGTACTGAACTTCTGGCATTGCTGCTACGGGAGACTGAAACAGGCCATGAACAGCAACCAGAGGGAACTTGAACATCCCTTTTCCACTGAATGTCAATGGTGAGGGAGTGTGAGGGAAATAAACCACAGATAGTATCTGAGCTTGTGTGTTCTCCCTAAATAGCATCTCCTGCTGTCAGTGGTGGAATAGATGGATGATGGATCTGACACAGCAGGGTATTTCTAATGAGCTTATGCTCTTATGCAGAGACAGCTGATTCATTTTGACTTCTGAAGAAAACCAGGGAAATTTTGAGCTAAATGGAGAAAATTTCAGGGAGAATTTTGGGGAGATATTGATGACTTTAAATAGAAGCTTAGTACTGAAAAAAATCAGGCATCTTTAACAAGCATGTTACATCTTCATAGACATCCTACATAGCATACATTTCATTTTTAAATATCATAAAACTGTAGAGTAACGGGGGTTGGCTGGAGACCTCTGGAGGTCTCTCAAAGCAGGGCCAGCTTCAAAGTTGGATCAAGTTGTCTGTTGTCCCTTTGCAGTACACCTTTGAGAAGTCTGGCTCCGTCTTCTCTGTAATGCTCCTTTTAGGAATATAATAATTCAGCAAGCGGTATAAAAGTGATGTGAAATTTTTTCCATGTGTATTTCAGCAACGGGCTGTGACCTTGCATTAATACAAGTTTCCTGTGGATGGATATATTTTCTATGAGTGTTCCCTTCCCATCCCTTTCCCCACAGGACTTTCTCAGCGCAAGTGTTGAGTGAATACCTCATTTCCTTGGAAAATGCACACCCCATTTTATAGGAAATTCCTATAGAAACATAAAGAGGAACCTCAGGTCTCAGAATTGCTTCCTCTTTTCTTCCAGACTTCTGCTATAAAGGTGGTGAGAAAACAAAGACTGATTCTGATCTGCTCCGTACTCTCCTCTGTGTCCTGGAAACGATGATGAATGTGCCCGGGACGGTTCGTAGCGTATGCAGGAGGGAAAACTGCCAAGGCTATTCTTTTAAATAATGCCCTGACAAGAGAGAAGTGGAGCTGCACCCTCCCAGGGTCTTGCCAGGATATCACTGCAAACAGGAGTTCAAGGTAGCTGGAGAAAGGGGAACATGCAGGCTGACCACAGACCACGTCTCTTGAGTGTAGGACGTGATGACAGCTGGCTTTTGAGTAAAACAGGCAAGGAGAGAAAAAGGCTTTTTATGACTTTCTACTGTAAAAGCACACATATGGACTTCTGCAGACAAGACAACATTGTCCCAAGGACTGTGGTAAAATACATAAATTGCTCTGTGTTGTGGGTCTCATTAGCCGCTGTTGGGGAGAGTGAGAAGCAGGTATGCTTGACCCTAAAATCCTACTTTCTATGGCCAGGCACTAGAGATACTCTGCAGCGAGCCACCATCATGGCAGAATCCATTCATTCATCACTGAATATAGCACAGCCATCACCTTAACATTTTAGTGTCGCTAGACACTGTGGCTGTGTAAATTCCATGGGGATCATTATATAGGGTCCAATTACACAGCAAATTGAAGGTGCAAGAACAAAAGCACTTCGGGCAGCTAAGCTGCGTAACAAGAGTAGTGAGACAGGATTTGGTGTAAGCTAGCAATCAGGATTTGTCCCTTGAGAGCTCCTATTCAGTCTGTCAGTGTGCATGAAAGGCTGTACCACCGCGTGGTGTTTGCTGCCCACGTTCATGCTTGCTGGATCGGGCCAGTATCTCCAGCTCTATGGAGAAATGCCACTCACTGGAGCAGAGGGCAGGACGTTGCTTTGAGAAACATGGAGGTATTGCAGAAGCAACAACGGCCCTCTCAAAGTGGCTGCTCACATTCACTGCAAAGTGGTGCTGCTGGAAGTAGTAACACTTAGCACTGACACAGCACTTCATCCAAACGTTGGGTAATTAATCTGTGAAGCAGCAGGGGATGCTCTTTGTGACTGGTTCTGTAAGCACGACTAACGGACTAGAGTTGAAGAGAGCTGTTAAAAACCATGCTCACATCCAAATTGTGCCTTGGCAACTAAAGAAAAACCTCCAGAACTTACCATGTCCTCTTTGTTTTATTAGCCTTCTTAATATTCAAATGAAGAGAAAGTTTTTCAGAGCCGGGCCTCAGCCTGCCCAGCTTGCAGAAGCTTGACGTACTTCAAAGGAGCTGCAGCAATTTATTGTGGTTCTTACTCCAGACATTTTGTGAGGATGAATACATATTCTAGCTGGAAAACAGTTCGCTTATAAAGATTATAGTATATCCCAGTTAGCAGAACACTGTAGATTATCCGGTTTTATAGGTTTACCCCCCTTCCCTCCCTTGACTCTTTGTAGTTTAAAAGTTTGGAAACAAAATTGCTTTTGCTACTGAGTTCATTTTCCAGTTAGTGAGCACTGACTGCTTTTTTCCCTCCCCCTTGAAGCTGCACAAGAGTGGCCGTGGGAGGAAGGAAGGAGAATTTTGTGGTTATGGCTCAGGTTTGGAAGCTGGGATGCCAGGGCTCTGCTGCCAGTCCTGTCCTCTGTTTCCATGCGACTCAGAGCAAATTGTGTAACCTGCTTTCCAAAGTGCTCCGTAGTATTTACTCAGTGCACCATGTCACTGCATCCCGTGACTGCATCCTCTGACTGGTATCAAACAAATGATTTTCACTGTTTTTATATAAACTTCTCCAAATGACCACACCCATATTTTGAAGGCGAAACATGCAGGGAGGGTAATTATTTGGCCTCCTATGGAAACGCTGGGTTCTCATTCTGGTAAGGGCGCTTCTTCAAGAGTCTGAGGTTGAATTCTCAGGAGTAAAATCCAGATGTTTTAGGTCCAAATCCTCAGCATCCATGGAACATGGGTGACTGTTATTGTGCATTTAGAGCTGTGTTCACAAGGGAGTGTAGCTGTGGCAGCCCTTGGTTCAGGTGCTCCCTCTCTTCATGCCATGTGGACAGGTATGGAGAGCCAAGTCCTTGGGCAGAGCATTCTCAGAAACTGGCAAGATTAAGCCTTATCTCTCACTGGTGAGGACAAATCACTTCATGCAAGTCAATCATTTTAGAGAGTCTCATCCCTGTGCTTCCCAGGGGAGGTAAGCACTGACTTGCAGCATAGCAAATGGTCATAGGAAAGAGAAATAGTAGGATCTTTGCTCCAGTAGCATAACGGCATAGGTGTGGATTTGGGACGGATCCCTGCATCAATGTGTGTTGTTGCTTTGTATAGCAGAAGTGCTTCAGACAGGAGAGGTTCAAGTCATGCCATCCTAGAAGGCTTTATAACTGGCTGCTGTGGTTCTCTTCTGGATGGTGGGAGACGGCAGCTCAAAATCACACAGTTAAAGTGGCAATAAGGAAAAGTGTCAACGGAGAGATTTCTGCTGTCTGCCATAGTGACAACTCCACAAGCCACTAGAGATTGCCAGGAGGAAGGCTTCTTGTAGGGTTTTGTTTCTTAATATCATCCTCTGAAGTTTAGCTGCTTTCCAAGCTCCACCCTGAACATGTATTTTCCTTCTGTTTGTACCCCTTACACCTCTGTGGACTGGGCAAAGCCTTTTCTATAGCCTTTCTTGGGGAGGATATTTAGAGATTTCAGTGATCCTAAGTTAGTCCCTTTTAGTCCCTTTATGCTGCTGTCATTTACTGAATTTCCCTCTAATTTGTCAACACTTCTGTCCTGGTTTCAGCTGGGATAGAGTTAATTTTCTTCCTAGTAGCTGGTACAGTGCTGTGTTTTGGATTTAGGATGAGAATAATGTTGATAACGCACCGATGTTTTAGTTGTTGCTAGGTAGTGCTTACACAAGTCAAGGACTTTTCAGCTTCCCATGCTCTACCGACTGAGAAGGCTGGAGGTGCACAAGAAGCTGGGAGGGGGCACAGCCAGGACAGCTGACCCCAACTGGCCAAAGGGACATTCCATACCATGTGACGTCATGCTCAGTACATAAACTGGGGAAAGCTGGCCGGGGGGGGGCCGCTGCTCGGGGACTGGCTGGGCATCGGTTGGTGGGTGGTGAGCAATTGCATTGTGCATCACTTGCTTTGTATACTCTTATTATTATTATTACTATTATTATTATTGTTAGTATTTTATTTTGTTTTAATTATTAAACTGTTTTTATCTCAACCCACGAGTTTTCTCTTTTACTTTTCCGATTCTTTCCCCCATCCCACCGGGGGCAGGGAGAGTGAGCGAGCGGCTGTGTGGTGCTCAGTTGCCGACTGAGGTTAAACCACGAGAACTTCTTTTCTCTATTACAGCTCAAATGATATCTAGCACATACAATACCTAGCAGAGTAATTCAGGAGTGGTTGCTCCTTCCTTTTATCACCAAGCCCAAAAGTGGAAAGGCGCCTTCCCAAAGGATCTCCTAGTAAAAATGTGGAGTAGAAAAGCACCAAGTGCTTCACAGACAATTATAAATGGTCCAGCTGTTGCAATGACAACTATTGATGTGGCTGAGAGGAGGTCATTGAGCTTCATAGAAAAAGTGAGCTCTGAAGGAGATACAGAGAAATGGAGGTCATTGACCATGCAGGGAGAAGGGCGATGGAGACCAGCTGGGATCATGGTCACAATGTCAATCTGGATGGGTGTTTGGGCAGGCATAGTGAAGCATTTTTTTGGTGGGAAAAAGTGTGAATGCACTTTAAAAGCAGACCCCAGGGTGCTGGTGAGGGAACTGGGACAGGCTCAGCTGGGCGAGGTGAGGAGGTGCAGAGACAGGTGAGGCACAAACAGGATGCATTTTTGCTTTGCTCCTCTTGCTCTCGATTTGCCTTTTTCCATAGTGCATCCAGGACTGTGACTAATGTCTGTCACATGCTCTTCCCCGACTCCTGCTTCCTCGGGGGACAAAGCTGCATTCCTGGGAGCGGGGTTTGTTTTTATGGGCTTCCTGATGTCCTTAAACTGATTGATTTTATCCATGTAAATGTCTCATTTTCTGTTACTCGCTGTTTCTTTAAGAAGAAAGCTATCTCTCTGGTTGCCATGGAAAGCCCTGCATATCTCATGAGACTGAACCACAGAATATATAGTGCAGCCGCAGAAAATATCTGGAAATATGTTTGCCCAAGAGCTGCAGTCCTCAGGAGCTTGGCAGCATTGTAAATGGAGATGCCCCAGCTGGGAAAGGGAATTTCTTTTCCCCAGGCAGCTAATGTGGGCATGAGGATGGGATGGTGCTTGGAAATCCTTTGCCTCTGTTAGGGGGGCAGGGAGCAGGAGCAGGAGCAAGCTGGGGAGCAGCTTGGGGATGTCGGGATGGCATGGTGCCATCGCTGCTGCGGAGCGAGCCAGCGGCAGGGTGAGGACCATGGCTGGAGTGTGAGTGCATCCTGCTCGCTTCCACCAGGCAACAACTTCTAAAGGCTGACAACAAAAACGCACACAAACAACGTGCGCAAGCCCTGCTGCTCTGACTGCTAGCTAAAAAGCTGATTCCCACACCTTCCTCTAATCTAAAAACCACAGTTTCTCCTCACTCCAGCTGCCAAAACCTACAAGTTCCCCCACAACTTCCTTAACACAATGCTGCGTTTCATGATGAAGTGAAACTTGGAAGTGAAAATCAATTGGGATGAATATTGAATTAAACATAATGCATTGATTGAACTATCCATTTTCATTTATTTTATTTTTTTTTAAAAGCCCATTAAGAATGCCTCAATCAATGATAAGATTAAAGGGTCTGGAACAGAACTGAGGCCAAGTGCCGCTTTAAGACTCCCAAACTGTCCTCTATCTCTGCCAATTTTCTTTTTTTTTTTTTTTTTAAATGAACATTACTGGCTTATTTTTCCAACCC
Organism: Aptenodytes patagonicus; assembly: GCF_965638725.1. NCBI lineage: Eukaryota > Metazoa > Chordata > Aves > Sphenisciformes > Spheniscidae > Aptenodytes > Aptenodytes patagonicus. Next base: position 9,777,175 of record NC_134950.1, on the reverse strand, counting down.
AAGAGTTAAAGTAAAAGTTCAGGAGTAAAAAAAAAAAAAAAAAAAAAAAAAAGAGAAGAAAAAAGGCCAAACATTCACATCTCAGCAATCTCTTTGAAGATGGATTCATTAATGTTCTGGTGTCTCTATTCTGGATGGCAAACAAAAAGTCATTTTAATGCACAGATTTGCCCAACAGCAGTTTGGGGACACTGAATCCCCTCCTTGGTTTTTGAAGCACTCGAAGGGCTCATAGGGATGGAGCAGTTTTACAGCCTTTTCCCACCCCTGTGGTACAGCTGCCTCCGACTATGCTGTAGCTCAGGTTACCAAACATTTCCACTATAAGACCCTGCTTTTAAATACAGCAGTTTTTGCTGAAGGTCTATCAAAACCAACATTTTCTAAAAATGCCAACTAAGGTAGTTCTGCTGTTCCCAGGAGTGAGGCTGGGGACACATGGCACAACTTGGGTACACCTGGCACGGGTCTCTGGCCCCTGGAAATTGCTCGAGATGCCTCATGCCCAAAGATGGTGAAGCATGAACCAGGGCCCCATGAGGGGCAGCTTTGTGGGTCTGAAAGGGACCAGTTTGCTCAACTTCCTATTTCTGCAGTGCTCAATGCTTTGCACACGCTGAAAAACTCCATGTACAAAAAAGCCACACACAGGCCACTGCTTTAGGGGTGTTGGGGAGTCACTGAAATTAATTATAAAAGCTGGCAAAGTCCCCATTACTGTTCTTATCCCTTATCTTAATCCAGCTTCTGGGCCTTTCCTACACACAGGAAGGTCACGTTGTGGCTTAGCGTCTCCTCAGGCCACGTCAGCTCCTGCCCCAGTTCTTCTTCTGCAGGGGCTGTAGCAAATGCTTTGATGAAAAGCAAACTCTTCTCGCTCTTCAGCCAAACTGCCCAGTCTTGCCGTGCTCCTACATCCACGCCTAGCCCACACATACCGTTGTTGGCCCTAAACTCCGTGCAGGCCCTCAAAGCCCCCAACCTGCCTTGCAGCACTCCCCTTGGCTTACAACATCTAATTGGGATCGGTTGGCCCAGCTTCTGAACATGAAAGGGCTGTTCAAATTTGCAGTTTGAATCACCCAGTTTCTTCTCCAGACTGAACACTTCACAGTTTCCAGAGTCCTAATTTCTTCTTCAGGGCTTTCTCCCAACCTGGGCTGTGGGTATTTCCAGCTAGACCTCAGCAGGTAGAGCCTTCCTCCCAGCTCCATCCAGGTCCAGGGCACAATCCAGGGCACAAGTCTCTCTGCAAATCCCTCCCCTGTACTTTCAGGCTGTTATTCCTGGACCATGTTGATCTGCGTCAGGCTCTCTCCTACAGGTGCATTTCTATTATATTAGTCAGAAAGCAGAGTTTTTGTGGGCATAGGAGAAAGGACGACAAAGCTTCTCTTGTAATATCTGGATCCTTTTAATCAGGTCCACCATTATGTGATGCCTCAACTCTGGCCCAAGCCCAAACTTACCAGCTGGAAGATGGGGGAGCGGGCACAGAAGGGGCTGGACGCTGCTCCGCCTCCAAGGATCAATTTGTGCAGTGACACACACATTTACTACCCTCAAGTTTTGGAAAGTTGAGGAAAAAATGAGTGCTCTGAGGTAGGCTTGTGACAATTTACTTTCAGTTTCTAAAGAGTTTCACTAAGAAAATACTTCTTATGGAACCTGGTAATATGACTACATAATGAATGAGGCCTGAAAACTATCTCCAGAAGTGCTTTAATACCAGTTTAAGAGGAAACTGAAACAACACAAATATTTTGCAAATAATATTATCAAATTCTTTGCAAGTGTTCTGCATGGAAAATCTGTTTTGTGTTTGAAGCCAAAGATATGTCACATAAAACAATACTTGGTAGCTAGAGATACAGCTACACCCAGCAAGATGCACAGGTTCGCCATTTGCAGGTACAGGCCCAGGCTGGAAAATTTTGCAAATTGAGTATTTTCCTTGTTTCACATTTCAGTAAATCCCTTTCCTGTTTCCACCTTCTGGGTTTGAGGGTGCTCATGGCCATCACATGTAGATCAGAAATTCCCCTTGCTAGAAGCCTTTTGCTGCCGGTTAGTCTTTGACTGCATTAAAAGCCATTTCACCAACTTGCAAGCCGCTCTCTCCTTTTAGTAGCACTGGTAACATCTTGGTACTCCCAGCAGCAACTAGCAGTGCTGGGCTGTCCAGCTCCCAGGTTGGACAACAGCGTTACCAGAAGCACGCTGCACAGTGGAATTCAGCAAAAAAAGCTCCATATGTTGTATGCAAAGGAAAACATTCCTTTGGCACAACTTTTTGCGCCAGAAGCCAATTGCCACCAGAATACAGATGCAGAACTTGCCAGAACAAACCTAATTGCAATACTTGGGAGGTGTTTTATGTTTTTCTTCCTAACTGTGTCCAGGTGTGTTGACTTGTTTGAGGGAAATTCATGGTGCTAAGAAACAGAAAAAGGCTGTTTAACTAATGATGGGAGCAGTACATTCTGCTGATCCTTAATCTCTGAATTGGTGTTTTGCTTTGTTGTTTCTACTTTAAGTAGCATAAATCTAAATAAAGAACATTCCATGTAACAGCTCCTTCTGAGATGCTCACTATTGGAGTTCATGGATACATTAATATATGAATTAATGGATTATTTTTGAGTAAGGCACTACTAGGTAAAAAGAAAAATAAGGGAAAGTAAGGTAAAGATTAAATGAAAAAATTCCAAATAATTAAAATAAGGCTTTCAATCAAACCCAAATATTTTTGGGATTTTTGATCCACAAAGTATTTTCATTATTTTGACTTTTCATCTTGGTTCAGTATATTTTTCTGAGTCTCTGAAAATATTTGAGTGAAAGGAAAGTTTTCCTTTATCAGTTGTAACAGTTACTACAAATGGGATAACTGAGCAATGAAATATGCTGCAAATAAGATATATTCCTCCAAAGTCCTCCTCCTATAGTAGTTTCTTCATTGATAACATGGAGATAACCACAGTCTTTTTCCATTGCCAAATATTTTGCAATTTGCCAGCACACACAGAGCTCTACTTAACTGGAAAGTGCTGTTGTTACCAGCAATGCCTGAAGAATAGAGAAAAGAAAATGCTGTAGGATGGGTGAAAAGGAATAGCCAAGAGAAATGTGGAAAGTAGCTATTTTCTTTATTTGCGTGTGGATACACAGAGGTTGTGCACACACGGGCACTTTTCACAGAGCCTATTCAATCACGTGAAAACCTCATTGAGTTCAATAGCTCATTTCAGTTTCATTTGCTACCAAAAATGCATGTGTGCATCTTCCTAGGATGGCCTCTTCAGGTATCAAGAAGCCATTAAAAGACAGTTCTTAACTCTATTAAATGGGAATTGTGTTTTTTAAACTGATGATTCTCTTTATTTACCTGTGAAATGCTCTGTTTGCGGGTGGCACTGAAATGTGTGTGTCCCTACACACGCACATTGGTTTTATCTCAGAAATAACCCTGCTCCCTGACAAGCAAAAGAAGAAGAAATCAACAACCTCTGACATTAAGTCACCAAATATAGAGGCTTGGACAGAGAAAAATATTTTTAAAGACAGTGAGGAACTCAAGTTTCCTCACACATCAGGGGTGGGTTTGGTCATATGCTGTAGGCAGAGAGGTTGGTCACAAATAACGCCATGGACTTCAGCAGAGAAGCGGGTAATTGCCTGTTGAATCTCAGATTATCTTGTTTCACAAAATGGGTTATGTTACCACAGGGAGGCAAAAGGGAGGAAAATTGCAGGCGAAAATGGTTAAAAAGCTTGTTTGAGCGAAGAGAGATCTTCTGCGCCTGCTCTGTCCATTAAGCTGCTGGCTGCGTTGCTCCCATCGCCCGGCTGCTGGGTCACAGTAAATAGGATGCCGGAGAGGGGGATTTCACTCCATGCAGTGCCAGAGAGGTGGCACGCTGCCAGCTGACACACCCCTGGTTTTCATACCTGAATTTTTTTTTGGGGGGGAATCTGAATCGCTGAGGGGCTGTAGCAACCTGGCACGCTGCTGCAATATAGACCCCAGGCAAAGTGAGCTAATATTGTAGTGACAATGATTGCTTGTTATTTTGGCATTGGTTCACTTTATCTTTCTAAAGCATTCCCCGGAAAAAAAAAAAATTCACCTCCTTCAAACCACAGATAGAGGTAGGAAAACATAGAGACCGCAGTCCCACTACAAGGACTATGCATTAACGTAACACCCAGCAGCACTAATTTTGATTGAGACCGAGCATAGAAAAACAAGTACGAGAACCACTTTTCCATTATTAATTAGCTGAGCACCCACCATGAAGTTCAGGCTGGCTCTGTGTTTTCATGCTGGGTTTAAGCTTGGCTGTGGGATGACAGAGGTCTGTCATCAAGTTAAGCAGTGGAAGCAAGTGATAACTTTTTCCAGCCTGAAGCCTGTCAGGGTGAAGTCAACCTGCCCACAGTTTTTGAACAAATTTGAGATGACAGAGCGAGTTTTTATCAGATAAGTGTTTTGTATTATGAAGCTGCAGTGGTCTTTATTTGATACCAGGTGTCCTAAAGCTGTATTTATTGTATGGTCAAGCCTTGCTTTCAGTGATTTCTGTGTCATTTGTAGTTTTCCCTTGTAATTCACAGAGGTTTTGGTTTTCTCTGAAAGCTGAATCAAAACTCTGGTCCAAGTAAATGACAATCCATTTCAGCTTGTTAGCTCTTACAGTAGTGGCTCTACCTGGTTTGGAAAATGGCATGGCAAACTGATTAGTTCAGGATTATGTTTGGTAGCAGCTGTGTTAGGAGGATCAATGCCTGTGATAATCGTTTCTGTGGCGAGATGGAAGGCTTTCAATTGCAAGGCTGCCTTTGCTATGTTTCTCTACCATTAAGTCACTTAAAAAGACAAGCAAAATATTGCTTCTAATTTTTCTTAAATACAGTTGGTGCATTTATCACAACATTTTGCTTTTTCCTCTTTTTTGGTTTTGTTCCATGTCTCTCTTGGTTACGTGGGTTTCTGCATTTCTACGGGCTGTCCTTTGACTAGTGCTGTCACAAAAACTCCAGCTCACTCCTCCTTCAAGAATAGCTTCAGATATTTATACCATAAAACAAAGTCTGTGTTGTACGCTCCAGTCACTGGTGCCATTTCTACCTAATGTGCATGGTGTTGAATCAAAGAATGAAGATATTCATGTTTTTTATTAGACATTCTGTGTAACTATATAAACCAGATGCAATGATTTTTTTTTTCTTTTTTTTTTTTAACCTTTCTTCCTCAACCCAGCATTTCCTTTCCATTTTCACAGGAAAACTCTCTAGGAGAAGGTGAACAGAAACCCAGCTGCCTCCTGTGTTCCCTGAAGGGCCTAAAATACCATGGTATTTCAGCAGATGATACCATGGTAACATCAAGGATGATGTTAGGATATAGGAAGGCTGAGAGAGACCACGCCATTCTCAACCTGGATCAGGCTTTGGGGCTCCTCGCTTCCATGGAGCATCACAGGGGATGGCCATTGAGTTATGAAGGTCAGGGGTGGGCCCCCCTGGTGTACAAGCACAGACAACGGTCCAGACCAAGGTGTTTTCTCAGAGTGATGTGCAAGCCAACTTGTAGATCCACATTGTACCTCCAGAAGCCCACTGTGATGTCTCCTTACTGGCTGCACAGGCAACAGCAGCACAGAAGTAAGGATAACAGAGAAAATCAAAGTTGAAGTACCCATGGAAACATACTGAGATCTTACTGAAGTGTCAGAAAACCACCATGATGAGATGTGCACACATTTTTGAGACTGGCAGATGTTCTTCAGGACACATCTTCATGTTTTGTTCCTTATCTGACAAATCCTTGAGGCTACCAAGTTTCCTCTGTCACTCACTCAGGGTAGAGCAGATTGGGTCAATGCTTTGCATTTTTTTTTTCTTTCATGCTGTTTGCCCAAGTATTTGAGAATATTTTGAGAAGAGCTAATGTTCACAGAGCTGCTCAGGCTTAGCATCCAGGATGTGAAGACAAGCAGGCTGGATAGTAACTGACTTTTCAAAACCAGTCTGCAATAATTTTGTGGGTGTGCAATTTGGATGTTCAGATCCAGATCCTCTCTTTTACCACTTTAACAACGCCTGGGTGAAGCTATGCAACACTATCTTAAAAGGAAGGGCCAGGCCTGGCGTGATGAAGTCACTGGAGGTGAGAGAACAAGAAGTGCTGGTCTCTGGAGTGACCGTCTGCAACCCTCCTCCCCACTTCCTTCCGCTTAACCCAGCGGCTCCAGAAAACAGGGTGCAAATGGTCAAGGGAGATTATGAGACTTAAAGGGCTATAATCTGGAACAGCTCTGGGAATTTCAGCAATGTTAAATGAGAATAAAACCAAAATGTTAACTAAACAGAAATATCCATTTGTCACCCTCCCTAGAAATGTTTCTGAAGAGCAGATTTCCTCTGCACAGGAAATCAGGAAGCCAAATGCCGTCCCACAGGAGAAAACAAAATGAAATATTTTTCGGATAAGCCTGGATAACTCCAGAGCCAAAGGTCACCCTTGCTCCTCAGATGCAGGTGGAGATCGCTGAGACCTACAGGCTGCTGGAGTGGCTGTGGCGTTGAGTCCTGTGTGACAGACCCTGGTCCTAAAGAGCTGATGTGGGACTGTGTGGGGCATGTGAGGAAGGAGTCCTGGAGAGGGCTGGGAAAAAGCAAGTGAGCTCTTGCAATCACAGACGCGGTCATTCATAATAGGTGGGCCCTGGTGGCTCTGACTTCAAATGACTTTTTGAAAGCAAGTAGTTACCTCGTGATCAGAAATGATGCACCTAAGTTCCTCTCCTGCCTTGAGGCTTATTGACGTTTATTTATTGATGTTGGTTCAAGCATTAATGAGATCTGTATCCAGCAAGGGCTGAGCTTGCTTTGCAGCCTTCTCCTTAGCTCTCCACCTCTAACGTGGCTAGTGATGCAGTCACTTTGGGATGTCTTGCCCCCTCCCAGATTTGGTTGAGATTGGCCTGTGGGCTCAGAGGATGCACGCAGAGACACACGCAGATGGCAAGTCCAAGCAACGTTGTGTCTTCAGAAAATCCCGTGATAGTTGTTAAACAGAGCTGGTTGTTACAGCAATGCCAAAGCCCACTGGCTCAGCCAGGTTCCTCAGGAAAATGCAACAGAGCCAGGTGTTATGGGGGAAACTAATGGATAAAACCAGCCTGAACGGAGGCAGGGATGATGTAGGAGCAGGGCAGGGCAGGTCGAGGAGGGAGGCTGTGATCTTGGGCTGTGGACCCTTTTCTCACTAATGCTGTGCTCTACCTCGGCATCAGGTTGCTGTCTCCATGGCACATCATGCTCCCTCCTCCGGGTTCAGAGGGCCCCAAAAGCCGACAAACGGGGAAATGAGAAACTGGTAGCATATCAACAATGTGAAAGAAGTGTATGAGCCCACACGGGGGAATGAGAAGGAGGATGCACCAGGAGGGAGGGCAGGGTTTTGGAGCTTGAGTTTAATGCAGGGAGGCAGGAAGACAGAGCCATGCGACCTGGCGAGGGCTCCTGCATCAAACTGCCCTGTTGTTTGTTTCACTGTTGTTATGAGAAAAATGTGAATGACACAAAAATGACACCACCTGGGGTAGTGTCCTGATCTGTACTTTGCACTCTGAAAAACACTTCTGTTTGGAGTTTGGAGAGGGATGGGGAAGCCTGGGAGAAATTAATTTCTCTACAGCTGCAATCATAGTTGCTACTTACTGGAAAAGTGGTGACCAAGTACTCCGTCGGCTCAGTGGCTTGAAGAGTACAGGATGACCTTGCAATGTGGGAAATAACCTGCCAGAAAAATGACAAAGCCATGGACAGCACAGTGTCTGGGGCAACCTTCAATCTGCTGCACTAAGAGAAACCATGCAAGACAACCAAAATAACATCTTTTGGCATTGTGTGACCCGGAAAGATTGAAAATAAAGAGAGAGAGAAACAGAATGGAGACAAAAAATAGCAACGTTTTTGAAGATACTCATTAGTGGTGAATTTCAATAGTTTTGAGCTGCAGACAAGCCTGTGCTTACATGGCTGGGAGCAAAGGCTGCTTTGGGAAGCACACTCAGCTGCTCTCAGACCCATTTTCCAGTTCACAGTTCTCCTGTTTCCCCGTGGTGCTCAGAAGCCCAGATCATCACTTTGGGGAGCAGGTCTCCTGGCTGCATGACATGGGACTGGAAAGGGATTTGTTTGCGTGGGACAACCACCATCTGAGTAATCTGTTCCAGTTCACAGACTGGTGCTTTTCACTGGGTGTCTCTGTGAGCATCATGGTCATGCAGTCTTCAAACAGTGTCTGAGCAAGCCTCTGGCCGTGGGCTGCATTTCCTCCCTTGATCAAGGTTACTCCTAGGCCCTGACTTGCTTCACCACCTACCAGCTGGCCAAATCAGCTGCCGACTCTTTAATGCTGCAGTGATTTCAAAGAACCAGACGTGAGAGTGGCAGGATCTGGCCCTGTGGGAACAATAGGAGCTACTCCATTTTCTTTCCCTTAAGTCAGCCGTGCTCTTGGCATCTTCAAACCCATCTTTCATGGTCATCATTATAGTGATTTAACACATCATGGAGTGCTTACCGTTGTGCCTTGGGAGACACTGATTTCATAATTGATCATCACGGTAATAAAGCGAAGCAGAGTGGCCCCCTTTCTCCCCCCTCCGAGGCTTTCTGTGCTGCCAGGAGTGCAGCAGTGAGCAAGAATATTTGTGGGAGAGCTGCGGTGTGTGCAGAAAGGCTGAGGAAAGCCCTCTGCCTGACATACAGACACGGGGGATTGCTTCAGTGCAACTGCTGATCGCGCATTATTCTGACCAAGAGCAGCCAGGTGTTTCAGACAAGCAGAAATTTCTCCACCTGCATGTGCTGGGGCAAGAGTTTTGTCAAGGGGATGGTCAAGTTCCTGCCCCGCTCCAAACAAATTATGGTGTTGAGGATAAGAGCTCATAGATGTAGCCACAAGGACTAGAAAGAGCATTTCAAGCCTTTTTATCCCAGGGCAGAAGAGGCTTGAGGGACAGCCTTTCATAAGATTTGTGCCAATTTCTTCTTGAGGCAACTTCTTATTTTTGACAGAAGCCAGCCAGTCTCTGCAGCACAACCATACCAGAGCTGTACTTCTGCTCTGTGTGCTGGACCCGAGCCCTGTCGTGCTCCAAATCCAAATGCCACATCGGGCTGCCTCCTCTCCCTTTCTGCTGCTTCTGAAATGAAAATACAGGTCTTCCTTGAAAATAATGGTCTCTTCCCAGAAATGCACATAGAAAGTGACAGCAGTGGTATAGATTGTGACAAACTTGAGTTGTTTTTCTGAATCACCTTATTGGAAATCTTTAATAAGAAGCAGCTGTTTCATTGGTAACGTTGATGACCTTTAGCATGAGCACGAGGTGGCTGGTGGACGTGTGGTGTGGAGACCCTGGCCACAGGCCATGCTAGCGAGGACTGCAAGCAAACTGCCGGGCATGTCGGCACTCTGTCAAAACCAGAAAAATCCTGAGTTAGCCACAGCAGGAAGACAGACAGCAACAACATCAGAGCACCCTGTTGCATCCAAGTGGTTGGTGACTATTACAGGCTTGACAGTCTTCCAGAGCAAAAAGCTGTACGCAGCAACAGTGCAAGCCCAAGACAAGGAAAGCAGATGTTCCCGGCTCCTCCTCCATCCTTGTTCCCATATGTTGACTAAGTAGGTTTTGTAAAACAGAACATGCTATAAATCAGAGCTGGGTAGAGTTCACCAGTTGGGTTAAACGTGGCTTTTAGGGTGCACAAGTGAACCACTGTCACTTACAAATAAGGAAACTACTGCTTTAAGTTTTTCCTGAATGACTGTGCTGGGATCCAAGTGGAATATCATATGCTTCACTGAAGTAGTCCTTACTCTTTCAGGACTATATTTTTATGTAATCCACATTTTCTTGGATTACCTGTGCAGAGGGATCCCAGTTTGGGGTCATCTGAGCAAGAAGTTTCTCAGCTAAAACTACTTGAACCTGCCCATCTTGTCCTTTGTGGCCAGGACTTCCATGGCTCACAGTGGTATTTTTGCAGGATCAAATGGTCTCATTTTGCCCATTTAGCACCAAACAGTACATGGTGCTGTAATTTTTGGGAAAGCCAGTATTTGAATAAGGATGTACTCTTAGGATATGTGTATTTCTCTCTCTCAAAATTAACAGTTTACACTGCACAATATGGTTTGCAGAGGACTGAGTTTTGATTGTCTAGGGATTTTGGAACAACAGGAAATATTCCCAAGCAACCATAAATGTCTGTTAAAAAAGCTTTTTTAGGCATTGGTTCAGTGTTCAGGAAGCTGCTTCCTTTTACACACGTTACTTGAAGTCTTTAGGTTCCTGGTGAGCTGTTGACTCTGCAGCTTGGCCCTTCTCCAAATAGTCCCAGCTCCATCTCTGCAGAGAGGACTGGAGGGGGGGAAATCCCACCTGTGCAGAATAGGCAGGGAGAAGCCCCATCAGGCTGCTCCTGGCTTCACGCAAAGATCTTACACAGCCTGAAGACCTGTTCTCATGGCAGACCTGCCTGGGTGTGAAGCTGGAAACCCAGTCTGGTCTTGTAAATCATGTAGTCGAAAGGGCTTCTTCTTTCTAATACATTGACTCAATCACTTTATTAAGATTTAGAATCCTGTAATAAATCTATAATTAGCAGTTGAAAGATAACTTCATAAAATTGAAATACTCTGATGTTGTTCATGTAACATACAGCCTTTTAGCTGTATATGGATTTTCTTTCTTATGAATGTTTTATCCCTTGTATTTCCCTTTTGCACAGTTTAATTAAAAAATTAGAAACTTCAAAAATTAAAATTTTCTATGGAAGGAAAATCTTTTATTGGAGGTAAAAGTTGGCTTGTAACCTTCCAGTATACCTTTATTGATGGCCCAACTGGAAAAAACTGTTTTAGTAAAAAAAGGAAATAGTTAATTTACAAGTGTCACATTCAAAAAAATATCAGACTCAAAAAAATTTGAAGGAAAATATGTTGAGAATGAATGACTTTAGTCAAAACAACTTATTTTTAAAATAATACATTTCAGAAACAGCTAAGCAATATTAAGTTTTAAATGAAATATTTCAAAGTGACTGAGACCAAGGAACACATCAGATCAGAATGTTTTTTTTTCCTGTATTTTAGGGAAAACTTTTGAAGTCTTGCTTTTTTCTTGCAATTCAAAATGGGAACATGCTGCTGATTCTCATGAAATGGGGGATCAATTTCTATGCCCAAATTAGTTTAAAAATTCTTTTACTTAAAACAAACCAATAGAAATTTTTATTTACAATAGACATTTTATTACACTTAATACAAATTAACATAAATTTTCATTACGGAATCACATCAGTAATATTTTAAATCGTGAATAGGCATTCCTTTATGATCTTAACATCCCCAAATCACAGCATTAGGCCAATGATTGAGAAACTGAGAAACCTTCTCTCTTAAACTGGCTGCAAGCAATATCAGAAACACTGTCCATGCTGACTTGGAAGTTATTGAGACACAACAAAATGGTGCATTATGTTTTGAATAAATCGGTTTTTAAGGGTTTTTCCAGTTTTTAAAGCCAGTTCACACCCGAGGCACCTGTCCACACACCGGTGTCTAATTTATTCACCACCAATGTAAGTATGAGAATCAAATATTTTGGCCTGCCTGACCAGAGGACATTGGTGTCCTGATGATTTGTGCTGCAAGGCCTAAAGTTTGGGTGTGAATTCATGGGTCGAGCAGGGCTCCCACAGAGGTGAGAGACGCTCCTTCATCAGGATACAGGGCAGCTGGCATGCTGAGGGATGGGTGTCCAAACCAGATGTAGGAATTGTTCAATCCTGGGTGGTGACTGAAGCTAAAGGGTGAGTAAACTGAGGCTGGGTTGGGCTCAGCACCCTTCTCTGTTTGTGGGTTTAGGTATCTGTATTGCAGTTTTTCCCCTGGAAAACAAGGGAGTTGGTGAGCATCAGCTCTGGAGTGGTAGAAGAGTTGCCCAAGAGCAGGAGAACACATTGGCTGGAGACCTGCTGTGGCCTCCAAAATGAGATTTTTACCTTAAGCGGTGGTATTTAATACATCATGGTCTGTGAAAGAGTAAAACATGCTTTTTCCTCCATCCTGGGCATGTAAGGAAGAATCCAGGTCTCCTCGTGATGGGATCCTTCCCTCACTCCCCACAGCACTGCTGAAACATCATCCCGGTCTCCTGCAGGAGGCTGTCTAAATCCTGCCCCAAGTCCCAGGGTCTGGGGGCTGCTATTTTAAACCTGATCGTGGGCCTCGTGAATGCCAAAGGAAAAAAAAAAAAGCCATTTCTGATAATGAATCTTGTTATTTTCCTAAACTCAGAGGAAATCTGCAGCACAGCTGGTGGTCCTAGAGGAGAGTGAAGGAATACTGCTTAATGAGAACCTGGTGGGTTAATTAGTCCGTTGTATGATGTGGTTAGTCAATAGGAAAGAAACACTCGGAAATTTTGAATGGCATAATCATGACTGACCTTAAGATAGCGGTGACCTAATAAGCAGTTAAATGCACCTGAGCAAGAGGGGATGTTTGAGCAAGAGAGGATTAAGAGGAACTGTGCTGATGTGTCTCTGCACAGTTTGAAGCAGAAGAACTGCAGACAGGAATGTATTACTGAGGCTTTTAGTAGCAGAAGAGCGACTGCAGCATTTCCAGCTCAATACGTGGTATCTCCTTGGTGTACTGACCCACAGAGTTTGTGGGTGCACACAGAGGGGCAGCACATATTGCAAGAGCTGGGAAGGAATATGGAAAGGAAAAAAAAGATAGGAATCTGAGCTTCAGGTTTATGTTTCCTTTTGGCCTACTCAGAGGTTTGGAAAGGGTTTTGTCTTCCTCTCTGTGGCTCAGCACCCCATGCACCCAGACTGCCTCCTCTAGTGCATGCTTTTGCAACCTTCTCCCTTTATGACAGTTGTTGCACTAAATACTGTTGTTTTTTTTTTTTTTTTTTTTTTTTTAAAAGCATTTGCTAACTTGAAGTTCCAGGTATATGGTTATTCCTTTCACAGTCATTTTGCTGTGGCCTACTGTCCTGGTGTCAGCTGGGATAGAGTTAATTTCCTTCCTAGTAGCTGGTACAGTGCTGTGTTTTGGATTTAGTATGAGAATAATGTTGATAACATGCCAATGTTTTAGTTGATGCTAAGCAGTGCTTACACTAGTCAAGGACTTTTCAGCTTCCCGTGCTCTACCGACTGAGAAGGCTGGAGGTGCACAAGAAGCTGGGAGGGGGCACAGCCAGGACAGCTGACCCAAACTGGCCAAAGGGACATTCCATACCATGTGACATCATGCTCAGTACATAAACTGGGGAAAGCTGGCCGGGGGGGCCGCTGCTCAGGGGCTGGCTGGGCATCGGTTGGTGGGTGGTGAGCAATTGCATTGTGCATCACTTGCTTTGTATATTCTTTTATTATTATTACTATTATTATTATTATTATATTTTATTTCAATTATTAAACTGTTTTTATCTCAACCCATGAGTTTTCTCACTTTTACTCTTCTAATTCTCTCCCCTGTCCCACCGGGGCGGGGAGGGAGTGAGTGAGCGGCTGTGTGGTGCTCAGTTGCCGACTGAGGTTAAACCACGACACCTACTAGGTTGCGTAGTCCTCACGCACGGGTCTTTGAAGAAAGCTGCCACTACCAGCATGTGCTTGCTGTGAGCGCAGGATTTGCCTCCCTGCTGCCCCAGGCAGCTCAGTGCGGTCCTCCTTAGGGTCTTCTCCGCTCGTACCTTCTATTTCCTCTGATTCAGCTGGTTGCTGAGCGTCTTGCAGCACTTTCCTGGCCTTGGCCTCGGTTCTACAAGGGCCTCAGCTCCCTGCCATTACTCTCCTATTGCTACTGGTTTCATTTCATCTGCTGTCCCAAGTCTGTTGCTATTTCATATAAGCCTGCCAGATTTGCCTGTGTGATTGTTCTTTTGTCCAGATGGATGTTTAGCTCAGGCTATTTAGTGCTGATCTGGTTTTCCTATTGCTTTGTGTGTACCCGGGGGAAGAGGCTTTGTATTAAAATTCTCCTGGATTGCTGAGTCACTTGAACTCTGCTACTGTGTCATGTGCTCAATTGTCTGAGTATGAGACCTGGTTATGTCATATTTTGCAAAATGTGTTTTCTGTTTCCCCATTGGAGTTTTGCCTGAATGGTGTCCAAATTATCCACCTACTAGAAGCTGGGAAGGTTCTCTCTCATGATGTAATTCCCCTCTTAAAAGTCTGTTTTGATCTTTTCCAAGAACCTGGTTGGGATTTGATAGCTGGGATACTTTTTTGCATGCTTTGCTCTTTCTGTATATTGCTGGGCATTCAGGAGGATAGACTCCTTGTGATTTGGCCAGCCATGTAATTCCCAAATGCCAACTGTTTGTACTATTGCCCCATCAGATTATAGCCATGTTACTGTGTGCTCAGAGAGGTTCCCCTGTCCGGCAAACTCTTGATTGCAGTCTGAAAGACATGTGTAAATGTTGCTGTTTGGACTTCCACTGGTGATTCAACGTTCACCGGACCCTCCCTGTGGCTCGCTGAGGCTAAGCTCAAGCCCAGAGAAATTCATTATCCACAGCAATTCCCCAAAAGACTCATCTTGATGCAACAGTCAGCAGAGAGTTTTGCCTTGACCAAACGAAGTGCTCTGGCTTCACTCACTGGTAATCAGCAGTGACACTTTTTTTTTGTGATTCTGTTCAGCGGTTTTGGGTCGATGCAGATACCCAAGTATCTGCAAGGCTTTCAGTGCTATTAGACTAGTGAGTCAGTCTGTGCTAGTTTCCAGAGATGCAACAATCCATTTTCTCTGCAGCATTGTAACTTCCTTCCTTAGTGACTACACTGCGCATTTCTCATGTCTCATTGGCTGCATAGAAGCTTATTTATAGCTTCACTTCCTTGTCGTGTGCCCTCGTCCATTAGAGTGCTTGACCTACAGTGGCTACTGTCTCACCCTGAGGACATTCTCTGGCTCTGCTTTACCAGATCAGGGTTTACATTGTCCTGCCTCCTGCTGGGTCCTATAAACCCCAGGCAATGCATTTTGTAAGAGTTTTTTATTGACGGTTTGTATCCATCTGATGGTTTTAGCATGGCTTTTTGTATATCGCCAACATGTAGTCACATATTTGCAGCCTTATACTGATGTTTATTGTTGCTGGGATGAGCACTGCAGCTGAATCCACTATTTGCATGGAAATGAATCAGTTGTTGATCCTGCAGCCTTGCGGTGGGTGTACTGGTTGCATGGCTGGCAGCCGCCTTTTCTGGGAAACATGAGGCCACATCAGGCAATTGAATTGACCCAGGTCTGTATTGTGTTTCTTAATTAGCTTTGACTTTAACCTATCTTTGCTGATCTCATGACTACTACTGTCTGATCCTCTGCCTTCAATAGATCAGCAGCCCTCACAATTTTCCAAGAATTGTCCCGAATTTAGATTTATTTCTCCAAGCTTCTGTTTCCTTAGGGTGAGTTCACCTCAAGAGTAAAACACTCAAACGTACATTACCTGTAGGGGTCTACACATGCATGAGGTGTCTAAGCTTACGTTTTAGTCAATGAAAGTCCAGTCCAGAGAGCTAAAAGAAGAGCTCAGCTGGCCAACTTTGGGTGCCTACTTTGAGGCAGAGTGGCTGAATAGCTCTCCATTGCAACCTCCATTTGCCTGTAGTGATAAAGGAGGGACCACTGTTATTTAAAAAAAGTCTAGTGCTGTTTGAGATGCCCTAGGATATCTGAGACATCTGCAATGGATTGGCCAATATGACAGAGAGCAGCAGATGGAGACCAGAGCAGATACTCCACAGAACCTAAAATTACGCTGGACACATCAGCCTCCACAAACAGGACTTTAGACATTTACCACACATGTAGACACCTAAGTTTGGCTATGTCACTATCAGGAAAGTGTCTGGGGCTACTTGAAATGCCCTTGGATGCCCTGCTTGGCCTCCCATTGTTGTTCCTGGGCATCTCACGGGGTACCCAGTTTGGGCAGTTGCATCTATCTCATCACGTTTACAAAGTGCCAGAGCATTATCTCAGCTGATTAATCTGCCACATATCTCCACAAACACTGTTATTTGTTTCTGTGGTGTGTTGTTTCTTCCCTTTTCCCCAGTGAGATAATGAAGGAGTTTTCCACTATTTTCTCACCAGTATTCAACAGTCAACTCTGAACACAGAGTCATTACCAGCTTTCACTCTTTTCATGCTTGTGCTTCTTCATTGTGCCTTCGTGTTTTCTTTCTAGAGGTCACAGCTGTTCCTGTATTTCCCTGTTTATTTCTCATTTTCTCCCCATTCAAAATGGAATAGCCAATGAAACCTCACCTTTTTGTGCTGTGTTGCAACTAATAACATTTAGGCTTCTGTCGTGGTTTAACCTCAGTCAGTCGGCAACTGAGCACCACACAGCCGCTCGCTCACTTCCCCAGCCCCGGTGGGACGGGGGAGAGAACTGGAAGAGTAGAAGTGAGAAAACTCATGGGTTGAGATAAAAACAGTTTAATAATTGAAATAAAATAACAACAACAACAACAACAACAACAACAATATAATAATAATAATAATAATAATAATAATAATAATAATATACAAAGCAAATGATGCACAATGCAACTGCTCACCACCTGCCGACCGATGCCCAGCCAGTTCCTGAGCAGTGGCCCCCCCTGGCAGCTTTCCCCAGTTTATGTACTGAGCATGACGTCACATGGTATGGAATGTCCCTTTGGCCAGTTTGGGTCAGCTGTCCTGGCTGTGCCCCCTCCCAGCTTCTCGCTGGCAGGGCGTGAGAAGCTGAAAAGTCCTTGACTAGTGTAAGCACTACTCAGCAACAACTAAAACATCAACGTGTTATCAACATTATTCTCATCCCAAATCCAAAACACAGCACTGTACCAGCTACTAGGAAGGAAATTAACTCTATCCCTGCTGAAACCAGGACAGCTTCCATAGCTCTGCTTCTAAGAGCTGTTTGCAAGCTCCTAGTAGCAGAGCTATTTAAGAGTGCAATTCATATTCTACCATATGTACTTAGAAAGGGTTAGGGATATCTCCTTCAGACTTTTTCTTCTTCCAGTCTATACTTTATCTTCCAAGATTCAAGTACATTTATGAAGGGGTAAAGTAGAAACATTTTTGTTATGCTAAAGAAGAGAGAATGCTGGCAAATATCCTGATAGCCATATTAATGAGGATTATTTCTCACTGTTGATACTGTGGCTCCAGATTGCATGAAAATAAATATTTCCTAATTACTACACATAGAAAAGATAAGAATAAATGTGTATATATAATGGTTGAACACTCAATTATTTTATTTGGTTTTCAATTGTGTCAAATGGAGCACTTAATTACTCCAGCCTGAGTTCAGTCTTGAAGCTTCAATGTCTGACCTACATTTATGTCAAGAACAGCATTAAAACATACAAAAGTAAAAGACAGGAATGGTTTTAGGTAGCTTTTTCCAGTTTTTGTCTGATGAATAGGAGACTGTCTCTGAATTAGAGACAAGTGTCACCCAAGCCCAGATCTCCAGTAGGTGTAAATGTGACTCACAAAAAAGGGGGCTGAAAGACTTCAGATAAAGGTAACAGCCCCCCCACCTCCCCAACCCACTCATGTATGTTAATTTAAGAAAAGCAAACATTTGTAAAAGAAAGCCATCCAGCTAGAAATGTTGAGAACATGTATTTTCCTTGTTGCAGCACAGCCAAAAGAGACAAACTTCCATTTACACAGTATCATGTTTTGCCAAATTAACAGTAATGGTACTATTAATATTTAATATTTATATGACACTGTCATCAGGAGGCCAGTCAGGTCTGATCCCTACTGTGTGAGATGTGCAGACACCAATAATTACTTAGATTATTTTTATTTATGTTGAGGAACCATTGTAATGTGCTGCAACCCCATTGTGCCTGCCAACATGTGGGCCCCAGCTCCAAAAGGTGTAGGTGCATTTTTAGGACAATTTGCTTTTATAACTGTGAGAGTTTCAACTAAAGTACTTTCTTTGTAGCTTTTTGACATAGCATTAAAAGCTGAGTTTATATGTTGAATCAGACAATTACGGGATCTGGTTTTGGTAACACTTTTTCAGGATGTTACTGAGTAGGGGAAGAGGGCATTTCCCATGGCTGGGATAAAGTTGCAGAAGGAAAGGTGTATGTATTTTTGTTTTGACATGGAAAACTTGAGCATCATGGAGTTTTATCTTTCTGTATGGGTATAAAAACAGGTTGGTTTGAACCTCCAATGAAGCTGGTGAGATGTTTTGGTTTACCAAAGCCATGTGAATTTTTCAAAGGATTGTATAACCACATAAAGTGATGCTCCCTGGGTATTGTACTGACCCTGTGAATGCTCCCTCCCTCCCTTCAGCATTACAAGGCATGAGCTGTTTGCCTGT
Organism: Aptenodytes patagonicus; assembly: GCF_965638725.1. NCBI lineage: Eukaryota > Metazoa > Chordata > Aves > Sphenisciformes > Spheniscidae > Aptenodytes > Aptenodytes patagonicus. Next base: position 9,758,693 of record NC_134950.1, on the reverse strand, counting down.
GTATGAACTGGGTCCTTCGACACAACCACCAAATAAGTAAAGATCATAGTAATACTTCTACTACTACTACCACTACCAATTTGCCATCAGACATCTCTCAGATCATTTTAATATCCTTAGTTTAAATGTATCTTTCAACATACACAGGTTTGGTCTGAGGTTCATCCTGATATTAACTGACCAGGAAGGTTAGTCTCTGGCCAGTTGGGATGGTTGAGGCACCAACTCCACGTAGCTGTATAATCCTAGCAGAATAGCTAAATTGCTTTTTTACTGTAATGAAGTTCCTCCAGCATTAGTGCCATTTTGGTAGAGTGCTTTGCATGACTGAATTCACCTGCTCCTCCCCAGGGAGGGACCATGGGCAGACACCCCATGGCTATCCCTCCCAACCTGGAGTCCATAACACTCCAGCTGCCATCACAAAAGCACGCAGGATGGCTAACAGGTACCACGGGAGCTGCACCTAGGGCTGTAATATGCTCTGTGGTCCTGGCTTTGGTGGCTTGGAATAGTCTTTGGTTTTGTGAGAACAGATCGTTGTGAGAACCATTGTGAGAACAGACATTGGAGATTTCTGTGAAGCACATGGTTTTCTGAGTTGAGTTAACAGTGTAGAAATGATGGGTTTGAAGTCAGAAATAAGCAAGCTTTTAGCTTCAAGCTTTGTGTTTTTGACTCTCCTGATTTTCCCCACTCTCCATATTTTGGTTTGCATCAGTTGCCTCAGAATGCATGAGCCAGATCCCTTCAGATGAAAGTAAGCCAAATTATGTGCTCCAAGCAACTGAGCACCTAACGTGCTCCAGCAATTAAGAGGAGACCTGTCCTGAGGACCAGATTAGAGCTCTCGTGAAGTCAAATCACGAGGTGTGCAGTGTAGCTGCTAGGTCCTTAGCACAAATGGTTTTGCTTCTGTTGCAATCTGCAATAGAATAATACGGTGCTCCTGTTGCTCCTCTTCACTTGCGAATGCAGATATAGCCTGAATCCGCGTGTGTCTGTAAGGAGCATATACATTCATGCAAGCTCATTGCCTCTATGTGACAGCCTGTCCCCCAGAACATCAATGGTTCCCCTGGTACTTAGGAGTCTGGGGATTTTTTTTGGTGAATAAATTGCAGTAGGAAGATGTGTGTGAAGTTTCTATCATGTAGGATTCTTAGTAAACTCTCCTGTGACAACTGCATTGAAGAAAACTAGATGAATATATCTGGAAAGCGTTTCTTGGAGCTATATGCAATGACAGTTCACTGCATTTATATAATTCCTTGCAGAGTTATTTTACTTGCATTACTTCCAGAATGCTTGTTACAGAACAAATTCAGGCAAAATAAATAATATAAATAATATAGTCTCACACAGAGATTTTCCAAACATTATTTTTCTTAGCCAGCTAAAAAGATATACTTAGCTCTGAGGACAATAGAAGAAATTTTGACCTGATCTATGTCTGTCATTCAGACCCAGGGAAGGTAAAGCTTTGAACATCCAAAGGCTCTGCTAAGTCCTCAGCTGTTTCAGTTCTTACCTGACTTTGTTCATGCCCCCAAGTCATACTGTATAGGCATAAAAGCAAACTTCACAACCAAATTAAATGGTTGGCCTAAATTCTACTCTCACAGGCTAGCTACTTTTAGGTAGGAAAGGAGCACTGTATTCCATATAACTTGTGAAGAAATACCATGCTGTGCCTTTCTTGTGGACTCATATATAATTCAGGGAGCCTTGTTCACCAGAGCATGTTGATTTTTTTTCTGTTTTTTTAAAGACAGAAACGTAATAGTGGTTAGGACTTTTTTTGAGGCACTTCACAAGAATTTTACCTCTTCAGCTACTGATGCTGTAGCTTTAATACATCATGGACCAATTCCAGCCTCTGGCACAGTTAGTAGTAGCTTTCAACTTTAAGGCTGTAAGCCTGTAACATAGAAATCAGATGAATATTTTTCATAAGTGTCAATTCTAATAGATCTCTCTTTACTTACAGTAAGATGTATTTGGGTTCCTATGCACCACTTTCCTTCCCTCTAACGCATCCATCTACTTCTCCACCAAATCAGAGATTTCCATCTCCAAATGGAAATGATCACCTACCACAGGCCCCTTCCGGACCATTTTTTTTCCATCAGTTTGCTAACCCAATCTGCAGTGCACAGCCAGATATGGGGTAAGAAATTATCCAAGTATGAGGAGGTGTAGAATGAAGCCGAAACAGGATTTGTGTAACAACACTAGAGTTGAACCTAAAGCTGTGAAAAACATATAAATAACATAAAACATGCTCAGGTTTAAGTAAGTTTTGGTTGTTAAATGTTCTGCCCCAAAGTGGCGTTTCAGTGAGCTTAGAACTGTTCCAAAAGTCAGGATAAATTTGTCATTTTTGAAGGTGAGAGGGAGAAAAGAGAAAGAGAGACATAATGATAGATTACTTGATTTAAAAGCCACCTGTCTCCTTTCTTTCAATAGTTCATTTGGCAAGGCACTCATTCAAAATGCAGAAAATAAGGCTTTAGTTTCCTCATCTGCCTGAGGAGATCTGAACCCACCTTAATTTCCCAGGAACTGCTCCTAATCACAAGACTGTTCAGTATCTCCCAGTGTGGGAGGGAGAGAGAAGAAAGGTTGTTTTTTTCAATACCTCCGATAGAGTATGTTCTACTTTGTTTATAATATTGAAATATTCATGACAGTGATGTCCTGCTTCTCCACTGCAGAGCCTAAACCCCATGATACAGAGTTGTTCTCTCTGGCTTAATGAATATTTCAATATTCTATATACAGTGGAACAACATCAACAGGGAAAAAAAAACCCAAACCAGAAAGTATTTCCCAGCAGAATATTCCCCTGTGCAATAGCTGTAACTTCCTTCTCTAGGTTCAGATCTCTGTGTGAAAAGTGGGAACTGAACCCCAATCTTCTACCTCCTGGCTGGACTCTGCAACCACTGAGTAAAGAGGTGGCAGTGCCTCTTTGGGTTTCAATTTTTTTTTTCTTTAAAAGAGGCCAAAATAGGAATGCATTGCTTTGTTTTTTCATTTAATCAAGAAAACCTGTAAATGCTTCATATTATTTCATTGGACCTTGCCAGGTTTTATTCCCAAACTTGAGAATTCGGTAATTTGCGTGCCTCCTGACTTGTAAATGGTGGAAAAATATCAAGGGAAGGTAAGATAATTTTGCAGCTGTCTAATGTGAAGATCAAAAAGCACCAGTTGGAAATACGAGGTTAGCAAATTTGGCGTTGCTTTCTGATTGTCTCCTGAGCATATAAGATCAAATATGGTCCATTTACAAATTAAAAGTTTTGGGGATTTTTTTTCCTTTTACTGGTAGATACAGAAATTCCACATGAGAGTTGTTGGGTCTGTGAACATGGGAAGCAGACCTTTCAAATAAGGACTATTTCTGAACACATGCTTTTCAGGGTATTGCTGCTGTTTTAGAAATGACTTTTTGGATTTGCTTCAAACCTTAGCAGAAAAATATCTTTCCTGGCCGTACAGCAAAGTACCTGAAATTTCAGGCTGTTGGGGGTTGTCCTATCTCTATTTTTTGATCAAAGTCGCGGTAAAAAGTTCACAACCTGGTTTATTAAAAACAATGTCTTACAGCTTTAAATGTAACCCTCTTAGATTTTTACCGTTTTACCTTTTTGGTTAAGATGAGTTGCAACTCATGCCAAAAAATGCCCTGCCAGCACTGAGGCTCCTGTTTCATTGCTTTATTAGGTCTTGAGCTACATGATTAGCCTGAGGGATAGATTCACAAATAACAGCTGCTCAGCTGGGGTGTTTTCTTAATCCACGCTTCTCCCTTTCAGAATCAAAGCCATACCGAGGTACGAGAAAATTATCTCTACCCTACAGAGCTCTACAGAGTGAGTAGGGAAGCAAGTTAATGGGCATGTCTCTACTGGAAATCTTGTAGAGGCTAAGATGGGACAACTGCACTTCAGTGATAGAACTACTCTCTGTTGACACATTTAATCTAAATTAATTTTTTCGTCTCTATACAGCAAACTAAGATCTAACCTGTCTGGGGCATTGGAAAAAGCAGGCCCAAAAAGATAGCTGTAACCAAGCTGCTGTGTGAGCAGTACCATGGAAGTGCTGAGAATGTTTTTAGTGCTATTTATTGTACATAATAAAACATATTTATCTTTCTGCTTAGGAAATCCTGTGGATGTGTTGCATTCATCCATTCCTACCTCTCTGATACTTTCCTTTATATATACTTAGTAACATTTTTATAAGGAAAATTACAATAAAATATAAAGTATGGAACCTGATTGTTTACTTATTTACTTTGGCATAAATAGCAGTAGTTTCACTGAGCTCAATTGACCTAAACCCCAACTGATGAAATCACTCTGGAGTTATTGGTTGCAATAGAATCCTACTCATTTATATGAATTGAATAACTTGTTAACTGAAGCTAAAGTGGTATGAAATTAAAGTAAATGAGAAGAGAATCAGTGCCATTTGTTTATTTTTTTAATACCTACTGTGGTTTTCTGATACTGGTATGTGAAATAATTCAATGAGTATCTTACAGGCAACTAAGTAGAATTTGATGGCAAAAAAATTGTCTATCTTCTAGCTGTAATGAACCAAATTCCTTTAATACTAAGACCACTCTTCTCTGTCTGAAAGCTTTTGGCTGTGTTTGGGATATATTTTGAGACAATAGGAATTATTGTGCTAGTTGCAGAAAGATTTTCTGTCACTTTATCAGCCTGAGTTTTTGAAGTCAGGCCCATAGGGTAAGTAGGGCTGCATTAAGAGCTGAAATACAAAATCAAAGGGAACAAAAACATGACTCAATTCTTGGGCTATTGGACTCATGTGGATATGTACTCTCCATGCACGCAAGTGTGTTTGTACGTAATTGGAGCTCAAAAGAAGGTTGAGGGATCAGATGCAAGATAAATGGTTCCTGTAAGAGCAACATGCCCAGTACTTTTTTGTAATTTTAAAGCACCTCCCTCCTCCGAAGAAATCGTTATAGTTATTGTCCATTCATTACTCTCGAGTTCTGTTTCCTGCAAGGAGTCAGAATAAAATATGCCACTGCTAGTCACATAAGTAGTGTTTTATTTCTGCTAGCCATGCAGAACAGCACTTCAGGGAGAGGGAAGCAGGATTCTACCCTTCCTTTTGCCTCACGGAAGGATTGTTTGACTAGTTTCCCATCAAGAATTCACTCTGTATAGCCATAAAAGTGGTGGAATTAGAGAGTTGTATTTATTTCAGATAATGATTTGAAGCTTTGCACAGGTCAAAGTCAGGCCATACCCTCTGCCAGCTCAAAGGGAGATGGGTAGGAACCGGCATGTATCTGAAAGTCTGAGGTAAGCTTGTAGCATCCATGAAGAGCAACTACAGAAGTCCACAGACCTGAAGGAAGGCTGTGCGCCCACCAGCCTGCCTCCTTTTTAGCCATTATTCGAATTGGTTTGATAAAGGATATAGCTTCTGCCTATGAAACTCTCAGTATCACTTGTCTTCATGTTAGATACACAGGTTAAACTTTTCTTCCCCAAGACATACTACAATTTTAACAGCTGACTGTTATTTTTGATCTTTTCTCAGTATTTTCTGCTGTACCTCATTGGTAGGGAGGTTTGGGTTTTTTTAGTTGTTATTTTTTTTCCTATGTCCCTGTCTCAGGAACAAATACAGTGCTTGTCTATTGGTCTTCTGGTGCCCCATTACTTTGGTTCTCACAGCTTGATGCTCAGTAATATATATGTGCCTGACCCTGTGTGTGGTACTCATTGTGCTAATTGCTTCTCCTCTGCGTGAAAGGAGAGCTTTAGGTAACTAAGTGCTGCCTCAGAGATGCAATCATTAAGAAGATGTGAGGTTATTCTATTTTTAAAATTTCATAGCTCTGAGTTTGTGCATTGAAATAGAGGAGTCTGAAGGTGATGCTCTGGGCTCACTGATGACAGTGGGAATTTTGACATTGGTGTTAATAAGGTGCAAGACTCCTTCTTTGAGAGCTCAGGATAGTCCTTGCTGGATTTTGGGTATTTACCCAATGAGGCCTCGTTTGAAGATAGATCTGTTTCTTTAAATACCATTTGTTATAGCCAGGCACTAACAACAGAGAGACACAGAGCTGACACATAGCTTACATTATGCACCTCCCTTCTGCCCTGCAGCACCTCCATGGGGGAGCCGTGGGTCTGTATGGGCATATGGCAAGAGATTGCCGCCTTCAATGAGGCTGATTCACCTAATCCTTAAGTGAAATAACACCACACAGAGTAGGCTTCTTTAAGCTGCATATTTGTTTTTTACTTTACAGCTTACAATTATAGCAGAGCATATGGCAATGCAGATGAGCAGTCAAGGTCTGGACCCCTGGGATGAGTGTAGCTGCAGTCCTACCTCAGTGAAACCCAATGACATGCCAGGGATGACTCTGGTCCCAGGAGCCATCTGCTTCCTTGCTGGGGGAAAGCTGTGCTGGCTGCGTGGAGCTGCCTGATCAGAGAAGCAGAGCACAACGCCCAGCTCAGACACGTAGCCAACAGCATGCTCGAAAATGCAGGGATTAGCACCACCAGATCTGCTTTTGAGTGCCTGTGCTAGTGCCTAGAAGTAGATGGACACAGACTATATATTAGTAGTTTTCTGCAGTATCCTGGGGCAAGGGAACAAAGGAAAACAAGCTTGTTGTCAGGATGGTCACAGTTCCTTGTACTTCTACTAAGTGCTCCTGTTAGTCAATGTGCTGCCATCCCATTCAGTCCAGGAGTAACGTGACAATAACAAAACAAAATAACCTCAGACCTATGCTGCTGACTGGGGACATTTGCATAGACAATTTGCATTTCAAAAGCATATTTGCTCTAATGCTTACCTTTCAAAGAAAGATCTGCCTTTGGAATGGTATGTACCATAAACCTCCTATCAGGTGAAAATACCTGGCATCGTTGCCTGCCTGCCTTCGCTGCCTGTAAGAACTGTCTGTTAGCTCAGTTTCTATGGACAACTTCTAAGTCTGCAGTGGTTTTGATCCCCCAGTGCTGTTTCTCTGTCATCTGTTCACTCCTACTACAGACATTACTGTCCTACCAGTATTTAATTCCCGTGCAGTCTGTGGACCTTGTTCTTGTGCCACTTGCCCCAGCGTGTGTCAATGGTGACACCAGTTGTGCCAACGTGGTAGATCTGTTGTCCAGGGTAACTCCACCTTCCTGGTCTGAGGGTCTGATTTTCCCCCACCACATGTGTGGGAGGAAGGAAGGACCTTCAGGTGTTTCTCCTGCACTGTGTATGGTCTTATTATTGCTTTACTCAGTGCAAGTGGCTGGTGAGATGCACGTCAGTGTGGCTGAGTGCACCTATTTTGAGAAGGGCCATTGCAATGTGGAATTTATCCTGTGTTTAATGTTGCTAAAGGACAGAGAGCGGTATTTTCAAAGGAGAAGGTTGGTACGACTATAAATCCTATGGAATAATGGGATTTGTATGGGGGAAGTGTCTAATAAACATAATAAACAGATTTATGAATGACAGATGTGGGTAAGTAATGAATGCTTCCAATTCAAGATCAAGGATTGAGTGAACAAAAGAAAATGCGGTCGCAGCTCTGGCTGAATTTTAAACACCACTTAAAATCTCAGAGTTCAGCCATGAAGAAGACCTATTCGATCATTCAGTTCTGCCTGTGTTCTTTACTTCATTAGTATTAAATACTTATAATTCTGCAGACACGACTAAAAGCTGAGGTGGGCTGAGAACAAAGAGATGCAAATAACTAATAAGATTTCATGCTTTATACAAAGTGTTCTTTAAACCTGTTTCACTATGAACACTCGAGCACAAACAGTAAGTGTTAATTGAATTGAATTGAGTGTGAATGCACACATCAGGCTTGTCAGCAGTAATAAGGCCAAAGAGACAACAGTGAGGAATATTATACCCAAAGAAAAAATTAGTTCGAGAGGCACTCAGGGCTGGATAAGTTCTCCAAAGCATGTTATGTGCTTGGGATTTGAGGACTTATGGTAAAGTCTTAATACAGAAATTAGAAAAGGAACTAACTTTTTCTTATTAGGTCATCTACTCAATCTCCTTGTCAATGTAGGATCCTTCTCTGAGGTATTCCCTTCAGGGTTAACTTTCTAGTGTTTTATTAATTCTAATTTCAGGATTTTGTCTGCACTGACCCAGTGAACACAAGGAACTCCTCGCTGCAGGTTAGCCTTGGAGCATATCGCTTAGTAGTTTTTTTAAAAAGGCCTCGATGCATTTGTTAATAGCATCTGCACCTGCGCTACTGGCAAATGAAACAGAGACTATCAATCTGGCAGTATCTGGTCTCAGGACAATTTCCTTAATGGTATGCTATAGCTGGATTATAAGACGTTTGTATCAGCGTCTAAAGCATCTCTCCGTTCACTTAGAGACAGGAAATCAGGTTTTCTAACTGAGCTAATGTATGAGGCTTTCTAGGGCACCTATCAGCGATGTAGCTAAACTGCTTGTGTCAGTGCAGCAATAAATATCAATGCAATCATGTTAAAGGGTGCATGGCGTGATTAAACCGGCTGCACGCTCAGCACAAAAGATGGCCTCAGACCAATTTCGCAGTGGATGGGCCACATCTGCCATATGATATGGCAGGGAATTAAAGAGAGGAACTCTGGCCCTCCCGGGCACGTGTCTGAGCACCTCGCTGTAGCTAAAGCAAGGTGAAGGGCTGTATTCACACCAGTAATTTAAATGGTGTCAGGGAACATTTCTAGGAACCGGAACCTGATCATTTGTGCTGTGAAAATACCAGCCCAGCCCCCGGCACTGTTATGGCGTGGCTCAAATTGGCTGTCTCTTAAACCTCCCTTGGGCATGGTCTGGGGGACAGCATGGGACAGGGGTCCTTCTTCACGGGTGGTTTGAATGCGGCCACCCTACTACTCCACAGGGCAGACATGGGTTGTTCTCCAAAAGCTGAGAAACGACCCTGGGCACATGTGACATGCTAATACAGGTGTGGTTTAGGGTGCCCCATCCCCAATCCTGCAAACAGGGACTTCTGGGCTTGGGTCCAGCCCTTGCACTGCTCACAGCAGGCTTGGAGCATCCAGAGGCAGAGCGTGCGAGAAGCGAAGCTTATGAGAATTCATAGGAGGATTTTGGATGTGCTTGCTGTCAGGACGATGTTGGTACCCTCGCACACAAGGTCCCATGTGGCCGGTTCCTGCCTCATTGTCTTTTCACAGAGCTTTTCACACTTGCTTGCCCACCACAACGATCTGCATCACCCTTTGTGGTCTCCAGGCTTGTACCCATACAGCTCCCTGTGCCAAAAAAACCTGTCACTGTTCTTCCTTTGCTCTTTTCCATGGCCATCCCTGAAATGCACCCTTTCCAAAAAGGCCTATGCAGCCCAGTTCCCATATAGAAGAGTGTAGCTTAATAGTCAATCATGTAAAAGCAATTAATTATAAAATACATGGTCTGTGTATTTATCTGTGGATATGAATATATGTGTGTATGTACCTCCACTTATATATATATATATATTTTTTTTTATATATATCTCCCCACATATATAGATAGGGAGGTAAAGGTAAGCCAAAAGGGCAAAACTAACAAAATATTTGAGGTGCTTCCATGGCCCTCCTCTTCCATAACAACTGAAGTCCTGACAAATTTTGTGTTATTGTCCCAACAATGCTTCCGTGACAAAAAGAGAGGAAACAAGCGGGAAGAAAGACAAATTGGTGGAGGAATGGGGAGTAGATCCAGCTTGCCCGAAGCCTGTTTAGCAGAGCACTGCATGTGGAGGGTGCTTGACCCACATACTCCTGGGTGTTGTAACTGAATGAGCAATAATAATAAAAAAAAGAGCCACGCATCCAGAAGATAGTCTTTTACAGTTCATTTCAGGGGATTATATCTGAGGTTTCTATTTAATAAAACCCCCTCAAATGTAATGTCATGTAGACTGATGTGTAGGACTAGGAAAAATAGTTACCACTGAAGTGATTTAGGGTTAGTAACCCAGACCACCTACACATTATTGGACTGAAAAATGTCCAAGTTCAGTTTTCAAATTGTTTCTCTAAGAGTAGCCTGCATGCCATATGTCTGCAAATGTTGCCTTCTACAGTACGTACAAGGAAATCCAACAGCTTTGGAAAGCTCATATTTCATTTGATGCTGCTGCTGTGTTTATAAGAAACAGAAGAAAAATAATGATCTGATGGCAGAATATGATTTATAGCTTTATGCGTAGGAGTGGGATGAAAACCCTGCCTCCTGGCAGACAGCCTCTTGCCCTGCATCTTTCCAGTCGATTTCAACTCGGTGACAAACATCTAAAAGGAGTGGAGTTAAAGCTGACTGAGTTTTCCATTTAGGAAAGGCTGGGAAGTGGCCAGATATCTAAAAATGATTTTTGACTGAATAATCTAGGAGCAGACAGAAGCATTTCTGTAAGCCTGCTGCATTGCATTTTACTTTTAACTACATTTTGGTTTTGGTTTAGGATGTAATTGCTGACTTTCTGCAGAGCTGACAGAGATGCAAAGTCAAACCAGCATCCCGGATTGGACATTTCACATATGAAACTGGCACCAAACTTCAAAAAGAAGCAAACACAGGGAATTTGAGTGGCAAACAGTGACAACACAAGTCCCTAGAACTCACTGAGAAGTCCAGCCTTGAACATCTATCCAGGACTGAGGCCAGTTTACACCAGCTGTGATCTAAGAGCATGAAACTGCATAGAAGATAGGCTAAGCTTCTTCACTATGAGTGATCAAAATCAGAGGGGCTTTATTTTCAGTTTTGCCATGGAAAAAGTGTGAGGGACATCATTTTAGCTCAAACCCCAAGTCTTGTTGACAGCAGGATGGTGCTAGTTAAATGGTTTCAGTCAGGACAAGTCACTTGCAAGCCCAACTTTTTGCCTTTGAATAAGATGTAAGATCTAGCACCTTTGAAGTCCAGAGTTTTTAAATATCTAAGACACCCAGAACCCAACTGCCTTCAAATGACTTCAGTGGGAGTTAGATACTTACCTGTTTTTGAAGATCTGGCTGACATGATATATAAAAATGGGACCTCAGTTCTGAAAGATCTTCAAAATTTTTTCATCTATTTCTTTTTCAAATTGTGTAGCATGTAAATGTGGTTTGGCAAAACTTTGTCATAAAATGAAATCCAAGGATAACTTTGGATTTAATTTTTTTCATACTTTCCAGCATCAATAGTAACTTTGGTAATTGGATATGGTCTGGCCCCATTCCTAATTCTGACACAGAGCAGAGGGTACTTGATACAAAACCGTGAACTATTTTTAGAGAATATAAAAGAAATTAGCTATACAAACGGCTGCTGCGCAGCAGAGTGCACTGAAAAAATATGCCAAGTCTGGAGGAGAGAGACATGTTTTCATGACTTGTAATCCCAGTTACTGCAAGGTAAGCATTTCCTTCACATTTCTTATTCAGGCCCTAAATCAGTGACTCTCGCATGACCATGCATATGAACAACTACCAGCAGATGAATAGGACGATTCCTGAGCATCAGCTGAACTGATCTGCCTCTGTAGGCTATGGCATAGTCACTGCTTCCTTAAAGTCCAACAATGAGTAGTTCCCTCTTGCAACCCGTTCCCCAATCTGGCCCAGGGACACATGAAGCCCTTCACAGCACTGTCAAAACAGAAAAGAAATGAAGTGTTCAACCAACCCAGACATCATTTATCTTTAATATTGGTGCTCCTGGTGCCTCGAGCCCAAATACAGCTGTGTGTAAGACGCAAGGTACGAGGCCCTGCCCTATGCTCATACAATGCAACTAATAAACATTTCAAGATCAGCAATGACTAGAAATCTCCATTCTCAACTAAATCAGATCCTGCCTCATAGATGATATCGTTGATGACTGTTCAATGACCTCTGGTAGCTGACCTCTAGTAAACCTCTACCTAAATCACAGATGCTGTCATGTTTAGTGGTATAAGCGACAAGACCAAAGATGTAAATGGCTTGAAGACAGAGTTGCTATTTTCCTGCACTGTGGTGTTTACTGTAGGTCAGAGCGAGGGCGTATCAGCATGGACAGCATGGGTCAACCTCAAGCTCATTAAGAAGCAGTTTATGCTAGAGCAAAACCCTTGTACAAGGCTGACTGGTGTGGAGTATCAGGAGGCATTTCCGCAAATGTTGTAAACCCTATTCCCACACATCCAAAATCCTCCTGCCCAGAAACCCTCAAGTGAGCAAAACAAGGGCAAACTAAAAGTAACAAATGAATGTTTAACATTTAATCTATTTTTTGTTCAGTTGGAAATAAAAAACATTGCTGCAACATCGCAGCAAACTTTCTGTGAATATTTTTCTTTGTATATTTTGTATTTTGTTTCCAAATGAACAGTGCGTCCTTTAATTAACAAGAGTGGGAAATGCTGTCCTGAGGTCAGAGCAGCAATAAAAAATGAACAGCTCTGGACTCTGTGATGAGACACAGGTCTTCCATCTGCCAAAAGCCTACGTGTGGTATTAGCCAAGTCGCTTCACAACTCCTCTATGTCTATGGCACATTTTTCTTCTTCAGTGTTTATACATATACTTGGGCCATCAGAGGAGTCTTGAATTACAAGCACAGCCTTGTATTTAGTCACAAAAAGATTAATGGCTGGTATTTGACCCACTGATCTGAAGTTAGACAGGTCCAGCTTTTTAGCATTTAGTAAACATGGAAAACTATTTTTAAGAAGCAATTTTTATGCAGATGAGCTATAATTGATACCTACTGGCCTTGGGCTTGCTGAACTTTTTTTTGGGGGGTCTTTAATAATTGCCAAAGGTAAAACACAGGCCAAAAACACAGTTCAAGAAACATTGCCACCAGTAAAATGACAATATCTGATTATATGACTCAGTTGTTCAACTGACAGGTACTTTAAAACAACTCAGATAAATGACCAAGAATGGCCTGAAAATGAAATAAATGAAAAAAAAAAAAAGGAAGGAAGGAAGGAAGGAAGGAAGGAAGGAAGGAAGGAAGAAAAAGAAAGAAAAAGAAAGAAAGAAAGAAAGAAAAAGAAAGAAAGAAAGAAAGAAAGAAAGAAAGAAAGAAAGAAAGAAAGAAAGAGAAAGAAAGAAAGAAAGAAAGAGAAAGAAAGAAAGAAAGAAAGAAAGAAAGAAAGAAAGAAAGAAAGAAAGAAAGAAAGAAAGAAAGAAAGAAAGAAAGAAAAAGAAAGAAAAGATTTCAAGAAATTTTCTTGTTGCTGTCAGAAGGTGTCTTATCTTTTTGGTTTAATGCAAGGCCTTTCTGTCCCTGGAAGACTCCAGCATCACCCACTAGCATTGCTGAAGCGAAGGTCATGCCTGCCTTTCCATTATAAATCCCTCTGTCTCCCTCCCTTCTCTCTCTCTCCCAGCCTCTTTTTCTTCCCAGAGTTTTATAACTCAGCTGTAAGAAATTGCTTCTGGCTGAAACTTGGCAGCAAAAGTCTGATTTCAGGCCAGGAATGATCCCCCTCCCCTCCTGATTTTCAAAACCCTTTTCTTCTGGTCAGATTTAAGCTGCTGAAGAGCAGAGTGGAGGGGGAGGGCAGCGCAGTGGATTCGGCACAGGAGCTGGCTGGCTCTGGCTGCTTTCATAATGCTTCAGTGGCTCGTTATTTTTCCAGCTGAAATAAGGGTGATTTCTGCATAATGTGTATGTGTTTGTGTTTAAGCAGAAAATGGCTGAGTCATTTCTTCTCGAAAGCGATTTTGCTGTGAGCCTCTTGCTTTCTTTCTGGTTCTTCTTCCTTTTTCTTTGTGTTAACAATTAAAAGGAAGGTCCAAAATAACGCGGTCCTCTTCAGGTCAGCAAAAAATGTCTTCACAAATGCTTGTGTGTGCATCCAGAGTGGTCCTGTAGTGTTGGAGCTGAACAGAAAAATAAAAATGACAGTACTGATACCATTGTAACAGTAGTGACATAGTAAAGACCTGGGAGTACTTTAGATGGTTTTCCTTGGATTATAAGAGGGCTTAAAAACCCAGACTAAAATCACATCTCATTGTGTGAAAAGGCAGTGAGGATAAGTCCTGATTTAAAAGCTACCAGTCTAAAAAAAAGAGACAAAATATGAGGAAAGGAGATGCAGGGGCTCAGGGTAATGATCTCCATAAGGTCACCCCGTGGATGTTGGCACATTTGAGCCCAGCAGCAGCAGCAAGGGGAGCACTGTAACGTAGCTGGGGGCCCACTGCTGCTACGTGTTTTGTGCTAATGTTATATCCACGCCTGCAGTATTAATGGAACGTGGCCGCTGCTGGGTGTTGCTCACAAAAGGAGAGGTAATGCCAATGTTAAAGATTCTCAAACACCTGTATGTGTGTGGATGAGGGTCCTGAGCTGATTCTCTGCCAAGCCCCAGCAGCTAGTTCATCTGCTCTGGGCAGTTTGTGACCCCTGTACTGAAGGTGCACCATCCAGCCTTCAAGTGACTTGAAAATATTATTTTTCTTTAGTGCTTCTATGAGGGTTTACTGGAAGGACATAATTGTCCAAAGCCTGCTATAACATGGAGCAGGGTACTTGAGGAGGGTCAGCCTCATGCATCAGGTTGCCCTACAGCGTAGCACCTGCTGGCTTCAAGTGCGTACGTTCCTCTCTAGACCTGGGACTATTAAGCCACATATTCAATGAAAAACATCAATTAGCGACTAGCTGTGAAAATACAGAAATCAGTGATTCCCCCACATGGTGTCAGAGAGCAGAAGAGCCCTGCCTTGCTGGATCTGAGGCTTTGCTTTCCTCAACTGTGGGAGCATCTTTGCTGCTGCTTGCACAGCTCTGCCCTGCTGTCCCTGCAGCTGTCCCCTGCCGAATGAGCGGGACTGCTGGGGACAACAACCTTTGTGCCCAGCACCGCACCCAATCCCTGTGCTGAAAATGATCTTTAGGCCCCATGGAAAAAATAGTATGTGGTCATCTAATTAAAGATCGTATCATAAAGCTTATACACAGTGGGGCCAATTATGGTTGCCCTGCCAACTTTAATGCTGGTATTTCCAAACTTCAGGCTTCAGAAAGTCTTCTGCTTCTGTTCAGCCTCTTGGTTTTTGTTTGTTTGCATCTATGTATTGCTCTCTGTCTCTGATCACACCACCCTCCTCCTCCTGAACATCCCCATGCTTCTGCAACCTCTTCTGCTATCCTTTTAACTCTCACCTACCCACATCCCACAGGGCTACGGCTAGCTTCTCCTCCCCAGCACTTGGGCATGGAGAGACACATGGTTCTTGTTTCCAGTATTTGGAACCACAAATATTTGGGCTGGAACTGGAGAGAATAGTTTGGTCAACCCCTGCATCTGCTGCCCAGAGCATGGTCTGTGTGGAAGGAACCACTGCTGAATTCAGCTGACTCAGCAAGTCTGAGAGGAGTGTGTGCAGGAGGAGATATTTTAGAAATTTTCATAGAAGTAGCAGAAAGCATATTCTTGCTATCTTAGTGACCCCTGAGTCAAAGTCCCTGCTTCTTGCTGTGAGGGATACTGTGTACCCCTCAAACCACCACAATAGTTTGTGGTTTGAAATACCCAATTAAAAGGACTTTTTTTAAAGGCACCTCTGTATGAAGCCCATGTGTTTGTTAATGCACAACTGAAGGAAGATATTATTTTTGTTTTTGGTTTTTTTTTTTTTTTGCATACCACATGATGTCCTGCAGGCACAAGGGATGAACCTGGTGGATGTTTTAATCCATATGACACACTTTGAAAAATGAGATATGTATGTTGGGTAGTGGATTATCTACACTCTTCTGTGATGTAGTCTCAGGTAGCCACTTCTTAAGAGCTGTCTTTTAGTTGCAGAATCACTCCATGATTGCAGTAAGGATCTCTGCAGGCCTCACTTTTCCAAGAGGCAGCTGTTGAAGACATGAGGATTCAGTCTGGATTCATTCAACCTGAGTTTAGGCACTTAATTAATATGCCTATATTAGGAACATGGTCATCAGAAGGCTTCCTCTACAGACAATGGAAGCATCTCCAGAAAGTGATTGGATTTACATCCTGGAGAGGCCTCTGTCTCCCTCTTTAATGATTACATAGACTGTTCCTGACTCAGGTGCATTTGCTAAATATTTACAGAGCCTTCCTGCCCAGCTCATGCAATTGAACACCAAAGGGGAAGGCAGCCTGGAGGGAAGCCGTAAGCAGACACAGCCTGACATTTGGTTTCAAAGCATGTAAGGAGTCGTCCCTGTGGAATGAAGTTTTGCATAGGTTGGGGATGCTGTTGCGTTCATTTTGCCTCTTGCTCAGAACTGTTAAGCTCCTTGCTGGCAAACCTCCCCATCTTAGGAAGCTGGACTGTCAGCCTTGGGCACTCAGAAATCATGAGTCAAGTATCAGAAAAATTATGTGACAAGTTTAAAAGCAAGGAGGTGTTAACAAAAAATAAAAAGAAAAGAAAAGAGAGAGACATGGTTGGATTCTTCTGAGTTTCCTTCTGGTTTCTGAGGCTTTTAGGTTTGACTAAGACTCATGTTTTCCAAGCCTTGTCCTGCAATAGTGAGGTCTGGAAACTTAATTTTCTTCAAGAGAAAGCAGAGATTCTTGTGCAATGCATGTTTCCAGGAGCAAGGTTTTTAAGCAAAAAATGAAATAATGTGAGATGTAATAAAAAACATTGAGGTTGGCAGTAGTGCAGAAGAGATGGTAGGCTGTGGCTCTATGAGAGCAGCAATGATGAGCGAAGCATAGAATGTCGGTCTGAAATTGAACTCTTGTGCTTATAGTGAACTGAGCTATACGTGTTATGCCAGACTAGGTCCATAAGAATGTTGAATTTCCTCTTTTTCTATGTATGTAAAGCCCTGAATTTTCCTTCATATCCCATCCAGAAATCTCAACGCTTTGATTTTGATTATTTAAAGAAGAAAAAATTGTCACTAAACCAGTGCTGCTTTATGTGGAGAACTCAAAACTATTCCCTCTCTCTAATTAATTTACATTGGCATCATATTTATTGGATGTGTTTTTAATATTCCTTCCCCATTTCTTTTTTCCAATAAGAGAGGCCAAATCTGCTATCCTCACTCAGCTCTTGTGTCGTTTGTGGGTGGAAATTTACAGCTTCTGAAGCCGAACAGAGATGAGACAGCAAGAGAAGGAGTCAGGATGTAGCTGGAAGATCAAGTTTTTGTAGTAACTGCTCTGAGCCCCAGTGCAAAACCAGAGATGTCCCCAAATGTGATCTGCACGCCTTGATCTGCTACAGGACAAATTTTCTGGAGGAGAGAGAATAAAAGGAAGAAAAGATAGTAGTTTAATGGGATTTAAGCTTTCTGTCAGCAGTGCTTAGTGCAGCGCTCAGTCTGATGGGAGAGACAGTAATACTGCACAACCCCAACGAAGTTTGTGGCTGCATCCCCCCCTACAGTATAGTACATCTCTATAAACATCTCTTCCCTGGCCTCTCTCAAACAGTAATTCGTAAAGAGCACTTTAAACCTGCTCCAACTGGCAGTAAAATCCTACTTTTAAAATATTTGTAGGTTTTGAACAATACTGCATGAGCAATTGTAGATGCGTTTGAGAAAAATTACATTGTGGAAAACCCCCAAAGAATCTCTTCATGACCATTAGGATTTAATTGTGGAAGGCAGAAGAGGAAAAAAGCAAAGGACAGCAAGTAATGGATCGTTATGACTCATGTTGTCTCAGAGGCTTTTTTTTGAGCTGGTGCTGTGTGTGTAGTTGTTATTTTATTATTAAATTTGGACTGACTTCTTATGGTAAATTTGGGCTTAAAAATTACCAGCCTGGTACCCATGAGATGTGTGTAAAAGGTGTAAAATATCAATAAAAGGATCCACTAAGGAGAATAGAAGGGTTAAACTAATGTAGAAGTAGTTTTTACACATTAAACCTAAAGACAGAGAAAACCTTGCAGATTTACTGGAAAAAAAAAATCTCATTACCTACAAGGCAAAATATCCTGCCTGAAGAAACGTAAAAATTAAAAAGGAACAGATCAGGTCTTCTACACCAAAAAAAATCCCAAACAAAAAACCCCACCAAACCAAATCAAAACAAAAAAACCCAAAACACAAGAAAAAAAGCCCTCTGAAAATTAGGAATACTAAAATGTGGAAGTCCTATTTCAGTCTAGATGTATATGAAAGGCTTTGCAGTCTTACCACTGTTTACCCCCCTCTGCCTCATTTCTGAATTTAAAGCAAAGCTTTTTCCTCCCGATGAATCTCATTTTGTGTCCTTGATTATTATTGCCCAGCTTGTATTTCCCATTCTTTGGCCTTCCCTCTGAAGCTTAGACTGTAAATTTTTTTGAGGAGAGGGACTGTCTCTCATTATGTGCTATACAGATTTGAGCACCACAGATCTCCAAAGGGTCTAATTCCCGGGGAAAGATGCTGCCAAATTCTTTGCTGGTGACCCACTTCTGAATTAAGTTTTCAGCTCAGGACTTCATTTCTTGTTGCAAATTCAACTTCTGGAACTACCCTCAGGCTTCCCAGGAGTTTTGTGGTCCCAGTGATGAGGGGTGGAGGTCAGGCTACAGGCAAATGGGGATGAGAGAAGAAAAAAACTGAAACAGAGCTGTGGGAGAGGCTGGAAAAGCTGTACAAAGGGGATGGGAGGAGTGAAAAATGGTAGATCTTCCTCCTGGGACAAGATGTTCCTCTCCATCCTGCTCCCTGCTTAGTAGAAACTACCACCTTAGCACCTCTCAGATCCTTCTTGGATGCAGCAAGTAATAATAATAGTAGTAGTAGTAGTAGCAGGAGTAACAGCAGCAGCAGCAACAGTAATAATTAATAATAACAATAACAATTTATCTTCTTTTCTCCAGAGGCAATCCATCATCAGGTTAACCCAAGTGGACTCTCACTGTGGTGCCTTCTGAGGACCTTCTGTATGGTTCCTTCATAATAAATCTTTGTGGCTCATCTTATCTGTCACTTTGTCACGAGAAGGCTGCATCAGTGCTAATATCAAGGTTAAAAGTAAAGAAGGGAGCAATATCTCAATTATCATTCCAGGCACGTGGTGTAATTGTGCTGCTGGCTGCCGGCCATGCGGCTCTTGTGGTAGCAAACAGTACTTTCCCTCAGCAGTCCCAGCCGCCCTGTTTTCATATGGGCTGGGAAGGCCAGAAAAATCAATTAACAATATGGGATGTTAACGAAAGCCAAGTCCAAATGCAACTTCAGAAACACTTTTCTGAAAGATTACTGTGTCTTTAAAAAACAAATGGACATCTCTACCATTTTTCAGAGCTGCTTGTGTTTGCTGCTCCTACTAGAAAAAGCCAATGTTCTCACTCTGTACAGCAACACTGTCTCTTAGCTGCCATACAACCATACCTCAGATGGGGATTGCTGAACTTGGTGTTGTCCATACAAAATCCACAAAAATTAGCTCATCTCCAGCTGAGATGGTGTTTAGGAAGCAAACAGACACACCAAGTTGGCTGAAGACAGAGACAGCAACAAGGTGTGATTGCAGGAGTCAGCCACCATATACACCCTAATGCGCAGGTCTGACCACGCTGCCAGACCCCAGGGTGAGGGACTGGGCTGACATAGTTCACGTTTTATAATTAGACCAGGGAATAAACCTCAGAAGTCTGATGTTTATTGCCAATATAGTGCTACCTTGGGCAAGTCACCTTCCTTTTAGTGGTCTCTAATAGCAATACCTGGCAGGGGCATTGTAAAATTTAATGAAGTGCTTCACTAGCCTACTCTTAGAGATCCAAAGACTGTAAAGTATCATTAAATTCATTGTCATCTGGCACATCAGTATTCAAATGGTTTAATCTAAATTGCACCTCTGCTTTCTAAAATAAATATTTTATTTCTCTCATGCAGGAATGTACAAAGTAAAATATAATCTTGCTGCCCACAAGCCTTATTTAAAGTTAAATTTAATATATTTGTTAGATATTCATACTCTTTTCCTCACTGTTTCCTTTTCTCATTATCAGGGAAATGATTTAGAACTGCAAAAGGTACTCAAATTGTCCCCTGGGCTCATCTCTGAATTGTCCTACCTAGCTGTATCATTCAATTAGAATTTTACTCCTTAATAGGTGTTTTGTATTTTAATGTGATGAACACTAACAAAACCACACTGGGCAAAATGACAAGATTGGATGACTCTCCAAGAGAACAGTGCTACATTTCCTAGGCTGGGACCGTGGTGGGTACACAAACCACATCCGCTCCAATGACATCTGCGCCACTTGCAGATCATGTTGTGTAAAGAAGACAAGAAAAGTTGCCATCCAGCTGATGCGCTTCTTTTTCCTGATCCCCTGCAAAGACAATAGCAAAAAAATCACTTCAATTTTTTCTGTAATTTATGGAACTAGGTGGGAATATGATCTCTAGTGAAATGAGAAAGGAAAGATCAAGTAAGGTCAATCATGGACCTGTGAGGACCCAACCATAACTTTTTAGATCCTATCATGCTGAGCAATTGTTGAACATGCCCACATAAGAAGAAACCTTGTACTAAAATGTGGAGTCACCAACCACACTAGAATGGCCTAGAAGAAACTTGCTTAGGGGAAACTTTCATAGGAAGATCATTAACAGTTACCATTAGGTGGAGGTAAAGAGTATTGTGTCTCCTTGGAAAGCTGCTTTTTCAGAAGGATTCTTTCCCCACATTTTTTTATCAGGGAAGTATGCAAAAAAAAAAAGAAAAAAAAAGAAAAAAAAGAAAAAAAGAAAAAAAGAAAAAATAAAAAATGTTTCACATGTCTTTGAACCACTTGATTACCATTATTCAAATAGATCACTGTCTCAAGACACTCAAAAAGCCCAAGGCCGCTTTCTATCTCAAAGGCTGGAAAATGACCATTAGGAACACAATTTGTTTCTGTAATGTAGGGCCAACCCTGATAATTTGTTATAAATTACATTATCCTGGCTGGGGAGTAAGCAAAAGCTGTATATGACAGGTAATTATCTTAACACCATTTGAAGTTAAACTTTTTTTCCTTACCAAACATACATGTACAAGGAGAGAGCATCAGACTAGGGAAAGAAGTGAGCAAAAACTGGAAAAAAAATTAAAAAATTTATCCCATTTTCACCCAGTAGGGTACAGATTGTCAGTCGTCTTTGGCATCCCTGCTGCAATTTGGTTTTGCTCAGTCCAGTAAAACAATCATTCCTTTAACTATAGCAAAGAGCAATTTACCGATTATCTGTTTCCTAAAAGCATTGAATGCTGAGCATCCTGTTCCATTTCCTGTCAGATATTCACATGCAATTAGATACAGGCAGTGGGAATATACTGTGAAATGGGTATTTTGTTCTGAAACGTGGCACTGTGCCTGTGCTCTTCCCCATCTCCTTGAGCAAAGTTCAAGTGCCAAAATGAAAGGCATGTTTAATGCCAAAGGTGATTCAAGTTCAGGCCAAAAATAATTCTAGACAACTCAATTCTGAATTATTTTCCTTCTAAACATTTTTTTGGGAAATGGAAATACTGTCGGGTGTTTGAGGCTGGGATGCTAACAGCAGAACCTCTCGCAAGCTATTCAAATGTCAGCCACTATTGTGTACAAAGTCTTCCATATCACTGCGGAATTTGGAAGAGGAAGCCAACGGAGCAGCCAGATTTACAGTGTACTTGCAGAATTTTCCAGAAACTCTAGTTTTCTTTTAAAAAAATAAAAACACTGTGAGAATGTTCTCTTCCTATAACATTTTTGCCCGGCTTCCAGGAAATCAGTTGCCCACATAAAATGTATTTACTGATATTTGATTTTGTAAAATTGCACTTTGAGAAGACAGCCTAGATAGCTTAAACTTGAAGTTAAGAAATTATGGATTAAATACACAGTGTGAAATAAAGTACATAGAAAAATCCATATTTGTATATTTGAAGAATCTTGCTTTTCTTTTATAATATCGCAGAACACCCTTAGACCTTTTCTCTTATCTTTTTTCTTGTTATGTAGCATCTAAACCTCATTATTTCAAATGGCTTCTTAGGCAAAGCAGGGGGATTTATTGCTCACAATGTTGATATTTTGAACCACATGTCCAACGGAGATGAAACATGAAGCCATGGATTGGTTTCCCAACCTCTTCAATGTGAATTTTTGGGTAAGTCCTTCCATCTGAATAGACTTTAAAGACAGAATGGCTTTGGAGACAGGGATGTGATATGTGATATAGGCTAATCACTGTCCATGGAGGGCCCTCAAAATTAGATTTGGGGTTTTGAATTAGATTAGATAGTACCGTGTTGGAATCATGAAAAGGACTGACAAACCAGTGGTTTGGCCCTAGCTGCTAAAGAAAGGTCCTGATGAAGGTGATACATTTGAAGTTTTCTGACCAATTTATTTGATCTCTGTGCAGTGAAATATTTGAGCACTGTTGTGGTTTAACCTCAGTTGGCAACTGAGTACCACACAGCTGCGCGCTCACTCCTTCCCCCCCGCCTCCGCGGTGGGATGGGGGAGAGAATTGGAAGAGCACAAGTGAGAAAAACTCGTGGGTTGAGATAAAAACAGTTTAATAATTGAAATAAAATAATAAAGGCAATAATAATAATGTAATAATAATAATAATAATAATAATAATAATAATAATACACAAAGCAAGTGATGTACAATGCAATTGCTCACCACCCGCCAACCGATGCCCAGCCAGTCCCCGAGCAGCGGCCCCCCCGGCCAGCTTTCCCCAGTTTATGTACTGAGCATGACGTCACATGGTATGGAATGTCCCTTTGGCCAGTTTGGGTCAGCTGTCCTGGCTGTGCCCCCTCCCAGCTTCTTGTGCACCTCCAGCCTCCTCAGTCGGTAGAGCATGGGAAGCTGAAAAGTCCTTGACTAGTGTAAGCATTACCTAGCAACAACTAAAACATCGGTGTGTTATCAACATTGTTCTCATGCTAAATCCAAAACACAGCATTGTACCAGCTACTAAGAAGGAAATTAACTCTATCCCTGCCGAAACCAAGACAATATCCACCCCTTATTCTATACCATCTATGTCATGCTCAAGTCTCATATTTTCCAGTACATTTTCATTAACCACCACCCCTTTTCCTGGGTTTCTTTTAATATATGTATGTATATACACACAGGTATCATTCCCTTAATCTATGGACCATCCCTCTAAAACGTTCGGTGAGTTCATTTAGTCCATGACTTTGGGCTCCATCTGTCATTATTGTCTTCCAGGGCAGGAAAAATGGAGATGGTATGTGGTGTTGGATTGTTTCATGTTGAAGTCAGTTCTGGTACCATCATCACTGTGCTTTGCTTGGTTTCACTGAAGTTATTCTTCATTAATATGGGTGATTCTTATTGTAATATCATTAGTATGGCATATAATATTATGTAGCAATTAACATCACATGTCCTGGTTTCGGCAGGGATAGAGTTAATTTCCTTCTTAGTAGCTGGTACAGTGCTGTGTTTTGGATTTAGGATGAGAACAATGTTGATAACACACCGATGTTTTAGTTGTTGCTAGGTAATGCTTACACTGGCCAAGGACTTTTTAGTTTCCCATGCTCTACCGACTGAGAAGGCTGGAGGTGCACAAGAAGCTGGGAGGGGGCACAGCCAAACTGGCCAAAGGGACATTCCATACCATGGGACGTCATGCTCAGTACATCAACTGGGGAAAGCTGGCCAGGGGGGGCCGCTGCTCGGGGACTGGCTGGGCATCGGTCGGCGGGTGGTGAGCAATTGTACTGTGCATCACTTGTTTTGTGTATTATTATTATTATCATATTATTATTATTACTATTATTATTATTATTATTATTTTATTTCAATTATTAAACTGTTTTTATCTCAACCCACGAGTTTTTCTAACTTGTGCTCTTCCAATTCTCTCCCCCATCCCACCGGGTGGGGGGGAAGTGAGCGAGCGGCTGTGTGGTGCTCAGTTGCCGACTGAGGTTAAACCACAACAGTCCTTTTTGGTGCCCAACATGGGGCCCGAAGGGTTGAGATAATAACAGATTAACCGGAGTGTATTAAGGAATTTATATCTGTTAATAGTTGTGGGTCACAATGTTGGTTTCTCTGTTCTCGATACTGATTTGTATAATCTGCATCGTGCTCTTTTTCCTGCTGTACATGTTAAAGATTGGTGTTAGTTTTTGCAGTTTGCTGTGGTCTGCAGTGAATAGTGATGTCTCGCTTGTGAGGTTTGTTTTTAGAACATTGAACTTGACGTTAGCGTGGTATGTAGGTTTTGCAATGAAGCCGTTACTGTACCACGGAGACCATTTCATGGAGACAACTAGCAATTGCAGTAACTTTTCTGAGAGTTTTTTTACGGAGGAAATACAGAATGGCAGGGTCACTACCTTCTTCTATGATGTCTCCTCCTTCATTACAGTAACTTTTCAGTATTTTGAACAGCCTTGGGTAGTTAAGATACTTCTTGGGAATATTGTTTCGGTTTTGTCTAAAGTTGGTAAGCAATTTAAGAATATCATCCAGAGATCTGCCCCAAAGCCGAATAGTTATGAGTGGCAGAGTGTGTGGGACAAGATGGGCAAGTACCTAGGCCAATGGGCACCCCCAGTGTTTTGGAACTTCACCCCTGAGCAAGTGCAGAATCCTGAAGAGTTAGTAGAATATTTGGACAAAGTATGCTGTCACCCTGGCAACTCCAGAGAGATGCAGATCATTGCAACGTGCTGGGGCCTGGCCCATGCCTACCGAGCCCTGTTCAACACCATTCAGTGCCCTCAAAGGGAAGAGAAGGTCTCTGGCTCTGACAGTAAAACGACACGCCCTGTGGTCACTCAGACCCCAGTGACAGGCACTGCGGCCACTCCAACCCCGGCAACAGGCCCTGCGGCCACTCAGACTCCGGTGACACGCCCTGTGGCTGAACCAAAGAACCAGCCTGTGCCGGTATCAGTCACCCCTGTACACAAGAAGAAATCTTGGAAGCGAAAGTTGGCTCGTTTAGTAAGGGAGGAAGAAGCTTCTTCTAAAAGGAAAGCGGAGGAAGAACTGTACGAATACCCTGGAGAAGGGCCATCACAAGAACGGGAAGAGGAGAGCCGGCCGCTGATCGGGGAGGAAGAAGAGGAAGAACTCATAAATGAGGCAGTGACCACCCGATCTCTATCCCTGAGTGAGCTGCGAGATATACGAAAAGATTTCAGCCATCGTCCAGGTGAGCATATTGTCACCTGGCTGCTCCGATGCTGGGATAATGGGGCCAGTAGCCTGGAATTAGAGGGTAGGGAAGCCAAGCAGCTGGGATCCTTTTCTAGGGAAGGAGACATTGGCAAAGTAATTGGAAAAGGGACACGAGTCCTCAGCCTTTGGAGGCGACTCTTGTCAAGCGTGAAGGAAAGGTATCCCTTTAAGGAAGATGTCATATGTCGCCCAAGCAAGTGGACCACCATGGAGAAGGGTATCCAGTTTCTGAGAGAATTAGCTGTGCTGGAGGTGATTTATGATGACCTGAACAATGAACAACTATCCAAAGATCCAGACGAAGTCAAGTGCACACGACCCATGTGGCGGAAGTTTATAAGGAGCTCACCATTGTCATACGCCAATTCATTGGCAGTGATGACCTGGAAAGATGGAGAGGAACAAACAGTGGATGAATTGGCTAGTCAACTCCGGCAATATGAGGAAAGTCTCTCATCTTCCCTCATCTTGGCTGTGGAAAAACTGTCCCGGAAGGTCCAGCAACTTGAAGAGGATAGGTCCTACTCCCTACCTGTACAGACCAGTATCTTGGCTATTAGGAGTCAGTGTTCTTTTGCTCAAGAGACAGGATATAAAGGGTAAACACCACGGGGCATCCTATGGTTTTACCTGCGTGACCACGGAGAGGACATGAGGAAGTGGGATGGAAAACCTACTGCAGCCCTAGGGGCACGGGTACGTGAATTGCAAGGGAAAACAATCACAGAAAGAGGTTCTTCCAGGAAAATTGCTGCTCCAGTTTCCAGCGGGCAGTTCCCCAGACAGAGTAGAAGGGCTGATCTTACTCCTGATCTTAATGAAGAAACTTCTGACCCGTACGTACAAGAAATGAGAAATGAGTACTGTGATGAGGATTAGAGGGGCCCTGCCTCCAGCCAGGGGGAGGAAAGGGACAACTGGGTTTACTGGACTGTGTGGATTCGGTGGCCTGGCACATCAGACCCACAGCAGTATAAGGCTCTAGTAGACACCGGTGCACAGTGTACCCTAATGCCATCAAGCTATATAGGGGCAGAACCCATCTGTATTTCTGGGGTGACGGGGGGATCCCAACAGCTAACTGTATTGGAAGCTGAAGTAAGTCTAACTGGGAATGAGTGGCCAAAGCACCCCATTGTGACTGGTCCAGAGGCTCTGTGCATCCTTGGCATAGACTACCTCAGGAGAGGGTATTTCAAAGACCCAAAAGGGTACCGGTGGGCTTTTGGTATAGCTGCCTTGGAAACGGAGGAAATTAAACAGCTGTTCACCTTGCCTGGTCTCTCGGAGGACCCCTCTGTTGTGGGGTTGCTGAAGGTCGAAGACCAACAGGTGCCAACTGCTACCACCACGGTGCACCGGCGGCAATATTGCACCAACTGAGACTCCCTGATTCCCATTCATGAGCTGATTTGTCAACTGGAGAGCCAAGGAGTGATCAGCAAGACTCGCTCACCCTTTAACAGTCCCATATGGCCAGTGCGGAAGTCTAATGGAGAGGGGAGACTGACAGTAGGTATCGTGGCCTAAATGAAGTCACGCCACCGCTGAGTGCTGCTGTGCCAGACATGCTAGAACTTCAATACGAACTGGAGTCAAAGGCAGCCAAGTGGTATGCCACAGTTGATATTGCTAATGCATTTTTCTCAATCCCTTTGGCAGCGGAGTGCAGGCCACAGTTTGCTTTCACTTGGAGGGGCGTCCAGTACACCTGGAACTGACTGCCCCAGGGGTGGAAACACAGCCCCACCATTTGCCATGGACTGATCCAGACTGCACTAGAACAGGGTGGAGCTCCAGAACACCTGCAATACATGGATGACATCATCGTGTGGGGCAGCACAGCAGGAGAAGTTTTTGAAAAAGGGAAGAAAATAGTCCAAATCCTGCTGAAGGCTGGTTTTGCCATAAAACAAAGTAAGGTCAAGGGACCTGCACAGGAGATCCAGTTTTTAGGAATAAAATGGCAAGATGGACGTCGTCAGATCCCAATGGATGTGATCAACAAAATAACAGCCATGTCTCCACCAACTAGCAAAAAGGAAACACAAGCTTTCTTAGGCGTCGTGGGTTTTTGGAGAATGCACATTCCAAATTACAGTCTGATTGTAAACCCTCTCTATCAAGTGACCCGGAAGAAGAACGATTTCAAATGGGGCCCTGAGCAACGACAAGCTTTTGAACAAATTAAAGAGGAGATAGTTCATGCAGTAGCCCTTGGCCAGTCCGGGCAGGGCAAGATGTAAAAAATGTGCTCTACACCGCAGCCGGGGAGAACGGCCCTACCTGGAGCCTCTGGCAGAAAGCACCAGGGGAGACTCGAGGTCGACCCCTAGGGTTTTGGAGTCGGGGATACAGAGGATCCGAGGCCCGCTATACTCCAACTGAAAAAGAGATATTGGCAGCATATGAAGGGGTTTGAGCTGCTTCGGAAGTGATCGGCACTGAAGCACAGCTCCTCCTGGCACCCCGACTGCCGGTGCTGGGCTGGATGTTCAGAGGGAGGGTCCCCCGTACGCATCATGCAACTGATGCTACGTGGAGTAAATGGGTCGCACTGATCACACAACGGGCTCGAATAGGAAACCCCAGTCACCCAGGAATTCTGGAAGTGATCATGGATTGGCCAGAGGGCAAAGATTGTGGAATATCGCCAGAGGAGGAGGTAACGCGTGCTGAGGAGGCTCCAATGTATAATGAACTACCAGAAAATGAGAAGCAATATGCCCTGTTCACTGATGGGTCCTGTCATCTTGTGGGAAAGCATCGGAGGTGGAAAGCTGCTGTATGGAGTCCCATGTGACAAGTTGTAGAAACTGCTGAAGGAGAAGGTGAATCGAGCCAGTTTGCAGAAGTAAAGGCCATCCAGCTGGCTTTAGACATTGCTGACCGAGAAAAGTGGCCAGTGCTCTATCTTTCTACTGACTCATGGATGGTGGCAAATGCCCTGTGGGGGTGGTTGCAGCAATGGAAGCAGAGCAACTGGCAGCGCAGAGGCAAACCCATCTGGGCTGCCGCACTGTGGCAAGATATTGCTGCCCGGGTGGAGAACCTGGTTGTAAAAGTCCGTCACGTAGATGCTCACGTACCCAAGAGTCGGGCCACTGAAGAACATCAAAACAACCAGCAGGTGGATCAAGCTGCTAAGATTGAAGTGGCTCAGGTGGATCTGGACTGGCAACATCAGGGTGAATTATTAATGGCTCGGTGGGCCCATGACACCTCAGGTCACCAAGGAAGAGATGCAACATCGAGATGGGCTCGTGATCGAGGGGTGGACTTGACCATGGACACTATTGCACAGGTTATCCATGAATGTGAAACATGCGCTGCAATCAAGCCAGCCAAGCGGTTAAAGCCTCTCTGGTATGGAGGACGATGGCTGAAATATAAATATGGGGAGGCCTGGCAGATCAATTATATCACACTCCCACAAACCCGCCAAGGCAAGCGCCACGTGCTTACAATGGTGGAGGCAACCACCGGATGGCTGGAAACATATCCTGTGCCCCATGCCACTGCCCGGAACACTATCCTGGGCCTTGAAAAGCAAGTCCTATGGCGACATGGCACCCCAGAAAGAACTGAGTCAGACAAAGGGACTCATTTCCGAAACAACCTCATAGACACCTGGGCCAAAGAGCACGGCACTGAGTGGGTGTATCACATCCCCTGTCATGCACCAGCCTCTGGGAAAATCGAACGATACAATGGACTGTTAAAGACTACGCTGAGAGCAATGGGTGGTGGGACGTTCAAACATAGAATCATAGAATCATAGAATCATTGAGGTTGGAAAAGACCTCTAAGATCATCGAGTCCAACCGTCAACCCAACACCACCATGCCCACTAAACCATGTCCCTAAGTGCCTCATCTACTTGTCTTTTAAATACCTCCAGGGATGGGGACTCCACCACTTCCCTGGGCAGCCTCTTCCAATGTTTAACCACTCTGTCAGTAAAGAAATTTTTCCTTACATCCAATCTAAACCTCCCCTGCCGCAACTTGAAGCCATTTCCTCTCATCCTATCGCTTGTTACTTGGGAGAAGAGACCGACACCCACCTCGCTACAACCTCCTTTCAGAGAGTTGTAGAGAGCGATGAGGTCTCCCCTCAGCCTCCTTTTCTCCAGGCTAAACAGTCCCAGTTCCCTCAGCCGCTCCTCAGAAGACTTGTTCTCCAGACCCCTCACCAGCCTCGTTGCCCTTCTCTGGACACGCTCTAACACCTCGACGTCCTTCTTGTAGTGAGGGGCCCAAAACTGAACACAGTATTCGAGGGGCAGCCTCACCAGTGCCGAGTACAGGGGCACGATCACTTCCCTACTCCTGCTGGCCACACTATTTCTGATACAAGCCAGGATGCCATTGGCCTTCTTGGCCGCCTGGGCACACTGCCGGCTCATGTTCAGCCGGCTGTCGACCAACACCCCCAGGTCCTTTTCTGACAGGCAGCTTTCCAGCCGCTCTTCCCCAAGCCTGTAGCCTTGCATGGGGTTGTTGTGGCCGAAGTGCAGGACCTGGCACTTGGCCTTGTTGAACCTCATACAGTTGGCCTGGGCCCATCGATCCAGCCTGTCCTACCCTCGAGCAGATCAACACTCCCGCCCAACTTGGTGTCCTCTGCAAACGTACTGAGGGTGCACTCAATCCCCTCATCCAGATCATCGATAAAGATATTGAACAAGGCCGGCCCCAGTACTGAGCCCTGGGGAACACCGCTCGTGACCGGCCACCAACTGGATTGAACTCCATTCACCACAACTCTCTGGGCCCGGCCGTCCAGCCAGTTTTTGACCCAGCGCAGAGTACACCTGTCTAAGCCGTGAGCCGCCAGCTTCTCGAGGAGAATGCTGTGGGAGACAGTGTCAAAGGCCTTGCTGAGGTCCAGGTAGACCACATCCACAGCCTTTCCCTCATCCACTAGGCAGGTCACGTGGTCATAGAAGGAGATCAGGTTGGTCAAGCAGGACCTGCCTCTCATGAACCCGTGCTGGCTGGGCCTGATCCCCTGGTTGTCCCACACATGC
The DNA here is from genome assembly GCF_965638725.1 of Aptenodytes patagonicus. Classification (NCBI taxonomy): domain Eukaryota; kingdom Metazoa; phylum Chordata; class Aves; order Sphenisciformes; family Spheniscidae; genus Aptenodytes; species Aptenodytes patagonicus. The sequence continues at coordinate 9,728,453 of NC_134950.1, read as the reverse complement.
CTTGTGAGCGCCCTCAAGATGAACCGCTCCATAATCTTCCCCGGCACCAAGGTCAGGCTGACAGGCCTGTAGTTCCCCGCATCCTCCTTCCGGCCCTTCTTGTAGATGGGCGTCACATTGGCAAGCCTCCAGTCGTCCAGGACCTCCCCCGTTAACCAGGACTGCTGATAAATGATGGAGAGTGGCTTGGTGAGCTCCTCTGCCAGCTCCCTCAGCACTCTCGGGTGGATCCCATCTGGTCCCATAGACTTGTGAGCGTCCAGGTGGCGTAGCAGGTCGTTGACTGCTTCCTCTTGGATTACGGGGGGTTCATCCTGCTCGCCGTCCCTGTCTTCCAGCTCGGGGGGCCGAGTACCCTGAGGATAACTGGTCTGCCTGTTAAAGACTGAGGCAAAGAAGGCATTGAGTACCTTAGCCTATTCCTCATCCTCGGTGACAATGTTTCCCCTCGCGTCCGATAAAGGATGGAGATTCTCCTTGGCTCTCTTCTTTCATTAATATATTTGTAAAAACTTTTTTTGTTGTCTCTTAACAGCAGCGGCCAGATTGCGTTCTAGCTGGGCTTTTGCCTTTCTCATTTCCTCTCTGCATGACCTAACGAGATCCCTGTACTCTTCTTGAGTCGCCTGCCCCTTCTTCCACAAGCAGTAAACTCTCCTTTTTTCCTGAGTCCCAGCAAGAGCTCCCCGTTCAGCCAGGCCACTCGTCTTCCCCGCCCGTTCTTCTTACGGCGTACAGGGACAGTCTGCTCCTGTGCCTTTAAGACTTCCTTCTTGAAGATCGTCCAGCCTTCCTGGACCCCTTTGCCCTTCAGGACTGTCTCCCAGGGGACTCTCTCAACCAGCATCCTGAACAGGCCAAAGTCCGCTCTCCGGAAGTCCATGGTTGCGGTTTTGCTGGCCCCCCTCCTTACTTCACCAAGAATCGAGAATTCTACCATTTCATGGTCGCTAAGCCCAAGACGGCCTCTGACCACCACATCTCCCACCAGTCCTTCTCTGTTTGTAAGCAGCAGGTCAAGAGAGGCACCTCCCCTGGTGGGCTCACTTACCAGCTGTGTCAGGAAGTTGTCTTCCACACACTCCAGGAACCTCCTAGACTGTTTCCTCTCTGCCGTGTTGTATTTCCAGCAGATGTCTGGGAAGTTCAAGTCCCCCATGAGAACAAGGGCTAGTGATTGTGAGACTTCTGCCAGCCGCTTGTAGAACGCTTCATCTGCCTCTTCATCCTGGTTGGGTGGTCTATAACAGACTCCCAGCAGGATATCTGCCTTGGTGGCCTTCCCCCTCATCCTTACTCATAAACACTCAACCGTATCATCGTCACAGTCGTTGCGCTCTATACAATCGAAACACTCCCTAACATACAGGGCCACCCCACCACCTCTCCTTCCTCGCACTGGGATACGCATTTAGCAAAGGCCACCTGGTTAGTCAACACGAGGGGATCTGCCAATCGAGCTCGCCCTGCCCAATCAGAACTTTTACGTACTGTAGATGGGAATAAAGTCCCTGTAGTGCACATAAGAAATATGCTGGGGAAGACAGTCTGGGTTATTCCTGCCTCAGGCAGAGGCAGACTCATCCATGGGATTGCTTTTGCTCAGGGACCTGGGTGCACTTGGTGGATAATGCGGGAGGATGGGGAAGTCCGATGTGTACCTCAAGGGGATTTGATTTTGGGTGAGAATAGCCAATGATCTGAATTATGTGATGTTAAGTACTAATTATAGTTACAATACTTATGCTAATAATCCACAGATATACTAATCATACTAATAATATTATATGCCGTACTAATGTTATTACAATAAGAATCACCCAGACTAATGAAGAATAACTTCAGTGAAACCAAGCAAAGCACAGTGATGATGGTACCAGAACTGACTTCAACCTGAAACAATCCAACACCACATACCATCTCCATTTTTCCTGCCCTGGAAGATTATTATGACAGATGGAGCCCAAAGTCATGGACTAAATGAACTCACTGAACGTTTTAGAGGGATGGCCCACAGACTAAGGGAATGATACCTGTGTGTGTGTGTGTGTATATATATATATAGAAAAAAAAAAGGTGGTGGTGATTAATGAAAATGTACTGGAAAATATGAGACTTGAGCATGATGCAGATGGTATAGAATAAGGGGTGGATATTGTCTTGGTTTTGGCAGGGATAGAGTTAATTTCCTTCTTAGTAGCTGGTACAATGCTGTGTTTTGGATTTAGGATGAGAACAAAGTTGATAACATACCGATGTTTTAGTTGTTGCTAGGTAATGCTTACACTGGCCAAGGACTTTTTAGTTTCCCATGCTCTACCGACTGAGAAGGCTGGAGGTGCACAAGAAGCTGGGAGGGGGCACAGCCAAACTGGCCAAAGGGACATTCCATACCATGGGACGTCATGCTCAGTACATAAACTGGGGTGGTGAGCAATTGTACTGTGCATCACTTGTTTTGTGTATTATTATTATTATCATATTATTATTATTATTATTATTATTTTATTTCAATTATTAAACTGTTTTTATCTCAACCCACGAGTTTTTCTAACTTGTGCTCTTCCAATTCTCTCCCCCATCCCACCGGGTGGGGGGGAAGTGAGCGAGCGGCTGTGTGGTGCTCAGTTGCCGACTGAGGTTAAACCACGACAGGTGAGTTCATTTAGTCCATGACTTTGGGCTCCATCTGTCATTCCAGGGCAGGAAAGATGTTGATGGTATGTGGTGTTGGATTGTTTCATGTTGAAGTCTGTTCTGGTACCATCATCACTGTGCTTTGCTTGGTTTCACTGAAGTTATTCTTCATTAATATGGGTGATTCTTATTGTAATATCATTAGTATGGCATATAATATTATGTAGCAATTAACATCACCTAATTCAGATCATTGGCTATTCTCACCCAAAATCAAATCCCCTTGAGGTACACATCAGACTTCCCCATCCTCCCACATCTCCCAACAAGTGCACCCAGGTCCCTGAGCAAAAGCAATCCCACAGATGGGTTTGCCTTTGCCTGAGGCAGGAATAACCCAAACTGTTTTCCCCAACATATTTTTAATGTGCACTACAGGGACTTTATTCCCATCTACAGTACGTAAAAGTTTTGACTGGTGTGGGGATTAAAGCGGCATGGACTCTGACTGGCACGGCAACCAAAGACCTTTATTGCTCTCTGATCGCATCTTTTATAGCAAGCAGAGGTGTTCCTGCGCTACCTGCAGCTTGCAGAAAGGTTATAGCCTTGTATTCACATGCTATCTATGCTCTAGCAAACTGGCCCATTCTTCCTCCTGCTTCCTCTGTTGCAAAATGCCTTCATGTCCTTTATCTTGTTTTCTCCTTCCAGCTGCAGCACATTCCTTTTCCTCCTTTCAGCTGCAGCATATTGCTTCCTCCGTTATCTTCTGTTTACGTGCCTTCTTGTGCCAGGTGATACAATGTTTGCTCATTAAAATCAAACTCAGGAGATTCCCATCCCCACAGACTGGGCAGGGCCTGCTCGATTGGCAGATCCCCGAGTGTTGACTAACCAGGTGGCCTTTGCTAAATGCGTATCCCAATGTTTGAACGTCCCAGCACCCATTGCTCTCAGTGTAGTCTTTAACAGTCCATTGTATCATTCGATTTTCCCAGAGGCTGGTGCATGATAGGGGATGTGATACACCCACTCAGTGCCGTGCTCTTTGGCCCAGGTGTCTATGAGGTTGTTTCGGAAATGAGTCCCGTTGTCTGACTCAATTCTTTCTGGGGTGCCATGTCGCCATAGGACTTGCTTTTCAAGGCCCAGGATAGTGTTCCGGGCAGTGGCATGGGGCACGGGGTATGTTTCCAGCCATCCGGTGGTTGCCTCCACCATTGTAAGCACGTGGCGCTTGCCTTGGTGGGTTTGTGGGAGTGTGATATAATCGATCTGCCAGGCCTCCCCATATTTATATTTCAGCCATCGTCCTCCATACCAGAGAGGCTTTAACCGCTTGGCTGGCTTGATTGCAGCGCATGTTTCACATTCATGGATAACCTGTGCAATAGTGTCCATGGTCAAGTCCACCCCTCGATCACGAGCCCATCTCGATGTTGCATCTCTTCCTTGGTGACCTGAGGTGTCATGGGCCCACCGAGCTGGCCCTGTCCAGTCAAAACTTTTACGTATGATGATGGTGCGCTCCATACAAACTTCCGCCACAGGGGTTGTGTGCACTTTACTTCATCTGGATCTTTGGATAGCTGTTCATTGTTCAGGTCACCATAAATCACCTCCAGCACAGCTAAAAAAACCAACACCAATCTTTAATATGTACAGCAAAAAACTGAGCACGGTGCAGATTAGACAAATCAATATCGAGAACAGAGAAACCAACATTGTGACCCACAGCTGTTAACAGATATAAATTCCTTAATACACCCGGTTAATCTGTTATTATCTCAAACCCTTCAAGCCCCACGTTGGGCGCCAAAAAGGACTGTTGTGGTTTAACCTCAGTCGGCAACTGAGCACCACACAGCCACTTGCTCACTCCTCCCTCCTTCCCCCGGTGGGATGGGGGAGAGAATTGGAAGAGCACAAGTGAGAAAAACTCGTGGGTTGCGGTAAAAACAGTTTAATAATTGAAATAATATAATAATAGCAATAATAACAACAACAACAACAACAATAACAATAATAATACACAAAGCAAGTGTTGCACAATGCAATTGCTCACCCCCTGCTGACTGACGCCCATCCAGTCCCCGAGCAGCGGCCCCCCTGGCCAGCTTTCCCCAGTCTATGTACTGAGCATGACGTCACATGGTATGGAATGTCCCTTTGGCCAGTTTGGCTGTGCCCCCTCCCAGCTTCTTGTGCACCTCCAGCCTTCTCAGTCGGTAGAGCATGGGAAAATGAAAAGTCCTTGGCTAGTGTAAGCATTACCCAGCAACAACTAAAACATCGGTGTATCAACATTGTTCTCATCCTAAATCCAAAACACAGCACTGTACCAGTTACTAAGAAGGAAACTAACTCTATCCCTGCCGAAACCAGGACAAGTGCAAAAGTGGCAGGGGGAGAAGAAAAAAAAGACTTTTTTATCAGGTTCTTCTCTAGCAGGGAAAGGTGAAGCTGCCTGTCCACCTGAAAAGACTGCTACTTGTTTTGTCTGAAATGCAAGAATAGTCAGAATCCAAAGCCTTTGCACCTTCTTGATTGCAGTCAAGTTTGGAAACGAAAAGACACAGAATCATAACGGGAAAATGACTCCTTCCAAGGACTTTGAAGGCAAATGCCCTTGCAGGCTTTTTGGGAAAGAGCAAACCAAAGAGCCAGAGGTTCAAAAATAATATACTAAATGAACACAAACTAAGCCTGAACGGAAGGTATAGAGGCAGCATGCAAAAATGTTCTTGGAGTAACCACAGCTAACAGAGGCAGAAAACCTGATGGAGTGATAGTCTATGCAATGCTGCTTGAAAAAAGCATCTAGTCCTGAAAGCAGCTCCAGATGGTATACAGTTGTGGAGGTTGAGAGGACAGTGGGGATTGCTGTCTTTGCTGACACCAGAGAGCCTCATGATTAGGACCAAGAGGAGTCTACCTCTGAGACTAATGCCATGGGGGTGTAGTCGTATGATAGGTAGAGAGAAACATGCTCACTCTGACACACTTCTGATCTGGCTGCACCTGAGCTACCTCCAGCAAGAAACTGTGGAGCTCTGTTTCATGACGTGCTGAGCCTGACTGAAGATGCAGTATTGAGCGCTTGGGCTCCCAACAACCCCAGTGAAAACAGCCAATTTGTGCGCTGGAACCAGCTTATCTCTGGTCGGCTAATGTGCAACTTTCTGCTTCTCCGAGACATACAGTCAAAGAGTCTCAGCAGGGAGACCTGTGAAAAAGCTTTATAAATAATAATACATGAAAGAAAGATAGAAATCTATTCACAAAAATGGAATAGTGAGCATGAAACAAAAATTCATTAAAAATGTATGACCAGAGTAATAAGACTAGCTTTGTTTTGGCATTGGCAGCCTGCAGAAAAAAAAGGAGGGAGAGAATCATATTACACTGATGAAAAAGAAAGGAGGCAGAAAAATGGATTAAATAGATAGCTAGCTATACACTTTAGTTTTAAGGATTATCATTGAAAACCATATAAATCTAAGAACATTAAAAATCAGGAATGCCAAAAGGGCAGTTGAATGATGCAGAATTAATTGAAGAGAGAGAAAGACAAAGACAGAAACTGCATTTCACAGGAAACAGCGAAAGGAGTGTGAAATCTGCTGACTTTGGTGAAATCAGCATCTGGATCTCCTTGCTAAGAGGACAGAGAGAAGAGATGTAAGCAGCTATTTGGAGACTCTACATAGACTGTATCGCGCTGTTACTGTCAAACGACTTTTGCACAGTCCTGAGAAGTGTTTTCCAGTCTTTTGAGAGCTGAGCCCCGCTTCAGGGAGATGTAGCCACCCATATCCCCACTTGTAGCCCTGCCAGGTGTTGTGCCAGATGTTTTCCTATTGGCATCTGCCCTAACCACCCTTTCCTTCCTGCTGCGAGGAGGGCTGGCGAACTGGTGAAGCTATTCCCAGATTGTGACACTGCCTCTGATTTTTTTTAGGACAAGAAAACAACTAATATTTTTTAAGAAATAGCAAAATAATCATCCATATTTCCTAGATGGGAAGGTCTTTAAGATCCTCTAGCCTGACCTGGGGCATACTACAGGCCATGAAACACCACCATTTCTGCACTAAGCACATCACGTCTCTCAGTGCTAACTGGCATTTCCCATTAGCTCTACTCCCAGGCTTTCTGGCTCCTGTTTACTTCTGCCTATCAGTACAGCAGAGCAGGCAGACCCATTTTACATGGCAAAGAATCAGCTCAGAAGGAATTGGCCAGTAATCCTGGATTATAGCTATCGATGAAAAGTGTCAACTGGTGGCTTCTGGAGAACTTCTTCAGCCACAGTCACTATTAGTTTGTCATGCTCCCTGGTGCTTTGAATAAAGCAGGGGATTAGTGGGTGGCATCTGTGTAGGACTTGAGGCTCCCCAGTAGGTTTGTCTCTGAAAGATCACAGAGCCCAGCAGCCTCCCCTCCCTCCGGGCTGCCTCCCTGCTTCCCAAACTGTGAGCACCCCAGGGCAGGTCAATGACTGCGGCACCAAGGGCTGAAGTTGTCAGACAGTGTTGGTGAGAGATGCAACCTCTGCTCACTTGAGTAAGCCCATGATATATGAGCCCATGGTGTTAAATGGTCTGGAAAATAGTGTCTATCTTTCTCTTTTTTGCCTCAGCAGAATATAGCACTGCTGTACCTTTGCTGTCCTCTCCTTCACACAGCTCCCTTCACTTCTGAGTTTTGTCAGGATGGTAGATTAATATTTTCTTAATTAAGCCAGAGCCAAAACCCAACTTTGTTCACACGGACAGAGAAGATTAAAACGGAACAATTGAGGTTAATAACACATTACCTCGGTGTGAATTGAGCTAGCTTGATTCCAGAATACCTCAGTAATTCTTTGAATGGATTACAGCTTCTTTTTAGGAGAGAAAACAAACCCAAATCCTCCTTGGCCAGGTTTAACTCTCTGTGTCACATTCTGCAATTTTGTGTTGAGCCAAAACCCCCAGGTTCGCTGTAGTCAGATTATGGAAACTAGCTTAAATTTGGATCCGGGAGCTGAAGTCACTATGTGACTTTGAGCTGACACTGCACTGCCTAAAGTAGCTGAAGGCTGGGGACTGGAGAACAGAAGCAAGGCAAATTTTAAACGCTGCAGCAGAAGTGAGTTGTGAATCCAAAGATAACAGTGCCCATCCTCAGATCGGCTCTCGCCAATGCTTGCCCTGCTGCATGCGAGGCCAAAGTTAGTAGTTATCTACCAAAGTATTCTCAATGAAAGCTTTTTGGCCTGACATGGACTGTGTTTGAAGGTCAATAAAGAAACACTGCATAAGATTTTACTGAAAAGATAAAAGGTCCTAGAGTCTGTGTCTAGAGGGAGAAAATCAGGAACAGGCTGGATTTTAGTTTTTTAAATACCTAGGAAATACCATGGTAATCCTAGCATGGCCAGCAACCAGTTTAATATTACATGCTCAGAGTGTCTTAAGAAGAGCAGATTCATGAGGGTCAACTCCAATCCTCATCTCTATCCTTGAAACAGAGAAGTAGCACCCTTAGTCTTTCCTTGCAGTAAGTCCTTGTGATGAAATGGCACCTGCAGCCTTGTCTGGTTGGGGGACGTTTCCAGTCTCTACTCCATCGGTTGCCAGTGTGTCTCCCACAGCAGCAGAGACACTCAGAGTCTCTCCGTTAAACACATCATGCACAACATGGTCAGTGTCCGGATAGCTGATTGGCAACAGTTAGAAATAATTGCACAAGGACATGATTGTTTATAAAATAATACAGGTCAGAAGCCCCAATCCAAATCTGGCTCCTGTTTTGCTGCATATGCAGGGATAGATAATCTTTTTATTTTAGAAAGTTTATACGAAAATAAGCAAGGCAGGCAAATGGTAGGGAACCAAGGTTCCCTACCATTGGTTTGGTTTTGTTGTCACAAGTTAGGAAAGACTGAACCTACTGTTTTTAACCTTTATTCCATACTGTTGCCCCAGCTACAGGGCCTCAGAGCATCACAGTAATTGCTTTTGTTCCACTTTTGTGCATGTAAAGGCCCCAAAGTCTTTCCAGAAAAAAATCAGTAGGCTTCCTTGTTAAGTTTACATTTTGATGAAATGACTTTTTTTTTTACAACAATGAGAAAACCAAACAAACAAAAAAAGCATAACTCCTCAGTCATGTCTGGCTAAAGCTCACTCTGCACTGCCATAGAATCATAGAATAGTTTGGGTTGGAAGGGACCTCTAAAGGCCATCTAGTCCAACCCCTCTGCCATGGGCAGGGACATCTTCAGCTACATCAGGTTACTCAGAGCCCCCTCCAACCTGACCTGGAATGTTTCCAGGCATGGGGCATCCACCACCTCGCTGGGCAACCTGTGCCAGTGTTTCAACACCCTCAGCGGAAAAAATTCCTTCCTTACATCTAGTCTATATCTACCCCCCTTTAGGTTAAAGCCATTCCCCCTTGTCCTGTCGCAACAGGTCCTGCTAAGAAGTTTGCTGCCATCTTTTTTAGAAGCCCCCTTTAAGTACTGATAGGCTGCAATAAGGTCTCCCCAAAGCCTTCTCTTGTCTAGGCTGAACAACCGCAACTCTCTCAGCCTGTCTTCACAGGAGAGGTGTTCCATCCCCCTGATCATTTTCATGGCCCTCCTCTGGACCCGCTCCAACAGGTCCGTGTCTTTCTTATGCTGAGGGCTCCAGAGCTGGACGCAGTACTCCAGGTGGGGTCTCACCAGAGCAGAGCAGAGGGGCAGAATCCCCTCCCTCGACCTGCTGGCCACGCTTCTTTTGATGCAGCCCAGGATACGCTTGGCCTTCTGGGCTGCGAGTGCACATTGCTGGCTCATGTCCAGCTTTTCATCCACCAGCACCCCCAAGTCCTTCTCGGCAGGGCTGCTCTCAAGCCCTTCATCCCCCAGCCTGTAGTGATACCGAGGGTTGCCCCGACCCAGGTGCAGGACCTTGCACTTGGCCTTGTTGAACCTCATGAGGTTCACATGGGCCCACTTCTCCAGCTTGTCCAGGTCGCTCTGGATGGCATCCCGTCCCTCTGGCGTATCGACCGCACCACTCAGACCAGCTTCATTTAGAAATGTTTCCTGGAACCCATCCGTTTCTGCTCTGCTCTCTTGTGTATGGCCTCCTGTGAGAAACATGTTTGTTCTCCAGGAAGTTTTAGCTAAATCAGAGTAGGCATTTTTGAGGCAGGATTATGAAAAATGGGAGGTTTTTCATTCTCTTTTTGATACTGGGGGAGGGAGGGAAAAAAGGAAGGAATTAAAATTCTGGGTCTCAGAACAGCATAAACTAGCCTAAATATTATATATATATATATATATAAAATATTTACTTCATTCCTGGCTAAAATCTTCGACTATTTATCCAGGAGGCTGATTGATTCATTTTGATGCAATCTGCAGCAAATACTTGGACCTCTGAGAACTTCTTAAAAACTCAGTAGTACTTACAAACTTTTTCATAGCTCAGTACTTGTGGAGTTTGTAATTGCTGCTGGGATCTCTGGTGGCATTTGTGCATTCTGCCAGATAAACTGCTTTGAAGTTCTAATTTCCTCAAAGCTTACTAACATAGAAATTGAATGAACTGTATATAAAGTCTGGTACTGATGCCACCCATGTAAATTTTATAGCCATGTTTGAATACAGTGAAATTAATCCTGATTTATTTTCATACCTGTGAAATAATAGCCAGGCATTTAATTGCACAATCCTTGCAGCAATTAATTATTTCATCAGATCTTGCTATAATCAAGAAGAAAGTCAGGAAAGGAAGGACTGTGTTGCATTTTCTGTTATACTTGCAAACGCAGCAATTACTAGAGTCAGAGGCTCATGAATAAATAAAGATTTACTGATGGCCTCTCATCTATACATATTTAAGACCCTTTAATGATTTGAAGGAAGCAATTGATTTAGACTCAAGTAAGAGTCTGCGTTATGACCACCTCTGAAATGACTGCAATGAACTTCCAGCTCTACTCCAATGTGCAAAGTGATTAACCACAATTTAACTGCTATACTGCCTTCATTCCAAACACTTGGCTACGTCTCAATAACCTCATCTAAACAAACACTTTTTCCTTTGTGTTATGACTTCTCAGAGAAAGAGAGAAAGAAGAAGACTATTTTCTGAAGAAAAGCAGTGCGTGGAGATTGGTACCTCCTGTGACAATAATCTGTGGCTGTTGCCCTTCCACTGAGCTGTCACATTCCCAGGTGAGATCCTGGTACTCCAGGTGTGGTTGCAGTCTGCTGGGAAGAGATGAAAATGCTTTCGTTTGCATTTTGGGTCCAAGCCAGATGGCAGAGTGACGCGCGGGTCAGGCATGATGTGGCAGCTAACAGTGTCTTGCAGCCACTTACCTGCCTCAGCTCTTTGGCCAGTGAGGGACTTGAGGACACGTTTAACTCTTTGCTGTTAAAAGTGCAACTGAGGCATGTACTTAGGTGTTTCGTTAATCAGGATTGGATTTCATTGCATGCTTTGCTAAACTAGTGCCTAAGGTCTTTTGGTTGTTGTTGATAAGACGTTGTCTATAAGCTATGCAACAGAGGCCCAGTCCTTTGAGACTCTTGATATGCTCCCTCCCAAATGACTAAAGGAAGTAACAAATGTCCAGATTTCTCTAGAACTGGGATTTTAATCTTTCTTTTTGTTTATTAAATGTTTGCAAGTCTATGTAAATGTAATAAAGCATGGGACTATACCATAATGATCAAAACCATAACTATTTAAGATGCTCATACTGTAGAAGACATTCATCATGGTGGTGGAATTGCCGTAAATTTTTATTTCAGTACAGACTGTCTGGAAACCAATGGCATGTTGAGGATAGATATTCATCTTACACTCCATAGATTGTCCCAAACTAATGCCTTAAAGTGAGCTGTTTGCTAGATAAATCTTCTTTATCATCTGTTTGTTTTGACAATGTTACTCTTTTCATCTTCACAGCTCCATCTGTCTGTCCTCTATTAAATTTACTAGTGGAAAAAAATCAATAATCTATTACTCTCCTGATGACCCCTTTGTTAGATTAGAAGGAAATGCATGTTTGCCTGGGTACGTAAGGGGGCGAGGGGGGTGTGCACTTGAGATTTCAAAACTGCCAATTGCCAGCTGAGTGTCACTTGCACCATGTGTGCAACCTATAATTCACCCTTTAAGGAAAGACCAACATACTGGTGGCACTGTGAAAGTGAGAAATGACAGTGGTAGTAACCGGTGTCTTAGTTTATCTTTACCTGCAGGGTCATGGTGGGCTTCTTTGGCAGCTGTTAGTAAAGGAACCATAGAAGTTTTCCCACAAAGACTTTCCCTTCAGTTGTTTTCTGTCCCTTCTTTCACCCTTATCAGTACCCTTTGCTCCCACAACTTCCACTTTGACTAAGCAAACCCCAAAGCTCTGCCCACACCTCAGGTCTCTGGAAATGGGTGCCCATTGCTGCGGGGCAGAGGCAGCTGCTGTGAGGCTTCTTTCTCGAACTGTCGTGTCATGACTGGGGGGGATGTCAAGTGGTGTAACTGGAAATTAGACTGGGGAAACAACTGTTGCGGTCTTTACACTTCCCCTTCCTCCCCCGCTAAACCTACTCTTTCTGACTCAGCAACAGTGAGAACCTGCCCCTCCCCATAACTGAGTATATAAATATACTTTTTCTGCCTTGATTCAACATACGGGACAATGGGATATAGAATGAAAAAGTTTTAGATACTGTAAGCTTCCTATGTACCCTTTCCTACATAATCCAAAACATTGAGTCTGTACAGAGCCTGCTGGGATCATGGTAAAAAAAATCCTGTTTATGCTGCTGTTCACTACTGTACCTCAGAGAACTCTGACGGATCATGTACATGCAAATAATGTTTACTCCATGGAGAAAACTTAAAAAAGTTCTCGATTATTATCTACAATGTTACTTCACTAGCTCTGGGTATAATGAAATGGTTCTTGGTTAAAAAAAAAAAATCTGCTGCTTTTGTCTGCTCAGATGACATTAAGGACGTAAAACTGTGGAAATTTACCAGCAAAAAAAGTCAGAAGTTCACTCAGCTGGAGACATCAGAGACAAGCCAAAACCAAAAGCTGATATCCAGCACCCCTCACTGAATTCAAATAAGTAAGACTTCTAATTTCAGCTAATCCATTTAAGTATGTGGATCCAAACAACCCTAACAGGCATCTTCCACTGTGCTCCATGTCCTTAACTCCTGCTGAGGTCAACGTCTGCATTTGCTGTCTTTATTGAGATGGCCCTTAGTCTGCAGCCCAGACTGGACCCACCCACTGGACCTTCACTAAGCTCCTCTGTTGGATTTAGGTGTAGCTGGGATGTGCCCGCCAGAGCATGTGGGATCACTCAGGCAACTTTTTGGCTCACATGTTGCTGCTCAACACTTTTTCATCAACATGCAAGCTGCAGGCTATTTACAAAGTTGCTGTGTGGGTGGAAGGCAGACTAGAAATGGATGTAAACATGGACACCACAGTTTAGTGTTGCATAGATGCATCTAATGAGACTTGGGGGCACACACTAAGGCTAAGTGAGGAATAGCTACTCATTCCAATGACTGCATTTCTAAATAATATTTGGCCAGGAAAGGAGAAAGAGCTTGGCTGAGTCTCACGCCTTGCTGTTTGGACTGAGGTTCAAATTCCTGCACCAATAGTTATTCAGAGAATGCAGAATAGCTTTTGTAGGAGATGCTGAAACACAGTCAACTGAAAGCACCGAATGGGCTGCTAAGCTAGTCAACCGGGTAACCGGGCAGCCAGGTCCAAAGCTGTGGTCTGGGTATGGATTTGGGGCTGGATGTCCTGACCTCAGCAGGTGCCCTAACAATAGCATATTGGCTTTCCTAGAGGAGGGAGAAGTGTCTCTCTTTCTTTTTGGCATTTTGACCAGAAATCCTACCCTACCATGGAAACCTTTCTTATGAGAATTTAATCAAAACTGGCATATTCCCAAAAAAAGTCTCCATTTCAACAAACTGGCATTTTCCAATTATAAACTATGCTTCTGGGAAATACCCAAATAACTCTACTGCTTGGCACCTGTTTAAGTTGCTAAATATTGAATCAAGTCGTTCACATTACCATGGAACACCATAGCACTTCTCATTATATGATACTTGGAAAAAAGGCAGCTATATCAGAGGGGAATTTTTGCTGTGAGTCTCTTTTGTAGTACCAAAGAGCACTCTGAGCAGTGATTATCAGACCATTAAGCATGTGAGACTCCCACTGCATGATCAGAGTTGTTTCTCTCACATATTCTCACTCCTGTCTCCAGCTGCAGTTGCACAGTTTTTTTTCCTCCTTTTTAAATACATTATCACAGAGGCGCTACCACTGTCGCTGATGGGCTCGGCCTTGGCAAGCGGCAGGTCCATCTTGGAGCCGGCTGGCATTGGCTCTGTTGGACAAAGGGGAAGCTTTTAGCAGCTTCTCACAGAAACCACCCCTGTAGCTCCCCTGCTACCAAAAACTTGCCACGCAAACCCAACACAGTGGGCTACAGAGAAACAACTCTGCAGACACCAAGGTTGGTGAAGAAGGCGGAGGAGGAGGTGCTTCAGGTGCCGGAGCAGAGATTCCCCTGCAGCCCGTGGTGAAGACCATGGTGAGGCAGGTTGTCCCCCTGCAGCCCATGGAGGTCCACGGTGGAGCAGATATCCACCTGCAGCCCGTGGAGGACCCCCTGCCGGAGCAGATGGATGCACCCAAAGGAGGCTGTGATCCCACAGAGAGCCCACGCTGGAGCAGGCTCCTGGCAGGACCTGTGGAGAGAGACGAGTCCACGCTGGAGCAGGTTTGCTGGCAGGACTTGTGACCCCGTGGGGGACCCACGCTGGAGCAGTCTGTTCCTGAAGGACTGCACCCCGTGGAAGGGACCCACACTGGAGGAGTTCATGAAGAACTGCAGCCTGTGAGAAGGACTCACGTTGGAGAAGTTCATGGAGGACTGTCTCCCATGGGAGGGACCCCATGCTGGAGCAGGGGAAGAGTGTGAGGAGTCCTCCCCCTGAGGAGGAAGGGGCGGCAGAAACAACATGTGATGAACTGACCACAACCCCCATTCCCCGTCCCCCTGCACCGCTGCGGAGGAGGAGGTAGAGAAAATCGGGAGTGAAATTAAGCCCGGGAAGAAGGGAGGGGTGGGGGGAAGGTGTTTTATGATTTAGTTTTTATTTTCTCATTATCCTACTCTGATTTAATTGGTAATAAATTAAACTAATTTCCTCAAGTTGAGTCTGTTTTGCCTGTGACGGTAATTGGTGAGTGATCTCTCCCTGTCCTTATCTCAACCCACAAGCCTTTAGTTGTATTTTCTCTCCCCTGTCCAGCTGAGGAGGGGGAGTGATAGAGCAGCTTTGGTGGGACCCTGGCATCCAGCCAGGGTCAACCCACCACACCCACACAGCTGAGAAATTCCAGTAACAGGTCAGGAACAAATGCAGGTGTGAAAAGGGGCAAAGCAGCCTTATGGGGGCCTCCTAGCTGGAGGCAATAAGCAAGTCTATGGGGCAGAAGACCAAAGATAAAAAGTGTGACATTGCTTCTACCTCAAGTAGGTATTTGATGTAAAGATCTGTTTCAGCCTCTTCTTGTAGGCTTGATTCAAACTCCACCAATGTCCACAGGAGTCCCTTTTACTGACTAAGGGAGTTCTGGTCTCTAAAGTTATTCTGTTTTCTAGCCTATCAGTAAGAGCCAAACCAAATTATGTTTGCTTTTGGTAGGACAGAAATAACAAATCCCTGAGGATATTTTCTTGTTTTCTTCAGAGATCATGCAGATTTCTTACACAGATGTAAACCTCAATGGTGAGATTCATCCTGATTTTATGTATCTAATGTCTTTACATAACTAATGATTGGGCATGATTTGTCTCAGCTACCTGAGATGTCTGCTTTGGGATGAAATGAAAGGCACCCCAGGCAACATTAATTCTGTTGATTACCTCCCATCTGACCATTAGAGATGAATCCTCTTACAAGTGTTGGAAGTAGAAAACACCACCTCTTCACAGTCATATTAACTTTTGTGCCATGGAGCTCTTAACAAGTTTCTTGATGACTCAGATGGCATAGCTTCAAAGGGGTGAGGCATGGCTAGTCTGAAATGCTCATTTTCTATCTGTTTATGCACATATACACACACAGAGCTACTTAAAATACATACATGCAGAAAGTCCATTTTCTTCCATAATCTGTAGACTCTCCATTACAAAGACTCGACTCATTGATGCCTAACACCCTGTAGGGTCACTTACGTTACTGCAAAGTGGATGCTTACTCCTGTTATGAGTTTTACATCTGCTTAGCACAGCTGTGAACGGCCACATTTAATACAGGGTGGCAGAGAACCGAGTCCTCAAGAGTTATATTCTCTTTGACTGCAGATTTTTTCTCCCCTCAGTGCACAGTTACAGTGAGGAATTTCCAGCAGTCAATCAAAATGTGTATTTAACCCAATGAAAATCTGAGAGAAACATCCCCATTGACAGCAAAACGCATGACTAACTCAGGGCAGGTCTGATAGAATCATCACGAAATCATGAGATACATAAATACAGGTGAATTTCCTTCCTCCTCTCTCCCATTTCAATAGCTACAAATTAAATGTAAATAGTCATTTAAAAAAAAAAAATCCTGTGTGACATTTATTGGCTGTAGGGCAGTTGGAGGCTAAGGTTTTCTATTTATTCCCACAGCATATGGAAGATAAGCAATGGCGCAGCAGGACATGGTGCTGTGGAAAGACCCCCTGCCATTTCCAGCTGGTACCCTGGATCGATGTAAATTCATTGACCTCTCTGCTATAGCTGTTAATGTGACTTCTTGTGATGTGGGTTCCTATTCACTGGAAATGGGACTCTTCTCTTCAGGGTGGCATATTCTGTAGTGTTAGGATGCCCCACTGAGTAGGAAATAAATGAATGGCTCTTCCATAGTTTGTTCTCTCTCTCCCTGCTGGTGGGATAATTATAGTTTTAAATTACTGTTATTACCTTAATGACCTGTTGCTCGGTGAGGAGAATAATGTAAGGAGATTTATATTAGTACTGGCAAACAGCAAGCGTCCAATTCCCCTCAGATGCTGGAGGCCGCAGAGACATGGTTTGGCTGTTGACAAAGCCCTCATGCTGGTGGACTTTCATGGTGGGCAGGTTTCTCATTCTCTCAGAAGTTTTCAGGGGCATCCCAAAATGCAGAAGTTGAGGCCTTGTAGATAATATAGGCCTTTTCTGCTCAAATGGGATAAACACTGAACAACTCAACTCCTATTTAGGAACTTTACCACAGAAACCAACAGGATTTAGGGTGTTGGTAGGATGGAGATTTTTAAAAGATTTTTTTCAAAGCTTTGCCAGTGTGTTTAAATTTGGGCCAATATTCAGCAGTAAGCCAACAAAGTGAGACCAGAGTAGCATATCTGCAGAGAGCTGTGAGGCTGAGAAGATCCTTGCACTCTTCTGTACCAAAAAAACATCATGGGAAGGTAAAAAGCATTGCAAAAGGTAGTTGAAGAGAAGGCAAGGTTGGGGTTCATGTCACCTGAATTTGAATGTGACATTTATCTTACACCACACAAAAGTCAACATCTGGGTTAGTCCTTGTGTCTTGACAGGTTTACTTTCCAGCTTTGACACCTATTCCCAGATGGAACGAACTGCCCCATGGAAATTCCCATTTCTTTTCACTGACTACAGAGAGAGGCTAAACAGCTCAGCTGCAGACATCTACACTGAAGCCCTGATAGTAGCCAAGGTAGCATTTAATATAACAAGTAAGTTAGCAGAAGAAGCAGCTTATGGTGATGGGAACAGGATCTAAGTTAACACTATTAGCAGCAACCCCTTGACAAGACCATGCTGCCCCTTCCAAAGGAAACATCACTTTTCATTGCAAGAACTTGATGCAGAAAAATGCACCACTCTTGCAGCTGAAATCTCACAGTAGCTCCCTGCAATGGTGTGTGGATAATACATCAAATGCAGGAAAGGTTGGAGTCTGTGGGGCTCCCAGAGGCAAGTGCAAAGTCGCTTTCTGCCCGTTGTTTTTTGCAAAGACTCCAAACCAGGTTAATAGTTGGCTTATTTCCAGTTAGGAATTTGTAGCAGTTGAGTCATTGCTGCCAGGGCTGAGGGAAGGTTTTTTTGGGAAGGAAATCCTTGTTAGTAACTACTGAAGAACCTCAGTCTCAGCAAAAATGAAATCTAATTTCTGTGGGGAGAGCAAGGGTTAAACACACATGTGGATATTTCTTTGTCACACTGCTTTCTTTGGGACTCTAATTTTTCCTGCCCTTTCCAAGGCTCCCTTGGGAAGGACTGGATGTATTTTCCTTGCAAGTCAAGGCAGAAATGTGAAAGTATGAGCATAAAACGAAAAGCTCTTCAGTCAAAGGATTAGTTCACAGAGAGAGTGAGTGGAGTACATCCTAAACATATAAATATCAGTGAGACCTCTCTAATATGCCTTGATATGCAGTTGTACGCCATCTATCAAAGGTGTTGAAGAGACAGCTAAAGTGAGAAGAAAAACCCTTAAGTTGAATAAAGTAAAAGTCACAGATCAAACCTTATTAACGCCTGTCACTTACAACACCCACGTCAGAGGAAGAAATTAGCACCTCCTGACACAAAACCCACGTGTACAAAAAGCAAGTAATGCACACGAAAAGGCACAAAAAGGGATGAATATTAAAGCAATCACTCAAAGGGAGGATTCATCTCCTGCTCTCAACTATGCATGAAGCAAAAAATAAAATGCTTATAAAGAAATTTTATAGGCAGAAAAGCAGCTGGGTACACCAGGGACCAGAGTCAAAGCATGGAAGTTGTGAAGAGCAGATGAAGAAGAACTCCGTTTGATCAAATGTGGATGAATAAATATCAGTGAACTGAGAAATAATGAATACTTTGATGACTAATAGGGCTAAACACTGTTTTAAAACTAAGCGCCTGTTTAGAAGGAAAACCAGTCCTTTTAAAGAACCAACAAAAAACAAGAGGCTGAAGCCAGAGCAGTGACAAATATTGCTGTGACAGAAAGCCCCTACAGTACTGTGGTCGGATAGAGATAACAGAGGTAAATAACGTTAAAGTAATGAATTTAAGGGATGTGTGTGTTTGATTTTCTCTCTCCTTCAGTACAGGTCAAAAGGACTGGAGTTTGCAATCATGTTGATGGAAATGAAAAGACCAAGGGAGAGCTAGGGAAAAGGAGAATTGTTCTGTGTCTAATTTACTGTGAGGTGAGGGAAAACATAGCGATGAGCCACGTAGTCTTTTTTCACTGTTTTGCTGCTCTGTACAGCTGCTCTAGCAATACTGATGTCCGGTCATCCGTTAACTTTTGGTGTCTATAAATATACACTGCCCCTTGCTGGCAGCAATGATCAAGTCTCTGAAATCCTCCTGGTCTCTACGAGGACCACTCCAGGGCATCCCACCTCTGCTGGTCACCCCACTTTGACTGGCCTTATAGCCCCCAGTGTAAGCACAAATCAATAATATTCTGTTGAGTTTGGGGACCTGACAGCCATTGGGAATCTGCTTTTCTAGCTTATCGTGGCTGTGTTTGCTGGCAGTCTCCCTCATCCAGGGCTCAGTTGCTCCTGGCCATGTGAGGCCAAGGATGAGTGTGTGTGTGTGTACATGTATGTGTGTCTATAAAGGGAAGGCTGGGACTGTACTTTTTACTGAGGGAGTTACAGATGCTGCAGCCTACTCACTCTCTCTCTCTTCCCCTCTTATACTCCCACCTCCATCAGAGCTAGAAATACTCCAGAGACTGCAATAACCTACACTGGCTGGGAATGGTGCCAAAGTGGCTGTTGGCTAAGAGTTGCTGGAGTCTGCTTCAGCGTGGCCTTTCATACCCTCTGCACAACCCTCCTAAACCCTGGGGGATTAGTACCCCTCTGAGCCCCATTATACCATCCACCAAAGAGCTCCCCAAATGAGGGAAAATCTCAGCTGGCTAAGAAGAGCTGGAGGCTGGGCAGCACAAAGACCTCCGTTCACTCCCCAGTGGAGGCTTTTAATTTTTAGACTCGCTGACTGCATATATACCGTGCGAAATGCTCAAAGTGACTACTTCCTGGGATTAGGAATTAAAACAAACAAGTAAACAGAGAAGCAATGTTAGCCTGCTTCTGCCCTACTATTAAAAACAGTTTTATGACCTGAAAATTATACGCCAACTGATTTTGGCAGTGCTCTCTCAACTAATCTACTCCGCACGTACATGCATCTGTCTTCTTACTTACAGCATTAGCTGTCACCACGGGACTCTGTCTTTATTTTCTTCAACAGATTTTTAGTGGGTTCTTCAGCCCTAAAAATAAACAAGCTCTCCTGGGGTATATGTTTGTCTCCTCAGCTCCCATGTGCAGGTTGCTGCATGATTCCTGCTGGCTGTATGGAGATTTATATCCCAGAGCTCTGTACAGACCTGCCATGTGGCAGAATGGCAGTGGAAGCCAACAGATGAATTATGGAATTTGCTGGGTATTTGCAGCAAAGGGAACACTGTCTTCCATAGAAACATGGGGACTGATCTTGCTTATCCTCTTGCATTTGATACTGACATGGTCAGTCTGTTGTGGGGTACAGGGCCTTCTACACTGGGACTCCCCTGACAGCCAGGGCCTCAGGACCAGCTCTGTTGCAAAACATGGTGAAAATAAACTGACCTGAGTCACTCTGTGTGCACCTGTATTAAGCATGGAAACTCATTCCTTTTTGCATGCACCTTCAGTTCCCTCAGATTGTCAAACCCTTTGGACCTGCAGAACTCAGAGCATTAGGAAACAGACTATGAGCCCTACTTCACCATCTGAGCCCAGCTGATGGATTTAAGTGATTTAATTTTTTTAATTACTGCACTTGGAGAGTTGGCCTACATGAAGAACTCTGAACCACAGAATCATAAAAAAGTCTAGGCTGGAAGAGACATCTGGAGAACATCTAGTCCGACATTCTGTTGAAAGCAGGCTTTAGATTAGGTTATTCAGGGCCTTGCCAAGCCAAGCCTTGAATATTTCCAACAAGGAAGACTCCACTGCTGCTTTGGGCAACCTGTTCCAATGTTAAATTGTTCTTACAGTGAAGCATATTTTTTATATCCAGGTAGAATTTCTCTTGAAGCCAGTTGTGCCCATTTCCTCTTGCCCTGTCACTGTGCATCCTTGTGAAGAAAATACTTTAATCTTCTCTGTAACTACCTTTAGGTGTTGGAAGATTATGATTAGATTCCCCCAGCCTTCCTTTCTCAAGGCTGAACAAACCCAGTTCCTTCAGCCTTTCTTCATATGTCAAGTTCTCCAACTCTCTGATCACCTTGGTGGCCTGGACTGTCTCAGATTTTTTAGCAGCTCCAAGACAAACTGCATTTGTCTCCATTTCTGTACTCATCTTGGCACTTACTGGCCACGTTGGGTCAGGCACAAAATGCAGCCATGCATGAATATGCCGCAGAAAATGACCTGTCTCCTCCTTTATAGAGCCTGAGGCACCTACAACAGTGCTGTAGGAAGCTTCTTTGGCTGTAAAGCCTGCTGTAAGTCTGTAGTGGATCAATCCTGTACTCAGGTCTCTGAGGCTGCCAGGCTAGTACACAGTTCATCTGTGCTAAGCATACTTACAGACACACAGGCACACATAAAGTCCCTCTCTTGGAAAGCGGGTTTAACTGATCTGTTTGGAATGCTTAGGCCATATGGTTCTGATTATTTATATAGATAAGTGTGTGTATTTTTCTTTGCCTAAAAATAACCAGACTTAGGGAAGGAAGATGCTTTTGTGTAAATTATTTAAAAATAGGAAAGCTGCTAATCCCTTGAGAAAACCCTCACTAGTGTTGCACGCAGTGCCAGGAAGCCCCTGAGATGACAGGCCGTGGGGCCTGGCTGCTCAACCACGCTTCAACCACGTCCTTTTACACCCTCAGCATGACCAGCCCGGCTGCTCCCTCTTGAGTTAGTGCACACTCCTACAGAACAGCTGATGAAAGGCAGCTGCAGGGCAAATATAACTCATGGCCTTCTGTGCTGTGGCTTCTTTTCTCCCTCTATACTCCGGGTTTTCAAGACCCTCCCTTAAACTCTCACCAAATGGGGCTCTAATGAGGCTGGAAGGCTGAATGCTACATCTGTGACAGCTCACGGTCTCAGTTGCCATGGTGGAGGTTGCTCTAAACTGCCTAGCAGCTTTCGGGCAGGATGAGCAATGTGGATATATATGGTGAAGAAATTCGGGTCTAAGGTGGGTGGGTCTGTCTAAGGTCTAAACTGGGTTGGATGAGGGGCCCCCAGGTATGGTTGAAGAACATGCACCATCCTCCTCTTCTGCTCCTCCTTCTTTGTGTGCTTGAGGCTGGTGTCTTAAGCAGGGCAAAGTATTACCCTTGGCTCCTTGCAGCCACCATGTTCCCCCTCCATCTGTCCCATCCTTGGCTGGCTATGCTGCATCTTGGCATAAGCACAGAAGGCAGCTAGGCCATGGTTGCCTATAACTTGGGATGTTTGTTCTTCTTGGCAGTTGGCTGTCCTAGAAACTGTGTCCTCCAACTGTACCTATGCCTACTGAAGGATTTCATGAGGTTAAACACACTAACACTTGACAAGATCTCAGAAACAAGTGTGAACATGATGGAAAATGTGCATACTGTTCATTCTAGTACAAATAAACAAACAATTAAACTGAATTTCTCCTCAGTTACGGCATCATTCCTTGTGACATTCTTCACGGAACAGTATTGCCTTTTTGCTGATGCTGAGCAAAAAAACCTCTTTACAAGATTTATATTTATATAGATTTCTCTCTAACAAGGACTTTCTATGGCACAATTCATAACCTTCCTTCACCCCCTTCCATCTCCAGTCTCATCCTGTAAGAAAGTGTTTCTTGAGGGTGAAATTGTGAGGGGACCAGCTATTTCTGTCTCCCTGACATTTCTCATTACAATCTTCCTCATTCCCCTAAACGGTTTGTTTCTGACTGTCAGCATTGCACAATCTCTTTCATGACAGTGGAGGAGATCTGACATTTAGCTGAGCTTTGCATTGGTTATTTGGGTGTAATAGTGCAGTGAATGGTTATTATTAACGTTGTTACCATTTTCTGAAGTATCTGTCCAAATGTAAAAAGTCATCATTCTGCATCCCAGTTCCTCTCCTGTGGTAAGTGTTGGCCTGGCAGACCACTGACTCATGCTAGCTCTCCCCAGTTTCACAGAAGATCCAGACTTGTGTCCCATCCAGGGCTTCACATCCTACATGCTTTTGTAGCTGTCACTGCTGCGCTACGGGAGCACTTCCCCATTTCATCCTCCCAACACTTCTGTGAAGCAGGGAAAATAGAATTTCACCTGTGCTGTACATGGGGACCTAAAACATAAGTAGACCATATAATTTGTCTTCGATTCCACACTGGAAGTCTGTGGGAGGTCAAAAGCTTAGCTTGAATTCCCCCCTTGGAAGCAAGCGGTCTCACCGCTGGATGACCTCTTCATCTCTACAGCTACCTCCTTCAAGCCTACAGGGACCTCATCTTTTGCTTCTGTTTCTCAATCAGTGTTTTCATAGCAGAGCTCAGGGTCAGAGCTTTGCTCTGGGCTGCATTACAGAGCACTGAACTGGCACTCGGTTAAGGAGATGACTGCCAAGCAAGTGGGGTCCAAATCCTCTCAGCAGCCCGGTGGATGCCAGCCAACCCCAGCCATGTGGCACCTTCTTCCTGCACTTTGGGAGCAGGGAGAGGGGATTAGTTTTCCCACCTTGCCTTCAGGTGGCCAGCAATATGGAAGTGATCTCAGTCATGTCTCATGAGAGACCAGATCCCTGTGTGCATACCATCAGAGCTCCCTGGGTTCAGGTCCAGCAGATGAACTGCCGGTATATACATGAATAATAATGATTAATATCGTACACAAAAGTTTTGAGATAAAAATCTCAGACTGTGGATTGATCTATAGTAGAAGATACCAAGAAGTGTTGAGTCAGGATCCCCTGCTCACTCAAAACAGGGTGACGGGAAACTGTTCCACTTGCCACCTTCTCTTCCTCTGAAAGGCCCTGTGATTTATTACTGACAGGTAGTCAGAAAAAGAGGTTTCTTCTCTGCTGAACAACAGCTAGTATCTGTTTTCATGCTAGTGGCAGAACTGGTGTTATTGTTTCAAATCCTCCAAGGATATATACTAATTAGTAGCGACAGTGAGTTCCAGAGATCCAGTGCTCAGCCCTGACCCATTTCTCCAGCACAAGGGCTGTCACTGGAAGTTCTCCTGGGAGAGTTTAAAAAATCCCCAAACAAAACCAAGCCTTTGAAGCAATGTGTTGCAGAGATATGTTCAATGTCACAAGGGACAAGTATTATTTCTGTGGGGGACTAACTGAGAGTCATTCTGGAGCTGAGAGCGCATCACAAAAATAGTTAAAGATATTCCTTTGAGATGACCTCCTAGTTACCTTCTTCCATCACAAGCAATTCCAAATTGTCAGAAATCATCCTTTTTTGTTGTTGCAGTTGGTTTCAAGGGCTAAGAAGAGTAAGGAATTTTCCTCCAGGCAAAGAAAGGTAGCTGGAGATTTACACATGTTTTCAGTGGAAGTACACTAAATCTGTATGTCTACATTTGGAAGCATTCTCTGTTGTTTTTGGACATGAAAATAATGAAGTTAAGCTTTCTGTTTTACAAAAAAATAAAGTCTAATGGAAAGAAATCAGTCCACAGAGCCAATTTTGGATTTTCTCCTACTTTTTTTTTTAGATTTAAAGAACTTTGAAAGGTAGGTTAACTGCAGCCCAGAGGAGGTGAAAAACCTGAAAAATTCTTATTCCACTTCCAACTAACTAGGAGAAAATAGGGCTGCCTTGTTTCAGGTTTGTTCCCAATACATTTCCTAAATTCTTGTTTTCTCATATAATTTGGGATATTTTTCTTGCTTGAATTTATTTCTTTGTAGAAGTGTTAAAGCCTATCACTAGGTTCAAAAGTAGTATGGGATCCTGCTGTCCCCAGACAAGCCTCATTAACTTTACTTAAAAACTTCTGTTTAAATGTTAGTCAACTGCAGGGTCTGCAGGCTGGGAAGAAAATATATGCAGAAGGATTTTTCAGAAAGTACACCAACAAGTCAGGTTAGAGCTGAATTTAAGTTCTGTGAAATTAAGATTCAAACCAATAGAAATGTTTCCGTATTTAAGCATTCCAATGAAAACAATTTTGATTGGAATTATTCCCTTGCTAGGTTTGTAAGCCAAACACTGCATCATTTTGCTAAAAAAGAAGAGCCAGATTTGTTAGCTTCCACTACATTTCACAGTCTATTTTCATTCTTTATGTGGAGTGAAATACAGAACGTAAGTATGGAATGAAAAAAATTGAAATGCAAATTAAGTTTTAAAAATTATTTGCTGTGAGTGACATAGAAATGTAAATGCAATGAAAAATATGATCTCAGGGTTGAACATTTCCCCTGCTTAATTTCCAATCAGAGAGGAATTTCTGTACTTTCAAATTGCATTTTATGGCTGATGTTTGCAATGCTCTCCCAGGTGCATAATACAAAAGAGTGTTAATTATTTAACAAAGAGTACAGGCAGTCCACAGGAATGGGGAGAGTGGGAAATAAGCAAGACAAGTGGAAGGAAACAGAGAGCAACCTAATGTAAATAATGAAACTTGTAAAGTTCTGTCCTAAAAAAACTTCAGGATTACCATAGCAACAGAAGACAGGAGCATGGCATGGGCAGCATCTCCATCCCCCTCAAAGACAGCTGCTGCTGAAGGGAAGTGAGCTTCTGAGATGAGCTTTGCGGAGGTTTTTTTTGGGATCCTTTGCCTAGAAGGTTGGAATCTGTTCCCTTAGATGCAGATGCCTTCCAGGAGATGCATAAATGTCCCTTCTGGCATTCAATCCTTTGGCAGAGCTTGGACCCTTCCCAAACAGTGACTGCTTCCTGGAAGAGTACTGTCTATGCCAGTCCTGAGGAATGATCTTTCATACCTACTCCAGGCTTAAAGCCAAAATAGACCTTCACAGCATGTAGTTTCTATACTTAGACCATAAATATCATACCAATGCCCTCTCTCAGGCCCCAGACTACAGCTAAGCTAGAGTTTAGGGGACCAAATCAGAGAGGACTGGAGAAGGTAAGGTTCCAGCAATGCTACAAGACCCTGCAGTGGCAGGAATTGATTTTAGGAGTTGCACCAGGATGTTATTTGTGTGTCTGCATGGGTCTTGAAAGCCAACTCTGTAGGTAACATTGTAAGTCACCATGGTAATGAAGCAATTTCCATTTAAACAATCCTACAGGTTAATGCAGCTTCCTCTGAAATTGCCAGGGGCTGGGTTTTTGTCTTCAGTGGAAGCAAATCTAGATCTTTATTGCTTCATAGCATTGTTTCATACACGCTACAGCTTGGGAGATTTAAATAATTCATATACCAAGTTGAAATAATAAATAATCAGTGAGGGGGGCTTAAAATTCACAGTACATAAGAAAAGATGGATCACTATAGCTTATTATAAAGCTCCCCTTATAGCCAAGCCTTGGGGTTCAGTGCCATAACATAATAAAGCCAGTGAAACTGTAATTAAACTCTGCTTCCCCAGTCCCTTGAAATTCAGATGGGAAAAATGCAGGAAGGTGATATGATTCAAATGGTGATGGGAGGGAATGGTAATAACACAGAGTCAAAGAGAGGTCATTCTGAAACACACCTTGGGGACAGCAGGTGTGGTAATAAATTAACTGTATATACTTCTTCAAGGCAGGGCAAAAGAGACACAGAGGAATTCCAAGGAAGAGTAAATTACACATGGCAGAGCCTGCCAAGCAATAACCTGCTGATTTAAGGTCCATTCCTGGAGGTGCTCCATGCTCAAAATGTCTACAGACAACTGAACAAACAGGGCCAGACTTGTTCTTACACTGCAGAGCCTTTCCTATGCTTGTGCCTTTCCAGCATGGTGCCTTGATCTACCAGTGACTGAGGTGGCTCACCCTGGCCGATGAAAGGCATTAAAACACAAGGTGCCCTTGGAGGAGTTTTGGATCCATCTCTCTTTCCATATGTACACTGAAATAACTACAGTGCCACCTAACCTATTTAGTGGCCCATGGCTGTGGACCTGACCTCTTATTCTAGAAAATGGCTCTTGGGGAACTGCAGTAGCCTGCACTCCCCAGATAATCCAGGCAGGAGGGGATTTCATCCCTTCCTCTCCCTTATCATGGAGCGTAACTCAAGGGATAAAGGTTTTGAGGTATAGTAAAACTCACTCTGCCCTCCTGTGTGCCCTCGTCCTGACAGAGGGGAGCACAGAAACCTGATGGTGCAGACACTTAGAAAGACCTAAGACTGCAGTAGCCTGATGTTTTCACCCAAGACTCAGATGATAGGATCAATGATGCACGCAAATAGGCTCATTACTGCTCATTTCATCCTCCTCCAATGTTTTATAAACTAGGTATTGAAAATCAATGTATGAATTGCATCATTTTGAAAATTGTGTGGAGAACCCCCACACAGCCAGGAGAAACCCAATCCAGTATCATTAATTGCTGAACAGACAGTTTTATGGCTACAGCCTTAAGGCTTTGGAACAAAAGAAAAGATTTTACTTGTAGCAGTTGCTGCAGTTGAATGTTAATCACCCCAGACTGTGAAGTTTTGTTGACATTTGCAGGCTCTGAAATTACATGACCTAGATTCTGCATCTCCTTTTTCTCATTTCAGAAGTCCAGAGCTGAGAAGCAGATCTCTGTTTGTGACATTTTAATGATCTGCAATTTACACAAAAGAATAGGAGACTCAATAGACAGCTTTCGACATTACATTTTTTGGTAGGAAGTTTTACTGTGCACTCCCTCTTTTGATCCTGTACCCATATGCTGAAAATGTATGAAATTTTGTGTATGCAAGGATGGTAGGATTGAATCTTAAGTGGAAATCAGAGTGCTTTTCCATCTCTTCTCCCCCAGTGTACGTTGTTTATATAGATGCCACAGTACACTCAAATATAAAGATAATCTTCCACTTGATAACATTTACAAAATACATCTCAGATGAATGGAGGAAAAATGGGTAATTTGCCTGTCTGGATTTCTGGAAATAATGAATTTTATAGTGAAACAAACTCAGCTAACCTTCTCGAAGAGCTACATTTTGCTTTAGGTCTGAAACATCAGTAGTTTGCTTCAGTTCTCTTTGAAAGAAAGAGACTAACATTTTTGTCCAGTTTCTCCCTGCTGAAGGATGTAAGGGACTATGGAAAAAAATAAGATCTCTTTAGTTAATGGATTTTACATGAGAATTAATGGGAGAAAGATTGGTGGTCTTGCTTTCTAGGTACAAGTTTAATTCACTATCAAGGGTTGGTAGAGAAATCAATGGTCATGACATGCCTTGGATATTCCTGCCTGAAGAGGAAAAGTCTTTGCCTATAAGGTATAGAAGAATTATGTTCTTGAGGAATAGCTGATCATCTCTGTATGTGTCAGGAACAGAGATAACTTCCTTGACATCCAGATAACTTGACATCCAGATCCAAGCAATAGTGCAGCACATCCTATCACAGAAATGGATGTTGTATCACAAGGACAGGGAGTAAGAAACAGCTTGGAAAAGGAAATGATGTCTCTATGTGGTTAGATAGAGGAGAACAATATGTAAGAACTAACTGGAGTACAGGTTCAAAAAAACGGGAAAGAAAATAACTTCTTTCCAACTCAAACTGGGCAACTCAGAAAGTAGCTAGGATTGGCCAAAAGAGGAGAAAAGTCTTATGAAAATTGAGCAGGTCTCCTGCAAGGAGAAGAGTAGGATAGTGCAGTTACTTTACAGGAGAAGGAGGGGAAGCTTTTGTTAACTACAGATGAGCTCCTGAGGTATGGAGGGACAGTCCCCTGGCAGTGATCTGCACTGGAACTGGTGACATCATAGGAAGCTTCATTGCACAGATCCTGGGAGACATTTGCAAATGGGAGGAGACATCTCTCTCAGTAGCAGAGAAGCAAGATGCTGGGGAAGATAGGAGGATCCTTTTGCTTTGTAACGTTGGAAGGGAAAGGATAAAGAGGAGCCACTTTTCGTCACAGCTTATGTTACCATTATGGGGCCATATGTGATTCCAGGTCAGAGAAAATCCTTGAATAATTACAAATTTGAAATACTGAAATGTAAGAAGTTTAGCAGTTACCACTTCTGCCCAGCTTTCATTGGACAACACAACTGTCTTCTCCTTAAACATCTGTTTGGAATGTGGGAACATAAGTGGCAAATCTTAATGAACGCTGTAAATTGGTTATCTGAATACTCCTGAAGTTCCATAACGTCATGATCCTCTGAACTCAAGAAAGTTGTTTTTTTGGGAAAAAAAAGGCATCCTGTAGGAAAAAGGACCTGTGAAACATAAACATTTCCCAAATGTAAAGAACAGGAAAGAAATGGGAGTTAATAACCATGAATGTAAGTTACAAGTTTTAAAATATAAGTGGCTGACAGAAAAAGCTGAAGAATCAGTGGAATAGCAACAATTGCCAGGATTACAGACAGTAAGAATAAATGTTTAAGGGGAGGAAAAAAAAGCTAAGGTCAGGTATAAGTCATTTACTGGATACAGATGTAAAATCATGTAATAAGTGCATGTAAAATCATGAATAGTAATGTAAAAATGTTCAGCAGAAATTTCTGTTCTGCATTTGAAGGACACAAAACAAAGAAGAAAACCCCAGCCCAAGTGATGTTGTGGATGAAAAAGAATTTTTACTATCCATATCAAAAGAAGCTATGAAGCGGCATTTAATACCAGACTTCTACAAATAAACAAATCAAGAAAATAATTTACATTTAAGAGTTGAGAAGGGCTGAGGTGAGAATTACCCTCTGTGGTTAGTTGGTAATTCATCCTGGTAAATAAGGCAATGCTGTGTCATCAGAGAATCCTCTTGTGATTCCTATAGTTAGAGAGAAAAGGGATCAACCAGAGGTCAGTCAGCCTGATGTTCCTTACGGGCCAGACAGTGGGGCAGTGGATTCAGGACTCTGTCAATGAAGACATGGAGCTTAAGAAGGTAATTCATGCCAGGCAAAATGGTTTTAATGGAAGGTACATCTTGTTAAACAAGTCCGTCTGGACGATTAAGACAGCTGTGCTGAGGTGGTACCTTTGGGTTTCTCCAAGGTGTTTCACTTAATACTGCCTGACACACTGATTAAAATCTTGCATTAAAAGGAATCAACAAGGCACAAAACGGATGAAGAACTGGCTCACTGACAGACCTTGAAATGGAGTTGTTAATGTAGCTGTTCCTGAGTGAGGCCATTAGCACAGGACTTGTCTGGACACCGGCTCTTGGTCTGATACCATACGATGTTTTCATCACTGATGTAGCAGGTGATAATAAATATTTGCTGGTTAACACACGTTGCGAGAAGGATGATTGGAAATGACTTCTTTTTTAGTTTTCATCCAGAAAATTGTCTCATATAGGCTAATCAAAGTACAAGGACAGGGAAGAAAGAAAACAAATATCTCCACAGGGGATATACGAAAAAAGAGAGTATGTTTGTAGGGGAGCGATACTTTCTTTGGACACAACATTAGGTGGTTCATTAACAAAATATTTCATCCAATTGAGCTGACCATCCTTCCAGACAGATATGGAAATAACAGAAAAAGTCCAGAAGAGGACAAAACATTAACTGGGAGCTGGGAAACCAGCCTTCCTTTAGAAGGTTTAAAGAGCACAATCTATTCAGGTTATTCAAGAGAAAGTGGGAATGAGGTATTTGGTCCTATCTGTGTCCTTGGAGATTGTTAAGAACATAGTCAAATACTTCAGGAGTTTAGGTAAAGCTGATCCCTTCCAGGAGCAAGATGAACCAAGAGACCTCTCAGGGTCCCTCCCAGCCTTGTCCTCTATTATATTGTGACATGATGGGTTATAAGTTAGAAGAAAATGGCAATGTCCTAGTTGTGAGATTAATTAAACATTGGAGCAGCTACCAGCAAAGGTGCTGAACTCACCCTTGCTTGGAGTTTTTACAAGGAGATTAGCTACCTCTATTAAACACATGCTTAGTCCAGTTTTTTGGGAAGAATGCAATGGCCTGTGCCAGCCCGCAGGATCCTGGCGGCCCACCGCCTCCTGGCCTTGTAACCTGACTTTCTGTCTACAGAACGGGAATATTTCTGTTAACATATCTTTGCTACTTACACCTCCATGCATCTTCTTCCTTGATTGACTTTTTAGGTAGTACCTGAGCATCTCACTGTCTTCTATTAATTCGATATTCACAATCCTGAGGTTAAGTCTCTTCATGGTGTTTCTTCAATATACAGCACTAACTTCACAAAGTTACCTTTGAAACTATAAATTTGGACTTTTCTTGGGGCTGAGGTATTTTAAAAAGCCTGATGGGGTGGCAAAACGTTCAGCTGTGTCTTCAGGCTGCTCTGTGTATCTCCTGAGGTCTTGGACACATCTCAACTACTTCCTTCTGTCACTATTTGTGTCTGGCTTGGGGCTTCTCATAAGGTAACATTGCAGTTTTCTTCCAAAATGCTTGTGTCAGGGAAATCTAGCTACAGCTAGATGATTTAAAGTATTTTGGACCTTTTACTTGGTAAAATAAAGAACATAATGATAGAATTGAATCCTCCTTATTTAACTGAAGGGTTAATAGACTGGTGTTTTGGGTGCAAACCTAGGGCTCAGCGCTGTGAGGTGAGATGGAGCTGCAGCCAAACTACCGCTCTGCACGTTGCAGCCTCTCCCTATCCCTGCAGCGGGCTGCCACAAAGAAGCACTCCCAGTGGTTCTGGTTTCCCATTTCTCATACCCATTTCTGCAACAAAGGCTTATCTCTGGCATATGAAGAAATGCCAGTCATCTTTGGTAAAATACCAAGAAACTAAGTGTCTTGGAAGAAAATTAATACGCCTTTGCTTCTGAGCAGTCATGTAATTATTATAAAACGATCTTGTTTCATAGATATAGTTTACTACATTATTTAATGTTTATAAAGCAGGTTGGAAGTAAAGTGCACACTTTTACTACTTTGCAGAACCCAATGATCAGAAATATTCTTACAGTCTAGTTCCAAGAAAAAATTGTCTGGTTTTGGTTTGTTTGGAAATAACTCAATCCTAAATTATTGTTATTTTTGCATCAAAGAATTTTCTCTTCTTCTTGTGCTTTATTTTTTAAAGTGATATCCCAAGAAGTGTCATCCTGTAATAGTTTAGCAATATGGCAAGCCTTGACTGTAGCACTAAGAAAAACATATGGCAGGTTTGGATTATGTCACAAGTTGTGATGCGGAGAATACAATAAACAAAATTCACCCTCTCTGCAAAGACTGTTTTGCATGATTTCCTCATAGGAACTCCTGAGACTGAAATATTACTGTGGGTACCAATACTAATTTAGGGGACCAGTAGGCTAGGAAGGACTATCTTCTTTTCAATGCAGTTCCACTTGGCCCTTCTGACTCAGTGAGAAAAGCTAGAACTGTCATATCATCATCAGCCTTCTGCCTTTGTTTTTGTCCTTATACCAACATTTTTCCCCTTAGCAAACAGAAGATACAGCACAGGGCTGCTCAGTTAGTAAAGCTTTTTTTTAAAAGAATGGATGCTGTCAAATCAGTGTGCATGCTCATTTTGTTTTCTGAATTCATTACTAGGTCTCTAAAGGCAACTTCTGATTTATTAATCCAGGAATAATTATTAGAACTACTAAGGCTCATGGTGTCTGGTCTCCTGCTGATAAAGTTTCTATTGTAAACATCTTAAAGAAAAGTTGATAACTTGGTCTATTGTATACTACAAAACCTCATTCCCACTGATTTCAGTGGGAGCAGGTTAGCATCAGTTGATTCCTACTGATTTCAGTGGGATGTTAGGAGCTATCTAGATAGGAATTAGAAACCTAAATACTTTGTTATAGCAGGGGCTTAGGGAGTAATAAGATGGATTTCTGTTATAAGCTGGGAGCTCATGAGCAGGAAATAACTAAGGAGAAGAAAGACTTGTGTGTAACAGTCAGATAAAAGCTGAGCGTGAGCCACAAAAATGATCCAGCTGTAAAGAAGGCAAAGGCAGTCCTGGAGTGTCTCAAGGAAAGCATTTCCAGCAGGAAAGCATTAAGTTGTGCTGTATACTGGACAGTTCTCATCACCCATTTGAAAAGAAAGATGAGTTTATACTGCAGGAGTCACAGAGAGAGGTCATGGTGGTGACCAGGGAAGGGAGAGTTCATAATCTGAAACGAGTCTAACTGAGCTGGGGGCTTGTCTGGTCTCGCAGAAGGAAGGGTGAGAAGGGATGTGGCTGTCAGCTATAAATACACCAACGGGTGAACACCAGGGAAAGATCAGAATGAATTAATTTAAGGGATACAACTAAAAGAACAATTAGGTACCAACTGCTTATGGATAAATCTTGGCTGGAAGTTAGAAGAATGCTTCTAATTGTTGTGGCAGTGAGATCCTGGAAGACCCTCCGGTAGCAGTAATGAGGACAAAAATCCCTCCTCCTGTTATTTTTTTTTTAGGTTGAAGTGTGATCAGCTTAAAAACTGAACTCCATGATATGTGGCAGCTGGGGATGAGACTTGGCCCAGGAGATCCTTCCTAGGGGATGTTCAGTATTGTTTAAACACAAGATTGTCCTCCTCTATGTCTGAAGGAGGCACGGATTTCCAGTGGGGGCTAATTCCTGCCAACATTTTGTATGTGACAAGAAGAGCCTGGGTCACAACAGAGCCTGCCACCATCTTCAGTGTGCCCAGTCCAGGGAAGTCTCCCATTTTTCTGGGGTACAGAGTCATCCCTGAGGATGACTGAGGAAAACTCAGGAATGTAAATAGAGGTCAGTGCCATTTTTTAAAGTCTCAACAATGATGCCGCTGCAAGAACTAGGACAAATGAACAAAGAACGAGGATGAAGCCAGTTCTTTCGCAAGAGATGGGGAAAAAAGAAGTCTGTCCTGCATGTCCCTTTGGGACTATTTATCTTGTAAAAACCGGGTGTTTTCTCTTACTATTTATTACTTCTTGTTCCTGAAATAAACAATACTGAATCTGGAGCCCAAGATGATATAAAACTTTGTGTGCATTGAAACAGTCTCATGGCTATCATTCTGACCTGCTGGTTTTTGTGCTGTCATTTTGGGAACATGTCACAGAGTGGCCAAGTCAACCCTGGCTCCCGGGCTAGCTTGCTCAGCTTGAGAGACCTGTGTGTGTCCGGAGAGAGGCTGCTTATATCTTAACAAGCTGAATATAGCTTGTGAAATCTCATCATTTCCACTGAGCCTTACAGCACTTAGACTTGTGCAACTTAGGTGCCTGTCAAATGAGGTTTTAGGCAGATTTGCTAATGACCTTGAGAGATGGACAATACTAGAACAGCACTGAATGAACAACGTTTACCATCTCAACATGTTTCACCTTGCAGAGCATAGCTCTGCTATGATCTCTTAGTTAAGGAGAGGGAGACTGAGGCACAGTGGCAGCTTACAAGAGCCTTCTTTAATGAAAAAGAAAGTACCTGTGTGAAGGTATTGTGGTTCTTGGTTTGTTGGACACATCTACCCACTCTCTTCAGACCTTCTTATCATCCTGAGCTGCAGCTCAGGCTGTTCAGCTTCCAGATGCTGAAATTTGCCTTTAGGAATAACAGCCAACTAAATTCTTTAGTATTCATTGCAGGAAAGATATTTACAGAAGGTGTTCACAGTTGATCATATGATCAGACAAGTATCCACTAGAGGCAATGTGCCTGGCCACTTGAATTACATTTAGAAAAAACAAAAATCCCATTTTATCCTAGTATTATTTCTTAAGTCACACCCAGGGGGTCCTTAGGCAAACTGGGCTCATTGTGCTAGATTTTGTACATAGTAATGTAGGAGTCAGGAGTCTGGCTCAAAGGCTCTCACGATCAAAGCAATAAAAATGAGAAAGTGGGCCAGAGATGCTGGTAATTAGCCTATTCTGTGAGCCTTGCTTAGGTGTTGTAAGAATTCCCTACTGTCTGTGCAGATCCTAGGAAATGAGTCCTGATCTGACTCATTTATCACCCCCCTCTGTTTCAGATGTCAGAGTAGCTGAAATTAGGCATCTATTGCACCTGTATGTGACTCTGAATGGGGCTGTAATTGGAGAGAGATAAAATGGGATTCAACTCACCCTGCTTTAGACACCTACACTGTGGAGCTCTGCCCACCAGAGAGGCAACTTCTGCTCCTTTCAGTCAGTGAAGAGACACAGCATCTTTAGGGCATGTCATGCCAAAATAGATGCCTAAAACAGACCAGACAAAACTCTCCCTGAAAGTACCCATTCCTTTCTGTTCACTGTAAAGGGACGCCAGATGTTGATGCCTGTGTGGGGGTGTCCTCCTTTTCTTCAGGTGAACTGTGTGCTGTGGCAGGGCTGTATCCAGATTTGGTTTGTTCCTTGATGGCACATGAATTTTGCCTTAATTCCTTATAATTGACAGATTTTTGTAACAAGGTGATCACTCACATGACATGGAGCAGATGAATACAGCTCTTAAACGGACTAGAGCTTCTGTGCATGCTAATGAAACCAGAAAAATATGACACAGGCTAGAAATACAGAACAAAAAGTAACACAGTAAGTGTCAGAAAAATGCTAGTTGGTCTCATATAGTGTGTGGAAAATAGTTTGAGCACAGGTATTATGATGATGGGGAACATATAATTTGTCAGTTTGGTATTATCAGCAAATAAAGCAAAGCAGAATTGCAGTTAAAGACCAAAGAGGTAATTTAAGCTCTTCATAGCTCTTAGAGGCTTTGCTGTAACCGCACTGGCCATATTGCATTAAGTTCTAACTACTGGAAATCAGAAGGCATTCAGGAGAGCAATAAAAATGATTAGGGGCCTGAAATTACTGACCTAGGAAGAAAAGATGAGGTAGATTAAAGCGCATCCTCGAAAAGATGAAATGATGAGCTAATTGTTCCACAGAGGGCTCCACATGTGGTTTTCCACACCACCCAGAGCTTCAAAGGACCACAGTGTAGGTGAATGCCAGTTCTGATCTGTTAGTCAGTAATGTAAAAATCCAGTTTAATCCAGAAACACAAGCTTTATTCATTTCTGATGCCTTCTGACCCTGAAATGCTGTTTTTATAACCACAAACCCAGCGGCTGGAAAATCCCTTTGAATTTCTTCCTTCAGCCTCTTCTTTTCCAAGTACTCAGTGCCTTTCTCTTAGGACAGAAGCTCAGATCATATTGGTGAAACACAATGCTTTTAAAATCTTTTTATGCAATATTGGCACAAATGGTCTATTTCTCTTCAAGGACCCTTGGGCACACTTTCTGTATATGTCAATAGAAATTCAGTGAATAAATTGAAGTGAAAATATTGTCCCAAGCAAAGAAACTTTTTTCACAACTCTGAATTTGTCACTGCTCTATTTTGAGGTTTAATTGCCACCTAGAGCATTTGGATGCCAACAAAATTCAAAGAATTCATCTGTAAATATTTCACCAATGCCAGTGGCAAAAGCCTCTAAAAATACACAGTAGAGGACAAAAGGCTTGGGCTGAACATCAAACTTATGTCTAAAAATGCCAACAATCCAGTGAATTAATTTCCTGATTGATGGTATTGTCCTGAGCATTGACCAGTACCCGCAGTGAATCAAACTGGAGGACTAGGTATTGTCATCGTGCACGCTCCCCCCATGGGTGGTAGAAAAGTGCACTGATAAACAGACTATTTTTCTGGAGGGTGAGTAGCGTAGGGCCAAGAACTCAAAGCTGACTATGAACTCTTTGAAGCAGGAATTATTATTCACAAGAGCTAGCTGTTATAAATAAACGAAACCACATCAAAGCTGCGGAGGTTATGTAAGGATCCTAACATACCCTTGGCTTTCCAGAACCCACAGGATCTGGACTGGACAGACCTGAGCCAAAGTTACAAGTGCAAACTCAGGCTGCTCTTAATGATCACACTGTGTTTAATGATGATGCAGGAAAAAGAAAGAAATTAGGATCCAGTTTACTAGCATGGTGAATCCCACCTTTCACGTAAATCAAATTCAGATGAACTCTTTTGCATGAACTCGTGTCACTGAGGAGTTCATAGGATTTAAGCAAGAGCCATTTTGCAGAGTAAGCATATGGCTAAGTGCTCTCTGAAACAGAGATGCTTTCCTGGAACACGGTTGAAATCAGAAAGAGAAAATACTAAGACTGAAAAGAAACACTGTGATAAAGCAATCCAACCTTCTCTCTACCAGATGCCATAAGATGTCAC
The DNA here is from genome assembly GCF_965638725.1 of Aptenodytes patagonicus. Taxonomy (NCBI): domain Eukaryota; kingdom Metazoa; phylum Chordata; class Aves; order Sphenisciformes; family Spheniscidae; genus Aptenodytes; species Aptenodytes patagonicus. The sequence continues at coordinate 9,691,476 of NC_134950.1, read as the reverse complement.
CCATGGGATCCTGCATCACATATATACTTCTGTGGAGAGCTGGAACATAATTTTCCTCTTGATTTAAAGATCTGCTGTGATGGAGCTCTGGCCTTGAGTTAGTTATGCCAGTGATTAGTTATACTGTCAGAGCATTAAAAAGTGCCTTATTTCAGCAGTTGTTCATCACTTTGATTATTAAAAAAAGAAACTGTTGCAAAACCCCAATGCCTTTTAGGGACAAGTATGTAGGTTAAGAGGAATTGCTTGAACAGAGCCCATTAACCTACTCCTCCCTCCCTCCCTCCCATTTCCTCTCTGGTCACAGCTTTTAAAATCATTAACTCCTTAGACCTGGGTCTGTCCCTCTTGCTTTGGATCTAAATCATCCAACATGCTCAGGCCGTTCTATTAGTAATAGTTGATATCAAAGTCCAAGGATACTAATGATATAAAAGAACATTAATTAATGGAGTAGTGAAAGTCTTCTGAGCTCCCAAATATTTGACAGCTTTACTCTAAATGTGATCCACATTGTACTTGTTCCACATGTCTGCTGTGTGGAAAACATGATCTACCAGGCTTCTCCCGGGTAGTTAAAATTCAATATCGTTCTATAAATTTGAAATGTCGAGTCAGATCGAAGAATCTAAAACTATCCAAAGAATGTGTGGCAAACACCGCATGCTAAGTGCCCACAGGTTTTCACAACCTGCCAGCCAGATAACTTTTACCTGTGCACACGGTCACAAAAGGCAGGGAATCATTAAGGAGGCAGGTGGAGGGATAATTCTCTACCAGATCATTCATTCATTCTCCAGGGGTGACAAATTTGCAGGTAGTATCAGCAGATCAGCTCTTTTCTGCAGTATCCAGTGTTGAGCATACTGACAGCGGTCAAAAAAACAGCACGTCACTGTAGTTCAGCATCTTTAAAATGTCACCTGCCCTGCAGCCTTATGGCACTGAATAACAATGGATTCCCATAGAAGAGAAATAACAAAGAGTCCTTGTATTAATGTTACCCCAGAGCTGGCTGTTCTGCATTGTGTGTGCTCGATGGACCTACTCCTATTCCTTCTTTGGAGGCATCAGCAGAGAATCTGTCCCCTTTTTCCCTTTGGAAGAGGACATGGTGAAATCCTGGCACCTGTGAAGCCGGTGGGGATTTTGCCAGGATACTCTGCAAGGCTTTGAGACTGGGTGAAACAATAACCCAATTCTATTAGCTGCGTCCTTGTAGGTGCATTTCTGAAAGAGACTGGCTTAAACAAGTGTACAGGTATCAAAGGGTCACTGCCAGCATCAAGTGTGTTTGAAAAGTGACCTTTACCACGGCATCAGCTGTGAGAGCTGAAAATGGCCTGGGTGACTCATGTGGTGCTTTGGGAAAGCACAGCAACTAATTTTTAAGATGACAGAGTGACTCAGATTCACAGATCACCTCTCCCCCTTCATGTGTCCCCAGAAATGGAAATAATTTTAAAACATCATTATGGTTTTCCTAGATTAAATTTTTTTATCTTCACACACAGACGGAATCTTTAAACTGAATGTGATAAAATGTGACCGTGAGTTACTGAGATGTTATTTTATTTGACACTCTGTTCCATCTCCTCTGTTCCTTTCCTGCCCTGTCCTTTTTTTTTACTTCAATTTCTCACTGGATTTCTCTTTTGATTCTTTCCCTGTTCCTCTTTAAATTCTTCCTAAAGTAAAGATTGAACACAAAAGGTCTAAGTTCTAATCCAACATTTAAAATCACCAAGCTAACAAGAAAATGTTCTGTGAATACATTAAAAATATAAAGAAGGAAAAGAGAATGCATAGTAGCCCACCGTTTAATGGGAAGAACAAAAAAAAAGGGGTTATTGCAGAAAAGTCTGAAAATAATTGCCATTTTTGCTTCACTTTTCTCCCCAAAATAGATTACTTATGCCTAGATACATGACAAAATTAATTTTAACAAAGAGATTGAAATGCAAATGAGATCAGGGAGTGAACCAAAAGTCAATGGTTATTTATATAAAATAGATGTGTTCAGCTCAGCAGGGCCTGATAAAATTGAGTGGATTTAAGGAACTAGCCGAGGCAGCTCTGAATTGTTGGTGATTATCTCCGAGAACTCAGCAAGGGCACTGGGTCCCAGAGGACTGGAGGAAAGTGTACGTCATATCAGGGATTTCGAGATCAGCTAGTTTAACTTTGTTAGCCAGGTAGGTACCAGAAAAGGTTATTAAATAATCAATTTCTGCAGGTTTGTAGAATAATAAAAAGATGCTTAAAAAGCAATGAGTGTAGGTGTGTCAATAACAAATTGGGCCTAATTTAATTTCCTTTTTTGAAAGAGAATTGGAAAATCTTGTGAACACAGAAGATGTAAATTATAGATCCAGCTTTAGTGATAATATTGATGATCTCCCAATCGACAGTAGCATGTAAACTAGGAGAATATAGTTTAGATCCCTGGCAGCCAATGTTCACTGGCACAGGAGTGGGCCAGGACAAATAATGGGTTGTATTAGTCTGTTCTCCTTCATTTCCACCTCCTCATTTTCCATTAAGAGGGTCCAAGGTTAGAGACCAGGGTCTAAATGATGTAAATACCGATTGAGGAGCCATGGAAAAAGAATGGATTTTCATAGTGAAAGAGGTGTTCAGTGGGGCCCAGTCTGGGCTTCTGTGCTGGTCGTTATTTTTGTGAGTGATTTTGATGATGAAGAAGCAACATGCTCAGGACAGCTGAAGAGACCCCTGGATGGAAGCGGGCTGTAAGTTCTTGGCAGGAGATCAGCCTTGAAAATTGTCTTGATGAATTGGAAAGGGTGTCTGAAACCAGTCAGATTAAGTTCAATGAAAGTCAGGACCTAAGTGCTGTACTTTGGGAAGAAAAATGGACAAATACAAAGTGGCTAATGCTTGCATTAGCACAACTGCCAAAAAGAGTATGGTGAGTATAGCGGACCACAAACTGAATCTATGTTAAAATGAGATGGTGTTGCAAGGTTGAAAATTTTTCTTCTGAGAGGTATTGAGCGAGGTTTTGGATGTAAGACAGAAGAGGTATGAGTTCCAGCATAATTTAAAAAAAAGATATAGGCAACATCAAAAGAATCCAGATTAAATCCACAGGGACAAATAAAGTCTGAAAAGGCTGGAGAAAGTGTGTTTGTTAATCTAGAAAAGAGCAGGTTAAGTCATGGTCAGTCAGTGTGCAAAATGGTGTGATGAGACCAATGAGAATGTCATCATTTGCGCTTGTGGTAGGATAGGAAGAAATCAGCTCACTTTAATCAATTTAATCAGCTAGGAAAAGGTAAATTACATATTAGGAAAACATTTCAAAATATGAAAGATGCAAAGCACAGACAGTGTGCGGATTTTGTGGGATCTTCTCCACTGACAATTTCTAAGAGTAGCAGGACAAAAATTTTTCAGGCACGATCTAAATATAAATACCTGTTCTTAGGGTAAAATGGTCTATTGTCATTCCTTCTGGTCCTATACTTCCATGCATGCCTGATCAAGTGATGAAAGGAATTTACCCACCCATGCTGGCTGCATGCATGTAAAACATTGTCAGGATGTGCTGAAGCAGGAAAGGGGATGGAGTGGCTGCGGTGAAACATCAGGAAGGAACTGACTCTGGCTCGTAGGGATAAGAACTGCAGAGCCCCATTTCTTGAGACTTTTTAGAAATGGCTTGCACAGTGCAACTTGTCCCGTCTCTGTAAACTTCTCGTTGAAGCTATTGGGTTGGGACTGAAAAAAAAGGTGTTGGAAGAAGTTAAACTGAAAGTTTAAGAGAACAGCAAATACATACAAATCCAAGAGATAATTTGCAGTAAGCCTTGAAAGAATGAAGGAAATGGGATAGTGCAGTACAGAAGAGAGGAGTGGCCTTGTGGCCATGAGTTGACAATCAGGAAGGGCCCAAAAGGAGCCACATGTAATGTCAATGTTTCTCCATGATAGTGATTCAGAAGTTAGTAAACTTTGGATAATGAAATAAAGTACACCCAAACTTTCCTTAGAGCTACAGTGTTCTCCCTGGTACCCAGCTTTGCCCAGCACCCACACCTAACATTTGAGCTCCTGATCCTCTGCATGTCTTGACTCATTTTTGAGAAAGGCCACAATAAGCTTGGAAAAACTTTTCAAATATGTGTCTATGCTAAAAGCAAAACATAAATATTGTAGTCATCTCTTGAGTTCAGTATTCCAGGCAAAATGGGTGCAGTGCTCAGGCTCTTCTGAGGGACAAGGACCTCTTTAAGCACCATCATTCAGCCTTGCTGATAGCATCTAAGGTCCTGTGAGGGAGGGGTCATAAGAAGGTACATAGAGATATGAAGGTTTTAAGTAATTTGTCACATGAGAGTCTAGAACAGAATTTGGATCTACTTACTCTGAGGTATAGCTCTGGTTTTACTTTTTCATCTGTTGTGAAATAGAACACGTCTAGATTTTTATAATGAATTTCAATTCTAGCACAGCATCAATGAAAATCCTTCACAGCTGAGCTCTATTGACCTAAACTTGTTAAAATGCTATTTCTATTTCATTAACTCTGAAGGTATTATTGCATTTTTACTGGCTCTTCCCTTGTAAGACTTATGTTTCAAGGCAATTTTTGAAAGCAACTTTTAATGCACTCTCTTCCATTCTTGCATATTTTTTTTCTTTCTCTAATGAATATTTATGCTGGCAAAGAATGCAAGGCTTGACCCAGAAATAAATTTATGCAAATCAGCTTGTACACTCTTGCTTTAAACCTAAGGGGACAATAGTCAAAGTCGCTTCACTTCTATTTCCACTATGCAGATTAATTAATTCGTGTTCACAAAGTGCTCTGAAAATTTTGGCTAGTGGTGCTTATATAAGTGCTAATGTTAATATTGTGAAGAATTTTTTTCCTAGTCTCTTTCAATAGACATTAGTGTCAGGAGGGAAACCCACTGAAATCAGTGGCTAGCTTGCTAGCATTCTGAGACAGCTGATTATTACTGGAGAAGGACAGAAGGGTTAGATGAAGTTTTGCTGAACACTTTCATTCTTTGATTGTTATTGACACATGACTGACAGCCATTACAAAGTCTGAGAGGGAGCAGCATATCTAAGTGGCTTGTGTATGCCAATGTCTCACACAGGTGGTGTTTGGTGTAGAGCTATTGATCTTCACCTACCTTTTTGAGGTGTGGTGGAGTAACGTACAGTTTCCTTATTGTATTCCCTTATCGTATTCATATTTTCCTATCCACAAACACTGCACGAAGGGCCAAACAATGTTTTCATTAATCCCAGAAGACTGGATTTTAAGTGAATTGCTAGGTTATGCTTGCTGGATCAAAGGAGAAGGGACACTCCACCATGATGCCTTCATTAAGGACCCTTAGTGGGAGAGAATGGTGGAGGAGCTGGGACGTTTTTAGTGTCTGTCTTAGGGAGACCCTTGTTCCTTTCTCCATGCCATAGCCAATTTTCATGGGTAATATATTCTAAGTCTATTTAGAGCTGTAGTGTCCAGCTCTTGCAATGGTCAGCTTCAAAGACCACCCAGGCTGTGGAGCAGTGGTGGAAAACAGCAAGTCCTTGGCCTCTCAGTAATGCAGGGCTGATTCAAGCAGCTCTGATAAAATAAACCCCCCAAAACTTCAATGCACAACATAGCTGAAGAAAACCATCAATGTTTTACGTACAGACACAGCTCATTTATCAGACCTCACAAGTATCTTGTCTCTAAGTGCACCAGACCTTATGCACTGGGTCATGGGACTTGGACAATATGCTGGGTTACGTGATGCTCGGCCTGGGCTGCCTTCTGATGGTATATGTTCAGCCAGCATCCATGGTCTTCAGCCAGGGACTTTGACCCTTCTCACTAGGATATCTGTATTGTTATGTTGTCTGTTTTTTATTTATACTGTCTGACAAGAAATACAGTACTTGCATACAGCTTGTCAGAAACCACCCATGAAGCAGCCACAAGACAACATGCCAGAGCACAAAGACTGTCAGCTCTGACTTCTCTTACTCATTGACATTTCATTGTGTTGTGTCGCAGATTAGCTAAATTGCTTTGTAGTTTGTTCCTACACTTAACAATGCAAATCACACTTCCGGTATACACTCACCTATACAATGGTTCTTACTCTTGTTTCAAAAAGAACATAAGAAGGTCAGTTAAATTCCACGTATTCTGTTTCTGCTAGGCCCTAAATTGTGGGTTAAGTCCTGTCCATGTTGGACTTCTCAAAGTTTAACATCACACACAATATCAGTGTAACCAACTTCCCTGTTTGAGGAGTTCCCCTGATGAATAGGTTTGCTCATTGCCAGGACTCATGTTCATTGCCAGGTTCACAGCCAGGGCTTCTTTAAACACAGCTTTCCATTTTCATGGCACACCAGGAGCTGTGATGCAGGCCAGTGCCCCTCTTCCACACTGTGATGAAGCAGCGCATCCTGCACACTCCCCTTCCCAGGAAGAGATGGACCTGGGAGGTCTGATGAAGACAGTGGCTGGGAAGTCCTGGCTGTGATTCTGTGTATGTCCTACCTGTAGGGTAACATGAGGCAGAAGCCAATTGTGAGCCTCATGTTCAGTATGTGAGGCTCTGCAGGACTGTTTTAAATGTGTATGCCTTGGTAGTAGGTTTGTTATTACATCTGCAATAATTGCCACCTGGTCTAAGCGAGCTAATGAAGCTCATCTCCTTCTCTGACCTTATCAGCTGGTCTGACAGAAGACATGTCCTCTTCCACAAACTTTGCTTCCCCCTATGTACTTATATAAACAACTACTTTCCTATGTATAAACTTCAGTGCTGCACTGCTTAAGTGCCTCATAGACAAATCTGGCTTATATTTTCCTTGGATGTAAGTGTGGTCTCCCTCACGTAGTGTCTCCAGGAAGCTCTTTCATGTGCAATACGGAACATGGAGAAAGATAATTCTGCTGTTACTATTTATCGTCAAGATACAGACATTAAAAAGTTATTAAAATATCAGCTTTAAAATGGCCCAGTGATTATTCTATCCTGTAAACCAGAAATGGGGAACAAGGGACAGAAAGGAAGGAAACCATTAAAAAAAATAATAGAATAACTCAGTATTTCTTTATATAAAGAAAAATGGGCTCAGGCTTGTCAGTGTGCCATTTATTAAACACTATCTTACTTTTGTTTTGCTATTTACTTCAAATGCCAAAGAACCTTTGAATTGGCAGCAATGAATGGAAGTTTTCTGGCATGCAGCACCACCGAGTTCAAAAGGAAAAAATGTGATCAGGCCCAGTGAAACACATTCCCTGTTTCATTGTATGCAGCCTCTCTTGTGTGTTTATTTAACTTCCTTCCAGTCATACAAGACAGAAATGATGAGATGCATGGCTACCTGGTAGCCTTATTGCAAAAACATTGCTATTTTGACCCCTTAGCAACAACGTCCTCAAAACAGATTTTTGGCTTAACATAATCCTTGCTTTCAAGGTAGGCCAAGGTTATAATAACAATGCTCAAACCTTGTATGGTGAATTATCTCCAAGCTTGAAAACACTGAAAAAGAAAGGTTCTTAATATTAGTAAATCTGTTTTCAGATGGGGACAATGAAGCAAAAGTGAAATAAGTTTCTTTGGTAAGCAAGTCAGTGGCAGAACCAGGAATAAATCTTATTAGCATTATAATTTGAGGGATCTTAACCAACATTAGACTATAAAACTCCTGAAAGGGGAATTAAAATTTCATTTCAGTAGAGCTATGAGGTTTTACAGTAGCTGAAGAGCAAGGCACTTCTGCAGAAGCATCTCCTTGCATTTTGCAGTAGGGAACAGCTAGTTAAATAAGATCTCTGGTGCCTGTTTATGTTGAGTCATAGCAGACTTGTTAAAGCTTGCCTGTTCCTGAATCTCAACAAACTAATCAATAGGTGTTCTGGAGTAGCTTGGCCATGATCTGATGGGCATGAGCTGCCCTCAGGCAGAAAAGGCAGTCAGAAGGCTCTTGGCTGCTGCTATAAATAACAAATGTTATTGCAAGATGTTCTCTGTGTTGTTTATGCATGAAGGCAATGCTGTTAGGATAGCAGCCCTAGTCCAAGAAAGTCTTCTGTAAATGTATGGGTATTATGCAGTAACACCCTAAATGCATGTGAATGTACTGCATTGTTGGGAAAGGAGCTAAAGTATTAGCTTTCACCTGCAAAACTAAGGTGATGGCCTTTTTTATGGGATCAGTATCTGGGCAGTATAGTGTACTGAGAAATGAGAACTTTTGGTGTCAAATTAAGCATTTCCTAGGTGAGGCGCTAGTGCTGAGAGCCTTCAGCTCTGAAAACAGCTTCCTCTCTCCTCCTGAACTGTCTGAAATGGCTGGTCCTTTAGGGACAGTGTTATGTCCCTGACAGTTTAAAGCTACAATTAATTGGCAATTAATGGGTAATTCCCTCCTTGCCCCCCACCCTCAGCCAAGAAATTGGTGGAAAAACTGACTGTCTTAAGGCTACTCCCTGTAAGCCCATGGCAAAGGGATGGAGTGACAGCAGGGCATGGTTAGGATGTCCTCATGCAAAGCCACTAAGTGTTGGGCTCCAGGCTAAACAAATATTTGCTAAAGGAAGCAGTAATGGTTGTAAATGCCTGGAGCAGGCAGGGTGGTGTGAGGGGAGGCCTGGCTATGGGATGGGGACTGACTGCCATGGAAAAAGGGCCCTGTGTGCACTCTTCCCACTAACTGTTGTTTAAACTCTGTCACTGCTATGCCATCTCGTCCATATTCCTGGGGGAAGGTGACAACTCAGCAACCCACAGGCCTGCACAATATTCAAGGCTGAAACTACGTCACCCAGCCACTGTCTCAATCCACATTACATCCCATGGGGCTAGTACGATACCACAGATACATGGCACTTGGCCACATGCTGTTTAATCCTAGCCTTAAGCAGTGTTTGACAAACCCTACCAGAAGTTAGCAAATGTGGTTCAGTCCTTCTAGTCCATCTGTCATAAAACAAGTTGCATAAAATGCAAGCTATTTCTTAAAAGGGCCATTTTGGATATTTCAGAGGAAGGTTTAGCTCTGCAGTGGTCACCTGAAAGTCCCTGTCCTCCACCAGCTGTCACCCTGGTCTCTGATAGCCAAATTGTTTCAAATCCTTAAACAGAGGTGAATTGTCTCTTCCAAATACTATGTCTTTAGTCAGTTTAGGGCAACTTGGATATCAAGACTGTGCCAGGCAATTGCTTGTGCACTTCACCATCTTGCTGAGTCAGAGGCCTTGACAACTTGCTGTATTACAGGGAAAACAGCTTAATTACATGTGATGTATGAAAACCTTACTGGTTTTAAACTTTCAGTTTTAAGTTTTGGTGAATGTCTCCTTGTTTTTGAGTGAGAACTGGCAGAACAAGCACCTGCTAGCTGCTTTGGACGGCACATTATTTCTACTTCTCACCAGGAATGACTTTAGCAGGGACAGAGAGGGGCTAAAGAGCACTCAGCTCCCTTTTGGCAGCGGCAGCTGCTGCTGCACCTTGGCCAGAGTCTACTGATATGACGCTCAGCGCGGCCATGCAGATACCAAGCAGTCCAGACTGGGGGCCCCTCAGGTTAACAGTCTCTGTCTCGTCAGCATCTCTTCAGATTAGGTTTTGACATATATACAAAAGGAGAGACCGCTAAGAGATGCCCATTTTCCCAAATCCTGCTTTGACGTAAGGCAGCAAGAATGATTGCAGGCAAGTAATGGCCTGATTTGAGCAAGCTGATGGAGAGGAATATCTGCCTCTGGTGAGAGCCCACAGCATGCCGTTGTCCCTGATTTGTCCGCATGGGCTCTGTGTGTGGTGGCCCTGTGGCAGCCCTGGGGGAGCAGCTGGGGGTTGAAATGACCCTTGCTAACAATGAGAGGAAGAAACAGGAGAACTCGTGGTTGCCTTTCATCACAGGGGGAGGGGAAAAGCATTTCTTTCTGAGGAGCCTTAGTTGGCCCCAGCCTGTTTAACTACAAAGATGGTCCGTTTGTCTTTTTTTTTTTTCAGTCCTTAGGAAAACTGAATGACTGTCACCAGAGATGCTCTAAAAATATTCAGGCAGATCTCCGGACTGCTCCCGGGAGTCAGTGAGCTCCCTGCAGGAGATGACAAACCAGGCTCAGATCACAGCAGATCCCAGGTCAGGGCTGCCAAGTGCTGCCTCTCTCATTTCTTCCAGTGTGTTAGCAATTCAGACATGCTAATCAAAACCATGGAGCAGTAACTTGTCCTCCATCTAGGTGGGAGGAGATGAAAGGAATAAACAAATTTCTCAGCCCATTGCTTTCATGTAGGCAAACATTGATCTTGTGTCTATCTTCCTAAAAGATTGCCTAAATGAACAGTGACTTGTGGTCATTGTGGCTTTGTTCTGCACTTTTTTCTCCTTGCCCTGCCCTTGTCACTCTTAATTTTCCCTGCATAAATAGAAAGAATAAGTTTGTCCTTAAAGGAACTCAAATGTCAGCTTGTAACTGTAGTTCCTGGTCTCTACATCTTTGTATTGATTCATACCAGCTGGTAAATTGATATACTTTTCTAATTACTAGATTTAGTTAATATACATGAAACCAGTTTGTAAAGACAACATTTTCCTGTATTATTATCTCTACTGGGAGAAGAGTTTTTGATTTTACTTTCCCTATTGCCAGTTATACTTTTTAACAAAGACAGATTAATGCATGCAGAAAAACATTTGAAAATGGTCATAAAACCTGGGGGAGAGAGAGATGAAGGAGACAGGAGAACAATTCAAAAGCAGGGATGACCATTAGTTCTTGTATGCGTGTCTAGCAACTGTTTTCTGCTTTGGGTTTTTTTCAATGAGTGATGCAGAAGGTCACTATTTAAACATTTTGATGTACCAGGTCATAGACAGTCTGACAGAACTGGCAAGGGGACCTGTTTCTCTGAGCATGTCCCACCTGAACAAACTGCCACAGCAGAATCAGGAGGAAGATGTTGCACTCCTATGTGGTCTCCCAGTGAAGCTCCATGCTGTTTTGCTGCACTGGTAGGCAGCAAGGTTTGTATTTGGGACCTTCAGCCCTGCTAAAGAAATTCCCTTTAGCAGGGAATTCCTGAGTTCTGAGGTGGTGAGTTATTTGCATCTGCTAACCAGGCTGGGAAGGTGAGAACTGTTGGATTCAGCTGATAGCCCTTAGTGAGATGGCAAACATGAGGCTCCCTCTGGAGTCAGTGGAGAAGAGCATATCTGGGAAGGAATCATGGAAGAAAGTTTTCAATCTGGTGCCTGGTACCACTTTTCCACTGATTGGAGGGAACCTGGAGTTTGAGATGGATGAAGTCATGGGAGCTGAATCTTACCCTTGGCACTAAGGTTGAAAGAACATTTGTCTCTGTCCTCTGCCCAGCCTTCTGCTTGGGAAAGCAAGTCCCCAGTGCCCCATGGTTGACACATACTTTATCAATGTGCTGAACCTTTCCTCTTCCACAAGTAGCTGCACCTGCTCTCAACTGTTTGCGTAAGCACAGTTCGGAAATCATATATTACTCCAAAAAAGTAGCGCATTCTGCATCATGGACTCAGGCTTGCTTTGCTTTATGGAGGTTACTTTCTCATGGATATCTTTTCAGTGTGCATCAGCTTGGCAAACAAGAAGTTTGTTGAAGGGAATAACAGTGCATATATATTTAGAAAGAGGGCACCTAGACAGATGGTTCTGACCCAAAGTGACTAATTGCTTCTGATAAAGGACTAGGAGATATTTGCACCAGTGGTTTCTGAAATTCTGCTGTTCCTGAGGTTGTGCTGACAGGTAATGAATGAGGATGCTGCTGAACAGGGATGTAAACAAAAAAGATGGCAAAGTAAACTTCATCATAGTTAAAAACCAGGAGAGAAAACAAACAGAGAGCAGTGCTTCAGAAATCTAAAAGGACAAAAATGTGCAAAAAAGAGAAATGTTACTGTCTAGCTTCCAGGATTGCAATAAAGCAAGCAATAAAATGCGCAGATACTGTGTCATTAATATGAGGTTCCAAGTGCTCTACAAACACAATTAATAGCTCACAGAATCATTGTGAGACAAAAAAGTAGCCCACATGGACAGGAGAATTCAAACTACTGTTTGTCTCCTTAAAGAGGAGGGAGAGATGATAGACATAAATCTTTGGGTTTTTTTTTTTTAATGTACAAAATCCTGGTTTCCTGAACACAGGAGAAATGAAATGAGTAAAACTATCCCTATTCTCTGTCCAAGAACCACCCCAGCTCTTAACACAAAAGTCTTAATTTTGTCTCCAGGATAAGCTCTTGGACTCATTCAGTGTGATCTTTAAATTTTTTATGTCCCCAGATTTCTTCCTTTGACCCCTTGCTCTACTCTGCCTCTTGCTCAAACAGTCCTGGTATGACAGTCAGTCAAATCACTTCAGTGCACCTATCTTTCTTTCATACAGTGATATATTTGGGGTGGAACTGTTACTGTTTTATCTTTTAATTTCCATAAGAAACTTAGCTGGTCCTACCAGTAGTCTACAAATGGAAAGACGATGAAGGGTCTATGTTTCTTATCTGGGTCAATTGGTTTCCTAAATGCACAGATCACCTGCAAGCTTCTTGGTTTTTGAGTGGCTTGGAGAGATACCCCAGAAATCAGGATGTCAGCCCTTGGAAGACCCTTCTTCTTCCTCAGCTCTCCAGCTTTCTGTGCCTCACATTGCAGCCACACAGCTGCAGCGACTCCTGGATGCTGCTGGATGTTTTCTGCTCTTCCACATCCCTCCCAGACCACTCTTTTTTACAGGAGCCCTCAGATACAGCTCTCCCAGCCTTTTCTTGTGCTCTCTGCCTCCCCTGGAAAATGAGGTCACGCGACATTACAGATGCTACCCAACAGGTTCAGAAAACCCAAAGTGCTCTTACATCTTCCTTAAATCATTAACTCAGAAGACCAGTCTAAGACAACTAAAATGGAGACCAAGAAGATCCTGGCTCTGTGAAGCCTTGGTGTAAAGGCCTTTGACGTCAGCAAGAGGCTTGCTGTCGACAGGGCTGCGGGGCTGTTGCTTTGCCCCCTTCTTTAAGGCAGTCTTGATCTCAGACTGACTTTCTACTAGGGAATCATCTGTATGCCCCCAAAGGGCAATGTCAACTAAATCACATGTGATGGACAATTTTTAGGAATGAAAAAAACTGTGTATTTCCTAAGGGCAATGTCCTCATCTGAACGACAGAGTCACAAGGGGACAGAGTCTTAAAACAGGGACAAGATGCTGCTATGTCCCTCTTCCACCAAATAGTGCTCAGACACTCATCTCACACATGGGAAGGCACTTTAGGACTCAGGACAGGGGGATGAACCATGTCTTTGCCCCTTTCAAGCCACTGCCATGGCCAGTAGACCACAAATCATCCCAGTGTATGGGTCTCAGTCTTATCAGTTGTTTGGCTTAGCAGGGCCTGAGGCACCCAATGGGCAACATGAAACAAATGTTTGCCCAAACACTGTTTTCAGGGTCCCCCATACCTCAGAGTTGCACATTTAGGGAGTGCAGCTGAGCAGCTGCATAGCCAAATGAAAATGAGATGTTAATTAAGTGGGAGTAGGTAGGAGACATTTTCTCTCTTCTTCTTGTAAGTCCAGGAGAGGGTGATCCCCTTTTCTTTGGTGATGTTGTGGCAGTTCCCCTTCTTCATTCATCGCACCGTACCCTGCAAAGAAATGACTGGGATTACACAAGCTCAGCACCTGTGAAAATATGAACCAATTATTTTTAAAAGCTGGCAGTAAGTGCCTAGCAGAGAGCTTTCTGACAGCAGCCGTGTTGTTTAGGAAAGGATTTGTGTGGCACAGTAATTATGCCAAGTTGTCCCAGCCCTGTAGAGACATGGCATACAGAAATGACTTTTGAATGTGCTTTAGAAACGCAGCTGGTCGCGTTCCCCTTCCTAGCAGCGCTGTCAGGGGATGCTGGAACGGGAGGGAGATGACAGTGAAATGCCAGTGCTGGTGTGAAGGTGCAATCCACACTTAGTTGATGCCAGCAGTGGTGATATCCGCCATGCCAGGAGCAGCCATATGATTAAATATGAAATGATCACGGGGCATTTCACTGCTCAGAGGTGTTTGTTTGGGTGGAACAGCGTGGTTGTTTCGGAAAAATCCTTTTCTCACTCTGTCATGGCTTGCATGGGAATGAGACTTAAGAAAAAGATGTCATACCAGTGTTTGCCTGGTAAGAGCACACAAACAGCACAGGAACAGTGGCAGCACACCCAGATGGAGGACAGCAAGCAGCAGAGATCAGGGCAGGGCCGAGCCCCTGATGGATCCGCTTCACCAGACAGTACTGGCAGCATCCTCTGAGCCTGGTTCCTTTGGGTACCGGGGCATCCCCTGATTTCTTGCAGCGAGGGCTGTAAGGCTCCCTCCTGTGCAGATTGCCTCCCCAAGATTTCCGTCTCTTCCTGGCAGCAGGCAGGCACACAGCAGGCACACAGCAGCTCTCTTGCGAGCCCTAGTGATAGCAGGACCTGCCTGCAGACAGACGGGGCCTCTGAAACACGTGCCTGTTCTCACAGAGAGCCCTTGCTAGGAAAAAAAGGAAAATGTTTTATTCCTATGCTAAATAGGTTTCTTTTTCCATCCTCCTCTTCTCCCTCTCTTCCCCTGAGAAGAGTGAAATGCCAGCACACATCACTGACCTCCACAATGGTCTGCAGAGCGGAGAGACTTGTATCGCATTCGTCCCCAAGACAGAGATAAGAAAGGGGCCAAGACAGAAATAAAAAAGGGAAGGCAGAGCTAGTTGAAATAAAAATAAATATTTCTTCCTACGATATCCAAAATCCCAAGACATTTGCATTCAGGAGGTTGTAGACCTGGTAGCAGAACCATTTAGTCCCCCTTCCACGAAGCAGTGAAACACATGCTTTCGTCCCATGGTAAATGGTTGTGTGGAACAAGGATAGGAACCTAACTGATGTCCTGAACAGAGCTGCAGTTCCCAGCCGCAAACCTGACTTTCTAGTAGACCTCAGAGCTGAAACAATGTGACGCTGTTATGAGTTTTATTTCTTCCAGAGGCCTTTTCTCCTGCTTTTTATCACATGTTCACTGTAGGCCTTAGAAATTGGGATGCTGAGTATTGATACGCACACACAGGTAGCCCAGGTGGCTTCTTTCTCAAGTAATGTTTTTATAACTGCAATTTTGCTTTACAGGCAAGTCAGGTTCAATGGAAAAATCAAACACCCTGTGATTCATATCCAAGTTCATATCCCCAGGCAAATGGTGAGGGGGAAAGCAGAACATGTAAATAGTGTTTCTTAATTCAGGGAATGCCTAATTTACCATCCCTGGATTAGAGCAGAATTACTTTTTAATCTGAAAACTGGAACTAGTGACTGGCAGATAATGTTAAGGACAATATCTGCCCGGTGCATGCTCCTAGTGAACATGCCGCTGTCCTAAACAGGTCAGATCAAAAAACAGTTCGTATACCTCTTCAAATCCAGCACCAGTGTCTCATTAAGTGAATTGCTGAGAGCTGTCAGGATATTGCTTCTGGAGTTTCTGAACAACTAACATTTAATTCAGGCTTTTTCTCTCCCATCTGATGAAATTAGAATGAATATGACAGGGGGAGAACAGAAACCAGACCCAGACAAGGGTCTGAAAGCATGTGTGTGTACGTGTGTGTGTATACACACACGCACACACACACTGCTAATTTTTATATTCATCCTCAGGAGTTATTTTAAATCTTCCTCAATTTGCTTGTTGACATGAAATGGGTAAATTTAAAAAGAAAATTTGCACTTGATGGGGCAAGTTCTGGTGTTGTGTAGTATTGAGCACTATATTTATATTTATACCACAATTAAAAAAATACAATTCTATATTTATATTTATACCATAATAAGTGAGATCAGCATTTGGAAAAAAAAATGTACTCTGAATATGATAAAACAAACCTCTCAGTCTTCTTTAAATAAATAGATATTTTCCATCTGGCTAGTACTAGGTCTGAAAAGGCATGTTTTTTCATGAGGAACTTCCAGAACTGATAAGTCTGAAAGTTCAGAGTTTCCATCTTGTTCTCAGCCAGCTTCTCTTTTTATTGACAATGTCTGGGCTCGCTATAGGAATAGAGTAACAAATCTGTTCTTCCTGGATTTCTAATTGCTGCAGTCTTCTAAAAAGCTGTCTGGCAAGGGTACTGGATTTATCTTCAAGAGTGAAATTTAAGTAGTTTGGAGACAAAACAGTTGAACACAGGCCTCATTTTTCTTTTAATACAGGCAGCAAGAGGTTTCCCACTGAGTTAAAAAAGGAAAGCTGGATCTATGTAGAGCTCTGGATATGCTTCATCTAGGCTTACACACAAGTGTCCAAGCAGACAACTCATCATTCCAGGAAAATCACCCAGTTTACTCCAAACTGAATGCAAAAAGAAAACCAAAGAGATAAAAATGTCCACTTCACCCTGTGTCAAGATGATCCTCTTTATTGCCGTGACCATACTGTACCTTACCCAGTCATAATCCAGCTCCTGGTTCAAATCACACATCTAGGATGCTTAAAATAATTTATAGACATTCATTTTATCTTCCAAAACCTGTATGTGGGGGGGAAAAAATAACAGATTGGGAAAATTAGGACAGAGAAATTTTAAGTTCTCAAAGATATTTGCATTCTCATCCCTTAAATCAGTGGGGGGAATGCCTGGTCTTGGTTCCCAGATACTCTTTCCAAATAATCATCTTCTCCTTACAGAGGGACAGCCTCCTTCAGCTCATATGAATTGTCTTCGACCCATAGTATCCCAGCTAAACAGCACCTCAGGTTCTCAATCATATCTCCCACAGTCAGCAATTAAAAGGCAAGGCAAAGCAGTCCAGGTGGTTCTGGGTGAGGGACATCTTGGTCCTGCCTTGTCACACAGGGTTGGCAGAGCGTACAACAGCTTGCAGGGCTGAATCTGCAACTCACTTGATCGCCCAGTCTGGGTGACCATGGAGAAAAAGATTTGTGGGTCCTACTCAAAACACAGTCTTGTTTTTTAGTTTTAGGTTTATTTTAAGGTAAAAAAATGAGAGCAATGAAATTTATTCTCAAGAATCCACTTTTATCTTGATATGGTTAAAATATTTCCATGAAACATAACAGGACTGAAAATACCCACCCAATAGTTCTCCTTGGGGAACCAAGTATCCACCCCTTATTCTCTACCATCTACGTCATGCCCAGATACCCACACTTTCCAACACATTCCAATTAATCACCACCCCTTTTCCTGTCTTTTAATATATACACACAGATATCATTCCCTTAGTCTATGGGCCTCCCTATAAAATGGTCGTTGTGTTCATTTAGTCCATGACTTTGGGCTCCATCTGTCATAACACTCCTTCAGGGCAGGAGAGATGGTGTGCGGTGTTGCATTGTTGCATGCTGAAGCCAGTTTTGGTTCCATTATTGCTGTGCTTGTCTGGTTCTATCATCACTGCACTTGGCTCGGTTTCATCAAAGTTCATTCTTCATTAATCTGGGTGATTCTTACTGTAATACAGTTAATATGGCATATAGCTACGATAGTAGTGACGACATACAGTATTATATAGCGATTAACATCACACAATTTAATGCATTGGCTATTCTCACCCAAAATCAAATCCCCTCGAGGTACACATCAGACTTCCCCATCCTCCTGCATCACCCACCAAGTGCACCCAGGTCCCTGAGCAAAAGCAATCCCACGGATGGGTTTGCCTCTGCCCGAGGCAGGAATAACCCAAACTGTCTTCCCCAACATATTTTTTATGTGCACTACAGGGACTTTATTCCCATCTACAGTACGTAAAAGTTTTGACTGGGCAGGGCCTGCTCGATTGGCAGATCCCCTTGTGTTGACTAACCAGGTGGCCTTTGCTAAATGTGTATCCCAATGTTTGAACGTCCCAGCACCCATTGCTCTCAGTGTAGTCTTTAACAGTCCATTGTATCATTCAATTTTCCCAGAGGCTGGTGCATGACAGGGGATGTGATACACCCACTCAATGCCGTGCTCTTTGGCCCAGGTGTCTATGAGGTTGTTTCGGAAATGAGTCCCATTGTCTGACTCAATTCTTTCTGGGGTGCCATGTCGCCATAGGACTTGCTTTTCAAGGCCCAGGATAGTGTTCTGGGCAGTGGCATGGGGCACGGGGTATGTTTCCAGCCATCTGGTGGTTGCCTCCACCATTGTAAGCACGTGGCGCTTGCCTTGGCGGGTTTGTGGGAGTGTGATATAATCGATCTGCCAGGCCTCCCTGTATTTATATTTCAGCCATCGTCCTCCATACCAGAGAGGCTTTAACCGCTTGGCTTGCTTGATTGCAGCGCATGTTTCACATTCCTGGATAACCTGTGCAATAGTGTCCATGGTCAAGTCCACCCCTCGATCACGAGCCCATCTCTATGTTGCATCTCTTCCTTGATGGCCTGAGGTGTCATGGGCCCACCGAGCCATTAATAATTCACCCTGATGTTGCCAGTCCAGATCCACCTGAGCCACTTCAATCTCAGCAGCCTGATCCACCTGCTGGTTGTTTTGATGTTCTTCAGTGGCCTGACTCTTGGGTACGTGAGCATCTACGTGACGGACTTTTACAACCAGGTTCTCCACCCGGGCAGCAACATCTTGCCACAATGCGGCAGCCCAGATGGGTTTGCCTCTGCGCTGCCAATTGCTCTGCTTCCATTGCTGCAACCACCCCCACAGGGCATTTGCCACCATCCATGAGTCAGTAGAGAGATAGAGCACTGGCCATTTTTCTTGGTCAGCAATATCTAAAGCCAGCTGGATGGCCTTTACTTCTGCAAATTGGCTCGATTCACTTTCTCCTTCAGCAGTTTCTAGAACTTGTTGCATGGGACTCCACACAGCAGCCTTCCACCTCTGATGCTTTCCCACAATACGACAGGACCCATCAGTGAACAGAGCATATTGCTTCTCTTTTTCTGGCAGTTTATTATACAGGGGGACCTCTTCAGCACGCGTCACCTCCTCCTCTGGTGATATTCTGAAATCTTTGCCTCCTGGCCAGTCCATGATCACTTCCAGGATTCCTGGGTGACTGGGGTTTCCTATTCAAGCCCGTTGTGTGATCAGTGCGACCCACTTACTCCACGTAGCATCAGTTGCATGATGTGTACAGGGGACCCTCCCTCTGAACATCCAGCCCAGCACCGGCAGTCGGGGTGCCAGGAGGAGCTGTGCTTCAGTGCCGATCACTTCCGAAGCAGCTCGAACCCCTTCATATGCTGCCAATATCTCTTTTTCAGTTGGAGTATAGCGGGCCTCGGATCCTCTCTATCCCCGACTCCAAAACCCTAGGGGTCGACCTCGAGTCTCCCCTGGTGCTTTCTGCCAGAGGCTCCAGGTAGGGCCGTTCTCCCCGGCTGCGGTATAGAGCACATTTTTTACATCTTGCCCTGCCCGGACTGGCCCCAGGGCTACTGCATGAACTATCTCCTCTTTAATTTGTTCAAAGGCTTGTCGTTGCTCAGGGCCCCATTTGAAATCGTTCTTCTTTCGGGTCACTTGATAGAGAGGGTTTACAATCAGACTGTAATTTGGAATATGCGTTCTCCAAAAACCCACAACGCCTAAGAAAGCTTGTGTTTCCTTTTATGCTAGTTGGTGGAGACATGGCTGTTATTTTGTTGATCACATTCATTGGGATGTGATTGTCCATCTTGCCATTTTATTCCTAAAAACTGGATCTCCTGCGCAGGTCCCTTGACCTTACTTTGTTTTATGGCAAAACCGGCTTTCAGAAGGATTTGGACTATTTCCTTCCCTTTCTCAAAAACTTCTCCTGCTGTGTTGCCCCACACGATGATGTCATCAATGTATTGCAGGTGTTCTGGAGCTCCACCCTGCTCCAGTGCAGTCTGGATCAGTCCATGGCAAATGGTGGGGCTGTGTTTCCACCCCTGGGGCAGTCGGTTCCAGGTGTACTGGACGCCCCTCCAAGTGGAAGCAAACTGTGGCCTGCACTCTGCTGCCAAAGGGATTGAGAAAAATGCATTAGCAATATCAGTTGTGGCATACCACTTGGCTGCCTTTGACTCCAGTTCGTATTGAAGTTCTAGCATGTCTGGCACGGCAGCACTCAGCAGCAGCGTGACTTTGTTCAGGCCATGATAGGCCATGATAACCTACTGTCAGTCTCCCCTCTCCATTAGACTTCCGCACTGGCCATATGGGACTGTTAAAGGGTGAGCGAGTCTTGCTGATCACTCCTTGGCTCTCCAGTCGATGAATCAGCTTATGGATGATTTTCTTGTGTATTTCTTCTTGTATATAGGGGCGACTGGTGCCGGCACGGGTTGGTTCTCTGGTTCAGCTGCAGTGCCTGTTGCCAAGGTTTGAGTAGCTGCAGTGCCTGTCACAGGGGTTTGAGTAGCCACAGTGCCTGTCGTGGAGGTAGATCTCTGGATGATATTCTTAGTTTTTTAACCTTAAAGAAGACCTGAACCACATTCAGGAGACAGAGCAATAGGACCATGCTGGTTTGAACACCCCAATGATATTCAAAATTCTCAAGAGCTGTTGTAAATAGCCTGAAGGAGAAAGGGAAGGTGAAGGATCGTGGGAAAGTGTCCCCCCTGTCTCGCCCGTAGATTGGTTCCCCAAGAAGAAAAGGTAAAGAGTGTCATTATTAATAGTTTCCGACAGGTGGCTCCCGAGGTACGGAGATGACGGCAATGCCAAGTATAAATACCTGATTAGTCTCATGACCAATAATTTTATCATATCATAAACCACTGTTACACAGTGCAGCAAAATGATATCCTTGATGCAGCTCCCAGAGGTGATAGACAGCACAACAGGGAACATATACAGCAAGTAAGGTTTTACATAATACAACTTTGAGAGCAAACACAACAACTTTGAGAGTAAATTTATCAACATTGTGACCAGCAATGTTTAAACCAATATAATGAATGCTTATAACAAATTTGCCTTAACATGCTCTGGTCAGATCTGTCATTATCTCAGCCCTTCGTGCCCCATGTTGGGTGACAAAAGGACTGTTGTGGTTTAACCTATCAGGCAACTAAACACCACACAGCCGTTCGCTCACTCCCCCCCCCCCCCCCCGCAGTGGGATGGGGGAGAGAATTGGGAAAAAAAAAAAAGTAAAACCCGTGGGTTGAGATAAAGACAGTTTAATAGGATGGAAAAGGAAGGGAAAATAATAATCATAATAATAATGATAAAAGAATACACAAAAGAAGTGATAGTGATGCACAATGCAATTGCTCACCACCCCGCTGACCGATGCCCAGCCAGTTCCCGAGCAGCGGTCACCGCCTGCCTGCCAACTCCCCCCACTTTATACACTGAGAATGACGTCATATGATATGGAATAACCCTTTGACCAGTTTGGGTCAGCTGTCCTGGCTGTGCCCCCTCCCAGCTTCTCACTGGCAGGGCATGAGAAGCTGAAAAGTCCTTGACTAGTGTAAGCACTACTTAGCAAAAACTAAAACATCGGTGTGTTATCAACATTATTCTCATCCTAAATCCAAACCACAGCACTGTACCAGCTACTAGGAGGAAAATTAACTCTATCCCAGCTGAAAGCAGGACAGTCATTTAAAGCTCAACCAAAGCTCAACCAAGCCTTTAACATATAAATAATAATACAAATCGTATTTAGCATCTAATGTAGCACTTTTTGCTTTCCGTGTACTTTCATAATATCTACTCATTAATCCTCATAACTACCAACAAAGTATTTTACAGGTGAGAAAACTCATGAAGAGAATCTGTTAAGAGGCCAGATTTAAGGCTATAAGATGACTTTTGGCTTTTTCAAAAGAACATAAAAAACTCAAGATGCTGTGGCAAAATCTGCAATTATACCATAAATAAAAACCTTGTATATACAACTGCAAATGTGCACTTACATACATATAGAGAGAAGAGAGGAAGAGGAAAAACATTTAGCAAATTGTAAGTCTCCTACAGAGACATCTAGGGCAGTGCTGCCTGCCTGGTGGCTGATTTGAAGGTGAGAGGTACAAGTCCATTTCCTATCTTCCTTTCTGCAAGCCAAACCTAGAAACTGCTGTGAAATAACAATAAAATGGCCATTACCAGGTAGGATGAAGACCTGCTCATAAAACCAGCCTGTAGTTTTAACATAGTTTTTGGCTCTGTTCCTCTTGTGCGATTCATACTTCTACTAAATTAAAGTCTGACACAGACACTTTGATATATTAAGTCACAGTTTATTATAAAAATCCCATTGCCTCTTTCAAAATAAGAAATATTGTCTCAAATACTCCTGTTATCATCCATTATCTTGGCTATTCATTAGCATAAGGTTTTATATGCTTATCATAAACTGTGTCACGAATTTCCAAGGTGTTTTGCTATGCAGCTTTAGTCCTGGATAAACTTTTCAAGATCTCATATTTCACCTAGCAGTTTGGGGAACTTTTTAGATTGCTAACCCAAAGCTTGCTTCCCTCCCTGCCCCCCCCCCCCTCGCCCAAATACAAGCTATTTCAGAGTTCTGCATTTTTCTTACTTTTCTTTCTAAGCCAGGTTTTCTCTAACAGCCAGATGGCTGCTAGGAAACAGGAAGGCCTGTAGGTGGTCTTTATGATTAATATTTTAGTAGATTGGTACAGCTGCTTATTTGATGGTCAAATAGAGATTATGTCAGGCTACAGAAAACATGCAATTAACTAATAAACAGTGACTGGTAATATAACTATGCATTTTTAAAATTTGTCTTCATTTTGATCTGCTGCTTATAACAGGAACAAGAGCAAAGGACCTTATAGCATATCTTTTTAAAGCTGATTAGTTATGGTCTTTTATAGCTTTTATACCCAGGTATAGCAAAACATAGAAACAGGTGGAGAATGCACACAAACCCATTATTGCCATCTTTACCATTAAATAACTATGTAATTATGGTCAGTGAACACCACTGTTCATGAGTCTCAATTAGAATTAATTGTTAAAGAGGTCTATCTGAGGCACATGGCTTCATGGTAGAATTAATGTTGAGGTTGCCTCCTATATGCAGTTTCACACCCTCACTACACTGCAGTTAAGTTTAACCCTAACTGTTAATCAATTGCTGTGCTGGCTGTGGACTGTAACCAAGCAAGAATCTCAAATATTGAGTAGTTTTAAGTAGAACAGTCTCACTGAAGCCAGTGAAAGGACCTGTGTGCTAAAGCAGGCATGTTTGTGAGTCTGAGAGATATCTATATCAAAGTATGACACCCACTTTGTCCACTGGATTAATCACGTTTCTGCCTTGGCATAAGGTACAGATATTCATTATAGCTGCCTGCTCAGAGAAAGCAAGCTCGATGTCTTGTTGAAGAACAACGTGGAGATGCCATCAGGGTGTGGTGGGTTGACGGCTGCCAGGCACCCACCAAGTCGCTCTCTCACTCCCCCTCCTCCACAGGACAGGGGGACAAAATGAAAAAGCTCAGGGGTCAATTTAAGGACAAGCTTGTGGGTCGATTGAAGGACAGAGAGATTGCTTACCAGTTACCATCATGTGCAAAACAGGCTCAACTTGGGGAAGATTAATTTAATTTATTGCCAAATAAATAAATAGAGTAGCATAGTGAGAAACAAACACAAAACTAAAAACACCTGCTCTGCCCCCCTTCTTCCCAGGCTCAACTTCACTCTTTCATTCCAGACTTCTCTACCTCCTCCCCACTGAGCAGCACAGGGGGATGGGGAATAGGTGTTGCAATCAGTCTATAATACTTAATCTCTGCTGCTCCTTCGTCCTCACACTATTCCCCTGCTCCAGCGTGGGGTCCCTCCCACGGGATACAGTTCTTCACAGACTGCTCCAATGCAGGTCCTTCCCACAGGCTGGAGTTCTCTGAGTACTGCTCCAGCATGGGTCCTTTCCATGGGGTGTAGTCCTTCAGGAATGAACTGCTCTGGCATGAGTTCCCCATGGGCCACAGCTCCTGCCAGAAGACCTGCTCCAATGTAGGCTCCTCTCCATGGGCCAGAATTCTTGCCAGGAGCCTACTCCAGCACAGGCTCTCCATGGGGTCACAGCTTCCTTCAGGGCCCATCCACCTGCTCCAGAGTGGGGGCTGCCATGGGCTGCAGGTGGATATCTGTTCCACTGTGGACCTCCATGGGCTGCAGGGGGACAACCTGTGTCACCATGGTCTTCTTCACAGGCTGCAGGTAAATCTCTGCTCTGGCTCCTGGATCACCTCCTCCTCCTCCTTCTCCACTGGCCTTGGCGTCTGCAGGGCTGTTTCTCTCACTTTTTCTCACTCCTCTCTCACAGTTGTTGTGCAGTGTTTTTTTCCGTTACTTGTTATCACAGAGGTGCCACCAGCATTGCTGATGGGCTCAGCCTTGGACAGTAGTGAGTCCTTCTTGGAGCCAGCTGGAGCTGGCTCTGTCTGCCATGGGGGCAAGCTCCTGGTCTCAACCCACAGGGTCCACCCTTGCAGTCCTCCACATGGTTCCCCGCGCCCCTGCCCCTCTCCCCCTGCAACCAAAACTGCCATGTAAACCCAATACACAGGGGGCAGTCTGGAAAATCAGCTTTGATTGTCCTTCAACTTCTCAATTGTCTTCTCAATCTGCTGGAATAAAAGGCTGTCTATCTAGTGGCCATTTGGGACATGTCTAGGTTTACAGTGTGGACACATGCACAACTGCTCGAATTGAGATTAGAGATGCTTCTTCAGGTGGAGTGTGTACAGACTTCATGTGAGCAAGAACTGGTAGAAAGGGAGAAGGCAAGTGGCACTCTATGCAGCCTGAAAGCTTGGAAGATTTATACTTGTAAAGATGACTTGACTCACCACTCAAAATTTTGGCATGGGGTTCCTGTTATTTTTCAGATATACACATACCTCTTTCCTGCTCTGAAAGAATAAATTGTGTGGTGTTAAGATATTGCTCTGCTGTGTCATTGCACTGTCATATGGTCCAAATCCACAACAAAGTTGCCCACTGAATGTAGGGCTGGATAAGCCCCTGAGAAGTTTAGGTCTTCTCAGGATAATAGTCCATGTGCACCACAAGCCAGCAAACATAGATTTAGATAGATCTTCTACAGTGCATGCCGAACATGTCCAGTCTTAAACCAAATGATGAGTGTAGAGGCAGTCCTCAGCCCTTTCTGAGGCAGCCACATGAAGACAGAGCACTCTTTGATTGCATCTGCACTGGGATCAAATCTTCTGGAGAATAAACTTAGCCACTGATACCACACATATCCTTGCATGTCTGGGTTATGGCAGCATGCTTAAGAATCCACTGAATCAGAGCCCTAGGGTGGCTGCTGAACTGGATGTATCAATTGAATATGACAGCATGGATCTCACTCTGAAACCCACTTTGTTTTTAGCAATGACTGTTTCAGTTCAAATTTGCAAACTGTCAGCTTTGCTGAAGGAGTCCCTTTCTTGGATGTTCTTTAGATTATCATTTTCCATGACATGTTGCACTGTAATAGTAAAAGAGTTATCCTGAGAACAGTGTTCTGTGGGTGCTCTCCTGCAAAGTGAATTTTCCTCATCCTCAGTTCTGCTGTCACTTAGCAACCAAGAGGATAACCAGTGAAATTCTAAATATTATCTTGTCAAGGAGATCAAAACATGAAATGCACACTAAAGTTGTTGGGGAAACTACCTCATCTTTTCCCCGCCCCCCCCCCCCCCCCCCCCCCCGCTTGCTTCAACACGTCTCAGTGGCAGATACACAAAAAATTGCTAGTCATAGTGAATTTATACTGCAGTCTAAGGATCTGGAAGATAGCTCCAGGGATGGATGCCTTTTAATACTCTTTAAGTCAAAAATGGTCCAAGGAGATATGGAGGTGGATCTGCTGAAAACAAGACTATGGCTTAGAATAATGTCACTAGTAATATCCTTTACCTCCTGATGTTGCGATGTGATCAAAGGTTTTGTTCACAGAGATTAGTGAAACTTCACCTGCTGGAAGGGTTATGTAGAGAACATAGCAAGAATAGGTCTATGCAAGAGTTTTAGAGAAGCAGGATGTAATAGTAGATAGGGACTGTGGACAAGCAGTTGGAAGAATTGGGTCCCACTGTCTGAACACATCATTATTGTCGTGTGATTTGACTTCCTGGATCACTCAGGCCACAGAGTTTCACACAGTGATTCTGTTTCACATCCATGACTGAGTTAAAAAATATCTTTTTACAGAGGCACAGTGGCACAGAGTATACATTTAAAGGATGATGGTTATTTAATTGCATTGTAAAGAAAGGTTTTCAGTGCTTAATTATCCAATAAAACATGATATTTTATTTCTAGTCTGAATTTGCGTAGCTTTAAAAGAGATTGTATTCTGTCCTTTTCTATTACATTAAAGAATCTTTTCCTCATGGAAGCATTTATACTCTGTCATTAAATCATCTGCTCACCTTCTTTTTTGTTAAGCTTCTCTATTGACCTTCTTTAGTCTCCCTCCCTAGTGATGTCTCCAACCTTTCCTTAGACCATTCTGAAACCTTTGTTTCTTAGAAACTAAAGAAAATGAACAAAAAAATCCCACAAACTTTACAGTTGGTGGAATCCTCATTCTCCAAGCGCAAACCGTAGCAGTGGGCTCAGTATTCTAGCACTAAGCTCCTCATGCAACAGTAATATTATCTTCCTTTTCCTGATTAACATTTCCTTTCCACAGTTGGATATGAGGTTAGGCTCTTTACTTATTTATTACAAAAAGAGTCAGTGTTCATCTGTTTACCCTCAGGGAAGTCTGAGCTGCCTTTTTTTAAACCACAGTTCTTTACTATGAAAGTACATCTTAGTCACTATGATGAACCTTAATGTAGCCTGTGTTAAATGACATATTGCATGAGTCCATATTGCATATGTTCTAGATCACACTGTATAATTCATCTTCCCTTAGATAAACTTATCAAGCTTTGGGTCATTCTACATCTTTACTGCTTAGTGTTTTATTTCTTCTAGCTAATAACTAGCGGTCATAGACTATAAGGTTAGCATGGACTTCAGTAGGTCAATGAAGGGGCGGATGAAGCATTCTATAAGCGGCTGGCAGAAGTCTTTCAATTGCTAGCCCTTGTTCTCGTGGGGGACTTCAACTTCCCGGATGTCTGCTGGAAATACAACACGGCAGAGAGGAAGCAGTCTAGGAGGTTCCTGGAGTGTGTGGCAGACAACTTCCTGACACAGCTGGTAAGTGAGCCCACCAGGGGAGGTGCCTCGCTCGACCTGCTGCTTACAAACAGAGAAGGACTGGCGGGAGATGTGGTGGTCGGAGGCCGTCTTGGGCTTAGCGACCATGAAATGGTAGAATTCTCGATTCTTGGTGAAGTAAGGAGGGGGGCCAGCAAAACCGCAACCATGGACTTCCGGAGGGCGGACTTTGGCCTGTTCAGGACGCTGGTTGAGAGAGTCCCCTGGGAGACAGTCCTGAAGGGCAAAGGGGTCCAGGAAGGCTGGACGATCTTCAAGAAGGAAGTCTTAAAGGCACAGGAGCAGGCTGTCCCCATGTGCCATGAGAAGAACGGGCGGGGAAGACGAGTGGCCTGGCTGAACGGGGAGCTCTTGCTGGGACTCAGGAAAAAAAGGAGAGTTTACCGCTTGTGGAAGAAGGGGCAGGCGACTCAAGAAGAGTACAGGGATCTCGTTAGGTCGTGCAGAGAAAGAATGAGAAAGGCAAAAGCCCAGCTAGAACGCAATCTGGCTGCTGTCATTAGAGACAACAAAAAAAGTTTTTACAAATATATTAATGACAAGAAGAGAGCCAAGGAGAATCTCCATCCTTTATTGGATCCGGGGGGAAACATTGTCACTGAGGATGAGGAAAAGGCTGAGGTACTCAATGCCTTCTTTGCCTCAGTCTTTAACAGGCAGACCAGTTATCCTCAGGGTACTCGGCCCCCCGAGCTGGAAGACAGGGACGGCGAGCAGGATGAACCCCCCATAATCCAAGAGGAAGCAGTCAACGACCTGCTACGCCACCTGGACGCTCACAAGTCTATGGGGCCGGATGGGATCCACCCGAGAGTGCTGAGGGAGCTGGCGGAGGTGCTCGCCAAGCCACTCTCCATCATCTATCAGCAGTCCTGGTTAACGGGGGAGGTCCCGGACGACTGGAGGCTTGCCAATGTGATGCCCATCTACAAGAAGGGCCGGAAGGAGGATGCGGGGAACTACAGGCCTGTCAGCCTGACCTCGGTGCTGGGGAAGATTATGGAGCGGTTCATCTTGAGGGCGCTCACAAGGCATGTGCGGGACAGCCAGGGGATCAGGCCCAGCCAGCACGGGTTCATGAGAGGCAGGTCCTGCTTGACCAACCTGATCTCCCTCTATGATCAGGTGACGCGCCTAGTGGATGAGGGAAAGGCTGTGGATGTGGTCTACCTGGACTTCAGTAAGGCCTTTGACACTGTCTCCCACAGCATTCTCCTAGAGAAGCTGGCGGCTCATGGCTTAGACAAGTGTACTCTGCACTGGGTCAAAAACTGGCTGGACGGCCGGGCCCAGAGAGTTGTGGTGAATGGAGTTCAATCCAGTTGGCGGCTGGTCACGAGCGGTGTTCCCCAGGGCTCAGTACTGGGGCCGGTCTTGTTCAATATCTTTATCGATGATCTGGATGAGGGGGTTGAGTGCACCCTCAGTAAGTTTGCAGACGACACCAAGTTGGGCGGAAGTGTTGATCTGCTCGAGGGTAGGAAGGCTCTGCAGAGGGACCTGGACAGGCTGGATCGATGGGCCCAGGCCAACTGTATGAGGTTCAACAAGGCCAAGTGCCGGGTCCTGCACTTCGGCCACAACAACCCCATGCAGCGCTACAGGCTTGGGGAAGAGTGGCTGGAAAGCTGCCTGTCGGAAAAGGACCTGGGTGTGTTGGTCGACAGCCGGCTGAACATGAGCCGGCAGTGTGCCCAGGTGGCCAAGAAGGCCAATGGCATCCTGGCCTGTACCAGAAATAGTGTGGCCAGTAGGAGTAGGGAAGTGATCGTGCCCCTGTACTCGGCACTGGTGAGGCCGCACCTCGAATACTGTGTTCAGTTTTGGGCCCCTCACTACAAGAAGGACGTTGAGGTGCTGGAGCGTGTCCAGAGAAGGGCAATGAGGCTGGTGAGGGGTCTGGAGAACAAGTCTTATGAGGAGCAGCTGAGGGAACTGGGGTTGTTTAGCCTGGAGAAAAGGAGGCTGAGGGGAGACGTCATCGCTCTCTACAACTACCTGAAAGGAGGTTGTAGCGAGGTGGGTGTCAGTCTCTTCTCCCAAGTAACTAGCGATAGGACAAGAGGAAATGGCCTCAAGTTGTGCCAGGGGAGGTTTAGATTGGACGTGAGGAAAAATTTCTTTACTGACGGAGTGGTGAAACATTGGAAGAGGCTGCCCAGGGAAGTGGTGGAGTCCCCATCCCTGGAGGTATTTAAAAGACGAGTAGATGAGGCACTTAGGGACATGGTTTAGTGGGCATGGTGGTGTTGGGTCGACGGTTGGACTTGATGATCTTAGAGGTCTTTTCCAACCTCAATGATTCTATGATTCTATGATTCTATGATCTAATCCATCCTGCTGAACATACACAATTAATATCTAAGAAAAGTCCCAATCAAGTGAGGTTCAGTGGCTGCCTGGCTGAAGACACTCCAGTTTCACAGCTAGCAGTGCACAAGGGCAGGGAAAGTGTGACCAGCGTTGCCATCTGCCCATCTTGAATTCTTGGTGCAAGGGATCAGGTACCTGCTTACAACTGGATCACTTGGAGGTGGCCTTCAGTGCTGGTCCCCAGCAAGGCCCCAGCTCATGCTTTTGAAGCTGGAGGCCTTTGGTGACCTAACAGCAGCACAGTTGTCCCTGGGAACTCTACTGGGATGGCTGGCAGAATTTAAGACAGACAAGCAGCTCCCTCAAGATGTGGCTCCTGGATTTCTGAGACCAGTGGCCCAAGCAGGCAAGGCTTGCCATGAGAGGAGATAGAAAGCAGCAGCAGCTGCTGCCATGGAAGACTACGTTGGCATCACAACAGAGGACTGTGCAGGGGCATTGCAGCCTTAGGCCATACAACTGAAGCTGATGATCTTAATGTTTCCTACTAAAATCCATGTGGCTAAGCTTAACTGGTTCTGACAGAGTTGTTTCTGATTAAACAGGGAGAAAATGAACAGGCAAAACCACTTAGGAATGTGTCTATAGTTCAGAATGTCATTAAAGTAAATGAAGAAAAAGCAAAAGAAGGCATTTCTCTCCGTTTTCAATTCCATTAATAGTGGTTATGCTGTCTTTGGAGGCTCTGAGGCCTCTGCAAAGAAAAGATTACTGTGTCCTTTCTGCAGGCTAGGATCCAAAAAGCACAGAGAGAAGCTGACTTGGGGAATGTCACACAATCATCATTTAATATATGAGTTGCGAAAAAACCCACAGGTGTCTGACTTTCATTGCTATGTACTGCTTAATACATAACTCCTCAATTTATTCAGGAAACACATAGGGTTACTGTCACTGACAAGTGATTTACTTCAGCTCCCATTTGTAGCCACATGAATGATAAAATGAATCTGTATGCAAGAACTCACAGGACAATGTCAACTCACTTGTAAGATGGAGGAAAACAGGCTTCCAGGATGTTTTCCTGATAACTTGCCACAAAAGACCTCTCTGATCTCTTGGGGTTCTCTTAGGGATCTCTGATCTTGCTGGGGACCAGCAGGATAAATTCTCTACTTATTTTCTTATCTTCTACTGCCTAACTTCAAGGTTCTTACACCCCTAACCAGGAAAGAAGACCACCTGACAAATTTCCAGGATTTCTGGCCAAAGTGCTGATAGATTATCATAGGCTGATATTCACCACGTGTCAACCTGGATTCTTTGTGGGATGCAGTTGGTATAAAACAGACATGCAGCATTAAACAATATCTGAAGACTCCCAATTGCACACCTCTCTGCTTTCATTCAATCTTCTCACTTTTTTTCTTTTTCTTCAGAAGCACTGGGCCTAATCTGTTTAGGGGTTTTCTTATTTCCACCCTCCCTCATTTTCTTGTTCTGCCACTGTCCAATGCTCTCCACTATTCTTTCCCTTTCATTTTCTCTCCTTTGGTTGCTCCCTCTGTCTTGAGGGGTGGCAGCTATTTTGTTACACTATTTGATCAATTCCTTACAAGATCAGCTGAGTGAAAGGTTTCTTCCAAATGACAATTCAGTCCACTTAAGTGGGATATTTGCATTAAGTAGGGGACCAGTCAGTTTCCCAGCCCATGACCCTTAGGCAGTTGCCTTGAGCATGTTCTTTACTCTGAGGATGAAATCACTTCCTAGAGATCAGCGGTTCTGGCAAGCAGGAGAGAAGCATGAACCATCAGGAAGAGCTGGAGAAGGAAATCAGTAGTGAAAAATAAGTACATCACAGCATTATAAGGTAGCAATAGACCTATTTAAACCCTTTGGCCATTTCTGTCCTCCCACAATTTACTGACTCTGATGGGCTTGGATCCTTTGTGTGCAGCTTTATCTCCTCATGCCCTTCATAGCTCTTGGGAACTCCTGGGAGCTTCATAGCTCTATAGATCCTGGGAGATCGTGATTAGCCTTACAGGTGCTAAATACTTATATTATCACATAAGACCCAACTCACTCACATCAAAACCCCTCCTACTGATTGCCTAAATTGACTCTGACAGTGAAACAAGAGGAGAAAATTCTGTGGCTGCTGTCCTTTCCACAGCATGACAAATACACAGTGAAATAGTAACACGGGAGCAGATATCAATAATATTCCAGATAAAAGGGCACAGCAAGTGGTGAGGGATCCATGTGCAGGAATGATCCTTATTCCTGTTGTTTATACGGCAGCTGCGCTTTCCCCAGGGTGACCCATATTCCCATCAACCAGTACTTCCTAAACTGGTGGGAGGCAGAACCTTCCCTCCTGAGATGATAATATGATGCCTTTGTCTTCCCCTGCAGTCTGTCGTCTTGTAGCATTTATGATGTTGACAGCCGGGGTGGGAATTTTAACGTTCTCTGTATGTGCATTTATGAACTATGAAAGAAATTAAAATTGGCATTTCTGTGCCATTGGCTGGGGGCCACATTTTGGCTGAATGGTGCCCTCATTTATAACAGCATCAGTGAAAGGAGACAATATGAAAGCTCATAAACTGTTTCCGTCCCCTTTTGATAGTGGCTGAACAACAAAGAAAGAGCAACTTATGTCTCACATTAAACATTTTGTTCAATATTTAAATATCAAGGCCTAAATTTTTAACATGGTGCAGAAAGCTTCAGCTGTGTGCCTCCCATGAAAGGTAATAGGAGGCGTGGAGCTAAATCCCACCACACCACATTTAATATTTATCCCTAAAGGCTTCTGCTGCTGCTGAAGAGATCTGAGCATATTGCACTTGCTAAGGCTTTCAGAAGCATTCCAATATCACCTAGCTGATTATGCTGTTTGGAAAGAGCATATTAACTTTCTGCCTTGCAGTGCATATGGGGGGAAAAAGCAAAACAGTTGTGCCAGGCTGCAGGCAATGGAAGAAGTTTGTAAGAATTAAAGGAAAATCAGAGATTTTAGTTAATCAGTCCAGCCTAAATAATTTAATATACTAATCCAACAGGACTAGATAAAAGATAAAAGAAGAACAAACAGAGCCTGTATATTTAGTATCCTGTATTTTTAGACCTTGGCTGCAAAACATGTTTCTATTTATGTTATCCTTTATTTAAGCTAGTTGTGCCTATGCAGCTTCAGATTTCAGATTTTCATCAAATCTCTGAAGAGGCAATGGCACATACTTGTTCTGTGCTAGATTGTTTGAGTCAGTTTTACAGCATGCTCCTTGGTTCCCACTCATGTCTGGGGAAAGCTGTGCCAGTTTTATATTCAGCACAGTGTACTTTTCCCTCCACATTTCCTGAACTGTGGAATTCACTTGGTGGAGGAAAATCCATACCCCTTGCTGTCCCTCCAGACTGCTGGGATAGAGAGAAAGAAGCCTGGTGCCCTCCATGATGGCTCTCCACCCTGTGATGCAGTGTTGGGCATGGACCATTAGTTTGAGGATGCAGAGAAGCACAGAGCAAGATGAAGGATTGTCCTAAAGGGGTTAGGGTGTAAGTTGGAGGTGGGGTGAGGAAGTTTGCTGTTGTACCAGTATGAAGTCTGTGGGCTCTCCCACTTCTTTTAGCTTACAGATACACAGTTTGAGAAGTATGGCTGTAGCAATGCGTGCCTCCTGTCCTGTGCTTTTCTCCCCCAAACTGCTGAGCGAATAACCTACATGGTGATGGGAAACTTACCTGGGCACACCTCAAGTGTAAGCTCATAGTATGGACTGTTTACGAGTCTGGTCTTGAAGCTGCATTCAGCAGTGCAGGTGGGGCCTATTTTCCTTATATTGTGAAAGATCCCATGTGAAGCCTTGTCTAGCTTTTCTCTCCTTGGAAGTAACTCATCAGAGTTACCTTGATTCAAACAATTCTTAGCCTGTGCTGTTGAGACCAGTCCCAGAAGTAATCAGATGGCATTTGCAGGTTCTTGAAGAAACCATTATTAGGCTACAGTTGATTAATGAGATGTATCAATTAAAACAGTATATGGACTATTATCTAGTAACTAGCTGAGCTAGTGATCTATCAGTTAAGAGATTTCAGGATTGTGCTGGTTTTGGCTGGGATAGGGTTAATTTTGTTGATAGTAGCTAGTATGGGGTTATGTTTTGGATTTGTGCTGAGAACAGTGTTGATAACACAGGGATGTTTTCGTTACTGCTGAGCAGTGCTTACACAGAGTCAAGGCCTTTTCTGCTTCTCACCCCACCCCACCAGCGAGGAGGCTGGGGGTGCACAAGAAGTTGGGAGGGGACACAGCTGGGACAGCTGACCCCAACTGACCAAAGGGATATTCTGCACCATATGACATCATGCTCAGCATATAAAGCTGGGGAAGAAAAAGGAAGGGGGGGACGTTCAGGGTGATGGCGTTTGTCTTCCCAAGTAACCGTTAGGCGTGATGGAGCCCTGCTTTCCTGGAGATGGCTGAACACCTGCCTGCCGATGGGAAGGAGTGAATGAATACCTTGGTTTGCTTTGTTTGCGTGCGTGGCTTTTGCTTTACCTATTAAACTGTCTTTGTCTCAACTTACAAGTTTTGTCACTTTTACCCTTCCAATTCTCTCCCCCATCCCACCAGGAGGGGAGTGAGTGAAGGGCTGCATGGGGTTTAGTTGCCAGCTGGGGTTACACCACGACAAGGAGTTACAAATTTACATAATCTGATTAGGGTTATCTGTGGTTTGTTAAATGGCGGTTAATGGAAACTCTGAGATAGAGTTTATAATTATAACGAATCTTCAGTATAACAATATAAAAGAAACAAACACTAAGGCATGTGAGGAAGTGAGAGAGGGCATTTAGTGGGGCTGCTTACCATACAGTATTTAACGCGCATATTTCAGGGTATAGTTATTTTTTTATCATTATGGTTATAATTTTTTAAGACATATGAGGAAATGAACATGTGATTCCTATGTGTCCCTAAAAAGTTAGTAATTTTAAATGCAAGTAAAAGTTTTTCATAAATGTATTAATAAGTTCTCCTGTTGAAGTGTCCAATCCATAAAGCCTATGAAATACTACAATTGCAATGCCAGACACTGGCTGTTTTTCCCACAGAAGAGAGTCTGTGGGGCTTGTCCCCCCGTGCAGGGTGGCTACATAGATTCATAGAATTGTTTAGGTTGGAAAAGACCTTTAAGATCATCAAGTCCAACTGTTAACCTAGCATTGCCAAGTCCACCACTAAACCATGTCCCTAAGCACCACATCTACACGTGAGCCTAACATGGGAAGAGGAGGGCTGATCCCACAAGCAGGTTCCAGGAGAAGACTTCCTTCCTCCCCCCGACTTACCATCTCCACAGCTTGGTTATGCCTCTGAGCCAGGTCAGCCTTTTCTTCATCTTTAGGTGGAGCCAAGAGACCACTAAGACATACCAGTAATCTTGCAGTCTGACACTGTTATGTATAGAATCTGATAAAATAATATCATTATCTTCAGTGGCAATGCTTGCAGCAATGAATCAAGAGGGGTAGGAGCTATAGTCTGCTGCTATGGTAGAGACTTGATATGGGATCTATCAAATAATGAACAAAAAGCAGTGGGAATAAGATTATACCTCTGCAGCTGCAATTTTTCAATCACTGCTCATAACTGTGCAATGCACTTTATTTCATTTTGCATATTGTCTTTCTTATATGTTCCCCCTAGCAACTGGCAGTATGAATAGGATAGGGCCCTATATATCCTACTGTGTTAGAGCTTTACTGAGCATTTGCAGATACATTTGTGATCTGTGAGAGCACTGCCTTGTTTTGGGACAGGACAATGAACAGTACTTCTGTGAAACCTTTCAGGAACCTGCATGAAGACTGCCAAGGGTGTGCTGCTGTGGAGGAGAGGCTAGCTGAAGCTGGAACACTTTTATGGGTGATGTTGTCAAACTTTCATTGTTCTGCAGTTGCCTTCCTGTGATGACCAAAGGCTGAGGAACTACAATGGCAGTGAAAGAAAAAACAAACCACACACAGGCTGCCTCTGAAAAAATGCACGTGTGAAAGTGGAGAGCAAAATCCTCTGCTAAGCCCTTTACTAAATTATTTATCTGAATTTTAATTGTTGTGGTTGGATCGAGTCTTTTGGCTCAGCCATATGCACTAAACCACCACTGAAGGTGATTCACTGAACCCCCTCAAAAGTGCTCTGAGGCAGTTGTCACGTTACATTGCAATTCCTCTGTTGCTCCTGTCTTGCTCTGCGCAGGAAATGAGTTGTTGTGTTCTTTTCTGGCATGAGGCATTTCACAGGGGTGGAAAATCACTATCAAGTGGAAAAATGTGTTCTTTTTGATCCCACAAGACACAAAAATGACCATACAAAGTGAGGTTCCTTGTGGTCTCATGAATTCAGAATTGAAAGTAATCTTAAAAGATCTTATATAGTGATATGCAGCTAAAATGTTCTTTTTCTCCATTAATTTTCATTTATTACTTTCACCTAAGATCAACCACATAACCAGTCAGTCACCCTTGAGAATAATGTCATAATTTCCTCCACAAGTTGAAAAGGTGTTACCTATCCAAGAAAGTGCTCTGAAACAAAGCCACCAGAAACTGGAAGGATAGCAGAAATTTAGACAGGTGGTTACTCTTAAGCCACATTTTAATTTATAAGGCAGTGAGCTCTTCAAACCAGATGTGATATCCATATAGGACAGGTAAGCCACCAAACACAAGGGAGGAAGCAACCCTGACATACAATGAAGGGCTATTGACGAAAAGTAGAACATTAGTCAGAGCTGGCAGCAAAGATTAGGAAATCTTCTAGCTGCAATATCTTCTCTTAAGGCTGCTGATTGGAGATGTGGAAAATTACATTAGGGAGGCAATGAACAATTCACCCCTTAAGGGAATAAGAAAACTGTAAATTTTAAAACTAATTTAGTCACAGCCCTGGTGAAAGCTCATTCCTGGGGCTCTGTAACTCTCTCGTAAGATTCACTGTCCATTTTAAACCCTCTTCATTTATTTTTATTTGTTTTACATGAGTTGTTAACAATAAATCATCATAACTTTGTTCTACAGCAATAAAAGTAGTACTTCTGCAATCACCTGCTGGAATTGTCATGTCATTTTAACTTTTTTTTCACTGAAGGTATTTACAATGACTACAATAACCTGTTGTTATTGCCACCAAGTGTAAATACTTTAAGGTACTTGTCTGTCTGTCTCAGTCACTGGAGAAAAATCACAAAAATACTGGGCTGGAAGGACCTTGGTACTAAAATAGGAGCAGGTGTATCCAGACTGTCCCTGGCAGGCAGTACTGTAGGGGCAAACAGAGAATGTGGGCAAAGCTGTGTTGGATATAATGGCAGAAGATAAGCTGTAGCTCTAGTGAGGGGTTTAACTTTGACCATCTCATGGGAAAGACATTTTTGCCCAACCAGAACTCAAAAACTCCATGGAAGGAGGGTCCATGGCCTTCTGCAGGTATCTTCTTCTTGTAATGTGAAGGTTTTTCCTCAGATTTAGCTAGATTTCCCATGCTGGAAATTAAACTCATGATTTAATGTGGGAGCATGTGAAAAACGGAATTAGGAGCACTATTAGCAAACAGCTGATCACTATTCTTTCTAGTACCAACTGTCATTTATTAAGTCTCATCTGCTCTTGTTCGTTCCCACTCCTTCCTTTTTTTCTCCACTACTGGTCCTTCAGCACTGGTCTTTTCTTTTCAGGACTAAGCACAGGAATTCCTGAAAAACATTATCAGAGGCCATATTTTGCAGAGTGTTTATCTTTTTTGTTCCTCTCCTCTAGACTCTCACTGGCATCCCTGAGCTTGGTTCTGTAACTGATGATTCAGAAATGTGAAGTCTAGAAGAGTGATGATATCCCACAGCTTACACACACCACACCTGTTCATTCCTCATGGAAGGAAATTTTTCTTTTTGGACAGCAGCAGCAAGCGCTGCCCAGATGTGTCTTCCAAAGTTTATTTTTTCCATGTTATTGCTAGGCCTGTTGTCCTTCATGTTGTATTTGCATATTTTCTTTCTCCTTCAGAAATGCAGTGTGACACTTCTGTTTACTGAACTTCATTTAATGTATAAAAAGATCATGTGCACTCTGTCCTTCATCTAAAGTGCTTTTACAAGTGCGTGCCATTACATCAGCCAAGCTGTTAATGAGAATCCCAACTAGGACAGGGCAGAAAAGACCCTTTTAAACCTCCACATGAAATGTTTCTGCATTATAGCCAGCTAATGATATGAAACTTTACAAGGCAGTTATCAACCTATTGTTCAGAGACTTTAAGGTGGATTAATAGAGACTATATTCCATTTGTTTATGAGAATGTCATGTGAGAAAGTTCAAATAACTTCCTAATTTTCATGTATCACACTTATGCGTGCTCTTCTTAGGTGCTAATTCAGCTGACCATCTACATAGCTGGTAAAAGAGTAGGTCCTTTGCTAACTCCAGCACTTAGCCCCCTCCAGTTGTTTGCGATGGACACCTGGCAGGTTCATTTTCCATGGAAATGCAAAACTTCTCCCTTTTGCTTAAAATGTTTTATTTCCCATTGTTCCTCAGCTTGTGTAAAATAATTTAGCTCAGTAATTATATTCATTTTATATGCTTTTTTTTACATGTGAGGCATCATTCGCCAAGTAGAGCTAGTGAATTTTTTCCAAAATTTAACTTCATAAATTTCACTTTGCATAAAATATGAATTTACATTAGGTTTTCAAGGTGGACATCTTCTGGATAAAACTAACGTTTCTTTGTAAGGAAAGATATTTGTGTACTATGAGCAGATACGCATCTGTATGTGATCTGTGAGGAGAGGGTCTAATATGATGTTGCATAAGGCATTACCTTCTTCATAAATTAACAAGAGGAAAACTTAATCTGTTTCATCTGAAGATGCAACAATGTCAATCACAGTTCTCTTGATTAGATGGCAAGAAGTATAATTGCTGTTCAAATGAAATGTCTTCACTGATTGCTGACTATGTAATTGTGAGGGGTTGATAAAACACCCCAGCAACACAGACGTTAATGCTATGCACTATTTCCAGGATTTTAAAGAAGGTATAGGTATATGGTTGGTAAATAATGGCATTGAAGCAAGGTATTCAGTTCTTTGTCATGCTGCACTTCTAGGAGCTTATACAAGGTAATTGAAAAGTTATTAAAAGACAAATTTGTAAATCCACTCTGTGTGGGCTGAGGAAACAACCACATTAATTGATTTGGAAGGATTGGACCTTGGATCTTTCCTCTTTGCGTAGGACAAAACTGACATTGTAAAAAGTCAGAGGGAGCTTTCCGTGGGCCAGAGCTGTAGAATATGTATTAGAGGATGACCCTGTGAGTAAGGCAACATCTCAGGCCTCAGGTCAGTTATGACTTTTACCACATTCTCTGTGATCTTTCTCAAATTAGGCTTTTCATACATTAGCACTCCTGAAGTAACACAGATATAACACTTCTTCAGTGGTCTTCTGTTTAGAGTAAAAGTAAGGCCTTTTGCCTGGCCTCAAAAGGACAAAAGTTAAAGGAGACTAATCTCATTTGGGGGTTCTTATCCTGCTGTTAATGAAGAAACCCCCTGGCTGAAGTGTCCCTTTGACATCCCTGTACAGGTTATTGCCCTTGCTGAGGGTTTGACAGATACTGCAAACTAAAATCTTTCCATCCCTAGGGATGACCTGATTAACTTTAGTTTAAGAAGCAGGATATTTTTAAACCTCATTTTACACCGCTTCTTGTCAGTGGCGGCAATTCATTATGATAATGAAGGATAATAGAGGAACCTTTTTCCAGCAGCCATGAGAGATCATCTTTAATGTTTTGTATAGTATCCTTATGAAAAACCTGAATTTTGCTTGAATGATAGATATCATATTAATAACAATGATAAAAAGGGAGTTTCTGAAGAGAAGTACTTTAATATCAGCTTCAACATTAGCTAGAGAATTAAACAAACAATTTGCTTGGTGAAAAGCAAAGTGGGAAGATAATGAGCCATCAAGCCTTGAAAAATAAAAGCATAATAGGATTTTATCATTACCTTTTATTGAGGCCATTAAAGAGTGAGGGGAGGTAGGACTTTGGAAGATCTTGTGTATGGACACTAAGTACTGAAATACTGACCGAGCTCTCTGTGCAAAGGTGTGACGGATGCACTCGACCTCTTACCCAAACTAGCGGTAGTTTGGTACAGGCTCCAAAG
Organism: Aptenodytes patagonicus; assembly: GCF_965638725.1. NCBI lineage: Eukaryota > Metazoa > Chordata > Aves > Sphenisciformes > Spheniscidae > Aptenodytes > Aptenodytes patagonicus. Next base: position 9,651,657 of record NC_134950.1, on the reverse strand, counting down.
GAGGTAAAGGCCTCAGTTTGGGCCAAGAATGGGCCAAGAATGCCTCTAGTTTCAGTCTGTTCTCTGAAAACCCACAAAGGAGCAGAGTGACACAGTGAGCATCGATGCATATGAGCTTGGAACACCGAGCATGCGACTAACACATGAATAGTGGGTGGCTTTTCCAAGACTCACTTATCAAGGAACAAAGAAACTTGTGGGTACAAGGAGTCTCATGTATACCTTTCCCATCGCATGTAATTTGACTGTGAGCCAACCACTTTATTCCATAAATATGACAGCCTAAGTAAGCCTTCTTTGAGCTCTCCCGGCTAAGCAGCCTGGCTGTATGGAGGTGATCTCCCCTTGAGTTGGGACACCTCTCAAGGTTGTTGCTTGAGGTAGAGAGACCTTTCACTAGTCACAGATCTTTGGTAAGCGACCAATATCGCTCATAACCTTGTAGTATGGTAACTTTGATTTGTGACTTGGTAACTTTGATTTTACCTTGGTAACTTCAATTTGTGTCTTGGTAACTTTGATTTATATCTTGGTAGTTTTGAATCATTGTTCAAATGATTGTGACGTACAGTAATAGAGTGAACTGTGCCATTGAACTTTGTTAAGTCACACTTTTACAACATCATATTAAAACCACTTTTGTTAATCACCCATTTGCAACAAAAGGTTGGAGCCAGACCTCTGACCTTGTAGTTCTCCTTGCACAAAAGAGCTGACCTCCTCTCCAGGATCCTAGTTCAGCTTTGCATTACATTACCAGTAACTTTGTATGACACCCACCGCCCCCAAATGCCACAATGGAGGTATCTGTGGAGAGATTTATCTCACTTAGTTTTAGGTGTTTATAATAGAGACTCCTATATGGGACCATGGGATCCCTTTATAATCAGTGGAGATCTGCTCAGTAGAGTCAAAGGAGTGTGGGGTGTGATTTGTCTCACTGCAAAGTAGGTGCCCACATTTGCCCAGATGGGTCACAACCCAGGCTCCGCTGACTCACCATTGACTACAAGGGCACTTAGACAGCCGGTCAAGATAGATGACAACAGTCAGGATGAATTCCTTCTTGGGATTTGGCTTGCAAGGTGCCAATCCATGAGTGAACAGACAGATACACTGTGGATTAAACTCTGTTCTTAGTACTTCACTGTGCTTTCCCATGGCTTTTTGTGCCCACTTACCCCATGACATCGGTTATAGCTTTGGAGGTTTGGTGTTTTGACAGAGTGGACCTGTATCACCGTATGCATGGGTTGACATAGAAATAAACCAGGCCCAGAAGTCTTCAAGTAGAATTAATTTCAACCAGTTGCTTGTGGGATTAAAAACTTTCAGAGTCAGTTACTAACAATGCTGCCATTTGTATTGAATTTACCAATGTTAAAAATTAATCACAATCTCTTTGTAGCTGGTTGGGCCTAGTGAAACTAAGGAAAGGCTCCAGCTGGTTTTAATGAGATAGGAGAGAAGCCTTTAGTTAGGCATTAAGTGCGAGACTCTCTGCTATGACCTGACAGTGGAGTCATGGTTTATAGCCCTACCGTGGGAAGCCTTCTGTTGGAATAAAAATGAGTCCTCTTCAGGGACCGTCAGTTGCTGATGTATGTCTCTAGAAAATGTCTATCTGTTTTAACAGTTCTGTAAAATACACATCCTTAGTGTGCTAGTTCAGATCTCATTAGAAAGTCTTCCTAGAGTTGAGGTGCACAAATGGCAGCTTGTGTGTGGAGACATCTAAGAAAGATGTCTAAAGAAGTATATGCAAGTTTTTGTAGAAACTTCTCTCACTTTAAAGAGGAAAGACTTAAAACCTTTGTGCAAGACTGGGTGAGTTCTCCATGAATCTGTGCTCAGAGCTAGTTCTGAGCAGATGACAATGTATGCCTGATATATTTTCAGGAAAGCACTATTTTTGCTAATGTCTCCTATGCAACAACAACAAAAGAATGAAATTTAAACTGGTCAAGACTATGAGAAATCACTGTTCAGCAGTTCAGAAGTACTTTCTGGATGTGAAATGGCCATTTAAATATCCTTAACTTTTGAATTTGACCAGTGGGCTAAAGCTCTAAGATCACTGGTTCATTCTTCCCACAAACTTATGTCTCAAGGCAGTGATTTCAATGTTAACTACATTCTCTCCTAATTAAAGCAGGTGGTTGAATTAGGGGTCTATTACACAGATCATTTCCTGTTCTAAGGCTGATAAATGTGTAATTGTGCTGCTGTTCTTCAAGCCGTCTAACCACAGGTTTGGAATGTTTTTTCCCACTCACAGAGCTCGGCAAAATCTGTGCAGCCTCCTATTCCTGTGAATACATAATTTATCTGCTATCTGAAAATCTAAATCTCTCACAGCTTAAATTCCCTTAAACATAAAATCAATTAAGAACATAGAAGAATATCTCCCAAAACTAATTACCCTTTCTTAACCAAGCTTTTAAACCATCCAGTCTGAAGCTAGTGAGCCATCTCAAGGCAGAGATGTAGCCAGATCTGTGTAGCCATTAATGCCCAGCTTTGTGGCTCAGGTAATGCAGACATCAGCTAGAAAGCAATAGTCTTGAATCTACACTCACTACAGTCACTGCCTCTCAGAGCAGTGACTGCCTTAAGTTCCCATGTGCTCAATTCCCAGACGGAGGGTCCAACTGCCCCATCAAGTATTGCGAAAGAGGCTCTTTTTTCTTCTCACCTCCCTTGAGCTGAGACACTGAATGACAAATAAATACATTCATTCAGATGAACAACACCAAAAGCATCAGACAACGGGGATAGCTCTGAAAATCTAGAGAAGAGTGCTCAGAAGATGAAGGGAAAATGATCCTGGCAACTGCTGGTCCTTAAACTGTGAATGAAGTGATGGGAGTGTCCTGAAATGAAGAAAATACTGACACTGTGTGCAAAAAAAGCATGGGACATTTTGAAGACTTGACTTTTGACAGAATTACAGTGCAAAGGTTTGCCATCTGCAGCTCTTCATAAACATCAGGATCTGGATGCACGAAAGAAATGTGAGAATCAGCTTCAGATTTCAAGGAGATATTGTGAATGGTGTGTGAGTAAATCTTACCCAAAAACATTTGTTCAAAATGTCTTTGCAGGCAAGTTGGCTAAAAACCACTGAAACTGGAGCATTTTTGAAGACGTGGCTGATGGGTTACCATTAGAGTCAGTATTGTTTAACACCCATGTTAATGGTCTAAGAAGGCTGCTTGTTAATGGGATTCTTAGACTATTAAATTGAAGGGAAATGTGAACACCAGGTAGGAGAAAGTAATAAGGATAAAAGGACACAAAACTGCTATCAAATAATAAAATGAGGTTCAGTTTAGAGGAGAAGCAGCAAAATGATCCAGTGAAAATGATTTTTGTTTTAGGCAGTGGGTAGAGGAATATTAAAAATTAATGGTGCTGAATAAAATGTAGAGACAGAAATATATCTGTGGGAATGTTATAGGTAGAGCTTACAGCGTTTGGGTCAGGAGGATAGCCCAGATGCTTTCTTCCTTTCTGTCCTATTTTCTAGGACTCTGCAAGTTTTCAACAAGCTACTACTGAAACTTTTGGTCTACATAAACAGAGCAAAGCAGTGTGATCATTTAGCTAAGAGGTGTCAGTCTTATCTGTGTATCCAGAGCGTCATTGTACATAGGGCTGTGCATTCAAAATGGTGAAGATTCAAAGAACAAAAAATAAGGCATTTGGGAAACCGGAGGATTTAAATAAAAAAAAAAGTTTAGATGCTAAATTAATCTAGCTAAATAAAGTCTTGTAACCAGGGCTGGGTGGAGTTGCAGAGTAGATGGACAAGAGTTGCTCTTCCATGCCATGGCACCTTGGCTCAGTGATGACATTTCAGACACGTCAGTCCACTGTAGGGCAGGTCTCTCAAACACAGCAAGCAGATGAGAGATGGGGCAGGTGGAGGCCCTGCACCTTTCATGACGCCTGGATGGGATACCCTGGGGAAATAAAAATGGCACTATAGGTACCTGCATTTCCCCCAGAGTATTTGGGGATTGAATAAAATGGGACATCAATTCCTGCCTTCCTTGGTAGGTAATCTTTCCGAACACAAAGCAGCGTCTCTATTTGTTGACGCAGGACAGGGGCTTCTTATCTCAGAGATAAGAAGAGAAAACTGTGGCATGCAGAGATTGCACCCTCTGACAAAGCTGTTTGGTTACGTGCACCTGGCTATAACACTGCAGGCTGCTGTCCTGCCATCACAGGCAACTGTAATCCTGTCCAGCCACCAGCTGAGACCCAGCTCAAAAGCAAGTCTGTTGATTAGAAACCTCACAGGTCAATCTGAGATGAATAGATGAGGTTCTCCTTAGGGTGTTACTGAGCTGTTTTTCTCTGAACATTTCAAAATCTCATCAGATCTGACTAAGAGCACCCCAGCAGGGCATAAACTAAGGAGTGCCTGGTGGAGGTAAGGACTCCTTCTTCTGGAGCCTACAGTTCCATGCAGAGATGACCTACCCAGTGCCTCCTTGCAGTGATACCTCTTTCTCACCACCATGTGGGCTTAGGGAGGTCTCTTAGGAGAAGCTAGCTGGCATGATCATGTAGCTGATATGGCATGTATAGGTGTCACTCTGCTTTCTGGAGGGGCCTGGGAGTGAGTAGATGCACAGACAAGTCAGACAGGCCTGGAGTTGGGAATGCATCCAATGCCCTTCTGTGTGACCATGGGCAGTCCCTTCTTGAAAGTAGTGGCCATAAACAGGATAGACACTTTTCTGTACTTTCAGACTGAGCCCCATCCATCACTCTAAACCTCCTCCCATTCCTGATTTTTCTCCTTGGCTTAATTTCTCTATTTGGCTCTTTCTTCTCTACAAAACCTCACATGCCAAGACAAACACCACCACCATAAGGGCAGAAGGCACTAAAGCTGCCTCCCTTCATACCTCCTATACCCACCCCAAGCTTGTGCCTGTCCTTTCCTTTTAATCTGAGATTTTTGGACTGGGATCATCCTATACTCCGTGTTATACTCCATGGATAGCACATAAAGGATATAGCTTACAAAGGTATAAAGGTAAAAGAGACTTGCTCTTTATTGGTGCTTATATAGGACAATAATAGATGTATTTAATGAAAGAAAAATATATGCTTCCCTTTGCCCATGAGCAACACAAATGAGAAGTTTTTGAAACATGAAACTAAGTAGGAGAAACTCATAGTGACTCTTTCATCCATAACATAGTATGATGTGATTCTGCAGCTCATTAGATTTTGACAGATTCTGCTGTCGGGGAGGAAAAAAAAAAGGGGGGAGGGGAAGAAAGAAGCAAAGCAAAATAAAGGCCTGGAAGTGATACACATTATTTTTCCCATTGAATAAGTGTATTGTTAGTGTTCCCGGACAAAATAATGTGGTGAATTCACAAAGTATGAATGAGCAGGGCTGTCAGTACAGTTTGGCAACCAGGACTCTTCTATGCGTCCCTGAATTGCTGCAGAACTGAATGTGTTGCTCATTACTGAAAATCAACAGGTCAGATACTAATTGGCATCACTTCCTTCTCTCGTCATATATGCTGTGTGTTGTGGGTGTTAAATGCTACTGTGGGGTCAGTGAGTGGAAAACTGTGATTTGACATTGAGTTCACCCATCTTGCCAAATTCTGTATGAGGACGTAAGAAAAATGATTGCAGAAAATTAGGACCTGAAGGTGTTGGTTTGTTTTTAATGCTCAGAGCATGAGATTGGTTACGTTGTTCCTTAAATTAGACATGAGGAAAATGATGATTTATGGGCTAGAACTTCTGCAGGTGTTAATTAATGTAGCATCAGTTGATGCAACAGAGCTATACCAATTTGCACCAATAGGTGATTTACAGAAATTTGCATTGTCTTAGAATGGCATCCTAATTCCCTTTTCACACCTTCCCAAATGTCAATGCACTAACTATTTTTGCTCTTCACGTTTGGACTGTTTGTTAATGAGATATATGACAGGCGGTACATGGGTTTATTGAAGTGACACTGATTTAAACATAACAGTAATTACTGTAGCAAATTACTGATGGTAACATTTGCCTGGCTCCATCGTCAGGTAGTGCTGTCTCTTACTGTGTGCTGTTACATGGGCAGAGGAGGTAAAGAGAGCTTGGAGTTCATATGGGTGGAGAGCATCAGTGAATTGCCAGACTATTTTGCACACTGAATAGCATTCATCACCCTTAGAAAGGCACTCACAGCTAGTTATGCTAGGCATTACATGAACAAATAGAGCATTTTCTGGCCTCAGAGAATGCAAACATTATGCAGTGTGGTCAAGTGGGCAGGGTACTGGTCTCCAATTCAAAGAATGGAGTTTTCTTGCCTGCTGCATGACCTTGAATAAATTGATTTGCCTCTCTGTGCCTTAGTTTTCTCATCTGTAGAATTGTGGTTGTGTTGCTGATCTCCATTGGAAAACATTTTGGGATAAACTGCTGAAAGGGACATCCTAGTGATGCCTACTTTATTATCTCTAACAGACCCTAGCTAGAGTGCTTTAAATTTTAGTGCCAATCTCATAGTAGATGAATCCCTTCCATTTCAGTGATTCACCCTCTTGAACTGAGGTCCTGGCTCATAACACTTACTGCTTTTGACAAGATATTTGCTATTGTTTCCTACAAAACTAACAGGAAAGTAGCTGTTCTACATTGCTCCAGCATCACGAATGAATTGTTTGATGACTAACTTTCCCACTCCATCTGCCGCATGTCCTCTTCTAGGATATGTGGTTTCCCCCTTTAAACTTTTTTTAAGTAATTCAGCGAATTTACATAAAGAATGCTCTTTGTTTCTCTGAATGATCACAGAATCACGAACACAAAGTATTTGTAGTTGTCCCGGATTTTGGAGTTCACATATATTAAAAACTGAGGTGCAGCACAGCCTGACAGGAAGACCCGTAGTGATACTCTCCTCTGAAAATAGCAGGGTGCTGATGGGGATCTTTGAAAACATCCCTTCAGGTGAACTCACTATGTTTTGAAATGCCAACATTTTATATAAAAGTCTAATGTTTGGGCTTACTTCAGCAGTGACTGTGAAGTACCCCAAAGAATGCACTGGTTTCATGAATAAATCTGCCTGGGGGAGGGAGAGGTGGGGTAACCCCCCAAATCCATCTCCCTTTGGGCTGACATTTAGCGTACCCAAGGCACCCCCAAACAACTAACCTGGCCTGCTTGTACATGCCACCATCGCCCAAAGAGACATCTGAAAGGGGTCTGTGGTGGATTTACAGAAGAGGGCCTCTTCCTCTGCTTGGGTTAATGACCACTCCAAAGCTTTTGTTTGGTTTTGTTGTCAGGCTAATGACAGACCATGCCCAGGAAAGAGAGACTTGGTGCATCTTGCTGAAAACTCATAGGAAGAGTTTAGGGTAGTATAAACCGCCCAAGTTTTGGAAATGTCAGCCACTTCTGAAAGATGTGAACATCCGCCTGCTTTTTATGGGATTCAAACTTTGTCTTCCTAAAGAGATAAATTTAACTGGAGAAGAAAAAAGAGGCAGAAATGATTCCAAAGTAATATATTTGAAGCGTCTCAGCTGATGCTGTTTTCAGTGCCTTAATGAGAGACTGTGTCTCATTGCAAGGCTGTGCCTACAGAGCTCTGCAGTCCCACAGGCTTTTACAGCACTGTTTTACTGGGCTTACATAAAGACCTTCAGGCCTCACAGGTTTATGTCACGTAGTCTGTGGATATTTTCCTTGACAGGAAAGCAAGCTGGAGGCAGCCTTGGCTGCAGCTCCTCCAGAGATGATTGCATTATCTGCTCTGGGCCACCCTCTATTGGATAATAACATTTGGTTACTCATAAATAAAGATCATGTGGCACCATTATTTAGTGGAAATTAAAGATGTTAATAAACTAGTACTGTGAAAGGGAACCTACTATGGCTATAAAATGCAATATTCAGGTCACTTCTTATGACTTACCACCATACAGTTACACTGTATGTTCATGATGCCACTGGGAGAAGACATCCTTAAATGTCTTGTGACTTTTGTCTTTCCTACCAACTTGAACAGTCCTTATAGGATCTAACTTATTACTATTCTGTTTTTTTTGAGGATTTTCTGTTCTTTCCCTATTTTGGATAAGAAGACTGTCTGCATAGAGAGTCATACAGTGTAATTTTTATTATCATAATCATACCTGTGCAAATAAAAAAGTATTATTCCCTTCATAATAAACAAGGACTTGCATAATCTTCAGCATTCATTAGCTCAAGCAGTTCCATAAACAGATAAACCCAGGAACAATCTTTCTTTGGCTCTTTTTTAGAATTAAAGCTGCATTACCCCACAGAATAGATCTGTTTGTTAGAAAATCTTGGATAACAACATACTTGCAGAGGTGAAAGTCATCTGTAATGTGAGATGCATGCACAGTGCAACTGCCACTGGGATCCTCAGAACTGATGGGCTGCAAATTTGTGTTGTGACCTGAGTTTGCAGAAAAATGTGTGGCTCTCAAATGCAATGAAGGTTTGTGAGATCACTCTTCAACTTCACTGGGAACTTGTGAGCTTTAATGTCTTCATCCTGTATTCGCTTTTCACGTCAGTGTTTCCATATTTAATGGAATGCAAAATTTGGCTGTTAATCTTGTCTGACTTTTTCTTCAAAATCTGTTATGGGACTAGTCTCTCAAGAACAGGACTGGCTTCATAGCTAATCCAAGAACATTTTATTTGTCTGTCCTAGAAGTCATGGCAGTAAGAATGAGAGTTCTGCTTGAGCTGCATTAAGTAAACTCATATGTATATTGTACTTTCTCTATATATGCATATATAGGTATACATTTACATAATACCTGTGTGTACAGTATATATAGGTATATACTGTATACATGCATATATGTATATTTCCCCCCAGCTCATTCAAGGAAAAAATGTTTCACACTGGTTTCACCTGTCCTGAACGATGTTGTTTTACGACATGGATATTTTATATTTGAGCTGTTTTACCATACCGAGACTGGCACTCAAAGAAAAACTCTTCCCGTGAATAAACTGTATGGAATAAAAAAAGCTTCTTTCACAGACCTCTATCTCCAGTCTAGGTGAATTTAGGTCAGGATATATTTTGGTGAATGAAGCCTTTTATTTTTGTTCTGAATGGACGTTTTGTCTATTATCCCACAAGAGGGCAGCAAAGGAAAATGGTTGCCAAAACACAAGGCAAAAACATTCAAGGACATTTAAGCATTTAAATTTCCTACTGTGTTTAATAAGGTACTGAAAATACCATTGTGTGGGAACTAGGAGGGCTTGTAGAAAGCCACCTGCTGAGAGAAAAAGATTTTTTTTTTTTTTTTTTTCATGCTCTCCAAGCTTCCCAATCTATTGAGAGCTTAATGAAGTTACTTGCTATTACCTTCAGATATGCTCCCTGGTCATGTGATAACAGCACAGCAGCTCAGCAAGGTCTCCTGGGCTTCAGCATCCTCATCTCTAGTGCTAATTGCTCTAGTCTCGCAGAATTTAAGTGTTTTCCCCCAAATCCCTCCCTCCCTTTCTAAACCACTCTTTGCCTGAGGAAGTACGGACAAAAATGAGGAGGGTTACACTTGAAGAACAACCTGGTGACAACAAAACTATCTCACTTTTGGCTGTTTTATCCCAAGATCCCACCTAAGTAATAAAGGAATCCTGATTTGGGGGGGTTTGTTGTTCGGCAGCCTTACCTAGAGCTATTCAAGCAGGAGCCAGGGTGTTATAGCTGGTTCGAGTTGCTGGGGGAGTGTCTGCGTGCCACAGTGGCTGTGCTGAATGCAAATAGAGATTTAGTCAAAGAAGTGGTTCTGTGCCGCATCCTGCATTTTCATTCATGCGTTCTGCAATCCTGCAGGCAACCAGGGCACCAGCATGTTAATTACCTTTAAAATATACAGGAGACTTTTCCCCATTTTGAATGTTTCATCTTCTAAATAAATGTCAAACAGAAGGCAGAGAAAAAAACCTAGCATAGGAAAGTGAAGGCATCTTTCCAAGGGCTGTATTAGAGCTCGCATGCAGACCCAAATCTCAGTCATTCTGTAGCCTCAGGACGGTGGTGTTTACTGCTACCACCGCTGCCATATTGTACCTAACAGAAAGTGTGCTCTGGGTGACACCAGAACACAAGTAAGAGAGACCACACAGGGACAGGTTTGTTTATTGAAAGCAGGATCCCACTCCATGCTGCTTGCTTCCAATGAAGGCGGTAGAATGAGATGTGAAATGCAGCAAGCCACAAGTGTAACCAAAAACATTACAATTTAGCTGAGGCTGAGGACACAGATAAACTATTGCTTTAAATGATGCCCAAGAGCTATTGGGTCTGGGTGCAAGACCTGGGCATGTGCCTGATTGCCATGTGCCTGATTGCCAGAAAAGAAATCTGAGCATCTGCTGCAGGGGAAGCACCAACATGCTCCAACCTGTTGCTCAGATGGAGAAGTGGACCATGTCCCCACTGCCAACTGTGGTAGATGTGGCCATACGGAGCCGATGTCTTAACTGGGACTGGGGCAACTTTGGCTGCCTAGAAGGTTGCTCTAAAGAAGGTTGTTACCTCTGTGTGCCTCTGTCCCCCCTTTTTTGCTGCAAACTGGCCTATTTCTGATTTTCTAGTGAAGCCCTACTCCTCAAACTTAAACTGGCAGTGATAACACTCTGCCCTGTCTGCTGCTACTCACAGACTGACATGGTCCAACATTCACTGCAGAACTTCACACTTTATGCACTGCTGTGAGCAGCAGGCTGAGTCCTGCCGGGGACCTGCTTGCAGCTGTGCAAAAGTTTTCTCACTACATCTGCCTGGCATCAAGGCACCATGTCTTTATGTGGTCTTTGTGTCATGCTTCTGCTATGGCTTGCTGGGATGGGGTGCATGGTCGTGTCCCTTCAAGGTTGCAAGAATCAACCCTAAATCTATTCCAGGGCAGGAAAGGCCCTGACCAAGCCCCAGTTAAGACCAAAAGAGAAACACACATGGGATACAACCACGCACTCAGTGTAACACTTTCAAGCAAGGGAAAATGAAATCTTTTCTATGTTAGACTGAACATCTAAAATAGTAAGCACCGCTCGGCTCTCCAGAGCTCTAGCAGATGGATGGACTGGGAGTGTTTTTAAGCCAATGTGCATCTCTCCAAGCAAAATGCCACTCTCCATTATTCTGAGCTGGAAGAATAATGAAAGTATCAATCAAATCCTCTAACAGTGACAGAAAACAGACAAAAATCCATGTGAGTCTCTTTTGAGGCTCTAAGAGGATTAGACTCCTTAGGCAGGAACTCTTCTATAAGGGTTTGTTTATGGGGAGAAAGAAAAGTTTGACAGATGTGTATGGTCAGTTCAACAAAGCAGCCTGTAAAAACCTTGTACGCTCTCTGAAGTGAGACAACCCGGTTCTTTAGGCCTGGGTTAGGATCAAGGACCTGAAATGCAATTTTGACTCTGACATGAACAGGCCAAGAAGCATCAAACAAATCCCTCTGGTGCTTAGGGCTTTTCATTTCCTTCCTTATTCATCCCATTTGTCTACTCCAGTTGCAAACTATTCAAGGTTGTCACTATAGGCACACTTTCAGAAGTAGCTGGTGAAGTGATTAATACAGCCTGAGACTCACTCAGGGAGTCTTGTGGAGTCCCATCATGCTAGATCTGTGTGCAGTGATGGGGATGAGGAGTACCAAGGAAGCCTCTCTCCCTTTAGCAGTGCCTTCTTGGGTGCCAGCACCCAACATGAGATTGCAGTAGTGCAAGAGCACTGCTGAATACTTCCCCTCATCCACAGTATGACTGCACATGGCCCTGTGCCTGACAACATTTCCAGGGGCACTGAAGAGGTAACTAACTCCATTAACACCATATGGAGTGGAGTAAAGTGGGATTCCAACCTCGGCCTGAGGCTGTATTACAAATCAACAAGAGTCTGGTGTAATATAAAAAAGGTGTACGATGAATTAGCCAGACAGCTTGGACCTTGCATTTTGTTCATGGAATACAATGTTTTGGAGATTATAATGCACAGGGTAGAGTTTTCAGGATTTTCTAGTACAATAACTCTAGTAGAAAGAGTTTTTAATATTAACCTTCCACTTTAATATTAGAAAGTGCTGAGTTATGTATTACACAAGGTGAAACTACTAAGCAAGTTTTATTTCTCCCAGGTGATTGAGATGACTTCCCAATGACTGATGCCATTCACAGACTTGGGCTGGGTCTTGGGCTCTGTTCTCCTTATCAGAGACAACAGAGGTCCCAGAACTGCATGAGTCGCAATATGTCATGAAGGTTGCTTTGAACAAACAGACTTTGCTTTGCAATTCCCAGAGCCTATCAGCAGGAGCCTAGTCAATGGCAATTGGTACCTTTGTGGGGTACAACAATTTGTCTGTGCAGCTGGAGTACAGCTGTGTTGACTACTACAGCATCTTGTGTTAGACATACAGAGATACATACATTGGACAGCTGCAGTCCTATAAAGTTCAGTGCTCACTGAGGTCCAGCAGGGAGAATGGTGATGTCCTGGGTGTTATTGTTCAGTTACTTTCATTTAAATCCTCATGGCACATCTGGCTGCTGTAAAGGACAAAGATACTAAAACAATCCCTGTCCCAGGCTGAAGGGAAAAAACACAGGAAATGCTGGGGATTACCAGGAAGAAATCAGTTTAGAAAAGTCCATCTGTTCTCTCTGTCCCCCTCCTTCTCATTTCAATTCCTATCTCATTCAAAGCATGATGATTTCACATCAAAACCACACATTTCCCAATTGATATGCCAAACCTCTCTAGGTTAGTTTGGGCCCTACAGCTGACCTAAAAACCTCAGAAATGTTATGTGATCTTCTGGGAAACTGATGTGACCTTTGAGCAAAGTCAGATGATTTCCATGCACTTTAATTTGCACTCTAAACTTTTTTTCTCAGCTATAAATACAGTAGCATTATATTTTTGGACATATCTGCCTTCCTTGTTCCAGGCAGAGGGTGTTGAGTGTGAGAAGAGCATCTGATGCTTGTTTGTTAGAGGCCCACATAAGTTAAGAGCTCCTTTTAAAAAATGATGCACTGTCGAGGACTGAAAGCAGCTGACCCTTCTGCACATTAGCATTCTGTGCTGGTGAAAGAGTGAGTGCTATTTAAGGGTGTCACAGGAAAGCAAAAAAGAGGGAAAGTTGTTCGTAGCTACCTAAACAATGATTACACAGTAAATGGATCTCTCAGAAAATACTGGAAGTGTTTCTAATGCTAGTGGTTTTCCTCTGCAAGCAGCATGACAGATTTTCAGATGAATTAGACTGTGATAGTCAGCAGATGTGATTGTTTTCCAGAGCCATTTTTAAGACAACCTTACTGAAATTCTCTGATTTTTTTTTTTTTTTCAAGCTCCCTGCCTCCAGCAGGAGCTTGTATTGTCTCTTTTTTTCTTCTTCCCCCCATGACATCTTAGGTATTTTGGTCTTTATTGACTTAAAACTGAGGTGAGACTCAGAAGCATCTTGTTTTCATGGTAGCTTGTTTCAGATATCCAGGTCTGAGCCTGTGTTTGCCCATGTGCATATTCTGCATGCAATTTTTGCATCCTTTCTATTTCTGTACCCATGGCTCTTTATAGCTTCCGTCGTTTTGATCATGGGACAAGCTGTCTTACCAAAAGCAATGGAAGAATTTGCACTGAGCTCTAACAAGGGTTCAGGCAATGCCAACTGCGAGAAGTTTGACGGTTGGACTCGATGATCTTAGAGATCTCTTCCAACTGTAATGATTCTATGATTCTGTTCTATGATTCTAAGTTTCATCTGCTAGATTTGTTTTATAGGAATGCGTATACAAGTGTTTCAGCACCAAACTTGATGTGATGCAGCCAAGTGCTATCACAAAGGTCAGGAAAGGTATCTGTTACAATCCGACTGCTCTGGAAAAAACGCTCTTCAACTTTAACAGTCCCTAATGTGCTTTGGCAACCACAGTAATGAACATCATGCTCTTGAGGGTTTGAATCCAGCAGGAGTACAAGATTCAACATAAAAAGTGCCAAGACTAGTCCCTAGAGTGGCCTTTCAATACTGGTAGGATCATGATCATGAGGGAAAGTCAGCAGCAAAGATCAGATTAGGAGGCAAATTCACAGGGGTGTCTGAGATGCCAGTAGCCATTTTACGCTGTTTGGCTTGGGAAGAAGGGTCTCGGTTGAGATGGTTGGTGCTCCAGTAAAACTTTGGGCTTATTTATTCCTATGGACCTCCAATCCATCTCTCCATGACTGAGATTTGCATCAGCACAGTAGAGGCCTGAACTGAAAAAGGAGTCTTCAGATGCAGCTGGGAGGAGTTAGGTTCCCATGAACGCTTGAAGAAATGCAGTGTATGTACCACTGAGGAAAGCATTTGCTGTGCCCCTGGTTGGGATAGAAATTGCAGGACTTCATAGACTGACAGGCTCCAGGTCATAGATTAAAAGCAACCGAGGTCAGAAGTAAATGCTAATTTTGTGCTGGGCCAAAAAACTTTGAATCTTTTCACCCATCAAGACAGAGAAAGAGAGAGGAGAGGTTGTAAGTAAAGATGTGTCTCTAGTCCACTGCAGCTTAAACGTCAAACTGGTTAGAAAGCAAGGTCATTATATTTCAGAACATATATTTGGACACAGCAACTACACCGCTGTTAACTCCCTGAGCTGTGCTTGTTGGTGTTTCCCATGAGTTACAATGATTCCAGGACACCATTAATAGGTGTCCAGCAAAGTACTTTCTGGTTGTCTTGAAGAAGCTGCTCCTCTGCCTCAAAAATAGCATTGAATCCTGTTAGATGCATTAGGAAAAGACTAAACATCAGAAAGTGTGGGATAAGCTGCATAAAGACAACCAGCAGAAGGGAATCATGGTGCATGGCAATTCAGACACAACTATATGCTTATATAATTACAAATTTTATTTTTTTTTAACAGAGCCTGAGAGGTTTAGGAGCACTAAACTGTTCTCCCTCCATTTAGATGCTGTTGAAAATGCCTTCCCAAAATAACCCATGTGAAATCCTAATTTCATGCCCCTAAGCAGGATGATATGTCTTTAAGAAGTCTGCCCTGCTCTGAAACTATCCCTGGTATGAAATAGCTGGGTGGACTCAAAGCAGTTTTAAAAGACTTGAAGTACGCTGGAAACTATGCTCCTTTCTCCTGAGGCACCAGAAAAGAGAACAGTTGGATTGGTATGTGCACCGTGGTGATACACTATTAATAATTCAAAGCAGCAGAGGCTTTTATTCTGCCTTGCCATTGTTACTTTCCAGTACAAATCTCTCACCTCTGTCATTTGGTGGGAACTGCTAATCCAAGTGAAATATTAGGACTTAACTTGTTCTCATCTTGGTGACAGAATTAGGTAGTGGTACATTTTGGGGAGGGAAGGGGAAAAATTCTTCTTGTCAGCCTTTGTGAATGGTTTGAGAAATGCATCATGAATTACAGGTTGCAAATAGGTAATTGGGTTATTTGGAAGAGACTTTCTGAGCATTTAACATGCCTCTCTTTCTTCCCTCCACACAACTTCAGAGGAAGCTTTTATTTCCATTCTTCTTTTACTGCATCCCGTGTTTCCTATTCAGCAGAGGCTTTTCTGGCTGTGGAACAAAAGCCTCCAGAAGCCTTGTCAGGCTGGGTATCTTACATACATAATATCATATGCTTATATAAAATTGACAGGGAGACATCTTGACAGAAAACTACTCTTGTAGTGATCTCTTCATCCATTTAACTGAAGGCCACGTTTTTAGTTATAAGGGAAAGTACAAACACCCTCATTGTAGCCAAGGTCACACAACTCAACTGACACAAAGATTTCCTGAGATTTCACTAAATCCTCTGTGAACAGACTCCTGTTAAGAAACAAATGCTCTTCCCCAGTGGGTCTTACAGCCCTTACTTAGAACAAATGCAATGGGGAGTTATTGCTCTGAGCATTGGGGTAAGTAAAGAGAAATGGCACAGTGAGAGGTGGTGGGGTGGGAATGGTGGAATGCAATTGGGGGAGTAATTAAATTTCTTTCCTGATGCTTGACTACAGAGTTTTTTTGCTAAAATCAATGAAGCAGTTATATAAGTGATAGGGAAGCTAAATAGTTTGGTAGAGTGTCTGCCAGTGAGCTGAGCCACTGGTTTGCAACACCTCTGGTGCCTTCCACAAAGGGAGACATATAACAATTTATGGCTTTTTTGGGCTCCAAATCAATGCATGAAATGGAAAAGATTTGCCTTCCGCATCTTAAGTCAGTACTAGCAAGAGCTGTGAAACATTCCCAGGACTGAAGATTTTGCCTTCTTTTGTTTTGGTTGTTTATCTCAGTGGTGAAAAGATAATGCCAAATTCATGGATTTAGAAAAAAAAATCTTGAAATATCCAGTCTGCCTGTTGGGACTTCACAGATTGTAAAAAGCCTCATTGTTCCCCTACCAGTGGACTCAGGCACTTGTATTTGAATAAAGCATAATTTCCACAAAGGTCTCTATAATCTTGTTTTGAACTCTTCAGGAGATAATAGATTCACTGTTTTTCATGCTGGTTTGTTCCAGTGGTTAATCATGTTTGCTGTCAAAAGTATGTGCTTTATTTCCAATTTGACCTTGTTTAACTTCCCATCATCATTTTTATTCTGCTTTTCTTCACTAGCGTAAAGAGGTCTCAAGAAACTATTTTTGGCCCATGGAAGTATTCATTTATTGGAATTAAATCAATTAACTCCAGTGAACCCTTCATTTCCATAAGCCACACTGATTGACTCAGTTCTGCCACTGACGTCCAGCAGAATTTTTATGAACACATTTTTGTCATCTCTGACAGTCTTAGGGATCACAAGATCATAGAATCATAGAATCATTTAGGTTGGAAAAGACCTTTAAGATCATTGAGTCCAACCGTTAACCTAACACTGCCAA
Organism: Aptenodytes patagonicus; assembly: GCF_965638725.1. Taxonomy (NCBI): domain Eukaryota; kingdom Metazoa; phylum Chordata; class Aves; order Sphenisciformes; family Spheniscidae; genus Aptenodytes; species Aptenodytes patagonicus. The sequence continues at coordinate 9,634,710 of NC_134950.1, read as the reverse complement.
GTCCACCACTAAACCATGTCCCTAAGCGCCTCATCTACACGTCTTTTAAATACCTCCAGGGATGGGGACTCCACCACTTCCCTGGGCAGCCTGTTCCAACGCTTCACAACCCTTTTGGGGAAGAAATTTTCCTCATGCCCAATCTAAACCTCCCCTGCCGCAACTTGAGGCCATTTCCTCTTGTCCTATCGCTTGTTACTTGGGAGAAGAGACCGACACCCACCTCGCTACAACCTCCTTTCAGGGAGTTGTAGAGAGCGATGAGGTCTCCCCTCAGCCTCCTTTTCTCCAGGCTAAACAGTCCCAGTTCCCTCAGCCGCTCCTCATCAGACTTGTTCTCCAGACCCTTCACCAGCTTTGTTGCCCTTCTCTGGACACGCTCTAACACCTCAACGTCCTTCTTGTAGTGAGGGGCCCAAAACTGAACACAGTATTCGAGGTGCGGCCTCACCAGTGCCGAGTAGAGGGACACGATCACTTCCCTACTCCTGCTGTAACTAAGTAACTAAGTAACTAAGACTATTACAGAACTGTGAACCAGGGCTGAAAGAGCCTGACATCTAAAATGGACTTACACAGAAGAGAGGTGCCCAAATCTGAAGTTATGACCTTGAGCAAAGGTGATGATGGCTGCTGTCTAGATGTAGTGGCTTCCACCTCAAAGGAGGAACTCTGGTTGGATACTAGTGTCTGCTCCAAAGACAGAGTAAGGGTTTTATTTTGCTGGTTTTTTTCATTTGTTTATTTTGGGGTTTACTTTTTTTGTTTTACTGGTAATTTCTTAACCATCGGAACATGGAGCAAAACCAGCTTCTTCCCAACTGTGTTGATGCTAAGATACAGTACTTTCTGACATCCACAAGACATATTCCAGCATGGGTTTAAAAGAAAAAGGATAATAGATTGGAGCTGTAAGGATGCTTTTTGGACTCTTAATCAAAGCATACAAATTAGGGTATGGCTAATTGTCTGAAAGTGGAAGTTCACATTGCAGCTGTTGCTATCAAATTTTTTTCTTGTATGTTTGTCAGGTCATGCTCCACAAGAGAGAATATAAAGGCATGGGTTGCTATGCCTAGCCAAAACTGGCTAATGTCAATATGCTTTGCATGGGAATACGGATGTGGAGGCAGCTACAAATGCGAACATAAAACCTGTGAAACTGTGTTCTAGGGGGGCAATGGGCAATACTGGCGCTCTCTGTGTTTAAAGCTGAAAATAAAATCTTGACTTTTATCTGTAAAGCTCAGAATAGCTTGGAACTTGTTTCATGGAGAATTTTTCTCCTTTTATATCATTCTCAGGCCCATGAAGGCCCTTCTGCTCTAGTCCTCTAGCTCTAAAAGTGGTTGGAGCAGAAAGATGGAGTGAATTGGTGGCTGAAGTCTCCATGCAAACATGCTGTATATGAACCTTTTAGTTCACAGAGCTGAGGGTGGAATACTTCTGGGAGGGAAGTATGGTAGAGATCTTTAAGTTGCAATGGACACATGATCAGCCTTGTCTGAGAGGGTCAGAGGAAGGCATGTTGTTGCTTAAGTTAATTTTTAAGTATTGGACACAGGTGTGTTTTTTGTTTCTGAATAAATTCCGAATGGATAAATAAAACAGAAACTATGAAACCACAGATTTCTGTTTGTTCTGCAGGAAGCAATAAAAAAAAAACCAACAAACCAACAAACACATCCAAAACCAAAACCAACAACAGAAAAGGATTTGTTGTAGATGGTTCCATGAAAACTTGCCTGCTAACATGTGTACAATGGTTTCTAAGAGGTAATGGGTCCTGCCAAGTTAATTGCCAGGAAAGGGGGAATTTAATGGGGCAGCAGGTGACTGCATACTGCAGTGTCAGCTGTGGCACAGAGGGGAAGTATTCCCTGTGCCCTCATTACCCTGTGAGCGGGTCTGGGCCAGCCAAGATGCTGAGTGGCCTTTATAACAACTTGCAGGTAACTAGGCTGTTAACGAAGAATGAGCCGTAAAGGCAGCGTCTTGACTTACCTTGTGAGATAGGTCCTGCTAGGGTCTTCTTCCCACCCTCATTCAGATGGGAAAAGTGTTGGACTACAGCTCCCAGCCTGCCCAAGCCCCTGGTCTTGCCTTTCTCAGGAATAGGGCTATGGAGAAAGAGCTGGTGCCACCGGGAGCCTAGGTCTCACCCAGATAGTGTGCTGACCCCAGAGACGGGCATGTGACTCCTGACTCCTGCACGTAGCTTTAGAGCATCAACCTGGGCACATCCAGAGGAGGTAATCACTCATCTGAAGCAAAATTACTTGGTGATTTATAGAAACATAGAAAACTGACAGCCTGTCACAATAGTCTCTGTGAGGAAAGATGAATAGGAAGAGGCTGTTGTATTTTTATTATTTTAAGTAACTAACTGATGGGTTAATTAAAATGATAATTAATATCCTGTTGCTGTGAAAATATCCCTTGGCGTACCCCATGTCACTGCTGCTGAGAGTGGGTTTTGAAATCAAAAGTCATTTCACACATATGTCATTTGTTTCAGAACCTTAGATTTTCAGCAAACCAGCTGAGATTTCTTCTTTTTTTCCATGTGGCAATGGTGGTGCTTTTTTTATTTTTTAAAATATTGCAAAGCTGAAGGAGACGCTGATTTCAAGACCCTCAAAAGGTACATGCTCTATGAAGCAGAGAGATCTTCAGCATATCAATATTAACATATTTATGAGCCAGAAAAAAACACCTTGGGCTGAGGGAGATCTGGCCCAGGAGGAGGAGCATGAGTAGCATTTTACAGGAGATGCTGTCTAACCAGCCCTGCACACTGCTGTCATTTTCACATGAAAGAGCTGAATGAATCAGTCTCTGGATGGCTCTGTAACTCTGACAGCAACCACCTAAAAAAGAGCTTAGTGGAAAATGGACAGAAAAAAAAGAATTTTTTTTTTTAAAAATGGGCCTTATCTACTAAAGTTATGTAAACCAAGGAAATATTTTGTTCTAGCATGAGATCTGAGAGCATTCCTTAAATACTAACTGAACTGCAGTAAGTTTCAAGTGCCTAGAGATAAACACATATTGAATTTTTACCCCTTACCTCCTATCTGCCGACTGCTTCACTGTCATATTTTTTTCCCCTCCTCCAGCAAAGCACAGAGGTGGGGAAACCACAAACACTTAATTGTGTCACTGCCGTCAAGTCAGCTCTGGAGCCAGGCTTTCTGCTCCCTGCATTGCAGCTTGACAGTGTGCAGTGACAGGACATGTGGCTATTAGCCACCTTTGCTGTGCTGTGTATTTGTATGAACTCCTTGACTCCAATTGCACGGAAAGGCAGCCGAAGTTCTGCTAATGAGAAAAGGACTAGATGAGGGTTTTTTTTTTGCTGCACTTTTTCAAAACATGCAAATGACTGTGAAGTAATCAGAAATGAATTAAAGCTGAGGACAGTGAGTGATATTTTTCCCCTGTGTGCAAGGGCCATTTTTTGAATTGCTTTTTTTCTCAGCACACACTTCTAAATGGTATCACACCTATCACACTGTTCTCAGTAGAGGTAAACTCTCTTCTGTCTTGAGTCTTAATGTGAGCTAAGAGTAGATACCTTGACAGGTATCAGTACCTAACTGTGACTTTGTGGATAGATTGGTGAATGGCATAAATTAATCAACACTAAAACCTTTTCACTGTCCTGCAGACAAGCACTCTTGCCACAGGTATGATCTTTGCTAGAATATAGGAGTGATGGTTGCAAATATGCACTTGGAGCATTACAGAGTAATGATTTTGGTACAGTACTATGTCCAGATAGTCAATACTCCATCTGCTTTAATGATTAAGAATGAGTACTTCAAAGCTGGCATAAACTGCCCTTGATGTAGTTGATTGTATGTTGCTTTTCAGAGAAGCAAGCTGTGGATTTCAGCCTGTTTGTTTAGAAAACATTTAAATCAGCAGAGCTCATGGCATGGAGCTTGTTGGAGGGACTGAGGTACAAATTTCTGAGCAAGCAGCTGGCCGCTGTTTGTTTCTGTAGTGCACATTTGTAGAAATAAATAATGTGACATCAAAGAGTATATCAGTTTCTGTCAAGGCTTTCTCCTCTTAATGGGGAAAATCTAGGAAAGCTCTCAATATTGGCTACCTGGTTTGGCCAAAGAGTTACAATATCAAGGCAATTTACCTTTATTAACCCAGGCATGCATGTTTCAAAGGATATTAACCAGGTGTTTTGCCTTTATAGGTCCTTCTTGTATGAGCAATTCTATCCTGTATGAACAAGAAACCCTGGAGATAGAGTTGTGAGGGAAAGCTGAATACTCTAATGGTAACATAAAGTCATGGAGTAAAACTAGAAGACTAAAAGCATAAATAATAGCTTCTGCTCCATTGAAAACATATGCTACAATGAGAAATAACATTGCTGAACCTTTAGGGTCATCACACTTGGAAAAGGAACAAGCAGTGTAATTGCTGAGGTGACAAATAGCCATCTAGTATAGACAAATAGTCCCAAGCAGGGATTTACCTGTGGCAGTCACAGGTGAAATTTCTCACTAAAGAATTATTCATGACAATGAGCTGATTTAGCAAACTCTTTATCTGGTCAACACAGACTCAGGCTTCATTAGCAGGCAATTTTGCTTGGGAACATAGTTATGCTAATAGAGATTTTGAGAGGGATAAGGCAGAAAGCCACCCCTGTCTATGATAAGAAGCAGGAGATTTAGGCCGGTGTTAAGGAGCAGTGAAGTTGCCCTCACAGCTCCAGTCTCCAGTCCTGTTATCTAGTTAACACCTTCCACTCACTGCTAATTGACGTTACAGAGGCTGGCAGCAGTGGTGAGAATTAGAAAACCAGTTCAGCTGGGATATTAGCAAGATTTAAATGTTTAGAGAACCAGGAGAAGTGAACCCATCCAGCACAGAAAGAAGCTGTGAAGGAGAGGACAGCTGTTAATGAGCTGTTTAAACCAGCTAAAGTTTCCTTCTTTAGTGCCTCAAGTACCACTGTAAATGTGAAATTAATTTAACTGATTCAGATGCTAGCCCTTCCTTGTCTTCATCTCCTACAGTATCAGCACTGGCCTGGGTGAGCTGAGGGGCTCAGCTTTCCCTGCGAGGCATAAAAAGTGATATTTGTGGGGATTCAAAGGAGTAATCAATTTGGAATGAGAGCTCAGTTACTGGCAACATCGTCACTGGGTGTAACATTTCAGACTGCTCTTTGCTTTCTGTGCTCAGATCCATTGTTCAGTGATACAATGTTCTGTAGAATTTATTTCATCATTTTTATTATTTTCTATTTCTGAAGACAGCACTGAGCTGATTAAATTTTGCCCCACAAACCCACTCATCAGGTTATTTTACAATGAAAAACATTATTTTTGTCTTACTACAATGAAACACTTTCATGTTTTGGTGCCTCTTTTGTTAGTAAACAATAAAGTGTCTTATAAAATGTAGGAATCAAGATTTCCTAGCCATAGTGGCCATCTTTTAAAAACGTGCCTGATCCAGTGGTGATGCTCCCAAGAAACACCAGTTTTCATTAAGGACTGGGTAACAGCCTGCAAAAAGCAAGGCCTGTATTTACAAAGAATCTGAATGTTGCACTGTATTGGTTGTGTGGTGTCTCATCTGGGGATTGCTGTGTGATTACAGGTTCTGCTGCTTCCATCTGTGATTTACTTTAAAGATAATATTTACTGAGACAAACCCAGCTCCTTTGAGCATACAGACTTGATGAGAGGTTCATTTGTGCACTTTACAGCTCGGTATGAATCATGGCACTGATGCATATAGGAACCTGTGCTATATATTTACCTTTTCCAAGGCGAACTTGAATAGCCATTCGTCAAAAAGTTATCCTCCTTTTGATGCAGGGTTGTAACACCTAGGTGTGCCATTGTAGCATCCCAGCAGGATTGTCTCTGTGCTGGCACACAAATAATTTGGGGTATCCTCACTCTTGGCCTCTCCTCCTCTTGAGGCAACTGAGCAGGAGTTTAGCAGTGAGCTTTATCTCTTACTGTACTTCAGCACGTACTCATTTTACAGCCTCAGACAACCCTTGTTTTGGTGAGAACTCAGACTGGTGATGAGGTTAAGAGCTAAGCTCTGGAAAGTGACTCCAGAGAATTTGATTAGCTCCTTGACTGGACAATAGACTCGGCTGTAGGCTCCAGACATGTCATTCAAGGTGTAATTCTGTCATCTGTTCATAGGTGTCTTGTGCCAGTCAATATACCATAGCGCATTTGAGCCCTCCAGACGGGACTGACAGATATGACATAGTGCCCGCAGGAGAGCCTTGACTTCCTGGCTTGGGTGCAAGAGGTCACGTGGATCCAACATGCAATTTATCTGTCTACAGTGCAGTCGTCTGCTTGTGAGGAGGACAGCTTAGGCTATTTTAAGAGCCCACAGACAGTGGACTCAATGGAATCAGTGGGTTTAGGGCAAAATCCACCTCTTCTATCTCCCAGATCCTCACATCTGGGCAGATAGATAGCACACCTTAAAATCCTTTGGCTGTATTGACTAGCTTTTCCCTGGCTGTTGTGGAGACCAGGCAACTAGTTAGATGCGTATAACTCTACCTGAAGGCAACTAAAAGTGAAAAGAACCTACTCAATCTCCTTATGCCTTTGCTTTCACCCAAAAAGTGTGGAGAGTATTCCCTCCTTTCCCCATCATTAACTCCCTACACAATTTACGTTCTAAATCCCTCCAGTCAGAGGTTTGTTCTTGCCCCTTTCTGCAGATAGCTGGCACAGCAGAATGGTGGCCTACAGCTACTATGTCCGGACATTCAGAGGTTAATCACAGCTGGGGGAGAGAAGGTGGCACCATTTATTAAAATGTAGGAATTTGAATCTCAGAGAAACATCACACCAGAAAATAATGACACCTTCTAAAAAAATTAAACCCTTTTTATTTATATATTTATTTTTATATATAAAAGAAATACAAAAAAAAGAACACAAACAAAATGCTGATTATGGCAATTCAGTTTTGTCAGCCCCCTCTGCCTGGGCTGCTGCCTCAGATCCACCGGGAGTCAGCAAAGTCCTCCGGTTGTAGTGTCCTTTTATGATTCCAGAGTTATTGTTCTCATTAAGGATTTGCTTCTGTTTTTGCCTGTTAAGAGACTGTACAAGTCCTAATACAACAGCTGCTAATGAATACTGTCCAGTCAGTTTTCTTGGTTGTAAGATTAAAGGATTTGGTTGAACTCTTCCTAGAAGAAAATATGTTTTGATTTTTCCTTCCTGTTCACTGATACCTTTGACATAAATCTCTCCTCGGTAGTCGAAGGCAAATCCTCGGTCCTTCAGGATCAGATACGTTTCTTCAGGCACTTGTATTCTGTCACTAACACCTGTGCTGTCCATTCGACTTGCTAAATTAACCGTTTTGCCCCAGATATCATATTGGGGTTTCTTAGCACCGATAACTCCCGCTACCACAGAGCCATGGCTAATCCCTGTTAAAAAAAAATAAAATTGAGAAGAGCTAGCCAGTTAGACAAGAATGGCTGAAAACCATATTTGCACTTAAGAAACAGATGAAGCCTGGTTCAGATACACTTATCTGTAAGCTTAAGGAAGAGGTGTATATACAAAGAAAGTAAGAAAAAAAGGCCAGAAGAGCTAGAAAACATGAAAAGTGATATCCACAGAGTTATTTTATAGGACGTCCATCACAGTGGAATCACAGTACTTACATATCATCTGTATTCTGCACACTATTGCCAAAGCTCCTGCAAACTGATTCTTATGTAGTAGGAAAGATCTCTCTGGAAGGATCTTTCTGGGTCTATACTTGTTAAAGGCAAACTTGTTAGTGCTATACAGTCAAGAAATTACATTCTTATGTTCCATGAAGTGAAAATATTAAAGTATTCTACGAATTTATTGAAAGACTGTATCTTGTAAGATTGTCGCATAAATTCAAGACAAGCAATAATATAGAAGAGACTATTTTTTTCTGCAGCAGTGATTTAAGAATACATTTGGTGATGGTGAAAGGCACATTTTTGGGAAAAGGATCTTAGTTTTTTAGATTTTTTTTTAAGAATTTTTTTTAAATTGGTGATAGAAATGGTTTCCAAATACTGTTGTGTTTATGCTCTATGAAATCTTTGCAAGTGATCCACACTTACTAAGAGTGGATACATGTTCCCTGAGAAGTCTTGGGAACTGGGCGTTTTCTGTTCAAAACTGTTAGGAAGTGCAGATCACAGATAGTGATGCTGCGACCCTCCATGCTGTGACTGGTGAATATACAGCTTTTTTATTGTCTATAAAGGACATGTTTCTTCTGGGTGGTTTTTGGTTTTGGCCAGTGATCCAGTCAGCATGAGAAGCTATCATCAGATTTGCTCCTGTCATGTGCCATATATTCAGGGCATTTTTTCCATCCTACTAGCCATCCAGGATATCCCATCCAGGATAACAGGTTCCCCATCACAGCAATTCAGAGCTGCTGCCATTGGGACAGGTCAGGTCAGAACTGGAATTAAATTTTTGTGCAAAACCAAAGTACTACACACAGGGTTTAGGATAAGCTACTATTACTCCTTTACTGAAGAAAAATCTAAGACAGGGAGACTAATTAGAGACTGTGTAAGCCAGTATCAAGCTTGGGGTTGGGTCTGGGCTGCCCAGTTCACTTTTTGTGTTATACCTGTGGCCTCTTGGCTAGACTTGCTAAAGGCAGTAGCTTAACTATGTATTCACATTTCACTAAACCTTAGAACTTCTGCAGTCCCCAAATCAGGGCACATATTCTGCAGAGTATATCTGCAGAGTATTTCTTATTTCTAACTTTGCCTGGGATGAAGTCAATTTGAAAACAGGGGATACAGTATTTGGAGTCTTTTAAATTGTACATGTCCTTGCAATGTTCCTGGGGTGCACGTACAGAGTCGGATCCTTGCAGACAAAACCACATTTTAATTCTCATGTTTGAACTATGCTTACCAATACGGAGTTCAAAGTTGTTAAATGAATGTTTGTTGATCTCCTGTATGCTTTCATTCAGAGCTATGGAGAAGTCGGCCAGAGCACACAAATGCCCCCATTTGTCTTCACATTGCTGAGAAGTAAGTTATAAACCAATATGTTAGAAAGGTTTTGCAATTTTCCGAGCTCCCACCCATCCCTACCAAGTGCCAAGTATCTGAATTTAGAATTTGTAAGAACAGTCTCAACATACTAGATCCAAGAGAAGTAGGGTATTATTAATGGTAATGCTTCCCATTTATATTACAACACTTGTATACCTGGATACAGAGCAACTTAGCATGAAGTACCAAAGAAAGTAATTTCCTGTCAATAATCTGACAGGCGATCATGGGAATTAATAAGGCATGTGAAATCTATCTAAGGCTGAGAAAGAAAGTATGGAGAGGATTGAGCTAGCTTAGGTGCAAGGGACAAAATATGGTGAGAACCAGGGATGACCCACATAAGCAAGAAGTAGAGTGAAAGAAATGAAAGACATAATTCTCCTTTGTTGAAACTGTCACCCAGGAAAACCACCAATTCTAGTGCTCTCAGGGGTGGAATAGTGACAGGAACAACAGGGCAAGCCAGGCAACCGGGGACTGGTTAAGTGGGAGGGAAAAGGCCATTCTGTAGCTCATTAATCGCCTCTGCTTAAAGCAGTGAAGTCACTCCCTGCTCCTTTCCCAGGGTTCCCGTTCCTGCAGGGCAGTCAATATACAGATGGGGACCAGGAGTGGGTTTTGATCTTCCTAGAACACCAACAGAGCAGATGGTGGGGCAGACTCTCAAGGGAGGACAGTGAACTCCTTAATTGTTTCTCTGAGTGGGCAGTGGAGTAAGGAACAGCCATGGTTTTGGCCCGATAATGGTATGATGTCACCTCATCTATTCTGAAGCTGGGTAACTCTTTCATTAAACAAATTTCCAGTCCATAGGAACAAAGCATTGCAAGTCTCCCCCTGGGTCATGCAGTCCAGGCCTTTGCAATTTTCATCGTCCTCAGTGTTTATTCCTCAACATAAGCATCTCCCTGGCATCACCCTGTTCTGTTCACACTGTGCTCGATCCTTGCCCTCAGCCTCATTCTGTTCACAGCATGCCAACATCCCTCAGCAGCCCTCACCTCTTAGATGCTGACAAGGTGATAGACATGTATATATGAATATAAGTATATTTAAAACATACATAAAAATTCCATTAGGCTATTATAGTTCAAGAAAAAGGATGAGTTAATCAGTCTTGGAAATGCAGTAAAGATTTTCTCCCTTTGAATTTTTACCCACATCAAGAGTCAAAAGAAGTGGTTAGGAGCTGTGTAGCTATAACCAGCTACCTCCCTGGCGTTCAGTCCTTCTTTGCTCATCTCTGCACAGAAGCATTTTGAGATGGAACAAGCAAAAATCTCATGCATGCCTAGTTTTGTGGATTTCCAGTTGTCGGCATCACTTGTTACTCTGTAGGTGGGAGATGCTCAGCTAGTTACACTCCACATGTTTTATAATGTATTCTAAACAGACAATGGAAATTTTCTAGTTTATAAAGCTCACATTAATCTGGCTTCTGCTTTCCTGGCGGTTGCAATCAATGTAGGCAGATCTGATTCCCACTCTGTGGTTGATCTGGAGCAGCACACCCTTTTTTGTGGTGCTCTTCCTTGGGGGGAGGCACTGGTTGCCAAGCAAGACAGATTTCAACAACAGCCAACTTCTCGCTGGATGTATTTTAGAGCCTCGTCTTATTCCTTTGGAGACCCCGTTTCCAGGCATATTCTTGGTTGTAATTATGAATGGATTTCTCACATCTGACTTATATGAGGTTTCTGGCTGTGACTGTGCATATGTCCTCTGTGGGTGATTTTTCCCTCAGCTTGGTTTGCACTCTGCAAGTGAGGGCAACGTGCAGACTTCTGGCTTTGTGATGTCCTTCAGTTGAACTGATGGGTCTGCTTTCTTTCTGATGTATAGTTTATTGCACTGTCTGTAGATATACAGCTACATCATCACAAAAATATATGAATGTAACTTTACACTTGCATAAGTATGCTGTCAGTTAATAGATCCTCTCTCTTCATAGATTATTGGAGGCTGTTAGCCAGATTCTGGTCCGAGTTACAGTGGTAACTTTAGAGTATGTCCAAGGTATAGATAGACCTGCTCTAGATTCACATCAGTGTGATTGAAAGGAGATTTTTTTTTTTTCTCTCCTATAAACCTAAATTTGAGGAAAGAATCCATATGGTTCTTGTTCTGAGCACAAGATGGCATTTCAATTCATCAAGAAGTGCAACTGTTGTCTGCCAGAAGCCCCAAATGTCTAATTCCTTTTAGCAAACACAGCTCTATGAACACCAGAAAGATAACACCAATATTCTCTAACATGAATGGTCGGACACAGCAAAAGCTTTGCTTCTTAAAGAAAACTATTCTCTTACCTGTTTTTCAGGTGATAATCCTGACACGGCCATGTATGTGCTGCCAATTGTTTTAATTTTTTCAATGTCTTGAAATCTCTCTTCACCTAGTAACTAACACATATGTAAAAAACCACTGTTAGTTCTGTAATTCTTAATGCAAAATGCTTCTACAGATATCAAAATGAATCATTACACTCATGGTATCTTCCAGTTGGTCATGGTGCACAGTTCATTCTGGGTTCTGGGGCACACTGAGCTGGGACTCTTTGCAATATCATCTACTCACAGGGTGCATTCGAGCTAAATCCTGCTGTGCTCTGTAAAGCTGTTTGGTAAATGGATAATATAAGACACGCATATTCCAACCTAACTTAAATGCAGATGAGTCCTGCGTTTCCTGAGGTATCATCACTGCAAATTTGTGAAGACAAACTCTCTGTGTATGTATATGTGAATATAAAAATATTTGATCACTTAAAAGGGTTCTTAAATCTCTTTTGGAGGAACTCAGTTTACAAATTAAGTGCTGCTACAGCAACATTTCAGGTGACGAGACCAGTGTTAAAGGGAGTTCAGTCCACTTAAAATAAACATTTTAACCATCTTACACAGCCAATGGATGGAGGTAGATACCTCCAAAGAATTTCTACAAGAGATCAAGTCCTCCTGCATCCCATGCTTCTATTTATTGTCAGACCTGACACTGCTATGTCCATTGGGTCATTCAGTCTGCACTTTTGTTATGTATTTTCCCCTTCTACAAAAAATACAGGGAACCAATGGGAAGTGGTAAACATCTGTATCTGTTTGGGATAGCTGTAGTTGCTACGTAGGCATAAAGAACTTGTCAGATTGAGAATCTGCAAGAAGAATAATAATACATTTAGTCTAGTGACTAAAGCACTGAGTGGGGTGGGAGTGACAGTTTGGTCCCTATGCCAAGTCCATATTCACAATTTAACTTAGGACTTTCCATGAAATAGAAGCCAGAGCCTTACATTCCTTCAGAGACCTAAGCAGAGTTCATGTTGTGAACTCTATCAATGACAATAGAGCTTTATGTGGGATATGGGCACATATCACCTCATCACAGGCTTTAAAAATGTGTATTGCTGATGTTAATACCAAAATACCCTGGGAAACTTCATGATAAGCAGTATGGTATCTAATAAATTTAGATATCAATATGGTTAGGCAATCCTGGAAGAAAAAAAAAAAAACAGTTCACAGAGACAAGGGATTTCAAACTTTCAGTTCTAAAGGCTGAACTTAGTTGGGTTTTAAATGAAAAAATTCTTTCTGTGGTCAAGCAAAAATTTAATGAAGCATTTCCCCCTTTTTTTATACACTGTCATGTATTCTTTTTCCATCTTGTGGGTTTGAGTTTCCTGTCAATTAAAAACTAAAGGGATTATTTCATTCAAAGGGAGAAACATACCAAAGGCATAACATGAAATATCCCCTGCCATTGAACTAACCACAGCGTACGTCAGCCGGAGCGCTGGGGTCTTGGAAGCTTTGCTGTTCATGTACAGATATCACACCATCTGTCTCTAATGGGAGGCTGCACAGCATTGTGCGTGGGGAATGCAAAGCCATATGGCTAAAGGCTCCCTTCCAAGTCAGGAAAGTCCAAAAACTTGACCTGCTTCTCATTTTTCTTCAAACTGCCAGTAAAGCCCATTATCTACGTTTCCCTCCTACAAGGGCAGCTCTTCCAACTGCTCTCTTTAAAGAAAAAGATCATTTCTTGTAGCTCTGCTTTTGTGAGGAATCTGAGAGCACCAGGTGTGTGGGCAGGGGAAGAAAATGGTCTTGGTTAAAAACAGCTTATATTTTCATTTCCAGATGGTTGCTGGAAGCAACAGCAAACAGCACAGTAATTTAAAATGTATGATAAATATCTAAAATGACTCTTTTTAAGAAAGAAATAACCTATTGGCTGTGAGGCAATTTAGAAGAAATAATCTCAAGTTATCTTTTTTCTTCTCGTTCATTACTGTTTCCAAATCTCTATTTTTTTCCTGCTTTATCCTGTCTGTTAGATAGCTTCTTTCCTTCTTCATATAATGGTTTATTTACCAATTACTTTCTTCACAGTATGAGAGGATGATGGATTTGGATATTGGGGAAAGATATTCGAACTCGGTCCTAAATCAGCTTCTATTTGTTACAGCATTTTAAATAGGCTTGCTAATTTACCGAGATACTCCAGGGAACATTTTCAAACGCTAGAATGTGGTTGGTATCTGAAAAGCAACTAATGGCTTGATGCCGCAATTCATGTACAGCCAAGGTTATACGGAGGTCAGACCCTGGGATATACACATGCAATGAAACATGTACAAAGTAGTACAAAAGAGAATGTTCCAGGACATGGCACACAATTGCAAAGTAATCAGCAAAGTCTGAAAGCAGGATCCTGAGTTCTGCCGAAACTTCTATTTGTGGCACCATAATATATTAAAATCTGTTGTCATAAACACCGTGTAAATCACTGCAGGATAAAGAAAATGGGGGGAGAAAAGAGCCCATGAACTAGAAAGCTCTTATTAAAGAACAAATCCCATCTGTAATATCACTAAGATACAAAAATGATAGATTTAAAAAGCTAGAAAGAATATTACATTAAAAAAAAAAATTCCTTCAAGACTCATGATCTTCAGGAGAAATATTCCAATATTTTTTTTTTGGTGCAACATCTCTAAGAATGGGAGTTTAGCCCTGTATGTGTCTTAAGACTACAGTCATATAAAAACCGGGTAATTATAAAAGTAGATTTGCAATGTTCATATTTGTTTTTTGATGTATGAACTGTTCCTGTCAGCACCTCTGTGCTTGGGTACAAAATAGGAAATTATATATAACTGTATTCTATAATGATGCTATATGTCAAATTAAAAAAAAAAAAAAATCTCCTTTTGCCAGTCCAGAAACCAACACCTTCCATTCTGCCTCAGTTGACAGGAAGCCTGGATAATTTGGAAATCAACAGATTTGTGAGCCATCAGGGGAAAAATAACCCTGAGTAAAGGCTGTGCTTTGGGAAGAGTCAATCACCTACTCCCCAACACCGACTTTTGGACCAGGTTCCCCCGGCTCCCTAAGAAAGACCCAGTCACAACCTGACTCCTCTGTGGGCTCCTACCCTGTGCAGCTGTTGGTGGCAGGTTCTGTTCCACCGTTCACTCTTTTTCATTTTACTGGCTTTGACTCTCTAACATTAATCCATTACCTGGAAAACAAAATAACAGATCTGGATTGTAAGCTTTCTGTTTTGTAGTAACAAGGAAACTCCTCTAAGAAGAAGAAAGAAATAACCCAGATCTCCTTCTCATCCACCTATCACATTTTCCAAACCAGGTCAATTTGTATTTTTACCACTGCTTTCATTCACAAACATCTTCCTGGCCCTATGGACACATCATCCCTACTACTATTATCTATGTAAGGAAAGGAGAAGAATCACAGTTAGATTCTGATTTCAGATTAGGAACTCAATTCAGTTGTCCAAACATAGATGACTAGTGTCATCTAGAGCATGCTTCCCTGAAAAACTTCCAATGGCTTGCTCTAGAACAGCATGAGTTTTCTGATGGTGCAGTATGGGACCAGATGATCCCATGTGGGTGTCACAAATCACCTAGGATCTCTCAAATGGCACCAGGTACCAATGTCTTACACTCCTGTGCTAAGGCTTCTACATTTGGGTATCTCTACAGAGGTGTTCACGTGATGTTGAGGAGCAAAGTTTTCCCATGGCTAACAGATCTGCTCTGATCTTAAGCTGCACATCTGCATTTTGCTTCCAGGGCTGTATTGAGACACCAGACAATCTTGGCAAGAAACATCATGGAAAACAAGGAATAGTGGCATCATGTAGTGTCAGTCAACAGTTACATGGAAACATTACTGGCCTTGAAACACTGTACCTGAAATTACTTCTGATTCCTTTTCCATGGGTAGGATTACTCACTTCAGTTGTTCTGTCTGGCATATCACCTTTCAAATTGCTTAGACAGAATAAACTAACGGCATGACCATGCTGGAAGTAGGTTAGCAGTCAGCAGGGCATCACATAATTTCATTTACTACCTGTACCAAGAACATATCTATTATTCAACTAAACATGTCTGGGACATAATACAGTCCCTAATTAGGTCCTTTATTAATTACAGAGCAGGTGCTAGAGGCCTGAATGTAATATTGTATTAGGGCTTTTGATGAAAACCTTGTCTTCAGTAATCACCATGGCAGCAATGGAATTTTGTTGTGAAGATTATATGAACGTGCGTGACAAAATATCTTAAACTAATTCATAGCAATAGGCTTTGCATTAAGTTTGAGCCATAATCATTTTAATCAGATCCGGAAAGAAAAACAAAACTGTTAATCAAGAAACACGCTGACAGCCGTGCAAGATCTCAGAGATAAGAAGCAGGTATTTATACCTATAGGGAAATCAGTGCAGGAGCTTAGCAGGTGACAGAGCTCTTCTCATAGCAGAGTAGTTTTGTTTTCTACTAAAATGCACAGGGATGCATCCCCTGTGAATTCTTCTATTTCCCACTAGTAATTTTAGTATCTGGCCAATTATATGGATAAACTCTCAATTTCATTGTCTCTCAGAGTTTGGTAGTCTTAACCCTGGTCCAGTTTTTATGAGCTACCACTCTATGAACATTCTCCATGCAGAGGCCCAGGATGAGGAAGGATGAAGATGCAATTAAGACCCTCATCTGGGTTCATATTTAGGTTCTAGCTTCTGGTGTGGGCACAGGTATCTTTGTTTTCAAAAAAATGCAGGAAAGTCAATTCCCCCTTGGTGCCTTTGTTTTCCACTTACAAAATGAAGATAATGTAACTTCTACCAGAGGAGCAAATTGAAAATAAATTCTTCAAAACTTGTGAGAGGCCTTAGGTACTTGCTGCTCAGGATGGAATTAAAAAAAAAAAAAAAAAGATTTTTTTTCCCCTAATCTCTTTTTCTCAGTCGTATGCCTTCCACTTTCATCTTTTCCTCCAGTACCTTCCTCTGAAACCCTTGGAGATACTTGCTCTTCAAAGCAAAAAACCCCAAACAAAACAAAAACTGTAGGCTAGATCCTCAGAGATAGGCGTTTAAAGTAGAGCTGAGGTAGAACTAAATAAATTAGAAAAAAAAAAAAAAGACACTAATTCTAAAATCTGCATTCAGCTGTATGCTAAACCCTGGAGAGGTCTGAACTCTGTCAATGCTTTAGTTTTCTGGAAAAAAGTTTTCTGCATGCCTAATATATGGGCAGATTCCTGGTCCAGATGCAAAGACTAAGTATGCCTTCTTGTCTTCTTTCAAAAACTCAATCTTCTGCACTCCAATAATGCTTTTTGAGTTGAGAGCCAAAGATGTTCTCTTTTCTCAAACCACAATCTAAGTGGAGTTTTTCCCTTCTCTGGTTTAGACAATTGCTCGATGGTTCCATAGCTCATGTGGGATGCGAGATCCAGCTCCAGCTCCTTTTGAGGGAACAAACTCATTCCTTCTGTTTTCTTGAACTGCATCTTAATTTTAAGCTGACAAGACACTTACCACTTCTCCAGCTGATCCTCTACCACAACAGAGAAATGAATTAAAAAATTCCTTGGGATAAACAAAGATTAAACAGAACATGGGTTTCTTGGGTAAGATTTTTTACTGTTTCTCAACAATTTCTTGCTATCCATGTGCCCTCTCCACTGCTGTCCAATTTAGTGTTAATCTTGCCTTGTTCAGCAGAATTCTGAGAAGGATTTCTTTTTCCCACTTTCTCTTTAAATAACTTCTCCAAAAACAGAGTCACAGACCAATGTTACCAGCACCACCTCCCCCTTTCCCTTTCCCCTTTCCCTTCCCCCTTTCCCTTCCCCCTTTCCTTCTGGATCATTCCAGTCTGGCACACAGATCCAATCTCACTGTTAAGCAGAGATGGGTCAGATTCTGCTTCTACCACTTGGGGATCTCAGGAGGGCTACACACTCCTGAAAACCGCTTGCAGTGTATAGGTTAAAATTCCCCATGCTATGTAATTTTGGCCTTACTTTTGCACCCTTCCTAGTTTTAAAGTTTTTTCAAAGCTCTTCGTTGGTCTATCCTTTGTCCCCTTTCTTAATTCCTCTTGGGCTCATTGCAGGACATGATACCACCTGTCTAAGCTTCCTTACTAACTAGTTGGCAGAATACGCAATACCAAGCATGCGACTTGCTCCTGACTTCCTCTTCACTTTCCAATTTTTCCTTGCTTCCACCTGGCAATAGCTACATTGGGGATCTGACTTTTCTTCTCCTGTTTATCTTATCCCCTCCTCAGCTCACTTTCTGAAAGTAACTGGACAGGATACCTAAATAAATTCTTTTCCCTTTTATGTCCTTTTCTTTTTTTTTTTTTTTTAATTTCCCTTCACCTCTGAATTCCTCAGTAGAGCAAGCAGCTTTACTTCATTTACCTCTGCATAACATACCTGACCAGACAAGTCTCCTCAGTTAATATGTAACTACCTTTCATTCTCTACCCAACATTTGATTCTGAGCTGTGTGCTTCACATTTAACTTGACACTTTTACCTTTAACATTTATTGAGTCCATTCAACCAATGTCTTCAAAAGAATATCTTTATCTGTTTGGATTTAGACCACTACTTTCCAGAACTGTTGCAAATACCTTCATCCTTCTTTCTTCTACAGAATTAAGGCATGTTCTACTTCTAGATACACTGGAGCAGATTGTAGTTTTATTTATGCATGTTTATACTCAATTAACTATTGATTTCAGTCTCTATCTAACTAGGTCATTCAGACCAAAGTTTGGCAAGACTAAGTGCAAAAAAAGCAAAATAGACAATTGTGATAGTACTTGGAGTAAAAAAATCAGACAATTATTGGAAGGAGAATAGTTACTAAATTTGATAATTTAGGATGACATGTTTGGTATTTGGGAACTCATCGTTTAAGCGCTATCAGATTTCCTCTAGTAGCTAGTATTACCTCATCAAAGTCTGCAATGATTTCATTCAGCAAGCGCAGACATTCTACTCCTTGGTTATTCATCTCGGTCTGGGAATAGAAGTCAGCAAATCCAGGAATAGAAGCAAACATCACACCAACAGCATCATAGGACTGAGAGTATAATTCCTAAAAGAACAATGAAGAAAAATTAGTTTAGGTAGTAATATAGGGAAGAGAACATAATTGGCTGCAATTAAAATAGGTTTCTTATTTTTTCCATGGATAATACCTTAATACCTGAAGTTAGCATTAGTATATTAAGTGTTAGCCAAGTTCAACAGGAAGAGGCTGACAGCTTTCACATTTTTATCATGGACTGTAGGCAGGGTTTGCCCTTTCTTTGAAAGCCTGCTCTTTCTGCTTCTGAGGTCAGGGGGCTACACCAGCAAAAATGAAATAGAATTTTTCATTTTGATTTATACGGGGAACCACTTTAAGAAATGAAGAATTAATTTGCAGGTATGAATACTGGAGAATCAAACACTGTTAGGCAAGTAAAAGGAACCTGATGTTTATTATTTATTATTGTTTAAGTCTGTCTCATAAATGTTTGCAGTTGACAATATATTTCTAAATTTGTTGATTAACAGGGATCAGATAGGACCATTTAAAATGTCTAATATGACCTCTTTGTAAAGAGTCTGCTCAGTTACCACATTTTCTGGTGGATAATTTATACTTCATACTACTGCAGCTCTTTACAAGTTTGTTTATTCACAGGTTTTCAGAGAGCCCTTACTCTATGGTAAACTGTGGTTCTCCTAAGGTGACCATGGAGCCGTTTGGTTGCCTGGTTTCTGCTTTTAGGGTTTGAAAGGAGGGAGAAACAGAACTGAGGGTGGTAATGGAGTTACTGAGGACAGAAAGCAGCTTATAAGGGATCGGACACAGGAGGCTATTAGAATAAAGTACGCCCTGGGATAAGCTTCCACTTATGTTATTCATATAATTGACTCTGGTACTGAATGACAGATTTATTTATGGATGGGTTCTTGTGGTTATATATGTGAAAATGCAGTCAGTTCTTCTCTGAACCCAACCAAATTTTTAGGAACAAAACTAATTTCAACTTAAAAAATGCCAAGGACATAGTGCCCCCCCCAAAATCCTGTGATGCTTTTCTAGTGGCTAATATACAAGCACATGCATTCTCTTTTGTTTAATTTTTTTCTAGCTTCAACTTCCCTAGTTTTTACCCAATGGCTGATGCTTTCATTTCTGTCCTGGGACTTCTCTTATAACATTCTGACTTGGAGTAGTTGCTTCTCAATGTTCTTGTTAGTGTGCTTTAGGAAATTTTAGTGCTTTGCTCTCATGATAAAAGGACTTACTGCTGGACGCGATACACCTAATGTGAACACCTCAGGCTCCTCTTCTTCCTTCATCCTGCTTCTCCTTAGAAAAGCATCCTGAACCCCTGCCCTGCACTTAGCTATGCTGCTAATGCTGTTACTTATCTAGACTCTTTAACAACGTGTCCTACAGTAAAAGTGGGAAAATTCTGCTGGTTTCCAAGGACACTACAAAGCTTTGATTGAAAAAAAACGATTGGTTCCCTTCCTGCTCTTACACTTTCTTTCACTGAAGAACATCTGCAAGGTCATGGAAGCCATATTCTAAGGACACTCTTATTCCCTCTCATAGGTATAGAAAAAAGTAATACACGTTAGTTCGTGGATGCTTATGGAAGACTAGACAATATGTGCTAGGAGAAGCATATATACACTCAGGCATACTCTTTCCTCAGGTCGTGAAGGCAGAAAACAACTGGCTGAGCCTTCAGCTGCTCAGTTTTTCTATTTTTGGTAAGAAGCATCAAGACAGAAATAACACATCCATGAGAAAATGCTTACAGTACACATTTGGGAATTCATTTTTTGAGAGCAGAGAAATTAACTTAATGGCCAGACATGAACTGCAGGATTGATTGTACTGAAATCTGGTAGATGTTACAGTCAGCCAGCTCATGCATAAATCATCCCCAAGTATAGTCACTCTGGAAATTGTCTTACACAAAGCAGGGGTGGTGGAATTGAATTCAGTGGCAAATTATTGAAGCATCAGCAGTGATCCATGGGGCATCTGTTTGCTTTTGAAGATTATTATGCATGTGAGTGTATGTGAATGAATGTGTAAGAGGGGACATGTATTCCCTGAAAATCCATAATGCAGATGTGTCAGAACACACTTATGGTTGGTACCGGGGCCTGCTCCATTCGCAATGAAGCATTTTAACTTGGTTGCTTTCACACATACATTTTCCTATGTGCAGAGCAGTGTTTTTATGGCAGTTTAATACCCACAGAGTGTAAAATTCCTCAAGAGGCTGATTTCTAAAGTGCCTTTTCTTGTAGCTTCTCACTATGTTGTCCTTCCCTAGGTGATATTTGAAATCACATCTTCAGAACACAATGATTCCTCATTGTGCAGTCTAATTTATCTGGCTACATCTATTTCCAAAATGTACAATCAGAAAAGGGTAGCCTTGATTCCTTTTTGATGCACAATGAATAGATATGTCAGTGCTGGCAACCTGATTCTTGCAACATTTGTCACCTCTTCATTATAAAAGATAATTCCAACATTACATGAGAAAATTCCAGTTTCATCATACAATGGCATTTATTCACAGATAATATTATAATACGTATTTGCCTTATTTCAAATAAGGAGTAGGTAACTTACTGCTTCTTTCAGAAACAAATTCTGGACTTTATCCCTTCAACAACCTATCTTCAAACTCTGTCTTAGGAATATCCAGAGACTCCATTGTCAAGCTTTTCTTTGTGTACTACAAGCATTCTTTAGGCACATAGCCACAAACTATGTTTCTGAAATGGGTATTTCATAACTGCCCCAAAGAGGCAATTCAGGGGCAATGTGAAATGGCAAAAATGTTCTCTTGGGTCTGAAGGTGCGGGAGGCTCAGGTCTGTTGCAGCCTGTTGCACAGATTCCTTCCATAATAACTGTCAGGGCTGTAATAATACTTCTGCAACACTGGGCTATCTTAAGGTTGCTCAGGCATTCTGTTAAATTTGCATATCTTTTTTAGGAAAACTAGATTTTCATAGACTCATAGGTTGGAATGGACCTCTGAAGGTCATCTAATACAGTTCCCCTCAAAGCAGGGCCAGTTAGGTCAAGTTTCTCATGGCCTTGTTCAGTTGAGGGTTGAATGTCTCCAAAACTGGAGATTTCACAACCTCTCTGAACCGTGATGCAATGACCACTTTCCCAGGGATCTTTTTTCTCTTGTATCTAACAGGGATTTTTCTTCCTGCAGCTTGTGTCATTGCCTCTTGTCCTTCCACTTGCACATTGGAGAAGACTTTGGCCCTGTCTCCTCTATAAACACCCATTAGGTAGCTGAAGACAATGATGAGATCTTTCAGCCTTTTCCTCTTAAGGCTGAATGAACCCAGCTCTCTCAGCCTCTCCTCCTATGTCATGGGCCTCTAATCATCTTGGTGGCCCTTGGCTAGACTTGCTCTGGTAGGTCTATGTGTCTCCTACTGGTGAGCCTGAACCTGGAAACACCACTCCAGGTGTGTCCTAGAGGTGCAGAACCCTTTACTTTAAAACATGAATGTTTTTTTAATGTGGATCAGATACCAAATATTGGCAGTATTTGTGTAAAGAATCCTGTCAAGAACTAAGTTCTAACAATTTCCTAACAGATCTGCTTTTCTTTTGTTAATTAGACAAAAGTACCAGAAATAAAACTGAGACATACTTCATTATCCCGATCCTTCTCCAGGAAGTGACGGGCAACATGACTGGGTAAAATATTCCGTAGCATATTTTCATTGTGCTCCCTTAACTCCTTCATTTCATTGATTTCTTCTTTTGCTTGAACACGCCACAGAAAATCCAGCCTTGCTGTGTATTCAAGCTGTAGTTCCAGAGAGAAAAAAAAGGCAAAAATAAAACCTGACAAGATAAGAATAGACATTGTGTTGTCATCCTGGCAGGCTGCTCCTGCCATGTAACCGCCTTCAGTGCTGCTGAAGATCTTTGACTCTGGAAGAATTTCATTTCATTGTCAGAAAAAAAGATTATTTCTTTGCTTTGTGTATGGTGAGTGTCTCAGAGGAATCTTGAGCAAAATAATACTTGTCATA
Organism: Aptenodytes patagonicus; assembly: GCF_965638725.1. Classification (NCBI taxonomy): domain Eukaryota; kingdom Metazoa; phylum Chordata; class Aves; order Sphenisciformes; family Spheniscidae; genus Aptenodytes; species Aptenodytes patagonicus. The sequence continues at coordinate 9,612,167 of NC_134950.1, read as the reverse complement.
TTACTGCCATGGTCAGTGGCTAGAAAATGTCACAAAATTATTTTGCTTTTAAACACCTCTTTATTAGTTAGATAATGGAGTCAGACAGGAGATAAGGTATTGGAAGATATTGGTATTGGTATGAAATAAATATGTTCCCCTTTTCATATGTGTTTTCAAATGAAATGGGTTTCATGAGAAAATAGCACAAGGGTCATTCTAAACATTTTGCAGGGACAGGTAGTTTACTTCTCAAGGATGAGCATCTTTCAGCAAAATTACATATAGCAGCCTAACACACTGCCAAAGATGACTTTCAAATCTGTGGCACCAAAATGAGGTATTTCTACTGTTGGGACATGCAGTTATTTGCAATTTAAGTCTTTTAAAAGATAGTGAAAGTCATGCTATTTGATACCCCCTCGAATACTCTGTCCCTGATGTATTGTGGATCCAGAGCCTGCAGTCATAATTTAGTATGTGCACAGTGGCAGTGTCTGATACACTGAGCTAAAAAACAAAGTTAAATGGTTTTTAGCGCTGTATGTGTACAGAACAAAAGGAAGATTCCTGCACAGCACAGCTTATATATGTATGTATATGTATTGTGTATTTTTATATATACACATACAAATGCATATTCATATATACATAAATGGCAACTGTCTGCTAGCTGAAGCGGGGAACATGTTGAAACATCATGTTGTTTGCCTGAGAGGCACATGTGTCAGCACATGGACAAGACCAAGATGGCCAGAACTTTTGGGTGCATTACACTGATAGAGAGTTTTAATCAGATTTTAAGGAAAGCGATACTGTAGCTTTCACAAGAGGTGACTTATTAAGCTACAGCCTTATTGAAAATGATGGAAATATATCTGTGTGCGGTAAACTGAAAGAGAAAATATATTTGTGAGGCTTGAGATACTCTAACCAGAGATAATAATCAAACTCCCAGCAGGGAAGTGTATTATACCAGGAAATAAATGCATTTTACAATTGGGAGAGACATCAAATGGTTTGCCAAAAGGTGCTGGGGTTAAGGAAGTGGTTAGGATATAATTCATGTACCAAGCTGAAGTAAAGGGCAAGCCAGCAGTGGGTGGGAGTGACTAAGAGGGGGTTCAGGCATTGTTTAGTGACTCATCTTGTCCACATTTTTCATCACCAGCAGTGGCCAATGGCAAACTGTTCAGAAGAAAACGCAAAGCACCTTGCAAGGGGCCTTATAGGTTCATTGTATTCCAGAGAGCTTTTCTTCCTAAAAGCTAAAAGTGACCCTGGCTTGACATAAACTTCCAAAGCTTGTATGTACTTTAGCAGTGATTTACTTGCCCTCTGGATGCTATTGCTACCTTTGTAAACAATTAATCTCTTTTCTACTTCTAATACTTTGATATTCCATCTTGTGACTATTAATTCCCTCAATTAACTGCACCAAAAAAACCTGTCAGAAAAAAAGTATTTTTAAATAAATTTTTCAATATTTTTCAGTTTCCTTCCCCCTTCCTTTTGTGCTAGAAGACAGAGCGCATACCAGATCATAACTGACTTTTATCTCTATCAACTGACTATGAAGGCAACATTGACTATAATTTTACAGGAGTTCTAAAGGTATTTTACAGATTGGCTTGGAGCAGGAGCTGCTGGTAGATTCTGAGTTCTTTGATGCTTCAGATATTTAATGCCATTACAATAAGAGCTTTGCAAAAAACTGTAGTGCAGTTTTTCACAGCTGATTTTTTGTGCTGTTGTACAAGAAAATTTCACATCTCTAAACCTAGCTCAGAATAGCAGCAGCTGATCTTTACATCTTAGATAATGTCATTCTGGTTATTTGTAATCACATTTTAATGTGAAATATTTTCTTGTATCATCAGTGGACAACTGAGATGACACTGTCAGTTCAGAGATAAAAGGGTGTGCTACATATGAGGTTTGAAAATAGAAATTTTAAGAAGATGTTTTGCTAAGTTCTGATATTTGTTAAAAATAACAAAATTATAGGGTTGAGTTTTGGGTTTATTTTTTGATTGTATAAAGAAATGTTCCTGGGCACAGTGGTACCAATGAAAATGACTGTCTGCAGCATAAATCTTGAAATGTCCAGGTTTTCTTGCCCTAATATGTAGCTCTACAAAACACCCCTAATTCCAACAGAGAGTGAAGAAAATAGAGATGATGTATTACACAGAAAGCCTAACACTACCTGTCCTCTTAATGCTGTACAACACAACCTCTCTGCAGACAATTGCCACATGCAAGGAAAGCACAAGTTAAGGATCAGCATTTGAGGGGCAGAATATACTTCCTTAGGAAATGAGAAAAGATGATTTACATCCCAAAGGGACACTTTCAACCACTGAAAACAGTCTAACTCCAGATAAAACAAACAAATATCCTTTCTTCACTACATTAAAATCTGAATGTAGAAAAGATAATGAAGAGACCTGCAGCATAATACCAGAATTAGCTATGTCTCTTCCTCTCTTTTTCTCTTTCAGCTGGAACAATTTCCTCTTCGCATTTCCTCATTCCTCCCCTTTTTCCCAAGCATGAAGAAGGTTCAGGGGGTCATGTTTGTTGCAGATAAATTGCTGTGTAGGGATGTCAATCCTTCCTCCCTTCCCACAAGGCACTGTAGAGCTAAGCTACAGCTCCGACATCCAGAGGCTATTAGGTACAGAGCTGTCTGTGCCTGTCCTGTCAAAGTTCAAGTCTTCCTTTGTGCCAAAGAGCCCCAGAAGCAGAGGAGCAAACCAGTCAGTCAGTCAACACTTGCCTACATCAGAACACTCATCTGGCGTGGGCAAGATCTACGCTCGGATCTACAATCTAAAAGAAACCAGAAAGGGTTTTGCCCTCTGTTTTATAAGGCCTCTTTTTAGGTCTAATTGGAGGGGAGGAAGAGGAGGGACTGAGTCTGCTGTGGCCAGTTTTATTCCCTCTTTGCAATTGTTAAAACCTTCCCTTTTAAAGCCATGGCAGAAGGTTTCATTCAGGGTTAATAGACTATTTATATTGTGTGTTTTCACTAGAGATGTATTTCTAGTAAAGAAGACTGTATATGGTATTGTATTTTGATAAGGTTTTAAGGGATAGTGTATGTTCATACAAAATGTTCTTAACTCATTAAAGAGAGAAAGCGGTAAATGAACACATTTTACAACAGAATAAGTCCAGCCTTGAAATTATCCACAACACTTCTGTCGTGTTTTTTCTCAAGTTTAGTTTTCAGAAACACTGCTGTAGAATATGTATTACTTGTGTTAAAAAGATGTGCTTCTAGACGAAATTGAATTTCTAATAGGGAATTAGTTTATTTAGCCTGATGTCATGTAACAGTAACACAACTACTTTTAATTATGGGTTTAGCACCAGAGACCCTTGAGATTTAGTGGCTGAAGTATAGGTAAGATTTTAAGAAAGCTCTGAGTCTAATTAGACAGTCTCACACAAATTTTTCTTGAATCTAACTTAAAATTCTGGGTGCAAAAGTGGGGATTAATTTTAAATCACAATGGATAAAGAACAGTAGTTAGCAGAAATTAAAGGTCCATAAGCTTGATCTTACAAAAGTAATCTTTTTTTGTAAATCCACCTAGAATGAGGCAAGTTTTAAGCTATTCTACTTCAGAATATTTTTGCCATCTGTGAGAAGCAAAGCTGTGCTGGAGGACAACTTTATTGGATTTACTGTGCTCCCCATCAATTCAGACTATTGAAGTGATTTTTTTTTAATGTGCTCTGGACAAAATTTTTATATATATTTTTAGTTTGTATTTATACAGAGACCTTTAGATTAACTCTATAATAGGAAATTAAACAATACAAGGAAATGTTCTAGGCACTGCCGTTGGATATTTTTAAATTGATAGAGTGGTCCTTTGAATTGTTTGGGAGAACATGCAGGAGAACTCAGGGACCATTTCCAAGGGTAGTTTCAGTGCAGCCACCCTGTTTTATGGAACAAGGAAGATTAATAGGATGGAAAAAGACTGTGTTGTGCTAACAGGCCTCTGGGCTGGAAAATTCTCTTAAACACCCCAATCAGGCTTATGTAGAAGACAGACATTTACACTCGGAATTGTGATCCTGAAGAACATTGGCCAGATTCTACCTAATTTTCGCTCTACCTAAACCCCTTTAGTGTTTTCTTTCTTAGCACTTACTCTCACTTTAGACCATTCCCAACCCTTAGATACGTTCTTTGCGTATGTTAAGAAACATTGGGAATATTATAAGGCTTATCACAAATTTGGGATGTTCAGTTCTTATTTGTTTCATATTTTTCCTAAATGGGCTTTATGTCTTGATAAAGATATGTCAAAGTACATTGTTTTCTGTCAAACTTAAACCTGGGCACAAAGCACATTTAATCCCTTGCTTCCCTTATTCACTCATTCCTCATTTCCTCAAAACGGAGATAAAAAGGAAGAAAATTACTAGAATATATAGGTCTTGCCTTCTTTTTGCTCTCTTATGGAAGGAATGGAGCCTGTAGGTATCTGCACAACTTATAAAGTTATTGTAATATTGTAATAAAGTGTATAATATTGTGTTATTAACCACAGCAACATTCCTCTCTTATTACCTCACTCAAATTAGGATCGAGAAATGCTGTTATTAATCAGTCTAATGCTCTTGAAGGGAAAATCTTTATGCAAGTTGAACGTGCAGGACAATGTCTGAAGGCAACTGTGGTTGCTGCTTCCTTTAATGCAGTGATCCTGTTTGCCTTTATGTGAACAGAAACTGCCTGAAGTCAGCATGTTTGACATGCAGCAGCCTAGAGGTTGCCAGCCAGAAGCAGTGGAGAAAACACCCTGCTTTAGGTGGCTTTTACTCAATACATTTCTTGTTTTAAATCTTAATTTGTCATACTGCACTCTCCCTGTGCACTGTGTATGGATTCTTGAAATACTTGGTTTCTCAGTTCCTCCTCAAGGATATCAATCCTAAAGCTCTGAGGCCCCTAATTCTGGTTATAATCTAGGTCCATGTGAAAGAATTCTTGCAAGTGGTCCATGACCCAAAGAAGTTAGCGTTGGTGTTTAATGGCAATTTTTACTCATATCCTCAAATCTGGTGTTTTTCCTCTATGAACATACTAAGCTATTTCATGGGAGTTTTATTATTTACTGTTTGTTATTCCCTTTCTTCATTTTGGTTTTATGCCTACTCAAGTGCACTGAAACAGTCAGATGCCACTGGAATTGTACATGTACATATTCATAAGATAAACAAAGTCCCGTTTGTTCTTTCAATTTCTATTAGAAAATGCAATATAACTTGTGTATTGCTGAATATAATATTGCACATGTTCTTTAAGAATGCTAGGCAGTGTCAGATGTGGGCTTTCTTTAATCAGATTCTGCATATGGTTTATTAAATTGTTAAAGGTCATATGCTCAAGTGGATAAAAAGGCAGTCGGTGCCTTACTTTTGAAAGTAATTATTGTCACATCCGGCAATTGCAAGTGATATAGGGAATGGTTAAAGCAAATGTTTGCATTACCTGTTGACCATGATAAAATACAGCTAGAAGGAACATTGCCATCAGTAGTAAAGATGCCTCCTTTGTACCCAGGAAGTCTGTGCTGGAAAAAAAATCCAAAGTAAAATACAGTTATTGATTTGTCAGTGTTATAATTGTTCAGAAGTTTCATTTTGTAATGCACCCTGGTACTTTTTGTTATTCTTTAAATATCCCTTGTATTTGAAAATTTAACTTAGCAATAATTAGTTCAAGAGAACAGGAATGTATTTAGAATGCTCACTGTTTGGAGACAACTATATTAAATAACTAAATTGTAGCCTACAGTAGGTACAGAGAAGGTGATGATCTTTCTCTTTCAAATGTGATATGCAAGCTGTGTGTCAGTCACTCTCTTTTCCTGGGAGCTTGGTAAACATCCATGAACCCCCCAGCCCCTGTGGAGTACAGGAGTTGGGATCTGGATGGGGAAAGGTTGAGGCTGGAGCTGGGAAAGGGAAACTTCCAGGCTGTGAAAGTGAAAGCCCAGTGAATGGGCCTAGAGATAAAAGATGGACCCCAAGGCAGATGCTGAAAGTTAAACATCCCTGTATATTGAGAAAGGTTTGGAGAAGATGACAGGTGAGTTGAGGAAGGAGGTGTGGATCAAAGGGGAATCAAAAAAATGACAAACAGTAATTAGGACTGGTTTTACTAAGCCACAAAGAGGAGCATAGAGAAGAAATGTCTGCCTATGACAGGGGAAGTAAAGGAAACACTTGCAGACAGTAGGGAAACAAAGAAGATGAACCAAGAAGATACTGGCTGTATGAAATCTGCTGTATGAAATCGCTGAGATGCCGTGTGTGGAGCATGAAGAAAATGTGACAAAATAAGGTGAAAGGGGTCCAGAGCAGTTACAGGGGGTTTCAAATATAAGGAGAAATTACAGTTATGTGGAAAGATGACAAAACTGAAGAAAGTAACTCTGTAATATCAGGTTTTTTTAAAAAGGCATGTTTCCCAGGAGAAAAGACATAAATGAACCCCCTACCAGTTGGGGAACCAGTAGGGCAAATCTTATAGTAAAACAAAAGCGAGAAAGAACTAAATTTGGAAGTGAATCGGACATGGATACTTGGCAATTATTTTGTTAAAGGGAGATGAGGAAAGATGAGGAAATGGTTAAGAGGTGCTTAAAGGTTGAAGTTGTGGAAAAAGTTAATAAAGGAGTAAACAAGGAGCAGAAGTTGGAAGAGACTTTGGGACACTCTTCTGTCTACCCTGAGGTCTAAGTAAAGTCCAGACCCTGAATCCATTTTCCGTAGTAATTTTGAAAAAAAGATCAGGTAATATTTGTCAGAGGAGGACTCCTACAACAGAGAAATTAGAGAGAGAAAGAGCAGAGCTTGATGGAGACTAAACCAAAAGGAAACTTTCTTGTGAGAGAGCTAACTGAACTGACTTTGTGGGCCTAATGAAGAATTTACTGTCAGGAAATGTACCACTGTGGGATGAGTCATCAATATAGAGCAAAAGACAGGCAGGAAACATCTTTGTCATCTGCAAATATTTTGGAATTCCAATGTTTCCCATTTTGAAGTTGTCTGAAATGCAACCTCCCAAAGATTTCATCCCAGAAGGACTCCTTGTACACTGGCTAAGGGCAACAGCCTCAAAGGTCTTATTTATGAACTCATCTGTTATTGCATATTATGGTAAGGTAGCTATAGCCACACATATATGAGCTAGATGAGTTTTGTAGGGAGTTGCAAAACCTTTTATTCAACTAATTAGTATAGCTAAGAAACCAGATAAGTTTCTGGGCACACAGCCTTCAACCTCATGCTCCCTATATGTCAGAGCTGAAGTTCAGGTCCTTGTCTTGAGTGTGGAGCATCTCAGCTGAGTTCCCTATGTCCTGGGCTGTTGGCTACTCTAGAGGATATTCCTGGCTTTTTCTTACTCTTCTGTGATAAAAGTCACTGGAGAGTTTCATTGACACAGGGAATAGAAACTACTCTGAATTCTCTAAGGTTTTCACACAAGGGAGAATCTTTCTTTGCCATGCTTGATTAGTGACAAAAATTAAAGACAACGGTCATGACTTCTACTTTTAGTTACTTAGCCAAAGTATTGCTTACTGCCATTTGTCATATTTGCTGGGCTCTGCTGTGAATATGCTATATGTCATATCAGTAGTCTGTAGGAGCATAACTAGCATTAGAAAAAGGAATTGCATCCCAAATCTTTAGTACCTTGCTACCGTAGGAAGCTAGCAAGGAAAGATATGCGTGCAGAGCCTTACTATGTGTAAAGATGTGGCTGTTGTGAGGACTAATTTTACTGCAAATCCATGCTTTTCTGTCATTCTGAGGATCTTCATCTGGCACGCACTTACAAGCACAAGCAACTGCAATACTGAATTAGTCAAGTATCAAAGACTGAAGAAGTGTTTTTCAGAATGAGCTAAATCACTGCTGCTCTAAATTAAGTTATTTTAACACTTAATACACCTCTGACTCTGCAAATTACTGTGGCTCTTCTGTCTTCCTCTTCAACTCCTCTTGCTGGGAAGGAAGCCTGGGAGGAGGAGTCTGTCCTTCAAATGCAATCCTACAAAATGGGATCATCCCTGTATTCCTTATATCTTTCACAACTACACATTATAGTTTGAATTTTATTCAGTTAAAACCGTGTCCCTAAAAAATCAATTGTTCACTCCTGTTTTCTTAAATTGAGGTGAGAGTTTCAATCAGTATCTCTGGAGTTTTCAAGAATAGAAGCAACCAATGTATATGCACTGTAATGCATATTTTTAGCAACATGGATAGACTAGGGGAAACATAAAAGACAAACCCTGCTCAATATTTAAATGTCCTCATGAAATGAACATTTTAATAAAAAAGCCTGAGAAAGAATCACATTATAAATCTTTTTGGATTAGTCATTGCCTCTTGCAACCATCACTCCATACTTAACTATGGTGCTATCCTATATGTGTATACTCTGGCAAGACTTGACCCGTTACCTTATTAAAAAGCAGTTCCTAAAGAGGGCTGTGAACACTTACTCTCCATTGTGGTTAAAGTTGTCATATTGCAGAAAAAGGGAAGCATAAATGGTCTCAGTCAGCAGAGAATAGATCGCAATCATGATGAGAAGTACTGCCAGCTTCAGGACAGAGTTGAGACGAAGAAAGACTGCACAAGTCACCATTGCCAGCACACCAGTGAAGACAAAATACTGAATAGAAAACAGTAGTGGTTACTTTCAGTGATCAGTGACTACATATTAACTCCATAAATATCTACATAGATGATCAAGTGATCAGAGGTATAAAAAAAATTGCTCTGGATTTCAATGCTCAGCTAAGTCTTCTTAGGGTGCAGGGCACTTTGAAAATAAAGGTTTTGCTGAAATAGAACGTGAAATTACAAATTCTCTATTTTGCATGGCACCTCCATGTTAGCAGAAATCCTCCTCTGAGCCTTTATGGCATTTTCATTATATTAGAAGGGAAAGGGCATCCTGTACAGTGAAAAGAGGAAAGGGAGACATGTAGTAGTTTGCTAATGAAAAGTCAACCGAGAGAAAATAATTTATATTCCTTTGGATTCTGAAGTTCCACAAGACCCACATTAATCAGGATGGGAGAATCATATTCCTGCTTTAATCCTTTTCCCATGCTACTTGAAGAGAGGATAAAGCCACAGGTTTTGTTGGTTTTTAATTTTAATTTTTTTATTTTTAATATTGCAGGTCTAGCTTAGTTACATTACTCTCTTAAAATGTGGTGCCTGGAAGTTTTATTCATATCTCATTTTCTAATCTCTTCATTGTCTCATTTTTCTCAATGATTAGTCATCTGTCCAATGCAAGCCATGCAGCTGATACTGGATATGGAGAGACAATCATGGCCATGAGCTACTCAGATTTAAAATAGCAACATCAACACCCACAGTTCAAATGCAGTTTAAATTAACTCCTATCATACAGCTTTAGGAGAGATAGCATTCATTTTTCTGAGTACAGTTTTTCTTTAGCACAGTTCCTCTGTAGGAAAGTCTGCATCCCTACAATTTGCGGCATACTGCTGGCAGTATCATGACACTGCCATATGACTTTCTAAGCAACATACTTCTTTTATGTACACATGACCAACCCATTGATTTTGTTGCCTGCTTGCTCATCATAGAGATTATTTTTTTTGCTCCAAATGTAAATTTAAAATAACTACAGCAGAATGACTGCTGGTTTTGCTATGTAAGAAGTATTAGTCTCCATTAACTTCATATGAGTTAAGTAGTACGTTTTAATGCACTAGGTTCATTGAATCATTGCTGGATGTGTTTCCAACATAAAGGTTCTGTATGAAGTTCAAAGGTTGAAACTTGGTTGTAATGACCCATTAGACCATAAGATTAATTCCTTCTGTAATCCGCCTCTGCTTTTTCTACCAGCATATGGATAAATGCTAAGGTTCAGCTTCACAGTGTTGTTGAGGCACCTGACTCCGTCACCAGTACACAGGTTATTGATTCCAGGTAGTGGTTGCCATGTAACCTTTGTGGATCTGTGCCTCAGATTCAAAAGTACCCTCAGAAATACCTCAGGATAGGAACAGATGTCCGTAAACGATGCAGATGAATTGAATGTCTGGTTCTTCAGGGCGACTGGTTTGTCAAAATCACACCATAGCTATGAAGAAAGAAAACAAAATTACCTCCTCAAAATTTGTATACTTTGCTATAAAATATAGATAAAATTATTAAATTGGGAGCATAAAATCAGACAGCATGTGTGCACTTGTCTGCAAGCAGGTTTTTTATGCTATGTTGCTATGGACAGTGTTATCCTTCTAGATGTGGGACAAAATCCTATGGTGTCATGCAGAATTGGCTTGTGCCAAAGCATAATGTGGTCTCAGAACTGCAACTGAAGGGAATAGAATAGAAGGGAATGAAAATTCATTCATGATACAATGGTTTTGAGAATGTAATGCTGCCTTTTGCTGTTATGACCTGCACTCATTTTAATGGTATTTCAAACCAAGTGTATTAAATATAAACAAGACAGCAGTGTTGAGTTGCAATACATCATGGTCTTAGAACACAGGAAAAAAATCATTAATGGTTTCATGTTTTGACAGTTAAAGCAGATGGAGTCTCCTGTTACATATATTAATCCAATCTGGATGTTTATATTAGGACATTTCATCAACCCAGTACGTACAAGCTAGTTCCCCTGTCTTTCTTTCCAACAGAGTTAGAGAGTTTGTTTAATGAGGCCCAATTTCTTATAATTAAATTCTAATGAATTTTGAACTTGGAACTCTCTTGTTTGTTCTTTCAGCAATTCAGTCATCTCTGCAATGCAGCAACATTATCTAAGTTGCCTGTGCAGTCCTCTGTGACAACAGATAGTTAATGGTACCTTCTGAAAGTTTATGAGGTGTACAGCACCTCTCTGCAGAGCAGAGTGCCATGAAAACCACTCTGGGTGTCTTTTTAAAAGACCTTCAGGATCAGAAACTTTATTCTAATTTTATAACAATAAGAATGCACTTGATGTAAAGAATCACAAGACTCATTTACCCCCCTGGTGAAACCAAAGCCTTATGGCTCATGTTAGAAAGCATCTGAGACTTAGTCACCTCCAACTGGGTGCGTTTGAACTCAGTGGATGCATATAACTGCAAGGCTGAGCTGCATTACCTGTTATTAAATGCATGCAGGTCCCTCCTGAGCAAACTATTATTATAGCAGAATTTTGACATTTGAAATAATGAGGTTATAGGAATGTTGTGATTTCCTGTAGAGGTCAGGACTCAGTGACTCAAGTCATTGCCATTCTAAATATATGACAATAAATATAACTGTTTACTGCTTTATAGAAACCCACTGGTATGACAGTAAAAAGAATTATATTTCTTTTGACTGGTTTTGGATTAGCCATCCCACAAGACTGCAGTGGACACAATCTTAAAAAATAATCCACAACAAGTCAGGGGAAAATCTCGTTATCGTCGTATCCACAGCAAATTGGGTACGGATAGCCCATTACAGATCATCTTGTTTCAAGAGCAAGATTAATTCGAGCAAAATCTTTCCTGACAGATATTTGTCAAACATGATTTTAAAAACTCTAAATTCTACAATGCTCCTTAGTGATCTATACTATAGTGTACCACTGTCCTTATCTTCAGGAAGTTTTCAGCCCTATTGAACTTCCTGCAATTTACTGTATTTGTATTTTCTCTGTAAGGATAGCAATTCATGGTTACATTCTTCTTTCTCTGACTAACTCTCCTATCAGTGACTGCATGGTATCACTAAATAACCCAGACAGATACTGAGTCCTCGCATATTGGCAGCCTGAATTCAATCATGGAAGAATGACAGCAATAGAATGTAATAAAATCTCATATCTGTTAACAAAAGATGAGGTAAACCCTTGAAGCATCAGACTTCAGCATGCTTACTCCAATGATATAATAATCATTATTATTAATTATAACAGGATAATTATTGTTGCTGCTGTGTTGTTATAGTTGCTATTGTTATTACTGTCACTAAATGCTTTCCTGGTCTCATCTAGAAGGAAATAAATATTTAAAAAGAGTAAGTTCAGATGAAAAAGCACTGCTACATCCATAGCCAAAAGGTGCTCTACAAGAGGAAAGAGTGATGAAAATGTTACTTTTAATCTATCAGTGAGATATTTGCTGCCTTCTTGGCTCAGGCTTCAACACCTGCCAGGTTGTCTGACATGATAATCTGCCTAATTCATGCAAAGCTGTCTCATATTTCTGAAGACACCCAGGTAATCAGGGCTCTATTGTATTTGCATACAAGACCCCACTCTTTTACCCTGTGACATTGCATAGAGCTAGGCCCACAGTATTCAACTACCAGTATTTTTATCTAACCACAGCTGCTAAGCAAAGCTTGGTACATGCCTTTCCTCCCAGATATACTGATAAACTTCGCTCTAGACTTGTCACACTTTACAGTCTTAGTGGAGATGTATAAATTAGGAGCTAAATCAGACTAAACTGCCCTGTGTGGGCAGTGGAGAGAGAAAAATCTCTTTATTGGGACCAGTATGATCAAAAGAAATCTTTGGGAATGCCTGTTTTTCTGCACTGACTATAAAGAAAGTTGAGAGTGACTATGCCCATAGTTCGGTACTTCAGCTAAGGTGAATCCTGGCCAAAGGGGTTTGTCAAACCACTAAATGAGCAAGGCAAGGTATGTTTAGAATTTATGCTTTTTAACTTCTTTTTACATGCTGTGGTTACTGGCTCAGCTTGACCTTCTCCATCCTTTCTTTGAAAGTATTTTCTGGGTTCGTTGACACTTCTCATTTTTTTAATAATCTAATTAATGGGAGAACTGTGAGATGAGGAATTTAATATCTGTAAGCATTACTTGGATTGACAGTCTTTAAGAAAGTATATCAGCATGTCAGAAAATTACAAATGGCCCTCAAAGGGTAGATATATTGAACAGAAAGTAGAAAAAGGGTTTTAAAAATAGATGATACTCATGAAGGAGAAATAATTAGATATTTCAGAAATACACAGTTTAAGCAACAGATTGAATTTCCTGGAGCTGTGGTACTTTGCCTTTTATATTTAAATCATAGCTGGCTTATAAACACATTAGTTAGCAAGTACCGTAGCAAGCTTAATAATTCATAAATCATCTTTTCCTGTATAATAATCCCTGGCTCCCTATAAACTTACAATATTGATGATGGCTCCAAGAAAATTAATCAGAATGGATGCAAATATAATGACATTCCTGGCCAGGTAGGTCTCATTAATCCAGCAGCAAGTTTTCCGGAGCATTAAGGGTAAACATTTGTAATCCTCTGCCGTAGTGATTAGCACAAGAGCGGAGTGCAGCATAATCAGAATAGAAAACTGAATGACCATTGGTATCACCCTGGGAAGAAAAAAGAAGAGAACCCAGCATTAAACCTCAACACAATACCACTGCTAATAAAAATAAAAGTGTAAACAGTTAAGACTAGGAAAAATCAGTTGCCATAAATCTGAGACAATTAGTCTAGGAAAAAACCCAGAGAAAACAAAGATTTGTTCATGTTCCATAGGTCTTCCATTGCTTCACATGGTTTCTTGCTGAGAAACTGCTGTTGAAGAAACAAGCCAGGGAAATCATTGCCAGTGCCTCTCTCTGTCTATATAGAGTCCGAGCAGCAGGAATGTCCTTTCTTTTGGGACTCAGTTGTCCCTTAAGTTTCTTTCAGAGCAAATCTATTCAGCCTGTAGGATTCTGATGCCAGTTATATATGAGCTGGTTCCCACTCTAGTAGGCTAGTTTGGGGGCAGTTTAGTAAGGTGTTATTTTGTATACAGCACAACACAGATGTCTTAAACTCACTATACTGAGGGTCATAGACTGTAAAGTGAGTGCAATAATGCAGCCTGTTTTCTGAGTAAGTCAGGATATAATAATTACCGAAATGCAAGATTCCTCTCATTTTAATTAATAGTGGATCAACTGCAGCTAAGAATCTCATTGGTTTTCATGGAAGCTCTTTAAAATTTAAAGCAGATGAAAAGGTGTTCTATGATCCAAATGTTTAAATAAAACATCATTTGGCATACTCTGTAAACTCTTTTCTTGCAAATGTGATCTTTAATCAAGTATTGTTAAATGCGTACACAGAATAGGCAGTTCAATTCCTTTGAATAAACTGTAAAAAACCATAATTTATTCTAGTCCAACTTTCATATATTTTTCTAAATTTATTCCTTTTTCTTGCTTAAATCTGGGACCTGAATTCAGTCAAGTAACTGACGTGGTTGGGAAATGCAGTAAGTCGGTTTACTTCGCTGAGAAGAAAACACTCAGCACTTCACAAGTCAAGTTGTTTTGTCCCCATTTGTGCCAGTCATTGTCTTTCTGTGTCTCTTTTCCCAAAGATCAAACACATGCAAAATAAAAGTAACCCCACTGTTCCTGCAAACCTCTCCGCTCTTCACTTTGCTTTCCCTTGCCTTTTTGCTATAAGGAGAATGATTAAACTTGAGGCTTTGAATTAAGTAATTAAAATTTCTAGTAACCTAGTTGTATACAGGCCAGTACACTACAGTCATTTAATCATAATGTCTCACAGAAAAAAACCTTTGAAAGTGGACTATCAGGATGCTCCAGGGAGACTTCTGCACTTCCAGGTGGCTGAATGTAGGTAAGCTGTACTCTGCTCATTAAGCCTTCTGTAAACACATGTTTTGTCTTATTGAAAACATGACGTTTCAGATTTTGTTAAACATCACCTATCCCTCTTCTCTTTGGGTAGGGTGCAATGCTATTTGTACCCTTGTGCCCTACCGCAAGACAAATTTAAAGGTGTAAGGTGGAAATAGAAGTGAAAACATCAACATAGCTTTTCTGTCCTCGTTTTTCAGTAGGTCAGCCAGATCCACTCCCTGAATCTAAATGGACTATATCTCAACCTACCTGAAATTCTCCTCAATTTCAGGCTATTCAAATTTGGTTTTAGAAGAGCAAATTCTAAACTCATACTGAACTGAATTCAGATCTGTGGCTTGATCCTATTAACTTAACTAAAGCTTTCATTCCTGACAGTTTCACCATAAGCTAACAGGTATGTAGCCAACGAGAAGAGGAAACTGCACTGAGATAGTGGCAGGAGAGGATACATGGACATAGCAGGACAAGCTTGAGAATCAGTCTGTGTCAGAACTGGCATTTCTTAGCTCTGGCCATGTTTGCAGCTGATGGATAGAGTCCAAAATATTTGCACCAAAGAGAAGCCAAAGATGCACTGGGTAGTTTATGTGAAAACTGTGAGTACATCTTCCTCACAGTACTGATGTTTGTAGAAAATACCTTGAGAAAACAGGATAAATGAAAATGTTTATCTTCAAAAGGAAATACTTTTTTTGGAAAAAAGTAGGCATAAATCAGAGTATATGTGGGGAAATGTTGGTCATGTTGAGGGAAAAGACATAAATAACGCATGAGGTACAGGTGTCAAACTGAAAGAGATTTACATGCAGAACTGTACTCCTGTATGCTTTAGCCTGTTTAATTTTAAACATTATCTTTTACAAGAATGTTCTGATTTTTAATCCCCTAATTCAGCTGTGATGATAGAGATTCATATACATTAAATCTGATGGTGTTTTAAAGATAATATTTGCATAAACATTATTCCTTTCTGATCATCCAAACACATGCTGGGACAATGACTCCTTTAAAGTATCAGGACAGAATAACATGCAGTTTCTTTCAAAATTTCTTGTCTATCACCTAGTAAAATTAATCAAGCTAACACAGAAGTATGATCAAGGTATAAGATTTTTGAAAACAGCATGCAAACCTCATAATAATTTACAGTAATGTAGCTATGGCTTATATGTACAGCTCCCACTCTCAGAACCACAAAATTAATGAGACTTGCAGTGTAGAAGTCCAGAAAAGAAAATGGGTTAAACAGATAACAAACAGAAAACAAGACTGTAAGGATAACAGAGAGTTTTTCTTTTGGAACATGTCTGAACTGCTAAAAGTAAGGTATATATGCATAAGATGATGTTTTTTCATAGTACCAAATTATACTACAAAACATTTTGAAATAAAATGTGAAAAATATCAAAATGGAAGTTCTGTTCCCCAATGAACTGAAATAAGATGAATTACACATTAACTTCCCCGAGAGCTTCCATGTGGTAACATTAGCTTTGACACTGTTCTGATGATGTACCATTGGTATAAAATGGTATCTTACACTTGGGTCAGCATTTCACTCCAACAAGCTTTGTCAGAGTGTTGTGTGTGAATTGAATACAGGACATAGTAGAGCTTCCCAAAAAAGTCCCATCCAGCAAGCTCACCCAGAAGTAAAGCTTGCTTTTGAAAGAAGGAACAATGTAGCCAGTAAAAACAAACTGTATTATGAAGGGAAGAGTGAGTAATGAAGAAACAAAGATTGGAGCAGGAGCCACAGATTTCATCCTGTGCGACTAAAAGTTTTGTGGGAAGACTCTCAGGACTTGCTGAAAGTCCCAAGACTACCAAGTAGAGACACAGTGCAACGATGTCTTGAGAGCAGCTTCTGTCTGTGAAAATATACAGAAAGCCAAAGGAGACACAGCCAATAAAGCCAGGGAAAAACTGGACATATGTTCATGGAGAACTAGTCAAGGGAGTCAAGAAAGCTCATCAAGAGAGCTGTGTAGTTTAAGATACAATTCATTTCACTGCACAGCAGTCTCTTAGATTTATTCAGATAGAAGGCACCTTGAGATCCACTGATTGACCCATTCTCCAGTGGCTATACTTTGAACCCGGGTTATAGACACTGACAGATACTTATGTGAGATTAATTCCTTCAGTTTCCCACACTACAGCAGTATTCTGTAATAGCCTTCTTGCTTTCCAAAGCCAAATGACTGAGATCCTCTTTGGAACTGATAGTTTCTATCTATATCTCATATATATATAGACAGTTTATATATGCAGATGTAGCCTACCAATTCTGCAGACCTAGCCTGACCCAGCTCTAAATGAAACCAAATTAAGGCTTTCAAAAATATTAGGGTCAAGCCTCAAGAGGTCAGACCTGAGGACACTGAACATGAGTTCTTATTTTGAACTGCCAAACTCTACATGTAAGACCCGGTGCTATGGAATTGAGGTACTATAAAGGGAGCATCTAGGGACCTAAGTCTGAGATATCAATCCAAAATGCAGCATAACCTGCTTAGGTACCTGAGAAACCATGGCCTTGTATTTGTTCATAATAAATATATAGGCAACAAAAATTCTTCCACTGTAGCTGTTTGGCTGAACATTGATGTGTTTGTCTCTTGTCTAAGCCTGTTTGAGATAAAAACAAAACTGAAGTCTGCACACCTATGACCTCCTAGAGGATCAATCCAGTATCTGTGCTAAGATTTTGTTGGCAGCATACTTATAGGATCAAGTACAGCAGAAGACAGCCAAGGTTAGAGGAATAGGAACAAACAGCCATAATACTCTTCTGTCCATGAACTTCTCCCAGAACTAGGACACCTGGGATGGATCCCCTCTTCATTCAAGATGAGATTCAAGACCAAATGCTTTTCTTTCTAAGGGCTCCCTTACTGTCAAGATCATGTGAAGTTTGAAATAGAGCTTTTGCCTTCCCTCTTTCTCGTGTACCGTTGCAAATCAAGAGTTGAGTCAGAAGGAAAAATTATGTAAAACAGAAGATGCAGATGTTTAAATGAACAACAGTTTCAAATCAGTTTTTCACCCCTCACAAGAATAACCCAGTGAAAAACTGACAGAACTGAGTAGTTCAGCAGTCTACTCTAGTATGATCTCTTGCCTACATGAGCATATAGAAAGTTCATTGCAGGAAATTCCCAGGCCTCTCAGATGGAGAAGATGAATCACTGCAACGCTGGCAATGTAACTTAATGGCTTTGTAGAGGATAATTACAGCAGAAATATGGCATTAGTTTATGTCACTTAGAGTAATTTCCCCAACTCAATATTTCAAAGAATGAAAACTATTACAAGACTTTTAAATTCAGTGATGTGCCTGCCCTGTCAGGAAAAAGTATGAATGGATCAAATATTTATCCTGCGGGAGACAGATATAAACTGAGATAAAATTCTGAAACTCCCATATACAGTAGATGCAGTAATAAAAAGATGATTCCCTTCTTTAACACACAGACTAAGGCAACCTATCTGGGAAAGTCCCTGGAGATCCTTAGTAAGATGATTTAAATAATGTTTTCTTTCACTGTGTTTCCAGAAATCCCAAAAGACTCAGCTCAGAAAAATGTTCAAATATGTACTTAAGCAAATACAAAATTCCATCCCTGTTCAACAGAGCTCTGAAGCATTCATTGAAAGACACTTTAATGTGTTGTTAGGAATTGGGTAAGTTTCCATGAGGACTGTGAATTATAGTTTGTTAGTTGTTCCATAGAAATGATGTCCATGCTCCTCCACTGTGGTAGTTTACTTCTCTGATATCTACTAGATGAGCATGCAGTTATCTCCAAGACTTTCTGAATCCAAATCCTGCCTAACTTTGTGATAGCTTGTTCATGTGCTCATACCTTGAATTGTTTTTTGAACTGGAACTTAAGAAATTTGAACTTCCAGATTATTTCCTCATTCAATATGTTTAAGCATATTGAAACCTTCTTACACAAAACCCCCTATCCTGTTATTTTAGGGTTGCACAGCCGTTGACCACTACTCATTTAACAGGCCTGCTTTTTTAAAACTGAAACACATTTTTTGAAGCAGAGTATCAGAACTTGAAAATCAAAGACAAAAATTTGCCTTCTTAAACCTTGACAGTGATCTTCAGCTCCTGAAAGAACACAGGAACTGCCATAAGCACCCATGTAGCTCCAAATCTTCTCTCTCAAAAGGGATAGTGGTAAATAGTCTTTCCCTAAATATCTTCCCATGTTCCAGCAATCAACTTTTAAAGTCATTCTGGAGGCTAGGGTGCATAATTTTGTTTAAAAACCTCTGCTGGTCTTATCTTGTAGGAATTTATCTAATCTTTATTTGAACCTGTTTATATTTACAGCCTCTTTAACATTCAGTGACAAAAAGGTCCACAAAACATTTGTGAAGTGCAAGGAAAAACACAAGACTACTGTGCAAGATGCGAAACCAGAAAGTGAGACAGGTGCAGGCAATGTGGTTACGTGGTTCCTTCTCCCCTAATTCCAATGACACTAGACACCCTCACAAGAATTAACAGAGATAAATCTGGAAAAACTGACATGTTTGTTTGTTAGTGTAGCAGTGATTGATATAGCAGCAGAAATCTTTTTGGAAAAACAGGTTCCATTAATAAGATCCATAAATCTTCTTGTACATACTGAAAAAAAAATAAAAATAACAGCTACCAGAAGTGAAGAAGTTTGAATGTGTATTGGGAGGACTTCAGAAAAGCAAACAAACTTACTAGTGTTAGAGCAATATAGCTCATTGTCCTGGTTTCGGCTGGGATAGAGTTAATTTTCTTCCTAGTAGCTGGTACAGTGCTGTGTTTTGGATTTAGGATGAGAATAATGTTGATAACACACCGATGTTTTAGTTGATGCTAAGCAGTGCTTACACTAGTCAAGGACTTTTCAGCTTCCCGTGCTCTACTGACTGAGAAGGCTGGAGGTGCACAAGAAGCTGGGAGGGGGCACAGCCAGGACAGCTGACCCAAACTGGCCAAAGGGACATTCCATACCATGTGACGTCATGCTCAGTACATAAACTGGGGAAAGCTGGCCGGGGGGGCCGCTGCTCGGGGAGTGGCTGGGCATCGGTCGGCGGGTGGCGAGCAATTGCATTGTGCATTACTTGCTTTGTATCTTCTTCTTCTTCTTCTTCTTCTTCTTTTTCTTCTTCTTCTTCTTCTTCTTCTTCTTCTTCTTCTTCTGATTATTATTATTATTATTATTATTATTATTTTATTTCAATTATCAAACTGTTCTTATCTCAACCCATGAGTTTTCTCACTTTTACTCTTCCAATTCTCTCCCCCATCCCACCGGGGGTGGGGAGAGTGAGCGAGCGGCTGTGTGGTGCTCAGTTGCCAGCTGAGGTTAAACCACGACACTCATAAGGAACAGCAGAAGGTTACATACTATGGGTATGTTCCCAGCTGAGAACAAGTACAAAATACATGGCTGGGCAATCACCAGCCATATGACATTCAACAAGAGGAAGTGCTGGATTCTCCACCTGGGACAGGTTAATCCTGGTTATATGTACAGATTGAAGGATGAGAGGCTAGAGAGTAGCCCTGTGGAAAGAGATCTGGGAGTTTGGGTTGATGGCAAGTTGAATGTGAGTCAACAGTGTGACCCAGCAGCAAAAAGGGCCAACCATGACCTGGGGTGTATCAAGCACAGCATAACTAGCTGGTCGAGGGAGGTGATTGTCCCACTCTACACTGCACTGGTGCGGCCCCACCTCGAGTACTTATGTGCAATTTTGAGGTCCTCAATATAAGAAGGACATCAAACTACTAGAGTGTGTCCAGAGGAGGGCAACCAAAATGGTGAAAGGCCTTGAGGGCAAGAGTTACAAGGAGCGGCTGAGGTCACTTGGTTTGTTCAGCTTGGAGAAGAGAAGGCTGAGGGGTGACCCCATTGCAGTCTACAACTTCATCAAGGGGGGCAGCAAAGGGGGAGGTGCTGATCTCCTCTCCCTGGTGACCAGTGATAGGACATGAGGAAATAGAATGAAGCTGCGTCAGAGCAAGTTCAGGTTGGACATTAGGAAAAGGTTCTTCACTTGAGAGGGTGTCAGTCACTGGAACAGGCTCCCCAGGGAAGCAGTCACCACATCAAGCCTGTCAGAGTTCAAGGAACACCTGGATGATGCTCTTTCTTAGTCATATGGTTTAGTTTTAAGTAGTCCTGCAAGGAGCAAGGACTTGGACTCAATGATCCTTATGAGTCCCTTACAACTTGAGATATTCTATGATTCTATGATTCTACATGGGACACCACTGCTGCAGAGTGCAGTTGCCTTTCTGCATCTTATCACCATTTTGGTATTCTTAGACATAAACATGGTGAACCAGGTCTTCCAGAGATGGTCCAAGAAACATTGCTGCATTACTGTAACACAATAAACATTTCTTATACAAGTACTGTATTTTCAAGGTTATTCTACAGGCAGCCATAAGTTAAGGTTCATCTGAGTGTTTAGAAACCACCTGAGAATTATGTTCATCTGGGCGTTTCCATTTTAGCACTTGCTCTGCCAAAGACCAAATGGGACCAGGGGCATGTTTTAGCAGCAGTTGTGTTCTGCTGGCTCTGCTATGATGCTAGAAAACTGACCATATCCTTGTATACATCCTTGTGTTCTCACTATTAAATAGTAGACAAAAATGCCAGTTGATGGGTTTGACTGTGTGAAATGTGGACACAAAGGTCACAGCTATGTCAGGTTTTTGTCATGTTGATAGGAAGTTGTTGTTTGGTCAGCCTCAAATAAAAGCAGAAGTAAGAAATGATCTACCAGATCACCTGCTTGCTTCTTCATAATGGCACAAGATTGCTTTCCCCAGCTGGGTAATACATATCATTAGCAACAAAGCAGAACAGTACAATTTTCTTATGTAGCATGTAAGAAACAAAATCAAAACAATCACTGATTCCGAAGGTGATTACCAGTCACTTAGCAAAGAGGCACTGTTGTAAGTCTGGACCATGTTTTATTTCAACACTGGAAGCAGCAGGCCACACCGTGTCAAACTTTTGTAACCCAAAGTTCCCACTTATCTCAGTGGGGGTTTTGCTTAAAAACATAACAGCGTAATGTCAGTAGATGTTGCTGTCTCACCTGAAAACATGCAGCTGCAGATAATGTGATAACAAAAGTAGATAACAATGGGAAAAAAGTGCAAAAATATTTCCGAACATTTTGGAGGACAAGCAGATTTTATTGGCTCATTCCATGTCAGTCCTAGAAATGCTATCCCACTGTTTCCCCAAGAGCACCTTCCGATATATAGCAATATCTTTCTGTATTTACCTGGAAGAAGGAAGTAAGCTTTGGATAGCGGTGATAAATACAAGAACAATAAATGCGCACACCAAGTTTGATTTGAATACTTCATCCCGCATTTGAGAATACTAGAATAAAAAAAAAAAGAATAATAAATTAGCTGTTAACCCATGCAGTGGTTTCATAAAGACTGATGCATATAGGAGGCTTTGGGGAAATAAGCAGGAAGAGCTTATAAATCAATAAACCTGAATTTGTTTTTAAAAATGAAACACAACAAATAAATCATTAATAAGATGGTAAAATACTTTATCCAAGACAGCAAAACTCCGTAATTTGCAATACAAAGTTGTTTTACTTGGTTGCCTCTTTTTATATGCTTTTAAAATCCCCAGGTAGATATTAGGGGCTGCTAAATAGAATACTAAATACTTAATAGCTTAACCAGAGGAACCATGGGTTTCCTCACATGAAGACAAACACTGAAGTCAGCTTTGACTGAATGCATGATGTTATGGAGGTGTCTCCATGCTTGCTAAATTGAGGCCATTCTGTTTTCCTTGTTACTGTTCTTTTTTAAGAAAAGTATGTAGATTGGGACATTCTGTGACTATTTGGGATGTTGGTCATGATCTGTGTATCCTAACTTATCCAGAGGCTGTGCAGAAGCTTGGCAATGTGGGCATTCTTCAAGGAGAAAAATAAGGTATTATTATGTAAAAGACCATTTGAGGTGCATTATTATTATGATTTATTGCAAAAGTATTTTTCTCCAGCATACCAAATCACTGAAAATGCTAGCAGGTTCCCCTTTTATGTGAGTTACCAAGAAAAGGAGTAACGGATACATTGGTGAATCATGGTGGATCAGTCAAAGTGGAAACGTTACCCACGTCCTCAGCTGGTATTTATCACTGTTAATTCAGTTAAACTCCAACTGTTTACAGCAGATGAAGATTGGTCCATAGACATATTTTTGTAAATCTCTTTATCCTATACTGATGCCACTAAATTTTCTTCACCTAATAAAAAATCCCACAGATGCCTGCCCCAGTCATTTTTCCTCCTCTGAGCAATAACTCCATTTTATTTAATCTCTTTAAGTTTTGAAGGAGCTAAGAGTTACATGTGCAGAACAAAAGGAAATCAGAGTAAAGAGATATCAGATACCAGAATCTTCCTCCAGCAATTTGGAAATAAGGCAAACTGCAGTTATAAATGCCTAGAGAGCATTATAATTGAGAAAAATTAAAACCGATTAGAAATGTATCAGGTACATACATTGAGAGAGTTCAGCTATGAACTGCATTTTGTAGCTAATCTGCTCTTGAAGGAAGATCCTATCTAGACTTAGACTGTATTCACTACATGGACCTTCGGTAGGGACTTCATGTCAGTTATAAACATCTGTTCAAAACAGCCTCAAGCTCCTGAAGTGGGAAAAAGGCTTCTCTCTTCCCTGCTCCCATTTGTTATGAGTAAGAGGGGGGGGTTATTTGTTGGTGTCCCTCATTTTGACTCCTCCTATGCTGTGGTTATATGCTGTGTGTGCTGTTGGCAGAAGCAATATCACCTTGACATGATTTTCAGTGGTACTCACGGGCAACTTCATTTTGCTGCTGGAAGCACAGAGGCACTGACCCTGATTTCATGTGCAGGAAAACAGAACTGCATCAGTCTGCTTAAATAATGGACCAGGGCTTTTTTTGGTTGTGGCACAAAAAGAACCAAAAGGAAAAAGAAAGGTACGTTCCTTAAAATATAACATGAAATCCCAACCGTTCTTTAGGGAAATTATAGCAAACTAATTGAATGAAACACAAACATGGAATTGCCTGCTGTGTTGAGCATTATGTCAAAAGGATGAACGCTGTGGTCTAATCAGTAACAATGTTGTGATGAGAAATTGTTAGCATCTCTGAGGCAGCACAAACATCAATGATAAACATAGCACTTCTGTAGCAGTCTACCCCTTATTGACTTGGAGAAGTAATTGAAGGATAGACTAAGCTTCAAGGCACTTCCATAAATGTGGGGAGGCATGTAGCCAACTAGAGCCATGTAGGGTGGTAGGAAGAATCATGATGTGACCTACTCTGCAATGAAAACCTTAGCTGCAACATCCCACAGACCTACCTGCACTGGCATCACTTGCTCATGGCGTAGTGAAGGCTCACTCTGCTTCCCATAGCACTTGAGCCGTTTGCCTGTGCTGTTGCGGGGGCACTGTTTATCTACTGGCTAGCCCAGCCAGCTAGATGAAACTGAGCTTGCGTAAGAAAGGCCAGGTTTCTTCTGCCAAGTAATGCTGCTTATTCCCCACCTCTCCTCTCTTTTCCAAGGGCTCTTTGAAAGGGGAGTACCAGAAATATAAGAGGCTTTACATGTTCACCTAGAGAAAGTGTTTGTGCACTGGGGAGGAAGGTTTTTGGTCTTATCCTCACTGCTGCTCTTTGACTCAGATAGGACCTTATGGATGAAAAAGGAGACCATGGTTTTTTTTCTTCAGAGAGATGGTGTTTGTGTCACTGGAAAAGCTTTTGCAGTACAGGGGAGGGAGAGAAGAAGATGTATCAGCAAGCCCAAGGCAGGAGAAGAGATGGATGAACGCCTGAGAAGACCACAGGGTAGACACAGATACAGTTGTTGACCAATGACAGAAAAGAAGATGTTGAACAGGCCCAGAATTTGCTCAGTGTTTCTTGCAGACCTTCTTGCCACTGGAAGTTTCTGGGTTGAAGGAAAGAGGCGAGGCCCATGTCTGCAAAGATACAGCATGCTGGAAGGGCAATTTTTTTCCTACTCATTTAATTTCTATTTATCTTACCCATCAGAAATTCTGAAACAGAGAAACTCAGATATTTAGGTCTAATATTTGACCTAAGAAAACCTGTACTGTGAAATTCAAAGCCCTTTTGATATTTTCAGTGTCCTCACCTCACAGAAAATATGTAGACACTTCACCTCTAAGCCCAGTCTGATTTATGATCCCAATACAAATATGCAGGAAGACTTAGAATATCTTTATACAAATCTTTACATTGGAAACTTTCCTTAACAAAAACCCTACCAGCATGTAAAATTCCCTGCCCTGTTACTATTCTTTATCCTGTATGAAAGTACATGGTACTGATATTTCCAAGTCGTTGCTATTAAGGTAGAGCATCCTAATGATATCTTTTAATCATTGGAAATCATCTAAAGTAGTATCAGATTTTCCTTATGAGCTATTACATATTTGGAAACCCTTAGTGTATTTTCATGCTACCATAGAAGTACTCTCCTGTGAGCAGTCTTTTGCTCTATCTGCCTATATCCTATTTATGAAAATAACCTCTAGCAAAATTAAGAGTGAATTAGTCTCTAAATGAGATATCAAGTGCTAATGAGTGAAATACAGGTTAGTAATGACGAGTCCATTTGGGTAAAGAATCTATAAAATATACCAGGTGGGGATCCTGCACAAATCCTCGGAAAAATGAAGTATTATAAAATTAATGTGGAAATATAGCTACTGCCTCAGGGAGATAACCCATTCGCTAATGCAACCATTACTGCTTGCCGTGGAATCTACATTTATTCTATCACCAAGAAGGACATAGAGCAATGAGATAAGAGAGGAGTGGGAAGATGTACCAATGGCTTAAACTGCTGTGATGTACCAGTCATTTAAGCCATTGTAAAGCAGGAGCTGTGCTAGCTCCCATGGTAGTTTTGGGCATGCTGATTCCAGATTTTTTTTTTTTTTTTACTTCTTGAAACCTTAAAGGAAGCAAACCATCATTTTCATTGTTAGCATAAATCTGCTGTCTGCAATTGTTTTACAATGAAAAAACCCTGAAACAACCCAGACTGTTTAAACAGAAGTCCAGCATGACATTTCAGATCTATTCAAGTCACCTCAAAAGATTTATGATCCCACTGCATGGTAGTCCTGTTACTAATGCAGGAGGAAGAAATACAGTTTATTGTTCATATGGTTACTCACTTCTCTGTGGTTTGAGGTACAGAGCATTAACACAATTCTCACTGAACAAGCTTAATGTAGCAATTCTTGATTGGGATCTCAGCTATGGGTACTGGTTGTTCTACCTACTGAATAACTGTAAAGTCTGGGGCGAGAAGTACTTACAGATAAAAGAAATACGTATCAGGCAGATGCCAGCGCTGCCTGGAAGTGTGATGGCTAAATGTGAGGGCACAAGATTTTACATGAAAGTTACTTTACTTCACAGCTATTTCTGACTTGAAGCTGCCACTGGTCTGAACAGAAGGTGAGTGGTAGCAAATGAAAACGGCAGTGTGAGATGGGAGGTCCATAGACATATACTCTCTACTTGCTCAGCAACGCTGCAGGGAGCAGCTCAAGATGCTGATGTAGAAGGTCATGTAAGCAGTTGCAAAATGTTAATGACTAGAAGAAAGCATAATTCCAGACTGAAAGGTTAGGGGTGGGGAGACCAGAGGGAAAAGGCTTCTGAAATAGCTTTATGAGACTCCAATTTAAATCTGAGTTTGTTTTCTTTTGTTTCCTAAATGGGCAGGAAGAAGGGAGAAAGTGATTGTAATATAAGATAACATGGAGGAAATAGCTACTTTCTGTAGCAAAACAGTCCACACATTATTTTCTTCATGACTGCCTGTAGACTGTAGACAGTAGACAAACCTGTAATTACTGCACAGGCAAAGAAGGAGGGAAGGGACATTTCCCACATTGTCCCACAAAACATTGCCCCTGCCTATAATGACGAGGACACTGTGATTCATCTTTCCTTAATCCACATCAACCCTTTGAATCCCGGTGCATTCCCCATCCTTCTCTGAGCGCACCTATGGTGCCCCAGCACCCTGAACACAAACGATGGAGGTTGCTGACCAGCAACACTCCAGCTGTTGGAGGTGAATGAACCAGAGCAAGTAAAACAATGCTGATATTTTTAAAAACTGTACTCCTGTGTAATGCTAAAAACCAGACCGATTTAGAGGACAGAAGGAAGATTCAGTCCACCTTACAGAAAGGATTTTGTGTTTGTATTGCCTGTGCTTACTGGTTGGGACTAGCACCTAAGGAAATATTGAATGAAAGCACCATTTTTTAAGCATTGCAGCACAGGTTGGCATTGGAAATGTCATACTGAGAAGAAAGTGTATCAAAACTGCTCAACATGTTGACTTTTAAATAGACTTTTTGTCATCCAGATGCAATTCAAAACGTTATTAATATTTAAAATCTGACCTATGGAATGTGATGGATTAGAGCATGGGTTTCCCCCCCCCCCCCCTCTTGTTTAAATTGCATTTAAATGAAAATCTACCCTTTCTGTGTAGACTTTCCTTTTGGCTGCTAATTGTGAAGTTGAAAATGACAAGTTTATATTCTGAATATAGGATCTGATTCTGGGCAGTGTTCCTTTACTCCAGCCCATGTTCAGGCCTCATTTTTGTTAAATAGTAATGTAAGACTAGATGAACCATTGATTAGGTCGCTCATTCAACAAGTTGTTTGTGACTAGGCTGTTTCCTCTTTTGCACAAAAAAATTCTAATATACCACCCCCCACCTTCTAGGTTAAATGCTATTTTGTCTAGACTTTTTCACCTTATTTTTTGACCTTGTGCCTTGAAAAGATTAAAGATTACTCATGACTTTTGGGCCTTTAGATGGTAATTCACAGGACATCAGAAATCTTGGATTTCACTTCCTCTGGGTCCCTGTCAGCTTTGCATGATGATTGCACTGAAAGAAATGTCTACATATCTTCTGTTGTAGCAGTAGTGGCTAATTCAACTTTGGATATTCTACCTTATATCTCAGTGTCGTAAATATCCTCATGGGGAAATTGTATCTTTTCCTTTTTTTAAATGAACCTTTCTTTTTCATTCTGCAGGATTGCTTGTGAAATAAGGGCTTAAATATACTTCAAGCAGAATTTTTCTTTTCCAATGGTTTTCATTAAGTTTTCACCACTGATACCGCCTGAAGACTGGTCTCCCATAAGTCAAGTAAAAAAGTCTGTTTTCCAGTGGAGGTTAAAGTGATGATGGAGAAGTTGGCCTTCGTGCTTGCAATTCCCTGTTATTTTTCTTTCTTTTCAGTCTAAGTGTACATCCTATCACAGACCTGCTGCTGCTGCACTGTAATAGCATGTAAGTCAATGAAATCACTTGAGAACTCTGCAACCCCACCCCACGTCATCAGTTTGCAAGGAAAATCCTCACAATGCCTTATCTTTTTTAACTTACAACTTACACCTGGATGTAGACTGAAATAGAAATTAGTGAAATCATACTGCTGTTGAGAAGCAGCAAAGGCATGAACAATATTTACCTCTTAGAAGCAGAAGTTAAAAAAAGGATGTTTAAAACAAAGAGTTGACAAATTAGTTTTGACTTGAAATAAACATAGCAGCTGCCTAGAGGACATCAGATGGATCCTATGACTAAATGAAAGAAACGTATCTATATATAGATAGATAGATGTTTTGAATAGAAGTGTCAGTTTATTAATATGCTCAATCACCGTTTGTGCCAAAGCAACCTGTCATCTGACAGAAAACTGTTTGTACTAGACAGCAAATGAAACCCGGCAAATGGCTGTTGTTTTCAGAAGCAGAGTTTGCTCGGTGTAGGCATTTTCCAACAATGAAATGTAATCATTGCAGCATTATAACACCTGCATCATGACACTGTCTATTATTACCTCTAGCTCAGTCCCAACTTCTGAAAACTGAAACAAAATGAAAAAGAAAAACAAAACCAGGAAACAAACAACGCAAGCTAGAACCTACAGCTTCTCTACTTCAGTGGACATTTATTACAATTTGAGTTGTGAATAATGCAGCTACCAAGACCCAGCTACCTTATGCTCCAGGCTGGAGTCTTTAAACATCAGTGAAAAAGGCTTGATATGCTCTCTTCTCAATTTATCGCCACTCCGTAAGTCGATGGTGTGCTCTATTCGCTTGTTAATTTCCTCAGGCCCAGACTGGACATGCAAAGCTTGTGCAAGATGGTTTGGAAGCAGATTTATTGAATTTCTTGTTAGGGCAGCCAGAGTCTAGGGGAAAGCACATGCAAACAGAATAAACCTGCTGGTCCCCTTGGGTTAAAAATGCAATGTTTTAGATCATGTTACATTGCAAACCATTACAGCATTCCATGCAATTCATTCAATGAAATCTATAGAAGTGTAAAATAATGTCTGTTCCACTAAACACATACAGTACATTAAAGGGAGTACTTTAATGCCCACTTTTATACAGACTAGGAGGTTTGCTGCTGCACTGAACACTAGGAATATATTCCCCATTCCAGATTCTGCTAATTAATTATTGGAGCATGCGTGAGGGGAGTACACACCAAAATCACAGCAGGGTATCTAACTCAATGGTGTGTTTTAACAACTAAGAATGGAAGCTACAGAAAACAAATGTCACAAAGCAGGAGTAATGATGTTTTTCTTGATCTTAAAGTTACTGGATGTGTGTAGTTTAGGAACAGATCAGTTAGGCAGGAGTGAAGAAGGTGACATTTTTTGATTACTTCAGCATGGGTTTTCAAACAATATATTCTTCTTCACTACTCATATTTCAGCCAGTCTAGATTACAGTTAGGCTATATGATTTAATTTAACTGTAATTCATATTATTATTTTAAATATTATCTCAAATGCATTATTCCTTTGGTATTTCATTAACTAATCAAAAGAAAGAAAAGACTTTTGCACAGCTTTGCAAAGGAAAGCTAGCGGAGACAGTATGAAGGGTGCTTCACCTTCAGGAAAGAGGTAGAGTTTGCTTTCATAAAGAGAATAACTCAGTCCAGTTTCATGGTATCATTTCATGACACAAACTACAGTGAAGCAGCACTTTCCCACTTGAATGGGAAAATTAACTCTACTACCTGTGATATTCCCAAGGGTTAACAAATGTTAATGAATGGAAAGGATATAAACCTTCATACATCACAGCATAAGACATTTCAGAATTATTATGGACAAGAAATACACTTCTGCTTGAGAAAAGTTATCCCATAGGTCCTTGCTGGAAAGATCTTCTGCTATATCTCCTACTCGGCATTCTTGGGAACAGGAGTTTGGGATGGATTTATCACTAGATTTCTTTGGAAAGCCAATTCTTATGGATCATGGGATTACGTACAGAAAATGACATAGGGAGGTTTCCCTTGTTTGTTTTTAAAGTATAGTCAACAATTAAATTCTAATGAATCTTGGAGAGCACATTGAAACACAGGATGGATCTCAGGTACCCACTGTCAAACCCCAAGAGACAACTTTCTTTACAATCCTAAGGTAAAGTCCAAGGACTCTGTAGTCACAGATAGGATCTTGTTTTCTGATATTCCGTCTTTTGATGAGTAACTTAAAAGCCCAATATATAGACAGAAAAGGACATCAGGACTGAAATCTTCTGTCTATTGAAGTGAAAAGCAATCTTTCTGTTTGCTTTAGTAGAAAATGAACTTCAGTAGAGAAGGTTTGGCAAACCGATCTACTCAAATCTTCCCTCCAGAAAAACAATATCATAAATATTTAGAGAAAAAAAGTATCAAGGAAACTTTTCTCATACTAAAGTTTCAGATATGCCTGAATCCATATCTTAGCCTTGGAGTTAAAGTGGAAACTCTAAGGCTGGAGCCAAATCTCAGGAAACAATCCATTGAGTCAACTGGATAAATACTGTATTACTAACACTAAGGCACTACTTCAGTTTAGGTGTTCCTACCTCTTTTAAACTGAGCTATGCAGAAAAGTTATTATCAACTTCTGGTGGCTGTAATTGCACAAGTGGGTCTGAAGTCACTGTTAAAGGACGAGATCACATCAGATGCTGTTGTGTGTGTTAATTCCTCATCATTAGTTCATATTGCTATATCTCCACTGGAAGTGAGGGTGCAGAAGGTCCCTAATGTTTTAATTGGGCATTGTGTTTTATTTACATGAGGAGACTGATCTTAATTCATCCTAGTAAGTGACTACATTTTGCTTCAAATTATATTTTAAAATTTGATTAATATGAAGAACTGTCTTCTTGCTGAACGTATGAAGTGGTTTACAATTCGTGGTAGATGAACATGACATAATATCACCACTATGGCAACAGTGCCAGTAGTATTGGTGCAAAAATGGACTCTGAAGTTGCATTTATTTTCAGAGGATAACAAGGAAACTCATATTTGAGTTTAGTGGAGTCTTCTCTCCCTCACACCCATACACATCCTTAAGACAACAGCTTCCCTGTAATTAGTAATAACAATAATGAAAAAAATCATGCAAATTATTGTCCCAAGAATATGTTCTAACCACATATCCCCCTCTTTGCTCTGCATCTTTTAAGACGTTTTAAGACGTGTTATGCCAACGTAAAGAAATATTGGTTCTCCCTATTACCTCTCCTACACTTTTGTGAACAGCTCTATGGAAGATACAGTTGTGAATCCTACAATGGGCTTTTGAACTTTCCTGATGCTGACAATAACCATTCATCACACAGGAACATATACAAGGTTCTGTTAAGAAAAAGCCCAGCCAAACTCGCATCTGAGACTAAAAGATAAGATGAATTAAAACAAACAAATATAAACCTCCAACTTTAGAGATATTTTACAGAGATTTAAAAGAGGTAGCTGGGATTAGATTTTACTTCCTTCCGTAAAGTTTTCATGCAACAAGTCCAAGCATCCTGACCTCAACAAGAAGGGAAATTTTTAATTTAGAAAACTCTAGGAAGGCTTCAAATTATTGTTTTTCATACTACAAACACCAGGTCTTGGATGGAAATAGGGAAATGCAAGGTCACATGTTTAAAGAGACAGGATATGGATAGGATTTTGGTCAAGAGGAAGACACCTAAATGAAGGTGTCTAGGTGTTTGGTGTCTAAGCTTCTGTTACTGGCAATATACACTCTGGATACTTTCAGTTGCCTAATCATATGCAGCTATGGTCAGCTGAGATGCCCTAGGGTATCCTGGACAACAGTCTGGAGCTAGAAGATATGGCACAACACCTACAGGAACCTCATGCACTGCTGGTCAGTGGTGGGGACCAGTTGGAGTGTGCTAGGGTATCTCAAACTGCAATAGACAGCCACAGTTAAGAAGCTGAATAAAGCTCTTACTCAGCATGTTTCAGCATAGGTGTTTAGCACTATTTGGGACTTCAGAGTCTCTTACCTGGCTTCTAACTGATAGTCCAGATGATCACAGGTTTTTTATAGGCTCCTCGTCATATGGACGTCTCAGACACCCTAGACAACCGCATATAGCACTAGACCCTTATGTTTAGGAGCTGAGCTGTGTGGGAGATCAACACCTGGGACAGTCAGTAGATACACAAATGCAAGTGCCTTGGTTTTGAACTGAATTCCACCCTGTTCTTTACACTTGTCTGTCATCTTGACAGTCTTGAAGTATAATTTTTTGTGATAACTTCGTAGCCATCACTAAAATATGCTTATACAAGACACAGACATTTTAATTTGCCTTTTTCCTAATTCATGTTGTTACAGGCCCATCAGATGCCTCCAGCACCACACACAGTGACCATATTATGCTTTCAGCTACTTCTTTTGGAAGGCCCAGAGAAGAAATCCAACTTCATCAGCTATTAATTTATTTTAGAGGAGGAAGCCTTAGAATCATAGAATCATAGAATGATGTCCTGGTTTCGGCTGTGATAAAGTTAATTTTCTTCCTAGTAACTGGTACAGTGCTGTGTTTTGGATTTGACAGCACAATGAATATGTTGTTGACAACACACTGATGTTTTAGTTGTTGTTGGTCAGTGCTTACGCTAGTCAAGGACTTTTCAGCTTCCCGTGCTCTACTGACTGAGAAGGCTGGTGGTACACAAGAAGCTGGGAGGGGGCACAGCCAGGACAGCTGACCCAAACTGGCCAAAGGGATATTCTATACCATGGGACGTCATGCTCAGTATATAAACTGGGGGAAAGCTGGCCGGGGGGGCCACTGCTTGGGGACTGGCTGGGCATCAGTCGGCGGGTGGTGAGCAATTGCATTGTGCATCACTTGCTTTGTATATTATTATTATTATTATTATTATTATTATTATTATTATTATTTCAATTATTAAACTGTTCTTATCTCAGCCCACGAGTTTTCTCACTTTTACTCTTCCGATTCTCTCCCCCATCCCACCGGGGGTGGGGAGAGTGAGCGAGCGGCTGTGTGGTGCTCAGTTGCCGACTGAGGTTAAACCACGACAAATGGTTTGGGTTGGAAGGGACTTTTAAAGGTCATCTAACCTAACCTCCCTGCAATGAGCAGGGACATCTTCAACTAGATCGGGTTGCTCAGAGGCCCATCCAGCCTGACCTTGTACATTTTCAGGGATGGGGAAACCATCTAAAACTTCTCTGGGCAAATGGGCCTTCACTCTCTTAACATAAAATAACTTCTGTCCAGCTTCCTGTGCTTTAGAAAAGAAGCCTAGACACATGTTTCAGTAACAGAAAACTCCATCCATATTGGGCATGGTCTGAATTTCAGAGCAGACACTTGCATCCTTGGCTTACCTCACCACCAGAGGTGGTGACACATGGTGCTAACTGTGCTGTAGACACATGCAGCTTTTGTTAATGTCTGTGATCGCGTACATAAAGAGTAGCTATTCTGTTCCTTACTCATACCAACACAACTTCAATTCACTGTCTTAGGCTGCCCATAGAAAATGAGGTTGAGGTAAAGAATATGAATTGTGGTGAATTTGAGTTTGGCAAGAGAACTCACCAGAGACTTTTCCATTTCATATTCTTCCTAGCATAACTACAGCTAAAAGTAAGACACGTGATCAGAGTTGCTCAAATTTTGTTTTAACTTATATTGGGTAAAGAAACCATTTAAATGGTATTGGCAAATATTCAAATGTATGGAATGATTCATTGTTGTGTTGCTGCTACTTGGATTTTCAATGTCTGCTGCTGCCAGTGACCCTTAGGTGGCATAATTAATGTTATTAAATGCTTATTCTGTCCAGGGCTGACACACCTCTGGAAAAAGCTACTATATCCTAATATAATTTAAATCTATCATCTGAATTTTGAGCTGAAATACATTATTTATGAGCAGTAATGCCTATTGTCTCAACTTTAAAATTGTAAATTACATAATAATTGAATCACACATGGAATAGCAGATTTTTAAAATCTTGTCTCCACCAGAAAGCTCACTGTAAAGCTGTATAATATAAAATTATAGTTATTTCCAGCAGAACAACAAGTTCTTAAAAAAACAGTGAGAAACTATTCTAAAAATGGGTTGTTTATTGTCATAAGACAAAAATTTGCTTCAAAAGAACTGTTTAGTTATACCTATTTCAACAATTTCCATGGACTTTTTACTAGTTTACTGAGTGGAAGTTGTTGAATAATAGAATAAAGACACTAATCCTTTATTTCATTCCTCCTCTTTGTTAGTATCAAGGTCAGGTTTAGCTGAGAAAATAATTGATGAAATGATAGCCTACTCTGCATAGATTTTTTGGACTACAGAAATTGGAATGTCTTAAAGGGAAAGAAGAAGAGACAGAGAGACATCAGAAGATATTCACAGCAGCATGCACTCATACCTCTATTCCTAATGAAATGAGAGTATAGAGACAGGTCAACAAACTACATTGAATACTGAAAGGCAGTGTACATGCAGAAACACAGATGTACAGAACATATATAAAAAAGGTGTTTTATATAACAGCAAATTATGCCATGCTCCAGTTCAGTTTGAAGAAATGAAGAGACCACCATGGGCTGATTGATTGTGAAGGCTTATAACTTCTGAGCAGATTTGTAAGAAGTGGAAGACGGTTGACAAAGCAAGATCTCCACACAACAATGCTTGAATTTCAACAGACAGTGCAGACAAGTAGGACTAAGGATGTGCAGCAGAAGAAAGGATATATCATGTCCTTACAGATCCCTCAGAAAAATGGAAGAAAACTCCAGCTGACCTTGTTTCATAAAGACTCATCAATCTTTCAAATGCAGTGAAGAGAATGGTGTTTGAGGGCATTTTAACCTTTCCATCTTTAATTCCTCTAAGCAAGCAGACTTTACAAATGATTTTTATGACTGTACAAGAATTGCTGGTTCCCGGGGTGCTAGCAATTAGTCATGCAATGCTTTTGGGAAAGATCTGATCAAGAGCAGTTTTTATTATCTCATATTTCTATTGAGCTATGCATGACCTTAGAGGCTAACTCACCTGCTAGTGAACCTTAATTATGTCTTAGAATCTAAGTTTTTAATGTTTTTTATTAAAAAAAGAAAAAAGAGAAAAGTGAAGAATGGACAAATTGTTTTCACAAGGTGTTTTTTTAAAGTAGATCTTTTTTCTTTCCCTTATATATCAACAACCTACACTGCTTTTTCCTCGGGCAAAACATCCATTCATTCATCCCTTTACTTTGATGGCAGTGCAGTGAAGCTATGCAATGAGATGCACACTCTGACTAGAATGTCCCAGCTAGTTTAGTAACATTAGCTTTACTTTTAATTTACTTCTTTATGGACTGGTTCAATTAAAACTCAGCTGTGTACTATTTAATTTCAGTTGGAAAAACGCCAAAACCTCTGGTCCCCTGGCATTTCCCCAGTTTGGAAACATGATTTATTTCTGCCCTGAAACAATTTGTTTAGTCCTCTGCTGTTACAAGTATGTGTTAGAATAAAGGTTAAAGATGAACACGTCTCCTCTGAGGCTTCCGTTATTGAAAAGCACTCAAGCATGCGTTCATACTTGATGACATTAAAAGAAGTTCGACTTACATTCTGTTTTCCCACTATGTTATCAAATGGAAGTTCAGGGCTCCAGGATCCTTCGGTAAACGTTGCTCCGCTGTTTCTCCTGTCGGAGGAGCTGACAGCCTCTTTCACAATATCTTCAGGCAAAGCCAACAGACTCTCCTCAGGTTGTTTAATTAAATAAGTCTCAATGTTATGTTTCCTCAAGAATTCATTACGCTCTTTGCCATGCCCTTCTTCAACTTTATAATCCCCATTCAGGCAGTCCAGAGTGGCTTTGGAGATGTGAATTCTCCTGCATAAGTGAAATAAGTAGTAGCAAATACTGATTGTGCTCTAGTACACATAAGTAAGAAGGAGTTTATGAACTCTGCCTCATTTTTAACATGATGGATAAATAGAAGGTTTTCTATTGTATATGATGATTTCTATAGAGAAAATGAAATAGTGTATTGAACAGACATGAGCTTCATTTGGGGACAAATACTCTCAAGGCACGTTCACATCAATAGGATCTCATGAATGCACAAAGTCCTGTCACAGGAAAAACACTTTGATATTCACACCTGATACTTTTGCTCACAGTAATAGTTTAATGGGAGACCTTCCTGAGTAAAATACTACTCAGAGTGAATGAAAATTGCCACTTCAGGTAAATATGGTGAGAGGAAAATATATGGTATGCATTAGAGCAGTTTGTATGAAAGCTCTTTAATTTCCTTCAGTTACCTGAGGTAGTTTAGACAGTTGAAATTGGTGGTCTGATTGCATCTGAAGTAAATTAGGGAAAGAGGGAAACTATGTAAAGGCAGGTGGGGTGATAATTTCTGGTAAGACTAAGTGATGAGTTCAAAAAGCTTTTGCAAAAGTGAAGTTGAATCTAAGCAATGACATACAAAAAGCTCAAATTTTGCAAAAAAGTAATAAGGCTTTGGATGTCTTCCAACCAAACCTGGAGATGCTTGGTATTTGGACTTTCTTAACCATAATTATGACTGCTTGAGAAGGACAGAAAGAAGTTCAAGTAAAAAAAAAAAAAAAAAAAGAGAAAAAGAAGGTTTTATTTCTATTTTTAAGAAATCTTCAACTTCCTACATGTAGGGTAAATTGCAGACACCTCTAAAACACATCCACATGGCTAGCCATGCTATACTTTACAATGCAGCATAATAAATGCAATAAGAGGAGGTGTTCATTAGGCACTTAGCTAACTCAAGTAAATAAATGTAGTGACTCCATTAAGAGACTTTAAAATCAGCTCATTTTTCAAATTTGGATGCATGGCACTTTTTGAAAGTCAGGCTTGCAGACAGATTCCTAAAATTCAGTCACCTAAAATTCTTGATCATTTCTTAATGACACCTGCTGAGGCATTTTTCTCAGGCACCACAAATTGGCTTGTCTCCACTGAAGGAAATGGTCCTAGAACACCCCTTAGGAACTTTCTTCTGGAACTTAAAGGATGCCACTACAGAGTTAAATCACATAAAATACTGTTGGAGTAGAAAGGCTATAAGCACATGTATGATGTGCATGCATTGCCAGAAAATAAAGTGCTGGTTCTCTTTAAGCATTGTGAAATACCCAGGAGTATCAGAATTTGGCACAAACTGGGTCTATGTAGAGTATTAAATATCAGCATATAATTAAAAGATCAAAAATTTGTATCTCAGCCATTTTCTAACCTGTCTCAGCTTCCCTCTGAAGTAAACACAGGTTTTGTACAACTTTCACTGCCTGAAGTCATGCCGTTACGATGTCTACAGAGATTAGTACCCTTTTGTAGTCAAATGTCAGTAAAACTGACAATAAAAACCAGTAAAAATATTTCTCAAATATAAGTAACTTTTGGCCTGGACTTTAAAACCAGATCACATGATCTCTCAGAAACACAATGCATTTCCTAGCTCTTAGAAACCCAAATAGACTAAATTGATTTAAGTAAAGTACTAATTAAAAAAAAAAAAAAAAAAGAAAAAAAAGAGAAAAAGAAGAAAGAAAAGAAAATGATACATTAGTTGCCAGGGTGACTATCTTTGTGCTGAGTTTCCACTAATATAATTTGGGAAGATTGCATTATAAAGCCCTGAAATACGGATTTTATAATGGAAATGATAACAGCTTTAACTAGAGCATGGAGCTGGCTATCAAAGTAATACTCTTAAATACACCAAATATTAATAAATAGTTGGTAGATTAAAAACATTTTCTGGTTTCACCTTTTGTACAGCTTACTTAAAAAAACCTTAAAATATATAGTGGAGAGATGTGTTTCTAATTTTATACAAATGAAGTAAATAGGGAACCTGAGCATTGAAGTAAAAAGGTATAGCCTGTCCTACTGTTGAAAACATATCAGGCCCAAAAGCTTTAGATGATACCTGTCATTGATACATCCTGGAAAATTAATTATTAGCTAGGTTTTATGCCAATTCAATACCATAGATTAATACCTAGATACACCAGGTGAAGACTATCAGAACATGGGGTCCTGGTGGAAGAGTGTCTCTGAAATAACACTGTAGGATCTTACATGGTTTCCTTCTGAGGTCTTGTGGACACATTTTGAAAATCTCTCAGAAAAACAGAAATGATTACTTTTTCTCAGTGCTCCCAAGTGCCTCCTTCCACGACAGTTGGGCTGCCCGCTTGTGCTCCTTCATTCGGGGGCAATCTGTCCCTGCATCACCCATGCTTATGAGGTCTCAGGGTGATATGCAACCAGCGAGGGGAAGAGCTGAGCCCCTTCTCTCCTGCCCCCAGACTGGGTGGAGGGATCCTCTCCACCCCGGGCAGGCGAGCTGCCTCCCTCCGCTGCGCGCTCAGGGAAGGGCTGTGGTTCATCTTTGCTCTTGTTTCACACTGTGGGAGCAGGACCATCCATAACTCCAGGGCAGCTTTTCTGACAAAACAGAGGAAAGCAGTGCAGCTCTGGGAATGGGAATGATCTCAGTATTGTGGCAGGCAGGGGGATTTGAATGCTGGCGGCAGGGAGAAGTAAGGAGAGGCTGCAGTGAACTTAACTGCTCTGTTAAGTCTGCTCTGTGCACCAGGAAAGCCTGATGTAAATCACTGTTTTGAGGGACTTAGTGAATTGCTGTCACATACAGGCTTTGTTCTGTTGGCAAACTGATACACAGGAGTAGAAATCACTCTGCTCCAATAGACTGCAACCTAGCCAGGCATTTTATCAGCAACAGCAAGGTGGTGGGTTCTCTGGGTTATTCATTAATAGCCATACTACTTGCACACATTAACAGCAATAAACTAGAATTTCTGAAGGTGCGGATGGTGAAACATAGATGATTGATTTGCTTATGTTAACAAAGCAGCATGTGACCTTTCTTAGTCATCTGGGGCTATCATGTGGGATAAGCAGCAGGGAAGGAAAATTTTTTCTTCAGTTTTATACACTGGTGACATATGCAGAGTATAGAAGTTGTTTTCAGAGCATGCAATGTTTCATTTTCTGCTGATTCTAAGAATGCATATTAGTATAAAAGGCTACTACGGGGAACAATGGAAGGGGCCCACATTTGCAAATACAATATAAAGCAAGTATCTTTCTAACTTCCTGGGAACATGACAGCTCTGACAGATCCTGATGTGTGTGTAGGGAGTAGAGCACATGACTCAGATTTGAAGACTTAAAACCTTTTTCACTCAAGATGACAGCATCACTTAGACTTTTTCTGCATAAAGATGTCCGCTGCTATTACTTCTGTGTTCCATGGCCAAAAATCGAATTGTCGTAGGGGATCTTTTGCTACATCTTTCATCAATGGAAGGTGGAACTGAAAGTAAACAGAGGATTCCTGCAACCACTACTGTTGCTTCAAATTTAGGATTTGCAACTTCCAAACTACCGTGAGATACAGGCCATGTCAGGCAGAAATAACATTCTATCTTCCAGGTGAATCAGCCACCTCAGACAAAGAAAAACTAGGCAGCTCAGTGGAAAACCATATATTTTCACATATGGATAGGCTGACATAAATGTCTCAAAACATTTACTAAAGCATCAAATTATTTAAAAGACTTCCCAGAGAGCCTGCTGTCCATAACGCCTTGTTATTAGTGTAATGACCTACGAACACATAATTCTTCCCACACTTTGTGCATTATGAAATAAAATAAACCACAGCCTTGTGCCTCAAAACAGCATTTGAATGCAAAGGACAAGAGAATGAAGCCTGGAAATACTCAGGCTACCTCTGAGTATTATATGGGCTGAACACAACCACTGACCTTTTTCAGGAAATCACAGCTGGCAAAGAAAAAGAAATATTTTTGTGTTTTCCAATGTCTCTGCAAGCTGACCATTTCTACCTTTTTGACTGTAGCCTCACAAATCCTTGCCAACCGCAAAATAGCAAAAAAAAAAAAGGTCATAGTTGATGAAATAATGTAACAGTTAATTTGTTGGCTAGGTTAAGAGTGTACTGTGTTGGCAATGTTTTCTGACTGTGGGACATACATGTTGGCTTACCCAGGAATTCCTCCTGACTCGAGTTTGTTTGCGATATCCACGTCCCACGACCAGACATCAAACTGCCACTTTCGCAGGCCCAGCACTCCACACAGAACCGATCCCGAATGTATCCCTATTCTCATGTCAATGTCATGCTTCGTTCTTGACCTAACATATCTGTTAAACAAAAGAAAAAAAAAAGAAAAAAGAATAGACCAGACTTAGGAAAGTATATGCCATGGTTTTTCATATCTTTTAGAAAAGGGTACGATATAAAATACAATGTCATTTGTTATAAAGAACCACTTAGTCTGTAAAATGGAGAGAGAACTTTCTAGGTAGCAAAGCGCAGGTAGTGATAAAATGACTCTAAAAGCCAGATTATCATTAAGCACTTAATTGCATGTATGGTTCAGTGGCACATGTTATTATTCCTATCAGACAGAAAGAGAAAGATAGGGAGAGAAAAAGATGTCTGAGTGAAGTGTCTGGACTCATTGAGTCCTTTAGCTTGGAATTATAAAAAAGCATTCAACAACATTGCAAAAACTATTATCATCAAAGCTGCATATATTTTTATATTCTATTGTAATTTTTGAATAATTTTCAATGTTTCAAAAATGTTACTTTATTGACTGAAATTTTCCAGAGTTACTCTTTGTCCAGAGATGTATTATTTTCAGTAGATTTGGCCAGAACACCATTTGATTTGTTATGATAATGGTGTGATTCTAAAATCAGTTTCTTCCATTCTGTGTGATGGCAAAGACCATTTCACCTCTTCAAAAGTAAACACATGCTGGCATATTTGTTAACAGTCTCAAAAAAGGGATTTTGTCCCAGTGCTGTTTTCAATTAATGTGTCTATTGGTTATAAAGGGAATTTTACTGTGTTAAAATAGTATCTTCCTCTTCTGATACAAGACAACATATATCATTCATAGCCACAGGCACCTTAGTAGTGTCTTAGACTTAGGACTGCCTCTTCCAAATCAGTATTGAGATACTCTAGCACATCACTGTGGGAAGCTCACAACTAAAATAATTGAGCTGTATCCATTGGGATGACAAAGAGAGCTCTTTTCCAGTTCTGCCTGTGCGACAACAATTATTTGCACCAGAAATACTATTAGAGCTAGTGTTTGTTAATATTGCTCAGGATAGGAAAAGCGCGTTGCTACTGTTGGTCTACAAACAAGGCTGCTGTTTCTTTGTAAAGAGTCCCAGTTCTACAGTCACTGAAGTCAATAGCAGCACAGCAAGATCACACAACAGAGCAGGAAAAGAATAAACAGCTCTATTTCACAGCTCTGAAGCTAACTACCATTGCCTCAGATGCCTCAGTCATGACCTTGACAGACCCTCTCTAGAGAAGAAAGGGGTAAATTGCTTACTGCATTCAATACTTGGCCTTTCATTGTTGCAATGGGACATCAATTCAGTTTGTGGGGGGAAAAAAAAGAAAAGAGTTTTAAAATGGAGAGAAACTAGTCATATAAAAATGTGAGGATTTGAAAATAAGCAATTAATCTTTATTTCCCTTTCCTGCATATTCTGAATCCTTGGAGAAAAGCATGCGTATGCTTTCGTTGTTGTTTGCTTACAGTAAGATCTGTTCATCGTATCAGGAAGCTAACATATTTCAGATATCTAAAAGGAAGAGATTTAAAAAAGTTAATCATAAAATAATAAAAAAGAAGCTTTGAGAAGGGATTTATCTGTGTTCTGATACTCCAAGTTTATAGTTTTCATTTAGAAATTTCTTTATTAGTTTGCAAGCAAGAGGGCTTGAAATATCGAAACTAAACAATCACCTGTCTCTGGAAGATGGGACATGAAAACAACTCCTCCACACTGAAGTAGTGCCTTAAATGGTGTGAGAAGAGTTAAGAGAAGTGAAAGCACCACAATTTGTAATGTGTTTTGAAGAATTTTTATAGATATGCTACAAAAATATCTAAACTAACACTCATAACTCTCAGAGGAATTATCACACAACTCCTCACATGATCGTGTCCACAATCTGCCTTTTTCTTTTGTTCAGACTAAAATAATTATTTCTCATTTTATGTCTGATTTCTTTATCTTGAAATAAAAAGCTAATTGGATCCAGAGGAATAACTGAGGAAAAAGCTTTTCATTGAAAAATGCACACAATAAGAGGACCTTAAGTTTAATAAAATGGTCTAATAGCATATATTTATGTTATCTCTCTCTACATATACATATACACACTCTATTAGACCAATTTAGATTTTAAGTACTATAGTATTTAATTGCTAAGAAATACTAGTATTTAACATTGGACAAATACTAGCATTGGGCAATCATCAATGGCATGGAATTTAGCAAGTCCAAATGCTAGACGGAGTAACACTGGGCACAAGTCTAAATTGGGAGAGGAGTGGCTGGAGAGCAGCCCTGCAGAAAGGGATCCGGGGGTGCAGCTGACAGCAGGCTCAATAGGAGTCAGCAGTGTGCCCCGGCAGCCAAGAGGGCAAACCGCATCCTGGGGTGCATCAATCACAGCATAACCAGCCGGTCAAAAGAGGTGATTATCCCTCTGTATTCAGCGTTGGTGCGGCCTCACCTTGAGTACTGTGTGCAGTGCTGGGCCCCACAGTTTAAGAAGGATGTGAAGGTCCTTGAGGGTGTCCAGAGGAGGGCAACAAAGCTGGTGAAAGGGCTGGAAGCCATGTCCTATGAGGAGCGGCTAAGGACTTTGGCCTTGTCTAGTTTGGAGAAAAGGAGGCTGCAGGGTGACCTCATTGCTCTCTGCAGCTTCCTGAGGAGGGGAAGTGGAGAGGGAGGTGCTGAGCTCTTCTCCCTGGTATCCAGTGATAGGACATGTAGGAATGATTCAAAGCTGAGCCATGGGAGGTTTAGACTGGGCATTAGGAAGCATTTCTTTACCAAGAGGATGGTCAAGCACTGGAACAGGCTTCCTAGAGAGGTGGTTGATGCCCCAAGCCTGTCAGTGTTTTAAGAGGCATTTGGACAATGCCCTTAATAACATGCTTTAACT
The DNA here is from genome assembly GCF_965638725.1 of Aptenodytes patagonicus. NCBI lineage: Eukaryota > Metazoa > Chordata > Aves > Sphenisciformes > Spheniscidae > Aptenodytes > Aptenodytes patagonicus. The sequence continues at coordinate 9,568,902 of NC_134950.1, read as the reverse complement.
TTTGGTCAGACCTGAAGTGGTCAGGCAGTTGGACTAGTTGATCGTTGTAGGTCCCTTCCAACTGAAATATTCTATTCTATTCTATTCTATTCTATTCTATTCTATTCTATTCTATTCTATTCCATTAAATACTGTAAATTATGGTCTTGTATTTGTACCCTGTATGAGAACTAACACACAAAGATGTCATTGGAGAGACCAGGTACAAATGATGGTGCAAGTGAGCAATACATCCCTCTGTTTCCAGAGTGTTCACTAAGGATTACTGGATTTTAACTTTTCCTTTGTTATAAAATTGTGATGATGGCCTGAAAAGGCTTCATCAGCCTCAGTCAGCCACATAGGACTTCTGCATTTGTTCAAAACTTCACATAGCTGTGCTGTCCACACCGCCTCCTGCCTGACACTGCAGACCCTAATCAAGGTCCTATCTCCCTTGCCTCATCTGTTGTCTTTCACAACCTCCCAGCAACTTATTCCTGTGTGCTGCTCAGGTGATATTTGATCTCAGCTCTTCATCTGCAGCCAGTGTGGATTTAGCTACCTGCCTGCATCCTTTGACTGAAGGCTGTTCTGTTTTTCTGTCTGCTGCGGTGCTGGTGCACCTGCAGGGCCCCCATCTTCACATCCTCCTTTTACTCGCCCTTCACAGCAATGTGCTCTTATGTTGATAGGTAGGAAACTAATTGCATGAGGGGACCTGACTGAATCGAGCCACAGGCAGTCTGAGATATATTTAAACAGACCCTGTCCAGAACATGAACCAAAGCAGAACAGCGATCTGGTCCTGCTCCCATTGCTATATTATTTGCAACACAAGACTGAAAGCAGAGCAGTTGAGAACCTATTTGTGGAGACATTAGTTTTCACTAAACCCTTGTAAGGTTTTAAATTGAATAAAGAATAAATGGTTGTAGTTTAAAAGCGAGGTGATCGATTAGTATGTAAAAAGCCATGGAATTATTCTTTTTGTTTAAAATTTGGAGTGATGTGGGGTGAAACAGATTTCTGAATTATGTACAGAAGGGGACTCCACCATCGTCAAATTAATCTCCCAAATAGCCAGACTACCACATGCTTTAAGAGGTCTTGTTTATATACTGCTGTAGGAAAAAAACAATTAAAAACTTTAAAACAGCGAACACTGGATCATCTTCATCAATAGGGGTAGTTCTCATTTATTCAGAAAAAAACTTCTCATATATAATAGCATGTACTAGATACTGAAAAAATGAAGAATGTTTATTTTGCATAAGCTCAGGTGTTCCACATCTTTTAGTTCTTCTGCCTCTTAAATTTATTAAACTATCAGTGAAGCTTCTAATTAAAAAAAATATATTTGCTTCAACTGTTTTACAGGCTCTCTGCAAATACTTTGACAAAGCACGTGCATGAAGCTGCATTATTGATGACCTATAAAGCAGCCCTGTTTACCTCACAAGCTGTCTGATATCTTACCCAGGATGAGGCAACTGTGACTGATGCTATTCATGCCATATATCATTTCAGTCAAGTCAGTGATAAAAATTTCATTGATTTAATTGGATCTTGGCATTTCCCTTTGGCCAGCATTCTTTGATGGGTATTTGATTTTTGTGCTGTTAATCAGAGGCTTTCCTATTTGCATGTAGAAGGTGAGCCAAAAGTCAGAAATCTGCTTTTCAACCTTTTCTGTGGCTGCCAAAAATCTGAGTGCCCTGGAGTTCACACCTTGCAGGTTCAGACAGTGACACGCTGGCTACATCTGTGCTGACCAGTTTAACTGCGCAAGGTTCTGTTTATGCTTTGAGATACTTAAAGCAGCCCCAGAATGTTTTTTCCTTGCCAGCTAGCTCTCTCACAACCTGTCCCCAGGTTCAGGAGTTTGCATATGACAAAGACCATTTCCAGTAGGCAATTTGAATGCAACTGCCTGGTTTTGGAAGCAAAAGTAGTTTAGAAGAATGGAGTTGGCCAGTCTGTGCCATTTTTTCTTGGTGACAGCTAACATTCCTTGGGGTTGTTTAATTTACCCATCAAGACATAGCCACTGTCATCCTCGTGCAGATGTAATAGGAAAGTCTGTGTATTCCTGTTGAAGCAAATAAGGGTCATAGCTGACCCTGCTTTGAGCAGAAGGTGGGACTAGTGATCTCCTGATGTCCCCTCCAAACTGAACTGTCCTATGGCACTAAGGTTCAATTACATAGACAACTTTTTAGTTGGACCCAACAGACTTGTGGAATTTTCGTAAATGAACTCAAGTACTTTTTGGTGCTGACACGAGACGGGAGTAGGTGAACTGAGGTAAGTGCTCTTTTTGGTGTGATTCTGGGAACTGTGTCATGCTTGCGAAGGAGATATCCATTATTTTTAAAATGCTAGGTAACAGGGTGCACTAAACTACCGAACAGTTTGAAAAATACAGCTCAGGTACTATGACTCACAGGATATAACACTTTGTAGATGGACTTTACACAGCACTGAATTTACAATTTAAGGTAGATATTATCCCAAGAAGCCAGTTTAAAATAGCTCCAGGGTGAGTTTACCTTGGAATGTAGAGCTGGGTTCTAATGTCAGCAGAAAATGTTATCTGGAGCAGTTTCATATCATCAGACTTATCATTAATATAACTGACTTGCTCTGAGTTCAGACGTATACTATAGCAACATGGGCAGAGTTAAACCACTGCTGTATTCCTGTTTCTTATGTCTGTCTGCCCTGAGAGGCAGGAAACTAATATAGCACAAGGGACTACAAACAATATTATCAAAGTCTGCTTTTTCATTTGAAAAGTATGTTATAAAAAGCTGTAGAAATATATACACTCCTATGCCATCTTGCCAACATAGCTTTGATTGTATTTGGTGGCACATTCAAAGAAAAGAGGTCTCAGAGGTACACGAACCTATTAATCTCTACCCAGTTCAATTCATATAGTCAAAACCAGGGAAAGATACACTGTTCTGACACTCAGTTCATTCGCAGTCAGTGGCTGAAATGGACACGTGGAGGTGACGATATGATCCAGTCCCGGTGTGAAACCTATTCACTCTGTGACCTGTCTGAAAAGTGCTGGCTGAACTTGTGAATATCTTGCAAAGCCCCTTTCCACCACCACACAGAAATGAAGGTGAGCAATAGTTTTTGGTTTTGTGAAGCATTATTCTGTCTTCTGTGAATCGGGGCTTCTTACAACATAGGCTAAGCCTTGTACATTATACAAGAAATAATCTGTGGGGGGAATCAAGAACTGGATCAATTATATTATAATTATCTAATTAAATAATTATTTATTAATCATGGAATATAAAGCAATTCCTGGCTGTTTCACTGCCTAAGTAACTTTAACAAGCATTGATCACTTCAAGATTTTTTTTTAATACCCAACAAATGAAGTTAAAAGCAGTTTTTCCTGCAAAAGGCAGGAAACTTGCCAGGTCATTCACTGAGATCATCTAAAATAGTTGTGGTGTTCTGGGGATATTTTGGTTTGGGTTTGGGTTTTTTTTTGTTTGGTTAGTTTTCTTCTTTTTTTCCTGTCTCATGAACTGATGTTAATAGTAGCAGTTAATTACAGACTTTTAATGAAGACAAGTTGTTACCTAATTTCTGGAGTTTAGCTTACATTGTATGCTGGGATTATTTTTTCTGTCATAATAATTATTCTTTCAGATGGTATTTTAGTGAGAAATAATCCAAGAGACAAAAATCACTCAGAACTCCTTGACTTAACAAACAAATATACCAGCAAAAAGGTTTATTTGAATTTCCACCATTAAGTGGATTGTTGTTGGATTTCCATCATTATACCACGTGAGTGAGTCCTTGAGGAGCTGGTCCTCACACGATCTCCCTCTCCCCTCTCTTCTGAGTCACACGGATTTTAGGAATAAGGACATTTGAGAAGGTGGTGGTGAAGGCAGGAGCCTTTAACCCCTGGAGGCAGCTCCTGTCACTTACACTGCCACTGTGTCCCAAGCTGAAGGGCAGAAGGGTTGGTTACATTGTCCACCTTGATACCCTGTGCCACATGGGCTGGTACATTCTACCCACTCATGCTTGTTTGTATTCCAGTAACTTGTGCCTGATGGGAGTATTTACTCTAGGAAGAAATTCAGTTTCGATTTGAAAACACTGAGGGACAGAAAAACCATCGCTTCTCTTAGTAATACCATTGCCCATTTTTAAATCTAGTGTTTTCTGCCCATAAAATTTTTTGTGTTGCTACCAAATAACTTCTCAATCCTTTTTTTCACTCAGCTAAACAGATTAAGCTTCTCAATGCTCTTATTTTAAAGCCACTTCTGCTTCACAGCTTATTTTTGTGACTTTTCCCTGCAGCCTTATAAAAATGTTTAACAATCCTTTTAAAATAAGGCCACCACATCAGGATTCATTATTCTCATCTTGGTCTTGACATTGACAGACTATGCTCTATAGTTTCCATTTTGCAAGTACTTTCCTCTTCTTTATGATTATTTCCTTCACCCCTCTTCACAGTCCTTCCTCTACTTCCACTTTCTATCACGCTTCCTCTCCTTTCTCCTTTACCTCACTTTCCCTCTGAACGTTCCTCACTATGCCTTATGTAGCTATTCCTCTCCTCACAGCCCAAGCCAAAGAATGGAAAACCCCAATGAACAAGCATACTAATCTCTTTCTGGAGCACAATGTGATATTTAGAAATTATCTCAGTTGAGAATTACTTTTATGTTCTGTATGTTTCTCTTATCTATTTTACATCCATTTTAATATATTTGAGGAAGCAATTGTCTCGCCAAATTTAACCTCATTTTATTGTTAGGTCTTAAGCTCATGTTTCCATATTTGACTGTCAGCAAATAGATATCCCCATCTTGAGTTTTATCACATAACCCATCCATAATCCCATCCATCTGGCACTCCAACACAGCTTTGGAATTTCACTAACATGCAATGAAAATGCCGACGACTGCTTTCTTCTTACAAATCTTTCCCTCCCCATATAGACATAAAGATAAAGATAAGATGGCTGCTCTTTTCTGTAGGTAAAAGCAGTTGCAGATTTAGTTTCCCTGAGTGTTATCTCTGACACCCATTTAGCTTGGGTGATAACTGTTAAAATGAAACATTACCATTTGATGACTACACATTCCACTAGTGTCTCATGTCTATCAACTGTCAGTACAGACAGGCATTAATACAACAAAATTAAATACAGGAAGAGTTACGCTGCATGTGAAAAGATATGAGAACCAGCTAAATATATGAACCCTTGTGAAGAGCTTGTTATTTTATTTTAATTTCTGTTTCCAACTGCAGCTAAAGAGAGTTTACAAGGAGGGTGGGGTTCGCAAGACAGCAGGAGTTAGGATTCTTCCTCATGCACAAATGTGAGGGGGCAAAGCTTCCTTGCTTTAGAATAAATTTCAGATTTCATGGAACCTTCCCATGGCTGAAAGTTGTATTTCAATTGTACTCAATGGTTAAGGGAGCAAAGTACAAGAAGACTTTAGAGGAAGCAGTCAACGACGTGCTATGCCACCTGGATGCTCACAAGTCTATGGGGCCCGATGGGATCCACCCGAGAGTGCTGAGGGAGCTGGCAGAGGAGCTCGCCAAGCCACTCTCCATCATTTATCAGCAGTCCTGGTTAACGGGGGAGGTCCTGGACGACTGGAGGTTTGCCAATGTGACGTCCATCTACAAGAAGGGCCGGAAGGAGGATCCGGGGAACTACAGGCCTGTCAGCCTGACCTCGGTGCCGGGGAAGATTATGGAGCGGTTCATCTTGAGGGCACTCACAAGGCATGAGCGGGACAACCAGGGGATCAGGCCCAGCCAGCACAGATTCATGCGAGGCAGGTCCTGCTTGACCAACCTGATCTCCTTCTATGACCAGGTGACCTGCCTAGTGGATGAGCGAAAGGCTGTGGATGTGGTCTACCTGGACTTCAGTAAGGCCTTTGACATCGTCTCCCACAGCATTCTCCTAGAGAAGCTGGCGGCTCACGGCTTAGACAGGTGTACTCTGCGCTGGGTCAAAAACTGGCTGGACGGCCGGGCCCAGAGAGTTGTGGTGAATGGAGTTCAATCCAGTTGGCGGCCGGTCACGAGCGGTGTTCCCCAGGGCTCAGTACTGGGGCCGGTCTTGTTTAATATCTTTATTGATGATCTGGATGAGGGGATGGAGTGCACCCTCAGTAAGTTTGCAGACGACACCAAGTTGGGCGGGAGTGTTGATCTGCTCGAGGGCAGGAAGGCTCTGCAGAGGGACCTGGACAGGCTGGATCGATGGGCCCAGGCCAACTGTATGAGGGTCAACAAGGCCAAGTGCCGGGTCCTGCACTTTGGCCACAACAACTCCTGGAAGCTGCCTGCTGGAAAAGGACCTGGGGGTGCTGGTTGGCAGCTGGCTGAACATGAGCCGGCAGTGTGCCCAGGCGGCCAAGAAGGCCAATGGCATCCTGGCCTGTATCAGAACTAGTGTGGCCAGCAGGAGTAGGGAAGTGATCGTGCCCCTGTACTCGGCACTGGTGAGGCCGCACCTCGAATACTGTGTTCAGTTTTGGGCCCCTCACTACAAGAAGGACATTGAGGTGCTGGAGCGTGTCCAGAGAAGGGCAACGAGGCTGGTGAGGGGTCTGGAGACCAAGTCTTCTGAGGAGCGGCTGAGGGAACTGGGGTTGTTTAGCCTGGAGAAGAGGAGGTTGAGGGGAGACCTCATTGCTCTCTACAACTCCCTGAAAGGAGGTTGTAGCGAGGTGGGTGTCGGTCTCTTCTCCCAAGTAACAAGCGATAGGACGAGAGGAAATGGCCTCAAGTTGCGCCAGGGGAGGTTTAGATTGGATATGAGGAAAAATTTCTCCCCCAAAAGGGTTGTGAAGCATTGGAACAGGCTGCCCAGGGAAGTGGTGGAGTCCCCATCCCTGGAGGTATTTAAAAGACGTGTAGATGAGGCGCTTAGGGACATGGTTTAGTGGGCATGGTGGTGTTGGGTTGACGGTTGGACTCGATGATCTTAGAGGTCTTTTCCAACCTTAATGATTCTATGATTCTATGATTCTAAGACAGAGTAGAATAACAATAGCAGCTTTTCTTTTATAAGATTTGTAACAAGACACAGTGATGCAAAAAATTGTTACAGAAAAAATAATGATCTTGGATTATTTTGTTGTGTTCTGAACAGTTCCTTACATCTGCAAATTGGAGCAGCAAGACTCAAGTCTAGATCCTTCGTATATGAGCTTAAGATCAAATTGTAGAGTCTCAGTTAACAATAATTTAACACGTCAGCTGTATGGATACGAGTTGTATGAAAACACTCAGAAGTCCCTTGTGAGTCAATCTGTCCATGTAGATTTATTTTACATGTTGTGTAATGGATAGATATGAAATTCTTGTTCAATTCCTGCTGACCACGCAGTCATCAAGACTAGAAGGAAAATTCAGTAATGGTACCCTGAGATGGTAGATTTTTGGGCACTTCCTCACCAGAAGTGTTGGTACTGATCCTTGCAATGTTACCAACTGCCTGTTGTCAATGGAGAGAACAGGAATCTTGGAGGACCTGCAGGGGAAAATCTGATCTACCTAATGTCACACTTCCTTCTACATTAATTGCATAAAGAATTTAAACTGATACAAGAGTCAGGAGTTGTAAAAGTACCTGGATTGCTCTCCATGATCTAGGTGCCTAAATTCCAATTATAGGTGGGACGTTGTAGCATAAATACTGGTTTTTGTTTTAATGTCTAATTCTTAAGCTAGGCTAAGTGCTTGAGCTAAAATATAGCTAAGATTTAAAAGCTAAAATGTAGCTCTGCAAGAGGGAGCAGAAACAACTGTCCATGTAGGCTTTATGAGTAGTGAAATTTTTGGAAACTTCCTGTAAACATCTTCTGATTTGCAAGAAGGCTTTGAGTTTGTCTGTATGACTTCGATGTAATTGTGAAGTCTAAATGATGGTTTCTCATATCTTGGATAATCTCCCTATTATTTTGGACATACAAAATATTTATTTTGTGAAATCTGCAGGTGAAGATAAAAAATTTTATAATCATCAAAATGCCATTTCTAGCAGGTTTTAGATCTGATTGAATTCTGCAGTGACCAATATAGTAGAAACTCAGTTTTCTAAAGAAGTGGGTTGTTTTCTTTCCATTTTAATTGTGAGAGATATTTACTAATTTAAGTTCTAATTCATAGGCTGTAGAGAACTCCAAATTCTCTCAGAAGTGTGGACTGAAGTATTTGTAATATTCCATGGAAGGATTGGTCCTCCCTGTGAACTATATGAGCACACATTAAGATAAGTAACATAAGGCTCCTATACTCTGAACAGAAAAGCCTGGGGAAAAAAATCATGCTTATTGAATGGCCAGAAATTCAGATACTGAGATTATAAAAAAAATTGGAGGCAATCTGAGCTGAATTAGCCTGGGATGACCAAAGTCATCCTAATGGACTTTGGTTTCTCAGCTCCCACTGAATATAACTGTCATTTAAAATGCTAAAACTACTGGATGACTGCCTTTGAGACCAGGTTCATAAAAGGGCACCGGGGTTTTAAAGACTTACACATGTGTAAGGAGATTCAGAGAAATTTACTGTCTTAGAAGAAAAATGACTTACAATGGGTTTGCTGCAGATGGTATTACCAAGCAAATGCAAATGATTTGATGTGTGTCTCCAAGAATTTTTAACAATTCTGGTAGCTTTTTTCATCTGTGTATGTTCTCTAATTCACGCTTTCACTGTGGGGATTCCAGAAGCAAAATATTGATTAGTTTGTGCAACATTTAGTCTGTGATAACTGAATCCAATCTTCTTAGAGATCATTGTTGCATAACCATTTTTCAGTTACATTTTCCATTAATTAATTTTTGTCAAATTCTTTCTCTACTAAGATCTCTGTAATGTATCATCTGCAGTATGCAGTAACTGTCTGATGTATGTAGTGAGACACACTCAGATTAAAGGAGGAAAGTAGTCTGGAAAAGAAGCAGGCAAAGAAATTGGACAGCAAAACATCCATGGAAAGAGGAGAGTGCTCGGCAATACTGTTTTAGGGAAGAGAGCAACAGAAGAAGGATTTGGAGAAGGGGAACTCAGCAACATTGATATAGAGGATAAAAAAGATGGAGAAATCCTCTCTTGGAGCATTAGTTGTTGGCCACTGTCACAGTAAATCATTGGACAAGCTCTATACATGGACTGCTGAAACATCTTTATTGTTAATCCTGATTGCATCAAAATACAATAATCTACCAGCAAAACAACTGTATTTACATGATGGGAACACATCCCTTAATTAAAACACTTCCAGCCCTTGCGGATTTAAGCACCAACCTAATTTAACAAGTAAAATTTGCTCATCTGGCAGATCTTAGTGCTTATGAGTTTGTCTGTGAGCTAGTTTCCAAGCTAAAGTGTTGCAACAGCTGTCTATTTAGTGTTTGTATTGTTTTATTTTATTAAAGGGATTATGGGAAGCAATTCAGTCTCCTCATCAGCCTCCCCTTAAAAATGACAACAGTACAAGGTGAGAACTGTTAAGATGTATGAAACCTATCACTCGCAGTGCGCACACAGCTATCATGTTACATGCTCTGAAACAGCACGGGTTAATAAAATGCATTTAGTACCTGTTCCCATGCATTACATGGATCAAAAAAGTCCTGCCCTTTTCACAGTGATAATCCTGAGGTCTCTGAACCACCATGGGAATTACTTGTCTAGTAATAGCATTCTCAGATAAGAAGTTCAGGACACTGTCAGAAACAATGAAACGAGAAGAAGGAAAAAAAAAAGCATTACCTGATAGTTTTGATCATGCTGAGCCCCATTTCAACACAGCAGTGTGCGTGGTCCTGGCGAGGTTCTGGGAGCCCTGACACGCAGTAGTAACAGTCCCCCAGGATCTTTATTCTGAGACAATGATGTTCCTATATGTAAATATATCAAAGAGAAAGCAAAGATTTGCAGTTATGTTTTCATGATTTTAAGATGAATGTGAAAGTGGTTGAAAAAAGTACTGAAAAAAAATTTTAAAACATTGCTGGATGTTTCCTGCTTGTGATTAGTACAGTCTTGATTTATTTCACTTTTGAAATAAAGTACCTTTACATTTTCAGTAAAAAAGGATATAGTGATTTTTGTCTTATGCTAGTCAGAGGCGTCCTTGCTGATGGTGAGAAAGGTTTCAGAGTTAAGCTGGAAGCTAGGCCAAGGATTCAGAAACGCTAGCTGAGATAATGAATAACCCATTTTAGACTCTATTTTTCCAGGGCATCCTTTCTACCCCCTTTTTACACTGGAAATAAATGAAAAACCTCTTTCCTCCCACTGATAATCCCTTCCTACCTAAAGTTTCCACTGTCACACTGAAGCATTTCCAACATCTATAGGAGCTGATCAAGCATCTGCAAGCCAAAGATATCAAAGAAGGTGTCTTGCATTAGGCTTGTACTGTGGAGAAATGACATTCATTTGGCATCCAGCTAGAGACATTTTTTGCCCTAGGAGCAAATACTGAATTTCATTACTTAAATACATATTAACAGTCTCTTTATAGACTGAAACAACATATTACTGAGTGATTGGGTCATTATTTTAGAAGATCCTTTTCTAGTGAGCAGAAATACCTGAGTTGCCAAAACTTTTGCAGTTCCTAGGCAACCAAAACAAGCGAGCCCAAGATAAGCTATAATCTTGCCCAATGTATTCTGCTGGCTTGGCACTCACGGGAGACAATCAGTGCACAGGATCAGGGACCACAATAATTTGAGGAGAGAGCTGCAAGTGTCTAGGAGTGGACAGTATTACAAGTTGAGTCAGGGAAGTGTTTTTATGATGGAGAATCATTGAAATAATAAGTACAGTATTAACACTCAATCAGTAAAGGCTGCGATGACAGAACATTAAAATGAAGACCTGTCATTACTGGGGAGTAGGATAATGATTTGTAAAACTGGTTCATTAGAAGATAGCAAAATTTGGCCTGGGGTATTTATTTCCATTTTTCTCTTCTCTTTCTCTCTGGCAACCTGTGGTGGAGGCTGCACTAATCAAAGGAGTGGGGATACACTAATCCCACTGGGGAAGACAGAACTTTAAGTAGGACATAGGAGCAAATGTGAACACTGACTGTGCCTCAGGAACTGAGTACTGGCCAAATGAATGGGACTCCAGGTCATTATTCAAGATTTTGCCTAGGAAGAATGAAGCTTTGTAGTCAACCTCAGACAAGTCTTTACAAATCCTAGATTGGCAAAGGAAACCTACACACTTGTACCCAAAGCTTTTGCAGAAGTCAGCTGAAGCTTTAAGCATGCCAGCGAGGGTAAAATCTGCTCTGGGCACAGGGCCAAAGTAAGCTGATTCACCCTGAAATCTCCTTAAACCATCAGTAGGAGCTGACTGTGTTTGAAGCTTTGGCTAAGTCTCCAGCTAATACCATTGCTGGTTTTCAGAGTGAATGCCTAGCTGCCCAAGTTTCAGAAGGAAATTCAAGACTAAAGTCAGGCTTCTAAAATGTCAACATTCATATGTAACTCCCCTCTTTCCTTGTCCCCTTCTCTCCAACCCCTCTGCAGACCCACACAAGCGAATTGGGTATTTTTCATATGGTTGCAACTGAAATCGTACATCCTAAAATCCACCAAAATACTCATTTTTTACATGTTTCCTCCTCAAGGGAAAGAATGAGAGATTCCATTTTACTGCACTTTCCATCTATTTTTTTTTATATAGAGTAAAACTAGGAAACATCAAAATTCATCAACAAGTAGCAAGGACTCAATGGCAAAAATCAGTGCATGTTAAATGGTTAGTGGGCTTCCTTAAGCTTCTCTCTGTGTTCCCTGGTTAGACAAAATGCAAAGAGATAAAGATATTATAAAACACAGATTCTAAAGTTCTTTGGTTTTTCTAATAGTGCCATTAAATTGATTAATATTCTAATTGCCATTTGCTTTTACATCTACAAAGTAAAAGAAGCATTTATAACATCATAGCCATTTGACTGAGGTGGAGTAAAGCAAAAGGCAGCGCTTTAAGTCCATTCAGACCCGCTATAAATACATTACAACTGATAACTTCATAGAATAATATAGAAACAAAAAAGGGAAAACCAATCAATTTCCAGGAAAGGAAGAAAGACAGACAAGTCTCAAGTAGTATCATATTTTAGTACTATAATTACATTTTTACATGCAACATTTATCATGCAGTCTTGCACCTGCAGTACCTGCCTATCTGATGATGTGGGAATCCCCTATTAAGTGAGCATCTAATTCAGCACAGTTAGCGAACATAGTCTGCAACTGAAAAAAACCTCAGCTGTTTAGTTCTTAATGACTCATTTAAACTCGTTGAAGTGCTGATTCCATTAAAGACAGATGAGACCTCTGTCAGCTGGCTGCATGTCTCCTCATTTGCTGAAAATCATAACAAGGCAGACGACTTCAAAAAGCTGTGATTTTTATAAGAATAAGAAAGAAGAATCTTAATGCATAACAAGACCTATTAATGAGGGTTTGATGTATGCAAATGTGAGTGCATGTGTGTGACACAGGAAATCCGTTCAGCTGCACAAGAATGTGTGCTTTTTCTTGTCATGATACGTCATCTCTACACTCATTTGCCAAAGCTCAGGAAGTCATCTACAGAGTGAGATATCCAAATGGAGATGACTATATATAGGTGTCCGTGTCAGCCAGCAGTCAAGGCTGCCATTTTGGTCAAAGGAGAGCCGGGCAATGAAGTCAGTGAAGCCTAGGTACTGATTCAGCTCACGGATAAAGCAGTTGGCTGGGCTTCAGTTCAGTTGTCTACACATAAGCTTATGGTGCATCGGTAGGATCCCTGGGTATGTGAGGCACCCATACAGGACTAACAGACATGACATAAGACGTATGTCCCTCTGGAGAGGTGCAAGGGCCAGACAGGGTGTCTCTATTGGCACAAGAAGCCACAAGGAGCACTTAAATGACACCTTGTCTTCCTTATTTTTCCTGTTAGTCAAATCATTATGACTGTTAAACATGAACTGTGTTACAGTCTTACTATACTGTCCTTACCCTTTTTATTCTTCCCTTATTATTACCATCATACCCATTTCAAAAGTAAACTGTGGATTTTTTATCACTAGAAATGTTTCAGCTAGAAGAAGATAATTCAACAGCTGCCAGGAAGGACAGAGGGCTAATGGTATCTGCCCTTGGCAGAGGAGGACTGCGTGGTCTCCTGAGATTCCCTCCGATAACTCTGTAGTTTAAGCATGTCTACAGTTTAGATTAGATGCTTTGTCAGGCTAGTTGTATTAGTACATTAAGGTAGATTCATGACTAATGTGGGTAGCCATGCTGTAGCTGTAAATAGGAGACTGAATTTTGTAAGGGCCTACCTACTTTTCAGTGGTATAAAATGATAATAATAGCATTCAAGATTTTCCTCACACTCTAGAGCTCAAGCCCACTTCCCAAAACCACCTCACCGCAATGGTATCTAAGAGTTGCAAGTGGATATTAAATGAAAATGAATGAAAAATATAAACATGTATGAAGAAATAGTAAAATGAATAAATTATTTAAATAAGAGAAAATGGCCATACAGGAACTTGGATGCAGCAGATATTACACTACAGTGTTAAATCTTTACACTGTTGTGAGGCTGTTATTATCTTCTCTTTATTTTATTCTATTCCTCTTCCCCTTCCCATAAGCAATTCCAGAAGTTGTCCTTGGGCATGTAAATGACAACTGATGTTATACAGACATTCATATCAGTATCCATCAGCCTCACATCCCTCCCCATACTCAGTCATTAATGCCATTTACTGAAGGTATCAATTAATTTCTCAGCATGTCACAAATAGGGGCTTTTTTCCCCCTTATTTGCAGCTTCTCATTTGCTACAAATGAAAGATTAAGGGGCCTGATTCTGACAAGATCAATTGAAATCAGTAGAAATTTTGCCTGGGGATATTGAGCAGACTCAAACAGTCAACTATTAATAGTAATAATTCCAGATGAATGCAGCGGCAATTGATAAGAAATCTTTTTCCAAATCACCTTAATCCAGAACAAAAGAAAATATGCAGATTTTTCATAAATAATTACCTCATACATGTGAATGATTTATGTTTAAGCTTATTAAATACACCCTTAGTGACTGGAAAGGAAGCAAAGCAAGTTGGCATAAAAAGGAGCTGAAGAAGTGTGTTGCTCAAATATCAAGTTACTGGAAGACACAGTCAGAAATGTCATTAATATTTCTTATTTCCTTGGGCTAAATTTCTGACGAGGAGAAAAAAGTGATTGTATTTTTTAACTTACACCATTTTTTCGATTCTGCCTGTGGTAAATTAATCACTTCACCTAGTGTTGAAGGGAATCCCGTAGGCTAACGAACAGCCCACAGAAGAGTCCACATTCGCAATTTTTATAATTTCGAGCTAAAAATTTAGAACATTGTGGATGAGAAATTACTGAGGTTGAACTGCAGAACAAAGAGATCATACACATAAATATCCTTTTAAAAGGTCGTCAGAGTGAGAGGAGGCAGGGACTTGGCCTTTGTTAGTTTCAGTTCCTGAAACATTTGCCAAAGGTATAGGAAACCCAGATAAAAAGCCTTTCTCGGCATGAATGGGGTCTAGGCCAAAATTCTTAATCAGCAGTCTGTTTTGAGGTGGGCTGGAGAGAGAGGTCCATCCAAATTCCTCCTATTGCAGCTCTGTCACTTTGGAAAACAGAGCTGGGACCTTGACAGAGCCAGATGGAGGGAAGTTCTCGAATCTGGTGATGCGGGCAGAAAGGAGGACCAGGTTTGGGTCACGGTCGCAAGCACTGTTTTTATTTGTTATACACATAAAGGGAAAAATGTGGCAATCTTTCATCCTCTGCCTGGACCAGGGAATATTTAAATATAGCCCTATATTAAATTATTTTTACATAGTTTAACAGATCATGTAAGGAATGCTTTCTTTTTTTAGAATAGCCTATAGCGGGGTGGTTAGGACTTCTCCAGGCTGACAGAAAATACGGGTTTGGGGTCTCTCGTGCTGCAGAAGGAACTGAGGCATGTTCCTGAATGACTTTTCTAATATATTATATCAACAATTCTGTCCCTTGCCATACTGTGAAAGAAAAACAGCTGTGGCTGTTGTGTCTGGTGAGCAACCGTCCTTGCCAGCTAGTGTTAATCAGTAGATTATGCCATAAGTGTTTTTAGGCACAGAAATCCCTGTTATAAAGATGCAAGGTGTGTTTCTTTTCTGCTAAGGCAGGAGTAATTCTGCATGGAAATTCTGCCCCTTAGGAATTTCTAGGGCTGCAGATACATAAAGGGTGAGGTGGACATTTCTCAAGAATATACTTGTGAAGCCTGAATTTCATTAAAATCCCAATTTAGTCAACAAAGTGGTTTTTTTTTTTAGGTTTGGATTTACATAATTCTTAGTTCCTAAATCACCAAAATTTTGAAACTGATATTTTATTTAATCTGTCACTTTCATCTGACTTTTTTCATAAAATGCCTGTAGACTATCACTTCTAAAAGTGTTTTGTGGACTGGGTCTTTATTTGACTATTCAGGTCTTTTGATGATTTACTGGGCTCTTTAGCATCTGAAATGCTGTAATTTTAGTAAGAACATTGTTTAATAATGTTGTTTATTCACTAGTATTAGACAATTCATTATTGACACTGGTGAGGAGGGAAAACACCCTGGAATTAAGCACTGCAAAAAGAGCATTCACTCCCTCCCATTACTATAAATTCATATAATGTCTTTATAATTAAATAAATATCACATATGTACATTCATAATCCTGTTAACTCTGCTTCTTAATACAGTACTCCAAACATATACGCATGAAGAAATTCACACCTTTATTTACTGGCATATATGTTTACAGAGATAGGGGGTTTTTTAGGGAGTCTCTAAAGTCCTGTGGATTATGTGCTTGAAGATTGTTTCACAAAGCACTGCCAGCTCAGAAGTTAAATGTGGCCAGGAACAGTAAAGCACTGCAACAGGAATGTCTTTATTGAGGAGACAAAAGAGCTTTTAACGCCCTCCACTCTTCCCTCTTTGATACCAGCTGGTGCAGGCATTGTACTGGGGCTGTACGATGATGCATTCTTGTGGAGCCTGCTACTTAGGCTGGCTTCCACCCCTGGAAACGTTAGTCACAAGTAAGACTGGTGATTCCTACACTGTCGGAGGAATTTTTGGCAGGGTGTCTCCTGCCAAATTCTCTCTCCCAAGAGAGAATTTAACGAAGGTTACAGAAAAAAACCACCTCTCTTAGAAAAAAAAATCCTCAGTTCTTTAATAAG
The DNA here is from genome assembly GCF_965638725.1 of Aptenodytes patagonicus. Taxonomy (NCBI): domain Eukaryota; kingdom Metazoa; phylum Chordata; class Aves; order Sphenisciformes; family Spheniscidae; genus Aptenodytes; species Aptenodytes patagonicus. The sequence goes on along the minus strand of NC_134950.1, from coordinate 9,552,592 downwards.
CAAAGCCAACCTGTGATTCACATTACATAAATAACTCTCCAGCTAACACCAGGCTAGAAACATGAAGAGAAAAAAGGCTCATGCTAAAGTGTGAATTTTCCATTCAGCATCTACAGTTCCTCTGAGTAAGAAGCACTGTTATTCTGGTTTATTGTATGAGAGCTGATGAGAATGTAAAGAAATGAAGTGTCTTACAGGCCAGTCATTTTTATTTTTCTATGAAACCCATGGATTTTAATCTTTCAGGGGAAGACTTCTGTTTCAGCATCAATGCTTCATATTAAGGATGGGTCCAAACTCAAATCTAAGACTGTCTGTGTGTTCGTCTTTGTGTATATGTCTAAACTAAAATGCTGTGGTTTGATTTTATCTTTAGGTCTCAGTGATGTTGGACTACATCTCAGCTGCTGTTGTGACAAAGCTTACAGATGTCTGCTCCTCTATTTAGGGTTTTACTCTTTCCTCTTTGTTATATCTGAAACTGAATCTACACACAGTGTAGATACATTTAGAAATATGACAATTTAAATCATAGTATCGGTTGACATCTAGCACTGCAGAGAAGGCAGAGGAAAAACAAGCTTCAAAAATTACTATAATTTCATCAAAGCAGGACCTTTTTTAGGCTTAAGTATCTTACCGAATGTCATCTTATTTCCCTTCTCTTCTCAAAATTTCTGCCTAAGGAAAATATTAATATTAATTAAGTTTCAGTTTAGGCCTTTGAGTAGATGCATATATAGGGAAATCTTTTCTTCAGTTCTGTTTTATGCCAACTTTTTTTCTTCCTTTCTAGCTGTCACTTTTCTCTTTAATAACTATAAATCTTTTACAAATATCATAGAGTGATTAGAAAGGGCAAGTAGCTGTACATAACATAATATTACATTTCTTTCCTATAAGAAATATTGAACTGAGTTCTAATTTTTATTCAGAGTGTTCTGCGATAATGATACATATATTATGGAATTTGTTGTTATTAATTATAGGCATCAACATATGTCCCAATACTTGATGCAACAAACTGAAAATGAAAAAAAATCTCAGAGCTCTCATTGCTTCTGCATTGCACCAGAAAAAGGAAGGCTGAATAAGAGAAACAAGAAACTAAGCTAAATTACATTCTTCAGTAAGCTGTGAAATAGTGTCTTCTTTAATATTATATGATTTTTATAAGACGATAGAGCAGATCAAACAATCCTTTATATGGGATTATAAAATACTACTTTTATTTGGAAGTAAATAAGGATTTATAAGGATTTTCCTTAAAATCTAAAGAAACTGCCTCAAGCTTTCTGCAATTGACCTCTTTGATGATAATTCTTAGCAAAACCCAAGAGTTTGAGTAACAGTGTCTGTTTTAAAGAGTTATGATAACTCTAGTTAAGCTGATTAAGAAACAGTTAAGTGATAGATCTGAAATCTAGATGTGAATGTGTAATCCTCATTACTGGAAGATCCTTCTAAGGAGGTATTGAAAGGACCACTTTCCAAAAGGCCTGTCAAGGATTTACACACAAGTATGAAACCATTGCTAATAACATTTGCAGAAGGAATAAGACTGGTAGAATGATCAATTACCATGTAGGCACGGTGGTCATAACAGTACAGCAAGACCATAAAAAAGCAAAATAATATGTTTCAGTACAATAGTGTCATCACTGTATGTTCAGAAACGTGATCTGTGGACAGTGATCAAGGAAAGAGAGAACAGGAGGAATGGTGATGATCTGCCTCCACCACACTAGTGGAGGTTAGTTCAGGAACACTGCTTTCAGTGCTAGTACCTATGCCTTAAAGGAGATTCTGAAAAATTGGAGGTGGTCCAGAAAACTAGTCCCAAAAATTATTTGAAGGAATAAATCTTACAGAGAAAAAGCCTCACAATGAGCTTGGTCTGTTTCTTTTATCAAAAGGAAACCTGAAGAGTGGCTTGATCAAAACACACAAATGTATTCCCAGAGAAAATAATTGGCTACAAGATGGTTCTTTTGTCTGGGAAAAAATAGGTCATAGCAAGAATCCATGGATGTAATTCAAAGTCAGAAAAAATCAAATGAGAAACAAGCCACACTGAATTAACAGTGAGAGTGTTAAGGCACTGGAATAGACTCCCAAGATACACAAGTATTTCTCCGTCTCCTGGGACCTTCAGGTGAAGATCAGGCATTTTTCCAAAAGATACACCTTTGCCAGGTGTGAAAGCTTCGTACAATACCAGTTGAGTAGGTTGATAGGTCCGTGTAAATCACAAGTCCTTAAAATTTGGATCATGGACCCGCCAGTGTCCACTTCCAAAATTTTCCAGAGGCAAAGGTTAAGTTCAATACAAGATTTAGGCCCTTATATTTTAGGCAGCTGGCCCCTCCATAAGAGTCCAGAACCCTGAGTGAGGAGTCTTGATTTCCTATAAAGTGCAGAGGTAGACTTCATCTCCTTGGGTTGGACAGAAACACCAAAAACTATGAGGAGCTTCTGTTCTTCTCTAGGGCTGTTGGACATCTCTATTGTCAGGACATCAGGCAGGTATCATGACATCCAGGTCTCAGAAGCCACAAACAAGGAACACAATCAAAATGCCTTTCTTTTTAATAAATTTTAATTAGTCATGGTTAGATCATTCTAATCTTTGTAGTCAAATCTGTTCAATTTCTGCAGTGATTCTCCCCTGTGTCTTCCACCTTTCAGAGGATTGATCTAGACAACTGGATTAGTCTAGTCGATGTGTAGAAGAGAAAAGCAAATTCATAGACTAAGAAAGAAAATGCATGAAGGAGCTTAGAGTCTTGAATTTAGTGACTGGAACATTCACTTGAGAGGTGACTGTCCTGATGATGAAGTTTTGCAGACAGAGAAGTTCTTTCATCCCAAATTCTGCAAATTTCTGGGTAAGAAATTCTTAGCTATGTTAGACAAACTGGTATATTTATTACTGTTTCTTTAAAATAAACTCACTTATATTTTTGGGATACCCACTCCTATGTGGGCACATTCAGTGTTCTCCATGAAGATTTATGAGTTTAAGACTGTGACAAAAAGATTTCTAGAAGGTTTAAGTATGAGATGTATGAGAAACCACAGAGAAGGGGAAAACCTCGGGGCATTTAAAGCAGCAAAATTTTCAGTTCCCATAAAATATTAAAACCAAGCAGGGAAGTGCTTTCAGGGTTAAGTGGCAAGTGAGGGAGGATTCTCTGGATTACACTTTTAGATGTAAATGCCTTCTTTGTTCTTAACTCCTTTGTTGGATCTAGTCCTTCTACACAAAATCTCTATTGGTTAAATATAGTTTATGGAACGATTAGAAAATATGGTTAATGATCATGAAAGAAGAATCTGTTCTACCAAGAATGCTAGGCAAAATTGAAATGTAAAGCAAGGCAATAAATCATATTGTGTACATATTCTTCCTACAATACTTCTGTGACATACATTTAATTTGGTTTAAAATATGTTTCTTCAGTTAGGGTAGCTATTTTTGTCAAGCCATACAGAAGCAGACATTACTCCTATAAGCTTTCTAAAAGACAGGACTGAAGTAACTCCTTTCACCCTGCTTGATTTTTAATGTAGATCAGCGTTGATGGGTTTTTTTGTTTGCAAAACAAATATTGTAGATTGCATTTACCAGTTTGCCAGTGTCCATGCAATGGGTTATGGCATCACTCTGTACATGAGAAAACACATTGCTATTCGAGATAAAAATAGCTGACTCAAAAGAGCTTTAAATAATTACGGGAGTTTTGCCTTTCTTGACTTTAATTTGCAAGCTAAGAGATGACACCAAGGGTCTTACCGATGCCTGTGCAAGACGTGCACAGATACCCCATACCCCTGAACCAGAAATGTATAAAAATCAGTGAGGGGTGTAGGTGTGTACATCAGAGCAAGTGACTCTAGGCTCTCTTTATAGTAAATAGAGATCATGGTCAATGATATTCAGAATGTAATTCCTGTTTTCCCATAGGAGGTGCCTACATTTGGTTGGATAAATTGTAAGCTAAACTCCATTAAATGTATTTCATTGCCTATACTAGCAGCCTTATCAGCCAGCTCAGATGTTAACACCTAGAGATAGTCACATAAAATGAAACTTTGACCAAAGAAACATAAAAAAGAAAAGAAAATGCAAGCCTAGCAAAATTGAGCATATGTTCTGCTTGTATTTCTGTGCTTTGCTTTTTTTCTAATCAGTACTAATTAAGTAGCAACTAATTTGCATAATGTAATAAATTCCTCTACTGTGTTTAATTAATTTCATTGTTGAGTTAGACAGAATCCAACCTAAAGATTGTAAAACCTGTTAGTAACTAACCATTGCAATGACTGTGGTGGCTGATTATGTGACCTTTAAATGAATAGGTCTTTTAGCCTTCCTCATTTCTTAGAAGAAAAGTCAAAATAAAGCTATGGTCTTCAAAACAATTCATTTTCCAGCAAGAACCAGAACTATAAAACTTCCTTAGAAACTGTGGCAGGTGATCTGCTTTCATACCATTCTTGGTCTAGCACTACAGAAGCACGAAGTTCTGATGACTATCTGAGCTTTCACTTGCTATCAGAACTCATAATTTTTGATAAAACTTGGTGTCTTCCAACCTCAGTGGCTCTCCCCCCCAACCAATGGGGAAAATCTGGATGAAGATTGTGCAAAGTGATCAGAGGGTATTTCCCAAAGCTCCCAAATACAGTGTTGACTTCATACCCTTTTGCAAATAAACTGTGTTTAACTCACATGTGCTAGTCGATCAAATCTGGCAAAGAGTTCATTCAGCATTCGGACCAACTCCTGGGCTGACAGAGTTGTGGAGAGGTTGGTGAATCCTTTAACATCTGCAAAAAGAATGCTAAAAAAAGAAGAGAGATTAATATTTCAGTCTCTTTCCTTTGATAGCTGAGTGTCCTAAATTACCTTCTAGTAATTTACTAGTGAAGGATCATTTAAGTCATGCTACCTTTGCTCTAGACTTTTGGAGATTCTGGAGCACTGAATATAAATATTGAAGGGACTAAAAAAATACTACCAAGTATGAGAAAGGGTTTTGCCAAAAATGTGTGTTATGCAATTTTGGATTTTCAAATCACTCAAGAAGATGTAGTTAAGGCTTAATAAGCACAGTTGTCCCCATTTATCAGTGAGAAGACTGAGGCATAGTGCATCCATAATATAGAGGGCTGTATAAACAGATAGACTTGACACCCAGCTGGGTGTTAGTATCTGACAGTGCTCTTTGAGGGTAGGTTTATATATAGCTGTTTTTTACAGTGGGTTTGATTTCAGCAATTTCAATTTTTAGTGTGATTTTCAGGCTTTACTTACCTATGTGCCATACAAGACTCAAATCCTAAGGCAACAGACAGATTCATGACAGTCTTGATAAACAGCAGGCTCAGGCTGGCTTTATTGCATCTAATTTCAGGGACTTGACAGAAGTACCTGAGTTAGAAGTAGAGTACCCTCTATTTAAGCTACGAATTTTTATTTGGATGATTCCTTGTTCTTTTCATTGACTTCACAGGGAGCCCAGTGTGATCATACTTTGAATTTAGGTGCATCAAATTGGGTGCCTGAGGTTATAGTAGGATCTTAGTCAACAAAGTAGTTGCAAACAGAGCTCTAACCTATATTTCAGCAGCCAGTGAATTTTCTAGCCATGCAACTTTGGCTGTTCACTATGCCTACAATGAGCACATGTGAATATAGAGAAACATACACACATACATAAAGTCTGTGGCATGCAAGCTATCACCCAGACCAAAGCATGTAATAGCTCAGTACTTAGTAGCTGAAGAAAGGAAAGCAGTGGCTACTTTAAAAAGTACTAATATTCAAAAAGACACATATCATGCTTGCACAGACTGGAAATAACCCAAATGAACCTCGTTAGCACTTCAAAGTCAACTAATATCTGGTGTTACAATCTGAGTAGCTGAAGATCTTTTGTTTGTGTTGAACAAGATTGCAATTTGACAGTGTCTAAGAATCACTAATGTAACCAATAATAAATATAGTAATGATCAGGTGGACAATAAAATATGACTAATGATAATTCAACTCATTTTCAAATGTATGGGCTGGTAAGGGTTTGGGTGAGGATTAAGTAAAAGACTTACAAACTGGGTAAGACTTTTACCAGTGAGAAAAAACAAAATTAAAAGGTAAAGTACCAAACTACCCGAAGAGGAATGAATATTAATAATAGCCTAAATTTATAAAAATAAGATTTTCAAACAACTAATTTCTATAGTTTTCATTATCAAAACAACAAAAAACTAACTGGATTCATAGGGATTCATATAGCATTGGTTTAAGTAGTGTTCAGTTCTCAACATTTAGGAAAAAATAAGGTGAAACACAGTTTTGAAAAGATCTAGTCCCTGGTAGCATGCATAAGAACCAACCAGTGTCTGTACTCTAAAGCACACAGAATCTTCATTTTAAGTCTCTTTCAAGCATAAATTATGTTTTGACTTTTCACCCCGACTACAACTCTCTTCCATTCAAACAGAATGGCCATCTTCTCCCTATTTTGATTCTTCTACAGCAACACTTACTCTGAGAATGAAAAAGGGTAATGGAAGCATTTTAATTTAGTGCAATTCAAACCTTTTGTAAGGGTCCTTGATACTTACCACCAGATTTAATAAAATAATATATCTGAGATACTGCAAGGCCACAGAAGAAGCAGATAATAAATTTACTCTTTTGCAGAAGTTCAAATTATGTTTATTGAACTTGTCCAGACAAAGTTATATTTGGGTTTCATCAAAAGGCAAAGTACATGCTTTCCTAGCAAACCATCTCCCATCATATCCAAGGATGCTTATTTTTCACTTCCTTCAGTGATGGCCACTCAGTCATTTGCCCTTGTTGTTTGGGACAAACTTATGGAAAATGTTATTGGCTTAGCTAAATATTCTGATGGTCGGGAATCACAATAAAATCAGAGATTCTGTAACATCATGGAGTGGAAGCTGATCATTCTGGTGTAAATGTACAATTAGGACTTATTGTCTTGAACGGCAGCTCATAGGATAAATATCACCTTCCCGCTAACTACTTTCAAGAGAGACAAAATTTATAGAGAGGAATAAAAAAGGGAAATGGAATTAGGAAAATGATAATAAGAATGATTGAATGAAAATGGCTACCAAACAGAGGAGCCACATGACATATCTACATCTTTGAAAGCATCTTACAAGTCTCCATCTCATTTCTCAGCATGTGGGGTCAACCAGAAGGCTGTGGCAGAATATGTGTCCCCATGCAGGCAGAGCTCCCCTTTCTGTGCAACACTGACTACTTAATTAAAGTGAAAAAATACACAAATGGTCCAGGCCCAGTGTTCAGTTCAAATGGGTCTTGCCATGGCAAAGGCATCCAGCCCTCCTGATGAGTAAAAGAAGGCACCAAAGTGCTTATCTGCTCAGGGATTAAACAAGGGTACACTAATTTTCTAATTTATGAATGAATAAAGCAACAGAAGGGAAACTCTCAAACAAGAGACACTTAGCAGCATCTGAGACTTTAAAGAGAGGCTCCTCCACCCACCTGACATTCTCATAACGATGAATGTAGATCTTATGAAACTGGTGTTGCAAATGTTCATCTTCTACGTTGGTCATATCATTTATCATTTCCAGGACTACAAACCGTGGTAAGACAGAGAGCACCAGCCGTTCCTAAAACAAAGAGGAAATCAAGTGTCAGTATCAGTCTGAGTTAGTACTTTACAGGAAACTGATAGAGCTCTGCCCTATTTAAAGAGCAGGATAACTGACAATTTAAGTTATGACTTAGGAATTTCTAGACTTCCCCTCTAAAAATTCTAGCTCAGACCATTTCTGATAATTCACATTACTAACCGGAGTCCAGAATATGGACCCTTCTCTCCCCTTCCTAGACATTCTTCCCTCTAATGTTTTAAGCTTACTTGTTGATTATTTAAAGATCCATCCTACTTATTACCTCATTACAAGCTTTTCACTAAACATCACTTACGAACATATCAAGCACTACATTTCAAGCAGGGGTGACTTGATTAAACAGATATAGACCAGAGGAATTTGAAAGTCCTCAGCAGCAAGTAGGGTCAGATTTTTATTGTTGCTTATTTATCAGAACTTACAGACTGCGTTTTTAGCATTCATAAACTGTATAATTAATAATAAAGCTGGAGAATAAATAAAGCAAAAAATATGCAGAGGAACTGACTCCTCTGCACGTAGTGAAGAGGACAGCATTTTAAACAAATTGTATTGTCAGAGGTTAAAGACAGGGATAATATAAACTAATGCACACCTAAGAAATGTTTTATGGGAAAGATTTAGCCATAGACTAGTTTGTATGTTAATAAGGTTACAATAGTTAACAGAAACTAAGTTTTAAAGTGACTTGGGAATCTCAGAGTCTTCTTAACAGTCTGTGGCATTGAAATGCTTACATCATTTTGACAAATGGGACTGGATTTCAAAGTTCCTTGAAAACTCTATATGTAACCTCAGAAATAAGCATTTACATGTGTCAGTGAAGCAGGTTTCCAGGATGACTCATTTGGCTTGTGGCCCACTTCACCTCTTTTTTGAAGATCCCCCAGGACAGACTGTGGGCTGAGCTGTTCTGCTGACCCAGAGCTGACCGTTCTTTTTCCCAAAGGCCTTGTATGACCTTCCTGTCCCATAACGGATTTACATCTGTTCACATCATACAGTAAGGGCTGTACAACAACAGCCACCAAAACAGTTCATGGAATATATAGCCTTCTCCCACACCCAAAGGCATGTGGGAGTGAGGAGAATGGGTTGTTCTGCAGATGGCAGCCTGCTCCTGGCCATCTTTTAGGCCCTAAGGGAGCAGATAGGCTTTCACTCATTCATTGTATGGACATTCATGGCAGAGTGCCTGTTGAGAAAGAAGGAACTAATTTATTGGGATGTTTGCATAGGGTGATGCTCGCATACAGTCTCAAATCTCTCAAAACGGACAGTTGGTTGCTAGTGGTGACAGGATTCTGCATTGCAAGTGTCCTCATGGCAGGGTCTTTAGTTAGGTCAGCAGAGACTCCTCACATGACTGTTCTGCTCCATTTTTATAACCTGGTTGGCCCATGATCCTGTGTGACAACCCCAGTCCTACATAATTCATCACTACTGGTATATTTTAACCACATACTAAACATTTCTTAATATCTAAACTACTTACAAAAGACTAGTTCCATAGACCATTTCTGCAAGGACAGTGTCTATTGGGTATTTACAAATGTCTTATCTATGCACAATTTAATCACTGCAGCAGCAGGAATCACCCAGAAAAGGTCCTGGATGGGACGTTCCACCCAGCATATTAATTAACACACTTAAACATAAAAATGAGACTAGCAAAGCAGGAGTTGCACCTGGGAATTTCTAGTAGTGCCCAAAATTTCCAGCTCCTGTAAGAGTCCATCAATGTTTACTTGTGAAGGTTCAATCAATCTCCTGTTTTCAGGGTGGTTTTGAGTTAGTCCATTGTGTCCAACCAGTCTGTTATCTCATCTATACAGATGACTAGCCAAGAAGCTGTTGGATCACAGAGAGCTGGTGACCTAAGTCCACTGTGTGAGCACACACACACATCTCTGGTGTTAGACCACAATTATGAAAATCAATTTTTTAGTTATAATTTGAGACCCTTAGCTCTTTCCATACATGTAGATGTGTTATACAGTTCTTCTGAGAAGGGCTGACTCTACTGCTTATGTGCAATAGGTCCAGTCATGTACTCTGCTACTGGAGGAAGGTGCATGAGCTCCCTGAGCTGGCATTTGCAGACTGTGCATCCAGGACTCAGGGCTAGCATGTCTCTTGGCTGACTGATTTAGGTAAGGAAGAATGCAAATGAATTTAAACAAAGCCATTAAAACTGGCCCTCTCTAGTAGGGAAGACTGGAGAACATATTCAGCATTTCTAATGAGCTTTGTCTGTGTCTCAGGAACACTCAGGAACAGTAAATAATTGAGACAAGTTGAAGTGACATATAATTATATACATGCACAGGTTTATTAATAATGTATATTATTAATGTATATTAGTAGAGTATCAGTGTATATTAGTTTATTATTAGTGTGTATATACAGTACATCAGTGCATATAGTGTACATATACATATACTATTAGTGTTATCACAAATATGTTAAATAGATGTGTTTTGTTTATGGCCATTTCTAGGCAGGCTTGATCCAAATCTTAATATTAATTTCTGATTTTTTTGGTCAGCTAAGCCAGCCTGGTCTTACTTTGTGTCCTGTTCTAGCCAGTCATGTGAAAAATTCATTCTTGCCGTCGCTTCTTGGCAATGGCCATTTTCTTTGATTCCTATTGCCTTAACTTGGGCTGAAGACCCTAACTTATACAGCATTTGCATTTTTTATGCATATCTCTTACTTATTCCTTACATTAGGAGCAGTCTTTTCTTCTGTTTGTACCTAACCTCTCAGACCTCAGAAGAGTTTTGATCTCCTAAAGGTCTAGTTTGGTCACACTCAGGAGAAATATGAGGATAAAAGGCAATTTTAGGTTAGTTTAGAAGAATATGGTTAATTCTTGTACCAGCTGTAAGGAGAGCACCATCCCTACTGAGTAGCATAGAGTAGATACAAGTGAAAATGCACTCCACATGCAATACAATGCTTCTTGGCACTGAAATCCTAAATCTTACAAAAGGAAAGTCTTTTGATTCTGAGCTTTCGGGTTCTCCTATCACCATAATAGTATCTTGGCATTTAGGTCGGCACTGCTTAGCTTTCTTTCTGGCTGCAGTTGCTTACCCCCATGGTTGTTTTAGCATGCTTCGGTGAGATGATATTTAAGGATGAAGACTGGGCCACTTTTTACAAGTACCAAAGTACGTAGCACCCAGGAGTCATGGCTTCAGTTCCTCCCTGTACTATCAGTTTTCTTGTGGAAGATTAAACATGTTAGATACACTTTCTGTTTTCTGCCAGAGAAACTGATGTCGAGGTTGTTGTGAGGCAACTTGATATTAGGAGGATATGACACAAACAAATATTATCCAGGCTGTGGGGTATGTCTCTTCTTGACGGGGAAAAGTTGTTCAGAGAGAACAAGACAGAGCAAAGAGGGATGATAGGTGGAATGAGAGAGAAAGGCAAAACAGTCATGAAAATGCTGTTTTTGATGCCAGCAGGATTAGATGCTGTGGATGAAATGTAGCCACAGCTGAAACATCTGAAAAAATGAAGGAACCCCTCCCCAGCATTCATAGGAGGCAATATCATTTCTAACTTACAACTTTTACGGTGAAGGTCATGAAGAATTCCCACTCTGAGCAGTCTTAGTCAGTAGCTAGCAAACAATCCTCAGCTACGATGAAAACACATTGTGGATAAACACCTTCATTTGTCTAGATGGCAGCCCCAGCTGAGGTGAACAGTACGTTTACTTAAGAAGGCAAAACACATGGTGCTAATAGCTTCTGCTGGAGTGGAGGTGTGTAACACTCCACTCTGGGATGGCAGCTTTCTCTGGGGCTCCTGCCTGCATAACATGCTAACACGGAAGATGAGAGAACTGAGACTCTACTAATCTTTAATCCACCTGTTCTACAAACCTTTACTAAATCAAGGGCTGCCCTCAGGAGGGAGAGAAAAAAAATGATGCAAGGCAGTGATAGCTGGTATAGGGCAGGCAGTGAGCTATCATGCAGTGAGCTCATCCTTTATTCTGTTAAAAAGCCCAGCTCAGACCTCCTGTTTCCCCATACAGGTTGTACTAATTTTAGCATATCTGCATTGTCTTGACTTTTTCCCACCCTTTCCACCTGGGAATTCTGCTATCCTCCACTCTTCTTCTGATGTGTAAACACTGCATGTGGTGCTTGTGATAGCAAGAAGAAAACCCGTCCCTCAGGAAGTCCTTTACACTCCTGCAAACCCAGGTTTTCACAGGAATGTCTAGCCCTAAGGTAGCTCCACCCTCAAGCAAATGTCCCATGGCAACTTAAGATGGCATGTTTGGGAACAGCTGCTGATTGATATTCCAGGAACCAGAAATATTTTTGATATTTTGTGTCCTTCAGCCACCTATAACAGAAGGCACTTAGGCTATATATTCTCTTATTCCTTCACTATTAAGACACATTGCTCAATATGACCATATAATAAATCCACCCTTTGAACAAATCAAATCAGTCTTTCAGGGAGCCATATAATTAAAGTGTTCAATGAGTTCCTGTGAAGGTACTTTCACAATAGCACAAAATCTTTTCACTGTAAAAAGAGATATGCTATTTCCTACCTAATCCTTGTAGGAAGACAAATAAGAATACAAATGCAAAATGAAAAGAAGATAAAAGAAAGAAAGCAAACAGAAATCCTGGTTATTATTGAACTGCTTATGAAATCTATGATAAGAGAACATGAAAAAGGCCATTTCTTCATGAACATATGGCTAAAATGTAGAATGTACTTTTTTCACAACAAGAAAAGCTTACATTCCTTGTTTGCATTCACTTCAGAAGATGTCAAGCAATGGCTTTAGAACGTTTATTTAAAATAAAACATAGTTCACTTGGCACATGTTCACTAAGCCAAGAAAAATGTGCCCAGCACATTTGATATCTTAACCTTCATGCTACTCATTAAGGTAAGTTAAGTGTTCTTGGCTGCACATAAGATCTGGCAATGATCCATAAAAACAGAGGTTAATTAGTATGCGTCTGCTGCAGTCCTCCTCTATTAATACTGTAACATGTGAAGACCTCTTGTCAAGATCACAACTGAAAGCGCATATTCAGCTCATGTCACTATTCTGTATTATGTATGTCACGCTATGGAGGAACACTACAAGAAAAATAACGTGTAAGTGTGTATGTGTGTGAGTGTGTGTGTGTGTCTATATATATTTTTACGAGGCACTCCAGCCACCAGTCAGTTCTCTGGTGCTGAAATATTCAAAGGACAGAAAATTCTTCCCTCTACGGGCACCAACTGTCCTTTGCTGTTCCAAGCTGCCCTTACACCACACCAGACTGACAGGGTGGTGGGGATGCTGAACCAGGCCCCTTCCAGAAACCAAGCACTGAGAGATGGACTCTGGTGTGGATCATGCCTATCCTGCCTTTTCCTATAGCTGATGCTAATGTCCTATGGACCAGGGTGTGTCCCTCTTGACAGGCCTTTCACACCACTTTGCTTCAATCCAGCAGTTAAAAAAGGTTTTCAGTTATCCAAGAATGAGTGTCAGGTCACTGTCCCCTTCATATAAAGATCCTTGCCACATAACTCCCTTTAAACTAGTTAAATATTATTGTTCCCCTTTCACAGATTTAGATACTGTGGCACAGAAGAGCAGTTGAAATGTGTGGAGGTCATGTGCAAAAGAGCAGTAGCAAATCACAGAGAAGAAAATTGTTTTTATAGTCTTCTGTACCTTACTATTTGCATGATTAAAGAGTCCTCTCATTTCTACTCAGTATCTCCTGGAAGGCATTTTCAGAGAGGGAGGGAAAGACATGAGAAAAAAAAAAATCTCTTTTTCAGTGAAAGGCCTAATAAAGAAGTGTCATGAACTCTAGGGTGAAGGAAACTACATTATCCAGCTTTGTTGAAAGCTTGCTAGTTGAGCAATTGGCTAAGTGGAGACAATTCAAAGGTGAGCAGCAGTAGTGATAAGTAGTTTGAAAAGGAACAGAGATATATTTGTTCAAGAGAAAAGACATAGAAGAAAGAAGATAGCAACAAAAGGATGCTATAAAAGAGCTGGTGATCTATTCTCCTATTAACCATTCTTGACATGAATCAGCCCTAGTCTTTAAGATGGAGCAGTCAGAGTTTAGAGTAAATAAATGAAAAAAGAACCTTTAACCCAAAGAATAACCAAGTAAAAGAAAAAAGACCAGTAGAAATCACTAAATGTAGCAAACTGATGGTAGAATTCAGATCTGGATTCAGACACCTGAATTTTGGTGACTACAATGTAAGTATCCTAAGATTCCATTTTATCCAGTGAATCTGGATAGATACTCAACAGATCAGATGTAAATGACTACTTTGGTGTCACTATAGTTCCCTCTCAGCTCCTTTGTCTGTATTGACTGGATCTCAGCTGACTGTAGCAGGAGCTCAGAGGTGTAAAAAGCATGTAGTCACCTAGTTTAGGAGATGTCTAAATATGGAACTGACTCCTACCCAATCTACTCCTTCAGGAAAACTTAGTGAAATAAATCCTGCAGTGATAAAGCAAATTAACTTCATGAGTCACATATGTCTGTTTAAAGTCCCAAGACTGTAACATTGATACTTTCTCTAATGCCCACTTCTTGTTTTATGCATCTGCAGTAGTCATTCTTTGTTGAACAATTTCTCTGTAGTCTGTGTGCACTGACCCCTTGTGTGCCTCATACTGAAATCAGGGACTACCAACAGTGCTTACAACTGCACAAATGTAGCTAGGCACATTCATGGAAAAGTGGGACATGTCCCTAATGAGTAAATAACAACCTTTGGAATAATTTTTGAGAAGAGTCAATTAACCAGCATGCAAGGTCTCAGTCTTGTGAATAAAAACTGAACTGGAGACCTTTCCACTGGTGCTGATCAAAGAAAACAAAATACCAACAAGCACAAAACATCAACAAGCAACCTGGGGCCTGCAGGAGGTTGCCAAGAGGAAGGTCAAACTCCCCAAGGTTTCCCTGCAGTTTATGTGAGGGCATCACTGAACAACCTGATCTAGTTGAAGATGTCCCTGCCCATGGCAGGGGGGTTGGACTAGAGGTCCCTTCCAACCCAAACTATTCTATGATTCTGTGATTCTATCACCTCTGCAGGGTCTGCTGTCTGCATAAGCTCCCTGCACCAACTCCCCTTAGATGGTACACCGCAAATAATAACAAAATGCTGACTATACTGCCCTGGGATTTTCCTTTGTTTCTCAACACCTTTATCAAAGTTGGCTTTGCCAACGGATGAAAAGCCCGTCTTCAATGACAGTTCAAGTCAGGTTTTGTTCTTCCTTCTCTACACATACTTTCAGATGGGTGAACTTACATATATCTTGTGGGAGGAAAACTTTGGATCACGTAACAGGTTGCTTATGGCTATTCCCAAGACAATTCTGTAAAACTGGAGTGGACATACCCCAGAAATGTTTAACTTGGCAGAGACTCTAAAGAAACTGCTCCGCACTTCCCATCTTTATTTTCAAGAATCATTTTGCCAGAACCGTCAAGCTTGGCTTTAACAACATTTATAATCAATATCATAAAGACTTTATTGTCTGAAGCACTGAACTTAATAAGATGAAAAAGGGCTGTTCAGAGCAGTGGTTTTAGCCTTTCCGGAGCACATGAGCTTTTGTTACATTTAAGGGAAGTAGATAAAAATGGTATTGTTTTCTACTGAAAAACTGACAGTGTTCAGAATAGTTGTAATTATTGTAGGTGCCACTCTAGAAAATGGGAATTAGCACCTCTCATTATGATGAACAGCTCTGAAGAGAAATTCCTTCATTCTTACTTAGTGCACAATGGACAGTCTATTTGCAGCTGTTCTTTTTTGTGCGTTATCAAGACAATGGCAAGTAATTAAAAAATATGGAAGGAACTGCAATAACTAACATGTTCAGACTTGTGAGGTTATGAGGTTGCCTGTTAGCTTTTACTACTTACTGCTGCAATATGCGATATGAGCTATATCAACTTTCTGTTAGTTCAGGCAGTTACCATTCCCACTCATCCCATCTTTGGCTGCATGTTCTATTTAGGCATCTGCTGTTCTCAAAGAGAAACAAGGCCAGATCACACAGGAGGTTTTGGAGTCTCCTTTTGTTTAGCTGTTGGCCATGAAACATAACTAGGGTCTCATCCAAACTGATAACCCAGTGTTTATGAGAGTCAGGACTTTTTATAATAGTGTCTAATTAGTTGTTAACTGAGAAGTATTATGAAGTTTGTGGTAATGTGAGGAGGAAAAACTTCTTCCACACACTTCTTGTAGGAAGGACATTTTATCCAATTGTTTCCTCAATACTATTGTCCAGAACAGCATGAGACAATATATGTAGCACGTGCTGAAGGGAAGGACTGCAAGATACTTCTGTTCTTTTGCTTTGTTTGGGTAATGAATGACTTGAAGATTCAAGCACCTGAAGCCACGTAACAAAATCTTGGCAGGGCTTGACGATTACCAGTCTATTGCCAGGTGTCAAAGGAGGTGCCTTTCTCATGAGCCAGCTGACTATGTAAGAATACTGCAATCTTAATGCCTGCTTGTCCTGTGCTCCCTGAGCAGTAGCAGGCTGATTTGAGGGCTGCCAGTTTGTATTTTCATGCCTTCCCAGTATCATTTTGGCTTCATAAACACTTAGCTCATCCTGTAGCGTGCTGGGAAGTGGTGGAACAACCCTCCCTGTTGTTTTTTTGGCATGGTACCTGTTACTGCTGCTGTGTGTATCTTTTAAGTGAAAAATTATATTCCTCCATAAAATACTTACAAAAATATTTATAAAATCATTTTTAAAAGTAACACAATTAATCATGAAACTAAGTGCAGCCGATGCTTACAATGTGTGGCACAGGCGCAATGAATCAGCCCACCGTAAGGTCACATGAGCACCACTAACTTGCATGGGAGTGGGTGGGAGCACATGTCTGGGGATAAGAGCTGCAGGGAGCAAGTCTGTGTTCCTTGACAGCGGTGGCCAGCTGTTAGATCTGCTAGGCTACATCATGAAACAATCTCCTGACACTGCTTTGTCATTTGAGCTGTCTTTTAGCTTAGGCAATAGGAACTACAGGTCTCAAATTCAGTGCCAGTGTCTATATTGAGTACAAGTAATGGTTGATAATCCCTGATTCTCTGGATCCTAACACATAATTTTTTACCTCCTGAATGAAGAGCATGTTAGACTTACATTCCATTGTGAAACCCAACCATGTAACAAGGACATGCGGTGAAAAGCGGGAATTACAAAACAATATGTATTTACAACCCTGCTTTGTTGACATGAACATTTATGCTTTCAAGTGATACTGTCCAGCCCCACAGTAATCCATTAGACATGTCTGATACATGGAAAGGCAAATTTTATAGTTTTGTAATTTTGTTTCTTCCAAATCTCATTATGATCTTTTTTTTAAATTTATTTTGTATTAAACGATTGTAGAGAAGAAAAATATCCAGAAGAAAAACATTTATATGGAAATAAGACACATATCTCAACAAAAAGCATTGTACTGTCTTCTAGTGTATTGGCTTCCGTAAATTCCAGTTAGTTTGGACAGGAAGGATGGAGCCATACCTTAAGAACAGGAGAAAGATAGACACATCTACTGGATACTGATTCTATAATGGCATAACCTTAAGCCATTCCTTATTTTACAGGAATAGAAAATGAGAGTGAAACAGCTCCTACAATTCAATTTTCTTCTAAAATATCAGAATGGCCCCATCTGACTTTAACGTCTGTAGTGTTATGCCCTGGTAGACTTTCACTTCTCTAGGACTGCTTTGACTTCTCTGCTGTTGAATCTTCATGTAATCATTCTGCACTGTTTCTACTTTCTGTTAATTTAGATGTTTCTTCTTCCATTTTGTTACTTTTTTGCTGTTTCAGAAATTACTAAGCGACTTCAGCAACATACACATTTCTCAACAGTACTAATTATTGCAGCTAATGACATGGAAAATGGCAGAAAGCAAGCTCACATGCCATTTATTTTTCAGCTTTATATGACTAAATCACTACAGAACAAGATGTAAAAGAGCTAGGAGGTCATCTATTCTGGTCAAAACAAGGAATGCACCTTGTCAGAGACTTACAAGACACCAATACTAAACAGCACAAGCTGGATAAAACCTCCCCTGGGAAGTTTCTATAGGTGGGGATAACGGTCACTTTCTGAAAATCAAATCCCTTTTAACAGGCTTGTAGGGGGGTACTTAAGTACTGATGGTGTGAAAGACCTTCAGCCTTTTCATAAATAATCCAAAAATTTTGGCATCAGTGACTTGACTCTGACCAGCTTAGAACTGGTACTGGTCATGGTCAGATAATTTAATACCATTATCTGGACCACAGAGTCTCTCTATTAATTGTGAAACTTGTAAGGACATTTTTTGAGTCCTCCTACAGTCATTTCAGGGTACTAAGGAAAGACAGTATAAACTTTCCTTAGTACCCTAAAAATTCTGATCCTGAACAAGAAAGAAAAATGACCTTAAAATGAGTAAGTATATTCAGAGTTCAGGAAAGGTACTAGCCTGATAAATTTGCAGCCTGGAGTTCTTTATTTAAGCAAAGATGACTGTACTGCAGACCAGCTGGCAGCAGTGTTTCATCTCTGTAGGGGGCTGAAACTATTTCATTCCCCTTACTCATTTCACCTTTGTCCACTTCCCTGAGACAATCAGCAAGGGTCGGTAGTCAGAGGCAGCTATGATAATGGCTTTTTTTTTAATTAGATACCTCTCTCTAGCAAGGAGCTCAGAAGATGGGAGGCACAGGCCACCAAAACCTAATCAATGAGCTATCAGTCCCATTCACTATCGACCAGCACAACATTTAAACAGGCTAGTTTAGAGATTAAAAAAAACACACAGATCTTCAGAAAGTAGTTTTATGACTAGTGAATCCAAAAGCCATCTACTAAGGAGGGGAAGCAGAGATTTCCTTCTCACCGATTTCTTCTAGGGAAAGCCACCATGCCTGAAGTCTCGACACTCTTTGGGATTATTTTTCCCCTGTATAAATTGCAGTTCAGGTCTGTTTCTCTAGCATTGGCTGTAAATCTCATTATTCTGTTTGAGTCCATATGACCACTCCAGATTTGCAAGGAATAGGAGAGAAGGCAGAGGATGATTTTTTTATCTTGATTTTACCTTAGATTTCTACTTGAAAGCAAAATGTGGGGGTTATGCTCTGATGATAAGAAACAAACATCTGCAGCAAATGTGAAGGAACAGCATCTAAAATATGACATGTAAATGTTGTGTTTTCTACTGCAAGTGGGTTGAGCAGATGGGGTGTTTTGAGACAAGAAGATGGAGAAAATGTGCATGCTGCCTGTGACGTGTTCCCTGGTACCTACAAAAGCATAAGTGCATGTAAATATTGCTTCTCCTCATCCTAGTAAGGAGAAAAAGTCTGTCAATGGACTTAGGAAACAGATCATCTCCTGAATCACAATATGGATATGGATTGTAAAGAACAATATAAAGTTTGCGTATTCCTTTGCTTGTTGGATTAACCAGTATGTTATACTTTGAGTATGATCCTCTAAGTACCAAAGGAGCAATTCCAAGAACAAATTTCTATTGGGATCATGGTTCTTTAGAGAAAGGTGTTGAGGTGAAAGAAAGTCTGGATAACTGTGAAAACTTTCTGAGCATCTTACATTCAACAGACCGTTTCCTATAGAGAGGAAAGCTGGCTAAAATGCAATATCTAATCAGAGGTTTACACAGAATTTTTAATTGGGAGGTTATTGCTTGCCTTTTAAAAATAAAATTTTTGTGATCACAATTTTTATTTATGAAGTATTTTAAATTACTTTTACAATGAAAAAGAAAGGTCACGTGATCTCTAAAATTCAGATTACTCTTTTTTTTAAACCAAATCTGAACTTTATCCTCATGCCACTTTAGAAGGATTTTCATATTCTTAGCACCAATATCAAAAAAAGATGACTTTATAGTGTTTAACCCTCTTAAAGTGTCCTTTCCAATCCCAGTCCAATCTGCTATTACTTTAGAGGTTGCAAAGTACTGGTGGTTGATTAAAATGTAGATCTGTAAGAGCTTGATAAAACCTACACAACATATAAGCTTCTTAAAAAAAAACAAACAACAAAACAAACAACAGTTCATCAATCTGCAGAGGGCTTCTTAAAGCTGTAGGAAATAGAGAGTGTTGCGGAGTAAAGTGTGAAAAAAAATCCTCTGGAAGTAGAGGTAGAAGGGAAACAAATGGTCAAACAGAACAGTTTTCTAACGGAAAAAGCGATTAAGACGGGATGACAGTTTTTCCACAAATAACAGGCAGGAGAGGCTAAATATGCCAACAGCAGACTGTTCTGAAGACTAAGGGATGTATTCTCCTTCTACAGCTCTCATACTTATACTGGAAAAATAGAATGTGTGTTCATACCCAGAAAACAAAACAACCCTCTTTGCACCTGGACAACTGGTTCTTCAGGGTGGTTGAGCTCAAACCCTTTGTGGAAATCAAATGAAATAATATCCAAACTGTTTTAACTTTCAAAATGAGCTTTAATTGAATTTGTAGAATCCCCTATGAGAAAGAGATTAGCTGGAAAGCAGGTGTCCAGTAAGCCAGTGACAGGACTTGCAGGGAGGAAATGTCTGCTAGGTTGTTCTCATAGAAGACTCTTCTCATTACACTATTTAATGAAGAAAAGGTTTTTCTTCTTGTTCCCCACTAACCTGACCAAACCCATAATTATGCCTGCAGATGCCTGTCTTCACCCCACCTTGATGAGAAGCATCCCCAGAAGCCAGGTGGATCAGGTATGATGCCAGCCTGGACCTTCTCGCCTGAGTACTCCTTGCAAGACAAGAGGCAGACAGTGGTTGGTCCCCACCAACTCTCTGTCTTAATTGCTCTTTCTTCTAGCCTTCACCTCCGTCTCCTCTGCTAGTGTGCTAGACACCCAAGAAAATATTTGTAATACTTAGGGAAGATATTGAGAAGGAGTTTTATTTCCATATAAGAGGACCTCCTCTGGGTGGAATTTGAGATGATGCCTGCAGAGAAAGGGGTCTGCTTGCCAAAGACCATGTTGGAAGGGGATGTAAAAAATACAGCTAAAGATACTAATGCATTGTGGATTTAGTACCTTCTAGCACTAGCTAACTCCACTGAAACTGCACAAATGTAGTGCTAAAGTAGAATAATTTTGACTATTTGGCTTCTCAGGGCTTAAAAACTGGAGGATTTCTTTCTGATTTGAGTTTTAGTCCCTCCCAATAACAGCACAGCAGTGGCAGTGAAGCTTTGCTGGTGAGTTCTGTGCACCAGGTAGGGAGTTCTCTTTTCATGAATGATGCAGAACCTGCTACAGTGAGAACAAGAACAAACACCTCACCAGAGGATGAATACAAGCATCACATAGATCTGGACTGATTTCACCTGTCATCTCAAACAACTGCAGAGAAGATCCTTCTTTCATAAGATACCATCAGGTGCTCTAAATCTACCAGAAATAATGCAGATAAAATGTTTTGGAGAGGCTTTATGTTATTTTTTTTTTAACGCTAGTCCAATCCACAGGTTATTCATGTTAGTAGAATACAGTCTAACAACTTTGCTTAGCTTGAGAGCAGCCTCCTACCCATATTTCCCCATTACTTTTTCTGGGCTTCATTAGTCTCATTGGTCTAGAGAGGTCTTGGATGGAGAGTAGAAGTGTGGCCATCACATAGGAGAAATCACTTAATTATGAGTAAAATGAGTTTTCTCTGAATAGCAGTCCTGTAAGGTTGTGATCTTATTACAAGATAAGAGGTAAGTGCTGGACTGATTTTTAAAGATATTTAGCTACTTAACTTCTGTGATGTTCCCTTCCCAGTCATTTTAAGCCTCCATTTCCAGCTTCAGTTATAAGAAATCAAATATTAACCTCCTTGCACAATAATTGTTTTCAGATATGTATAACTTGGCATACGTATGTATGGTAAAGGAAGAGGCAGAGTGACAAAGTTATCTGAGAGACTCTTTATAATTAAACAGTAATATTTGAGGGTTTGAAATGTTAGACACATTTCAAGTAAAGATGAATTGCTGGAGAAAGAGCAGGTAGGGACACCAGAGATATATTATAAATTCAATTCTTCATAAAGTCATCATTTCAATATGGATTTAATGTCGTTCATTTAAAACTCAGGGATTTTGTACTATGAGAAATAGAAATGAAAATGAAATTTAGTGCAGGTCCCTGCTCTTCACTGAGGGCAATTTCACAGCATCTTCATAATGAGGGAAATGACATGTTTGTTGTTTTTGAAAGTTTTGCAGTAGCTAATTAAGAAAATAAGTTACACTTTCTGTTTTCATTGCCCATATATGATAAAAGCAGAATTACCTGCTGTGTACTTACAATAAAATCAAGGTAAGAAGGAAGACAGTGTTTTTGAAGTGGTTATTAACAAAGTACAGCACTGGGTGTCAACCAACATATAGATATCAAATCAAAATATTGACCCAAAATTTCAAACAGGTAGTGGAAAGTGATGATATTATTGGAATGAAATGGACTTAAGAAAACTGAGAACCTCGCGTTTGCTGTTTATTCATAATTACAATGTGTTGAAAACAAAACTGGAGGACATTTTATGGCTGACATTTTTGGTTGGTTGATATAACTACGTATATTAAGCACAAGCAGCTAACTACACTTCATTAGAAAATATTTAAATTAATGTTTTGATTAATAACTGGTAAACTGAGACTGTTTTCACAACACATTATTTTGTCTGTGCTACCTTCTCTAGATTGCTTCTCTGATATTTTTATCTTTCTATGATACAGTTTTTCTGGTACTCATCAGCAGTGGAGTCTCATTTAACTAAGCCAAGCTCTGAAATGTTTTAGTTCTTCACCAAAATTTTAATTTTCTAATGAAAATTGGGAAAGAAGTAGACACAGATGTTCCCTCAGGTTTCACAGAGTGCTAGGATTTCCAAATGGTATCACACAGATAATACCGTACAGTTAAGTGCATAAACATCATTAGCAATGACTGCTGGAGTAATTCTCCTTTGTATCCACAGCACTGTTCACTTTATTAATAGAGTGATTAGAGTTAGAAAATTCATTGTAATTGAAAATGTTAATATGTACTTGTTAACAACCCCAGATGCTTAAAAATAAAAAATAATAATAAAAAAAATCAGATCCTTGATGAATTAGTTGCTTTTGAAAACATGACTAAAACTCCTAACTTTCTGAAATACTTCTGAAAATTTTACTCAAAAGTGTTGTTCAGAGTAAACGGTGATGGGGGAGGAAGGATGAAAAAATATGTAGGAGCTTAATTGTATAGAGATTTGGAAACACGGAAACTGGAAATTAAGTCACGTAAAAGCTTTGAAAAAATTTGGCCAGGCTCCTTAAAGTCTTTTCTATCATACAGGTCTGCACTTCGCCCTCTTCCTTCCTGTGCAGTAAGAAAATGAATTGCAATTAGCGTAAAAACTGAACTTGCACCTGAGGACATTTTCTGTGGACAATGAACGAATGGAGCTAATTCAGATTTACAGCTATTCAGTTGAGACCATAACATGGCACACAGACATTTCGACAGAGCAAAATAGCTTTGACTGCCAAACTGGAAAACCCCATAGCAATACCAAAATAGATCAAGGAGTCCTTAAACCCTGAAAACCCCACAGAAGGAAGAGATCACAGATTGCTGGAAAATAACGACATCTGGAAAAAAACCCTGTAATATCTACCTGTCCAAATTTCAGCTCAGAGTAACATAAACAACAACAAAAAAGAGTTTTTCCCCACTAGTGGGATTTTGGTGGTTTCACCTATTTTCATTGCACTCTACAAAAAAGTATGATGACAAAAGAATGAAACTGCTTTCACTGAAAAACTTTCAGCTCATCTGTGTGAAATTTATCAGGAAATACAGAACCACCTCTTGCTTTCCACCATAAGAGAGAAGCTGATAGAAACTTTATATTTGTATTCCAGAAAATGTGCAAATACTCATTAGGGGGTTCTTTAAAATCTCCAAAACCCAAACAGATCCTTACTTATGAGTATTATTGTTTCCTTGTAGAGCTCCACATGTTTGATGGTACCTCTTGCTTGTCTCTAAAACGTAGATTATAAAATGTTTGGCTCACAATTGGGTGACTTTCCATGACTGGTTCCTTTAGGCATTACACAATACTGAATAATGATAGCAATAGCATTTACAGTTATTAGAATGACGAATGATTAGAGATGACAAATATAAGGGGTATTGAGAAATTGGAAGAGTCATTTTGAGAGTGCAGAAACTTGATTTCTTAGTTTTAACAATGCACAATAATGAACAGAAGTATATCTGAAGCATTTATATAACCTTTATAATTATAAAAAATTGGAGTCTTATTCTGCAATTACTTATGGAGGAGCATACCATTCCTTGCTGCATTTTTTAACTCATGTTGTTTTTTCTTACTTTAATTTTACTGGTCTTCTGATTTAAACAAAGTAAGGACAAAACCAGACCCTATGGGACCTATCTGGCAAGCTGTCATACTTCATATGACGTGTCATACATATGACGTCAATACAATTACCCATTGCAATTATCTATTATTTTCAGTTTAATAAGTGGAAGCTGTGTGGGGTGGAAACAAACCTTGAGAGATTTTAATTGTCACCCATTACTATAAAAAGTAGCAGTACCACCACTGAAAGCCACAAAAAGCCTGACCCTGCTGCAAGAAACATTTTTATGCAGTTTATGAGAAGTGGAGGAGAAATAAATCAAAGTGGAACAGAATTCAGGATTCCTAGAATTATTATCCTGAAGAATTACACAAATAATTTTTCCTTTATTTTCTCTGCACATTTTTAGTTCTTCAGCCATATTTTTAGAGATTTTCAGAAGCCACATCACAACTATTGGCCTGCACGCACTTCCCCCCCCCTTCATATATCAGAGGTATTTTCTAGAAAGTCATAGAATGAATTTATGAAAATTCATCAGGATTTAATCCTTATTTTTTAAAATGTGATATGAATTAACAGGTAATATGATTTTTACATTCATGTGAACTACAGATCCCCTGTATCATTAAATATATGTCTTCAAGATAGAAAAATGCTAGCAGTCACTGGATTATCGCCTGTGGATATTGATCAAATGAGCATGAACAAGCTGCTCAAGAAAAGCAGTCACCTAAAATGTGACATTGCCAGTCTTGTTAAAGAAGATATGTTTAGAAATTGCTTAAATGAGCCTCTACTTCAGAGGCAAAGGGAAAGAATAGAAGACTGAGGGAAACAGGCTTTCCATTCCTCCAAGGCATTCCAGTATTGGAATATTTTGTCATTGTTGTTGTCCCAAATACAAATGAAAAACTGACAAGTATATTATATGTATTTTTAATATCTATGTATATATAGGTGTGCATAATAACACAGTTTCAAACTTCCAACAGTATTAATTGGAAATATTTCAAAATGTTTTGTTCCTAAATTTTGGGTTAGTTTATCATTAAATTGAGTTTTAGAAGAGATCTTTCATTTGGTGTCCTGATGTCTGTATTTTTCTCTTGTGGGCATTTTCCTTGGCCTGAATACATTTTCTCTTATGCATTTCCAGTCATATGATGCCTATGACACACTACTTTGTTTGGTTATAGGTGAGTCTCAGCTGCAGTGAGGTAACTCTCCAGGAAGTTCTGCCTTCAGCCCTGAAGCCTTGCAAGGCACTGGGCCAAGACAAAATGCACGGTTCAACACTGGCTGATTAGAAACAAGTATTTCAGATCCAACCCCTACTTCCCCCCTCACCAAAAAAAAATCTGTTTTTTCTTAAACCCACCCAGATGGAAACAATCTGTCTTCATTTTCCTAATAGGAAATAAAATTTCAGCAAAATTGAATTTCTCAAAAAAAAGTTGTCTTTGTAGAAATTTCATTTTCCATGAGAAAATAAAATAATTCTAATGGAAAATCCTCTGAATCATCTGGAACAGGGGAATCTCTTGCTAGTGTTTTATAAAGATTTTTACAATGAACTCTACAAAACAATGATCAAAGTAAAGCTTACAAAATATTAGTTTTTAAAAGATTACACAAGAAGAGAAATGCAAAATACCCCAAACTCACAAAAAACCAAAAGCCATAAAAATGTAGTCCTACAGTTAAAATGAGAACCGAGCATCCTAGATAGCATCCCTCAAAGCCTCTTCAGTCAGCAATGGCTGGAGAGATGTTCTGGCATAGGTAACTTGCAGTACTCAGCACAGTCATGCATTCATACTGGGTCAGTAAAGTCTAGAATGTGACATCTTCCTAGATCTCTGTATAAAAGCAGGGATTTCAAGAAGTAAAAGAAATAAAATTGAGAAGCAATACACGTATCTATACAACAGGGCAAAATAAATGGCTAAGTTCATTTGAGAATGAAATAACAGTGTAAGGTATATATCTACAGGCTGTATTTTGATCTTAATGCAAGTTTTTAAACAGCAGGAGAACCTTCTGATATTCAGTGGGAATGCAAAATATGTATAGCATGCTACATCTCATTTCTGCTGCCTTGGTATGAAATAATAAGCAGCAAACTTCTTTTTATTCAATGCCTTTTTTTCTGGATTGGAAAGGATGGTGTATCTAAGATCAAGCATACCTGCTCATATCGGAAGTTCACCTAGCCCAGTATGCTGTTGCACACTGGCCAAAAGGAGATTTTTAGGGAATAGTTTAAGAACAGGGAAAGCATACAGTGATACTTCCCTGCAGTGGCCTCCCAGCTCCAAATATTCATCTGTGAGACAGAGGTGATGTTTTAGTATTTTCTCTGCCTAGGTAGAGTTCTCCTCCATGAACTTGCTTAGTTTTCACTTGACTGATACAAGTTTTAGTATCCAAACACTCTGAAACATGAAGTTCCCCAGTTTAACCCCTTTTGTGTAAAGAACCATTTTTAAACACCTGCCAGCTGCTATTTCATTTGATGGCCTCTTCTTGTATGGGAAAGGACAAGGAACAGCCACTTGAAACAGAACACATTCATACTGTTTCCCAGGAAAATCTTTAAGATGTCATATCAGATGGATACACACTAGCAAAATAGCAGCATGAAACTCACTTAACCTGCTCAAATCAGGTGGCATCACATTGGAGTCAGTGAGGCTACAAAAGCCCAGTCTTGTCCAATTATCAATTCCAATTAATACAAAAATAGGATTGTTTCTCCAATACCTGTCGCTGATTTTCTGTCTCTAGTCTCAGTCTGGCTTCTACACATCTTCTGGTCTCCAGGAAGGCTTGACGTTGTGCTCTGTCTGATAGGTAGCTAATGAAGATTCCTGCGGTGTTCATACACATAAATAACACTGCCTGAGCCGCTATCTGCAACAAACAACAAATAGGATTTCATCGGACAAGAGAAGCAAAAGTATCTGTTTAAAAAGAGAAAGAGAGAGAGAGAGAGAATGACTGCTCTGCAGTCATGTGGGCTGTAAAACTAAACCATTAGGAAAGTTTGCATAAAAGAATCTCTTGGATCTTAATTAGAGGCATCAAACGTGTAAAATTCTCTCTGCCTTGAGGAAGAAATATGCAGTCTTTGGGGGCATTAAACTCTAGTTGAACCACAAATGATGTTTCCAAGAACTGACTCACAGGGCTGTAGTCAGGAATGATTACAAACATAATTAACAATTTGTTTTTGCACTGCCTCTTCTGTAAAAGCAACTTTGTGATTTGTTCCATGGCTTAGTTTGAGAACAAAGCCATGTTAAGGAAAACAAAGAGTGTCAATTAGCTAAGAATTAATATCAGTGATAATGGTTATTCTGTTGTTATTGACCATATTAAATAAATTCATTTTCAACTGATGCCAAAGCACAAGCTTGCACAGTCTGAATCCTGAAACATTCAACAGGGGAAGCTGAAAGGATAACCAAATGCTTGCATAGCCTGTGCCTGTGTACACAGACCTTTTCTTCACTAACGCCTACGTAAGAGCTGCACTCTTTTTCCTTGTAGAAGGTGCGTCACAGTTTCTTCCTTTACAATATGAAGTTAAGAGAGCCAAATGGGAGTGGATCCTTGGACAGTGTAAATTGAAGTGGCTTATTTGTCTTTCATTGATACCTCTTTGTGCTCTGTATGTTTTTAAGGCAGAGCACATCAACGCCATTGAAGTGAGGATTGTTTGGGAAACCAAGTAAGAAATGTAATATTTGCATGCACTAGAGACAGAACACAGACCTGCAGTTTCAGCAGCTTTATCCAACACCTCATCCCTCCAGCATGTTACAAACTCATGTGAACTCCTCTCAGTTCCTACTTACAATCATAGAATCATAGAATCATTTAGGTTGGAAAAGACCTTTAAAATCATTGAGTCCAACCGTTAACCTAACACTGCCAAGTCCACCACTAAACCATGTCCCTAAGCACCACATCTACACTTCTTTTAAATACCTCCAGGGATGGTGACTCCACCACTTCCCTGGGCAGCCTGGTCCAATGCTTCACAACCCTTTTGGGGAAGAAATTTTTCCTCACGTCCAATCTAAACCTCCCCTGGCGCAACTCAAGGCCGTTTCCTCTCGTCCTATCGCTTGTTACTTGGGAGAAGAGACCGACACTCACTTCACTACAACCTCCTTTCAGGTAGTTGTAGAGAGCGATGAGGTCTCCCCTCAACCTCCTCTTCTGCAGGCTAAACAACCCCAGTTCCCTCAGCCGCTCCTCAGAAGACTTGTTCTCCAGACCCCTCACCAGCCTCGTTGCCCTTCTTTGAACACGCCAAATTCTTCATTCTGCCTTTTTTAAACTTGTGAAGGGGTCAAGAGTGAAAAATAAGTCCAGAAGTCACTAATATTCCTCAAATGCAGTATGTAGGGCAAAACTGCTCTGACTGCTACCTTAGCTAGTGAAGCCATCGTGGCACAGTGAACCAGCTGAAAGCCTGCAAACTGCAGCTCCCTGTATTCCTGCCAAGGTCCAGTCACAGCCACTGTGCTGATGAAGTCCCACTGAGTGCACCCTGTCTTGCAGGATCACACCTCTCTCCCAGTGGCAAACCAGCCATAGGGCAGGTGGGGGCTACATTACCCTGTGGCCACATTGCCTGCCCAGCAGAGCTGTCCAGGCTCTGACAGCTATGGACTGTAATGCTATGGGTGATACCTACAGGAGCATAACAACATCAGAACAGCCACGCCAGGACAGATCAAGTGTTCATCATTCACGATCCTGTCTCTGATAGCAGACAACAGACAGTGCCCAGGTAGGAGTACAAGGATAAAAAAGTAGATACAAATACAAAAATAAAGCAAGCATACAGTGATGTTTTGTCGAAACAGTCTTGAACACTCCAGCAATCTGTGGTTGCAGAACATTGCGAGCTAGAGGTTGCATTTCTGTAGTATTATCTGATAATCATTCTCCCTAAAATCAAAGTGTTGCTTGTCCTAATAGAAGAGAGAAAACATTTAGCAAAACTCCCTAATCTCATTGAGATGCCGTGCCTCGGATCTGCAGGTCTTGCTCCTCACATTCATGTGGGTTTGAAAGTGAGATTTGATATCAAACCAAATGCATCTGCAGAAACTTCAGCTTTATATATTCCCGTATTTCTGAATCTGGAGTATTGTTCTATGATAGTACAGGAAATTCATTTACAATTTATATGCCATGATTAGATAAGAATGCATATCCTGGCTCCAGCTGAAGTTTTGTTTAACCTTTGCCAGTAATAGACGTCTAGGCAAAGCTTGTGAGAAATAAGGCATGGTTAGTATGATCCTTGCATCTTCCCGGCTTCCAAGACCTTGTGGTTTACAGCACCTCTGAGCTGGAGGTGGCATGCTCTCTCCGCTCGCTTAACTTTTTCTGATACCTTTCTGAAGTTAATTGTACCTTTGGCCCCCACGGCATTCACTGACAAAGATTTCTACAATTTAATTAGGCACCTACTGATAAAAATGTTTCTTTTTGTTTGCTTTAATTCGCAGTCTTATCATTTCTTTGAGTGCTGCATCATGCTTATAATATGAGAAACAGTGACTAATCATTCCCAATTCATCTTCCTCTCACCATTCCTGATTTTACTGACTTATAGCATTACTCCTCTCAGCCTTTTATTTTTTAGTAGGGAGGAATTTGAGACTATTCAGTCTCAGTGCATTTGTCATTATTCCACCTCTGCGGCTACTGCTTTTCCCCTGTTATCTACCTTACCCTGTTTCACTGCAGACAGAGTGCCTCGCACCAGCCAGCTTCCCCCAGACACTTTCCACCTTTGCTCCAAGATGAAACAGAGAATGCAGTAATTCAACCCATGAGATAACTCCTTTCTGGTGCAGGCTACTAAGAGCCATATGATGAGCTGACATAAGATAAGACCAGTTCAGAATTACGTTGTTCAGCGGGACAACAGAAATCAGCTGTGGGTGGCTGGAGGAGTCAATGTTTCATACCTTTTTGACTGACTTGAAGATAATCAATGCTCACACACTAGGAAAGTTAGGGTATAGGGTGAAAAAAAAAAAAAAGAAAAGCCTTTGACAACATTTGAAATGTGTGTTTCAATGGTGAAAGCAGTAGCAGGGTGCTCTCCTTTGCTCGCAAATTCAATTGCAAGTTCCTCATGAGCCCAGTTCAGTCACCAGTCTCTGCTAATACTCAGGACTAGTGCCACTCACTTCAGCAGATCTCCTTAGAGCAAATGCAGTAGAATTTGGCCTTCAATTAGATTTCATGAGCACATAATTTGATTTGGACAAAGGGAATTATGGAAAACATGTTACAGGTAAAACAACAGCTTACTCAGTGGCAGAATCTGCTTTTCTTGCACATAGTAGTCTGACTGAAACCAACCTAAAGAGTAAAGCACTATGCCTTGCAATGATACTAATCTGTGGCTCTTGTTAATAAAAAAATAAAAAAGACATATAAGACTTGAGTCTCTCATTGCCACTCCTTTTTCCTACAGCTTACTGTAGCCAATTCCAGAAGTTTTGCAGGATTTTCTACTGCCTATCAGGGCCACAAGCCAGGGCAGACTCTGATTTTATAAGATGTACACAGTTTATAATTTTATGAGATGTACACAGTTTCATATCTTTTTGACTGACCTGAAGATAATCAATGCTCACACAGTAGGAAAGCTGAGGTATAATGTGAAAGAAAGAAAATCTTTTCACAACATTTATAAGCTCTTAGTTTATTTGTACCTTGCACAGCACTCAAATAAGCAACTGTAGCAGAGACAGCAAGTGATCTTAAAAAGCCATGAGTGATACATTTTAATGTTTAAATAGGGCTCTGGGGAGGTCTGCTTCTTGAATATTTAAAAAATCAAACAAGAAGGAACCCATCACCATGCTGCTTGGGAATATCTGTGTAACAGGATCAGCACTGTCCTTGCTGAACCTGCAGTTGCACATAATCGCATAATAGGATGAAGAGAGCTAAAGAAAGTTACTTGACAAGATCATGCAGGTAGTTAAAAGCAGCCATTAAAATTTTTACTCCAAAACTCTGCTTCCCATATCTCATAGGAGATATTCCCCTTCTCATAGGAGGCGATTAAGAGCTTAGTTCACAGAGAAATCATTTGTCAAATAAATTTAAATTTATAAAGTGTCCTTCATGCAGGCACCTCAGGGCCTTTTGCAAAGTCAATATAAAAACTAGTCAAAAATAAAGGCAATGGAAGGAGAGGAGTCAGGTTGGACAAGAAAGCTGAGTTTAAATTTGACAGTACACATTGACTCAAAGAATTTCATTTTTATCTGTCACTCGTATAAAAAGGGCTTTGACAAAACAACTGAAACAATATTTTGAGTGGATTTGGGAATCACCAGTTCTCAGACAAAGAAACAATTAAAAGGCACTGGACACAGCTGGTCAGGAAGAAGTATCAATCAAAGTAAGTACAATATAGTAATGTAAAAGAACAGGAAAAGGAAAATTCATTGAAAAAACCATAAAGTAACTCACAAGTCTGTTGCGAAGTGGTAGGTGAATCAGCCACAGACAGCTTTTCAAGGCAGAATTGAATGTAGTTCAGGAAACAGGAAATTCAGAAGGGTACAGGTGAGTTACTGAGAGCAGAGCTGGGCTAAGCATAACAACAATTCGTAGGCATTTCTGCTATTAAGAGCACCTAATTGAGTTTGCCTTGATTTGGAGTTTACACAGATTCCTGTGAGGTTATGAACAACTGGGAATGAATTAAGTAAGGGTTTGCAAATGCCAGAAGTTTCAAAACTTCAAAAATCATAACTGAATTGTGTTTTAATTTTGCCATGAATTTCCTCTTTGAAAAGGTGCAATTGTCCATCAGGGAATATAAAGCCATAAGGCCAGCTGTAGAGTCTCCTAATTCAGTGCTTTCTAAGACCTGCCATTAACAGACATTTGTGAAGTGTGTAGTGATTGACTGAGTTCAGCACTCCCAAAGAGCCCATAACCTGAGGAAAAGTGAATGTGTAGGAACATTCAACAAACCCAACAGATTGAAAATACGTTGATTGTTAGCTAGCCCTAAAAGATAGCAATTGCCACAGACAATCTTCATCATGACTAGTTGAACCAACGGTAGATTACATTCACATGGAAAGCACAGTGGAGGTGGAGGAGAGAAAGCTGAAAAAGTTTAGAAACAATTCTGAAATCCAGGAGGACACTGAACTTGTGTGTTACTACCTCAAGTGTAGAAAGAAACTCTAGTGTGCTCTGCAGAAATAAACCTATTATTAACCTCTTCAGCAGGTAATTTTGTTCTGCTGCGTAGAAACAGAGCAGTGCTGGGGCTGATCTCACCAAAACACATCTAAAAAGTAAAGAAATGGTTTTCAATGTAATCTCCAGTTGGACCTTCTCAAGGCAGATCAGTCTTAAAGAGCAGGAATTTCATTAATTCCTGAAATGAGCCTGTGGGAAATTATTTAATTATTTTCCTATTTTGCTTTCTAATTTTGGATTGGCTTCAACAACGGATTAGAGTAGTTCTTGTCTGTTTTGGGAAAATCAGGAAAGTAAAGCTGTTGTGCTTCTTTAAAAGTGTTTTCAGCATGTGCCACATAAAGAACTGGTTGCTATGGTAATTATTACTGGTTAATTAGGTTTGGAGAAGCATTTTGATTCATCATTAGTTGTTTAACTAAAAATAGCAGCTCGCCACAAGGTTGTTTTTTGTAACTAAAAAGTCTCAGAAATCCCATTGCCCTGTCTTCCTTCTCCATCACCCCCCTGCTTAGGTTACTTCGAGGGAAAATAACTTATGGCCTTATAAGAACTGATCAGCAGGAATGAACTGAGGGTTGCATGAGAAGTGTGGGATCTGAGACCAAAATGCTGTACTTTGTATAGAATAGGAACATCTGGCAGCACAGACTCTACCACTCTCTCACTGTTGGGCTGCAGCAAGCCTCTATCTCCAGCTGAGACCATGATTTTATGAATCAAAGCTCCTGGCAGCAAAACTAGTAAGTACCTGTATTTCTGTACTGCCTCTTGCCCACCTTGATCTCTCAGCACAGCTTCCCCTTTGTCGTGCCAGATCAATTATTTGTGGGACCATACTGTGAACTATATCAGGGATCTTGGCCAACTTAAAAAACAAACATTTGGCGTTGGTAGTGATTTTCCTATCTAGAGCAGTCGTCTGATTGAGTTCACAGCATAGCCTCCACAGGGAGAGGAAGCACGTGAACATTCATAGTTGGCACTGCTGCCAACTCATTAAACTGAAATCATTGCTGCCTTATTGTTAAATCACCTTGTAAGGAGTTTTTTTATTCCTCAGGTTCACTCCTTCTGACTTCTCCAGGGTCTAACTGCTAAATGCCAATGGCCATGATAGAGGTTTTTTTGTTTCTTTTAGATTATGGGTGCTTCTTCATCAGCATTTATTGGAAATCAGTGTGTCCCACAAAGGTGCCCAAATTGTTGCCATGACTTTCCAGAAAGCTCATCTGTCCCTGATCCTCTATATTGTCCAATGCATAAGTACAACAGCTGTTTAACTCCCACTCACAGCTGGAGTGTGTGCTAACTCTTTTATCTGATCTACATATACATAGTTTACTGAAAGACAGGAATATACCATACACCTGAGAAGACAGGGATGGAGAAAGGTATATTGTTTATTCATGGTAAATTTAGTCAAGCACAGCCTATGATGGTTAAGAGCAGTGCTTTACCTCACCCACCCCTGATTTGCTAAATGTGAAAGGAGCCATGATCAGTGTCACATCCTGATTTTGTGTTTAGAACTCAGTTTTGTGGTTCAGCTGTGCCCAGCTCCCATGGGAACATTGGCGGATTCTTCAAAAACTCAGATCTTATTTATGCCTTTAGGAGAGCTGAGAACTTTTAAGAAGCCTGATCTTGCTGCTTCCAGAGCAGGCATTAGAGGACTTGACTATGTACTTAAGGACACAGTCTGGCCTTTAACGTGCATGAAATCTGTAGCCTGCAAGGCAGGTTGACCCTATCAAAACACAGGGTGTACCCCAAGGAATTATTAGATTACCCTCAATGAGAGTAACTGGTCTCACACATGGTTTTCTCCATGCTATTGCAGAATATCCGAACATACCTATTGTTCCTGCAGTGCTAATGGTTTAGAAAACAAAGACCATTTTCCCTCTGAACATGACACATTTGCATAAAATCAATTGTTCCAGTTCAAGACAGAATTCAGAAGTATGTATCGTTAATATTCAGAACAAGAGTTTAATTTGCTGTTATAAGAATAGCTATTTCCTTCTTGCTGTCATTGAATCCATTAAAAATGTAGAAAATTGAATGTCTGATTAAGTTGTTCATAGGTAGCTCAAACCATACAATTTGGTAAGTCAGCTGTCAACTATGGCAAGACTTTTGCGACATGGTGTGGTACAGGAGATCTTTCAGGAGAATCAAATCATATCATATTAGACACATAAGGGCTGACACAACTTGAGTGATGCACAGAGGCAGTCAAGCAAACAGGTAACCCTGCTAGTGCTATCAGCAGCCCCAAGTGGCAAATAATTTTCAGCACATCTCCTCTAACTCCCCTTGAGTTTGTCTAGAATTTGGGATTCAGGCATAATCTTAATTAAAAAAAAAATATTTTCTGGGACTTTGGAGAATCTTTTTTTGGTGCTTGTCTTTTTACAGATGTTAAAGTGACTAGGCATGTCTGGGACAATGTCAGTAGTAGGGTCACAGCCCATGCATACAGGCAAATGGACAGAGACAGGTAAATGATCTTCAATTTTTAGTAACTGTTTTCTATGGCTACAGGGTACTCTTCTGAACATTCTGACCCTCATCTAAGAAATGATCCGGAACTACCCAATGAAATCTGGTGATCACACCTCCTGTTCAGTCAGCAGCACAGAACTCTTTTGTCATCATTTTACACACAGGATTACGGATACCTGAAATGTTCCTATTTAGAATGAACAGTCTTATCCTATGGCATGAATAACCTCCCCCATTCAGTGTTTTCTGTGTGCTGGTTAGGTACCTTCTCCCTCTAGTCTGAGAGAGCTGCATTGCAGGGTAATTACAAGGAGAAATCTAAAGCCAAACCTTCCAGATTTCATCATTTTATTGTCCAAAAACTTCACCTCATTTGGTGTGTTTAGGTAAACGTAAAAGGCTTGGATAGGAATCTCTATTTTCTTCTCCAAATATACGTAGCCTTGAAACCATAGTACATGTACTGCAGAATTATTTAAAATTACGTGTGCTGTCTAACCAGGAGTAGATGCTGTAACAACCCACAAAAACCAGCAAAAAACAAAGCACAGCACAAAAGCCTGCGCAAAAGAGAACACACTGGAAGCAGCCCATGGCAATCAGGGTAGGTTAGGAAACTGTTGAAGTGATGGTATTCCCCTGCTCACTGCTCAGAAGGTAGTGTAAAGCATCTGTGGGGTTTCCCTTTCTGCACTTCGATATTTCAGACTCATGAAGCTCAGTCTGACACTAAAATTTTCCCTACGCTTTTTTTATGCAGAAGCTGATCTCCCTTACAAGCTGCACATTTACTGTTCAAAACAAATACCAAAGTAATTATGTTCAATAGAAGCCACATTACATTTAAAGCCACTAGAGAAATAAATTACTCCTAATAAAACTTACAGCATCTAAACAAAGATTTATAAGAAAATAATCTGAAATGGGGAAGCACACTCACAACATCCTAGATATTAAGAATTAAAAATAATTTCTGTTGGTTTTTTTTAAGCAACCTTTACCAAATGCTAATTTTCCCCCTTGCATTACATACATGGATGTCTGAATTATAAATAACTGTCTCCCAATTCAGATGTACCAGTGTTTGGGGACCAGGCATCAGACATCATAGATAACTTCTCAGTGACAAAAAGTTCCAGCTGACATCCAGTCTGGAAATATCTGAGAGTATCACTGAGCGTAAAGGTGAGCCTGGACATCCTAAAACTGGGACCTCTGAAGTGAAAGTCACTTTTGGAAATTTTTCTTGAATTATCTCAGTAGTTCTGTCTAAGTCAATGCAAGATAGCCAAGGCAGAAGAACTCCTAGTACTTCCATTAATAAATTATACAACTGATTAGGAGTAATGTTAGGAAAAAAAAATTCATCAAAGCTGCTTTGCAGCATTGGAAAGAGTTTAACTACATTTTTAAGGGAAACAGAATTAGGTAGTCTGCATTTCTGCTAAATGAGTTTGGAGTGGTGTTCTGCACAGCTGTTTTTATTGCTCTAGATAATGGCTCTTATCCGAAGTAGGACGTCAAAACTGAGCAAGCAATAATTATGTTTGCAGGGCTGACAGCAGTTCATCTTTTCTGACACACTTCATTGCTGTTTTCATCCGATCAAAACTGTGTGTATCCCAGCAATTACCTGCAGTACGTACTCCATGTGTCTTCCCAATGGAACTGGCAATCATCATAATTTGTGTACAGGTGACCCTGCTTCGGTGCATTCTGCAGAGTTATAACAATAGGCTGCACAAGAGAAGCTTTTCATTTTTCTTCCTAGCTATGTTAGGCCCAGTCATGTGTGTTTTCCTCTGAATTATCAAGCTGCGGCCATAGGTGAAGGAAAGAAGCAAGATTTTGCAAATCATGTTTTCCCCTTTGGTATTGCAATGGAAAAAGAAAGTAATAGCAAAATGTAATGATCTTAAATTACTCTTGGAGTTTTTGTCAAGAATAAAGACAGCCTTATGAAAGCCACTGCAGTCCGGGTGAGAGTGAGACTGATATCTATTGGAAAGTAAATTGGTTTAACTGAGATAGTATTGAAAATACTGGTAATGAAAAATAGATGAGGGATATCATAGTGTTGAGTGTCCTTTTTCAAACAACCATTGTCCTTCAAAGCCTGCTTCTACTCTGATGGAAAGCTCTGCTGATCAGCTGTTTGTGTTAATCAGTTATACCTGCTGGCAAAACAAACCACACCCCCCCCAGCTGTTCTTTTTTTAAACTATTCACCAAAAAAAAAGCCAAAACAGTGCTGGAAACAAAGGCTTTTTACACTTTATTATCAGCGTTTCTAACTAAGGGTCAA
The DNA here is from genome assembly GCF_965638725.1 of Aptenodytes patagonicus. Classification (NCBI taxonomy): domain Eukaryota; kingdom Metazoa; phylum Chordata; class Aves; order Sphenisciformes; family Spheniscidae; genus Aptenodytes; species Aptenodytes patagonicus. Next base: position 9,515,318 of record NC_134950.1, on the reverse strand, counting down.
TGGCAAGGCTAAATTTTTCCCAGAGTTGCACGTGTAAGTGTCATTTTGCACAGGTGTCATTAGAGACGGAGTTCACCCACTGAATCTGCAGCTGATTGATGTGTGAGATGACAAGAGTAGACTTACAGATCCCAGATCAGGCTGGCCCTGGTTTGCTAGCCCAGAAATAATAAGGAAAATATCTCCTCTCTCCAAATTTCCCATTATGGCTGCTCTGCTTCCATTTTAAATTATTTTTGTAAAAGTGACCTGAAAACCCCAGTGAAAGCAATTTGATATTCCCTGTGTTTATTTTTTCCCTCAGTATCTCTTTTTGTTGTTGACTATGATGACGCCCTGAAAACCAAGAAAAGACAGAACTCAGCAGTGCCATTTTTAGAGTCCTTTCCTAGCAAAACATTAAAAAATAAAAATCAACAAAAAACCTGAACACCTACCTTCTCAGCTATCCCTGATGCTGATGTTGGGCTGTAAACATGGCAGATCATAGCACCTGAGGCCTACCCTTACTTTGGAGAAATCTTAGGTAGCATAAAGGTAGTGGATTGTAGTCTGACTTCAGAGTACACAGAATTTCAGGCATCCTTAACCACACTGAGAACCAGTGCTGATATGACCTTGGGAGACCACAGGAAATAGAGAGCCCGTGAAGAGATGGATGAACGTGCAAGAAAAACTTTAGGATGGTTGGGGATGGGGTAATAGGGCCCAGGAGCCTTTGTCCTCCAGAGCTGAGCTGAACGCAGCTTAGGCACAGCGGAAAATATGAATCACTCAAGGTTAAATGGGAATTTTATTGATAACTATCTAATGTTACTCACTATTCTCTTTAAGTCTGCTTTATCTCAAATTTTTTAATTCTCAATTAGGAACTAACCTGGAGACAAAATAGGGTAGGGATGTGGGAGCAAATGGAAATGTACCAGACAAAAGCCATGAGAGGTTACAGCATTCCAGACCAGCTGGATTAAAACTTTATCTCAGAGAGTTAGGCAAGGACAAACATTTTCCTTTGTGAAACCTGTGGGTGTTGTTTTGCTATTAGTCATGGTGAATGGTTCAGTGTGGTGAGCTAGAAGTCAGACTGACATCAAAAGTACAGAGAGTGCTGTGGGAAAAAGTTGATTCAGTCCTTTGGCTGGCAGAATACACCACAGGCAAATAATGAAGGATTAGGTTTCTTCTGCCACTTTGCTAGCAGAGGAGACATATAGCACGGGATTCATTCTGCGTTGACACTGGTGTGACCTAGGACTAATTCCTTTGAAGGCAGTGGCTTATTCTGGTATAAAACAAGGATGGGATTAACATCAAACCCTGATATTTACCATGGGCCAAATTCTCCTTGTCTGACAATACAAGCCATGCCTTTGTTTTCACTGCTTGTGTAAGCCTGAGAAATAGAAACTGGACTGTTCATGGAATATTAAATAAATGATACAAGACAAAACAACCGTTGTTTCTGATGTTGAATCATGTATCCTGCTGATACCAGTGAGAGCTGCTGGAGAGTATTAAATCTTGATGGACACAAACTAACAAGAGAAGCCCCCCATATGTTTTACATCAGCATAGCTGTGTATAAGTTCATACAGGGTTTGATCTAATGCATGGCCATGAATGCTGTCCACATTTTTTCGGTTTAGGTTGTTTAAAGGCACCCACTCAGCAGTAAGGTCAGTCTTAACCTGCTCACACAGAAGCTCATTGGCTTCAAAGGGAAATTTGCTTGGGCAAAGCAGTGTTTGGTCTTAGTGAGTGTTTAGCTCATGTATCTACTATTTAGATCAATGTAGCAGCAGTCATGATACGTAAACATTGCTCTCTTAGGGGCACTCAGCAGATGAGTGCTTGAAAAGAAATTATGTGTGGCCTTGGACATGCTGGGGTATGAATACCAAGGCTGACAATGATGTGTTTAGTGGCACAAAAAACAGGCCCGAATTTAAGTCAAGAATTAGCCAACAAAGTGGTTTTTTTACTGGAATTTCAGGCAGTGGAGAGAACATTACTTCTGAGCCTTAAAAAAGAAAACCAAACACAATCAGTTTTAGACACTGACCTGCCCGATTGGTTGATGTTTTTTGGAACCAGGCAGTGCTACTAGTTAAATCTATGAAAGGGCTCAAGGAGAAAAGACACAGTTGATGACAGGGTGAGACATTTTCTAGTGTTTAATGCTTGATCCAAAGCCTGTTCTATTTGATAGAGATATGCCTGCTGGCTCTGATGGCTTTTCAAGCAGTTTCCTCCAATGATATTGGTTTGTTAGCTATCAGAACACAAGTGAAACAAAGCATTTCAGATATCCTAGGAGATCACTTATGTCTCCTTCTTGATAACAATATTTGATCTATTTTTTTTTCTAGAAGGATGAAATCAGTTCTCAGAGTGTCATTCCTGCCACCCAGCCAGTCAGCATTGGCCAGACACACCCTTTCCAAGGTACGTACAAAAGTTTCAGACTGCAAAAACATTAGAATTTCTGTTCTTAAAGGAAAATAAGACCCCAACCAGGCCCCACTGTTCAAGCTCTTTTCTTTTTGTTCAGATAGTGCAGTGCTGAAAGCAATTAAAACCGTGTCTACAGACAGCACTGCAAACATGCTAGTTGTTGATATTAAGCTGACATCTGATAGCCAACACTGTACAGTAACGACATGTGTAACCTATATTAAACTCTGGGTAAAAACAAGAACAAGCTCAAATGACTTCTTCATGTTGCCCTCTTCGTGAACATCCACATCCACTTGTTAAAGTCAGCTCAAATAATCATTATGTGAACATAAAACTAACATATCCTTGCAATAAACACACAATGTAGTTGTATCATAAATAACTTTTGTCATGCATTCTGGCCTTCTTTCTTGCCTTGTGACATGTTCCTATGTATTATTTCCACAAGGAGTTTATAAAAAAGAGAAAACCTCTAAGTTATGCCAATTATTTTTTTTTTAAGGAGAAAAATAATAATTAAAAAGTAGAACCAGTCAGACTAAATACCTCACAAGGTGATATTAAAAAAAAAATAAATTTGGGAACAATGTCCGGAGACAGGCAAGACAAATTTGGATAACTGGAAAAGCTTTATGAAGGGCTATTTTAAAAAAATTCTTTGATGAAAGTCAAAAAGTATGTGCGTCTGTGTGTGTGTTTTAAAATTTTCAGTTCTTGGCAGATTCTAAAAAAACCCCAAAAAACTCGCATTTTTTCTCTTCTCTAGTTAGTAGCAAAGAGGTGCAGTTGCTGCATTTCTGAACAACTCAGCCTTGTAGGTGTGCAAATGCCTTTCTAAAGCTGGTACAACTCTGGTGGCACCCAGAAGGATAAAAGTGGTTACCTAGAGATATTTAAGATTCAGATGACACCTATAGCACGTGGGCAGCATACGGTAACTCTCAGCTCCCAGTTTCTACTGAGTTCAACTGGAAACTGAAATGGGAGAGTCATTACCAGTCAGAGTTGCAAAATCCCTCCTCTGGGAGATGGGGGTTCCTGCTGACCTCAGTATTCAGTAAAAAAACTCTTTTCTGAATCACAAGGGCAGACATTGCTGCTCTGCAGGACTTGCAGTTGTGAAAGGTGGTAGCTCAGGAACCAGCCCTGTCCAGGGCTTGCAGGTATGCAGCAGTACCACTGGATTTGGATGGGGTCATCCAGACATTCTGGAAAAATGTGTCCTAATTCATAAACTGTCGATGTGCTTATCTTCAAAATGATAATGATTAAAAACCCCAGGATGTCCTACCTCTACCTACCACCTTACTTTCACTAAGAAGAACAAGAAAACCTGTATTCCACATGTGTGTTTTATGCCATCCTCTACTCTGAACAGAAAACCCAGCATGAATTTGCAAAGTGTTCATCATTGCAAAGAGATTCCTGTATCCGGCAGGAGTAGAAATGGCTGTCTAAAAATCTTTCATTAAAGGTTTCTCTACAGTTGCTTTGAACAGCTGATGCTGATTTTGTAGTCTGGAAATAAAGGCATTTTACTGAAAGATTGAATTGCCTTTCACAACATGAAAAACGTGATTAAAATATCCTGGCAAGGTCAGAGTTTATTGTCCTTGAAGAGAACATTAGCTGCCATGTTCCCTGAATTACAGTTGTGTGCTGCTAAGGCCCTTTTCTTTATTGGAGAAGGAAGAGAACATTTTGTGTCTGTTCAAAAGTAAAAGCCCGATTCTTTGCTTTCCGGCAGGGTGGGATGCTCAGCCCTAGGAAGGGTGCTATGCTGCTCCAGTAACAGAAAGCAGCCTCAGGTCTAATGGACCCATTGTGCGTGTTACACATGCAGAAACTTTGCAAGAAACAAACTATCCCATGAGGCTTCCCAGTGTGTAGGGTGGATATAGATGCAAAGGAAGAGCCAGGACTCTTCCACCTCTTAACAATGCTCCAGCTACTCAGCAAGCATGAACTAATCTCTATATTTACTTATGGCACTGTATGCCTACATTATTTCCATTATTTTCATGTGTACCATATATCTAAGAATAGTTCTAAAGTCCCAAAGATTTCAGAGACAGTATCCATATCTTTTAATGTACACAGGTACTTACATACTTTGCTTAGAGCAGGAACAACCAGGAAAATTCTTATTCTTTGTAATTACATGACATATGCACCACAAATGTATATAATGAACAGAATCTTCAATAACGATGATCCTTTGAATATATTTATATATTTTTTAATATATATATAAAAATAAACCAAATCAGACCAGGTTTACGACATAAGAGGAGAAAGATTGAAAGTCAATTAAAATGGACTGATGATGACCTGAAAAATATGTTTCACTACCTGAAAATGGCCCCTCCTTGTTCAGTAGAGTCACTCTTTGTGGTTACTTTGCCTTCAACAGGACTTTATTGACAATACAGTCCTTTCACCAGTTCTTAGCCTCTTGGAAGAGACAATCAGATTCTGTCATTTTCTTGCACCATCAGCGATATTATTAGCTAATGGTTGATCCAACATGTCCTTAGCAAACCACAGATATAAATCCTTGAAGCTGTGGCACTTCAGGCTACATAAATGAAGTTAATTCAGACTAATCCACCAGCCTCAGTGTAGCAATCATTAGAAATACAAAATGGTTTGCTTCTTTGGAAACTGAGAGTTGAGAACACTTTGCATCATTGCCAGAATTAGGAGCCAGCATCATTTCTTTATAGAAAGTAGGGCATGAGATGACCTTGACAGGTCATTTAACCCATGCTCCAGGTCCTGGATATTATCTAAATCACTCCTAAAAAAATGCCTCTCTAAACTGCTTAATTGTACCTCAGGGTAAAGCCTCCCAAGCAAAATGAGGTTATTTAAGTTATTGTTATTAGGTTATTGTTACAAGGTTTCTCCTACTATCTAATGTAAATATTCCTTAAAATAACTTAAGTCCATCATCTCTTGATAGCTATAGATGAAACAAAGAACAACTAATTTCTTCCTCTCTGTAGCAATCCCTTCCATATTTGAAGGCTGTCACAGCCTTCTTCAGCTTCCTTTTCTCTAGAGCAATCCTCTTCTTACAGAAGTAGTGAAATTGAGCAGTATCCATTGCAACTGAAAACAGTATGTTTAAAGATCGTCAGTGCTTTGTTGGAAGAAGGTTAGTTTCTGGCTTTTTAAAAGAAGGATAGTGTCGGTTGCTCAAAATAATGTCCTGGCATTGGTAGCCTGCCTAAGGGTAAACTCTAGCTTTCTTTGGCAGCTAAGACTGCTGAGAAACCCATAGTGAGACCACAGTTCACACACAGGTTTATCAGATATCTGCTAACACTTATGTAGTAATCTGACCATCTGAAACTGAATGGTTCATACTGGTGGAGGAGGTTTTTTTGCTGGTGGAAAGAAAGGACATGTATTACTGATATTCTTCAAACTCTCCCACCTGTAATATTGCACATACCACAGAGATCTAGTGGGTGGAGACAGAATTGTTCCCCAAAAGAAGCACGGAGTGGGCGTGTGCCTGATGTTTGCTATAAGCTTGTGCTCTGGGACTGCCTGATGTCACCAGAAGGGGATGGGGAAAGCAAGGATGCTGCTTTGAGCTTTGGACCATGTGATGGTGATAAGCCCACAGAACAATTCTCACGAAGAAGTGATGTGCCAGGTCAGGTGATGACATGTGGTGGACTTGGTAGTGTTAGGTTTATGGTTAGACTTGATGATCTTAAGGGTCTTTTCCAGCCCAAATGATTCTATTATTCTATGATACCGGCCTGCAGTTAAGTCCCACAGTAGGACTCAAGGCTGGAATGGACTGAAGTGCAGAAGGCATGGCATGTATATTAAACCAGGTCTCACACTGTGATCACAGGAGCTGTGCCCTGCGCTGGCTGTGTGTTTGCTTCAGGCTGGATTCAGAGATGTTAGTTCTGCCCTCCAGATCCTCAGCAGATCTTCGGATCTGTCTACTTGACACAATACCTGCACTGCTATCACAGAATGACAGAATAAATGAGTTTGGAAGGGACTTCTGGAGATTGTATAGTCAAACCTCCTTCCTCAAAGCAGGATCACCTAGAGCAAGTTGCTTGGGGTCTTGTCCAGTCAGATTTTGAATATTTCCAAGGATGAAGACTCCACAACATCTCTGGGCAACCTGTTACAGTGTTCAATCACTCTTACAGTAAAAAAGGTATTTTTAGGTTTAAGTGGAACTTACTGTGTGTCAGTTTGTGTCATTGACTCTCATCCTGTCACTGGGCACCGCTGAGAAGAGTTTGGCTCTGTCTTCTTTACTACACCCAGTAATGTATTTACACATATTAATCAGATCACCCCCATCTCCCCCACCCCCAAACCTTCTCATCTCCAGGCTGAACAGCCCCAGCTCTCTCAACCTTTCCTCATTTGTCAGATGGCCCTTCATAGCCCTTCTCTGGACCCACTCCAGTATGTCCATGTCTCTCCTGTACTGGGTAGCCCAGCACTGGGCATAGCACTCCAGATGTGTTTCACTAGGGCTGAGCAGAGGGGAAGGATCACCTTCCTCAACCCGCTGGGCATGTTCTGCCTAATGCAGCCCAGGAGTCTGTTGGCCTTCACATTGCTGGTTCATGATCAATTTGGTGTCCACCAGGACACCCAGGGCCTTCTCTGCAGAGCTGCTTTCCAGTTGGTCAGCTGCCAGTCTGTACTGGTGCATGGGGTTATTCCCCCCCAGGTGCAGAACTTTGCATTTCCCTTCTGTTGAACTCCATGATGCTCCTGTCAGCCCATTTCTCCAGCCCACCGAGGTCCCTCTGAATGGCAGTGCAATCATCCAGTGTATCAGCCGCTCCTCCCAGTTTTGTATTGCCTACACCATATAAAACTGCTTAACTCTATTGAGATTGGTGGGAGTTAGTGGGACTTAAGGAGTCCCACAAGATACTCTTATAACCACTTAAGGAGTCCCTTAGCTTGTGAAGTGTTGAATATCTCACTTGCTACATCCCTGTACTTTTAAGTCCCTAGATCACATTGAAAAATGGGCTCTAGGCCAGATGACTATCCTGGAAATAATTGCTATGTCCACCTATCTTTCCATGTTTTGTAGACCACAGGGTTCATACAAAGTCTGTGAGAATTTTTTTGTGTGTGTGTTTATGATTTGGATTTTTAATCCTTTCCTTATTTATAGGATATTCTAGCATTTTCTTTTTTTATGTAAGATTCCTTGAATTGTCATTATATTGTAAAGGCCACTAAGTTCTGACTAAGCACCTTGCAAGTTCTCTGCAAATCTGCAACTGCTGAATCCGTATTGCTGTTAGCCAGAAGACAACAGTTTGATTTCCAGATTATAGTTTGAGTTTTTAATGATAGTAATTAGAAAAAATGTCTCTTAATTAATGGTGTGTGTATCTTCCATTTTTAAATTACACCTATAAACTCTCTTTAGATATACACAAACTGTAGGAACATAGTAAATATTATTTTGACTTGCAAATGCAATTACTGAACCTGAAAGCAAGTTACAAAAAGAAGAATAAAGCATAAAATTCCACAGCACTGCTTTTGCTGAGCATTTTTATCTATGTAATACAAATATATGTAAATCTAGCAAGTGGTTTGAACCTTTAGAAATTTACATATGGGCTATTATTCAATTTTATTAGAGATATTGGTTGCTTTTTGATTTTAAAAAAATCAACCATGTCAAGTTTAATTACAGGAGTCTTGTGTTGCAGAAGAAAACCAGAAGTGATCTCAAATACTCTTCCTTCTTATATATCATGAAAAGAGTTCTTTAATAAGTGCCACTTGGATAAGCAGTTTGTAAATTCAGTAAGGACGTTAGCATGTTCTGGTGCCACAGAAAGCAATCTGGCCAGCAAATGCTTTGTTAGCTGCTTGAAGAGGAAAGAACAGCTACCTTAATAATCTTTGTACTAAGTTTCAAGGCCTCAGGCCATCAAACAACTTAAACTTATACCCATCTTTATGCATATGAGTGCTTTTCTTGACTTTAAAATAATTGGCATAATGTTAAGATGTATTCTTTTACACTCCTTCTCCAAAGTCTCATTACCTCTGAGAGTCCCCTCTTTAAAGCTTTTAAATATTATTGTGTTGATTGTTGATGGTGTTTGGAGTAAGTGAATGCTTACGTTAGATATTCTGCTATGGAGGAATAGCAAAGGAGAGTGGCTGTCATCAGATAATGTACATAACTATCCCTAAGCATAAGTAGACACAAGAACATTTTTACAGGAAAGAAAGTAATAAGTCATTGGAAAAATCATTTCTAAGCATGAAGAGCTATTAAGATTGTAAGAAGATTACTGGAAGCCCTATCGTCCTGGACCATCACATAGAAAATGGGAACACTTCATGTGTTCTTCTACCGTTTCTTGTAACCTCTCAGGTGGCTAATGAAACATAGCAGACAAAAGCAATTACATTAGCACAAATGGAATACATATAATAAATTCTTCTTCCCTTCCCATTATTGTCAACAAGCTGCTATTACTCTAGGGACTGGGGACAACATGGAAACTATCATAGCATCAGTCAGAGTGGCATTTAGCTACATTCTGGAAATGTCAAAAAATTTTTTACAGTAACATCCCTGGGCAAGATTCATATGACTTAAGTTCTGCCTGTGTCTCAAAGAACAATTTTCACTGGCTATTCTCAAGGACCTTCAGGTCTTGGAGGAACCTGCTATAAATATCTCTGTCCATTTTGGGATATATTGCCCCCTTAATGGTTCAAGTATACGCGCTTAGCACCTTGATCAGGCAAACTAAATATACACTTCCCACTCAGTTTCATTGCAATTCAGAGGAGGACAGGCAGGTGGGGAGGCTGCATCCCTGCAGTACGCTAAACGGCATCCAGGAATGTCTTTGGAATGCCATCATCTATGCTGCTAAACTGCCAGAACGGTTGCAGGCACTGTTCTGGCCTTGGTCAACCAACAGTCCCTCCGCAATTCCCACGTGTAATTTGGCAGTCATCATAGACCTGGTGCCCAGGGAAGTGGTTGAGTCCCCATCCCTGGAGGTATTTAAAAGACGAGTAGATGAGGCACTTAGGGACATGGTTTAGTGGGTGGTGGTGTTGGGTTGATGGTTGGACTCGATGACCTTAGAGGTCTTTTCCAACCTCAATGATTCTATGATTCTATGATTCTATGACCTGCTTTTCCCACTTCACAAGTTGGATGCAGGCTCCCTATTTGGGAGGAGTTAATATAGCTACAGCCTTTGGGGAGAGGGATGGACTGAATCCTGAAATGGCCCTAACTTTGCTTAACTCTTTGGGCAGCACAGATCTCAACCTGAGACCTACAATCTTCAGACAATTTCACTCAGTGCCCAGGAAGGTGGGAATTTCTTCTTGCTCAAGAGCTTACAGCATTTGCACAAAGATCAGGACTTGATTTCTGTTTTTCCCTCAGTTCTAGGTGAGGCACTTTGAATCTATGGATCCCAATCCTAGGAAAGAGACCTATTAAGGCAACAAATTAATCAAGGTGGTAATCTTCTCCATTCCTCTCACTGAAACTGATCCACTGCATGGATGTGAAAGCAAGAAGCATGGGGTCACAAGGAAGCCAGCTGAGGAGGTGGCTGGCTCTGTAGCCCAATGCTGCAAGCACAGCCTTGTATAAACTATATGGCATCTACTTTAAAGTCCCCTCGGCACAGATGGACAAATGTAAAGGGATTTCGGAGTCACTGATGATCAGGCTGAAGTAGAGTAGAATAGAATAGAATAGAATAGAATAGAATAGAATAGAATAGAATAGAATAGAATAGAATAGAATATTTCAGTTAGAAAGGACCTACAATGATCATCTAGTCCAACTGCCTGACCACTTCAGGGCTGACCAAAAGTTAAAGTGTGTCATTAAGGGCATTGATCAAATGCCTCTTAAACACTGACAGGCTTGGGGCATTGAGCACCTCTCCAGGAAGCCTGTTCCAGTGTTTGACCACCCTCTCGGTAAAGAAATGTTCCCTAAGGTCAGGTCTGAAGCTCCCCAGATGCAGCTTTGAACCATTCCGATGCGTCCTATCACTGGATACCAGGGAGAAGAGCTCAGCATGTCCCTCCCCACTTCCCCTCCTCAGGAAGCTGCAGAGAGCAATGAGGTCACCCTGCAGCCTCCTTTTCTCCAAACTAGACAAGGCCAAAGTCCTTAGCCACTCCTCATAGGACATGCCTTCCAGCCCTTCAGAGTTATGTGGAATGTGGTCTTTTAAAAAAGAGTAAAGTTATATGCAAACATACCCACTACATTCAATGTATTCACTATTTAACAAAAAACGTGTGTGACTGGCAGAAGTCAATACAGTATTCCTCTTTTGATGCATCATGGAAGGTGATGGGCATGTTTTGCACAAAAACCTCAAAGCAATTGAATGTATTCGTCACATATTACAGCAACTGAGAAAGGCAAATTTTCAAATCAAATGAAGCACAGAAACATAAACTGATGTGTGGGGGTCAGCACAGGCCAATGATAAATTTAGTGATGAAATGGGAATGATCCTCATTCCCAGTCCCTAGCTGAAATCTGTGGTGAATATCACTCCTTCCTCTAAAAGAATATGCATATCTGGCACGTTAAATTAGATCCATACTGAGCACATCTGGGATGATTTCAATGTCAATTATAACCCTATCTAGCATGCTTAGGAAGATTACTAATACTAATAAGCATTAGAGGTACTTTCACAAATGACAGAGATTCATAGGATAAAAGAACATGTATATCTAGATCTTGTACAGTTAGTTGAATAACTGCCATAAGATCTAAGTAATTTCTTTGTCTAAGATCCTTACTCCAGAGTTATAAAACACCTGGTACAATGTATAATTTCATGTAGTTCTACTGTGCTGATTGATTTTCCTGATTATTATTATTTCCTGTTTGCATTGTGATGATACCTCTGGATTGATGGATGAGGCTTCTGCTGTGGTAGACCTAAAGCAAAGCAGCACAGAATAGATAGCTCCATCCCTGAGCTATCTGGGATAGCTCCCAGGTAAAAGAAACAGCAGAGTTTGAACAAGGGAGAAACAATAAAGTGCCTGGAGATCAGATCTCTCCAAAGAAACAAACTGATCTTCCTAATTAGGATTCTGCCACTGTTGAATACTTCCATCGATTTCAGTAAAGAGGGATTTCTGCATTTTATTTTTAAGGGACTGTGCTGTTAAAACAAAGGAAGGTGAAGATATAGAAAAATCCAAAACTGTAAAGTAATGATTAAATCAAAATTGAAAAAGAAAACTGAGTAAGTAAAAGAATTAAATCATTAAACTCATTCAAATAGTCTTTCGTTTATACCGGGGGCAACTGTTCTCTTGATTAAAACTAAGAGCATCATATAAAATTATAGCATCAACATCAGACTGTTTGGGAGAAGTATAATTGGGGTTGTGAAAAAAAAAATTGGCTTGGGTTAGTTTTGCTTTTTTTTTTACACAGATATATGCCTCAGCTGTTTCTCAGACTGCAGCAATGGTTAATTAATGAACTCAGCAGCCTTCCTCTCTCCTCTAGGGCTAACTGCGTGAAACCTTGCAGCGGAAGAAGCTGGCAAATGAAATAGCAGCACTTCTTAAAATAGTCGCTAATAAACAAAACTCGCATGATGAAATATTACTCTGTCAGCCAATGGCTGCCTGGCTTCGCAGTTCACCCTGTGTACATTTCCTTATATTTTTTGTTCTAGATTAGGCAGCACCACACTCGTATCTCTGTCTGCAGACCTGGGTGTTTGGAGAGATAAGAATTACAGAGCTCACTCCAAGAGATTCCTAGAGGAGCTGGATGTCCACGTTTGTGTTCTCTTTCAGAAGAAATGCAGATTCAGAGCAATACTTTCCCTAAAGAGGGTCCTGAGAAGTGATCTTCTTGGTTCACCTAAAAATCCTAATGTCTGTGGGATTCTTTATATTACACTCTGTGGGCTTTAAATAAGGTCCCTAAATCAAGCTGTTGGGAGTCTCTGAGTCAGTCGGGCCCTAATAAGATCCTTTAGTAAGATCCTTAGTTCCAAGAAATGCTAAGTACTCAGTACTTTTTGTGCTTGATCCCTTTTCACCAGCCGGGTCTCTTTTATCTCTGGTTTGAATGCGTGAGGCTGGTACCAAAACGCTCAAGATTCTCTGCACCACTAACTCAGCGATTTGCATTCATCTCCCTCCTTGGGACAGACTGCAACTCTACAGTCCCTTCTGCGCTGGGGATGGGTACAAGCTGCAGTGCACCAAGAACACAGCAAGTGAAAGAGAGTTTGTTTCTGAAGGAAGGGCTGGATGAAAAACCAAAAGGCTCAGAAGCCACAAAGCAAGGTCCTTGTGCACCTCATTTGCAGACACATGATTACTAGAGTTTAAGCCAGAAGCCTATGTTGAATGCCACCGTGCTCTTACAGGTCCTTACACAACATGCAAAAAGAATCTAATGTCTCAGATTGAATATAAAATAGCCAGCTTGGTGAATGGGAGGAGAGGTAGCTAGGAGGGAACTATGGAAGATGGGGAGTATGTCTTAAACCTCATTTTTCCCCAGGATTTAGAGATTCACTGTGAAGTTTTTCCCCTATATTTGGGCTTCCCAGCTCCAAGCCCCCTTCCCCTCCACCCCGGAGGGCACTTCCTATATCTTTTTGTTCAAACACTGAACAGGGCCTATTACTGTCTTTTAAAATAGCTATTTATCTTCTGTATAGCAGCTCAATGACTGGAGGCTCACCCCTCATTCAGTATCTCCTGCCTCCCTAAGAAGTGCCTTCCCTGTAGGCTGTATTTACTTTTGAGGAGCTGGAGGGACAGCAGATAAGGAGAGACAGAAATTCTCTGCAGAAGCTGCATCACTCTGAAAAAGAGATTCAAGATTCATCAGGTCAGAGAGAGGGGACCAGACCGTACAGTCTGCTGGTTGGGACATGTACTTGAGGGAATGATTTAATAGCATTATATAAAATACTAAAATGTTCAGCAAGGACACCACCAGAGATGAATTCCTTAATCAGTTGGTTACAGTTCTTTCTTTTTTTGGCCCACTGGATCTTAACCTTTTATCTTCCCAGAAGAACAGCTGTGTTAGGAATGGGGGAAGGTTTGCTTTGGAAACTCTCTGGTGAGATAAGAGAGGTGGATTTCATTCCCCTCTGGGGAAAAAAGGTTTTAAACCTAGGTCTGCCATGTCCCAGGAACATGTTCATCACCACATTTGCTACACAGAGGAAGAGCACGATCCCCTTCTCATCTGGCTTTGATATCAGGCAGGCACTTTGTGTGTAGTACAACGCCAAAATGTGTTCCCACTAGAACAGTGTTTGGATGCTGGCTAGGCTGAACGGTAACTTTAACATTGAGTCATTGAGGCACTTCATGGGATGCTCAGAAACAGAAGTGCAGTTAAGTGCAAGAAGACTGCACTTAAAGAAATGTGATGTTAACAAGGTGCCTGCAGGGATGGGGTGCTAGGCAGCAGCTGAGTAAGGGTTTTTGGGTTTGAAGTTTCCATCAGCCTAAGCATGACTTTAAAAGCTTAATTCCTTTCTGTTTACTAAAATTCACCCTTTACATTAAACACTCTAGTGTTTGTTGTACTTAGCCAGATATTCTGGAAATAAGGAAAATGGAGGAAGGAGTCCTGCCACTCCCAACCTTCTCTGCCCTCTGGAAAGAGAAGAATCCATTAAACAGTACTAGTTTTGCCCTCTTCTAGTTCCTGTTCAGATCACATCATTGGTGAGATGTGCACGTGGGTTGAGAAGTGCAGTAAGAGGATGTACTGGAGATGTTTATCCCCTTCAGTCTTCTGTACAAGCTAATAAGGATCATTCCAGCATGATCTGCTGTTAACTGCCAGCTGTAAGTGCGCTGCTCTGGTGTGTGATTATTTTGCACTAGATGCTGCTATTTTAGAGCATATGTCCCTTTCTAGGCCATGAGAAACAACAAGCAAGCAATAAACAAAACCTTGAAAACAACCCAGAAGTATTCTGACAGCAGAAAAAATGTCACATCAAATCTAGCAAAGTAACTTTCACTGAGAACAAGTGTACTAACTGTTGTAGGCTGAAACTCCCTGATAAAAGCAGGTTTCATTCATGTTTCTGCCTGAGTTCCTCCATTTTGGAGGAACTCTCTGAAGACAATTAATCATCAAATTGTAAATATAACTAATGCATTTGCCCTACTTAGCACAACAATGATGCAGCTGCTTCAGAGAAGTGTATCCAATTCTAATCTAATTATGCTGTGACCCACTGATACTGGTCAGGTGATATTACAGGATATAAAAAGAAACCAAATCATAATCCAGTCTAAAATCATATGATCAGGTTATAAGTCATCCAGAACGGACTATGGCAGAAAAACAAATAGTAAATAATGCTATGAAAGCAACCATAGGGATAAAGGTGGAGTGGTTTGTTTCTAATTTTCAGATGGTAGCCAACTTTGAAATATCCTTATATCTTACAGATTTAACAGATACACCATAAAAATTTGGCAGAAATTTTGAAGAGATGAGTGTGTTTTATACATACTCATATACTGATATCTATGATCAGATTTTGGAAAACATGTAGCTGAAATATGCATGTAAAAGCTGTCAGTTGCCATTGTATAATTATACAGATTTATCCCTATAGAAATCCTTGTGATATCATGAATTCTGCCTTTTCCTCTATTAATAACCCCAAGAGAGGGTTTGGGGAAAAAAACAAGCAAGCAAAAATTGCTCTATTAATTCACAGAACTGCCTAGACTTGGAAAGACAGATGCTAACAGAAGGAAAAGAATGAGTTTCCCTAGTCTTGGTATTACCAACTTCAGGTTATTTCTGAATGTATTTTTAAAGTTTTATTTAATATGTGTAATTTAGGACTTGATCCTTCAAGGTATCCCTTATGCAGGTGACTTACTCACAAGAGTAGGCTTACTGACTCTGGTGGAATTTACTCACGTAAGTGAAGAGTGCACAGGCAGAGGATTAAAATCCAGAGTATGTTTGTAGCTTACATAATTCCAAGCCCATCAAAATTCATATCTATATTATCATCTGCTTATGTTACATAACACTAAGGAGCTCTGAGTTGTTTGTTCTTCCCCATATGCCTGAAACACGTGTGGTCTTAGAAATTTTGGATTCTGTGCTACATTATCACCAAGGAAAAAGCAAGAAAGAATGCAATACAAATTAAACTTTCATTCTGGGGAATGTCAGAGGCAAACACCACCCCCAGCACGGTATCTGACCAGGCACACAAATCAATGCACTTTATTTGTTTACCAGTAAGATCTTGCATTTCTCTTTTGTTTCCTGACAGAAGCTTTCATCAAGTCAGTACCAGTGTTGCCTTTGTCTAAATCATGGTATCAGGCCCTTTTTTCATGGCTCTCCCCTGGCTGAGCAGCAGCACATTGCTCAGCATTTCAGGCTGGGGTCAGCTGGGTTTAAAGGTGGTCACATCTCCCCAGAAGCACTGAGCACTTGGCAGGATTGAAACTAGTGAGTCTACATTTTTTTTTTGTTGTGTTTGTTTTTTTTTTTTAGAAATCTAATTTCAAGGCAGCCTTTCTCCTTCACCTTTACCTAGGATGCTGGTTCAAATTAATTTTGAGATGCAAGGGAAGAAAAATCAGATGATCTCTTAAGTGTTACTGCAAGAAAAAATGGTGAACAGTGGGCATTATTTGTATTCATGATAATGCATACTTTGTTAACTTCAACAAATAGCTGAATCAGGCAGTAGTACTGCATGCTTGTGTTCAGCATTACTAATGATTTGAACTGCTTGTGAACATATTTATCAATGAAAACTAAGATTAATTAAGAGATTAAGGGAAAACAGATCACAGCACTTGATTTTCCTCTTATATAAACTGTTGCAACTGTATGAGTTTAGATAGACTTATAACCGATTTATACCCGTGTGACTGAGAAGAGGATCAGAACCATTGTGCCCATGGATACTATTGGGTACAGTAATAAACTGACTCCAGGGTAGACAATTCTTTCTGTTCAGAATTGATTTCAGTATTTTCTCTGCATGAAATCCTGGTCTCATAAAAATCAGTGGAAAACCCATTACCTCTACCATGATCAGAGTTTTACCCTCTGCTTTTTCTTTCATTGTATACTTTAATTCCTGGTTTTGGTCCAGTGTAAGAAGCTGTCTGAGTCCTGAGGCATAGCGAGATGGTCACAGGTATTGCTGCATAATCAAGTAGTTCATTTAGTCTTGTAAGGCTTCTCTGGAGGGAAGATGCAGTATTTTACCTGGGAAAATAAGCCCTGTGATAAAAGAGAGTGCTTTGCCTGCAAGACTGAGAAATCTGTGTTGTCCCAAAGATTTTCTATATAGCCTTGATGACACAGTCATTTAAATTCTGTGTTCAGCTGTAAAGTAATAGTTAGATATCCTTCATCAGCCGTAAAAGCCCTCGTTCTCTAACACTTGAAAGCACTCTGCAATTCTCTGGGAAAAGTAAAAAAATGGTGCAACACCTCAGAGTAACAAAGTAGGGCTGCGCCTCTCCCTGGGCGCTAGGTAC
Organism: Aptenodytes patagonicus; assembly: GCF_965638725.1. NCBI lineage: Eukaryota > Metazoa > Chordata > Aves > Sphenisciformes > Spheniscidae > Aptenodytes > Aptenodytes patagonicus. The sequence goes on along the minus strand of NC_134950.1, from coordinate 9,498,284 downwards.
GGCTCCCCCAAAGCCCCTAGGCCGAGCGGTGGCCCGCGCGGTGAGGACGCAGAGGGTGCGCAGCGCCGTGCGCGGGGGCGCAGCCGGCGGGGGCCGCGGCCAGGCGCGGGAGGCGGCGGGCAGGCTCCCGCCGGGGCCGCTGGAGGGAGCCCCCGGGCCGCGCAGCGCCGCGCAGCGCCGCGGCGGCTTCAGCACCGCGCCGGCGGACAGCGCCCGGGAGGCCGCGCTCCGCGCCCCGCGCATCTGGCCGCGGCGGGGGCGGGGAGGCAGCGCTGCCCGCGGTGGGCCCGCTGCGGCTGCGTGGGAGGGAGCGAGTCCCCGTCCCCCTGCGAGCTCCCCCTTGCATGGGGGTGGGGACCAAACCGCGGGGCAGGGAAGGATCCGGCCTCTCCCATAGCGGGTTGGAGGCGAAGGGCCGAAGCGGCGCGTAATTAGGCGACGTTAAGTGGGCTCTGGGAAGGCGGGAGCCGGTGTAAATCAACACCGGCGTGTGGCAAGCTGTGCGGATCCTGTTAAGGAGATTTATATATGTAGTTCATGAAGGCAATCATCTGGCTGGTAATCTCTCATTACGCACCGCTCAAAGGCAGTTCATTCACACATCTGGCAAGGTACCGGGCTGCAAAATGAAGATATTAGTATCTCTCCTGAGAAATGTCTTTGTCAGGAATGTCTGTGGGAAATGCGCGTGTGTGTGTGGACTGGCTAAACAGCCGTGCTACCTGTGCATAATGAGATAGCAGCGCATTACTCATAGCTCCAGAATGGGACATGGAAGTAAATTAAGAAATCGGCATAACTCACACAGCTTTTGACCCAGCACTAATAGCACCAGCAGCGCACGGGAGTGGGACACGGCGCGCGGCTGCAGTTGATTCATCAGCACGTTACCAAGAGCTGGGGAACAACTCTGCACAGTCTAATTGTCTCACACCCGTAGGGCTTAGCCAGGCACAACACACTAGGGCAGCTTTTCCCGAAACAGGGTGAGCCTGGCCTCTGGGAAGTGTGGTCAGGCGGCCCACAGCTAACGAGTGGGTGGAGGAAGGGGGTGGGCAGGGGTGGGCAGGGGTTTCAGGAAGGCCAGGGTCTGAGGGAGGTAGATGTGCCCCAAGGACCATCATCATCAGAACTTCCAGATGCAAGATTGGCCACTTCCCAGCTGCGCATCCTGGCATTCATTTAAACAACATGCCACCAACACCACATTCCTCTGTACCCTCCCTCCTTTGGGGATTATCTGCTAGTACCTCCACCCGCTTCTCCCCGACTCCCCGGAGCTAGCCAAATGGAGATGGTAATCTGCTGTGAAATATTGGTAGCACAGAGCTGTGACAGTCTGGGAAGGGGGCGGGGGGGAAAGGGAGTAGCAAGAATCTCCAGGATTAAGCTGCCCTAGAAAGGCAGTGTTTTCTTGCCTTGCAGGGATGTTGGGAGTTTGGCGCATTCCCACTTTCATGTGGAAGAAGCCAGGTGAGTGTGAAGTCCAGTTAGTCCTGGTTTTAACTCCTCAGACCCATATCTTGCCTGGTGCCTGTCAGCAGTTTGCACTGCACCACCACTCCCCCGTGTAACCAGTACTCTGCCCTAGACATCACTTGTAAGGATGCAGCACAACAACGTTTGCCCCACGACCACCAGCAGAAAAGGCTTCTTGGTGCCCTCCAAAGACAGCCTAGGATCTCACACCAAACCTCCAAGGGGACCTTTTCCCTGATTTCACTGGGGCATTGCTTTGCTCTCCTGGCAAAAGAGCGGCATGGTTTGCTCCTGTTTTCCCATAGCCCAAATCAAGCTGCGCTGCACATATGAAAGTACCAGTCCTCCCAGCAGATCCAGTTAAAAGGCATAGAATCACAGAATCATAGAATCATTTAAGTTGAAAAAGACCTTTAAGATCATCGAGTCCAACTGTAAAACACAAGCAAGTAAAATAAGAGATAAGCAATGGGACAGTTTGGCCGAGACAGAGTCATCTCATGCCACGGACCACTGCTGGAAGTAAGGGAGGGGAATGATAAATGACCCATCCTTCCCACTTGCCCCAGGAGCTCCCTTCCCCAAAGCTATTTCAAGGGATAACGGTGAAGTGAGGGGGGGCAGAGTGGTCAGGAAATGTCCTCATCCCCAGCTTGAGGTGAAACCGTCAGATAGGCAGTGGGGGACTGAGGAGGGGGAGAAGAGAAGGTTGCATTTTGCCTATGGTCTCCCCTCCAGGTAACGAACCTCTGAGCACCTGACTAAAAGGGAGAGGACCTTTTGGGACACCCCACACCTCCTCTCACCCAGAGTGATGGAGAAAGAGGAGGGTTCCCACCCTTTCCTCACCACAGTACCTGGTTGAGGGAAGTCACGGCCAACCTGGGGATAACCAGCTGCATGACGAGCTGCAGGACAGAGGTGACCAGCCCAGCCAGGATGGCCCAGGTGAGTGGCAGCGGGAGCATGCTGTAGGTTGCAAAAAGCGTGAAGAGCACATAGCCAATGCCGTCCCCAAGGAGGCCACAGCCCAGGCCGGCTGCCAGGATCTGCGTGGCCATGGCCACCCAAGTGACCACACCGCTGTACTGCAGGTAGGTGTACGAGGTCGTGTCCTTCCTGACCACCACTAAGGCACAGATCACCACCTCGATGCCGGTGAAGAAGCCCAAGAGGATGCCCTTAATGGGGTCCATGGGAGCAGAGGCCAGGGTCAAGTGGAGGAACAGAAGGGTCAGCTTGGTCAGCACGTCCAGGATGTTCATGACCACCTCAGATTTGCGCCGCTGGCCCAAGAAGTAGCGCTGGTAAAGGCGCTCCAGGTCCCGAGACTTGAAGGAGTTGTGGAGAGTGGGGAAGATCACCCCGCGATAGGTATAGCCCCAGTTGAGGAAGAAGTCGGAGTTGCTGGGGGCACAGTCCAGGGGCAGAAAGCCCAGGTCCCCACTGCTGCTCGTGCGCTCCGGGAAGACTTTGGTGCCTCCGTTGTTGTGGCGCTCGCCACCCAAACTCCGGCCGGCCGACTGTCGCCGGAGGTGGTGGTGGTGGTGGTGCGGCGGGTGGGGGTGGTGGTTGGGGCAGCAGGTCTCCTCGGAGCTGAAGCCCTTGCCCCCCGCGCTGCTGCTGCCGCCGCTGCTGCTGCTGTGCTCCTGGATGAAGCGCTGCTCGGTGATGTGGCGCACGGCCGTCTGCCACAGCAGGCGCTGGGGTCTGCCGCTGCCGGGGGGGGTCCTGTTGATGGTGTAAAGTTCATCGCTGTCGCTCAGGCACCGCACCTCCGAGAGCTCCATGGCGGTGACTGGCGGGGGGCAGAGCACCGGCGGGGGGGGGGACCGTCTTTGGGGAGGGGAGCAGGGGGAGGGATGGAGTCGCGGGAGAGGAGGGAGGGGATGGAGAAAGGCGGGTGGCGGCAGCGGGGTGGCGGTGGGGGGATCACATTTATAGGCAGGCCCCTGGGTCCGGCGGTTTGGCTGGCGGCGGGGCTGGTTTGCCGCTGGGGTCCGCGGGGCGGCTGCGCCGGCTCAGCGCAGGCGGCCCTCGCCCCGCGCCCGCGCCCGCTCCCGCGGTGCCCCGCGGAGCCGCATCCCGCGGAGCCCGGCTGCGGCGCCGCCCGGGCCCCCTCCTCGGGGCCGTGAGCAGGGAGGGAGCCGAGCCGCGGGTCCGGAGAGGAGGAGGGAGGAGCGGAGCATCTACGGGCGCAGCCCCGCTGCCCGGCGGGCGATCCTCGGCCCCATCCGGAGGCTGGAGGCGCGGAGGGGTGGGGGGAGCCGCCTTGCAGAGAGCCGTTCACAGCGGGCAGCTCCTCTCTCCGGGGATCCCGGGGCTCCGCTCCGAGGTCTGGTCCCCGGGAGCTGCTGTAATCCCCGCGGCTGCGGTCAGCGGGAGCCCTGCGAGCTCGGGCGGGAGGGGAGAGGCGGCCGGGTCGCGGGCATCCTCGGTCACGGCGCCGGAGCCGCCGGCCGGGGGCTGCCCGCCCGCATCCCCCCGGCGGCGGGGCATGCCCCGCCGGGCGCGCCGCCCTGGCTCATGGGGCGCCTCTGCCCGGGGGGGGCTCGGGGCTGCCATCCATCGCAGACGCTCTGCTTGCTTGGTAACGAGAAAAAAGGAGGGAAAGTAAGAAAGGAGAAAAAAAAATCCCACCAAAAAGCAAGCCTAAAAAAAGGCAAGAGAGCGGGGAACAAAAATCCCGCCCTAAACTCAGAGCTCTGGGAAGACCGCTGGGAGCATCCCAACTTCTCCGCGGGTCAGGGCAGGGAGGGCTCCGGCTCTGGGGCTTTCCCCGGCAGCAGGGAGGAGGATAAGGAGGAAGGGGCGAGGGGCAGGCGCCCAGGGAGCGCGGCGGCTGCAAGGCTGCGGGGAGCCGGCGGCGGGTGCTGCCCCGGGAGCCGCGGGGACCGGCACGGCGGAGCCGCCAGCCGCCGCCAGCCGCCGCCGCCGGAGTGGTGCTGCGTGCGGGCGGCCCGGGAGGAGGCAGAGCCCGGCGCGGTCAGCTGATGCCCACGACGTCGGCGGGGCTGCCCGCACCCCCCCCTGCCCGGTTAAAGCAGCCGCAGCCGCGGCGCCGGGAGGGTGACAGCGGGCGGCGGCCCCGGGGCACCCCGGGGCAGGTTCCCTGCTCCAGGGGGGCTCCTCCGTGTGTCACTTCAGTTTCTCCAAGCTGCACTTCTATAGGTGCCCCAGACTGTCCCGCAGTGCCTAGCAGATTCGTCCATCCATTACGCTAAGCGAGGGCCGATGCTGAAGTCGGGCATTGCCCTGCCTGGGCACAAGGGAGAGCCGCCTTACGCCTCGCTTGGGAGTTAGTTAGCGCTCTTGCCCAGGGTGGGGGAGCCTTGGGAACCACTCCGTCTCTGCCTGGGCGAGCTCAGACCCTCTGAGAAAGGTGCTGTCGCTGCCAGGACTATGGCTCTAACCACCCTGTGTTAAGTGAGTGTGTCTGTATGTTTGATGGCTCCTATCCTGTCAGCATTTGCATTAAAGCCACTGGATAAAGAACAGAAACTGTCCCGTGCACAGAGACTGGAGTTAGAGCCACTCCTCACTCCCCCATGTTGGCAGATGAAATTGTCCCTGCTCCTCTGCTTGTGGGCTGTCTGTGCCACCAAACCTGGATGCTTTGTGCACAGTGGCACAGCCTGGAGAAGAGGGGTAGGAGGTAGCTGTCTTTACCTCTCCCATCCCTCCTCTGCCCAGATTAAACCTTGTTAAAGTGGCTGAACCCTGTCCTGGGGGAAAGGCAGTTTTGGAGCTGAAACCCTGCCGCTAGAAGCAGCTGAAACAGAAATAGTCTACACATTGGACTATTGCAAATTAAGGGAGAGGTGTTTTCTTTGTGTTTCAAAAGACAAGAGTGATGCCTGCTGCATTCTTTGAGATAAATGTGCAGCTGCCTTCTGTGTGTGGACAGAGACACTGCCTGGAAGGGATCTGTGCTACCCCGCCCGGAGCTCTGGCTTCTGTTGGGAGTCTGGGTGCTTGAACATGGCATGTGATGCTTGACTTTCAGTGGGCTGGAGCCTCCATGAACACTCCTCTGACTGTCATTATTTAATTCACCTTTTATTATTATTGTAAGGAAGGCATGGAGATTTAGGAAGGATTTCACTGATTGTTTCTGTATTTGCACTACAATGGATTTGGGGACTCCAGCCAAGTCCGTGTCCCATGTGTGAGGCAGGTTTTGTACAGATATAAGCAGAGGAAATTCTTGTTCTTGAGAGCCCAGATAAGGAATGAGTGGTGCTTTTGTGAACAGGGATGGGTCTTTCCTGTGGTTCAGCATGACCCTGCTAACGTGGAAAGGGTTAATACTAGCTTCACAATAATAATAGAGACCCACATCCTTACTCCTAGGTAAATCCCATGGAAATCGCAGCACTACTTGAAGATGAAAAAGTTACTATAAGCGGGGAAGTCTCATATAAAGACATATTTCTTTTATAAAAGAAATTATAATTATTAGTGGTATTACCCCAGAGCACAGAAAGAAAGCATCTTGCTCATTCTGATTGCTCAACACAAATCATGCTAAATCAAAGGAAAAGGAGACAAATATGTACTGCAGCTTAAGGAGACACCCATTCAAAAAAGGTAAGATGAAATCAAGATAGGCAGCTCTCAGTTCTCTAATGTTGCTGTAATCACTGAATCACACTGCTGGAAGGGTCCTTGGGCTCCATGGCAGAGTGAGCTCTAACTCACCATCGTTCCTGAGATGGAGGCTCTGCACTTTCCCAGGCAGTCTATTTCTATGCTTCTCCATCCTTATCATTTTCCTATCTCACCTGAATTTTCCTTGCAGCATTCACTAAGCATATCACTTCTTGTCCTGTCCATCATGGACAGGGAGAACAGATTATCCTGGCAGTAGTCTATACATATTTAATGAATATCTCTTGCATCTGTTCCCTCTTCCCCTTCTCATTTCCTAGGCCAAACAACCTAATTTCTGGCATTTTTTTCCCCACGGGTCACATTTTTTAGGTCTCTGATTGTTGTTTTTGGTTTGTTCTGAATTCTGCACACTTGTTTCATGGTTTTATTTTCTTCTTTCCCCTCTGTGAGATGCCCACAACTCAACTCAGTTCTACAGTGGAAAGATGTCTTATGTCAAAGAACTATGTCTTATGATCTGCACTCCTATTTATACATCCTGTAAGACCTCTGCCTTCCTCCCATCACAGGCTTATCCACAACTGATGACCTACTGAAACTTCTTTGCTGTCCTCAAGGCCTGGGCAGGTGTTACTTGCTCCATATGTGCATAACAGCCTACATGAAGTGTTTTGCATTTGCCCTTGCTAAAATGCATTGTAGTTTTTCCATCTTGTGTGCCCAATTTGCTTAGAGCATGTTGAATACTAAACCTGCCCTCCTCCATGCCAGCAGTCCTCCCCAGCTCTGTGCCATCTGGGTGTTTAGTGAGCCTACTCTCTCTTCAGTGGTAACGGCAAAGTAGTGCAGTGCATTTAGGTAACACCTGGTGTGCACATTTCTTGCATGTATTTCTGAATCTCAGCCCCAGAAGTACTGGACACCTTTGTGCAGGGCTACCAAGAGGGGACAAGATCTTTCTGAGCGTAGGGACCCACTGCAGCAATGCTCTGGGCTCTGCAGAGTAAGGAGGAAGGCTGACCATCCTGGGGAGCCAGAGAGGGATGAGACTGCCACAGCCCTGGTTGCCACTGAAGGGTGGACGAGCTGGGGTTCTGACAAGGTAATTTCACACATACCTCCTGAGTCCTGTAAGTCCTGATAGTGCTCAGTTGGCCCTAGATTAGTACTGTGCATTATTCAATTTTTGTTGCTATTGGATTTTTTTTTTTTTTTAAATAGAGCTAAATGACTTGGCAGTGTCACAAAATCACTAAAAGCCATTTAAAAATAATACTGTCACTAGAAGGCTTTTGAAGGATGAAATCAGGCAGAATTCATTCCTCTTCTGTCACCTGAAAGTTTATGTCACACTCCTCTCCTCCTTCCCCCTCTCTACCCACAGCAGTAACATTTATGTACGGTTTAATGTTATGATATTTAATCATGCAAATAATGATCTCATTCACTTTAGTGGGACTATTTATGTCCTCAGGATTTCAAGCCTGGCACTGTGCTCTGCAAAGCATTTCAGGGTTTTCCAATAAAGGTAGCCTCAATATCTAACACATTATGAAGGAACACTTGTGTTACTATACATCTTCTTTATTTAAATACAGATTTCACAGAATAATTAAAAAAAGGAAAAATGAACAATCGACATATAGCCAATCTCTTCATGCACACATGAAATGTGAAACTTCAGTAATGATGGAAATGACAGAATATGGGCAAATTAGCTTTGATTTCCTCCTTACCTGTTTTGTTGTTTTCTTTTCCCTGTAAGTCCCTCTTTTTTTCTTTTCTCCTTGGCAACAATTTAGACATTCTAATAATAATGAAAAAAAAGAACTTCTGGTATTGATTGAGTCTCCTTTTTTAAAACTTGTCTATCATTTTTCTCAAATGAATGCATATCTCAATATGATGTCTGTATGAAAGCAAGCAAAGGACATAAGGGAATGGATTAAAAATTGTAACACTAGCTAGTAAAAGCACTCAGACTGATTAATGAAAGCCATGGTAAAAGAAAAGCAAGGCTTCATGGACTGAAAGATCAGAGAGAAAGAGGACGAGGACACATAGCTTAACAGATGATGGAAACAATCAACATTTGCTGGCGTTTGTAGATGATTTTTCTCAGTACTGTGAAAATATCAGTGAAATACTTTAAAGTTTGCAGGCAATGAAGCTAAATTATTGCATACCTCGATGATACCATATGGCAGGGGAAAAAAAAAAAAAGAAAAACAAAAAGGAAAGAAAAAAGGAACAAAAAAAGAAAGAAAAAATTTAGGTCAGTTATAATATAAAGAGGTAGCAAGAAATGTCAGTTTTAATGTCTATATTTTAAAAGAAGATTTTTCCTTTTTTTTTTACTTTTACTTTTTCTTTTTTCTGTGCTTGCTATTGCTTCTCCATGTTGTGAAGCAACAGTTCCCTCATACGCAAATGAATTTCTTCTTTTCTTCACAGATACATATACCCACATACAAGGGTCAGAAGATGGTCTAAGCATGTGGATTTTATGGAGGGAGATAAGGGGCTGGAGATGAATAATTCACCTTTTAACCAATGGGTGGAGCTGTGTTTTCCCCCTTTCTCTTCCAGATCTATTCCTCCCTCATCCACCCAGCTATTACTCCAGTTTTTAAAATGGATTAGCAGCTGTGACTATTGTAAGTCTTTTACTTATGACTTTGTAGACACTGGTGCTGACCAGGAATATATTAGCCAGGCTGTTTTGTACTGAAAAATATTGGCCTGTCTATTCAAGCAATTGTTGCAATTTCCCTGAAAATTAACCTTCAGAAAGGCATTAACATGATGGAAATTTTCAACTCTTAGAAAAAAATCAAAATTTAAAACAGTGAATTTGAGTTTTTCATTTTCAAATGATTCTTTCAATTTTTGTTGTGGATGATAGGTTTTTTCCAGAATCAGAGATGAAACATGACAGAGTCCTTAAAGCAAACAAGATTGATTAGAAAAGAAGACCATTATTCTTCGCTTGGAAAGGACGGCCTTTATCTTAATTCAAAATCAAGTGCAGTTTTGATAATTTGAAAAAACTTCCCAAAACAGAACTGCTGTCCTTCACATTGCTCTCTGGGCCACCCAGAAGTTTCCCTTCACCCTTTCACCCTTTTCCAACCAGGTTTCAGAGAACAGCTGTTTCTTCACTCATCTCTCTCCTCTACGCATGCCATCACTCTCCTGTAATGCTGTTAAGACTTGTGAATCCCTGGAGCACCTGCATTGCTGAATGAACAATACTTTTTACAAAGCAGTAGACAGTTCTTGATGCTTTATGGGATTCCTTTGAAGAAGAGATTTTTTTTTCTTTTAATACAAAAGACCTTTGACTTGCATGTTAATCGTAACAGAAGTTAGAAGGAAATGAACTATTAAATTCATGTCTCAATGCACTATAAGTGAAATCTTTATAATCTAGAGCAGACAAACCATTTACAAGCATTTTTTTCTTGATTTACTATCTGAAGCAGCAAGTGGTAGGAGTGATAGCCTGATGGGTGAAGCTACAATTGAAATTAATACTAGAAAGGAGACTTGAATTTGAGACATTCAGAAGAAACTAAAAACCTAAAAAAGCACGTGTAAAGCCATTCTGTATAACTTTTTCACTTGGAATAATAATTCTTAGCTCTATGTAGAGGTTTTCACAAGCAGATCTCAAAGTGTTTTTCTTGTTACAGGATGGAGATGTTTCCTGTGGATGTATACAATAAATCTAATTAGGCTGCAAATAGTGAGCTGTTATATTGTATGAGATTTTAAATCCATCCAGATCAGTATCCTGCAGTTACTGCAGTAAAAGACATATCCTAAGAGGAAATCCCCCTGTCAGCCAGATCAAAGTGGGGAAAGTCTGCTAGGGTTGTGTATGCATGTGCTTATGTGTGTGTATTAAACCTTGGAACAGGAACAAAACCTAGAAACGTTCATGTTTCTAAGGGAAAGGAAATTCCTTTTTGTTTCTTCTCCTTCTTCTCCCATCTGAGGGAAAATAATTCAATTTTTAAATAAAATATGAAGCCAACTTTTTGGCTCCTGGGAATGCCTCTCTTTGCACCCCTGTTTCTTTCACTAACTAGGGAACCTGGAAGCCCTGGGACTGTGGCTTGGGCTTCCAGGGATGTTGGGGTTGCAAGGATGGTAAAAGCTACAGAAATGCCAGGAGTCTGGGCCAAAAAAGACTTGCACTATGTCATCTTAGATGCAGAGTGCCTAAGTTGAGTTCTCAAGCAGCTCTTCACAGAGCTGACAGGATGCCAGGCAGGTTTTTGAAAGAACCTGGCTTATGTTTCTGAAACATTGCTTCATCAGATACTTTGCATATGTGAATGTGTAGGACTCTGTGTTTTGCTGGCCTGCAGATAAGCACACGGTTTAATTCAGCTGGGTTCCTAGGCAGGACTTTTCCCCAGCAATAAAACTCTCGCCCCCCACTCCCTTATCTTCTATATGAAGGTTTCTTGCATTAGAAAATGGAGAGTATGTAAAATAACCCTTTCAGTGATTTGCCATATCACAGAGAGAGCACTGATGCCTGGTGTGCTGATATTAACAGCAATTTATTTAAAACTGAGCTCCCATCACAACTGAAGCATGTTAATCTGCTTATTGCCAGTCAAGCTGGGGATGGTAGGTGTTCTTAGACAAAATGTTTAGGAGGAACCGTTGACTCATGGCAATCTTTAGTCATTCTCTGAAATGATATTATTAATGTGTATGGGATCAGCAGAATACTTGTTTCTCCATTCTATTATCTTGTTTTTACATTCAGTAACAACTTCCTTGCCATAGGGGGAGGATAACAGATTCATGTTTGAGCAATCTATTTGATATTGCATTTCCCTAAATCACCAAGCCCTGCCATTTTCTAGTGTTGCAGGATTTGCTGTAGCAGATTAAATCTGGTCTCCTTTTGATAGCAATGGCAGGTTGTTGGTGCTCCAGACAAAGACTTAAAACTGGCCTGCAGGTGGTCTACCCTACACATGAGATTAATTTGATCTTCTCTTACATGACTAGAAAAGGCAATGTCAACCTTAAAGGCTGCATCTACTCTGTTTTCAACATCATGAGGTTGCTAACAGCCAAGGAGAGTATCATCTCATTGCCAGATAACACAAGGATCTACAGAACATCCAAAAGCCTTTTCCAGGGAACAGTCATGGAGAATGCCTATGATGACAACTATAGGGCTCTAAAGCCAGGTTAAATAGCTTCATATGAGAATCAAACCAGAGGTACCGTTATTGTGATTAATATTATTTATAATGACAACATCAATAATTTACACAGCGGATGGTTGTGTCTGCTCTCAGTTGTACAGGGAAGCAAACAAAATTTTTTGTTCTGGAATCATAATGGGAGATAAAATATCTTAAATTCCGGTGCTTTGTTAGAAGGAAGCTCCACATTACACTACATTCTGCTATAAGTTTTTTGGCATCTCTCTAATCAAGACATTTCCAGTGGATGTTTTCAGCATGCAGCAGCTCAGACATTTTGTTTTAGCAGTAAAAGAACGCTATGGTACTACTGCCTGTTGATCCCAAGTGTTAAACGAATACGGTTCACATAATATATGAAATGCCTCTGAAATGAAAGCCCAGTATGTTTTTGATTGCTCTAAGCTTTTGCATATATTTTTTCTTTGAATCACAATCTCAACTTGTGACTACAACCTCATTGCATAACTCTCTCTACAAATGTATAACAACAAAACATTTCTGTTTCCAATGGATTTGCAGCCCAAGATAGGACACAGAACTTAGACATAGTGAAGAACCATGTGGAATTATAGATAACGAGAAGTATGTGTGGGAGCAGTTGTGACTACTGCGATAAGCAATGGCCTTTACATAGCAGTTGACCTCTTTTGGGATTTCTGCAGGAATTATGGCAGGGAAGTATTAAAATATTTAGGGGGAAAGACGATAGCTTTCCTCATTTTTACAGAAGCTGACAGAGTCTTAGTGAAAGGCTGGCAAAGTGGTGAAGCTTTAGTGTTACAAATTCAGGACAGAAAATTGAAGTCTTTCTCCAGATTTGAACTGAGAGTTGTCCAAAACCGCTCCAGCAGTAAAGATACTCCTGATCATTCAGCTTGTACATTTTTGCCAGCTAAAATCAGGAACAAACATCCTGGTGTACCATTTTGTCTGTGATCATAGATCACTGTCTTTTTTTAACTTCAGTAGCATTGCATTATTTACACTTTAAAATACCTACCAGGAGTAAAAGCCTGGATGATGGAATAAATGCTGTTCTTATTAAGTACCAGACCAAACAGGAGCACCAGTAGTTGAAGGGCACAAGCAGATTTAAAAATAATTTTGGTTAATTCAAGATATGGTGTAGAAAAACAAAGAAAAGAGCAGAAGATGCAATTCACTAGGGACAAGTGGAAGGTACTGTATATAAGCAGAAATAATCGGTTACGCTAGCACATGATGGGGAACAGCTGCTTAAATAGCAGTTCTGCAAGAAATGATCTGGGGGTTATTGAAATTGAGCCAACAAGGTCATGCTGTTGCAGGACAAACAAACATTGCGGTGCATAAGCAGAAAGGTAGTCTTTTAAGGCTTGTGAAATAATCCTTCCACTCTGTTCAATACTGGTAAGGTCATAGCTGGACCCTGTCCAGCTGTAAGAGTACAGCACGGGTCGGAGACTCTCTGGGGGATGGGTACAGGAGACGCTCCCCTGGTGGGGTTGTGCAGGCCCAGCCCAGGTCATCAGGCACCTCTGTGGGGACAGAGACGGGCTGAGGCTGAGACATCAGCCTGTGGAGCTGGGGACCTGCATCTTATGGCATCGCTGGGGCAGGGACTGATGGCCCTAGGATGGGCTGTGATGGGGTCCTGGGCCACGGGCAGGGGTGGGTGAGGCCCTGGGTGAGGTGGATCAGGGCCAGTAAAGAGCTGTTGGTGCCCTCAGGGGCTGGACACCAGTTTTGGGAAGTGCACATCAAGAAATACTGGACCTTCCAGAAACAGTTAAAAGAAGCGTGATCTGAGATGTAGGAAATGTAACCAGCAGGAAAGTTTGAAAGGAACACTTGTTTGGCTGTGTTCAGGTGTTGCCTCCAAATGTTGTCTCCTAATAAAATTAAAGAATAGTATTATAAGAATAGTAAAGAAGAAAAGAAACACAAAGCAAGTATTAATGTTTTATAACTGTAGAGGATATTGCTATTTAGGTATTTCTATTTGACTGATACATATTTCACTAAAGAAAGAAGGCATTCAAACAGCATTAGTAATTTTCTGAAGAGTGCGGTGGATGTTCCTTAGATGTGATGACACTTGTCATCACCATATATAAACTTTATGCATAATGTATTCTTGACTTGTATTCACCTTTGCATTTCAAAATTTCATTTTCTCCGTCTTAATTTAAATTGTACATACAGCAGTACGGGAAGGGGACAAGTTAAGAATTTCCTTTTAAAGAAACATCAGCTTCTAGCAGCTGAATTTTAACAATTTCTGCAGCACAGGGAGGAATTCTTTTTTCATCTGTGATGGGCTATTAACTGTTGAAATGTAGCTATTCATCTTTCATTATTTCAATAGCTCAGAGTCATAGATGCTTGTACATTTACTCTCATAATGCTTTGCATTTTTGCAGACATCAGTATTTTGTATGAGCTGAACATACAAGGCCATGTTCTCATTCCATTGAAACTCTCTTGACTCAGCAAAGAGAGAGGCTGGCAGAAGTCCAACTACTTCTCTCCAGTTCTGTGTTTGGCATAGGGCCAGACCCAATATAGTCACCCATCCCTGGAAGGAGACTAATCCCCAGAAGGCAGGATTCACCCTTCAGGGTGCAGTGTGTGAATATATGTATTTTATTTCTTGCTGTATCTTAGAGCAGCAGCGTAGCAGAATGAATGACCATTCAGCTGGACCTCCTTTTACTACCTCTCATTTGCTGTAATGGTTCCTCAGGAATGCCAGAACAAAGGTTGCTGAATGGCAGTGCTGAATTCTTTAGCTGTCCTGATCTCATTTGTTCCCTGTTCTGGTCTTCTCAGTACAGAAATGCTTGCAAGCATCTTGCTTTGCTGCACTCTCCTGGGAAGCACTATTTTCACCCAAAGAGTCAATCTATTCCACCTTGCCAGCTCGTCTCCCAATTTATTTTTATATAGCCATGAGCTATCAGTGCTATGCTGAACTCCAGATGCCTGAAGCTATAAAATTCTGACATTGATATCATTGAATGATTGATGCCATTAGTGACACTCTATGCTCTGAAACTCATTTACTTGGACACTGTGGAATGGGACTTCCATGCAGGCAGTGCCTGTAACCAAACAAAAGGACACTTCAAAGATAGGTCATTGCAGAACTTTTGCTGCTTCTTTACAAAGTAGGAAGCAGAGTCAATTTTTCCACGTATTCTAAAGTGTGACATCAGGGAATGCCTACGACTTGTGTATCTGTGTTTCAGCCTGGCTCTTCGCTGTACACCAGCTGAGGACACTCAGGGAATGACCCACTGAGTTAAATCTTAATCTAGGACAGAACTTCCATTTTGCCTCCTCCTTTTTAATGTAGAAGGCATTTCCCACAAAGGAGGTATACTAAGGAGGTGCATTCCCAGTAAAATTCTCCTAGCTCACCCCAGGATCATGTGGTGGATGTTACTTTCCTTTCTCACAGCTTTTCAGAGGCTGATGGTGTGGTAAGACCAAAGCACACAGGGAAATTCTCACTCCAGCAGTCTCCTGAGTCATACAATGATTATAGCGTGAGTCCAGAAAAGGAGAGAAAGAGAATAGCAGTGTTAGGACCTGGGAAGATGGAGACGCTGCCAGCTTGGGAAGATCTTTGTCCCTTGGGAGGGGCCAGAGTTAAGAGACTCATGAGGGAAAGAGGTCAGCAGTATGCACTTGTGCCACGTTATATGAAGTGAAGAAAAGAGCCCAAAGGAAAAACTTCAGGCTCTACTGTCCTTTTTCTAGGAAAGGAATTTGAGTAAGGTGTGGTTCAAACCACTGAAAGGAGAAGTAAATCATAAGTGAGGAAATATCAGAGAAGTATATGACAAGTATGGCCCAAGGCAGGAGCCTGAAATAGCACCAAAGAACAGTGCTGGTGTTTTACTCAGTGCTAGTCATAGCATAGTCAGGCGTGTTTGACCATAGATTTTTTTCCCACAAAACCTTACCAAGAAAAGGTTTGTTGACATTTCTTGTCAAAATGAGAAAGGCTTTCAAAGATATTCCTAGCAGAGATCTAGTGGTTCAGCTACTCATCTGAAACAAGGGAAATTAATCTTCCAATTCCTATTCTGTCTGATGCAGAGCAGGATTTGAAGCTACGTCTTCAGATGTCTTGTGGGCCCCTCATCACACAGGTGTCAGGACAATCTTTGCCTGACCCACTGGGTGTGGAACCATTTATACAAAGGAGAACTGCTTGAACAGGAGCATGAAACTGACCCACCCAGAGTGACTGGCTCCACCCTTTCCCAACTACCTGTGACTGTGCCTCACATTGAAGTAGTGAGCACCAGGAGTTGTAGGGGGATACTGCAATGTCATTCACTCTGCCCCTTTGCATGCAGGCTTCATTCACCTAAGCACTTGATTCACATCATACCTTTAGTCTGGATTACCAAGATTATTTTGATAATGTCTTATTTGAAACCGCTTCACTCTCTGAGTCCTTTGGATGTAGGAAAACCTGCTGGGCACCCTCACAAATTTTCCATTTATATTAGAGTAGCTGCCTCAGAAAAACAGAATGACCTTTATGTTTTTTCCCCCCTAAAAGTATAGTGCAGCCAGAGGAATGCTGGATGGGATGAAGACAGTACAATTTGTATGGTTCGTGCCATTAAACTTGGTAAAAACAACAGGGATGTTATACACCTGCAATGTCTTCCCTAAAATATACGCTTTGACATCAGACGTGTTTGCTGTCCCCACAATAATTTGGAAGGCTGGAGCTGTATTGTACTAGGCCTTTGATTTCACTGCAATGAAGAGGGTGAAAAGCAAATGAATATTTCTAATGCAGGATAATAATCACTTTAGCTGGATGAGCAGTAAATGTGTAGAATGATCTAGGCTGAAAACAGGCGGTTTCAGCAGAGCTGTGGGATCGTAAAAACATCAGACAGAGTTTCAAGTCAGCAGATGAGAAAAAGAAAAGATCATTATCTATGTCACAGTTAAATTCTCCCATTTATTTGAGGAGGGCTGGTGGCTAGGATCTCAACTGCCAAGGCAGAGGACACACTCAAGAGACCCTTTGGCTAAATGAGATCTGAACTTATATAACTCCTCCATAGCTTGATGAGTTGGAGGTGAAAGCTACATTTAAGTGCTGGGAAGTGGGTTATGAGGATTAATTGAGAGTCCAGAGAGAATGGACTGAGTTTCTTGCATTTCTGCCTCATACTTTTAAGGAAAAAAAGGGTGATGTTTCTCTATTCAGAGAAATCAGACTGCCAATAGGGTGAGAGGCCCCTCTGTGTTAAGAGGGGCAATTAGAAGAGGAAGGTTGCCTGCCCTTATAAAGGCCTGGGAGCACAGAAGAAGAATGGGAAGTGTCTGGGTGAAGAAGTGCTGCACAAAGAAGGCAGGAGCAAGGGGATATCTTGGTTGAACGTTCCATGACATATAGCTAGGAGAAATTTGTTCTAAGGAATGTCTTCTTGCTCCTCTCTCTCCTGGGTTTTGTCAGAGCTGCTTGGAGCTGTGTCTATGAACGGGCTGTTTAGTCTGCAACATCATTTACTTGACTCTGTGTCTTTCTGGGTGTCATGCTGATGTGTGGTGACATGCTGGCATGCCATCCACCATGGCGGAAACATCGTCAGGGCCTCCTTCAGCACAGCTTCCAACTCCCTTTGCAAGGCTGGAGCAATCTCTCTCATCTACCCCAATCGGGCCATCTAGTGGGCAGGGACAGAGAAACCCAGACAAAACAAGGAGCAGTTCAGCAATCACAAAGTTCACTACTGTAAAGGATTAAGGATACCATGATTGCAAAGGATACCATGATTGCATTTTAAGTGGCAGAAACACTGGCTCAGTCCAAACTATCCAACCATTTCTCTGCAGCTGCTTATTGAAAGTTTCTCTTCTTCTTTAGTCAGTAATGATGTGCAGCCTGAGCTCACAGGGATAAGTCCTGAAGTCCTGTTATCAGCCTCCATGACTAAACTGGGCAACACAGTTCTACAAGTATATCTAAGGATGAAACTCAGACTGGCAGAGAGATGGGCTGAATATGTCTCCAGGCTTTTACCAACTTCGGCAGCAGCTATTGCAATGCCTTTAACAGGTCTGTTTTGACTGAGATCTAGAGACTTTTCTGACTCAGCTGCAATCAAAAAATCATCCATGCTCTTTATTTCCTCTCTTTGAATAAAAGAGTTTCTGTTTCCAGTTGCCAAATACAAAATCAATCCCACACACATCCTCCTGAAGACAATGAAACTTAGTGTGTATTGTTATACAGCTTCATTCCTGACTGCCTGTCATATTTTCAAGTCAGAGATAAGATTGAAGGGAAAGTTTTGTTACTCAGTAACCCCCTCCATCTCTCTGCTCATACAAGATTGACTTCTTGTTCTGTTTTGCCCAGTTTTCAATAACTAAAATGAAATGCTGCCTACCATGGGCATGTTTCTTTCTGGCTAACAGACATTACTGTTAGTCTATTTCTTAGAGGTCAATCGACAGGTATTTTCGCTCTGTGTCATTCTATACCTTCTATTTCTCTTTCTCCACCATGAAATAACTCTTGTTATTCCATCTCCAGAACAAAATAACAGATATTTTTGTCTTCTGTGTATTTACCTATCTTTGATCAAGTAATACACGACCTCTTCAGTTTTGTTGTTTTATATAGTACAACCCCCCGTCTTTTTGTTTCTTTAACTTGCTTCAGTAGGCATATTCCCTGGCTTTGAGCCCCACACATTCTTCAAGATCTTAAAACTGTGTTAAAGAACAAATCCCTTGAGCATTAGAATACACAGGATAGATTTAATTATTTCCCTGACAAGCCTACCAAAAAGACCTTCCAATTTAGAGACAGTCTCTGTCTTTTTAACAGTCTCCTCCATATGCAGCAGAGCAGGTGGAAGGAGTTTCAAGGTTGGGAAAAGAACAGCTTGTGTGTACACAACATTATATTTATAATTCTCTTGCCTCCAAAACAGAGATTTCTTGGGATAACTATACCTCTAATATAAGAAGGCGGCTTCGGGGAGACCTTATTGCAGCCTATCAGTACTTAAAGGGGGCTTATAAGAAAGATGGGGACAAACTTTTTAGCAGGGCCTGTTGCGACAGGACAAGGGGGAATGGCTTTAAACTAAAGGGGGGTAGATTTAGACTAGATGTAAGGAAGAAATTTTTTCCGCTGAGGGTGGTGAAACACTGGCACAGGTTGCCCAGAGAGGTGGTGGATGCCCCATGCCTGGAAACATTCCAGGTCAGGTTGGAGGGGGCTCTGAGCAACCTGATCTAGTTGCAGATGTCTCTGCCCATGGCAGAGGGGTTGGCCTAGATGACCTTTAGAGGTCCCTTCCAACCCAAACTATTCTATGATTCTGTGATTCTATAATTGCCAAGGATAAGGATGAAAGCTGAATAAATTTGATTAGAATCTATAACATTTTGTACCATAGCTTGCCTCTCAGACACATTGGCAGCATCTAGAAAGAGAAGTCAATATTTCAAGGTAGTATTTTATCAAACATGTACTATATCTTTATCCCATTTTTGTGACTCTATTGCTTTATTTTTCTGATTAGAGTAAGTCACAGTAGGTCCAGAAGTAACAGACCAGGACAGGTCACTTCTTCAGGATAACTCCATGAACTCCTTCTGTAGCTGAGGCAATGTGCATTTCCAAAATGTAAAGTTTTACTAGACCACAAGGGTGTCCAGGTTCAGATGCCTTTTTTGTCTTGTATGTAATTTAAAATTTCTACCTCACTGAGGGTGACAGGAACCCTATCACTGTGCTAACCACTAGTGCTATACTTCAGTACTCTCTCAGGCTCCTGCCACATGTGGAGGTTGTCGTGTTAAATTTTTCATACGTGTGCTCTGTTATTGTCTAATTTAGGATTTAACAAATGCTAGAACAAAGTGTGTTGTTTATTTTCCTTCCCAGTGGGCAGTGGTTTCTTGATATTGGAAATCTTGGCTCATGTGTGGTGGGAAAACTGATGATGACTCCCCACAGTTGTGTTGTATGTTAATAACAGCTTAACTTTCCATGTCTCTTCCTGCCAGGTAGTCTTCTAAAGCCTTTCCTTCCCATATTGGAATACTTAAGCTGACCTTGACGTGCTCTTGTGTTATGAAAAAGTTTTTTTCCTCTCATGTCATGCGAACTGCAGAACAGCACATGTTGGCACTGAGTAGTTGTAAAGATATGCTGGCCCACAGGTACTAAGTCATTTTCTTCCTTCAGATATGTTGTTCCTGGCTTTCTGTAGTCTCAGGCAGATTAAGTATTTTCTGCCTGATGTTTTGAAAGTTTTCAGTGCAGCCTTTCAGAATGCAGGATTTTGGAGAACACTTATAAAGCTTCTCACACACTATTTACACCCTCTTTATGTTACTTTATGGGAGGAAGATATCTTCATTGGTGTCTGTGATCCCACTGTGTATTCCAATTTATAAATATTTAGCCAGATTCTGCATCTGCCATAGGTCCATGAGGTGAATAGCACCTATAAACACCAATCAAACATGGTCCACTGTCAAAGAGCAGTGAGGGCTGCTCTCCTACAGGAGAGAGAGACAGGATCCCGAGGGTGATCCTTGTGCAGGCAGTGCCATCACTAATAAGGCAGAGTCCCGCAGGGTCTTGACATGGTGGATGGACTTGGGTGCTGGCAAGAGGGTCCATTGGCAGTCCCAGACATGGCAAATGATGAACCAGAGCCAGAGTCCATGCAGGGGTTTCAGTAATGAGCAGAAAGTGATGGGGTAAGGAACAGGACTTGGGCTACAGCAAGATTGGGCTCCTGAGTCCATCCAGTAGAGACCACTAAGGACAGGGCTAGGGACAAGTTCAGCATACATCTGAGGGGTCTGGTCCATCCAGGAGGGAAGCTACATACAGTGTAGGTTGAAGGTCCATCCAGAAGTCAGGCCCAGAGACAGGCTAGAGACTGGTACTCCCACGACAGAGCACAAGCAGGGACTGAAGGTCCAGGGCTGAGCTGAAAAGGGGATCCTGGGCCCATGAGCAGATGACGCAGTCAGAGGCCCTGACTGAGACTGGTCAGTGGCATTTATGCCTGTTAGCGCTCTCAGGGCTCTGACACTCATCTACTCAGGGTGGCAACTGATTGAAGGTTAAGGCACCTAAACCTTCTCATCCATGTGCATGTGTGATAGTTGTCCAAGCTCCATTAGAGCTGATATGCACCAAGGGCTTAATAAATCTGCCTAAACATAGGTTATTGGCCACACACAAGCATATCTGAAACGTCTACAGGGAGCTGGCTGGAGACCATGTGCACATCTCTGAAGTGTTGGAGGCCAGGTGGGAATCCCTAGAGCAACTCAGCTGGCCCCAGGCATCCCTGTCAGACAGTCATGTTGTCAATGGCTGTTGCAGACATACTGAGCTGAACATAGCACTGAATTCAGATGCCTATAGCCACTATGTAAGCTCATTTTAGACACCATGGATGAGTCTGACAAACTCAACATGGAGATGAACACTTTCCAGGCTGATATAATAGTCTTATCTTTTTTTGTCTGACATGCTCAACTCTGGAAGTCCCTATTTCATTATGATTTTGGCAGATGATTCATTTTCTTCCTTTTCCCTCTCCTTTCACCACATGGACAAATCATCCAGTGAACTCAAACCAGGACAGGGATTTTATACGAACGTGGACAGTGGGTGGGGAAGAAGACCATGTTTGTCCTGGAAACTCTTTGATCCAATCCTCTCCCTTCCTCCTCAGTTATATGCGCTCCAGCCCCATGCTTGCCTCCATGCTATAGCCCTAATCCTCATCTTCGGAACCAACTTGTGTTACATTGGCAGCACATCCTTGACTATGGAAACTGGGATGCTGACAGATAAACTTGTCCAGAAAGGAGAGCAGTGCACTTAAACTATAATCATCATGAGTCACTACAGCAGCTTTTTAGAACCAAGGGAAGTATTTTGACTTGTGCTCCATTTTCAGTAAAAAGCCAGAATGTTCCACAGAAATCAGACACTATAAAAAATAATAATTTCCTTGGTAGTCCAAATTTTCTTCTATAGGTAGTTTTGATGTAAATTTTTCAGCTAGCACTTGGAATAATTTTGTTTAGGACATGATTCTTTCAAAATTTTAACATCAGGAAAAGATAAAGATAGGATTAAAAAACCTAGTGTAATCACTGGGAACACAGTGATGCCAAAGCTAAACACTTTTAAAAAAAATCCATGCAAAGGTTTCATTTGGTCTTCCCTGGATGAAAGTTTTTTGTACAGCATGACTGGTTTTGGTCCCTCTTTGTTAAAACTTATTTGAGACACAAGGAAAAAGAACAAAGTCTTGTTAAGAACTATAAAGTATGCCATAGAATATGCTCTATTGATGTGACAACTGTATTAGTGAAGCCTGGAATTTCAGAATCTCTTCCTGATAAACCTTGAAAGATGAACATGTATGGAAAAAAAAAAAGTCTGCAATAATGAATTGGAAGCATGTAATGTAACTTGTTGGCTCTTATGGAGCGAGGCTGGAAAATGTCAAAAAGCAGTTATAAACAGTTTACAGCACTGGAGAAGGGATAAAAATTGATCACAGATTTTGGAGCTTGCTTTTGATGAAGTTATACTCCCAGCTCATCATGTCTGATGCCACATGCTCAATATACGTAGGTGCATAGAAAAAAATTGCAGTTGCACTATACAATCTGTAAGCTGTACACTGGCACAGCCAACAAGGTTCACCCAAATGTCTGCCAAAGGGCAGGGAAAACCCTTTGTAATTTCTGTCATTAAACATCTAATAAGACATAGAAGCAACTGTAGTCCAGATTTTAGGTCATTAGTTTTAATGGTCTCTTCAGTTAAGATCCGGCAGGATAAAAGTAAGTCTAGAAGTATATCAGATATTTACCTAGGAAATGCAAGGAACAGCAGACTAATTGGACTGAAACAGCTGCATGGCAGGACACAGCTGCTTTGATGTGAGATAGCTCCTTCCCATCACAGACCAGCCCCTAACGTTCACAGACATCCCACAGAACTGCCGCACCAGAGCTTGCTCTGATCCCTCTGCACAGTCAACATCTGCGGCAAAGCACAAAGCCTGGGAACAGTTAGCATTGAAATTAGCTAATCTGGGAGTGTGAAGGGGGTGATTTTTCATTATTTCTCCTGCCTTCACTCTTACCTATTCGTGGCAACACTGGTGTTATTTTTTGCCATTCTTCTTAGAAATGGACAATAAAGCTTATTAGTTTTGTACACGCCAGCTCCTCTTTTTTTCAGGATTTCTGTTCTTAACTTCTCCAGTTGTAGAATGAAAAAATTGTCAGACTCCTACTCACCTTTTACCAGTCAGAAGTATGTGTCAGGTTGTTTTCTGTCATTAGTGTCTTAAAGCAGTCTGGAAGTTGGAAACATTGCAATAAGGAGTGGTGACTTTTCTCTCAGAGGAGCTTAAAGGGAGTGCTAATGTATTTGAACCAGATTTTAATTCATCACAGTTGAACTGCTACCTGAAGCTGCAAAAGTCAGTGAGCAGACGAGTTAGGCTTGTTTCCAAGGAACTTTCCTTCTGCCTCCGTAAGGGGAATGGACCAGCCTCTTTACAATCCTTCAGATGACTTCTAGCTGTTTTGAAGACAAAAAATCTTCCCTATGGCACTCTAATTGCACAGTAAAAGTGACTTAATTGGAAATAATTATTTTGTTTTCAAAGTACCATAATTATTTCAGCCCAGAGCCAGCTTTTGGAATAGTATCCTGTAAAAGAGTTCATAGATGATGGAGGTGTCTCTTTCATTTTTAACTATTGTGCACATCCTTCAGTTTACCTACTTGGTATTGCTTATATTGCTACAAGGAACTAAAGACAAAAAGCTGTTGATAAGAGCAGTCAGAAATGAAACAAGGGCAGAGATAAAATATCTTCAAAGAAAATATCAGAAGGCCTTAAAAGAACAGAGGAGGCTTAGGGGAAGTGCCTATTTATCTGGCTGCAGCCAAGTACACAGGCATGGTTTTTTTCCCAATGTTGGGGTCTAAGATCAAAAAATAAGTGAACTCTTACAAACCATTTCTATAGACAATTTTGGGGGAAGCAGGAGCTGGCATAGGGGAGTAAATAGGCAGCAAAAAAGCTATTTGAGGAAGATGTTGCAGGAGTGAGACGAGGAGAGGCAGAGGAGGACCAGGGAGCTCCGGGCAAAACAGGGGTATCCTAAATTTGTGAGGAGATTGTGAACTTTAGTTAGACTTGATGAAGCTTTGCTCTTGGGCTAACTGTCTCCTCTGGCAGCTGTTTGAGTAAATAAGCAGTCATTCATTTTGACAAATCTCTTTTACATCACTTTCCTCAGTGGCTGGTCAAAAGCTTTCTGGAGGAGTTCATTGGAGGTATAAGTGTGGCTGAGAGAGCGAGACCGAGTTCCTGAGCAGCTGTACCTTGACAGAAGTGAAAGAAAGAGCGCTGATTGTCTGACAGCACTGTTTAAAAGGGACTAAAGGGGTGTGATGCAGAGTTTGGTTTGTATCATGATGGAGATTTTTATTTTGGGATAGCTTTAGTGCAAGAGTTATTCCAAAAATAGCTCTGGCAGACAGCTTACGCCTTTTAGACCCAGTCATAAGATAGTCTAAAGTAAGCAATTCTGCTTCTGAAATATGTACTCACACAGCCTTTGGGATTACTTTAATGATCCAGGTGTGACTCCACATTAGCAGCTGTACTGATGCAACTTCCACCTGTAGATCAGTTTACGGTGATATCTCTGTGTTTCTGCTGTCACTCAGAACATCCAAGCTATGCTTTTATATCACTTCAGAGGCATGATCTCATGCACTCAATTATCCTGGTGTAATGTGAATTGTTAAGGTCATTCTGTTGTTAATTAATTGGTCATGCTACATTAAAATTGTCTCCCTGAAGTCCTCTGCATTACAGATTAATGTGAGTTTCTCCATAGACCTAGCAGTTTGAAGTGTCTCACCAGCAATCTAAATGACACTGACATGCTGGGTTGATAGTTATTCCCTGTATTGCAGGAGGGAAAGATTTCAATAACTTTTCAGCTGTGTTTGGATGTCTGTTGGAAATACTCTCTCTGAAATACCAAATGAAATCCATGTGCCATAAAGAGAAAAAGTAGAAAAGTGAAGATCATTTGGCTATGTCTGAAGAGCTCATGTGAGTCCACGGCATTAGCAGACAGATGATGAGAAACAATAAAATCATTGCTTTTTAAAAACATGGCTGAGAGTCTGGGAAGCCACCTGTAGGGAACCTTTAAACACTTGGTCCCACTAAGCAACTGACCATACTGTTTTTAATATCTCCCAATGTAAACTTGGGGAAGTTTATTCACAAACATCATTGTAATTTCCATGGGCAACAAATGATTGCTGTTATACTCATGCCCAGCTGCAGCTGGCTGCAGCTAAAAATGGAACGCTGGATATTTTTTTTCCCCCTGTAGTTTGTTTTGGTAATTAAGATTCTGATAATTGGAGCATTATTGTGAGAGTGAGAAGCATGAAAGTTTTGCAAAGCTCACCTTGTGATCAAGCTTTTAATCTGAAAAACTTGGCTCAGGGCCTACTGATGGGCAGGATTATTCCCTGAGTCCTCTACTGCTCTCAGTCTTCTTTTGACAGTCCTTTCAGGATCGCAGAATGCTGATATGAATTACTGCTTCCCTTGGCAAGCAGCACTTCAAGCCTTCTCTCTGCACCCCATTTACCTGATTTCTCTAATCAGCCTGTCCTCATGAACGCCACTTGTTTTCCTGATCATTGGGAACTCTTTGTCCTTCAGTTAGGATATAAGGAACATGAGAACATAAAGAAAAAAATAATCACCATGAGAGTAGTTAACCACTGGAAGAAGGGCCCACAGAGGTGGTGGAAGCTCCATCCTTGGGGATGTTCAGACCTTTACTGAACTCTAAATCAGGCTCTGAGCTGCCTCACCCAAATTTGAAGCTAGCTTGCTTTGACCAGGGGGGTAGGACTAGACGTTTCCAGGAGTTCTTTTTAACCTAAGTTTTTCTATGATTGTGTTCTTATCCTAGGGTGTTTTTTCCATTTAGTACTGAAATGCAGAAAAAATCATTCAATCATTTAATCTGAACCTTTGCAGAGTTTTGGCTATTGAAGCTAGGAAGTCCTGAACTGAGTCCAAGAATAAATTCAGGCCTCAAACACCTCTTTGTACATTTAGAGGTGGGCTTTTGAGGCCTACACCCCTGTACATATGTACAAAGTTTTTATAAAGTGGGTGGAATATATTGCCAAACCAGATGGGGGCACGTCTTAAACCCGTATCACCAAGAAAAGTATGCAGCTCTTGGGCATGAACTGAGCTGGTGCTGCCTCAGCACAGCATAAATTCAGCTGCATGTGGCTGGGAAAGGGAAAGAGCTTTTCCTTTCCTCAGGAGCCACCAAAGACCAGTGCTGTATCAGGTTTTGCATACATGCCCTTGCGGCAACAATGAGTCACTCAGTTGAATCAGAGGAAACTGATTGATAAAAGGTAAAAAGAGGGGCTTTTCTGTCTAAAAGTGGGGGTGCCCAGGCACAGAAGCTGTTATATTCCCTAATATCTTTGGAAATCTCTAAGCATGTTTTATAAGGTAGCAAAAAAGTGGTGGAATTAAGGTTACAAAGTCTGTAAGTCCATTGACTAAAGCCTGTAGGTTCCTGAACTCTATGGACAACTTTCCAATCAGTAAGTGCCTCAACCAAACTGAGACTCTCAGAAGAGGATGTTTCTCGGTTTTTGTTCCCTAGTGAACCACCAGTGGTGCCCATCATGGTCCTCTTTGGCTCCCTTTATGTAGAAGTCAAATGATTAGAGGATTTAGCACTGAATCAGGGAGGTTCGGCTTGCATTTTCTCCTCCACCTTAAAGGTTTGGAAGTTACTAGCCAGTCAACCTTGCTAAGTAAATGCATACTCCCCATCCTTCCAAAGAGAGGCCTCTGGGCCTAGAAAAACCACACAAACGAGGACATAATTTTGGTATTGTGGTTACAGCACACAACTGGGGAGCAGGAAAAACTGCTCCTAATTCCCAAAAACTACTTCTGTGCTTTATTACTTATGTTTCTGTAGTAACAATCATTAGGTAAAATACAGGAAAGTCTACTAGAGTAGTAAGAATATTATGCGATTCAGGATGCAAATAAAACACATGATTATACTTTGCTTAGTTTGTAGGCTGCTTGAAAGGCATAAATTAAAATCTATATGAAGCCTAGAGATGAGACATTAAGATTCTGCTTCAGTTCTTCCCAAGATTTTTATTAAAAAATGACTTGAAATAAATGAAGATCAGACAAATTAATTTACATATGAAATTATGTCTGCTTGGAATTCTCTGATATTTGAGCTGCTGACGAGATAGTTCATTACAAAAACAACAAAAAAGAAAGGTTTACAGTAAAGAAAGGAGTATATTTTTGTTATTTCAAATGATACTTTTGGAAAAATAAACAAGTTCTAAGGCAAACAAAACCTTCTGGAGAACTGTAGGCAGTTATGGCTACAAGAACATTACTCATAATAAAACAATAATAATGAAATTTTAATTGTAATAACCTGAAAAGGTCAACTGACAATTTTGGGGAAAAATAAATGAAAGAACTACAGAACTGGCTGAATTTCTTAATATCAAGAAAGTCATCACAATTTTGATTTGAGTTTTTTTTTTTCTTTTGACATGTCAGAGAAACTTGTGCAGTTTCAGAAACTAGAGGAGACTTTCTATGTCTCTTTGTTTTTTAAGAGATGACTTTAGTGAACATTACTGAATAATCTTGAGAGTAAGCACAAAGAAATCCAGCAGTCTGAATATGAGATAGAGATACTAAATGCGATGTGGGGAAAGATATAAGATCTAGATATCTGGTAACAGAGCAGGAATTTGCTAACTTTCGTCCTTATTTTACATGGGATAATTTGGAAAAGTAAAGCTATTATTTTAAAAAATGATCTGCATTTTTGGACGCATATGTTTCAAGTGATTCTTAGTTAAGATACAATTTTCAGAGTTAAAGACCCTGCCTGATGTTAGTGTTTGAATAGTCCTGAATGTCTATATTGTAGATCACAGACACTGTGGCATCAGAAATAATAAAAAAATCCCAGAACAGTTTTGAATGTTTGACCCATGACCTTTCTTAGTGTTCTTAAAAGTCCAGAATGCTCATGGCCATACTCCCTCTGAGCTCAGTGGCAAAACTCATTTTGACTTACATTCATACATCGACTTGGATATGGTACAGAGACATGGTAGAATTTCATTTGTATTTTTATAGTGCTTGGGGAAATAAGATTGCTTTCTCTAAATGTGTTCATTGTGAACAAAGTGAACATACACACACACAAAAAAAAAAGAAAAAAAAGAAAAAAAAAGAAAAAAAGATACACCTGATTTCATTAATTGTTAGTTTACATTTTCCATTCTGTGATAGTGTCAGAGGTTCTTGGGACACCTGGTGTTCCTTTGATGATGATGGATTGGTGATACTATTCCCTGAAGAATAGCCAAAGGCATTCTTTATTATTTTCCTTTCTATTTCAGATATTTTATTAAGCATCAAGCTCTGTTTTTCTGTTCTTTAAGTCAGGTTTGTCTGGTTGAGAGCCATTTCCTATGTCCATGCAAGCAGGTCTGTCAAACTGTGACCCTTCCTTATCCCTGACATGTTTATGTTGGCAAGGTCACAGAGAGAGACGTAAATTGTTTGGTTTGAATAAAAACAATCGGAACATTTAAATCACAAGCAGATCATAACCCGGTGACATGGCAATGGAAACATCTCATAGTGCTGCCCACATTTTTCAAATGAGATGCTGTTACAGTATTGATTTATGGGCAGTGATATTTTAACAGAAGAGAAGCTTGAAAATATCTGCATCTGGCATTGGTTGGGGAATGTCTGGAGGCAGCTGGGACTGATCCAAGCCTACATCTACCCTAGTAAACTACCCATGTCCAAAATCACCCTTTGGTACTCTGGCTGACTGGCACAGAACAGCCCATGTCCATACTGTTAACTTTTCTTGCTCTCTAAAGGGTGACTGTGTACAGACTGGTTACTGAGTAGTTTCTGCCCTCTGCTAGGTCCTAGGGGAAGTGCGAGATGTCCCAGACCAAAACTATGCCGGTCTGAAGAATACAAAAATACATACAATCTGGGTCTGGTACCCATTGACATTCCCTCATTCTGTTTAATTTGTTAGGAAAGTAGCTGTAGCCTTTGAGTGTTTCTTGCCGTGTCCAACAAACTCCACTTTCCTTGGTCCAGATTCATTCCAGCTAGTAGGCAGTTAGCTGAGTGATTTAATGTAAGGCAGGAGCTGAGATGGCCCCATTTTCCCTCATGGAGAGAGGTGGAGTCCCTCATATACAAGGTAGATAGACAACACCGCTTTCTTGGAGCTACCTGTCTCTCTCTCCAGAATACATGGGAGGTTTAGATTGACAAGTCCCTGATGTGGGCACCTCTGCCTGGTGCCTGCAGTTAGGCAGGATGAATCTGGGGCTTTGTGTTTCTTTTCTTTCTCATGGGAGTTGGGAAATAGAATCATAGAATAGTTTGGGTTGGAAGGGACTTCTAAAGGTCATCTAGGCCAACCCCCCTGCCGTGGGCAGGGACATCTTCAGCTAGATCAGGTTGCTCAGAGCCCCCTCCAACCTGACCTGGAATGTTTCCAGGCATGGGGCATCCACCACCTCTCTGGGCAACCTGTGCCAGTGTTTCACCACCCTCAGCGGAAAAAATTTCTTCCTTACATCTAGTCTAAATCTACCCCCCTTTAGTTTAAAGCCATTCCCCCTTGTCCTGTCGCAACAGGCCCTGCTAAAAAGTTTGCCGCCATGTTTTTTAGAAGCCCCCTTGAAGTACTGATAGGCTGCAATAAGGTCTCCCCAAAGCCTTCTCTTGTCTAGGCTGAACAACCCCAACTCTCTCAGCCTTTCTTCATAGGAGAGCTGTTCCATCCCCCTGATCATTTTCATGGCCCTCTTTGGGACCCGCTCCAACAGGTCCATGTCTTTCCTGTGCTGAGGGCTCCAGAGCTGGACGCAGTACTCCAGGTGGGGTCTCACCAGAGTAAAGTAGAGGAGCATGCACGGACTCAGTGAAGTTCGATGCTCAGGAAGTCATGGTCCAGTATATTTTAAGTGCTCAAAAATAGTTTAAGCAGGTGTGCTCAGTCGAAGTATTCACCATTCAACATTTCTACTATCAGACTCAATTTTAAAGTATACATTTTTAATCTGAAAATAAGATGCAAACCCAAACACCATCCAGACTGGTAGCAACATCAATCTAGCCTTAGACAGGCAAAGAAAATTGAATGTTCATACAAACTGCTGACTTATTAATGGGAGTTTATTATCAACATTGCAAGAAATACACAGGAAAAGCTGAAAGCTAAGTAAGATTTTCGTTTACATGACCCTTGCTACAGAGGCACAATTTCTAGTAAGTCTCCAGATTTGTATTAAAGGCTACCTCCAGATGACCCACTTTAGGGTGGACAACGCAGTGGTTGAATGCAATTAGAAGTGCCTTGCTAGTCTTTGCATGTCCTCAGCAACAGAAAATGGTATGTCTTCATACCCATGGTATGTCTTCACTAGCCCATTAAGCTCAGGAATATCTTAATGCCACAGTTCACATTTGGGCAAACAAGTTTTGTCCTGTACTTTGAATGAACAAAAAGGAGCATGACTATAATAGCACAAAGCTGAATCGAAGCTAACAATAACCTCTTGACTTTTGGTTTAATTTTCCCTGTTTTAGCAATCATTTTGGTTCTTCTAGTTCAAGTGGCCTATGTGTTTTACGACCAAAAAATGATGGAGAGAAGAGACATCTGTCGGATAGTCTGACAGGAAAATACTGGTAATAATAATACCAATACAATCACTGCTCATGCTGGAGTCCACTGCTTTCATTTTCTAGGTGCGTGAAGAGACACAGGGCAAGGCTAAGTGCCTTTTCCAATGAGAAAAATGTCTGGACTGTCAGAGCCCCCTGTTAGCTGCAGGGAGGGAAGAAGACTGAATCTCTTCAATCCTCTGCTCCCAAAGTGACTTTGGTTTAGAGAAGACAGCAGGCAGGAGCAGAACTAAGTGATGCCTGATACTTTGCCTTGGAGGAGAGAAGTGGGGAGTAGGAGTGGGGCAAGCACTGGAGTAGCCTACTCCTATTTTAGTGTTCTATAGACAGAGCACTGTGTGATGGCTCATCCCTTTCTTGTCCTCCTGCCTGGCATCCAGGAGTCAGGAGACAGACAGTGGGAAAATACAAGACTGCTTTAAGCAGCAAGGTATTTTGAAACTGAAGGAAAAATAATAGTATTGAGATTTTAATTCATCTTCTGATCTTAGAAATACACAGCACCCTTCTATACTCAGAAGGTCCCTTTTATTACAAAAAGAAAAAAATAATTCTAGGAATTAGGGCTTCAGGAAATACAAGATATTGTGAGATTGGCAGTTAATCACTGCAGTTGTTAACCTTGTGCCTACATTGCAGATTTGTTACCTATCCTGTATGAGGAAAAACACGCACAGTTCAGCCACATCCACTAAGACAGATACAAAGCCTATGAACTTGTACCTCTTTCTGATTTGTGGAGGCTAAGTCCCTGGTTCTTCCATAGTAAAATTTAGGGATGAAGTCCTGGTACCCATTAATCCTCCTATTGAAGTTAAAGTCTTTTTGGATTTCAGACATCGGTTTTCTTCAGTGAGCAGTCAAACAGAATATCCCTCCATAAAGCCCGGCTGACGTGGCTCTGGGTCTTCTGAACCCTCCAAACTGAGATTCTCCATTCGCAGTATCCTTTTGCAATTTTCTGTGGGGGTTTTAGCAAATCTTTTCCTCTAATAATAAGTCAAGATGAAAACTCCAAGTGCCGAGTCTGGTTATTGTGAAATTATTGGTACAAACATAAGGTTTAGTCTATTACTATTACCACTGGCTAGAAAAGAAATTGTTGTTAGAGGGAATCCAGCACTACCTGTACTTTCTGAACACATCGGAGAGATCATTTCCATTTCATTTCAATATCAAATCCAGTATTGTCCCTGTTTTATCTCTTTAGAGAGTTTGGAAAAAATAATTTCTTCTTCTCACAGCCTTTCTTTCTCTCTCTTCAACCTGGGACCTTCTCTGTGCCACACCTTTTCTCATGTTTGAAACAAACTCTCTACACATTGCCTTAAATAATGCCTTAATGCTGACACATTGCCTTAAACCTCCCTGAAACTTGCTTTGCATCTAGCTTTCCCATGTTATTTGCTCTTGGTAGATGATTTGCTGCCAGAAGAACCAGGATTCTGGGCCATCTACTAAAATAACAAAAAAGCCCAAAACAAAACAAAAACAAACTCACAATTTACAAATAGCTGAACTTTTATTCCAGCTTCATTCTGTGTCCCCATCTGTTAATTTAAGAAGAGAGCTCTCTCAGAGAAGAAGGATCCCTGTAGGGACAGCTGCTTCCACAGCCCTGACAACCTCAGGAGGTCACTAAAGGAAACATCCCCAAAAGATATTTAGTGAGCTGTCTCCTGCAAAGAGCTGATGAAACTTTTCATTCCTAGGGTCCTCACTTCTCCCGGGCCTGATCCTTTACTGTGGACTGCAGTGAAATAAGGGTCAGATTGTTTGGTATTTACCCAGATGCCCACAGAGGCCACTTAGCTCACTCAAAGCACGCCCCACACAAAGGAATGAGGCAGCTGGGATCTTTGCCCTAAGGATGTTCCCTTTCCTGGAGTCCTAAAGGGTACACATTATCCTAAAAACAAAACAGAGAGGGAGAGAATGAAAATAATAAAAATATGCAAGTGATTCCAACTTTGATTCACTCATCAAGCCATCATAATAATAATCATTAAAAAGATTGCCTGGATACTTTTTGTTTGTTTGTTTGGTGGTTTTCCCCCCCCCCAGAAAAAGGTAAGTAAGTCCATTGTGTCTTAAAATGCCACTGCCACATGCAAAATATCAAATGTTTTCTATGAAAAATCAACAGGCCCAGAAGCATCAGAAGTTTAATTTTTGTTTTCATTGGTTTCCCCAATTAATGTTAGTTGGCAGAATTTAGGTTAAATTTGCAAATAATTTCCTTCAACTTAGTCCTGATGGTTTGTTGGGTTTTTTTGGTTTTTTTTTTTTCCAAATAACATACCCAGCTAAGTCCTTTTGCCTGTCTCTGAGAAGAAGGAACACAATTTTCACCTCCATCATACAGCCAAGGGGCTGATGGATGGGTTGACCTGCCACAGCCCAGAAAAACTGAAAAGTTGTACCTCATGGCCTCAGGGATGTACCAAATGAAGCTTGTTTACATAGATGCACCTGGGTCACCTTTAAAATAGCAGTGGAGGCTGGCCAGCCACTAAGGTATTAACTCAGCTCTTCAGCTGTGCTGGACCCAGGTTAAGCTGGCTTCCCTCTTGCTGTTGCTACAGGGCTAAGAATCTCCCAGTTTTAAAACCACCTTGGATATGACTCCATGAGCAACTTTTCTCTTTCAGTACATTACTGACATCCCCGGAAAGAGCCTGTGGGCAGAGATGACACCTTCCAGCAAAAGGCCATGCTCATCTATCTTGCACTGCTCTATTTGAGGACTAATTCTGGTTTCGGAACATTTTGTTGCACTTTGATTTCATTCTTGATTGCAAAGCATACTTACATGAAGCCAGATCTTAGTGTCTGGAGTGTTTATCCACTCTCCTGAAGTCCTAATTGTTTATTAGTCACCTCCTAATTGATTGCTGTGGAATAATGATTAGGAAGGCTCAGACAGAGGATAATGACTTCAGGTGGGATGTATGCTGGAAAGCCTGAGTAATATCAGGCATTCATGTAAATCGCTCTCTTAATAAACAGGAGTTAGGTCGGGGCTAGCCTGGAGGAAGGTGTGGTGAGGACCTTCCATGGGTCATGCGACTGCATGAGCTGACAGGTCCAGGAGTAATATAGAACCTTCAGTGACATCCTGCCTGTGTGGACAACTGCCTTCAACATCTCTTTCAACCTGGTTTTTTTTAAACACTGCCTGTACCACTGACTATGTTTGCCCGTGGCCCTTGTGCAAGGTACAAAAAGGAAGGAGTATCCCCCGTTCCTCATGGATCCTCATGGGGATTTCTGTGTTGAGTTACCAAGACAAGAGGGGAAGAAAACCTTTGCTGACACTGCTACAGGGAGAGATGCCATTTCAAACACTGAGACAACTTGAACTGTTCGTCCTCTGCAAACAGAGGAGCTCCAGGCTGGAGTGACGGACCGTGTGGTTACGTCAGGTGTTGATGCTTGCAGAGAGCTCTGCCTCCGTGAGCTGTTCACCTTTCCTACTGCATCCCCATGGCTGGGCTGGGGGCAGCAGACAGGTGCCCCGAGGAGTGGGGGTCTGGTCCTGTCTCCATATGGCTGTGAGCAATTCCTTAAGCAGTCTGTGTCACTGTTTGGGGTGTCTGTGCCCAGGCTCTGGCAGTGGGGCTGCAGGGGTGGCCTCTCTGAGGAGAAGCCAGTACAGCCCCATGCCAGACACAGCCTGTTCCAGCCGGTCCCAGCCGGCTCCAAGGGCCCCACTGCAGGAAAGGGCTGAGCCCCTCGGCCAAGCTGGGCGCGCCTGGGGGAAAAGAGGTGCCAGAAAGGGCAAAAGGCGGCACAGGCAGAGGAGGAGGAAGCCAAGGAGGGAGCAGCAGCAGAGGGACTCCGAGGCCGGAGGAGGAGGAGGAGGAGGGTGGGAGGTGCTGCAGGCCCGGAGCAGGGATCCCCTGCGGCCCTGGAGAGACCCCGCTGGAGCAGAGACCCACCCTGCAGCCCGGGGAGGGCCCCAGGCCGCAGCAGGGGGATATTTCCTGCAGGAGC
The DNA here is from genome assembly GCF_965638725.1 of Aptenodytes patagonicus. Classification (NCBI taxonomy): domain Eukaryota; kingdom Metazoa; phylum Chordata; class Aves; order Sphenisciformes; family Spheniscidae; genus Aptenodytes; species Aptenodytes patagonicus. The sequence goes on along the minus strand of NC_134950.1, from coordinate 9,464,062 downwards.
CGTGGCCGTGGAGAGCCCAGGCGGGAGCAGGTTGTCCCTGAAGGGCTGCAGCCCGGGGAAGGGCCCGCGCTGGAGCAGGGAGAGGTGTGAGGAGGGAGGAGCGGCCGCGAGGGGCTGTGATGGACTGACCGCAACCCCCATCCCCACCCCTTGCACCCCTCGGGGGGAGAGGGGTTGGCAGTGAAGGGATAAACGTGGGCCTGGGAAAAGGGGGAGTGATACGAAGGTGTTGTTTTAATGTTTGTCTTTTTTTCTCACTACCTGAATCTGTTTTAAATGACAATGAATTAAGTTAATTTTCCCCAAGTTGAGTCTGGTTTGCTCATGATGGTAACTGGTAAGAGATCTCCTTGTCTTTATCTTAACTCATGAGCTTTTTCATCCTATTTTCTCCCCTGTCCTCCTGAGGAGGGGGAGTGACAGAGCAGCTGGGTGGGCATCTGGCTGCTGGCCAAGGTCAACCCACCACAGTTGCAGCCCCTCTCTTGTAACATGAAGCTAACTGTGATTTAACACAAGAGACTCGTTCTGTACAAGCTCTTGTTCAGCTTTTAGCCAGCTACCTATTCTAAATTCATAGTATAGCCATTATGGTATATCGACATGACCATGGCAAAAAAATATTATAACTTTTATTAGATTAACTAGTAGAACTGGAAAAACATACAAAAAAGAATCCAGACAAGTTTGCAGGTACACCAACCTTTCTTCACGTCAAGGGTCTGTGTGTCTATAAGCTTGTTCTCTTTTTCTAACAATCTAATGCTCGAATAAAAGAAAATCGAGATCTAAAAAGCCTGACTCACTGTCTGAGATCAACATCTTGCCTCCTCCTTACTTATTGGAGACAACTAACTATCTCTGGTGGGTAACCCAGGCCATCTTAAGAGTGAAGTATTATAGCAGGGGTGAATTGCTTTTTTGAATTTTTTTTTTCTATCACTTCAGGGGAAAGTTAGACAAACTTAAAAAAGATATTTAACTTTTAGTTGGCTGAAGTTAGGTGTGATGTATCCTACCCTTAGCTCCTGCCATAATCAATAAGGATAACAAGGTAGACATTTTGGCTGGGGTGGAGAGCAATACTCACACTATCTGGCTATTTTAGACACAATGCAGGGGACCAGTATTTTACATATAGCCAGTACACAGGTGTCTACAAGGGGCACTTTCAAAGCCCTAAGTCAGCTGCCAGCTACATACAGGGATCCACAGAAATATGCCCCATGGGTATAAACACTCCTGAAAGATGTGACGCGCTGTTGTGCACAGGGCCTGGACACTGCATCTGTTTTTAAAATGGGACCTTCCTGCAGGACTCTGGAGTCTTTAAGTGCCTTAAAGATGTCTGGGTGATTTGCAAAAAATATTCATCCAGGTAAGACGCTAAATCTCATGGAAAGTAAAGGGGAAACTCATTTGAGTTCTATAATAGCTCTCCCTTGACACCTCTTCATCTTTAGAGGTCTAGATACCACTGTAAATCTTGTCTGATATGCTTACAGCCATACAGAGACTTAAGTGTGATAGTGCTTCACCAGCAGCTAAAAATAGGGTGCATCTTTATTTTCTCAGCCTTCTCTGAATTGGTGTTTGTCTCATCCATTTGTATTTGAACAGAAAACTGTCATTTGCCTTGTCCTTGTACTGGTTTAGCACAAAAACAGTCCCCAAAAGTTGATACCTCCATAGCAAATGGCAGCCTGAGGCTTTGTGGCCAGGTAGTCCAAGCAGACTGAAAGTGTGCCCGTTTCCTGCGCCCAGTGGCACAGAGGAGAGTAACAGGGATATCAGACTCCCAGGCTGGATGACCAGATGCCCATTTACAGCTGGGAAAATCCAGGATAAATGAGCATTCATGCTGTTGCCAATAGCCATGGCTTTGTTCCTAGTATGTGAATATGCCAAGCCTATCAACAGCACCATCCAGAAGTTAATTCATGGCTACAGACAACAGATGCTGAGGCATGCTCCACTCCCCTGAAACCTGTTTATTTGTCACCAAAGGTAAAGCCTATGCTGTGCGAAGAACAAAACTCCTGAGACAGAAGCTCTCAGTGGGCATGGTTTAAGAGAAAGCTCCTGGTTTAGAGAACGCTCAGCTCCTGCCAAAGCAACACGGTTTCTCCAGGCCTTCCTGATTTTTTTGTTGTGGGCATGATTTTAACACCTGCCTGCTCAGAATCAGAAGGTGCTTTGGTAGACTGGTGAATATAGCTTCATGACAACCCACCAAGCTAAGCAGCAGTTCATTTTGCAAAGGCAGAAGCAGAGGTTTGGAGCAGGAGCACAAGGAAAGACATGGTCACCTCCAGGATGAGCACATGCAGTCTGTGCAACCACCATGGGAGACACAGAAGGGAGACGTACATCCTAGCGGTGACCAGGTTTAACTTAGTTTCTGTTTCTGAATCTCTGGGGTGGGGAGAATGACCTCTTCATCTGGACAAGATTGTTCCAGGTCCTTTGTGGCAGAGAGAAGTTGAAACCTGCACTTCTTCCCTTGACCACACAGATTTGTACTTTCTCACAGGTTCCCACCTCCAGATTCCTCCTCCATGAGGAAACCACCATGCTGCAGGCTGCAGGTCAGTGCAGCACAAGGGAAGGACTGAGAGGAGCCTGTCCTCTGCCCACACTGCCAAAAACACATCCCAGCTGCACCGGCTGAAGGCATGTGGCTGTGTGTGCCACCACCTCACCCTTGGCAGCTTGTAAACGTTTTCTATTTTTGGCCATGTGCTCCAGCTGTTCCCCTTCCAGCTCCATTGCACCTTTAACCCAGTACTGAGCTAAAGGATAGGAAAGGATTAGCAAGGTCTGCTAACTGTGAGGGCTACACTTTGATACCTGCAGCTTCTTTTAAAAAGCAATACGTAAGTGCTTAGTGACATTGCCTGTGCATCTCTTTATAACAGTAATTTTCTTAGTCCTTGTTTCTCCTCAGTTTAAATAGCTTGGATTTGATCTTTTCCCTTCAGTTTTTCCCATCTGTGTGCCAGCACTGAGTTCACAGCTTCTATTTGTGCCACCACGATCTATCACTGTAGGAAGGTGGGACCTGTAGGTAGGCCTTTGCTCACATATTAATGTACTTCTTTTATGAAATCCACCCACATTTGTTCTTAAAAAATGTCAATAAATACCAATACCTAATTAATTTTTAAATCCTGAGGTGGTGCCTTCCTAGCTTCCAGTTACTGGTCCTGGGTGAACTTCCTCAGATCCAGAGCCATGAGTTTCATTTGTTTGTACAGTTATTCACTTATTTATGAATCAAAAAACAGAGCATATGAGCACCATGTCCTGCCAACAGTTGGAAAGCAGTTGAGTGCAGCTGAAATCAGTTCAGTTAATTGATAAAAAACAGCTGAGGACCAAGCTGGGTGAACCTCTGTGAGTGCTCACTAGGACAATGTTGCTTTGTCCCATTTCCAGTTTTCTATTTCAGTTTTATATTAAAGCAGCCAAACTTTTTGGGAGTAGTGGAGAAGAAGTGGAAGGTTAAAAGATATTGACTGTTACAGCTTTTTCAGGACCAATGTGCTTATGCACTTCATCAGGGCTTTTCTCTGACCTGACTTTGGAACTAGTTAGGAACTAGTCAGAAACAGATATTATGTCTGGTTTTACTGTAAATAATTGTATCCTCAGGGCTAGAGAGCTCTGCTGCTATCTGGGAGATGTGGGGAACGGGGTAAGTGGAGAAGCATTCTCTGAAAATCAGGTAAAGCTGTAGTCTCTGGTGCTTGACCTATGATGCAGGGAGAGGCTGGTTGTTCATTTTCCTTTGGTAGAAAAAGAAAGTAGAACTTTTAATGTCAAGGCTGATTAGGCAGCTGTGAGTTATTGAAGGAAGTGCTATTGTGTTTAAGATCCTGGGAAAGTAAATATGAAAAAAGGGGGGGGCAAAATCATCCTTAGCTGCAAGGAAAACAGATTATTCATGTTGGAGCTTTGTAAATGGTCCTAGATAAGTGCCAGGGAGGTATCAGCTGCTCTTCTCATTACATCCTGGTGGGGAGGCTGGGGAGTGATGAAGTGGTCAGTGGGGCCATGTACAAGACAGGGCCTCTCCTGGCAATAACACAGGAGAAGCCTGCACAGATGGGTTCACAGACACACCCTTTAATCCCATGTGTGGTAACAGATCTAGATCTTCCCACAATTATATGCTAAGGTTCCTTGCCTGCTCTTTAGTAATGTTTGTTGTTGGGTACTGTCCTGGTTTAACCCCAGCCGGCAACTAAGCCCCACGCAGCCGCTCACTCACTCCCCCCGCAGTGGGATGGGGGAGAGAATCGGAAGAGTAAAAGTGAGAAAACTCGTGGGTTGAGACAAAGACAGTTTAATAGGTAAAGCAAAAGCCGCACACACAAGCAAAGCAAAACAAGGAATTCATTCACTACTTCCCATCGGCAGGCAGGTGTTCAGCCATCTCCAGGAAAGCAGGGCTCCATCATGCCTAACGGTTACTTGGGAAGACAAATGCCATCACTCTGAATGTCCCCCACTTCCTTTGTCTTCCCCAGCTTTATATGCTGAGCATGATGTCATATGGTGCAGAATATCCCTTTGGTCAGTTGGGGTCAGCTGTCCCAGCTGTGTCCCCTCCCAGTTTCTTCCGCACCCCCAGCCTACTCGCTGGTGGGGTGGTGTGAGAAGCAGGAAAGGCCTTGACTCTGTGTAAGTACTGCTCAGCAGTAACTAAAACATCCCTGTGTTATCGACACTGTTTTCAGCACAAATCTAAAACATAGCCCCATACTAGCTACTACAAAGAAAATTAGCTCTACCCCAGCCAAAACCACCACAGGGTCACAGCTGCATTTTCCAATTACTAAAAACTGTTTTGTCCTAAGAGGATTCTCTCTGTTCACAAATTCAGGAGTTTCCTTCATTTGTAGCTCATAGCCTAGAAAATCCATTAATTATATGTATCTATACTTTCGAATGTTCTTTCTAGAAGCCATGGCCACTGAATCCTTTGTCAAACTCTTCTGTTGTCACCCTTGAACTCTACTTTGTGGGGAGAAAGGAAAGATAGCAAAATGAAACTAGAATTGCTAAGCCCCATGTGATCAACAACTGTTTGATACCTTAGCAATTCAGGGATGCAGCAAGGCATATTAGAAACTGCAAAACTTTCCCATGAGACTTTTTTGAGGGTAGCTGTTGGCAGGATATACTTTTGCCTTATGAAATGTAGTCCACTCCCTTGTTTTTTTGTTTCTTCATTATGATGAGATAAGCAAGAGGCATTGAATTAGAATTTCTGAATTCTTTTCCTACCTCTATAACTTACCTACCACATACCCTAGAAACAAATTCTGCCTTTTCCAAACTGCTCATTATTTCTGTCTTCCTGGATATTTGGGTCTTGGATCTAGGATAGTTTTGTCACTGTGGGTAAGGTAATGCAAAATGGAGTAATTGCCTGCTTCTCTTGTAAATTCCTTTTTTCCTTATAGGGAATCAAGTGTATGCTTGTATGCGTGTGTGGGCAAAGCACGGATTGCAATCAATAATTTTTACAATACCTGCTATTCATTAAGCTGTTATTACTGGTAGCAGATAGCTATTCATACAACATATTCAGTTATTCATTCACTCATCTCACTCACACACAGTTACGCAGTTGCATCAATAGCTGGGAAAACAACCCCAGCTGCTCACTCAGAAGTAGAGTTAGCTTCTCAGTAAGTGTTAAAAATCCCTCAGAAGGTCCTTTGCTTCACCATATATATATATATTCCTGTAGTCTTCATGTGGATATGGCTGCCACTCCCTTTTGGATGTGGCCTGAGTTACACAACCTGTGGTTGATATTAGTGTGTGCTTATGTCCTTGTACAGATTCAGCAGATGTTTGGTGCTGTGGGTTCATCAGCTCTTGCAAATTCAACATGAGACTCCTAATGTCCACAGTCTGTCAGACCATCACAAACTTTTGTACAAAAGTCTTCTAAGTACATTGTTTTCCTCTTTCTGACCCGTTGTTTTCTGGTAACTGTTTCTCCATCCACACCTACAGCTACATGATTCGTTCACTAAAGCAGAAAGAGTCTTTACGACCCCTCTTCCCTTGGCCATGAAATATTTCTCTGTTTAGGCTGTTGCACTGAATCTACATGTGCAATTTCATGTTGTACTTCACCTGATTTAAAGTCAAGTTGCTACCAGAAGAGCAGATTTCCCACCTTCTCCCCTGCATCCAATCTAATGTTTGTCTCCAGGGTGACCTTGATCCCTTTGTTGACCTGAAGGAAAATTAAAACTTTTTTTTAAAATTAACTATTTTTCTTGTGAATCAATGAGATGGCACAATCAACAGATTGAAGGCAACAAGGACTATGGGAGTTCATACCTGTGACACATGGGGAAAGGGGTGCCACAGTGTTGGTGACAGAGTTGCATCACATTAACTCTAATGTTAAACTTCTTCCCAAAACCTAGATGACAAATCCAACGGATGTGTTGATCATCAAATGAATGTGGACATCAAACTCTTCTGCAGAGTGCCAGTTTTATACATTACCTCTAGTATGCATTCCTGTATTCCTAAAGCTATACAAATGTGACTGAGCACCTCAAGAGAGTGGATTGTGTCACAAATGTTCAATGCATATAGCAAAGCTAGAAGCAAGTTACTTCACTATTAACAAAGTAATAGCAGTATGGCCTCACTAATTTCTGGAGAGATCAAGTTGATTTTTACATTTGAAGGAGAGAGGTGGACCAAAGCCACAAAGAAGCAAATGTAAAACACCAAAGATCAGAAGACTGTTAAATTCCAAACTCAATATGCATTATTCTGATGGAAAATCAGAAAGTAGGGGAAAAAAGCAATTACTCTTTATTTTTATGCCAACAGGGCTACTGGAGAGATAATTTTTCAGCAGAAAGATAAGATTTTACTGCTTTCAGGCATTTATTCTAACCCTGAGTACTCTCTTCTTCACACTCTTTTTTAAATCTATCCCCAGTAGGGACCAGTATCTCAGCTGTAGTAGAGTGGTTCACAGCTCTGGAGTATTCAAATACCTTTCTGCCATCTTAAACTCCTCTTTCTGGAGGCTGCACCACAGTTCTGAGGAGCTCAGATGACCTCAGAGCAATCTGGTAGCCCTCATGAAGATCTATTTCCTAATCCTGATGCAAGAGGGTCAGTCTGCACGTCTGAAGGCTAGCTTGGTACTGCCTGATATTAAGTGGTCATTCGTATAAGCAGAAGCAAAGGGCAGGACTCAATTACTATAATCCAAAAGAAAGACGTTATGGAAAGAGGAAGGATCCACACAAGACTTCTTGCTGGCTCTGTTGAAGCTCTTCTGCAGATCACAGGTCATCTCAGATGCCCAGATCCCAGAGACCACTCTACTGTGCTGTGGACAGGTGTTTATAGTTCAAAGGGACTGGAAAAGCAAGAAGCACAATCTTGACTCATCTGCCTTCTGACTATCAGCCCAATGGAGACATTTAATACCTCCTTTGTCTGAGATTTTTAGATTATTTTCTTTGTTTCTCTGCTAAAAGCATGGTTTGAAGTGATTTTGGTAGCAGCTGTGAACATCAGCATTTGAGTAAATCAGACTCTGGGGTCTGCTGTTTTGCACCTTCCCAGTAAAAGAGGAGCTCAGAGAACAATGTCTTCTGAGGTGGTCTAGTCCAGCATCACATGAAAACTATAGCGGAGGGAAGGGGAAGATCCAGTTCTTCAGTGCAACTTGTCATCCTATTAAAACTGCCTTTCTGTTGCAACAAGCAAAGGAGGTTCTTGCAATAAACCCAACAAATTCCTCTCCTGTATGAGTTTGGCTCAATCCAAGGACAAGGAAGCAAAATAATACATGATCAGGTACTTAAATGTTTTTATTGTAATGTTTATACACAAATCACCATTCCCAGGGCCATATTGACTGTGATGTTTCCTCATTTCCGAGTGTTTTACTTTGTATCCTCAAGCATTCATCAGTCTGCATTGGAGTTATTTCTGTACAGACAAGGAAGGGAGTAAGTTATCTTAGTTTAATTGCTTCTACCTCAAGGGCTGATAATTATAAACTATATCAAGGGAAAATTTATGTCTGCCAGAAAAAGTCTATAGGTAGTTCAGGGCATAGACTCCTTGGGCTTACTGCTCCAATGCTCCACATCATGTATAGACATTAATGCCCAAGTGAAATGAACATCAGCTGTGCAGAAGGTTGCATTAAGATACATAAGAAATTATTACGGTTTCATTCTTAATTTAGAAACATGAATTGCTAAAGGCCTTTGGGCCTGGTTTCCAGATTTACTTTTTCTGACTGCTTGTACCACAGTCACGAGTTTCTGTTAATACACAATGTTATGTACTTTTGAGAGGATGCTACTATATGAAAATAGATCTATAAAAAATGTACATAGGGGTGCAACTCAATATAGGAAAGAGTAAATAGCACAGCTTCACCTTTCTGTGGGGCTAAATTTCAGCAAGTTTAAGAGAGATGATTTAACAGCACTACTTTCTATAGAAAATGCCAATAAATACTGAAACAGCTCTGTAAAAGTGACTTTTCATCCTGGCTTGAAGATAGCCGCAATTAAGTGATGTCTTCCTGATCCCATGGACACAATGCCAAAGAAGACATTGAGTAGCTAATAGAGCCAGTCAACGTGTCATATGTCAATAGTATTAGTTAGGCTGGCTCAGGTCTAGCCTTTCAGTGCCATGGCACAGTGCAAACTCTCAGGTCAACATTAGGAGATTGCCGCTGCCCAAGTTCCTGAGTATCTTGAAGGAGGGAGAGCTCAAACACTCACAGCTCTGCTACACTCGTGACCAACAATACGAATGAGAAATTAACAGGTCATGGCACTGATATTTACCATGTTGAGCTATATACCTCCTTCATGAGAACAATCTCCTTACATGGGATTTAGGTTTCTTCTTCTCACATTGGTCTTCATTCTTTCCCATTTACTTCCTTTTTTTTATCATTGAGGAAGAGAAATGATGAAAGCAAAGCTTTCTCGGGCTGTTATTTATGGCAACAGAAAGAGAAATGCCATTTGCATGTTACTTAGAATCATAGAATAACAGAGTAAGTTGGAAAGGACTGTATGTCCCTCCTCATATGTCAGGTGCTCCAGCCTCCTGACCATCTTGATGGCCTTCTGCTCAACTTTCTGCACTTCATCAATGTCTGGGGAGCCCAAACTGGGCTCCGTCTGGTTTAGTGTCATCCACCAGCTTGCAGGGAATCCATTCCATCTCCCCGACTCAGTTCTTTAAGAAGAAGCAAAACAGTATTGGCCCCAGTATCAAACCCTGAAGAACATTTCTTGTGACCAGAGCTTGTAGAAACCTTCCCAGTTTTACCGAGGTGATCATCCCCCAGTTAGTTCCCATTGTTGACACTCCATGTGGCATCACTTATCATCCAAGTTCCCTCTTCAGAGGAATAAATTGCACTTCCCAAAGTGAAATTTCCAAAGTCCCAGTCACTCCCTGGAGACTCCAGTGAGCTGATTGTCTGAATCCTTCACATTTTCACTATTACATATTCTTTAATGAAAACTGTAGTGAAATCTGTGAAATCTAGTAACAGTGTACAAAAAGGATGAAATTTCCAGTTTGGGAGAAACCAGCCTCATTTTAATCCTGGCAGCAAATATTAAAAATAGAATTAAATGCAAAAGGAAAAAAAAAACCTAGGAAAATGTGTTTATATATGTACACAACAGACCTAGAATCCATATAATATCTTTAATCACTTTTTTGTTATGCTTCTCCAGTGAAGGGCACATGAATTTGGCAATGTTCTTTGCAAACCTTTTGGCCAAAGTGCATCTATTTTTTTTCTATGAAAATGCTACTTGCAGAGTAAGAATTTAAGCAATGACAAACACAGCAATAAAAAATTGTAAATCAATGTATGTAGTGGCTTATTGCAGACATAAACTCTGTCTTTGGAGAGACAAAGTGAATTCAGTAGATCATTGACCTGTGTTAGAGTCTTCAGAAAATAAAACTGTCCAGAGACGGTTTATTTTACTTTATTCAAAACTTGTTATTTTATATCAAATGAGATCTTGGACTTAAGCCATGCACATTCATTCTCTGAAACTTCTCACATCTTTACCTGCTGCTTACACCTTTACTACAGAGAGGAACTCACCACTTCAATGTTTTAAATGATTTTTTCCAGCAGAGGCAATACTACACAACATTCAGACTTGTGTTCCAATGATTTAACAAGGACATGAACAGCAATGGCCAGTGGCAGCCTGGGACCTAAGCAGATGAGGTTGTCAGAACCAAATAAATGAGATTTGTAGTGGTTTCAGTTTTTTTCTAAATGACTATGTCTTTTCTACTGCAGGTAAGAAAATTGTAAGACAGGAAATGTACTTTGGAAAACAATTCCTGCTGCAAGCAAGAAAATACCAGTGCAATGTGCATGCACTGCAGATTTCTTTCCCAATCTAAGTTTTGATCTGTTTCCAGTGTTAGTTTCATATTCCTTCAATCACACATTAGAAAAGAGAGAGAAAAAGAAAAAAAAAGTTCTAAAAATGGTGCAACCACAGAGATAACACCACTAAAATAAACCTCTATGCATATATTATTTTAAATTCTACTTGAATATTTCATAATACCTAAAATCAAATAGGTTGAAATATTTTCTAAACATCTGGATCAAATATCCCACGAAAACTTCAGCTAATACTTAAAAAATGAGGTGACATCTACGGGGAGAAAAATAAGGAAGACATGAACCTTGCTTTTAAATTTCCACCTCTGGAAGTAGTCACACCATCTAGCTGTAGATATCTGTATCTAGGTGCCAAGTTTGAACATCTTTCCTTGGATCTGAATAGCTCTATGGAGATGAACTGACTCTTTGGTGCTGGTCAATACATATGCGTTAGGCTTTAGCTCTGCATCACTTGTTGGAATAGATGACTTTTCTCTCTGTGTATACAGACTGAAAGCAGGGGGATTTGCTTCCTAGTGTGGACCACTGAGTTTGATGTCTAATGTGAGGTGGTGTGAATACAGTTATTTGTGTGGATGGAGCTCATCTGACCTACTGCAAACATCTACACGTGGCCTGGTCATCTCTACTGCTTGCACAGTCAGTGAGAGAAACATGGTACCACACATCTCACCCAAAAAGGAGGAGTATGAAAGTGAACACAGAAATTTTACTCCAAAAATGCTCTGTCTCTCCACTGACTAAATCAGGAATTTAAGTTATTTTAAAATCAGAGATATATTTTTTTATGGTGTGCACAGCTAAAGTTAAATGAGATGAAGTCCATCCTGCATATCTGGCATTAAACTTCCCACTTAATCTTATCAAACTTTTGTTAGCTGGTTTACAGAAAGGCTCCGATATAATCAGAAACATAGTTCCCCAAACAGCTATTTATCAACTATGATCTTTTCAATATTAACAAAATCTTTGCTAAACAACATCGGTTAACCTTTCCTACTTTGATTGTGAGAACTAGACTTAGAAATTACAAATCCATTAACAGCTCGGTGATCAATATATACTAGCCTTGTTTTAGCTAATTATATATAAACATTCCAGGGTAATTTCTTGTCGTGGTTTAATTTCAGTCGGCAACTAAGCACCACGCAGCCGCTCGCTCACTCCCCCCCACCCGGTGGGATGGGGGAGAGAATTGGAAGAGCACAAGTTAGAAAAACTCGTGGGTTGAGATAGAAACAGTTTAATAATTGAAATAAAATGATAATAATAATATGATAATAATAATAATAATACACAAAGCAAGTGATGCACAGTACAATTGCTCACCACCCGCCGACCGATGCCCAGCCAGTCCCCGAGCAGCGGCCCCCCCGGCCAGCTTTCCCCAGTTTATGTACTGAGCATGATGTCACATGGTATGGAATGTCCCTTTGGCCAGTTTGGCTGTGCCCCCTCCCAGCTTCTTGTGCACCTTCAACCTTCTCAGTCGGTAGAGCATGGGAAGCTGAAAAGTCCTTGGCTAGTGTAAGCATTACCTAGCAACAACTAAAACATCGGTGTGTTATCAACTTTGTTCTCATCCTAAATCCAAAACACTGTACCAGCTACTAGAAAAGAAATTAACTCTATCCCTGCCGAAACCAGGACAATATCCACCCCTTATTCTATACCATCTGCGTCATGCTCAAGTCTCATATTTTCCAGTACATTTTCATTAATCACCACCCCCTTTTTTTTTATATATATATATATACACACACACACACAGAGATATCATTCCCTTCGTCTGTGGGCCATCCCTCTAAAATGTTTGGTGAGTTCATTTAGTCCATGACTTCGGGCTCCATCTGTCATAATAATCTTTCAGGGCAGGAAAAATGGAGATGGTATGTGGTGTTGGATTGTTTCATGTTGAAGTCAGTTCTGGTACCATCATCACTGTGCTTTGCTTGGTTTCACTGAAGTTATTCTTCATTAGTCTGGGTGATTCTTATTGTAATAACATTAGTATGGCATGTAATATTATTAGTATTATTAGTATATCTGTGTATTATTAGTATAACTATTATAACTATAATTAGTACTTAACATCACATAATTCAGATCATTGGCTATTCTCACCCAAAATCAAATCCCCTCGAGGTACACATCGGACTTCCCCATCCTTCCCCATTATCCACCAAGTGCACCCAGGTCCTTGAGCAAAAGCAATCCCACGGATGGGTTTGCCTCTGCCCGAGGCAGGAATAACCCAAACTGTCTTCCCCAACATATTTTTTATGTGCACTACAGGGACTTTATTCCCATCTACAGTACGTAAAAGTTCTGACTGGGCAGGGCGAGCTCGATTGGTAGATCCCCGAGTGTTGACTAACCAGGTGGCCTTTGCTAAATGCGTATCCCAATGAACGTCCCGCCACCCATTGCTCTCAGCGTAGTCTTTAACAGTCCATTGTATCGTTCAATTTTCCCAGAGGCTGGTGCATGACAGGGGATGTGATACACCCACTCAGTGCCGTGCTCTTTGGCCCAGGTGTCTATGAGGTTGTTTCGGAAATGAGTCCCATTGTCTGACTCAATTCTTTCTGGGGTGCCATGTCGCCATAGGACTTGCTTTTCAAGGCCCAGGATAGTGTTCTGGGCAGTGGCATGGGGCACGGGGTATGTTTCCAGCCATCCGGTCGTTGCCTCCACCATTGTAAGCACGTGGCGCTTGCCTTGGCGGGTTTGTGGGAGTGTAATATAATCGATCTGCCAGGCCTCCCCATATTTATATTTCAGCCATCGTCCTCCATACCAGAGAGGCTTTAACCGCTTGGCTTGCTTGATTGCAGCGCATGTTTCACATTCCTGGATAACCTGTGCAACAGTGTCCATGGTCAAGTCCTCCCCTCGATCACGAGCCCATCTCAATGTTGCATCTCTTCCTTGGTGACCTGAGGTGTCATGGGCCCACTGAGCCATTAATAATTCACCCTGATGTTGCCAGTCCAGATCCACCTGAGCCACTTCAATCTTAGCAGCCTGATCCACCTGCTGGTTGTTTTGATGTTCTTCAGTGGCCCGACTCTTGGGTACGTGAGCATCTAACGTGACGGACTTTTACAACCAGGTTCTTCACCCAGGCAGCAACATCTTGCCACAATGCGGCAGCCCAGATGGGTTTGCCTCTGCGCTGCCAGTTGCTCTGCTTCCATTGCTGCAACCACCCCCACAGGGCATTTGCCACCATCCATGAGTCAGTATAGAGATAGAGCACTGGCCACTTTTCTCGGTCAGCAATGTCTAAAGCCAGCTGGATGGCCTTTACTTCTGCAAATTGGCTCGATTCACCTTCTCCTTCAGCAGTTTCTACAACTTGTTGCATGGGACTCCACACAGCAGCCTTCCACCTCTGATGCTTTCCCACAAGATGACAGGACCCATCAGTGAACAGGGCATATTGCTTCTCATTTTCTGGTAGTTCATTATACATTGGGGCCTCTTCAGCACGCGTTACCTCCTCCTCTGGCAATATTCCAAAATCTTTGCCTCCTGGCCAGTCCATGATCACTTCCAGGATTCCTGGGCGACTGGGGTTTCCTATTCGAGCCCGTTGTGTGATCAGTGCGACCCACTTACTCCACGTAGCATCAGTTGCATGATGTGTACAGGGGACCCTCCCTCTGAACATCCAGCCCAGCACCGGCAGTCGGGGTGCCAGGAGGAGCTGTGCTTCAGTGCCGATCACTTCTGAAGCAGCTCGAACCCCTTCATATGCTGCTAATATCTCTCTTTCAGTTGGAGTATAGCGGGCCTTGGATCCTCTGTATCCCCGACTCCAAAACCCTAGGGGTCGACCTCGAGTCTCCCTTGGTGCTTTCTGCCAGAGGCTCCAGGTAGGGCCATTCTCCCCAGCTGCGGTGTAGAGCACATTTTTTACATCTTGCCCTGCCTGGACTGGCCCCAGGGCTACTGCATGAACTATCTCCTCTTTAATTTGTTCAAAGGCTTGTCGTTGCTCAGGGCCCCATTTGAAATCGTTCTTCTTTCGGGTCACTTGATAGAGAGGGTTTACAATCAGACTGTAATTTGGAATGTGCATTCTCCAAAAACCCACGACGCCTAAGAAAGCTTGTGTTTCCTTTTTGCTAGTTGGTGGAGACATGGCTGTTATTTTGTTGATCACATCCATTGGGATCTGACGACGTCCATCTTGCCATTTTATTCCTAAAAATTGGATCTCCTGTGCAGGTCCCTTGACCTTACTTTGTTTTATGGCAAAACCGGCCTTCAGCAGGATTTGGACTATTTCCTTCCCTTTCTCAAAAACTTCTCCTGCTGTGTTGCCCCACACGATGATATCATCAATGTATTGCAGGTGTTCTGGAGCTCCACCCTGTTCTAGTGCAGTCTGGATTAGTCCATGGCAAATGGTAGGGCTGTGTTTCCACCCCTGGGGCAGTCGGTTCCAGGTGTACTGAACGCCCCTCCAAGTGAAAGCAAACTGTGGCCTGCACTCTGCTGCCAAAGGGATTGAGAAAAACGCATTAGCAATATCAACTGTGGCATACCACTTGGCTGCCTTTGACTCCAGTTCATATTGAAGTTCTAGCATGTCTGGCACAGCAGCACTCAGCGGTGGCATGACTTCATTTAGGCCACGATATCTACTGTCAGTCTCCACTCTCCATTAGACTTCCGCACTGGCCATATGGGACTGTTAAAGGGTGAGCGGGTCTTGCTGATCACTCCTTGGCTCTCCAGTCGACGAATCAGCTCATGAATGGGAATCAGGGAGTCTCGGTTGGTGCAATATTGCCGCCGGTGCACTGTGGTGGTAGAGACTGGCACTTGTTGGTCTTCGACCTTCAGCAACCCCACAACAGAGGGGTCCTCCGAGAGACCAGGCAAGGTGGACAGCTGTTTAATTTCCTCCATCTCCAAGGCAGCTATACCAAAAGCCCACCGGTACCCTTTTGGGTCCTTGAAATACCCTCTCCTGAGGTAGTCTATGCCAAGGATGCACGGAGCCTCTGGGCCAGTCACAATGGGGTGCTTCTGCCACCCATTCCCAGTTAGACTCACTTCGGCTTCCAATACAGTTAGCTGTTGGGATCCCCCCGTCACCCCAGAAATACAGATGGGTTCTGTCCCTATATATCTTGATGGCATTAGGGTACACTGTGCACCGGTGTCTACCAGAGCCTTATACTTCTGTGGGTCTGATGTGCCAGGCCACCGAATCCACACAGTCCAGTAAACCCGGTTGTCCCTTTCCTCCCCCTGGCTGGAGGCAGGGCCCCTCTAATCCTCATCACAGTACTCATTTCTCACTTCTTGTACATACGAGTCAGAAGTTTCTTCATTAAGATCAGGAGTAAGATCAGCCCTTCTACTCTCTCTGGGGAACTGCCCGCTGGAAACTGGAGCAGCAGTTTTCCTGGAAGAACCTCTTTCTGTGATTGTTTTCCCTTGCAATTCGTGTACCCGTGCCCCTAGGGCTGCGGTAGGTTTCCCATCCCACTTCCTCATGTCCTCTCCGTGGTCACGCAGGTAAAACCATAGGATGCCCCGTGGTGTGTACCCTTTATATTCTCTCTCTTGAGCAAAAGAACGCTTACTTCTAATAGCCGAGATACTGGTCCATACAGGTGAGGAGTAGGACCTATCCTCTCTGAGTTGCTGGATCTCCCGGGACAGTTTTTCGGACAGTTTCTCCACAGCCGAGACGAGGGAGGAAGAAAGACTTTCCTCGTATTGCCGGAGTTGACTAGCCAATTCATCCACTGTTTGTTCCTCTCCATCTTTCCAGGTCATCACTGCCAATGAATTGGCGTATGACGATGGTGAGCTCCTTATAAACTTCCGCCACATGAGTCGTGTGCACTTGACTTCGTCTGGATCTTTGGATAGTTGTTTATTGTTCAGGTCATCATAAATCACCTCCAGCACAGCTAATTCTCTCAGAAACTGGATACCCTTCTCCATGGTGGCCCACTTGCTTGGGCGACATATGACATCTTCCTTAAAGGGATACCTTTCCTTCACGCTTGACAAGAGTCGCCTCCAAAGGCTGAGGATACGTGTCCCTTTTCCAATTGCTTTATCAATGCCCCCTTCCCTAGAAAGGGATCCCAGCTGCTTGGCTTCCCTACCCTCTAATTCCAGGCTACTGGCCCCATTATCCCAGCATCGGAGCAGCCAGGTGACAATGTGCTCACCTGGACGATGGCTGAAATCTTTTCGTATATCTCGCAGCTCACTCAGGGATAGAGATCGGGTGGTCACTGCCTCATTTATGAGTTCTTCCTCTTCCTCCTCCCCGATCAGCGGCCGGCTCTCCTCCTCCCGTTCTCGTGATGGCCCTTCTCCAGGGTAGTCGTACAGTTCTTCCTCCGCTTCCCTTTTAGAAGAAGCTTCTTCCCCCCTTACTAAACGAGCCAACTTCCGCTTCCAAGATTTCTTCTTGTGTACAGGGGTGACTGATACCGGCACAGGCTGGTTCTTTGGTTCAGCCACAGGGCCTGTTGCCGGGGTTGGAGTGGCCGCAGTGCATGTCGCCGGAGTTGGAGTGGCCACAGTGCAAGTGCATGTCACCGGAGTCCGAGTAGCCGCAGGGCCTGTTGCTGGGGTTGGAGTGACCGCAGTGCATGTCGCCAGGGTTGGAGTGGCCGCAGTGCATGTCACCGGAGTCTGAGTGGCCGCAGTGCATGTCGCCGGGGTTGGAGTGGCCGCAGTGCATGTCACCGGAGTCTGAGTGGCCGCAGGGCCTGTTGCCGGGGTTGGAGTGGCCGCAGTGCAAGTGCATGTCACGGGAGTCTGAGTGGCCGCAGGGCCTGTTGCCGGGGTTGGAGTGGACACAGGGCCTGTCGCCGGGATTGGAGTGGCCGCAGTGCATGTCGCTGGGGTCTGAGTGGCCGCAGGGCCTGTTGCCAGGGTCTGAGTGGCCTCAGTGCATGTCGCCGGGGTCTGAGTGGCCTCAGTGCATGTCACCGGGGTTGGAGTGGCCGCAGTGCATGTCGCTGGGGTCTGAGTGGCCGCAATGCATGTCGCCGGGGTCTGAGTGGCTGCAGTGCATGTCGCCGGGGTTGGAGTGGCCGTAGTGCATGTTGCCCGGGTTTGAGTGGCCGCAGGGCCTGTTGCCGGCGTCTGAGTAGCTGCAGTGCATGTTGCCGGGGTCTGAGTGGCTGCACGGCCTGTCGCTGGGGTTGGAGTGGCCGCAGGGCGCGTTGCCCGGGTCTGAGTGACCACAGGGCGTGTCGTTTTACTGTCAGAGCCAGAGACTTTCTCTTCCCTTTGAGGGCACTGAATGGTGTTGAACAGGGCTCGGTAGGCATGGGCCAGGCCCCAGCACGTTGCAATGATCTGCATCTCTCTGGAGTTGCCAGGGTGACAGCATACTTTGTCCAAATATTCTACTAACTTTTCAGGATTCTGCACTTGCTCAGGGGTGAAGTTCCAAAACACTGGGGGTGCCCATTGGCCGAGGTACTTGCCCATCTTGTCCCACACACCCTGCCACTCATAACTATCCAGCCTTGGGGCAGATCTCTGGATGATATTCTTAAATTGCTTACCAACTTTAGACAAAACCGAAACAATATTCCCAAGAAGTATTAATAGAAGTATCCTAACTGCCCAAGGATGTTCAAAATACTGAAAAATTACTGTAATGAAGGAGGAAACATCATAGGAGAAGGTAGTGACCCTGCCATTCTGTATTTCCTCCGTAAAAAAACTCTCAGAAAAGTTACTGCAATTGCTAGTTGTCTCCACGAAATGATCTCCGTGGTACAGTAACGGCTTCATTGCGAAGTTTACATACCACACTAAGGTCAAGGTCAATGTTCTAAAAACAAACCTCACAAGCGAGACATCACTATTCACTGCAGACCACAGCAAACTGCAAAAACCAACACCAATCTTTAACATGTACAGCAGGAAGAAGAGCACGATGCAGATTATACAAATCAATATCGAGAACAGAGAAACCAACATTGTGACCCACAACTACTAACAGATATAAGTTCTTTAACACACTCCGGTTAACCTGTTATTATCTCAAACCCTTCGTGCCCCACGTTGGGCGCCAAAAAGGACTGTCGTGGTTTAATTTCAGTCGGCAACTAAGCACCACGCAGCCGCTCGCTCACTCCCCCCCACCACGGTGGGATGGGGGAGAGAATTGGAAGAGCACAAGTTAGAAAAACTCGTGGGTTGAGATAGAAACAGTTTAATAATTGAAATAAAATGATAATAATAATATGATAATAATAATAATAATACACAAAGCAAGTGATGCACAGTACAATTGCTCACCACCCGCCAACCGATGCCCAGCCAGTCCCCGAGCAGCGGCCCCCCCGGCCAGCTTTCCCCAGTTGACGTACTGAGCATGACGTCACATGGTATGGAATGTCCCTTTGGCCAGTTTGGCTGTGCCCCCTCCCAGCTTCTTGTGCACCTCCAGCCTTCTCAGTCGGTAGAACATGGGAAGCTGAAAAGTCCTTGACTAGTGTAAGCATTACCTAGCAACAACTAAAACATCAGTGTGTTATCAACTTTGTTCTCATCCTAAATCCAAAACACTGTACCAGCTACTAGAAAAGAAATTAACTCTATCCCTGCCGAAACCAGGACAATATAGTTAGTTATAAAGGAGGAGTCTGAAAGTGAACACAGAAATTTTACTCCAAAAATGCTCTGTCTCTCCACTGACTAAATCAGGAATTTAAGTTATTTTAAAATCAGAGATATATTTTTTTATGGTGTGCACAGCTAAAGTTAAATGAGATGAAGTCCATCCTGCATATCTGGCATTAAACTTCCCACTTAATCTTATCAAACTTTTGTTAGCTGGTTTACAGAAAGGCTCCGATATAATCAGAAACATAGTTCCCCAAACAGCTATTTATCAACTATGATCTTTTCAATATTAACAAAATCTTTGCTAAACAACATCGGTTAACCTTTCCTACTTTGATTGTGAGAACTAGACTTAGAAATTACAAATCCATTAACAGCTCGGTGATCAATATATACTAGCCTTGTTTTAGCTAATTATATATAAACATTCCAGGGTAATTTCTAAAATAACTGTATAAGAGCTTCATTGATCTGCCCAAACAGAAAGTTAAATAATGACCAAAGTAATCCACGGATTCTGTTAAAGTAAAATTTTTAAATTTGGATACCTAAATGCAGGCATAAATCTATATTCAGGTACCTAAATAATTTATTGAAGTGCTTAGCAAATTCAGCTTTTTAAATTTGAATGAAACACGATCCAGCTGCCTGAACACAGACATGTAGTGCCCTGTGAGACATGCTATCAAGACATCAGCATGACCCCAGCTCGTATGTCACAATGTCTATGAGAAACCCTGCTCTCCCAGCTGGATATTGGAAACCATTCCCCCAGTCCCAGAATGGGGAACTGACCCTGGCCCATGTAGGCAACACAGAACAGGGGAGGATTTTCAGATAGGACCTGGAAATCATGTCCACCTCTGGAGTTGCCATGCTGTAAGCAACCAAGTCAGAAAACTTTAATCTCAGCTATTGGAGTAATGCACTTAATGCCTTAATGTAAGGCACTTTGGAGCTCTGTGTGGTCTCTTATACTAATGGAGATTGCTGGTAACATTTAACATCTTTAGTAAAACATTCAATCTCTGTGGGATTGCAATTATGCATAAAGAGGCTAGAGAATGAACAAACACAGCACACACTGCAGACAAGTGAGATCAACTTAAGTTTTTTAGAGGTAATGGGAAAAAAGGCTGCAGGTAGAGCAATGCACTGCATTTGTTACCAGGAATATCTCACTTACCTGTGTTATCTCTCACCACACAGGGAGGGTCTTGAGACACTTTACCAAAAGGGAAAATTTCATATGGAAGTAGTGCTACTGCCATCACTATAGTGTAGAGTAATAATTATTTCACAGCACACAATCATATTATGAGGTAGTTTAGACTTGGGAATTACAAAGAAAACACTGTCTTTGCAGTCATTTGTGTATTTACTAGTTGCTAGCTAGTGACAGGAATTATAAATAACCATAGATGGTAAAGAGCTGGACCATTGGTTAGCTGTCCATTTTTTATATCACTGGAGTTTTATATCACTTTTCATATAATTTGATTTGTGCCTGATGGGGATTTGCACAATGCATTAAAGTTAGTAATCCAATTTACAGGCAAAATAGAAGCAAAATCTCCCTCATTTCTGAGGTTAGTCAGATATTTCATCCTTTCCCCTCGATCTACTTCTCCCACTGCCTGACTTCTTACACCTTCAGGTTTCTCTTTCTTTCTTCATCCTTCTCCTCTATTTCTTGTCTTCAGCAAGAACATCATGTTACTACATAGCATCATCCCTCAGTCCCAGTGGATGCTCCTTTTCTTTCACCATTCTTGTGAACAAATACATTTTTCTCAATGTCTTTACCCACATTTCTCTCCTTCAGCTTCAGTTGAACTCTTCTGCTAGCAGCCTCTTCAGCAGTACTATTCTAGAAACCTTCAGGTTTCTCTTTCTTTCTTCATCCTTCTCCTCTATTTCTTGTCTTCAGCAAGAACATCATGTTACTACATAGCATCATCCCTCAGTCCCAGTGGATGCTCCTTTTCTTTCACCATTCTTGTGAACAAATACATTTTTCTCAATGTCTTTACCCACATTTCTCTCCTTCAGCTTCAGTTGAACTCTTCTGCTAGCAGCCTCTTCAGCAGTACTATTCTAGAAAAGAGTTATTGATGAAAGAGACTGATGTTAGATGTATATTCCCTTTGTAGGACTGAGAGGACTTGCTCAGACATCCTCATTTGTATTTGGGAAGAGATTTATAAAACTGCTGTGTCTCCCATATTGATAAACTATTACTATTGTCTGCAGTGAAGTGTTGTCCCATGCCAACCTGCATTTTCTCAGACAACGTTTGGGTGGCTTATGTAGGCCAGGGACCATTCCCAGTCAGCAATTTGGATGCAAAACCTTCTTCAGGGTCAATAAGTTTAGTTGTATGAAGGCAAACCAAAATGTGTCTGACGCATCAGCACCAAAGAACAGCCCTGGTCCTTTTCATTTAATAGTGCAGAAGTAATTCTACATTCTAAAGAACAGTCAGGTCAGTGCCCCCCTACAAAAGTCCTTCAGTACACAGTGTAACTGGAGAAAGCCTAATACGAGCTGGACATTGTACTCTGAGACGATAAAGTTCTGAGGAAGTCTTCTGTGTTGTCTGGTTGAGCTTCTTCCATATGATTTAGCTGGAGGTATCATGGTTTTACTGCTAAAGGAGATTGCTGGGTGGTTTTGTTTTGTTTTGCTTGCTTGTTTGTTTTCCATTCAATTTTGAAAGAAAGAAGGGGGTAATATTCAGCAAACCATCCTAAACACTTGTGTTTCTCCCCAGCATTTCAACTCTGTGCTACCCCAGGTAGAAATCCAAGCAGAACACTGTCAGCTTCAAAAAACCTCAAAACTTGACTGCAGACTATGTGTCAAGGCAGAAGAAGAAAGAAGAGCAAACTTGACAATCATAGTCACTAATGATTAACCTGCCAGATAACAAACTCATCTTTGGCCACTGGGGACCATGAAGTTTCCTTTTGCACCTCATTATTTGCACTTGTTCAAGCAGATCTCAGTCCCACATCCTGTGATCATTTCTGCAGACTTTGAAAAACTTTGAAAAGTCTTGGTTTCCTACGGCTAAGACAGCCACTTACATTGTTTAATTTAAGATTAAGCGTATATTTATAATGCTCTTTAGATGAAACATCTCTGAATACCATGCAAACCGTATAAGATAGAAGCCAAGATTTTCAAGAGTCAAGCTCACATTCAGGATACTCAGTCACTGTCCAGTGCTATGCATATTGGGAAATGAACCTTTTTTGGAAGTCTCAGAACTGGAGTTTGTTGTAACCTGCTATTATTTTACCTAATTACCTCGCTTAGGTAAACCTCTCAAAAATTTTTCAAAATTAGTTCTTCTTGAACCTGTTAAACCTAAACAGTTATGTGATATTATTACCTCACCAATGCCACTCCTTATCAGGAAAAGAACATTTAGTTTCCAGTTTTTTTCATTTACTCTATTCTTTTTGTTTCCGTTTGCCACCCACTTATTTATCCTTCACAACTCTTAACAGTGATGTTTCATCTGATGAATATCACTTAGGAGGATGAATATACCTGACATGATTAAACATGCTGTGACCTTTCCATTATCACCATTTAGTAAGTACATAAACCCTGCAGGTCTCAGCATCTGCCAGCCAGAGCAGTGGCTTTGCTAGTTCCCAGGGATATTTGAATTCAGAAAGGCTGGATAAGCCCGGAGAGTGCAATGTGTTCTGGGCACACTACACTTAATGTCCCTATAGTGGTCCTAGTGCAGGTGTGACATTCATGTGTGCGGAGCATGTGTGGTCTAGCCTGTCCTCAGTGTGTTAGACCCACCAGTCATGAAATCTACAGCAGATTTCACCAACAGAAAAGAGGGAACCCTAAATGTTCACTCTGACATTAGTCAGTCATAACCACGGTACTGAGTAGCACCCAACTCAATTCTTCCCCTATGGATCCCGGTATTTACCTTGTTCCTGCTCTTGAATAATTTATCAAAGACCTTTCAAAATGCTAAGTGTTAAGTCTTAATATATATGTTGCCATAGTGATATTTCCTTTATCTACTACACTAATGACATATAGAAAAGTCCAAGGGAGTAGGGTGATGTAATTTTCTTCTGCAAGGGTCAGGCTGGCTGGTCTCTCTCTTGAGATACCCTCTAGACATTTGTTATTCTGACTGTAGTTGTTTACGTATGACATTTACTACCTTCTTTTGCATTGGAAGAGTGGGTATTTTGAAGACAGACTGCATATTTTTGTAGATTTTTTTCCTCATACTTACGCTCCCTTAGAACTCCCAGGTGTGTGATTTGGGTCTGATGAATTTTATCACTCTATATGTTATTATTTCTTCTCCTGACATTTCAATATCCAAAAATATTTCCTTTTCCATGTCAAGAAAGAACAAGTTCAAGGTAAGTATTTACTCAGCAGTCTCCTTCATGAAACTTACACAAAAAACCTGCTAAGCCTCTCATCAGTGTGCTTATATTCCTTCATAGATTTTTTTAGCCTCTGATGATTCAGTGGCATTATTGATCTCTTGCAAACTTAGTGATTTTCATTTGTTTTCACACCATTAGCTATTTATTCTTTGAAATCCATCTTGGTCTTCCTAATTTTCTTCTTACTTAATAGTTGTTTACTTAATTTATCTTCCTGTTTATTGGCTTCATTAAGGTCAGATAATAAAGGCGCTTTTTTGATTCATTTTGCTATTTGGAAGTTACCATTTAATCATGTCAGATAACTTCTGGCCTCCTTTCTTTTCCTCCTTTCCCCTTTTGTTTGTGCCTCCTAATTCCATTCCAGACTTGATTTGTAGAATGTTTTCTTCATAACTGACTTTGCCAGTTGCTTTATTTTTAACTGTGGAATATTTTGTCTAATTTTCCAGGGTTTTTTAATCTTCCTTGTAAAGTTTTGCACCCTATTGCTCCTGTTGAGCCTCTTCCTGTGTCCTTGAGTGGAAAGGAACTAGGCCGTGTTGGCAGTTAATTTAGAGGCTCAGGACTCTGACTCATGCAGTCTAAGACAGTGGCCCCCGTAAGTGACTCCCCTCAGCTGCATAGCCTGCCTTTCTAAGAAAGGACACCATCCAACCCCAAATTTGGAGGAGTTAAGAGAATGCTTAAGTTCCAGCCACTGCAGTTCACTGTCTGAAGCCTCAGTAAAAATTCACCTTCTTCAGTGATTTAAGCCACATCTTTTGGCTACTGGACTATGAACTGGAATGATTTAGTAAGCATTATCCTTCTATAGAGATGAGGCAGGTAGGTAAGGATAACAAATAGATTACTGGAGGTCATCTGTCAAAGTCCTCTCATACTGGCATTTCTTGAATTATTTCCTATATACTACCTCAGACAAAGACAAAAGCCTAGAAGAGGCGCCACTTGCAGGTCTGCATATTCCACATCCCCTTCTGTCAGCCCACATTTCAAATAGACTCTCTACCTGCTGCCTCAACAGTTTGTAACTGTAACATGGGCATCATACACACCAAGACTGTGTTGACACAGTCTGTGCATTTCACTGAGCAAGTCTATCTCTCCATTTAGAGCCACAGTTAGGTTTGGTAGAAACTAGAAGATGCCATTTCCCAAGACAAATTCAAAACATAAGCTCTGACCTCATGGGTCACTTAAGCAATACACTGCTCACCAAGGACTTTATGGTGACATTGCTGTTTCCATCCACTGAATTCTTAAAACTATGCTTGTCCTTTCTTGGGCTTGAAAAAGTTAATGGTCTTTTTCCCTTCTGTTTTGAAAAAGGAAAACATGTGGTGATAGATTCTCCTAATGGTCATTCAGAATGATATGTTTGCTTACAGTAATTTGTGCAAATCGGAAATCAACTTTTCTCCCCGGGAAATGAACTTATTCCCAGTGTTGACACGTTTCCCTGGACAGCTGAAATAAGTGGACAGTTCACGTTTCTTGGAACCATGCTGCAGGCTGCCTGCAAACTTATCTGTTATTGCTTACAGGTAGTCAATCAGTTGTGAACCAGTGTCACACAAAGTGAAGGCTTTGGAGTGCAGTAACTGTGTATCTGCCTGTGCCCTTAGAAAGCTAATGTGAATTGCTGCAGAGAAGGCTAACCTTAAGCTAATGGAGCAATCCCCTTTCACTCAGGCATAGAAGGAGCACATATCTAGCCTCACTTCCATCACTGTGTATTTGCCTTATGTAGTAATTTTGCTTGGTGTGTGCAGAACATCTGTTCATTTCACTATTACAAATTTCCTGACTCATCCACTCCTCCCTTTCAGTTTAATTTTATTTTTCAGTCTCACATCATTTGTCTCCAAAAGTATGTTTCATTACCATTAGTAGAAAATATTCTCAGCTGATTATGTCATATGTAAAACAGAAGACAAAAGTTAATCATGCATGGAACTTTATTATTATAAACCCAATGTGTGTAGAAAGTTGTTAATTTTCAGTCCTCGATTTCTTATTGTTTTTACACAGACTACATGGAGAATTTCCAAATGCAGGTGGTATATGTAATTTGTCAGGTACTGCAAACAGTAAAGTTTTTTTTTTATAAAGATAACAGTTCTATTTCATGCAGTTTTACCTGCATACAGCCAATGTTACATGAACTTAGCAACCTCTTAACATACTTCAAAATCCATTTTTTTTTCTGAATAGGAACAATGACAAGAAGCAGCTGTGAAATGTGTGAATTCAATATATTTTCAGTGACATGAATGTTATAATTTTTATATTGCATACCATTAGCTTTTTAGTCTTGAATGACAATCTTTCTGATGGTCAAAAAAAGCCCAACCAGAATCAATTTTGTTTTGTGCTAATTCTAATAATGAAATATGAACGTGATTATAATTGTATGCTTTCCATGAGGAAGCATCAATAGTTCTGACTGAATTTATTCAGTATATTAGAAAAGCTATTATAAATTATGAATAGTATAAGTATAATTAAAACATTACCCAAAGGCTTTTTATCATTACTTTCGGACTCATCTCTTTCCTCACAGTCTCTGATCTTCCCATATAATTTCATATCTACTCACGTAACAGGCTATTGATATACTTGGACTTTTCCTAGGATTTCAGTAGCCATTCAGCACTGCCTCCATTCTCAAGACTTTTAACTGAGTACCACAGATGATGTTGGCATTGACATGTAGATAGACAAGTGATTCCTAGGAAAGACTGTAGACAGAACAAGGAATATCCTAAATCCTGTCTTTGTCTGTGATCAGTTAAAATAAGGGTATCTTGTTGTTGTTTTGTGTTTTTAAATAATGTAGCAAAGACAGCATGCTTTGAAAGGTATGTGGTAGCTCAGTCATTCTGAACAGTGGTTCCAAGACCACAAGGATGTGGAGTCTCCATCTGTGGAGATGTGAGCACACCACAGTGTGCTTTGTGTGGCTCCTGTTGTGGCCCACAAAAACCGGTGAGGATGCTGGATATAATGGGGAGAGGTGGACAAGTTTGGTACCCTCTGCTTTGCTCATTTAGAAGCTTAAGGATCAATGCAGGAGCCACTGGGTGAAAGTCCATGGCCTGTACTATGCAGATATTCAGTGTAGCTCATTGAATGGTCTTTTAAATGAGCAAAGAAGAGACTGGTAGCATTTCTATTCCTTGATACATCGACAGATAAAAGGCATTTGTGCATATGAGTATGACATATATTCATCCTTTAAGAATTTATTACTCCCACACCTTGTGAACTGCTGCTTCCTATATTAAAAATTATATTTATCCTTATCTTACTCAGGGGAACAGATAGGAAATAGAAATGAGGAAGACCTTCCTATGCATCTGATCTAGCAAGACTTACCCTTTTTACCTGCTGCAGTGCACAGATCCTGCCCTCCTGGTCACCTACACCTATAATTAAGAATAGGAAAACACAGCCTGCTCTTTAGAAATCACAGGCAGGTTCACCATGGTGTGCTAAGTAGGAGCATGGAAGAGGATAGGCAATATCAGGAAGATATAGCTCTGCGCACACCTCTGTCCACAGCCAACCAGACTCAAAAAGGGAAATCTGTTGCATCTTTAAAAGGGAACCGTAGCCTATCTTTGTGCCCATAAGAGGAACAAAATTAGGATCTGTGATTATGAGACAAATGTCTGTTCCAGGGCTGCTTTTAGAGTGGGTCAAGACCCTACTGGTTTTTTACTCAGGACTAAGCCTAGAGCCTCAGATTAGTGCTATAAAAATAATAATAATTAAAAAAAAAAAATTTGAAAGTGTGTATTAGTCTTTCCCACATTTCATTTTCACTCAGTTTAATTTCCATGTGATTTTAAAAGGCACATAAGGAAAGCCTCTATACTGTAATTGAAAAAAAAATTGAAACTATTACTTGGGGAAAGGTATTCTGCTTTTGCTGGTACTCTATTTGTGCCAGGATTTTTGATAAGTGATGGAATCAGTGTCATGCATAGATTGCAGTGAGAATGGAGTTTTATTTCAAAATGAAAAAAACAAAACAAAACAAAAAATAAACCTTGCATTTACAAATAGACTAGTTTTTCATGGTCTGTTTATACAACCTTTGGCAAATTCACATTCTTGGTTAAAAATACATTTTAAAAGAGAAATAGTGCAGAAATTATTCCAACATAAATCAAAATAAGAGAATAACAAAATTTTAAATCCCTGTATGTCTAAGAAATCCTGGACAGTTACAGTTTTTCTTTCCAATCCTTCAGTAATAAGCTCAATAACAATGCCTAATTTCCATAAAGGTAATATTTCACTTACTATTTGACAGGACAGTTTTAATATTGCCTACAAATTAGCAAAGATGTTTGCTTCTCCCAGTGTTTTCCTATAACTGCAGTTGTCCCTGCAGAATGCCTTTTCCATAGTAATTTTTCAACGTGTAAGCAAAGAAATGGAGGACAGTGATCTAAAGCCGAATGAAGTAAATATGCATCAGCCAGTTGTTCGCTTAGCTAAACCAGCATGCACTCTCCATGTGCCCCCTACATGAGCCGTCACTTATGCATGCCATCAGCTCTCACTGATGCTCTCTTGCAGCTGTCAGAGCTAGTCCATGTGTGCTGAAATTTAAACACGTGTATCTGTGGATGGCCAGAAATGCTCCAGATGTGGATGGGATCACTACTGTCACATAATTCCAGGCACTTGGGTTAACACCTGTGCTTTGATATAATTTGTCAGAAAGATTGTAAAACAGTGAAGGTAACTGTTGGGGGATTTCTGCATACCTCTTGCCCTGCCATCCTGCAAAGAGCCACATACATGAGGGACTTCAGCCTGCACCTAGTGCTGCTGGAATGAAAGAAAATTTACACATAAACTTCAGGTGTTTTGCAGAACTAGGCATGGGAAGCTGTTTTTGACTGCCAGTATTTTTTAGTTAACTGCCTTCTCACCTGCCTTCTTTCCTTCTTGCCTGCCTAACTTCCTTCCTTCTTTCTTTCCTTCGTTCCTCCCTTCTTTCCTTCCTTCCCTCCCTCCCTCCCTCCCTCCCTTCCATCCATTGTCCATCCATCACTGTGTATTCTTGAAGAACACCCAGTAAATATCAAGTACCACAAAATTTATGAGGAGGTTGCTGATATATCGGTAATGAGAACATCTTGTGGTCTAAGAAGAAAACAGAGAACTTTGAAACGCGAAATTGTAGCAGGGTTGCACAGTAACTTAGCTGCTCATAAATCATGTCTCTGAGCACATTACACCATAGCAATGGGAGGTGAACTGGGACTACAACCACCCTAGCCCTCCCCCTCCTATTCCCACTCCTGGGAATATTGTAAATACTAAAACTTTTTATATTGAATTCAGAGATTTCTTTGCCAGGTTGTTCTGTGATGAAAATTCAGCTAGCCTGAACTTGGGTTAAAGAGGTGTGTAGTTCTGGTTGGAATTCTGGAGAAAAATATTTAAGTTCAACTGAGTTTTGCTTTAATTGTTCTGAAGTCCTTCCAACCCCGAACTGAAGTGAGATGCTAAGAGTAACTAATGGAGCTTTAAGAACACATACTGAATTCTAAGTGCCATTTCCCATCCTTTCATTTTGCTTTGGAAATGTCATAGCTCTATGTAATTTATTGGAAAAAAGTAATTAGGATGGGGAAACCAAGACAAAGCACATTACCCAACTAGCCCAAGGCCACAGGGGCTGGGTGAAAGAATAAAGCTAAACAAACAAACAAACAAGAAGTCCAGATCTCATCTCCCCATCCCCTGCAGCAGCCACTACAAAATGATCCCACGCTCTAAATTTCCTCTCACATGTCTGCACACTACAGCGGAAGACGTTTAAACTTTAATTCTCCTCTGGCTATTTTCCAAAGCTTTTTTTAAATTATATTTTTTTAAATGCTTATCAGCCCCTGGGTCTGAAATTATTTTGTGCCATCTGAGAAGTCTTATTTGCTTAGGAAGATTTGAAAGTGGGAGGGAACATTCCTTCAGAACAAAGAGGTGCTCAACACGCTGGTGTGTCCTTTGCTGTGATTGGTGCAATGGTACTGTGTAGAAGTGTATTTGTAATGCAACATTTCCTATTAGCAACTGACCTTTCTTCCTGATCAGACCCTGTGCTTTCCACAGAAGTGTGGAAAAGAAAAGAAGAATCCTCAAATGTCTTTTCAAGCAGAGAATCGGAAACTAGCAAAGGACTCTGCGATGATGAGGAAAATCTAAAAATACGTAACAGCAAAGAAAGCTGGCGTACTATAAAGTAGATTTCAGGAGAAAATGCAGTGTGGGAAGAGTAGAAAAATGGTAAAGAGACACACACAGAACAAAGAAGTTTTAACAAGAAAAAGTAAAAGTTTGGAAAACAAAATAAAGAGGAGAAAGAGCCTCAGTTATGAAAAACGACATGCAGAGGTATAGAAAGTAGCTGAATTAAATTAAGTTTTTACAATAAAAGACAACTTTTCTTGGCCAGAAAACTGCTCATAATTTATTGCAAGATTACTCAGTGCAGGTGCTATTCTTTATCATGCATCTCACCTGTGTGTTTGAAAGTTTGCCCCAGCAGGAATGGGATGCTGAGATTAAAGATTTGAGTGAAGTATTCCACCATGTTTTCAGTCAAGAAATCTGTCTTATAGCCTGGACCATGTGCACACTCAATTCAATCAAGATTCATCGGAGTTCAGCATCCTCTCCTTTGGGGAAAAAAAAAACAGTTCAAGAAGCTTGGCATAACAGTAGAGGTGTGATATAGCAATACTTTATGGTACAGCCTCTTTGTGTGAATAAAGTCTAATCTAGCAGGCTGCCTCAAAACCTGCCAGCTGCCCCACTTGTGAAACATAAGATTTACCACAATGTCAGAAATAACATTTGTCAACTCATTTATCCACTCATGGATGAGGGCCAGCACCAAATACTTCAGAATAAGATGAAATAGCTCTCACAGGAGACAGCTATATGGTAATCTGCCTGAATAATACTCTTATCCCAAATCTTAATAGTTACTGTTTGTCTTGAGCTTTGTATCATGAGGATTCATCTGCCTTTCTTCATCTTAGCTGTTTTCTTTACCTTAGCTCTTCTATGTCTTATTATTTATAAGTATATACACTCCCTCCTTACCTCTGGCTACATTCTTGGTCTTGAACACTTCCAGTGGAAACGTCTTGCACGTTGAAATGGTGTATTGTGGGGGGAAAAAGGGAAATAATTGTATTGGCTTTTGTCCCACCACCTTTAAAAGGAGGCATTTGAGAGTCTTCTGTTGACTTCCAAAATGTCACCTTTTCTCACAATGTAAAAGACGCTGCTGTGGTTTGCTGTTATGTGAGGTGTCCTGTGCCCATAGCTGGCCCCCGATAAAGGTGAGTGGGAGCATGACTCCACGTTGTATCTATCCTAAGCAGCTGTTTTTCTTAAAGACTACTGAAATTTAAGGTATCAGCTAAACTTTGTAGCTTAGCAACTCCATTCATGTAAAGACCTGCATCTGAGGCTCCAAGCCAAATCTAGCTTTCCACATAAATAGGAGAGAGAGCCTGTTTTACAGAGGGTTTATTATCTGACTGGTCAAGATGGAAGCAGAGCTGGGAAAGGTAATGCAACAGATAAACATTATGATCTGAGAGAAGTTTGGCAAAACACCTTGTTTGCATCACAGATGACCTTTATTTTATCATTTGGCTGTCATTTTTAACATTTTAGGGCAGGGTTTTGTTGGAGCAGGAGTAAGTGGACATAAAAATGTGAATGTGGATGTTAAAGGCTGAGTGAAGGAAAAGGGTATGGGATAAGCAATTTAACATTACTGTTAAGTGGGAAGAAAGTCAGATGGCAGACAGAAAGCAACGTCCTCAGCTGAGGTGAGGGTGGCACTGGTGAGACACTGGAGTCCTTTACTCTCCTGTTGCTGCTGGCTTATCCCATTGACCTCTACGTTCCCCAGCTTACTCAGCTGGAACAGGAAGAGATCATATTCTTCCGTGCAAATTCTTGTTTTTCTCATCCTGGAAGCAAGTGGGGGTACATACAAAGAGAGAGGGGAGGAAATAACCCTGGCTGGATCACGATTGCTCTTTCCCCTCTATAGTCTGATTACTTTTCTGTGCCAGCTCTGCTGTGTATGTGATGCTACAGGAGGTACTTTTTATCAGTGTAAACTTTACACCTTTTCCCCAAGGATCATAATGACCGGCTAATTTTAACATTAATCTCTCTCCAACAATGTGAACAAAATAGTTGCATGATGGAGGGTTTTTTTAACCTCCTCACTATGGCTTGCTGCCATAAACTCCTCTGACGTTCTCTGCAATGACAGCTGATCTCTGATTCTCTCTCCCAAATGACTGCAGGCTCATAGAAGAAAACACTCTTTTCTATTTTCCCCAAGGAAAAGACAAAGGTTGATCCATGTGTTTAAGGGTACAAAGTTACCAATTACAAGTAATTTTTTTAATGAAGAAAATAGGCTTAATTCTCTTCTAAAACACATTAGTGTAATTCCTTAATTTCAATGGTTTCATGCAAGTGTAACAGAGCTGAAAATAAGACCCACTATATTTAACTTGGTGTAACAGCACACATGGGAATTATTTAAGCATAGACTGATGATATGACTAATGTTCCATCCTGACAGCCTGCTCTGGTGCCTCCCTCGATTTTGCTTCCAGTCTTAAAGCTTGTGAAGCACAACAGTATGCCAAGCAATGAAGAGTTCCTGAAAATAAACTCAATCTCTGGGGCAGATCCCTTCACCTTTCTATACCTGTTTTCTTTCTGGCCCTTTGCCTGTTACAACATGAGCAGTTAATTTGTTTGTTTGTTTGTTTTGACTATAAAAATTAAAATATCAAAAATTTGCAGAGCCCTGAAATATTTCAGTTTGGAAACACTTCTAGGGTATTTCACAGGTAGTATAGCTTTGATATATGTGTAACTCCTTTCTGTACATTAGCAGGCTATTTTATGTCTTGACTGATGGATCATATGGTCTTTATCAGAAAAAGAAACAGCATATTCTGGGTGTTCTCAGCTTCAGTGAATCATGGGAAATGTGGTTTGGCAGAGAAAGGTGGAATGATGCAAGTGGGTTATAGTTATCATGAGGTAGTCTGGCAAAATTTTGAAATATAGAACTTTCAATTATTGCGTCTATGGGCAATTTTTGTGCTTCAATGTTCAATGTTGCATTGGAAAATAGATAACACCTCCCCCCAAAAAAGGCTTTTTGAAAATCCAATTTTCCATCAGCCCTTCTGACCAAACAGCTTAAATGCAACACTTTCAGCCAGCGCTCCTTGCTATGCCTTTTCACAGTGACTAGATCTCCAGTCTCAGCCACTGCTCTATAAATAACCACGCAGCATAATAAGAAAGATAGGCCCACAGAAATGCACTGCAAAATCTGGAGGCAGCCAGGCTTACCGCTGACTCTCTGTGGATAGAGGGATCCAGCTGCCTTGTCTGTGCATAAGCCCTAATCATGAGACAGTGAATTTGCAAATTCAGTTGTATTTAAGTCTCTGAATGTGTATGTTTTACAGAAGAGGCTGGGACTTTAAAGCTCATTTCCACATAGCCAGGTTGGTGGATTACTTTTTCAGAAGTCAGGAGGAGCCAGACAGTTATGTAGAACCTTTTGAATATTTGTTTTGTATACCTAATCATTTTAGATACCAAAAGAGCCTGTCCATCCAGGTGAACCAGATTCTTTAAAGTCAGGGAACAAATCACAGACACAGATCTGATCAGGAGCCCCTCTGATAACATCCGCCTCCCAGAGCTAGTCAGATCAGGGCACAAATCATGTACTCATTCAGTGTCCACCAATTTTCCTCCCACCACCCTATTGTGTCTGTGTTTCATCCCCATTTCTCAGCCCTTTTTGCCCTTCCTACACATCATGCTAATTTACCAAAATAATAAAATAAAATCTTCTTCAGACAATGTGCAGGAAGCCTTGCCTGCTCGCACAGAGACTGTCTCTTATTCATAGGAATAGGAGAGTTCAGTACATGTGTCTCTAAGTTCATCACTCATATTAATCCGCAATAATAAAATAAAAAAAAGTAAAATATATTCTTTCATCAGTCATTTAAATGCCATGATCTATTGCTTTAATAAAGAAAAGAAGAAACTAAAAGGCTTTATATTTGGAGCAGTGTCAAAATGAGAGCTTTCTTCCTCTCATTGAAATTAAGGGTGTTTTTTTTCCTTTTTGAATGAACAGCCACTGCGTTTCTGTGTCATGCTGTCATTTGCATGAATGACTCTGAACTTAGGAAACTGAAATCTCTGTAAGTTAAGGATCAGCTGCTATGACGAGACTAACGATTTCATTAATAGTACAAGCTCTGCAAGGTCATGCCCATGGCTCTGAAATCATGGAAAGATTTCCAAGAAAGATGGACATGACAAGCATAGGACTGAAACCATAGGCAGTTGTATTGAAACAAGTGGATACTCTGGTTGGACGGGGACGATATCTAATTCCAGTGCCCATTACCTGCCCTGACATGAGGTTCAGTATGTGGATGAGGAAACAGGCACCTCTCCCAAGAAAGTGTCTGTCTAGGTAGTGTTGATTAAAAGGTGAGATGCCAGTAGGAGGAATTCAAGTATATGCAATGTTGCTCCTTAATTTTGTATTTCCAGTAAAACAACTTCTTGCTCATTACTTGGTTTCCTCTGTTCAGCTTTCTACTTGACAAACTTAATAGGGTGGGTTGTTAAAAAGATCTCACTGTTAGTTTTTTTCACTGAACAGAAGTTTTATTTTCTCTGCACCATTATCTTGTCACTTCTCAGCTCTGTCAGGGTGTACTCCTGGGCAGAGCTGTTTTGCCAGGCCAGTCATTAAAAAAATGCATAAGCTGAATATGAGTTTTTCTTAAAAATACTGATATTTGGGATATACTAGTACTTTGTACGTGGGGGGGTGCTATTGTGTGCATTCAAATCATGGTTCTAATTTTTTTCTTTGCAATTTTAGAGGCATACATCAAATATTGCATAGTCTACAATAAAAGCCAAATGTGCACTCAGTATAAGGCTAAAAGGTATGAGTAGGGTAATCCTTTTTATTTCAATCATAGTGTTTCATCTAGTTATCTCTGCACCAAGTCCAGTAACCTGTGTCTGGCAAAAATGTTTCTTTCAAAAAAAGTATCCAAAATTTATTTGAAGATATCAAAACATGATATCATGGCTGGATCTGTACTACAAGTGAGGAAAGTCTGATGCTGAAGAAAGATAAAGGTAACATTCAAGGACATCTGTGCTGGCTTACCTGTTATGTGATGTGTTAGATGACCAACATAAAAGTATAGCTGAGAATAGAAAGAGGATTGCTTTTATTATTTGGAATCTGGTAACCTCTAACTCCCTCTGTCGTGCCAGTTAGAGGCTCTGAGATGATAACTGTCTGAAGAATTTCACAGATATTAGTCTTAGCCTATACTTTCTCTGGATGGTGAGCACACAGAAGGTCAAAACAGGCTTTGTTTTCATGTGGTTGCCCACCATGTAGTTGGCAGGATGCATATCCTCTGCCCATCCATCCAAGCTGAGGTCCTTCTCAACAGGAAGAAAGGCTTCACTTCATTGCACTGCAAGTATCATAGGTCACTGGAGAGTGGTCTACTGCAGCTGACACCAGCTGGTCTGGCTAAGTTCATGGCAGCAGTGTCTTCCAGAGCTGCTTCTCAGCCCATGCCATGCCAAGGAGCCTGATACTTTGAGATCAGTGGTGTCGCAGTGCCACCCTGAATACTCGGCAGTTCTTCCTGCCACAGGCCTGTTGTCTTGGCTCGTGCTGCTGTGCCTTGTTCAGAGGCAACCTCATACCTCATTAGACCCTCTCAAGATATTGCCTCAGCAGCTGTGGCTTGGAGGTAGAGGCAGAGTCCTTCATGCCAGAGTCAAATCTGACCCCAGCTTTCTTACCACACTCACATTTGCATGCTGTTTTCTGCACAATAATTGCAAGATGAAAGGGGAGCAGATGGCAATAGGATGGCTCAGGAAAAACCAGTGGAAACACCTGCACCTTCTCACCAGCTACAGTTCATTTACTTACCCACAGGAACTGTGTGGCTACTAGTGAAGGAATCGCTCGCTATTCTTTTCTGGGAAATCTTCATAGCTGCTGTCTGTAACTTGAAATTGTACATATGCAGGATTCAAGAAATAAAGCTTATATTTTCTTGATATAATTCAGTGGTTTTGTCCATAGTCCCTTTTGCCTGGACCTGCAGGTCCTGGCATCCCAGCTCCTTGAAATTCCATCTGCAGAAATTGTGACACTTCTAGTGGCACCTTTATCACTTCATAGGCAAGTCTACCTCTTGCTGACTTCACAACACTGTCAACCATTTTCTGTCCAGGATTTTATTATATCAAGATAAACTCAGTAAGCATGTACTGTCACAGTTACAACAAATCCATGAAACCATGAGAAATGCTGAATTCTTGGACATGAAAGCATCTGAAGGAAAATCAGCATAAAAGCTTAGCATTTTGGGACCTGCCTGGCAAAGCAGCATTGCTATCTGATACCTTATTCAGTTTTATTAACCCTGCCATGCTAGTCAAGGATGGCAAAGCAAATAGGATCTGACTGAGTGACCAGAAATGTGTAAGAGCTGACAAGAGGGTGGAAAAAAAAATACAAAAAAGCACAGGTGTCATCCATCCTAATCATGTCACTGTGATCCTCACTGGCAATAAATCATGTAATCTTTTTGGTGGTCATCTTTTCCATTGACATCTAGATGATATTCCTTTCTTGTAAGAAACAAACTAGCCTCAGAAAAAGTATTGGGATGTTCAGCTTCAATATCCTTTTTTCCATTTAGGATGCACTCGCTGCAGTGACAGTCCCTGCAGCACCACAATGCCCATTAAAAACCTTGTCTTTCTTGCAGACTCTCTTTGCAGCAACAGTCATAGGTATGGTCTGTTTCTAGTCCTTTTGGTGTTTCCAACATAGCACAGATGGTTATACATATGCTGTTAAATGTGTCCACTCTGGGGAATAATCCCTGGCCACTAGGTCAAGTACTACAGAGCGGTTGCAGCTCACAAATTGGGGCTGGCCCCTCTACAGTGAACTTGCCATATCTTCATTCCATAATTCTTGGAATAACGCCATAGGTCCCCATGATCCTAAGACACAATTTTCATTTGTTATGTATTTTTTCAATTCAAACTATCAAAACCAATGCGGGATCTGTGCTGTATCCTGTAATAATGGTGCATTTATAGGATAAAACCAAAGCTAGTCTCTTTTTTTTGCCCTGGAGTGTGGCATGAGAACATGTAGTGATGCTGGAGGATGGAAAACCCACTGGGATAGTGTTAGAGGACTATATGTTCAGTCGTGCAAATCCCAATCTCATCCTTACTACTCATTAGGAGAGGTTTCTTTGGAGAAGAACTCTGGACCACACAAGCGTGTTGGTTCACTCTAAAGAAGAGCCTACCACCAGCTATTAAGTGTTGATGCTCAAGGAAACAGGACTTGGGATTGAACCTGATAGGATATTTGACAGTGGACTTCAAAATCTCTGGCATAGTAGACCCCATCACTGAGCACATTGCCAGTGGAGAACTTGCATAGCAACTTCCCTCTATCGTCTGAGGTCAAGTATTTCCTTCCTTGTCTGGCTTGGATGTCAATGGGAATAAATGGAACTGGGGAGACAAAGGAAGCATCCATGGCACAGGCCTGCAGCTTGGACAGGGGTGATTATTCCAAGCCATGGCCTTGCTGTCACATCAAAAACAAAGTTTGAATCAAAAGTCTAATGTAAAGGGAAAACCCCATAAAATGTGGTCTTACACCACATAAGCTGCAAGGTGAAGGGCCAAAGCTCAAAAAATCTTGACTAAAGTCCTTTTTTGAAGAGAAATCTCAAGCATGGACTTCCAAACCTGTGTTTTAAACAATGCTAATGACATCCGAGGACAGGGACTGTTAGGGAAAATGAGCAGAGATTAAGAAAGCAGTGGTGTAGGTGGACACTAGAATAGATACAAACAAGCAGAACAATCACGTCCTGGCTCAGTGCTCACACATCGTGGAACGGGTGTTATGCTTCTATGATTCTATGATCTGCAACTAGTGGCCCTACAGACAGTTTTAGCGTATTATCCAACTATAACCAAAGCATGCAGCATCTCCTTTAGGAGTTTTAAACAATTGGCTAATCAACCTCATTTTTAAAATATGTGTCAAATTTCCGATTTCAGTTTGTATGGCTGAAGCTTGTAGTCGTTAATTCTTGTTATGCATTTCTCCACTAGATGAGAGAGCTCTATTTTCTCCTCATTAACACAAACATTTTGTAATCAATTAATCTCTCAGTCATCTTTTGATAAACAAAACTGATTCAGTTCTTCAGGTCTCCCACAGGAAGGCATGTACTCCAGCCCTCTATTTATTTTTGTAACAACATCTGTTCCAGTTTTCCCTGGTCTAGTGACCACATCAGCGTTCCTCTCGGTTTCTCCTGTGACGTATGTATACAGAAGTAACAAATAAATAAATAAGTAAGCAAATAAATAAATAGATAGATAGATAAATAAAGTGCCTTTCTGTTCCTCCTCCATCACTAGCTGGTTCAGAATCCTACTAACGTATATTATCTATAGCATCCAATTTGAAGTTCCCACTGAGTGACTTCTGCATGACAATACCTAAATACTTGTCAGAATCAGTGACTTTTCAGGATATAATCCTACCCTCCTATGCTCTCGCTTTCATCCCTTTTTCTAGGTTGGCATTTGGATGTAGTGAGATTTCCTTTTGTCTGTTTGGATGGGTGCAGGTAAACCAGGGATATAAATTGCTCCATATGACATCCTCAGCTTCACTGTTATATATCGGTCAGACAAGCTTTAGGGCACCTGCAAACTATACTGTCATTTTAAAAGAGAGTTAACAACAGTAAGAGGAATTATGCAGGAGTGAGTGGGAAGGCCAAGAAAACATATCTTTCCCCTTTCTGCTTCATTAGAGTGTGTACGTCTATGCATGACTGAGAGCTGTGAAAGACTGAGGCATAGTGGTCACTTCAGGTTTCTCCATAGTTGTCCCCATATTAATACCGACCTCCCTTCAGGAAGCATTCTTCTGCCTCCTTCCCCCTTTCCAG
Source organism: Aptenodytes patagonicus (assembly GCF_965638725.1). NCBI lineage: Eukaryota > Metazoa > Chordata > Aves > Sphenisciformes > Spheniscidae > Aptenodytes > Aptenodytes patagonicus. The sequence continues at coordinate 9,425,339 of NC_134950.1, read as the reverse complement.
ACCTTTACCATGGCTTGCAAAAGTCCAATTATTAGCAAGGAAATAAGGCACTGTGTTGCTCACAGTCAATATATCTGTGTGGTTCACAGGAAAAGGAAAAAAATCCGTGGATGAAACTAGGATTTTTTAGCGTACAATAGGAATAGAAAATCTTTGACAGATTCAGGTCTTGTAATAACAGAAGAAGGTATTCATTAGAAAGGTTATAAGGCACCACTGGGATGCATCTTTATGAGAATATGCGAGTTAAAACAATGGCTTGTTTTGATTCTATGCAAAATCCAAAAACAAATAAATAAGTAAAAAGCAAAGGTCATTTATTTCATTTTCATGTTCTTAATTTTTCAGGGAAAAATCCTGGAGTTTGATGCTTTCTTCTCATGCTGTCACAAATATATTGTAATGGCATTTTAGGTTTTACTGCAGTGCAGCATTAATTCTCCTGCCTATGTGTGTTCAGCAGCAAATACAAAACAGGCCCGACCCGCAACAAAAACACTCTCCCAACATTTGACTCTTGTATTTACAGCAGAATTTCATTCAAAGCAAGCAAGCTCACAAGACTGAATCTAATTTTCTCACATCACTTGGAGAGCATAATGCTCCAGTGCCCCCATTTTGAGGAAAACAAATTTCAAAGATTTTCTAGAACAGATCAACCCACATATTTAAATGGTAAAATTGAATAATGGAATAGTTAAGCCAGTTCAGCTGCAAACGAGTCTGCAATAAGCTTTATAGATAGAGTGTAGGCTCACACAAGTGCATTCACAAATACAAATTGTTTTCTATGTAGAACAAAGTTTGCTTGCATAGATCTTTGGTAGATCTTAAATGTTTCTCTAGGGCTCTTCACTTTCATGAGTGAGGAAAGAAATAGAGAAAAGAAATCTCTTTAGCACCCCTGTTTCCTCTCTGCATGCACCTCCAAATCTTTTCTTTGCTTTATGCCAGTAGTTACTTGTGTCACTGAAATCAACTCCAGCTGGTCCCAGAGTACCAAGAGCAGAATAATTCTGCCTGTAAGACCTCCTACCCTCGCCAGGCTGAAGCAGGCAGTACAATGCCAGTAATTAACCTTGGCTATGCAATACCCTTAGGCAGTTTGGCTGTGACAACACTGCCATGATGACATAGAAGTTATGACATAACATGAAGACCTGACACAAAAAAGGGCTGTGGGCTTAACACTTTGGGTTTTTTTCCACCTGTACTAGTTGGCATAATAAAAGATACCATGTCTTCCTGCAAACCTTGTCTCTTATACCCACCTTTAGATGAAAGAACAGCACAATCAATAATTACTCTCTAGTGAATTTGCTCCATTATTTGAACATCTCTGATTGTTGCCAGGTTTTCATCCATGCTTCAGACGAGAGAACTGCTCTTTGTAACACTCATTCCACAAAAGCTATAGGATGCTTTTGAAAGGTGTAGCTAACTGAAGGTTATAATAATACTGGTCCAAAAGCTGCTTACAAGACATGTTTTGTGTGGACCACAGAACTTGTGCAGAATTTCATAAACTGGCTAACATTCTCCTTGAAAGCATGTCTAGTTAGATTTAATGGTTTCTGTTAGGATTCTCTGTAATTTTCCCCCAAAGTTTTCCACTCACAGTAAATGTTTTGCTGTTATTATAAAGCAAAAGTTGAATTTTGTTTGTTTGCATCTAGAAGACAGAGAAAGGAAATAAAAAGAAGCAGAAAGAATGCTAATTCCTATTTCTAATTCCTATTTCCTGTCGTATTTGTTGTATTTGTGAAACAGCTCAAGCTATTGACTTGCAGTTTTGAAGCAGGTCAAGAAGAGAAATGCTTCTTTTCTGATTCAGAGCTTGAAACAGAGCTAAAAATTAGTTTTGCATTAAATCCTTGGTTTTGCTCCACACTTCCTGTGTGACCCTGGAAAGCTGCTGTAAGGTGCAGGAGGTGAATGGGTAATGACAGACTTGACTTGCATCAATATCAGAGGGGCTGACCTCCATCTTCCTGAAGAACGTGCCACAGGGGAACTCAGCTGAGGTCCTTGACCTCTGCAAAGCTTATTGGGTGAATGTTTGTGATCTTGTAAAGGAGCCATAAAGAAAAATAGTCTGTAGCTAAAGAAAAGTGTTCATTTCCCAGATCAGGAGAATGAAATTAGGAATATCTACTTAGTTCTATTAGGAAATATTGCTCAATTTCTCTGTGAATGAAACACAGGATGCTTTTTTGGTGCTAGATCAGTCAGACCATGTGCAAGGCACAAGCTGTCCAGAAATAACATCACCCTCCAGCAAATAACAACTAACATTGCAAAATAAATACCCATAGATAAATTTGCATACCTACAGCTGTCAGGTGCTGTAAGGTCCTTGGAACACTCAAAAGTGGCTAGTCAGATGATGTACCATGAATACTACTTCTGACAGTATTACTAATGGTAATACCAATACTCTCACTTCTAGACTGAGTTCTCACCGTGTTGGACACTACTCGTATCATTACTGGTTGTTCAGAAATCTCTTGCTGATCCTGGGTTGCTCATCTGTCTACTTCTTTTCTAAGTACTGTATCATAGTGTTTGAGCATGACATCAGCAGAAGATTGGAGAACTGATTCAAGATCATTCTCATTTTTTACTTGGTCCATAATGATTGTACCAACATAAGTATTCTTCAAATTCAAGACATCTGTCGTCCTTGTATTATGAGTTTGGACAATATCAACAACTGAAAGAAAAATAATAATACCTCTTATAGAGTCTGGAATTCTCTGTTTCAGAGAATCAACACTGTTTTCAGCACAAATCCAAAACATAGCCCCATACTAGCTACTATGAAGCAAATTAACTCTATCCCAGCCAAAACCAGCACACTATTTAAGTTTAATTCACCCATATCGAAATTCTGGTAAGGTTCAAAGGGAATTATTTTGGGGCATTTTGTCATCGTCCATTTTTCCTCATAAACTTTGTGGAATCTGTTCCAAATAAAAGAGTGCCAGCAGCAAGTACTGATTCCCAGGGAGCCTGAAAGAAGGATTAGGTCAGGTGAAAAAAAGCTCAGTGGAAGTCATCTAGCTGTCTCTTCTGAAATGCTTGTGTGCTTGACTATTTCCTGCCTAGCGCCTACCTTCATGGTTAGTCTTCTCATTCAGTAGAAAGGAAAAAGCATAGAAGAGAATTCCCATAAGAACAGAGCAGGAACACATCTCCTCTAATTTTTGGGTGTCATTGTCAATAGTGAGAGTTTTGTTATAAAAGAGCAATACCTTTTTCTGCAAAGTTGAAAAGAAAAAAAAAGGCAGTAAAAAGCACAGGCAGAGTCTTAATATTTTGATTAGATTAGATACTTTTCCCTCCATATGAATAATGAATCAAAACACAAGCAAGGGGTAGGGAAGTTGGCAAGCTCCTTTAGTGACAACAGCAGCAGCTGCCTCACAAAATTGTAGCCAAGTCAATGGAGCACGACTTTCTCTAATGGACTGTGTTTGTGAAAGGAAAGTTTCTTCAGAGCTGAACAAAAAAGGAAGAAAGGTTTGAAATTAACTTGAGTAAGCTGTAAACAGAGGGTGAGAGCCAAGCTTTAAAACACGCATGCATCAAGGGAAAAACATCGTCTGGAGAATCCTCTCACCTGGGGTGAAATCCTACTACTACTCTTCCACAGAACCTCATCAGTAACTGGATTGACTAAATCCCTTACCTGCTGGTTACAGCCTGAGCTTGTGTGGGAGCACTGGCTACCCACACCAGTGAGTCCCATCCATGGCAATCACAGGCAAATATGTAACAGATGTTTTGCATAAAACAGCCCACAAGATTTAATATGTTCATTCATGTAGCCTACAAGGCACACAACACTACCCATCCCATCAAAGCAAATATAAGACTTGGAAGACAAAAAATGGCCTAGAGCCTTCAAAATGTTAAAGGGTGAAGGACAGAGCTGACAGAGGGCATGACTGCATTTACACAGGGGTGATTCTACCAAAAACAGTCTTTTCCCCATCTTTCCATGTCACTACATGACTTAACATCTTCTACCTCCTAGTCATCTCCCTCTTTCAGACCATAAAAGCATAAGAACAGACCTATTAGTTATGATTCTTGCAGCCTGAAACTATTTTCGTGAGGGGATTTCCTGAGGCTGACATGGTTTTCCATTTAGGAATACCTTACAGACTTCTCTTCCAGCCTTCTCCAGTCTCTCATCTTTGGCAAGGAGTTCCATAAATCTATTACCTGTAACTTGAAGGACTTCCCTTTGTTTATTTTCAACCTGAGTCCCTTTAATTTCATTTGAAATTAAATCAAATTCAGTTTACCCCCTTCACATGTTTGTTGACCCATTCAAAAAGCTCTTAGATACAGTTAAGTTCTGCTACTCTCATTTTCTAATGCAAGCTTCAACTCAAAAGTTGCTGGTTGACTTCAGAACCTGAAACCACTTGTTTTGCAATGGAATTTAGTGCTTATATCACTTTAGACCCAGACAGTTCAGCTTAGCAAGTTAGCTGAGTCTCAAAGTAATTAGGTATGGAAAAGCTGTGCAGCAGAGCATTAGTTGAACACTTTAATTCCCTTTTCCATCCACATGCACAACAGGACATAGAAATGCAGCACTCTTGGAGGCACATGCATGCTTGTTTGTATTCATTGCCTGCACTCCTTTTATTTCAGGCACTGGCTGCATGTCAGAGGATGCACAGGGCTACCTCCATGCGTCTCAGCCTGGAACTCCATTCCATTTTTGAGTCCTCACAGGTAGGTGAAATTAAAACAGCTCTTGGACTATGACCTGGGATGAAGGAGAGACCTGGGAGAGCTAAGCTTGTTAATCCTGCTTTGGCCATAGTTAATGCCAGTAGGGCTGGAATGAGAAGCAGGTGGTAACTGCTGCTACGAGTTCACCCACTACAGACATGGGTGCAAGTCCAACAACAGAAGCTTTCAGGCTGGCTGTACTGGCAGGGGACACGTGGTGCTTGAATAACACAGTTCCTTACATGCATACTGTGGGTGGGGCTGCAAACAGCCTTTCCCAAGGATACTTCTCTGTCCACAATGTGCTGCCCTTGTCATCTGTCTGCTTAGTCTGAAGACAGACTCCCTGTATATATTTTGTTCTGGAGGAGGGTCATATTGAGAAAGATTCCTCTTTTTGGTGCTGATAAACAGCCAAAATATTTAGTTAATAGGCTGAACTAATGTGAAGTAACATGGTGGAAAAATCTTCACCAATGACATAGACAGTGGGATCGAGAGCACCCTCAGCAAGTTTGCAGATGACACCAAGCTGAGTGGTGCAGTCGACATGCCAGAGGGACGGGATGCCATCCAGAGGGACCTGGACAAGCTCGAGAAGTGGGCCCGTGTGAACATCATGAGGTTTCACAAGACCAAGTGCAAGGTCCTGCACGTGGGTCGGAGCAACCCCCAGTATCACTACAGGCTGGGGGATGAAGGGCTTGAGAGCAGCCCTGCCAAGAAGGACTTGGGGGGACTGGTGGATGAAAAGCTGGACATGAGCCAGCAATGTGTGCTCCCAGCCCAGAAGGCCAAGCGTATCCTGGGCTGCATCACAAGAAGCGTGGCCAGCAGGTCGAGGGAGGGGATTCTGCCCCTCTGCTCTGCTCTGGTGAGATGCCACCTGGAGTACTGTGTCCAGCTCTGGAGCCCTCAGCATAAGAAAGACACGGACCTGTTGGAGCTGGTCCAGAGGAGGGTCACAAAAATGCTCAGGGGGGTGGAACACCTCTCCTATGAAGACAGGCTGAGAGAGTTGGGGTTGTTCAGCCTAGACAAGAGAAGGCTTTGGGGAGACCTTATTGCAGCCTTTCAGTACTTCAAAGGGGCTTCTAAAAAACATGGCGGCAGAATTTTTAGCAGGGCCTGTTGCAACAGGACAAGGGGGAATGGCTTTAACCTAAAGGGGGGTAGACTGAGACTAGATAGAAGGAAGAAATTTTTTATGCTGAGGGTGGTGAAACACTGGCACAGGTTGCCCAGAGAGGTGGTGGATGCCCCATGCCTGGAAACATTCCAGGTCAGGTTGGAGGGGGCTCTGAGCAACCTGGTCTAGTTGAAGATGTCCCTGCCCATGGCAGGGGGGTTGGACTAGATGACCTTTAGAGGTTCCTTCCAACCCAAACTATTCTATGATTCTATGATTCTAAGAATGCTTATGGAATTCCTGCATGAAAAGTTTCTTTCTGTCACAACCAGTGAGGAAAGCAACAGTGCAGTGGGACAGTCAGTTCTTACAACTTCATAGTTACCTGGTCAGATACAGAGCACCTTGAAGAAAGACCATTTTATCTGATACATAGCAGTTTGAAGGAAGATCGTTTTATCTAAATTATTTGCTCCTCAAACCCAAGCAAAAAGACCTGTCCAGTTTGGAAAGGAGGGTGAAATTTTCACCCAATATATCCAGATTCCTTAAAGTTATTAAACCATTGTTTAATTTAGCCTGGTGCTATCTTTCACAGTGTGAAACTCTGGAGGGATTGTTAAGGAATCATAAAAATGAAAAAATGTTAAAAAGAAAGTCAACAGAACTCAGGCCTTGATCCTGCATCCATGGGACTTCATAGCAAAAGGTCTGTTCCCCATAAAGAAAGCTGCTTAGTTTTTCTACCAACAGCACCATTTTTCTCATTAGATTTACAGGGAAAGGTGAGTTTTTGGGAATCCTCTAAAAAACCCTGTAACATTTCAGGGTTAGAAGTGGGTGACCACTGAAAAAACCTGACCATTAAGATAGTTACATACTGAGAAACATTTATCTATGACGAACTGTAATTACGTAACTGATTAGTCAGATGTCAGCTGCAACCAGGGGACATTGCAGGGATAAGACTACCATCATACCAGGCACTGCTGGCAGTGGTGCGCTCCATGCCAAAGTAAATGAAGAATCAAAAGGGGAAATAAAGACATCCCAAAGTGACATGGCTTCCTCACAGTCATAGAAAACATTGCTGACAACAGTGGTCTCCTAATCCTTACTAATACTTTCTCCACTTCGAATTAATCAAATTTGTATTTGCTTTCAGTTCTTGCCCACTGGCTTTACTATTAATTTATTAAAATTTATCTATTATTGATATAAAATTTTTATAATTATTAATTTATTAATTGTATTTTCTCAGTGAAAAATTACAGTTGATCAACATTCAACTTGAACACATGACAAAAAATATTTGTGAATGGAATAGTAAGCCCAAAGAAGTGAATATTAGGAACCAACTAATAAAAAGGTATTTAGCATGGAATCATAAACTGCTTGAATTGTTTATTTGTTATAGAACTCACTCACATAGCAATTCCTTTGATTAAGTTTTTACTTTGGTTGGGTCCATATAGCAATCCCAGTGCTTTTCATGTAGTAATCCAACACAGCTCAAAGGTCCAATACTGCAATGAGCTGTTCGTGAACAATTTATTAATTGGTTACTTTGCAAGATTATACACATTCTTTTGAGCAAAAAATATAGCTGTTTCTTAGTTTATTAGTTATAAATTGTTCTCCTGGTTGTGTTCTAGAGGCTCTAAAACACAAGCCATACTGGTAATTACATTTTTCCTTTCACATTTTCTTTTGCTTCAGTTATATACAACTTCATTCCTTAAATTCTTGAGTCGTGCCACTATTACCCCTGTACCAGCCCCAGGCACTGACAGAGTGGTTTTGTGTGAGTTTAGTGCTCCCTGAGAGGCTTTTCCCTGACAGCCTGGAAAAACAAACTTTTCTTTATACATATGGCTAAGTGCAGAATGGAAGCAATGCTACGAGCTCCCTGAATAGTCCAGCGAGAGATGAGAAGATACATCCTTCATTTTCAGTGTCTTTTCCTAAATATCTTTGATGACACTTCCAGGGAGTCTAATACTTGATATGAGAGTGTTTTGTGTTATGGTCACTTGGTTGTGAGTCAACATTTACAGTTTTTTCATTCCTAAATGGCTTTTATTCTCCACCAGTATGGGCTGAATTGGATTCATGGACCTCATTTTGATTCTTGCACTGGTGGTAAATGTTGTAGGTAAAGTAGATGAGGTGGGATACTCTCAGGGTTTGCTTCTGTGAGAGTTGAATCAATTTAGCCAATTTTGGCAAATTATTTGTTTTGTATGCTTATGTGTTTAGAAGCTGGCAGAACTGAAGCCCACATCCCAATAACATTCTTATTTATTCTCTTCTGTAGGCAACATTTCAAACAAGATTAAAAGTTCAGTTCAACCTTAAGGCATGTGCACAAATATCCTCTCTCCCTTTCCCTCTTCCTCCCCAGTGACTTAATTTATTTGTTAAACTGGAATAAACTGCAAACCAGAGAGAGCTGTCTATACAATGAAAAGGAGGTGAACAAAGCTAAGAGACTCTTTGAGGCAGCCTCAAGCAACCTGTGATGGGATATCTGAGCAACAGAAAGGACTTGACTAGATGGAGCTTCGATCTTTAAAGTTGTGACCCCATGACATTCCTATGCCTCTCAATCACGTGCATTTTCTCTTAAATCCTGGCATGTACTCCTTTTTCCTCTCTTACACCTTTCCCTAAAACAAAACCCCATAATTGATTTTGTATAACCACCTCGAGAGCAATCAATAGTTCCTGAAATTTAATGCAGCACTTTGTTAAGCTTGCAAATGAATAACGATTACTTGGGGCCAAATGCTGGGCTCAGGGCTGGTTTGCCCCTTTCAGATATGGGTGGAGAAGGTTTCCCTCTCATGCTAATGTGTTGTGTTGCAACAGGGGTCAATAGCTTCAGGCTTGATCTTGATTAGTATTTAAAGGCATATTGTTGGAGAGTATTAGCTGAGGCATTTTAACCCTACAGACAAGTGAGGAAACTAAAACATGTATTTGCTGGACAGATTCCATTAGAAATGCGCTAGTTAATACCGGTAAAAGCACATCATTCCTGGTGTCTGTGGTGTTTTAAAATGCATTCCTTATATAATCTAATATATAATATTATATATATATATAATATATATCTAATAAGCATTTATATATATAATCTAATTTGCATTTAATTCTAGAAAAGAATTACCTTGTTGCCACTGCCCACCCCAACCAGACCCCAACTGCCCAGCAGGCTGTATGAGGTAGACTGAGGTTTCATCACCTCTCTCTTCTTCAGAAGCCTTGCTCAAAAGGCAGCTCCCTACAAAACACAGTCTCCCCTCTGCAAGATGTTGCAGGACCAGCTGTGATGATGGAAATCCTGAGGTTGTGGAAGATGTGGGCTGACAGGTAGCTGGGGGAGAGAGGTGCCAGCAAGCCTAAAAGTGACACAGATGTTGAAGCAGAGACTGAATCAGAAAAGGAAAAGTGGCGGATCTTGAGCAAGCTTGCCCATGCTTTATACTGAAGGTGTCTCTCATTGTGAAGCATCCAGCCCCTCTTCATGCGCATGCCATGCTCCTGCCTTGTATGCTGTGTTTAGCAATGAAGTCACTGACCTTTTTGTTGCCCTCATGATACTTCCATGGACTGAATGTAGGTTGTTTTCATCTCCCCAAATGCTGGCAGTCCTCTTCTTGTTATTAACCATTGTGGGTTTATATCAATTTTATAAGTCCACTTCTGGAGGCAAGGAATCAGTGGAAGAGGACAAAAGGTATCAGAAGTTGCTCTTAGGAGGTTACTGTGAAACAAAATTAACTGAAAACTTAGATTTCTGCACAAGAAAAAGAGCCACACAGGAAATGTCCTTCCTAAGGGCAGGTGCAGCCTGATCCATGCTACTGGATAATGGTTTTCTGACACCTAATGATTTATTCTCCAAGATTTACACCATCTTGGAATTCCTCATTTTCTAATGCTTTAACTCCTGGAGATACTGTACACAAGAACAGCTTCAGAAGTTCCCAGGTCCTGCTGGGTTTTTCCTGATTTCTAGCTTTGGATTTGTCTATGGGGAGGCATAAAAGGACAGAGAATAGATTTCTTAGCTATTTTAAAGGAGATATTAAGGAGAGAAGCAATGATTAAAATATATTATCCCCATGAAGTAAGAAAAAAATGAGGAAATACAGGGTAAAAGTAAAAAAAAAAAAAAAGCAGCTCTAAACATGCTCCAGAGCTGTCATGCAAAGGTAAAAAAGAAAAGTGTTTTCATTATGTAAGCTAGTGCTAGAACAAATTGCCAGGGAATGTATGTCCCCAGCAAAACCCAAATTTTTTGTTTTATCATTACTTTTTCACCAGGAGGTGGGGCTGTTAAGCACTGGATTTATTCGGTGCAACACTGAAAAACTGTAGGTAAAATGAAAACCGTCTTTCTCTTCCTTTTCCCTCTGAAACTCATTGTGAAAATGTGAGCAAAATGCATGAACTTTCTAGATATTTTAAGCATTGATTTCATATTCTGATGCAAAAATGGAAATAACTTTAAAATGATGTTGCAATGGTTTAAATGAACTGCCTCTAAGAGTGAATTAAGTACCAATAGCTAATTAAAACATACATTAATTTGGGAGACTGGAAAGCTCAGGAGGTTTGTAATTATTACTATTCCCAAGTTTCTATTGAGTCTATTTCTAGGATAGCTCTGCAATTCAGTTACAAGGATTAAGTCACAAAAAGAAATCACAGGACCCTGAAATGTGGCTAATTGCATAATAAAAAGAGAAACACATTTAAGGTCACTTGATTCTAATTCTGACAAGCTGCCACAAGGGATGAAAGCAGCTTTTCTAAAGTAAAGAGCCTGAGCTGAGGGAAGTGCTTATTGCTGGTGCTTCCATGCCTCCTGCTTTCACCACATCTGAGGGAGATGTTGCAGACCCCTTGGGGTGGGAAGGTGCAGCCAAAGGAAGGAAACATGCAGCACAGCAGGGAAATGGGTGCAGGCCTGAGCCCTCATCTTACACCCTAGCCATTGAGCCAAGATGCCTCAATGTCAAGTCCACTTGCCTCTCTTCAGTGTCAGGGTTGCCATGTAAATGTTGAAGATGCATTTCTTCATTTCATAAGATACGTGTGATGGGCATATAATTACTGGGACAGACTTGCAGCTAGGACAATTTAAAGGGATTTTTGTCCCCATCATGCTGTGTTGCAAGCTCGCACCTAATATGGCAGGAAACATGGTTATAACACTTAGCTGATCTGCTTCTGCACCTGCAGAGAAAGCATTTCTGATAGACATCATCAGAGATTGTCAGCCCTTTCCCTGTCCTCACAAATACCCTGGGTACAGCCCACCCTCAAACAGAGCTAAAGAAAAGACCTGAACTCCATGCAGTGGATCTTAACAGACAACTGCTTAGCCATTTGAAGAGTCCTTGCCTGGTCACAGGACTTAGGTGGGTCCCCTAATACCTGCTGCATCGGAGGTGGCCCTAACACGTTCACAATCCAAAGTCGCAGTCAGGAGTTAACTACCTCAGAGAAGACCATCAAGACATCCACATTGACCAGGGAGGGTACAGTCACCAGGCCAGGGAATTCATAGTCACCTGCTATTGAGTTCAGGAGTAATGACTGATCATTGTGTCCTGCGGCAGTCACAGTTTCTGCCAGCTCATCCAAATGCTTCCTCCCACTCACAACACAGCACTTCCCTCTCCTCCAAGATGACTCATGCTGTGTTCACTTCCATCCACAGCCCCGTGCCTGCCAGGCACTAGAAATAAAGCACAACCAAAATGTGTCCTTGGGTGTCATGGCGAGTTCTATCTGCAGCATATGGAGGACAATGAAGTCCCAGTTGTTACATGGTCTCCTCTGTGGTTTCATCTAGGTACCAAGCAAGATGGAAACTCATGAACAAGAGAGGTTTTGTGATAGTCAGCTGCCTTGTGTTATGCCCTACCTGAAAACATCAAAGTTTTCAACCCCAAAGGAGTTTGAAGTCTACTTAGCACATATTTGTGATCAATAGTTTCAAAGGTTAATGATAAACTTATTCAGATCAGGGTGGATACCTTGTTCCTGTCCATAAGTAGAGAGCATTAACTAGACAGTGAGAATTTGACTTTCATATCCATATAAAAACAGGCATCAGGAGCTGGCCTGTTAAAACTTCCAGAAAGCCCAACAAAGGGATATAACAGGCAGATAAAGCAGCTTGCTCTGTTCAGTGATTTTAATGTTTGTCAGTATTGGGAATGAAGGGATTGTGCAGCATTCAAGTTTCAACTCTTGGGCTGACAAATCACAAATTTAATTCTTTAGTGGGCAAAGATTTCCTTTGTGATCTCAGATTTGTCACCCCCCACCATTTCTAAATACACCATCTGTACCCAGATGCCATATATACCCATATACCATAATGTGCTGGTGGTGTAGAGTCACGGAGATGCTTGAAAATATTTAATGCTAATATTTGGGAAGCATCAACACTACAAAATCCCGGTAGACCTCTGTGAGTTTCCACTCCCTGGTGCCTAGGCATAGAGTGCAGTCTGTATAGGGCAGCAACAGAACAAGGTCAGGACACATTGCTAGAAAAGGGGTTACTGGGATTCCTCTCCTTGTTCTAGCAAATATTTAAATATTATATATAAACTAGATCGATATTAAAGGAAGAAGTGAGAGGTTAAGAGGTCCTTAACTCAAAGTTCCCTATAAAGTTTATGGTGTTATCTCGGAAGGATGGGGCATGAATTCAAGCCCTCTCAGGTAGAGGATGTCTGGTATAAGTGCTCTAAACACTGGTTCATTGCTTAATAGAGAAAATACCTAGCCAGTTTCTACCCTCCCTTTTCTGGTTGGATTTTGAAATGACTCAACCTTCCCAGAGCTTTTTAAATGACAGTAGCTGTTTAGTTGTATATTTTGGTGTTATGCCTTTGGCTGAAACCTGTAGATGACTTTAAAGTGCCAGCGTCTCACTGACATACAAGAATATCTTGGAAGACCTTGACCAGAAAAATGTAGTTATCTGTTCAGAGATATTAAATTCCTATTGTAAAACACTCACACTGGACTGGTGGGAGGGCAAAGTCATAAGCTATTCTGAGGAGGAGAGAGATTACTGCAGTGTGATATAAATGCTGTAGATGGGAGTTTTACTGTGGATTCAATGAAGCCAGAATTTCATCCTACATCACTGAACTCTTGTTAGAAATCTTGCGTGTAGCACGTACTCAACTGACCATTGTGCGTTTGTCTGCTCCTGACCTGAAACAGGACAAAATAATTGACCTATGAATTCCTTGATTATCACTAGTCACAAGTTTTCTTTTTTTTTTTCTTTTTCTTTTGGCTCATGGTCAAAATGCAAACACCCAATACATGCAGAACTTATTTTAGTCTCCATATATCTTTTTTTTCTTTTCCTTAGCTAGCTGCAAATTTCTAGTCCTGAAACTTTACTTTACCTCTGGCTGAAATTTCACACTCATTTAATATTAAAATTTGACAAACTGGAAACATTAAAGCTGAATTATCAAGTAGTTTGAGGCTACAATTTAATTTGCTATAAAGCAGACTCATTCTAGTAGGGAATGTCTTGCGGTAGTTTTACTGTCTGTGCTTAATATACTCTTTTGTTTCTTAAAAGTTACTTACAGCTTAAATAATTAACCACAGTTTATGCTTGACATTACAATATTCTTCTTCTTTACATACAGACATGGCTGAATTGATTTGATTGTGAGATCCTCTGGGCAAAACTGCTGTTTCTTCTGTCTTACACACAACTGAGAAAATTAACAGGTAAAAGCAATAATATAGTGAATCTCATTCAGGCAAGAGAAGGGGTATAAGATAGAAACAAATATTTGCATCCTGATTGTGATTTGAATCCATCATTTTTTATGGTGGAAATAAAAGAAGAAAACACATGAATTGTCATATCTGGAACCTTCATATGCAAATATTCATAACCTTTGTTCAACACAGAGTTTGGTCCCACCAGTGAGAGGTTATGATATTGTAACTTCTAGCACCTTTGTCTCATTAATGAAATATGACAGTAGAGTTCCATAAATTCCCAACTCTGACGGTCATGTTGTATTTCCTGCAAGGGTCTTTCCAAACATATATCGTGAACTTCGGGGGGAGCAAGATTTGATCAGGATGCTGTTGTCTTCCTTGTGCCCAAAAGCACAGTTCTCTTTCAAGCAAATTCTGTCTCCAACTTGAAGTTGATTGTAATGCCAGTGCTCGTGAAAAAACAAACAAACAGCCCAGCCATGATGAGTTATGCTGTGTGCAGAAAGCGCGAATGGAAAGGTGACAACCTTAGCCAAAATAAAATAAAAGGACAAAAAGGATAACAGATTTATTTTCAACATTCTGACAGCGTACCAGTAATGAAGAAAAAATGATGGACACTACAAAAGTAACAGAAAATGTGCTTGTGACCAGAAGTCAAAAATCTGTTTGCTTTTCTTGTGACAGACTGCTCTTGCAGTACTGTATACTTTTATGATGATCACTTATTATTTCAAATGCTTTGTAAGTGTTCCCAGTATGGGAAACAGCACAATGCGGCAAAAACTGTCACAAGGGCACACTCAGATCCTGATCCCGGTTTCTCACATTTCAAATGAGCTCAGACTTGAGGTTTCATTTGGAGTTCCTTTCTGAAGACAGCATATCTCTGCTCATACCATCAATCTATTTCTTTGTTCTCCCTATAGCATGGGCTATTTGCAGTGATAGCTTGCTTTAACATCTTAATCTATGCTGCAACACAATTCAGAGGTGCTTCTGTTCCATTGGGATACATAACAACTACTGAACCCATAATGGTGAAATAAATCCCCAGTAAAATGAATGTAAATGCTCCCTTTAGCTTGAATGATTTCAACGATTATTTTGAAAATCAGCTAAACATAGATAGCACTTTTTAATCTCTAACTTTTCAGCATTTTCATATAACCGGAATTTCTTTCTGTTTCTTGTGAAACATAGTTGAGAATATCTCTCTAGAGGGAGGCAGGGAAATTTTTGGCTTGTTTAACCATGAAAAGTCCATCTCAGAATCTTTGCTGAGCTGAAACATTCATTGAAACAGGGCTTGCTTTGTTATGTGAAGAAATGGAAAATGGCCTTTTTTTTGCAGCTGTTGCATGGTTGGTGCCTATGTCTGTATTGATATCGGCAGATGTTATAGTCTGGTTCTATCTATCGAGGATGAATAAATGTTTAGTGGATGAGGGGCATGAAGTTCATGTGTTGTAAACGTTACTAGAACATGACCCAAAGAGCATTACAGATGGTGATACAGTGTTGGCTGTATGTACATATCTACCCTTAGCTTCCCCAGGGCATAATTTAGGAAGATATCTGTTCACTATTCACCCCTTCCAAATGTATTTCTAGCTGTAGAAATAAAACCATTTTAGTTTACCTGTTCACCTAGTTCACTTATTCTGTCTCATTCATTCTGATGTAACCCAGGAGCCATGCCATTCTCTTCTTCAGAGTTTTATTAGATTTACAGAGGTGACTCCCATGATTGGAGTGCTGCAATGGATGGCTATAAACTCTTCACAAGGGACAGGCGAGGAAGGAGAGGCAGTGGGGTGGCTCTGTATGTTAGGGAGTGTTTCGATTGTATAGAGCTCAACGATTATGATGATGGTACGGTTGAGTGTTTATGGGTAAGGATGAGGGGGAAGGCCAACGAGGCAGATATCCTGCTGGGAGTCTGTTATAGACCACCCAACCAGGATGAAGGGGCGGATGAAGCGTTCTACAAGTGGCTGGCAGAACTCTCACAATCGCTAGCCCTTGTTCTCGTGGGGGACTTCAACTTCCCGGATGTCTGCTGGAAATACAACACGGCAGAGAGGAAGCAGCCTAGGAGGTTCCTGGAGTGTGTGGAAGACAACTTCCTGACACAGCTGGTAAGTGAGCCTACCAGGGGAGGTGCCTCGCTCAACCTGCTGTTTACAAACAGAGAAGGACTGGTGGGAGATGTGGTGGTCGGAGGCCATCTTGGGCTTAGCGACCATGAAATGGTAGAATTCTTGATTCTTGGTGAAGTAAGGAGGGGGGCCAGCAAAACCGCAACCATGGACTTCCAGAGAGCGGACTTTGGCCTGTTCAGGACACTGGTTGAGAGAGTCCCTTGGGAGACAGTCCTGAAGGGCAAAGGGGTCCAGGAAGGCTGGACGTTCTTCAAGAAGGAAGTCTTAAAGGCGCAGGAGCAGGCTGTCCCTATACGCCGTAAGAAGAACGGGCGGGGAAGACGAGTGGCCTGGCTGAACGAGGAGCTTTTGCTGGGACTCAGGAAAAAAAGGAGAGTTTACCGCTTGTGGAAGAAGGGGCAGGTGACTCAAAAAGAGTACAGAGATCTCGTTAGGTCGTGCAGAGAGGAAATGAGAAAGCCAAAAGCCCAGCTAGAATGTAATCTGGCCGCTGTCATTAGAGACAACAAAAAAAGTTTTTACAAATATATTAATGACAAGAAGAGAGCCAGGGAGAATCTCCATCCTTTATTGGATGCAGGGGGGAACATTGTCACTGAGGATGAGGAAAAGGCTGAGGTACTCAATGCCTTCTTTGCCTCAGTCTTTAACAGGCAGACCAGTTATCCCCAGGGTACTCAGCCCCCCGAGCTGGAAGACAGGGACGGCGAGCAGGATAAACCCCCCATAATCCAAGAGGAAGCAGTCAATGACCTGCTACGCCACCTGGACACTCACAAGTCTATGGGGCCAGATGGGATCCACCCGAGACTGCTGAGGGAGCTGGCGGAGGAGCTCGCCAAGCCACTCTCCATCATTTATCAGCAGTCCTCGTTAACAGGGGAGGTCCCGGACAACTGGAGGTTTGCCAATGTGACGCCCATCTACAAGAAGGGCCGGAAGGAGGATCTGGGGAACTACAGGCCTGTCAGCCTGACCTCGGTGCCGGGGAAGATTATGGAGTAGTTCATCTTGAGGGCACTCACAAGGCATGTGCGGGACAACCAGGGGATCAGGTCTAGCCAGCACAGGTTCATGAGAGGCAGGTCCTGCTTGACCAACCTGATCTCCTTCTATGACCAGGTGACCCGCCTAGTGGATGAGGGAAAGGCTGTGGATGTGGTCTACCTGGACTTCAGTAAGGCCTTTGACACTGTCTCCCACTGCATTCTCCTAGAGAAGCTGGCGGCTCACGGCTTAGACAGGTGGACTCTGCGCTGGGTCAAAAACTGGCTGGATGGCCGGGCCCAGAGAGTTGTGGTGAATGGAGTTCAATCCAGTTGGCGGTCGGTCATGAGCGGTGTTCCCCAGGGCTCAGTACTGGGGCCGGTCTTGTTCAATATCTCTATCAATGATCTGGATGAGGGGATTGAGTGCACCCTCAGTAAGTTTGCAGACGACACCAAGTTGGGCGGGAGTGTTGATCTGCTCGAGGGTCGGAAGGCTCTGCAGAGGGACCTGGACAGGCTGGATCGATGGGCCCAGGCCAACTGTATGAGGTTCAACAAGGACAAGTGCCGGGTCCTGCACTTCGGCCACAACAACCCCATGCAGCGCTACAGGCTTGGGGAAGAGTGGCTGGAAAGCTGCCTGTGGGAAAAGGACCTGGGGGTGCTGGTCGACAGCCGGCTGAACGTGAGCCGGCAGTGTGCCCAGGCGGCCAAGAAGGCCAATGGCACCCTGGCCTGTATCAGCAATAGTGTGGCCAGCAGGAGTAGGGAAGTGATCGTGCCCCTGTACTCGGCACTGGTGAGGCCGCACCTCGAATACTGTGTTCAGTTTTGGGCCCCTCACTACAAGAAGGACGTTGAGGTGCTGGAGCGTGACCAGAGAAGGGCAACGAGGCTGGTGAAGGGTCTGGAGAACAAGTCTTCTGAGGAGCGGCTGAGGGAACTGGGGTTGTTTAGCCTGGAGAAAAGGAGGCTGAGGGGAGACCTCATCGCTCTCTACAACTACCTGAGAGGAGGTTGTAGCGAGGTGGGTGTTGGTCTCTTCTCCCAAGTAACTAGTGATAGGATGAGAGGAACTGGCCTCAAGTTGTGCCAGGGGAGGTTTAGATTGGATGTAAGGAAAAATTTCTTTACTGAAAGCGTGGTTAAACATTGGAATAAGCTGCCCAGGGAAGTGGTTGAGTCACCATTCCTGGAAATATTTAAAAGACATGTAGATGAGGCGCTTAGGGACATGGTTTAGTGGGCATGGTGGTGTTGGGTTGACGGTTGGACTCGATGATCTTAGAGGTCTTTTCCAACCTTAATGATTCTATGATTCTATGAAAAACAAGAATTTGGCCCTAGACAGGATTAGATACAGAGCATGCTTATTACTGAATAGATAAATCTGCCTTCAGTTTAGGTTTTCTCAGTTAGGTAGACACAAAGAAATCTTGCCCTCCATTCTTTGCAAGCTTTGGTAGATTTTTGCATTTACATGAGAAGCTTTTTCTCTTCTTTACTTTTTTCTGTTTCAGAGTGACAGAAGCCTTCCATTCTTTTGAAAGAGCTAGAGACCATTAAACACTCTTGAAATGAAAAACAAAATCCAACAGAAAAAAATCAAAACCTGGGGGGGTGGAGGAGCCTATTCCCACCTTATGCAATATGGACTTGGTGTCTTATACACAAAAGAGAAAAAAAGAGCCTTTGAAAAAGGCAAACATGAGGAGGAGGAAGCAGTAGAAATCAGATTTGGCCAGCCTGTACAGCAAAACAGAGCTTTGTGGGTGTTCAGCCTTTCCTGCACCAAAAATGCAACCCGCAAAATAAGCCCTGGTCCCTGCTCTCTCCCCAGCCCTATCACTTCTGTTCCATCCACCCCTGCTCAACAAGACCGAACAGAAACACCAACTGTTTTATAATAGTAGCACATTTTATTGTTGTAGAAGACAGAAGATACAAAGCAGAGGAGGAGATTGGACTTGGGAAAAAAATCAAGGGACCAGGAAAACTGCTCTTCTGAGTTGATTTTCGGTTGTTCTAGTTTGTAACAGAAGCAACAAAGACATCAGGAGATGTTTGACATGTCCCTTTCTGCTGGTGAGGTACCCGATCTACTCAAATTTCTCTCCACCTTATTGCTTATGTAGTTTGGGTTTGTGCAATTTAATTTGCATACCTTCATGTAGTCCTCAAACTTGATTCTTTTTACAATAGAGCTTCTTCGCATTTCCTTGGCTCTACAAAGAGGACTTAATATTTTATATTTGCATTGATTTTAACGACTTCTGCCCCATCAGACTACTGAAAAAAGAGCTTAATGACTCTGAAAATCTACTTCCATCCACTGCATCTGGTTTACTTTAGTCTCAAGGAGATCTCTGGCATTCGTGTGTTAACTGTTCTCCAAAGGATACGTAGCTGTAGTGTCCTCAGTGGAAGAGCTCTGAATTACTAGGAAAGCTTGAAGTCATCTGTCAGTTGAGATGTTTGGTGAGGCACTTTCACACCTACTTAATTGCAGAGTGGTTAGGTTGGGATCACATTCCTGAATCACATGGAGTCCACATGTGAGCACATGGTACTGCGTGACCTGGCTTTCAATGATTTACAAAGGGATAATGTGTGATCAGCGTTCTGTAATTTTAGAACATAAAAAAACCTTTTACTCACATATGACAGGCCAGAGAAGAACTTGTGAAGCAGAACTTGTGAACTTTGTCATAAGCACTGTCTGGATGAGGAATTTCTCTATTCATACAAAGCAATTGTTTGCACCCAGCTTGCAGGTGTCTTCCTGTCAATTAGAGTGACCAGTTCCTTGGTGAGTTCATCATCTGTATACCTGAGCACTACAAAGAAGACAGTGGAGGAAGTTCTCATGCTTTAGACCCAGTTAGTTATATCCACTTGGGGAGCAGAGAAGCGAAGGATGTTGCACTTAGAGACAGCGTGAGATCGTAGGAGTTCCCTGCTCATTACTGTTTCTCAGACCACAAGACTATGCTATTCTTGTGCTGCACTTTGATAAGCCAGGCTTTTTCTTTCAGCCTTCTTCTTTTGTTTCTGGTTTCTTTTTTTGTTCCATGTTCTTATGCTGAATTTTAGTAACCTCTGAAACAGTAAGGTGTGCTTTATACCTTCTCAGCAAATGTTCCCTTGCTTGTTCTGTCCTTAAAATGAATTATTTAGTTATTTTTTTCTTTCCTCAGGGGGATATCTTGTTCTGTATTTTGCTCAAAAAGCAGCAAAGAATAATTTTTCTAGTTTTCTTTTTTTTTTTCCTTTAAATAAAGTCAGAACATATAAGGAATTAAAGCAGGGCAGTAAAATGTATGCTTTCAATACATTCGTATCCAGGAGATACAGATGGTAGAAGCACTTTACTGGTAATAGAATAGCAGCAAAGCATCCGTGGTACGGATGCAGCTGCACTGGAAATGTTCTGTTTGTTACCAGTAAAGGAAAATAATTCACAAGAAAGGCACAAATCTGGGATTTTTTCTGTATAATTGTATTTAGATTTGTTGACCTCCTGATATTACTTGGGAAAACACAAAAGTTGAAAAAAATCCACATAGAGATTGGATTTCTGTGAAAACAAGATGAAAATAATTTTACTTAACAAAATAATCATGAAATATAAGTAAATAAAAATCATGCCATGCAGATATGACATAGCAAATGCATGTGCTGCTGTGACCTATAAGAAATGTGTATAGAAGAATGTGAATACAAAACTAAAAGAAAAATTCCTGAGAGGGAAATTACTTATTTTAGTGCAGAAATCTTACCTAATTTACCTGAGTTCAACAACTGGTTTTCAAGAAGTATTTGAATATCTCAGATGGGAAGCTTTACAGTCCCATTCTTCAAGGACAGAAGAACATATTTGTGGTGCCAGAACCATCTTTTATTACTTCAATCAATATTGTGAAACATTTTAATCTATAAAAATGTAATTGGATATGATTACATTGTTTTCTTGCAATCTAAATAAGGCAAAGATTATGTTTATGTCTGCTTGGCAATTAAGCGGTTTCTTCTAACTTTTTGCCCATCTAAAGCCTTGAGTCAGTTCTTTCTCATTCATCTGATATTGTCTGATCTTAGAAATTCCTCTTAGTCTAACTAGTTGGCCTGTACTGCCTTATGTGTTACTCACATATGCTAATCTCATACTCTTACCCATTCTGTCTGCAACAGTTGTGATATATAGTGTTTCCTATACTATTTTATACATAATACTATTATTTAAGGCTAAGAATTAGGATTAAATTATAGATGCACATAGGATCTTCCATTGCCACAGCTCTTTCAGTGAGTAATCATATCCCTCAGACCCAGACCAGAATACCTATTTCAGCCAAAACTTTTCACATAAGTCTCAAAACCTTCTAATTTATCCTCTTCACTTAGCCTAGCCAGAACTTAACAAACTACAAAGGCTTAATAAATTTACTAAATTTAACACAACACCTGAGCTTCAGAAATGAACTGAAAAATTACTGTGGCAGAGTGCTAGAGATTCTTCCAAGACAGCAGGTGTTGCGGGATCATGACCATCCTATCTTGTCTGTGTGGCTGATCAGAGGCTGGGTTTGCTAGAGCTGATTGAATGGAAAAGAGCTGATACAGAGAGACTGAGAAAAGGCAAGAAGTAAGCAGTTCTAATTTATACAATTGCAAGGTAAATACTGGAGCATGTTATAATTTAGATATCACATTGCTTCCACCTAAGGCTAAGCCAACCCTATGAATGTCCATCAGTTGAGATCTGTCAAAGTCAGGATTATGAAGATATATCATCCATGCACTAAAAAGGGCAATTACTGGTATAGCTTGCCTTGCTGATGGAGATGCTTTGTGCTATTGGACCAAAGTGTAACATCGCTAGCAGAGCCATGTACAAACCAGGAGAACTTTGCTGCTGTAATATGCAGTTCTGCTTGGGCCACTAAAGCATTTGGAAGCTGGATAAACTCATAGGTTCCTCCTGCTGTTGGCTGATCTGTTTGTGTCTTTATTACTCTTCAAAAAGCCTGGAGATTTCATCTGTTTCAATCTATGAGATAGACAACGTGGTCTGGTCAAAGCTCATTATTATTCTAACCATTAATGTTGTGTGGCTTGAAGAAGAAGGATTTCTTCCCTCTGGTTACATCATTTCAAGCCCTTTCCATTTTTAAAAGGATAGGTCATACAGGAGATAAAATCTTTGATACTGCAAAGCTGAGTATTAACCGTCCTCAGAAACTATTGCATTGTCTGCAGTGAAAGCATTTGATAATTTCCAGTCACTTCATAGTTCTCCACCAGTTGTTGACAATCTACACTTAGTACTGAAGGCACTAATACCTCTCCTGAACAAATGTTACAGGAACTCAGAGCAACTGAGCGGGGAAACCGCTGCTACTTACAGTCATACAGTTCTAGCTGTTATTTATTTACAATGTATTAGTTACCAAGAATCTTTTATTGATTTCAAATTTGCTTTAGTGGGAAGAATCAGAACATGCCTTTTCAACACAGCTCAGAGGAAAGGTTAATAAAGAAGTCTATTTCCTCACTAAAACCTATGAAAGCATTGCGGTTTTCAGGATAACCACCACTGTTCCTTGGTGAATGTCGGTGCTGCTCTAACACATGTAGTTAGAGGTATTAGAGTCCAAAAGTTCCTCTGACAATCACTCTCCAGGGACCTCTGTCCCTACTATCTCCTCTTTCCTTTGGAAGGACTTGGTGTCCCTAGAAGAGCTTGCAATCTCCATGGCCTCTGAGTTCAGAGACAGCATTTTTTTCTGGCCAGTAGCTGAACGGTAGCTCAGATACAAGGCTCCTCTGAGCCATGCTTGTATTCTGTGAATCCCAAGGCAGATCAACAGGACCATAGAGCTCACCTACAACATTAGGCATATTCAGAGAAAGAGATTAAAAGAGAATCAAATACCACTTTTTACTGGCATATTGAGATATTGATTTGTACAAGAATGATTTTTGAGTTAAGATATGATAAATGGCAAAATAATTCTTATACACTTAGTGTGTATAACACACTAAATAAATACACAGACAGATAAATAAATAAATAGATTGCAGTAATAAATAAGTAAATAAATAGATAGATAAAGTCCAGTAATGATAGAAGTTGAAGGGGGTAAAATCTACTTTTCCACAGGATCCATAAATACCAGTGAAATCGGTATACTGATTGCGTGAAAGCAGTTATTTGTTGTGCCAGCCTTCTGCATAAGGATGACTGGATGAGAGGAAGGTTTCATGCCTATGACTTACAGAAACTTTTAAAAAATGAAACCTGTCTTTGTCTTTATCTTAATACAATAGGAAGGCTATGAAATGGGGCCAATAGTTTCCTAATGACATGCAATGAAGTGAAAACATTCTCAAGAATAATAAAGAGGAATTAAAGGAGAAGCAGACTTCAGTAGACAAAGGACATGGTTACAGTTATAGTTTGGCTCCTAATGGATACTCCTAACATCAGAATTCTAATAGTTCTCCTAAGCTTTAGGAATGCACAGTTCTGTCCCTTCCTGACTGGTGCATCCCAGGGAATAACACAGAATTAACTGCCCCAGCCAAAATACTCTTGAGATTTGCTGTCGTGGACCCCTTCAGACAAGGCACCTTTGAGGTTTCCTAGATCGGTATTTAGCAGAAGTGCTGTCAGCCCAGTGAAAAAGTCAACTCCGCGCATTTTATATACATTTATACATATTTCTTTCCGTATGAGGTAGGACCACATTTTGTCTATTAATTAAGCAATGACCACCCCATAGTGGCTATACATAACTTACAGGTAAGGTATGGGAGGCATCTGTCAATGATAGAGCAAGAAATGGGTCCAACTCTTGGTTTCTCCCTCTGACCACTACACCATAAGCCTGCCTATTAGCAGGGAAGGTTTAGGTGGGAAAATGATAGGGACTGATCTTGCAGCTTCATTTGCCTCCCACACATCCTGCTTAGATTTCAGGTACACACAGCTCTGGCAACAATCATGTCTTTCCATAATACTTATTCCTTCCGCTCTGTGCAACTGAGATTGGAGCTCATTGTGATACACCTTGTTGAACCATATCCATATTTGACTAACTTTGCTGTCTTGTGACTTATTTAAATGTAAATTGCCTATAACAAATGGACATCCAGTTCTTTTTGTTCCCCATGACTGGAATTGTTACCTGAGAGAGAGATTTTGGATACAGTGTGCGGGACTGACTGCCAGCCTGCAATAAAAGTGATGCTAGACTGGAAAACTGAGAAAGAGGCTGCAAGGATGATTAGAGGTCTGAGAGTTTTTGGGTTTTTTTGCAGTGGAGGATTTAGAAAGCTGAATTTAGTTTGTCTAAAGGAAAGAAGTTAGCAGCAGATTTAATCAAAGCCCAGAAGTGCTAATGGGGGTGGATATTTCTGATGCCACAGTTCTCCTTAATCTAAGAGAGAAAAGTTAGTAAGAACCAGTGGCTAGAAGCTGATACAAGACAATATAATTTTAGATAGAAGCCTTAACTCAGCCCTGAGAAGGGAATGATTAAAAAAAAAAAAGGCTCTTTCCATTCTATTAAATCTCTAGACCCATTCTTTGTTTGGAAAATGATGGTCCAGATACAGGAATTCCACGATAAAAAGCTATTGCTTGTGTTGGCCAGGAGCTCAGTTCAGATCAGTGTTTTATCCTGAAAATTCACACCTCTGTGAAATGAGGCTTAGATCCTCTTGTATACACACAGAGGAAAAGAGAAACCCGACTCAGGAGGCATAGGCCGACTATGGAAGTGGAAATGGAGAGGAGAGTGATGTACCCCATGTCAAACTGTGGGTGGCAAAATCAAAAATAAAACCAGGCTTCCTGTTTCTCAGTGCGTTTCTATATCTGTTTGGCCACGGAAGTTACTATTATAGTAACTAGGGCTTGTCAGAAAAGTGCTTGTCTTTTTTTAAAACCATTGATTTTTTAGAAATAGCAAACAAACACCTGAAGACTATTTCAAAAACTCTGGCTGAAACCCAAAAGTTCTGATATCATAGGATTAGCAGTTTACAGTCACTGTGCTCTTAGGGATATTTTTTTTTTAATTATTTTTTTTCCTCATCAGGGTGCCCACTTCGCCACTGTGCTTTTGTTCTTCTGTTCTTATTGAGCTACTTCAGTATGTCAGCAGAGTCCCACAGCCAGAGGTACCATATGGAAGATATGTATGGATCAGTGAGCCCGGATATAGAAGGAGAATAAAGGAAGAGAAGCAAATAAACTATGACATCAGGGAGCAACTTGGCAAGGTTTTAAGCAAAATTGTGGCTTCCACCCACCAATATTCAGATTTCTTCTGAATAAGTTCATTTTTTAATTGTCATTTAAAAAAACTCAAAAAACAACAAAACACAAGGTTTTTTTCCATGCAGAGTAGATATTTAAAAATGTATGAAAGCGATAAAAAGATTCCTTTCTTTAGTTTCAAGAGTAAAAAATTAAATCAGCTATTCTAATGACAACCAGCAGTAGTAAAGAATCAGAATTTCTGTGTGTTATCATCCAAAAGCCCAGATGTTTATCTGAGAGCTAAGTATTTTTGATGGGCATATTTTCATTGCACAAAGACACATAAAATCCTATTTTCATCTTTGAACATTACTAGGTACCTACTTGCTTTGAAAATATTGTTTCTTTCCATAGCATTTTTACTAGCCACCATATAGTCAAAATCAGGATGAACAGAAATAGGTAATTAAAGGAAACTTTCATTAAAATTTTCAGCATAACTTAGTTTAAGAATGGAGGATACTTCTTGTTGTATGTGGATTGACTGAGATATTTCAAATCAAGGTATCACTGTGAGCAAACTCTTGTAATTGCCAAGTCCTTATATTATTATTTAGAATTATACATTTTTTATAAAATATAAAACATATATATTATACTATAATTATATAACACATAGTATAGATGTATGTTATATATTTCTAAATATTATTAAAGATACATAAGTATATAATTCTTATAATAGCTAATGGTTTAGATATTAGTTACCTAATAGTTTCATATGTTGTGTTTATTTAATGATATTCACACGACATATTAGCAGACCATTAATGAAGCATATCTTCATAAATTTCTTTGATGTTATTGTTAGATGGGTAACTTGTAACTTTATTCAGTCTGGAAAAATACTGCATTCAAGTCCCCATGTGAAGAAAGTTATTAATGACTAGATTGATTCAAATTTCTACGACAACATATTGCTGTGCAGGATCAGGTGGAATTTTACGATAGTAAGTTGGTTTAAGAATTGAATTCAGCATGAAATAGGACCAGTGTACCATTAGGAACTGGCCTGAACCTGTGTAAGAATTAATAGGCAAGGTGAAACCCTTCTGCTTCACAAAGTAATTTGTGAAAGATTGTTTAAACTGTTATCTGAAGACTTAAAGTTTCTGCAGTTTTAAAACTAAACTAGTTACCTTTTTTTAAAAAAAAAATATTTTTAGAAAAAAACAAAACAAAACAAAAACTTTCCCTGATAATTTAGTTTCTTAACCATGAAGAAGGTAAAATTGAAGTCATTATTCACGAAATGACCATTTATGTAAGAAAGATGTTTTGATCCAAAGTCTTCTTGTGAATATGAAACAACTTTTTATACATTATTCACTCTGACAGCTCAGGCCCGTGGGATTCTCTCTTACCTGATATGGACCTTCAATAGACATTTAGCCATTATGACAATTCATTGGTCTGGAAGAGAGAACAGGTTAAGGTATCCTTTTTACAGCAGCATATAACTGCAGCAACACCTTTTGGTACCAATCTGGTCTTACACATTATTAAAAACCGTCGTTTGGGAAATTGGAGGGTGAAGAAAAAGTTTTTTATGGGTTTTATGTGAATGTTTTCTGCTTCTTTGGGTAGGACTCATTTTTACCTGAATTTAATTACCTAACAGTTAGGTGTCCAGCCTCCTTATAGAATCTGTGAAGGAGAGAAACATTAGAAAACAGTTCACCTCATCTCTCTCAAACCCATTTTAGGATGGGATCAGTAATTTTTTTAGGATGCGCCTGTTGATCTACAAATAACAGAAGAACCAAAAGGAATAATTTAGACTAGATGCTTACTTTTTCAGCTAGACATAGACCAGTCCATACCATGTTTTTCACCTATCTTTTGGACATCCCTGCATTTTTTTGGACTTCCCTGATGAGAGAAGTAGTCTGATATAAAAATTTCTTCCAATTAGGAGATAATTTTGGAGAGAATTTTTTTTACAGTACATTAAAACAAAAAAACATACAATATAAGTTAGGAGTGCCAAATCTGATAGTCTGATAGCGATGAGACTACTGCAGCCTCATGCCCCCAGGTCCACCCAGGAGCAAGATCGAGCTTGTGTTCCCAGTAAGCATACATACACAAAGCACATATATTCAACACATCTATAGATGGCTGACCACATAGATCAGCACAGATGCATCAACTCACCACTCAAACACAAACAGCACCAATGGCCTCATCCTGGTCCCTTCTCCAGCTGATCAGGATGAAGGTCTCTCAGTGGAAAACCTATACGTATCTGCAATGTGGATCCTTCCAGCAGCTGTGATCAGACACTTTTTCTAGCCAGCAGCTGCCCCTGGGTCCCAGTCTGCCCAGCTGCTGACACTTGGGCATAGGAGCCCACGGTGCTGCTGCCCCACTCCAGTTGCTTGTGCATATGAATACAAATACATGCAGGTGCACACACTACGGAGCCCAACAACAACAGGCATTAGACACTCAGCCTACCTAGTAACTGGCCCTTGAATCCTCCGATCTCCAGTTGCCTCATGTGCAGAGATGCACACATGTAAATGGGTCTCTCAGTTGATCCCCAGACCTTACAGTGTCTCCAGTAGTTGGGTTGGACCTCCTGCTCCCTCTGGTAGCCAACTGGCAGGTGTTCTGGTATCTCAGTCTGTCCCAGACTTATGGCCACTTCAATACCTGCCTCCTAAGCTTCTTACCTACTCGTCACCAAGTCCTGCTTAATACTAACTGTCAGTCACACACTGACATACGTATCCACACTGTACGCACATGCTCCAGTTTCTCTAGTTGCTGGTGTGCAGAAATATGGGCCTGTGATGGTCCCATTCCAGTTGCTGGTTGTTGTGCTTCTGGGCTCCTTTGACTGTGTGCAGATGATCCTTGTATCATATAACCTAACAATATACATTTCTTTTCCCAATGTGTTTTACAGATTCTATATAAAGCAATCACTTAATTTCTCAATAAGAAATAGCTGTTTCTGGCATGAAACGTGGTATCTGTTCAACAGAGCATGGCTCCTTCTATAGCCAACGACCATAATGCCAGACTAAAAATGCAGACTATTGGCTAAATACCCAAAGGCCAAATCTGACCTAGACAACATGGGTAAGATTACTTGAAAAAATGTCCTGTGATCCTAGATGGCTTCCAGTAAGTTTCACTTTAATTTCACATCTCTTTTTAAAAAAAACAACCTCCTCAGCAAATGTTGCCAAAGACAGAAGCTGATTTGATTTCTAAAATCGTATTTAGTGTGTTTGAGGGACGGATTTTCTCATATTTCCTCAGTGATCAAGGACCATGGTATTGATATTAACTCCATATTTGTGAGAGCACCAAATTGAATGAAAAGCCAATATCAGATCATTGAGTGCAAAACTGTGATGTTGGGAAAGTACTGATCTTCGAAAGCATAATGTACTCCAGCTGTGAAAAAAATAAGTTGTTTACCTTAATTTGAAAAATGCTATTGTTTTCACTTTTTCTGGTGGTGTTTCTGAATGCAAGCACAATGCTAACTGAGATTCAATGAAGGCCTAATTTCATAGCTTTAAATAGAATAGGTCTTGCCTAGTTGTGAAATTATCATTTATTTGCTAAGTAGGCTATGTACTAGTGCACTGGATGAAGATAATGTTCCAGTAGTCAAATTAAAACCAATTTGAATATGTCTTTTTGTATCAGCTTTTTATACTTCTGTAGTAAATATTATTCATAGGATTCATTGTATTTTCTTCTCTCTGATTAAGAGACAGTGCTAAACACTGAGCAGTGAATGACAGGAGAAAGTACAGTTTTATGCTAACTGATTTATGCTAACTGATTTTTAAAGTAGCCCATGAGCTAGAAACAATTCAGAACTACTGAAAATAAAGTCTCACAGAGATTATGTTAGTGGAGATTTTAATTTAAAAAAGATGAATTGTGGATTTTTTTCCTCACTGAAGTACTGTAATTACTGTAAAAGTGAAGCAATAAACAGAATCTAATGGCTGATCCTATCTTGTATAACTTAAGTCTTTTCATAACAAAAATATTGCATGAATTTTCATGTATAATGTCGTGGTTTAATTTCAGTCGGCAACTAAGCACCACGCAGCCGCTCGCTCACTCCCCCCCCACCCCCCAATGGGATGGGGGAGAGAATTAGAAGAGCACAAGTTAGAAAAACTCGTGGGTTCAGATAAAAACAGTTTAATAATTGAAATAAAATGATAATAATAATAATATGATAATAATAATAATACACAAAGCAAGTGATGCACAGTGCAATTGCTCACCACCCACCGACCGATGCCCAGCCAGTCCCCGAGCAGCGGCCCCCCCGGCCAGCTTTCCCCAGTTTATGTACTGAGCATGACGTCA
The DNA here is from genome assembly GCF_965638725.1 of Aptenodytes patagonicus. Taxonomy (NCBI): domain Eukaryota; kingdom Metazoa; phylum Chordata; class Aves; order Sphenisciformes; family Spheniscidae; genus Aptenodytes; species Aptenodytes patagonicus. Next base: position 9,395,837 of record NC_134950.1, on the reverse strand, counting down.
CAGGGTATGGAATGTCCCTTTGGCCAGTTTGGCTGTGCCCCCTCCCAGCTTCTTGTGCACCTCCAGCCTTCTCAGTCGGTAGAGCATGGGAAGCTGAACAGTCCTTGACTAGTGTAAGCATTACCTAGCAACAACTAAAACATGGGTGCGTTATCAACTTTGTTCTCATCCTAAATCCAAAACACTGTACCAGCTACTAAAAAAGAAATTAACTCTATCCCTGCCGAAACCAGGACATATAAGAAGACTGATGTGATTATTATAAAGCAAATTAAATAAGCTAGATATGATCAATATAATTGCAGTGCAAAAGCTCCAGAGAACTGGAAGATGTTTAATGTGAAGCCAACAGATCTTTCAAGGGAGGCTCCAGGAACCATAGAGTAATAGTGCGATGTCCAGTTGAACTTCTAATGAAAAGTGGAACTAATGGACACATGGATAAATAGTGGGTGTGTGCCAGCGTAGCCTCTGGAAAAGAATTCATACCGTATATACCTACTGGGGTACTCTGAAGAATCAATAAATATGTGGATTTATTAATATATTTTTTTGGACTTCCAAAAGATATTCAATAAAAAGCCAAAGAAAGGCTTTGAGGAAACTCACCAAATACTCTTACCAAAATTAAGCTGCTGTGGTACAAAATGGAAGTTCCTTGTATGGTGGAATAATTTGTTAATTGCTAGGAAAAGGGAGATAGCAGTAAGCAATCAGACTTACAGTATAGGTAGCTCAGCAGTGGAGTTCCCCAATGTCTGTCCTGGGAAAGGGGTGTCAATAATGAGTCAACAAAGTTTGTTGATAATACTAAGTAATTTATAGTGCAAAACACAGGGCAGCTGATGGGTTCTGGAAGATATTACAACACTGAATAACTAGGCAATAAAATGACATATGACATTCAATGTAGATAAATTTAAAGTGATGCTCAAGCAGTAATACAGTCCAAACTTTGCATAGAAAATGATTGGTTTTGAGTGGACTGTTATCACCCAGAAACAAGACCTGGGGTTTCAGTATATAATTCTATGAAAATATTAGCTTAATGATAAGCAGTGTCAACAAAGCAAACTGAATATTCAGAATTGCAGAAAAAAATAAAATAAAGAACATCGTTATGCCACTGTACAAGTCCACAGTGTGTCCACATCTTCTGTGGGGTATGATATCCTCATCCCGCCCCAGGTTTTATCTCAAAAAAAAAAAAAAAAATTAAAAAAAAAGTAGAAATAGAGAGTCTCAGAAGAGAAAAAAGGGTGATCAAAGGTCTGGAATAAGTTCTGCACTCATATGTAGGGTAGGCTTTTTCAACCTACAAACAGACAGTCCAGAAGGAGATTAATGAGACCTATAAACCATAGGTGTCCTAAAGAAGATGGATAGGGATCAGCTGTTTGTTGTCTTTTCCAGTACAAAACCAAACCACCTAACGGAAATGAACCTAAAGGAAACTAACAAGTGGCAAATTGAAAATAAATTAAAAAGAGCAGCTTTCATACAGGATGAAGAATCTGCCCAGGCTACTGTTTACAAGGACAGCTGTCTGTTTCTGGAAGTCACTGTATCATAAACTGCTGGCGGCAAGGAGAGTATTTTCGGGAAGTATTAGTATATGCTGCCGGATACCACCTCCCAGATATTCACTGTTGGTCACTGTCAGAGATAGAATAGTGGAATAACTGTATCTCAGTTCTGACACAATATGCCTATTTTTATATGATTATCATCAGATCCAACCTCCTGCATGTTGTGGTTAAGTGTAGAGCACAAAGAGGTCACTTTTTCTTTGGAGACAATGCATTAGAGTGATTTAAAAATAAATGAAGTGTCCAAGGAGCTTACTTGAAAAGATTTTAGAATACACTAAGAAGCTTCAAAAATTATCAACATGTATGGACATTTTGAGGGTGCTAAGTCATTAAGCTTTCTTTGCAGTATTTTCTTCCTCTTCAGAACAAAAAAATCTGTTATTTAACAAAGCAGAAGTACTGAAAATAATGAGAAATTCATATAAATGAAACAAGTTTCTCCAATGTTCTGTGAAGTGAATAAGGTTTGGTGCATTAAGTTACTGCATGCCAGTTGTGCTTCTGCAGTTGTTGGTGAGGACTCAATTCAGTCAACTGAAGGTAAGTACTTAGTGCTATTTCAAATGGCTCGTGGTATCTGAGACATCCTCAAGGGTCTTGCAGATACAACACAAAAGTTAAGCCAGACCCTTCTGGAGTAGGAGCTTGAAATCAGACAAAGACTGTGGCACAGCAAACGGCACAAGACACCAAAGTTTAACTGCAAAGTAACTGTCTGTGTACCTGCACCTAAGTCATCCCTTGTGACGTGACTTAACCCAAAACATCAGTGAAACAACGTTATCTCCCTTTTTACTTCATGAATTGAGAACATGCAAATGGTCAGTCACTTATGTTCTGTTTTCTCCATTTCTTTTAAGCTGCCACATTGGTCATATGTCCAAATAAAAAAATCACAGAATGAAGTCCAGGCTTATTGCCCATTACCAACCAACTTTGTCACTCCTCCTTTTTCATTCTTTTTCTAAATACCATCTGATTCTCCTTCTGTAATGTGATAGCATGCACACAATCCATTTTTTAGGCAAAGGGGTTATAGTTCTGTATCAGTTCTTTAATGAAGCATACAGGCACAAACGTTAATTTTTTATCTGCTAATAGAGATATTTTGCAGTAGAATAACAACTTCAAAGAATCAAACAATAATGAGATCTTGTCTTTAATTAAGCATTTCACCAAATGGAATAGTAGGGAGAAAAATCTTAGGGAGCCATAGTTAAATTTAATGAGACTGAGTGTCTGAACTCTACTCCACCCAGGCGGCGGCAGCAGCAAGATGCAACTGTGTCACTGCCAACAATGCAGGTGTAAAAATAGAACATAGTCACTATTCTTCTGAAGTGAACCAAATTTTATTGTCTTTTTTTTTTTTTTTCTCCCACTACCTCCACCAATAAAGCATTGTTGGGTTACACGTTAACATGTTAACAACATACGACTATTGCAGGCCCAGTCATGGAGGTGACACATTTTTGTAACCAAGGATGAACCTTCTGAAAAAGAAGTGTTTCAGAGAGAAAATCTTGAGAGGAACCAGTTGCTGGGTGTCTTACCTTTCTGCCTCACATACACCACATGCTTTAATTGGTCCAGTGGAGATATGATGGAAATCTGTCATCACTACATTGCCAATCCAAGGGAACTTCACTTCCTTTTCCCTAAAATTGTGACTGGCCACTGAATAGGGCTGCCAGCCACTCCAGAAGGCACACCGATTTTGCTGCCAACAGAGCATCTGCAGGTGCAGGGAATCAGTATCTTCCCAATGAGAAATAATGTGAAAATTAGAACCAGTGTGTACAGTGACATCTGCAACCGTAGTGACATTTTTCTAACCCCATACTCATACCACATCCAACTGAGATGACTCACCTAAGGACCGATCTGAGAGGAGCGATGTGGGTAGGAATAGGAAAAATCCTTCTTGGTTCTTACGTGTTAGTTCACTTCCCTCTGTGAAAGATGGATACCAAAATTCACAAGCCATTTCCCGTTGCTGTCAAGGACTGTGCAAGGACAAAATAATAGCATACATAGTGGGACATTTAAATGTGACTTGAAAAGCATACTTTGGAGTAGGTTGAGGTTAGATAAAGCGCCGTATTATCCTCCAATAACTTCCCTATGCATTAGAGGACAGTGATAGTAATGCATTCACTGTCCTATTTTCTTAATCCTCTTGCTTGTGGAGCTGTGGCGTGGGTGGAAATCAAGATTAAAAGATAGGAGTCTAGATAACTGTGCATAGCTAAGCCCTGAAAATATTAATTTTTGTCTTTGAACTGTGCTAGTCATGGTGGGGAGTAAATTAATGCAGGATTAGAAACATTATTTTATACAAGATGTGATACAGGGCCAAACTGAAGAGCCCTATTCCCTGTTAATTAAACCACACAGTTCATATTGTTCAAAAATACTGATTTAAGGAGCAGAACTGCAAATTACAAAATATTTTGGTCTGCTTATGTTTAATTTTAATTAACTGGAGACATACTAATTTGACAAGTGTTTCACAACACAGAACTTGTAAAGGGAGTGTTGAAGGTTATGCTTCGTCTGTAGGCTATATTTTAAGCACAACTGCATTAAAAAAAATCTTAAATACATACTCCAGCCTTACAACATAAGACATTTAAAACACTTTACTGTAGGCTTTTTATCAAACAAATTGTTGTGGTTTAACCCGGCGGGCAGCTAAACACCACACAGCTGCTTGCTCACTCCCCCCTGCTGTTTATCAACACTGGTTTCAGCACAAATCCAAAACACAGCCCCATACTAGATACTATAAAGCAAATTAACTCTATCCCAGCCAAAACCAGCACACAAATGTTTTTGCTTGGCATAAAATTATTGGTTAAATATTATTGAACTTCACCAGAATATACTTCAATAAACATAATTGATCATTTCATTTTGTTTCAGTCTGAATTCTAGAAACAATCCCATGCGGTGGAATACAGCTCACCTAACATCAGCATTCTAGGGGGGCGTCGTCCCATGCTAAGCTGGGTGTCTAACATAAAATGTAACTCAGTCTTCAGAGGTAAAAATCTCATTTCTGTGTTGAAAGAGGAAGCCTAAGTGATTAACTTAAGGTTTAAGCATTTGATTTTTTTCAGCAATAAACTGAAAACATAAAAATTCAGGTGAATCCTACTTTTTAGGTTACTGATACTAATTTTCTTCAGGCAAATAACTTTCTACATTATATTTGCTTGCTGAAGAACCAAGGTAGGAATGATTCATTTCATGTTAGATTTTCTGCAGAATTCAGTGGGTTTGGATCTCTTTGGAATTGACGGTTGTAGATGTTTCTGTTCTGGAAACCTAAGCTCCTGTTTCTATATCATACTGGGATATCAGTATCTCCCAAGTATTAAATATATGTTATGAATAATAAAATTGGAGGTGAGGCACTGGACAACTTAAGTAGTTGAGTATGATGCCTTGGTATCTTCAATATCTAGGTGAGAAATATGAAGATAAAGATTTTTTTCTAATTTCTATCTTACAACTATTAACAGCCAATTTTCCTTCCATTTGATTTGCTTCCGCTATGTGTATCTGTTGCTCTCCTTTCCTTCAACAATGGTGCTTAAAATCATGAATTACTCCCCATTACTTGTGCTTCTCAGGTTGATTCTTCTGCTCTGGAGAAAAGGACTTCGCCCGTAGTAAGACTCTTCTTCCCTAAGATTTTAAAGAAATCTTTAGAAACAGGTTGGCCCACTTGTCTCTGGGAGGATCACCTTCTCTTCTATGGGTTGCAGCGTCATGATTGAGAACTGATTCTAGGAAAAAATGATCTTCAAAATATGTCTGAGAGAGAGACAGTAGAAGAAAGGTAACGTCTCAGTCTGGTCAATCTCACACATAGCTGTGGGAAAGGAAAGGTCACGGGCTTTGTGAAATATCCAACCGGTAGTTGAATATGGTGAAGAGAGGAATGGGAGTAAATAAGTTACCTGAGAATGCTGCTGCTAAAAGAGGACCTGCTTGTGAATTTTGGAAAGTTTTCCAGAGTGCCATTTCTGCTTTTCCATTGTACAATCAAATCATGTGAACATTTTCAGGTTTGAGTAGTGGGAAGCAATCATATTTTCGTACTCTTGGAAGTCACCACATTTTGATCACTTCAGAATGAATTTCTTGCCCTTTTTAATGCCATAAATTGTGCTTAATATCACAGTGTTCAGATACTGATAATTGTTCCCTGAGCGGGGAGATCCCTGAACTTCTGTAGGGAATTTATTTTTTTTAAATACAATTCTTTGAGCAGCCATGTGATTAAGATTAGGGAATGGATCTTGTAAAAAAATGGCAAAGTCTTCATCTGAAGACAGAGTTTACTTTCCACAAAATTTTCCAGACAATTTTGCTCTTAAGGAATCAATTTAGTGTCCTGGTTTCGGCAGGGATAGAGTTAATTTCCTTCCTAGTAGCTGGTACAGTGCTGTGTTTTGGATTTAGGATGAGAATAATGTTGATAACACACCGATGTTTTAGTTGTTGCTAGGTAATGCTTACACTAGTCAAGGACTTTTCAGCTTCCCATGCTCTACCGACTGAGAAGGCTGGAGGTGCACAAGAAGCTGGGAGGGGGCACAGCCAAACTGGCCAAAGGGACATTCCATACCATGTGACGTCATGCTCAGTACATCAACTGGGGAAAGCTGGCCAGGCGGGGCCGCTGCTCGGGGACTGGCTGGGCATCGGTCGGTGGGTGGTGAGCAATTGTACTGTGCATCACTTGCTTTGTGTATTATTATTATTATTATTATTACTATTATTATTATTATTATTACTATTATTATTGCTATTATTTTTTTTTTTCAATTATTGAACTGTTTTTATCTCAGCCCACGAGTTTGTTCTCACTTCTACTCTTCCGATTCTCTCCCCCATCGCACTGGGGCGGGGGGGGAGTGAGCGAGCGGCTGTGTGGTGCTCAGTTGCCGACTGAGGTTAAACCACAACATTTAGTTAAACACAACAGGACACACAATTCTTTTCACAATGAGCACTAAATTAAACTCTTTTCTTTTTTAATACATAAGGCCAGTAGCATAGGCAATAATACAGAAGTGTGCAAAAATTATTAACTTCACTAAGTGATGTCAAGTCTTTTTGGAGAACAACTCCTACATGGAAAGTTTGAGGTATGACTAAAGATTTGATCAAGGTTTGATAGTGAAGAGGTGATGTCTGCAAACTTTTCTCACAGTCTTTTGAAGTAGAATCTCTTGACCAAATCAGTCAGTGGAGCCAAGGAGCTTGAAAAGCCATGCCTCTTGACAGTAGACCAGAACTGGGAAAGCGAAAATAGAGTAGGAGGTTTAGAAGATAAGAAAAGCTGCAGAGGAACTGTAATAGGAAAAAGAGCAGACTTAGCAGCTCTGCCTCATCCCAGTATCATCTGTAACTATTCCTCTGCTAATAGGAACAACAGAGTTGTGTTGAGGAACAACATCAGGGATATATGAGGAACTGGTATTTCCTTCAGCTTCTGAATCTCAGTGTGGTGGGTTCACCCTGGCTGGATGCCAGGGTCCCACCAAAGCCGCTCTATCACTCCCCTTCCTCAGCTGGACAGGGGAGAGAAAAAATATAACAAAAAGCTCGTGGGTCGAGATAAGGACAGGGAGAGATCATTCACCAATTACTGTCACAGGCAAAAGAGGCTCGACTTGGGGAAAAAAATTAGTTTAATTTATTACCAATCAAATCAGAGTAGGATAATGAGAAATAAACCCAAATCTTAAAAACACCTTCTGCCCACCCCTCCCTTCTCAGGCTTAACTTCACTCCCAATTTTCTCTACCTCCTCCCCACCAGCGGTGCAGGGGGACGGGGGAATGGGGGCTGCAGTCAGTTCATCACATGTTGTTTCTGCTGTTCCTTCCTCCTCAGGGGGAGGACTGCTCACACTCTTCCCCTGTTCTAGCATGGGGTCCCTCCCATGGGAGACAGTCCTCCATGAACTTCTCCAACGTGAGTCCTTCCCACGGACTGCAGTTCCTCAAGAACTGCTCCAGTGTGGGTCCCTTCCACGGGGTGCAGTCCTTCAGGAACTGACTGCTCCAGCGTGGGTCCCCCACAGGGTCACAAATCCTGCCAGCAAACCTGCTCCACCATGGGCTCTTTTCTCTCCATGGGTCCACAGGTCCTGCCAGGAGCCTGCTTCAGAACGGGCTTCCCATGGGGTCACAGCCTCCTTCAGGCTCATCCACCTGCTCCGGCGTGGGGTCCTCCATGGGCTGCAGGTGGATATCTGCTCCACTGTGGACCTCCAAGGGCTGCAGGGGGACAGCCTGCCTCACCATGGTCTTCACCAGGGGCTGCAGGGGAATCTCTGCTCATGTGCCTGGAGCACCCCCTCCCCCTCCTTCTTCACTGACCTTGGTGTCTGCAGAGTTGTTTCTCTCACATATTCTCACTCCTCTCTCCAGCTGCAGTTGCACAGGTTTTTTTCTTCTTTTTAAATACATTATCACAGAGGCGCTACCACTGTCGCTGATGGGCTCGGCCTTGGCAAGTGGTGGGTCCATCTTGGAGCCGGCTGGCATTGACTCTATCGGACGTAGGGGAAGCTTCTAGCAGCTTCTCACAGAAGCCACCCCTGTAGCTCCCCCGCTACCAAACCCTTGCCATGCAAACCAAATACACTCAGTTTCCCAGAGGTTTTCAAATAACCTTCTAAGGCTTCCAGGATGTCCCTCAGAAGATATCCCTGTCTTGTTTTTATATCTTGAATCAGTGGAAAACTGTCATGGTGAGAGCCTTTACAATTAGTGACAGATGGGGAGTATAGAGTTTGTCTATCTATACTTGAGTTTATTTTGGAAAAAAAAAACAAACCACCTATTCTTTACTAAAATAGTCTAGATCAGCTTTTCTAAATTCATGCACGTGTGCATGCTCTAATTCTGAAACAATGATTTTTTTCTGGTATGACCATAACTAAATGTTGAAAATGGCTTATAATATGTCAGAATAAGAAAAGATTGGCATAATCTGGAATGAATGTGCCACTATGAGTGAATGTTAGTCTTATCTGAAATTAAATTTTCTGTGTTAACAAGCTATGAATTTCTCAGTGGAGTTCTGTTTGGATACCTAAGCACTCGCCCTGGGAATGTTACATCTACAGTATCAAGATTTGTTTGTGGACATGCCATGTCCATAATTCTAGAGTAGTTTACTTTCAAGATGAATGGTTGCATACAAACTGGCTGTTGGGGAAGATATGGCCTGTGATAGCTCCTGCTTCATGCCTCGGAATTGTTGAAACATGGCTATCTAGTGAAGGTCTAAATGGCACCAGGGACACCTCCAATGGCTTAGCAAGGTAGATGATTGCCTGCCACAGCCCTGGCACTACTTAATACACTGGTATAGACACAGCTTTAGAGAGAACTCAGGTCCTAATACCATATACCTAGTGGTTTCTCTGATGTCCTGACTTAGAGTACTGAACTGGACTATGACTGGGGATAGTTCCTTAGAGTCACCACTAGCTGAGAAGACTATGTTCCCATACAAGATTATTCACACTGTTTTAATGTATATGTCTAGTAAGCTGCCTAAGTTAGGACTAAGCTCACAAGGTTCCGTATATAATCATAGAGAGAAAAGCACCTCCACAGGTTGATTTGGGGCATGCAAACTAGGCCATGCTCTGTGTTGCCCTCTAGAGGAGCCAATCTTTTTTTTTTTTTTTTGGGGGGGGGGGGAAGCTTCCTGATCAGGGATTCTTTTTTCTCACTGAATTGCACAAAAGTGACTGGTTGCTACTAGCAACTCTGCAATCATGACATCATGATTGAGTCTGCCACCCTCACTCAAAGTAAAAAGAACACATTTTGGAGCTTAAACAAGTCTCTGAGTCACTCAGAATCAGATTCACATCTCTGAAAGAACCTATTGGTAAAAGAATACGTCTTACCAGGATGGTGACAGCTGCTCTGCAGTCTCTAAAATGCACAGACGCCAAGCTCCCCATAGTGGCATTGCTATGATTTGGAGCATCTGCCTGCACACAACTTATGAACTGCAATTTGATTTCAATGAACCATCTGTATTCTTGTTTGTTCCTATGCCTTGTTCTCCTTATGTGGAAAAGGAGAAGCATAGTACTTACAGCTCTGTCTTAAAATTACCTCTTTTAAAAGGCATTATTTAGTGAAGGTTGGGTCTAGTCTAGGAAAAGCCACGTTCCTTATTAGATCTGTGGGATTTCCATAGAGAAGAATAAAGAAAATCAATATTAAAAGTAAGAATCGTACTCTCCATTGCTCAAGGCAGTTTGCTTTTACCTGCTGTAGGCAAATATTTTTTTACAAAAAGTGGCAGACCACATATGGGATCTAAAGTTAGGTGTCAAGTCAAACTTTGGCATATAGCGTGAGTGTTCATATAGCAGGAAATTATATATGAATAATGCAGGTGCATGCCACAGCATAGTTATAGACGAGAGCTGAACCCACTGATGGGTAAGAGCCATGGTTGTGAATAGTGGCTGTTCAAGAGTGATATTGTGTTTGTCTTGGAGATCCATGACCATGGATATGCAGCCCAGACTGATAAGATATTTGAATTCTAGTAGCAATTCCCCCAGTTTTGACATCAGTCTCAACTCCCTCATGTTTTCCAGCAACTTTTGACCCAGGTAAGAAGAGATGTTAATCACATTGCCGCCTTCTTCCAAGGTCAGCCCCCCTTCCTGACTGACAAACACCCTCGAGACATTTATTCATATCCACCTGCCCTTCAGAGAACTGCTAGAGGACGAAGTGGCCTTTCTTCATTCCCTCCAAACCTTCAGAGAATTGGCTGAAGAAATTCAGGTGGAAGGCTGATTGCAACCTGGGGCCTTTGGAAAACCACTAGAAAGCATTGACTCTAAAATGTTCACTTCATTGACTTTCACTGGGAGCAGGGCGAGTCACAGGTAAAGAGATGATGATGATGGTGATGATGAATAGTCACTAAAGAAAAAGTATTAGTGTTGAAGTGCATGTAACACTGGAAGAGGACACAGGACATAGATGCAGAAGGGACCTGTGTGAGACCTGGAGAAGCTGAGCAGCAGTATAAGTGGTGGCAGCAGAAGCAGGAGCACAAAGCCGGAAGCAAGAAGAAAAGACAACTAGGAAAAAAAGATGTGCAAAGAAGGAGCTGGAAGAGGCAATTTTTACATTGTGAATCTCCCCCATCAGAACTGGCAAGCAGACAGATGTCAATGTTATATTTTGATAGCTAGATCAGAATTATATCAAATGCAACAAGTAAACCCCTCATTCAACTTAGCTACCTGGCGAGAGAGATGACATCGAATAACCAACGCCCCACAGGTAATAGTCAAGAGCAGAATAACTTTGGATTGACAAATGAATGATGCAATGTACCAGGCCAAAGGAGAGAGAGATTTGCCAATATCAAAATTGCCAATCATTGATTACAAGAATGATTGGCATAAGGAGCAAAGAAGACAAAAGAAAATAGGTAAACAACATCCACAGTGAAGGCCATTTTCTTGATCTGATATTAGTTTAGTTGTGTGTTCTTATTTCACATGAAATGTCTGCTGAAAGCAATCTAATTTACAAAATTTTTTTTTAAAAAAGGTACCAGAAGCAGTGCATTCCTGTATTGTTCAAGGAACAAAACCAACTTCAAAGGGAAGGCAGTAAGCCTTCAAAAAGACGAGAAAAACAGACAGTGATATACAGAGTGCACAAGAATGAGGAGGAAAGAAAGAAAGAGTGATCTTTATGGCTAGAAGTTTCTTCCAACTCCAGACATAATTCATGAAAAAGGAAAGACATTCCTGAGAGAAATGTAGGTCTGTATATGAGATATTGTATAACAAGTTGCAATTGAAAAAAACTTCAAGCAGATATTTTCAATGTTAAACTTAAATCTCTTGAAAAAAAAAAGGAGGAAAAAAAAGAGGAGAAGGGCATTTTATTCATTATAATGGACAGGATTATACACATAAAACCTTTCAAAGCAGTGTAAATATTTAAGCAGCTGCAATGAAAAACTTTTATATTATCTGAGAACGAAAGCATATTTCTCAAATCACACATCTTTGAGTCTCTGACCAGAATGAAACTTGAGCTTTTCCATTCTAACTCTCTGCACAACAGGCTTTCAAATCTTCCCCATCATCCATCCCCACTCCTTTACAATTTCCATTTCTCCTTCACTGAGCAGGTAACTAGTAGAGTGTTTGAGTGTTTAAAACTAAATTCTCCATTCCCATAGAATTCATGTCAGCTGGAACAGGGATTTTAACAAATCAGATAATGTCAGGGCAATGCTTGTAAAGGGCTTTTTAAATATAAGGCTCTTATTGTGGTTGAATTTGCCCCCAGGAGTCTCAACTGTGTTCTGTCACTGAACTTGGAGACCAAGGTGAACCAGGGAGACCTTATTGCAGCCTTTCAGTACTTAAAGTGGGCTTATAAGAAAGATGGGGACAAACTTTTTAGCAGGGCCTGTTGCAACAGGACAAGGGGGAATGGCTTTACACTAAAGGGGGGTAGATTTAGACTAGAGATAAGGAAGACATTTTTTCCGCTGAGGGTGGTGAAACACTGGCACAGGTTGCCCAGAGAGGTGGTGGATGCCCCATCCCTGGAAACATTCAAGGTGAGGCTGGAGGGGGCTCTGAGCAACCTGATGTAGTTGAAGATGTCCCTGCCCATGGCAGGGGGGCTGGACTAGGTGACCTTTAGAGGTCCCTTCCAACCCAAACTATTCTATGATTCTATGATCTATAACTAAAATGAACACACTGCCAAAGTCTCACATTGAAGAAGAATCATTCAAGGCAAAACTGGGGTGCTTGGGACCAGAGACACGCATTGGCAAGAGCTAGTCATTGGAAGCTGTTTCATTAGGAGGGTAATTGCCTCATCACACCTTGAATATTAATGAAAGATGTACGTAGCTGAGCAGGTCGTATGGAATCAGACCTGTGGTAAAGAGCATCTGTGTGGCCTGTAAGAAGCTCTTCCAGAGTTGCAGATGACAACACTGGTGTTTGGAATTGAAATCAGTAGTGGAAAGATGTGGCGGATCACATCCATTGCCTTGTCCCTCTGCTAGGAATAGCAGGGTAGTGAAGCTAAAATTACAGCAGAACAAGACTGTCTTCTTAGTTACTGTAGATTTATATTCAGGACCCTGGCTCATGCACCAAGAGCTATATCCTGACCCTGGACAAGGAATAAGCAATGAAGCAGAGTCATACCTAATGATAAAAAAATTCAAACCTTTCTATCAACATCTTTTTGAGCTGCCTACACTGTCTGAGTTTTTTAGGTGATGCCCAGACAAGGAGGAAGTACGGGTATTGTTACCTTCACACAATTCAGCGTGTAGCAAGGACCTGGAAAGCAGCAATGCCAACTGCAACCGCTTCTGTGTAAAAGGGCAAGCAACACTGCATGGTGATGCAGTGAGGCAAAGTCTAGGGGACCATGACACGTGGCTTTCCTGTCAGGTCCACTCTCACTGGCAGGAGGAAGACACCACCCACATGAAAAGGGATGTGTGCAGTCAGGGAGAAGTTCAAGTGGAACATTCACATGCAACATTCTCATCAACTATATCCTGAATAGGAATGTTTTCCAAAAAGTCACATCTCGGCTATCCACCGTCATCTGTTCATGCTGCTGAAGTGCAAAAACTACAGGCTGATAAGAGAGGACTGGAGATGTGTAAAGGTTCTTCCCAAAGCAAATGAGGAAGACAAAGACAAATTTTAGTTTTGTGCAAACTCTAGCTCCTCCAGTAGTTTTCATGATTGTCTCCAGCTTTCATAAAAGCTGTGAAAAGCAGGGAAAGCAGAAGGAAGAGATAATATCCAGGTACTGTGCAACCAACAGACCACAGAACAAAGCAGAAGCAAATATTTTGACTAATTACTTCTTTCACTGCTTCAGTATTGCAAGCTGTTACTCTGGTTTCTGCAAAGTAAGCAATTTGTCTGACAGTGTCAGAACAGCCATCACAGACAAAGCAGTGGGGCTTTTCCACCAGGCCTGCTATCCCAGCCTGTTTTGTTTCAGACAGCAAACTGCAGTTTACTGGCAGGCAGTTCGTACAATTTACCCAGCAATGAGAATTCACTCACGGCTCATCACCACTTTCCCACAGCCAGTCAAATGTCAACACTGAATTAGCAGTTGAAATGATTAAGACTCTGTTAAAGACAGCTGTAAGCATCAAAGAAAATCTATGGCAGGTTATACCTGGATGTAGAAACACTATCACAAAAGGTATTAATTTACATTATTACAAAATTAACAACAACTTTGTACAATATCTGATGTCAGGATGATATTATAAATTGGAGTTCACAATTCCATCAGTAACAGAAATTACAATGGAAAAAGTGCAAGACAAAAGGAAGATACACAGAGACAAGCTAAAGACCTTTCAGATGCACACTCTGGAGGATCTCAAGAACAGACTATTATCTCAGAGGAGAATGCACACATGCAAGAGAATTCTGTAACAAGGCTGTGAATGGGCATTTAATTCACTCAACTCCTCACTATTGCAAATACCACTAGAAGACAGATGTGGAGATGGTAAAATATGCACTCCATTAAACTTCATTTACAGTACATGAGCAAAGCCATGAGAGGTTAATGATAGATATAAGAAGGCATTTAAAATATTTAATTTACAGTAGGACAAAGGCAAGAGTCTCCTCAGAATCAGAAAGGCTCTCCTTGACACCAACTATGACATCAAACTGCCTCCACTATACAGAAAAGTTTTTGGGCAGTGCTGAGGTGTGAAAGGACAGACTTCCCAGGAACTTCCCTGGCTGCCAAGAAAGTTAAAAGTGAGATAGTAAAAATAAAAGTTGGTGCTAATGGTTGGTAATGTACACACACATTACAAACTTCATTATCTGAAGTGCATATGAGGAGCAATGCATTGGGATATAGTTTCCTAATGCATTGGAAGACAAATTACAATTACAGAGAAGGATGCAGAGAAGTGTCCAGTTATTACAGCAGTATTTTGAGAGCAAAGGTTGAACGCTGCACTGTCTTGGCAGTCTTGTTTCCACTCTCTCTCAGCTTGAATACCAAGCAGATGGACTGCAAAATATTTCAATTAGTGGCAGCTACCATTAAAGTGAATAAACTTTTGGGGAGAAAAACTATGTTTTTACGATGACTGTGCTTTAAAAGCTAATAACTTCTCACATTAGTTGAGGTACATAGGCTCATTTTAAAATGGTTTTCTGTTTGTGTCTTTTAATCTGAGATTATAAAGAATATACATCACATTGTGGTTGGCATACCAGGTTCCTAGTGAGACCATTGATAAGTTTGTCATCAGACTTCCTCGACTGGAGCCATGTCAACCAACTCTGGGACTCATAGAGAGGTGATCAAAAGTGACAGGGTAACTGGTAGCTCTGACAAGTGATTGTAGAATACACTACATTGTACTTTGCTGTGGGAAAATGACCTAAACCTTACTGTTAATTCTAAATACTCCTTAGCATCATGTGCTCCTCCACAGTGTATTATTATATTGTCGAAAAGGTTAGCAGAAAGCGGAGCTACTTCCAATGCATGACTGAATTGCTCCTTCTTTCTACCATGTCCAAGGAATCGAGTTCAGAGATAATAGTCACTGTGCAGAGCATAAACACCAGCCAGGTTTCTCCCTTTTGTTCATGTAATGTTTAACTTCCTTCCTCAATACATTGCCTACTTTTTCTCTGAAGTCAGGATCAAAAAAAGTCCTTCTTTTGTGTTCTCTGTGTGAATGATCTCAGACAGAAAAATCGCACATCAATGAGCAATAAAAAGGAAAACCTTGCATACAAGGAAGGAGCTCAGATGTAAAGAAAGATAAGTAAAAATTCTAACAAAAGCAAAAAATGCCATTTTGAGATTCTATTCTCTGTTTTTGGATCTAAAACAAGCTTATGTAAGACTGTGGGGGTGTTTGTTTATGTGTGGAGGTGTATTTAACTTCATGCTAAGCTCTTTCCAAAGAAATCACCTAAATTTGATATCTGGAACCTTTGATTTGATGATCTTCATATCTACTTGCTTTTTCTCTTGCAGTCTGTCCACAGGGATGTTTTTCACTGGCATCACTAAGCTTTGATTTAGGCTATTAAATCATATTTTGCTCTCCAATCTATCTACTGACATTTTATTCTTCCTATGGAGGTAAAACCTCTAATATTGTCAAGTGGATCTGAAAGCATTTGCTGCCTTAAGGTGTTTGTCTGTTACACAAGGGAAGGAATGGGAAGAAATGAAGATGCTCTTATGGACATAGGCATTTGATCTGTTAAAAAAATGTAACTAAATTCAAGTGCTAAGCACTTCCTTTATGGTA
The DNA here is from genome assembly GCF_965638725.1 of Aptenodytes patagonicus. Classification (NCBI taxonomy): domain Eukaryota; kingdom Metazoa; phylum Chordata; class Aves; order Sphenisciformes; family Spheniscidae; genus Aptenodytes; species Aptenodytes patagonicus. The sequence goes on along the minus strand of NC_134950.1, from coordinate 9,379,851 downwards.
TTACCCCTAGCACTAGTTAAACATCCAGCCAACATGGGGCTTCACGGTTTTACACCTAAGGGGAAAAGAGGTCTGGCTTGAGGTCTGCTTTCAAGATGAGGTTGAAAATCTCAGCGAGCATTGTAGAAGCGTTAGTCCAAAAGGAGGTACCATGCTGAGAGCTACGGAGAAGGACTGGCAGGGAGCTGGGATAGATCTGAGGTGGGAAGGGATCGGCCCCCAAGTAGTGCAAGTGTTTCACTGGGAACACTAGCAAGAAGGTCTGTATCAGTACATTCTGGTTTAGGAGCTGTCACAAAAAATCACACCACATGTAACAGCAACAAAACATACTAAAATACCAATGTAAAGCATTTTTAAAGGTCTATACTAGCATTTTTACTAATATGCTGGTGTTGGTAAAAAAATCCCATTTTTTGCTGACATAGGTAAGTACAGTTTTTGAAGATGATAATGACCTTGAATCTCCTGGTACTTCATGATTAAAACAGGATTAACAACACTATAATGATCAGTGAGTGGAAAGGTATCTGATAGAGATACTGAGAGATGCCAGTGTACAGAGTGTCCATGTCCAGGTGCTGGTAGCAGGGGCTGCAGGGAGGCTGGCTCCAACAGCCCCACCACAGGACACGGCTGAGCCCCTCGGCCAAGCTGGGGGCACCTGGGGGAAAAGAGGTGCCAGAAAGGGCAAAAGGCGGCACAGGCAGAGGAGGAAGAAGCCAAGGAGGGAGCAGCAGCAGAGGGACCTCAAGGCTCGAGGAGGAGGAGGAGGGTGGGAGGTGCTGCAGGCCTGGAGCAGGGATCCCCTGCGGCCCTGGAGAGACCCCGCTGGAGCAGAGACCCACCCTGCAGCCCGGGGAGGGCCCCAGGCCGCAGCAGGGGGATATTCACAAAAATGATCAGGGGGATGGAACACCTTTCCTATGAACAAAGGCTGAGAGAGTTGGGGTTGTTCAGCCTAGACAAGAGAAGGCTTCAGGCAGACCTTATTGCAGCTTATCAATACTTCAAGGGGGCTTCCAAAAAAGATGTCGGTAAACATTTTAGCAGGGCCTGTTGCGACAGAACAAGGGGGAATGGCTTTAAACTAAAGGGGGGTAGATTTAGACTAGATGTAAGGAAGAAATTTTTTCCGCTGAGGGTGGTGAAACACTGGCACAGGTTGCCCAGAGAGGTGGTGGATGCCCCATCCCTGGAAACATTCAAGGTCAGGTTGGAGGGGGCTCTGAGCAACCTGATCTAGTTGAAGATGTCCCTGCCCACGGCAGGGGGGTTGGACTAGATGACCTTTAGAGGTCCCTTCCTACCCAAACTATTCTATGATTCTATGATTTCCTGCAGGAGCCGTAGCCATGGAGAGCCCAGGCGGGAGCAGGTTGTCCCTGAAGGGCTGCAGCCCAGGGAAGGGCCCGCGCTGGAGCAGGGAGAGGTGTGAGGAGGGAGGAGCAGCTGAGAGGGGCTGTGATGGACTGACCGCAACCCCCATCCCCACCCCCTGTGCTCCTCGGGGAGAGAGGGGTCGGGAGTGAAGGGGTGAAGCTGGGCATGGGAAAAGTCTGGGGTGGGAGGGAAGGTGTTTTAATTTTTGTCTTTGTTTCTCACCATTCAGTTCTATATTTATTTGGCAATAAATTAAATTAATTTTCCCCAAGTCAAATCTGGTTTGACTGTGATGGTAAATGGTGAGCGGTCTCCCTGTCTTTATCTCAACCCATGAGCTCTTCCATCCTATTTTCTCCCCTGTCCTGCTGAGGAGGGGGGTGACTGAGTGGCTGGGTGGGAGTTTGGGCCTTTGCCAGCACTGACCCACCACGGTCAGACTGGAAAGTTCTAATGAAGATTTCCTGAAGCAGTCTATGAGATCTTACATTGAAATCCATGCAGCAAACCCTCTGTTTAGATTGACTACATCTTTTTAAAAAACAGGCTCATTTTTACCTACATAGGCTTTCCTGGCCTCTTTTTACTACAGAAATCTAAAACTATAAATTAATTGACATCCCAGCCTCCCTTGAAACCACTGGTTGAGGTGTGCTTCCCACTATCTTGCTGAGTGTCAGAATAAGTCTTCTGGTTGTCAGTGTTCACTGGAAGAAACTCCCCAAGGCCACTGCATTTCCATTTCCCAAAATAGCTTGTGCAGTTTAAATGTATGCCCTCTGGATACACAGCAGTGACAGACACAGGAGCTGGATACCTCCTAGTCCCTAAACACCCCACCTGGAGATATGAAGTGCCCTGCTCGTAGACAATTACAGTCACCTTGAAAATCATACTTTATTCAAGCTAGAGGAAGGTGAAAGAAGGATACATTTACTAAACCCAAACCAGACACATCTGCAAAGCTTTATAGAAGTGAAAAGAAGAAAAATTACATACACCTGCCTAGAGAGAACCTCTAACCATTTCTCTTGCCCTGTATGCCTTGGCTGGTACACTGACAGGCTATTTTCCCTCTTTGCTGCTGAAAATTTCAGTTCTCACCAATAACTGAACTCTAAGATTGTCTGCACAAAACCAGTCCAAACATTTAGGGCACACCTTTTTTTATAGTTCTGATCCATCTGTTGGGATCATTCACACTTCCTATATACCATGTCTGTGATCCAAGCAGAAAGAGGACTGGCCATCCTTCTCATCACACTTGCTTGAAGATGCTGATATCCGTGGGTCTGGCACAAATGGTTTTACCTGTGTTGCTAGGGGATTAATAGCAATCTTTGTTCTTGTCTAAACTTCTAACAAGCCTTTAATGCGCAGTGAAGCATGGTGCCCTTTTCTAGCGAGTGGGGAAATTTCACACCTCAGACTGATGGCTTTTCAGAGTCAGCTCTAGTATTTCACATACAACATCTAGACCAACAGTTTTTATGGAGGCAGACACATGAGCTAAATGCAGATCATTACTGATATTTGCCTGAGACCAGATATTAAGGTCATCAAGGACTTTGGGTGTTTAAGGTTTTGGCCATTTTGAAAGGTAACACGACAGCCTGCCAGAGCAAAAGAAAGATGGCAAGAGAGTGCACTGATGACTGTTGCAACTAGCATCAGCAGCTCTTGCTGAACCTGTGCTCCTCATAAAGCTGCACTTGGAACCTTAAAGGTACTGGGGCTGCAGACAGAAAGTAATCCTAAATTATTTCTAACAGCAATTGGGACTGAACAGGTTTTGCTGGCAGGCCGGTGGTTAGAGTCCAGCCTGTTGCATTACCACAGTGATCACAACATTTGCCTTCTCTACAGCATCTGTTCAGAATGACGTTTTCCCAGGCTGTATGTACTATTAATATATTATTTAACAAACACTTGAAAGGGTGTGATGGTGTCAGGAACATTTTGGATAACAACTCTTATTCCTCCCACTCTACTGTCACTTCATTTGTTTCCCACAAGGATACTTCTCAACTCTGAATTTGATCCCTGACATCTATGAAATGAAGGAAAAGGTATGAAAAAAAACCCATATACTTTTTTCTTGTTTGTTTTAAATTAGGGATAAGTAAATGGTTCAAACTCAGAAAATAAATCTTCCCCAAACCCAAACAGCTTTGCTTTTCCTTTGGAGTCGTTCTAATTTTAGTGGAAACCTCAAACCAATGATTTTTTTTTTTTAATAGCTTCATTAAAAATCAACATAAAGAACTCTGTTGACTTTACACTTTATTCCTATGAGCCTCTGCACTATGCATTGTCACCACAACACAAGCAAAATCAACCTTGCTCAACAAAACACCTTTACCAGCTACCCCTTTTGGGATGTGGTCAACTGTCTTCAGAAATAACCTGTCTCTCTTTGTTGATTACTGAAGAAGATAAAGTTGGATGCCCAACTTAAGTATGACTAAATCTGGAAAATTATTCCCATCTATCTAAAATGTGAAAATTTATATGAAAGCAACTGAATCTTCAGCACCTGTAATTTTTTTTAATACTCATATTGTTGCCCACCTATGGTATCACCCTCCCTCCTTTCTTTTGCCAAGCAGCATTCCTAAAAAGAGACGTAGTCCCTGTCCTTGAGAGTTTACACATCTAAATAGCCAATGTAGATTTCTAGCAGACGAACAGGAAGAAACCACAGGTTTCTTGTTGGGAGGTTACAAATGAAGAAGCTTGTTAGAAAGGAAAGACTTGAAGCTTGCAGAAAACACTGGATGGACAAGATGGACAAGAAAGATAGGAATGGGAAAGGTGAGAGATTAGGAGGAATTATGAATACCCTATAGGTTTCTAGAAGCAGAGGGGATTGCTTAAAGCCCCAGAAAGATGTGGTAAAAAGCCATCAAGATAAAAGAAGAAACTCCAGGGAAAGGTGGGGACCAAAGAATATAAAATCCTGCTTATCCTGCATCGGAGAGCAGTTCCTTTGCAGAAGAAATGTTGCAGGCCCATAGGTATGTCACCTTTTCACACTTCATTTCATTCTGATCCTAGATGATACACAGCTATGACAGCTTATTTACTACTGCACTTGAGACTTTGTAAGTTCTTTTAAGTTTTCCCTTTAGAGATTTAAAGTTATGGAAGAAGGATACGAAAAGGACTTTGGTGTAAAAAATTCCCTGTCCTTTATCTGCTGTAAAGATTGGTTAAAAAACCCATTAAAATCGTTTGCTTTTTCTTTAATCTCAGTGATGGCCCTTCTCTTGTCATTAGTTTATTCGGTCCTGTGTTCCTGTATGTGCCTCCTTCTTTTTTTTTTCTGTTATGGATAACATCTCAGTGTTATTATTATGATTTACTTTGCCATTTTTCCGAGCTTCCCTTGGCTTTCCTTATTTCCGATTTACACCAGACCTGGCGTCTGTCTTATTTGGACAAGATCTGTCTTATATTGTGTTATTTACACAAGATTCCCATATGTTTTTAAGAAGGCTTATTTAGCCTCAGAAAATGTGCTCATTTTTCTGCTTAATGATGTGGGCTTCCTTTTTTCTCCCAGTATTCGTTGTCTCTGGAATTGCTCCTTACATACTTTCTATGTCAAATTTGTAGAGTGTAGGGTGTTCCTTTTGGATTACATTCTTCAGCATGCTGTTAACCTTTTCTATCAGCATTTAGAGTTTGCCCTTTCACAGCTCGTTGTCACTACATTTGCCTTCTGGGAGATACCCTTAGCTGTAATATCAAATCTAATTTTGTCCTGATGCCCAATGGAACCCATGTAACCTTTGTAGATCAGTATAATAAATATGATTTTACCAGGACTGAATGCAGGGGATTCAGCTCTGTATTTTACAGCCATTGCCATTACTAACAAATGCTCCTTCTAGTCTGACTTATTCTTGGTTAAGGTGATGACTTGCAGAGCTTTGGCCCTATCTAGGACATGACTTCTAAATCCATGCAATACCGCGACTTCTGATATTAATTGATTTTGCTTTGTTTTGAACAAAGCAGCTGAAATCGAACAAGTACAAGAACATTGTTGAATGCATGTCCCATATAGATACAAATGCAGAGACCAAGAGGAGTATCTAATAGCATGCATTAATACAGATGAAGATAAATGCAGACACAGATTTATTTATCAAATAAATCAGCTAAAAGTAGGAAACAGACACAACTTCTCTTCACACCTGCATTTATACCTTACAGAAGGTAGGGAGGTAAGAGGTATTAGTATATAGATAAAGCGACATAGATGTGTACCTACCATACATGTTTTAGCCCAAAATACAAGCCATAAACAGCTTTTTTGGGTGCATTCTTTCTTCTCCTGAGCCACACATCAGTGTGAAACAGCCCCATAGCCTTTTGTTTATTTTGTTATTGTTTTATTTTTGTCTATAAAAGTCTTGCTATTGAAAATGTTGGAAAATGAAGTCATTAAGCCCAGCATTAGCTCCAGGGGGATGGGGGGGGGGGCGTTTGCAGGAAAATATGATCTCTGAGCTATTTACAGGAATTGAAATTTGAAGCTCATATGAGAAATATGTGCAGGAGTGGTAAAGAAGAGGGTTCTTCAACTGTTACCATTACCCTGACTGGGTGCAATGGAAAAATTAAAAACAAACCAGGAGAAATTACATGAATATTCATCACCTGCTACTTCTTCATCTTCCTAAATGATAGACAAAGTTTTTGGGAAGCGGAAAGGCTTCAAGTATGAATTGGTGGTGGTGTCATAAAGAGAAAAATGTTTTTTCTCAAGGGGCTTAATCTTCAAATAAAATGAGAGATGACAAGTAGATAAAACAAGGTACTGGAAGGGAGTTAAGGTCAATAAATAAAGGAGATTATTAGGGATGCTGTGTTAAGAACTGGCCACTGCCTTCACATTTCCTTCCTCTTCACTTCTTAAGTTGCCTTCTGTGAAACTTTTTGGACTCTGGAATTTTTTTCCCAGTTGACCATAGAACTTGTATTGAAACAGTAAAAACTGAGTTTATAGTTGCTATTAATTGTGTTGCAGCCCATGAGTCCCCTGTGGTTATTAGTGAAATCACTCGCAGTTACCTTTTTTCTTACTTTGAAAAGAACTGTGATACTTTACCAGCTGGTACAATGGTGTAGGTACACCAGCTGGGGAAATGGAAATTCAGATACACCTGGTTTTGTCCTGCAGCTGTTGTACATGAAAGTAGTAGTATAAAAGCTGTGAGAATTGCCTGTCTTTTGCCTTATCTCTGTGAACTGTTGGACACTTGAATGGACATTTTTGTTAGGTAGACAATCACCAATGTCTCTTAGGTGAGCCTGACCTTTGAAGCCCTTGTCAATGAACCTTTCACTGAACTTGGCTTACCTTCCAAATTGAACCTGTTCCCTCTGGAAACCCTGGGAAACCGGGTGGATTCTCTCATAGAAACGCAGTGACATCCTGGAGAGTGAAACTCTGTAGAAGTCTTTGAAAAAAAAAATATGCTTGGATTGTGTTACAGCAGCCACAGCTACTGCGCCCTAAATGCCTGCTGAAGCATCTAGACTGCCTGAAATATCTGTATTGCAGGAGGCAGAGGAGACTGTCACTTTGCTGTATTCTGCATCCACTTACGAGCATTTTACTTCACTGTAATACTAAGAACAGGAAAAGTTATTAACAGATGCCAGAAAATGTGAATTCAATTACGGTATATTGCAAAATCCTCAGACGTAAAGTAGATTTACAAGGTACAGATATATATTTAGTCCAAGTAATAATGATGAACATAATTGCCCCTTTATAATATGAATGACATAAGGAAGAAAGGGGTAAGGGTTTTTTTGTGGCTTTCATGTTCAGAATCAGAAACTCCTGATCATGAGTGATAAACAGACTCACTCATTAATGAGAAAATATACTTCAGCTCCTACATATTTTTAACAACTATCTGAACAGTTTTTAAAAGTCAGTGAATAAAAAGGTAGCCAGTTGGGGGGGGAAAAAAAAAGGTGTTACATTCAAAAATATATTATTTAAACTTGCAACTGTTACCTTTTGAATTGCAGACAAAAGAGGCCCTAAAGTCTCTCTTCTGTTCTTGTTATATCAAGAATGGCTCTATTTTTTTAATAATAGGAAAGAATTTTGGTTCTTGGATTCAAATTAAACAGTAATTTTCACCCACATATATCCTCGGGCAACATGATGAGAATTTAGTCAACAGCAACGTTCTCCCTAACCTTTCCAAGACCACATTTTTTTACACAATAAACTGTCCAGGCCATGTGGAGCAGTACTGGCTGGAAAAAGAATATTTTGTTATCTACTTATTTGGTTTCTGTTGCTGTCACAGCATCACAGCACTGCTAAATATTACATTCCTGTTTCATTGGCAGAACTTCACAGCCCAGAAGTTGTCTTCATTAACTTTGAGGGCCATGCTTGTGACAGTTTTTAAACTGTTGTGTCTGTTCATACAGAGAGTAAATCCATGAGCCTATAAGCACATGCAGCAAGAGAATATTTCCTTAAATACCTGGAACTATGCCCAAGAAGACTACCTGGGGGATGCCTGCAGACTGACCTGCCAAGTTGAGATAGCACATAGTTGAAATATGTAGACTCAGAGACACTAACATATTCAGGAATCTAAATCCTGTTGAAGTAAAGCCCTTACATACCCTGAACACAGAGCTCAGCCCATGTTGAATACAAACTGTGTGAAGACGTAGCTCTCTCCCCTCTCTTCCCAATACACTATATATCTCCTCTTGTGCTGCCCTTATGTGCCTGGCAGTAGACACAAAAATGCAATAAGGTCTTTTCAAAAAGGGTAAGAGGACCGATAGCCCTTGTACAGTGTGCAAGCAGGAATGGTCGGAGCCACCATTTTCCTGCACATGGCAATTCATGTTCAGAGAGTTGTACCAAGTAGCAGACATGGTTTCAGCGAGCTGGAGATGTAGCCACCTGCGCTGTAGGCTGCCTCTCCTCCCATACTGAAACAGCGCTTAGATCTCTGCTGAGATGCCACTAGTCCCGTTAATTTATGGGGAACCTTCATAATGTTGTGTAACCCAGTATGTCCAGTGTTGCTACTGCTAATAACAAAAAGATTGCAGGTTTCAAACTAATGCTGCAAGGCCTCTGTACTGGGGTTTGTCAGGCTTGTTGTGCCTGGGCTTGTCTAGGCCTTGCCTTGAGCTTTGGTTTAGATTACAGCAATTGCCTGGTGAGCAGGTAACTGTTACCTAACTTGTCTTAGAATCATAGAATCATAGAATCATTAAGGTTGGAAAAGACCTCTAAGATCATCGAGTCCAACCATCAACCCAACACCACCATGCCCACTAAACCATGTCCTTAAGCACCACATCTACACGTCTTTTAAATACCTCCAGGGATGGGGACTCCACCACTTCCCTGGGCAGCCTGGTCCAATGTTTCACCACTCTTTCAGTAAAGAAATTTTTCCTCACATCCAATCTAAACCTCCCCTGCCGCAACTTGAAGCCATTTCCTCTCGTCCTATCGCTTGTTACTTGGGAGAAGAGACCGACACCCACCTCGCTACAACCTCCTTTCAGGTAGTTGTAGAGAGCGATGAGGTCTCCCCTCAGCCTCCTTTTCTCCAGGCTGAACAGTCCCAGTTCCCTCAGCCGCTCCTCAGAAGACTTGTTCTCCAGACCCCTCACCAGCCTCGTTGCCCTTCTCTGGACACGCTCCAGCACCTCAATGTCCTTCTGGTAGTGAGGGGCCCAAAACTGAACACAGTATTCGAGGTGCGGCCTCACCAGTGCCGAGTACAGGGGCACGATCACTTCCCTACTCCTGCTGGCCACACTATTTCTGATACAGGCCAGGATGCCATTGGCCTTCTTGGCCGCCTGGGCACACTGCCGGCTCATGTTCAGCCGGCTGTCGACCAACACCCCCAGGTCCTTCTCTGACAGGCAGCTTTCCAGCCACTCTTCCCCAAGCCTGTAGCGCTGCATGGGGTTGTTGTGGCCAAAGTGCAGGACCCGGCCCTTGGCCTTGTTGAACCTCATACAGTTGGCCTGGGCCCATCGATCCAGCCTGTCCCGGTCCCTCTGCAGAGCCTTCCTACCCTCGAGCAGATCAACGCTCCCGCCCAACTTGGTGTCGTCTGCAAACTTACTGAGGGCGCACTCAATCCCCTCATCCAGATCATCGATAAAGATATTGAACAAGACTGGCCCCAGTACTGAGCCCTGGGGAACACCGCTCGTGACCGGCCGCCAACTGGATTGAACTCCATTCACCACAACTCTCTGGGCCCGGCCGTCCAGCCAGTTTTTGACCCAGCGCAGAGTACACCTGTCTAAGCTTGTTTTGCTTTGCTTTGTATAACTGTGTGGTGTAAAGCTTATCGCTAAAATAATTTGGCTATATTATCTGTAAGTGTCAGGTAGTGTTAACAAATACTTAATCTCTTTAGAATGAACTATCTATGACTCTAGAATAATGATGTGGTACAGAGTGCAAGTGTGAAGAGATAACACAGGCTTTGGAAGTATAAGCAATTAATTATACCAGAGGCTCTACAGTTATAAAAAACCTCAGCAATGTTCAGTTACTGACTGTTAAAGGAATGTGACTTCAGGAGCTAAGCAAGAAAAGGTTTTAGGGCTAATAAAATTAATAAGGATAAAATATCCAATATACATAAAATATGCAATATAAAGTAAATTCAGGTGTAATGTGGAACTGTAGACCAATAAAGAAAGATAAGGTGCAGAGCACGTTAGAAGTATAAAAATTGCCTTAATTAGACCTGAGGATGAGAATAAATAAACTCCCAACATCCGCATTGCAGTCCTCTGGCAAAGAACTTTGGGTGCTGAGGACTTGGTACAACCCACCCCACTTCCCTTTTTCTCAAGAAAAACTGCTGCCATTGACTTTAGGACCCAGAAGAACAATGAAAGGTTGAGCAAAACTTCACAGAAAAGGGGTAAGTGTTAGGAAAATGTGCATAATAATTTTAATGATATTATATTAAGACTTTCCTAGATTAATTAGATAATTTGGTCTGTGACTGCCAGTATCACTGGACCAATAACAAGTGTTGGCTCTATTTTTATTAGACTGTTAAGATTTTAATTAAGCCAACAATGAATTCTCAGCTTTGCATAGAAGATGTGTTTCTTTTTTTCCATAACAAGGTTTCTAGTATTACAGCAGAAGTTTACACAGTCAAACTGCAGTAAACCATCATGCAAGCATGTAGCCTCATTAAAGACAGAAAACACTTTGTCTTTTGCTCTCCAACAGCCATTCAAAAGCTGAATGTCAAACTCATCAAAAACATAAACCACAAGGAATATGGTGGTTGGGTATGATAACTGAAAGGTAGATGTAGAAAACACACGTTGAACAATGTCTCTTCTGGCTGGGAACTGAGAGTTTCACAAACCTAGACCTCACCAGTGAAAAATAATTATTTTTAAAAATAAATTAACATCCTTTCTTTTAACAAAACAAAGGCACAATAGAAGAGTGCTTAGACTTTGACAGGGACAAAAGATCCTTAAAATGATGAGTCCTGGCGTGAAAGTACAACTTTTGTTAAGTAATGGTTTCTGCTACCAATGCTCCCAAATTTCACATGCATTTCAGAGAGAAAATTTGTACAGATGGTCTGGTAAATCCTGCCAAGCAAATACATCTTAATACTAATTAATCAAAAACAGAAGTTATGAAAATGAACTTAATCACCAGTAATTTCTGGTGTAATCTGTCTGGCAAATTAAAGCTTGAAAATTGTTAATATTTTTACATCCTGGAGCTGTGCCTCTACAACACAGGTGACTGCAGCCTGTGAAACCTAGAATAATCAAACTCTCATGTTTAGCAAACTAGAAACAGTGGGCTTGGTGTCTGTCTTCTATTCCTAGTAGGCAGTATGTGGACAACCAGAACATGGTTTTTTTGCAGCTAACCTGCCACGTGTCTATAAGAACATGCCTTTGGGTGGGTATGAAATTATATCTGCAAGTTCTGGGGGCTTGTTAGATAAGTCTAATTTTGAAGATAGACAAAATAAGAAAGAGGTTATTTGAACACAGCTATCTAATAACATGAGTAGTCAGAGAAAGAGACTGACAGTCTCTTTGGAGAGTAAGATTGAACACAGAAATAAGTATTTCTTTGGTGAATTCAGTTCAGAGACAGAAAGTTCTCCCTTTAGGACATGTGGAATGGTCAGCTCAGGAATGGTTAAAATGACGTCAAGAAAACAAGAAAATGAACTCTCCATTATGCCAGGTAACAGACAACTTGGATACCATGACAAGTGGGAAAGAGTGGGGAGCAGAGAGCACTCTGCTTAGTCACCTCTGAAACTTCTGCTCTCACAAGACAGATAATCCACAAGTCACCTAAGCTGCCCGTGAGTACAACTGACTGTTGGCTCTATCAAGAGATTGGATAAACAGTGAAAATTTACTTACAATGGATTTCACTTGACTTTGTTTTTCCACCTAGTAAGGAAAGACTGTTGATAACAGAACAGCTGAGAGGTAGACAGGGCTTTTTTAAAGGAAGGAGTTGAGTCATCCTCAGCATTACAGGGAAAAAATAGGGAGCACTGTCTGTAACCTCATCCCTTAGTTTTCCTTGCACCTACAAATACCCATCATGTTTTCAGCTGATTCCTCCTCTTGCTGTCTAGTCTAGTTATCATTGGGCTTGAAGAAGAAAGAAGTGCTGAGTACTCCTTTTGCCATTTTCTCTCAGGCCATTTAATTCCTTGAAATATCAGGGTAGAAGGCTGGCTGATCCTGAATTAAGACTAGCTCCTAGCAAATGAAGGTTCCTTTCTGAAATGATACTGTTCTGGTACTATTCTGGAGAGGGAAAAAGGAGATCATTAGAACTGACAACCAAATGTGACTCTTGTTTTTCCTCTCCATGGCAAGTTTTGACTTCTCTGTTATAATAGCTTGCCTATTATAAACCACTTCATGGTGTATCTCTAAGTTATTGAGGTGGGTGTTCCAGCTGAGGGTCTCACATACAGCTTCTCTCTATCTGTGCATCTCTGCAACACCTCTCAGTAGTGCGTCAGGTATGTAATCATATGCCCCCTGCAGACTTTCTTATGTGAGGGCAATGCTCAATACAGCACCTGTGACTCGTTTCTATTTTTGTGAAGCTTCAGTAGCTTAGTGGAGTGAAATGCTCCAAGGAACCTGCTCCATGGATCATAGTAATGCTAAAATTAGATTTATTTACTTTATATAGCTTTCAAAATAGGATCCCCCAGAAAAACTCTCTTCCAGAAAACTGTCAGACCATTCAATCAGCTCTGTCACCAGAAGTCCATTGGTTTGTTACTGAATGTGGACATCCCCCTATTCACTGGAAAAGATACAAATCGTCCAGTAGACTGATTTCAGACTGAGATTTATTGATTTTAGCATCCTTATTGGGGAATGTGTTGTAGAAAGTTTTTCCACTAACACCACAGGATAAAAATGCTGAAAGATGTGCTTCAGTCTGTCATGAGTTTGTTTTTAAAAATGTCCACGGTGTCAGTTTAGCAGTTGGTCTACATATAGTGGCTACATACCATACTTTGCAGTGGGAAACTCACAGTTTATTTCCACTGTTGGTTATAAGGGAAGAACAGAAGAATGATTCAGTCAATGTCTCTAGTGAAAAGCACAGATACTATAAATTTTCATTTACTGTTTATGCCTCATGTGACCTGTAATGAGTGCCTTAAGCCTGGTTTCTTCAGGCAGTTTTTACTCGTAGCTGTGGAATTCAATGAATACAACCTTTGCCAGTCCAAGCATTCGCTAACCCTGAATGAGACTCATAATCAAAAGAATTTTCAAAGTCACAAGAAATTGGCATTCTTTACATTTGTTTTCAAGTTATTGAGCCTTGAGATAATTATTTGGATCATATTTTCAAGCTTTTCCCATCATCAGGAAGGCTAGAATTTATTTTATTTTTTAATGACAGTTGAGATTTCTATCAAATTACCAAAAAAACCCTGACCAAATGTCGTAACTATAGCAATAAGATATCGAGTTGGCAAAATCGTTTTTTCCTTTTCTTTTTCCTCATTATCTGCCAACTGAGCATATATAATATATAGTTCTGCATCAAATCTTGCAATCTTCAATCTTTATTTGTCTCCAGTCTGCTACTACATTTCCCAGGGAAAGATATAGAATCATAGAATCATAGAATAGTTTGGGTTGGAAGGGACCTCTAAAGATCATCTAGTCCAACCCCCCTGCCATGGGCAGGGACATCTTCAACTACATCAGGTTGCTCAGAGCCCCCTCCAACCTGACCTGGAATGTTTCCAGGGATGGGGCATCCACCACCTCTCTGGGCAACCTGTACCAGTGTTTCACCACCCTCAGTGGAAAAAATTTCTTCCTTCTATCTAGTCTCAGTCTACCCCCCTTTAGTTTAAAGCCATTCCCCCTTGTCCTGTCGCAACAGGTCCTGCTAAAAAGTTTGCCGCCATCTTTTTTATAAGCTCCCTTTAAGTACTGATAGGCTGGAATTCAGCCCTTCATTTCTACCCACAAATACAAAAAACCTGATTTAAGATATGTGGGAAGAGAGGATACCAATCTTTCTTTTCACATCCCCTAAAAGGGACTCCCCAGTGCAATAGCAGGGCAGGGCTGCATTCTCTTAGGGTTTTTCAGCACCAAAAACCAGACCTGTCAGGAGAATCCACTAATGCATTTTGGGGTTAACGCATTTGGACTAGCTGGGTGGAGTACAGATGGAGCCTACCAATGGATTGACTCTCAAACACTTAAATGGCCTTTCACATATGTTCTTTCTTCATTTCATAGATGTAATTTCATGGTGTTTTTTACCACTTTGATCTACAGAGACATATTCTGCTTTCATTTTTACCTGTAAACATTTGTTGAAGCCAAAGTGATTGAATGGGCTTGAACAGACCAAAGAGAACATTTTCATTGACATATAAAATGACCGCAGATAAGCATATCTTTTATAATTTGGGGATTGTTTTAAAATAATGGGTGTATTCTCTTCTGTTTTGAATAAATAAGCTGCTTGAAAAGCACAAATGAATATTATGATCACATTTCAAAATACCCCAAACTTAGGAACATGTAATTCTTAAGTCTTTGGATTGATCTTCTCATATAGAAATATAACTAGGACAGGTAGCATCTATCAAGTAATCTAATGACAAATAAAACATAAGGTAAACCCAGGTGTTATGTATTCCAGGTAAGGCAGCAAGAAATGATTAAAATCCTTAAGGCTCTAAACAGAAGTGGAAAAATGCAATTTACTTTGCTTTTGAGTATATAAAAATAAACTGATGCACTAAAAAGTTTTTACTTAGTATTAAGAAGCAACAAATTGATTAAGAACACAGGAAGCAGCAAGTGTATGCGACAGGTTTAATGAAACTGGGGTCTTTTTGGCTGATCTGGGGAATGAGGCTTGACACTGAAGTCAATATTTAACTTTGGAATCTGTGTTACATGAACTTATTGATACTGAACCTTTGCCCATGGCAGGGGGGTTGGAGTAGATGATCTTTAAGGGTCCCTTCCAACCCATCCTATGACTCTAAATGTAGCAGAGATATGCAGTGCAGAAATGTTGCACTAGCAGAATTTGTATCCTAAGGAGAATAAGACTTTCTGTCAGCATATGATTGTTTCTTGCAGTATTAACATTTCATGTGCATTGATCAATACTGGGTCCCTGCTGGACAAGCTGCCAATATACCTTATTTTGTGAGTGATTGTTTCTCTTTCCACAACTGCTGTACTTCCATGCTCTTACAAAACTTGAACAATAGCTGGAATATGTCAAAACAAATCATATTTTCCTCTTGTTTTTTGCTGAGTAAGAATCTTAAATTTTACTGCAAAAGATGTGGTCTTGAAAATAGTTTTAAGTGAAAAAATGGAGTATTGTCAAAAACATTACCTCCAAAGGTATGTTAAAATGCTTCTAACAGTAAACTTAATAAATAACATTATGAGACATGAAACTGATGCCTTACCTACTAGGTGATTGAGAAGACATAACCTTTCTAGAATAATGTTGCAGATTGAGATGTCTTCCTATGGAGACAGAAGAGTGGCTGGAGTGTTTTACTGAAATTTCGGTGTTTTTTTATAAACTTCTAGTCTTCTCACTAGAGTTACTCTCTTCTGTGATTTCTTCTTCCCCTGCCATGTCTGTTGCATTCGTATCTGCGCTTTGGCTTACTCTCATCAGGAGCTCTGTTCTGAACTTTTCACACATTTCTGTAATTTCATCTGTCTGTTGCCGCACCAGCTAAGGTAAATGCTGAGGTGGGTGCAAGAGACTGGGCAGAAGTCAGGCTGAAACAGCAAAGGGAAGAAGAGGGGTTTTAATGTCCCTGTGAGGAAATGCTGCCTCAGACCCTGAGAGATTTGCTGTTCCCAGTGGGAGTAAGAAAGTACAGCTGCCCAAGGAGAGCTTGGCTTGGCAAAACAGAAGCTTCCAGAAGGAACCCAACCTAGCTCATGGAAGCTTGCGGAAGAACCTGTCTGGTGGCCAAGAAACTTCTAAAACGAACCAGCCTGGTGCCTGGAAGCTTCCAGAAGGAACCAGCCTGGTAGCTCAGACACTATAAAGGGACGGAGGCCCAGGGCTGCTGCGGGGTCTGTCTTGCTGCACACCCTGGGGAGCTGCTGTGGGACATGGTGTCCTTGAGAACCCTGGCTCCCCAAGAAGTCCACAGCACAGCCAGCCGAGCACCTGGCACAACTGTAAGTATGAGTATGTCTCTGAGTGAGTTTTTTCCCCTAAATACTGCACATTTCAGTCCCTCCTTTGATCAACTGCTCTCAATATACCTAAATTGTATCTAGCTTGTATATGAATATTTGCCTCATTGGATACAACTCAACAGGGAACTGGGAGCAAGTGCGTGACTTCTAGGGTGGTGTTCATAGGCTTTCAAACCTAAGAAAAACAACTTAAAATTCCATTTTTAGTCAATGAAGATCTAGTCAAGATAGTTAGTGGGGTTTAGGGAAGGATTCATTTAATCCTCAAGTAGACTTCTGTGTTGATCAGATGAACTGCTCTCTCAACTTCATTGACTACACTGACTAGATGTCAGTAACTACCCTGTGAGCCCAGGTAATTAGCTGATATGTGGTACCTACACAGCTCGGTTTGACAAAAAGTCAGTGTGGAGGTAAACCCCCACCCACACCCCCACTCACACCCCCAGCTATGGGTGAGAACTCACATCAAACAGGTCTTTCCTGATTTTCCAGCTACACTTGAAAAAGGCTGGACAGTATTTGTTTCTTTCAAAGCCTGTGAGTAGGAATCTGTCTTTGGAAAAGGCTGAAAATGTCTCGTTGTGGCTCTGCTTTATGAAATAAGAGAATTTACAGACATGGTCATTCAGGTCAAGCTTAAGGCAAGCTCTTGGCTCACTCTGCCAAGGACAGACACCTCATATTCTTGCCATGGAACTAGTTTCCATTCTAATGATATACAAAGAGACATACATTTTAGTCCAAATCTAGGATTTCATCTGTCTCAGGAATTGGACTACCAAGGACTGCCAAGTAGGTAGATCAGGAAATGTTGTCTGACGAAGCAGGACTAGGTAGAGGCAGCATTTATCAATACTTCCTGAGATAATGTTGCTCTTGCTGATAAAGGACAATTTTTAAGGTCCTGATAACAAGGTTATCTTACTCTTGAAGGGTGGTGTAGAGAACCTGATGGCAACAAATAAAAAAGATATTACATCAATAAAGACTTGTAAGCAAGCATTAGTGGGAGAAATAACAAAAGCCAAAAGTGACTCTTCCCAGTCTGGCCCACTCCTTCTTCCTTTATGCTTTTATTTTTATAGGCACCCTGTGGTGAATGTACTTATGTAAGTTTACTGTTTCGAGGTTTTTGGTTCTTGCATCTTTATAGATGCATCTGTGAAAATTAAGATACAGGTTGACATCTCTAATTTAGCTTGATGTGACATACTAGATTAATAATCACATACCTTGCTTTTACAGGGAAACCTGTTATGCGACTTGGAGAGGTAGTGCATAACCAATTGTTTGCTCAGAAAGCCTTGATTAAGGACTGGGGAGGATCAGTGTGAATAATATAGGCTGTCTGGTCAGCAAAAAAGAATAACTGACAAACCCACAATTCTGTGTGAGAATGACCGAAGAGCCCTCAGAGAAGAAGCACTTAAAATGTCATTGTCTGGCTTACTAGCTGCTTGGTTGAGCAAAAGCTTACAGGGATGTTCAAGCAGGCATTAATAAGTTTTGGACAACATTCTTTGAATTAGAAAGTTAACCTGGGCTATGTGTTACAGGGAAGAGTAGAGTGATCTGATTATCTCTAATGGAATTGCAATAAAAAGGGCCAATGATCTGTGAAAGGTGCATTTCCAGGAAACTTACCACTTCTCTCACAACCTTCACAGTGATTGAAGGTTGAGCCTGTTTGGCATCCTACATTAATTAGGGCCAAAGAGGTCCTAAAAGGGAACCTGAAACAAAACTTCACTCTCACAAGACAAATTAGAGAAGAGCAAATTTGTTTTGCCCAGTTAAAACATCACAGATGTGAATGTCTTATTTAGGACAACAGGGTTTTAAGATATATTCTCCTTAGGTGAAGCCATGAACCACACAGAGGAAGAATAACAGCAGGGCTCACTCAGAGTGTTTGGTCCCAGAAGCAAAAAACAGCGCTATATTGCTGAAAGGAATCTTAGCAGACATATTTAGTCCTCTGTATCCATCATTAAAAGCAGAAAAGGCAACATATAGCAGAGTAATAACTAAGGAGACAATTTGACACAGACAGTCTCATTGTCATGTGAACAGATGCAAGCTGATAGTTTGAAATCTGAGTAGAAGGTACAACTAGGATGGGGAAGTACAGTTTTGTAGGAGGTAGAGTCAAAACTACTCCCTTATATGTGACAGGCCTAGTGATTTTTGTTGTCATCACTGTTACATTCACTGAAATAACAGGGTTGGTAACCCAATTCAAAAGCAAAGAACACTACTAAGGCTTAGCACCGTGTTCTGGGGAAAGGAATAAGTTTAATAAAACCTTTGAACCTAAAATATTACTGCAGAATACGTATACATGCAGTTAGCTCAGACTCAACACTCAGAAGCAATATGTCTGGAAAAACAAAGATTCTCCCATGTCCTTATTTGTCAAATAAACTCGGTAACTTTTAAATTCAGATCCCTCCTAAAAAGAATGCTCAAACCAGCAGGCATTTTCCTCACAGGTTCCAATTACTAACCCATTAACTGCAACCAACCATGATACGTGTTGTTCACACCTATAGGAGATAAACATGAATATAAAATGCAATGTCATTCTTAAATTTCTTATAATGCTGTTTTAAAAACTGAATCAAGTGTTACATAGTTTTGCCAAGCTGAAAAGTTGAGGAACACCTTGAGAGAGTTGAAGGTTTAGTTTAAGTCGAAGAACCCCTTAGAAAGCTGCGCCCTTCAAGTGCAAGCTTCACATTGATAATTTATTTTTACCTGCTGTAAAAATACTCTTGAACTAGGAGAGGTGGAGTTCAGTTCCCTGGGAAAATATGAATAGGGAGTGTGCCCGGAACTAGTGGTTGTCTGGTTATAAAAAGGGAAAATGTGGCTCAAGACTTCCTGTGCAAATGAGTTGGACGTATGATCTGATCACTTTTTTCTTCATTCTTTCTACAAAATTCATGAGTGTTGTGTAATGTCAGTCTTAGCATTTTCTTACATGTACTTGCTATCTCAAGTAATGCTAGAAGACAAAGCTTTTTCAGTATAGCTGTTCCATAGGTCTCCTATAAATCTATAGTCTCTGATACCAACAGCCCTTGAGCAGTGTAGGTCTTCCATATATCTGCCTGAAGAAAGCAACAACATTTAGCTTTATACCTAATTCCTAATTCCCATTAACTTAGCAGAGTGCTCGTATCAGCATAAATTGTGTTCTTCTATGCCAGTAATTTGGTTGCGTACAGAGTATGTGGAGAGTGACTTTTGTATGCCATGATGCATAATTTGTCGGTGTACAGTCAGCCAGTAAAAATCCTATGTCACTTAACAGTGACACCTCGCCATCACTGGTTGTCTTTGAGCTAATTCTCTCCTGTCTGACCTGAGCTTCTGCTGCAAGAAGTTTGCAGTACAGTGCTCTTGCTAAGACTTTGCCCTTGAAACCTGTACATTTATAGATGGATATAGTCAAATAGAAGGCAGGAATTCTCTTTGTTTACATCTATGCAGACTTCACCCATAATTTCTTTAAGGAGTATAAGAAACATGGAAATTAATAATTAGGAAGGAGTGTTTCTGTGGACAGACAAAGAAAGTCTCTGCATCCTCTTTGGCAGATTGCTAGCTTTAACTCTCTTTAACTATACATACCAACAGCCTTTCACATGCCTGGGGCTGCCTATAGGCAATTGCCCAGCTACGTTTCAGAATGTTACGGCACAGGCAAATGCAGAAGCCCGTAAGACTGAAACACAATGTTGGAGACAAGACTTTGCTTCTTCTGATAAATTTATTCATCTTTGATTTCTTTTAAGTGATATGAGTGGTGTTTTTTCTGCTCCTGTGTGCTTTCTGTCTGCTGGAAAAAGAAAAGTTTGAGTAAATATTTATAAATCCCCTCTTCTGAATCGTACCTGTCTGGACAGAAATACACACATTTGTTTGAAAAATCCAGTTCTGCTTTGAAAAAATAAATTAACAAAAATGTTATAGAGATCCATTCCCTTTAACAATTTCATAATGAAATGCTCTCACTTTACTGATAAATTTAGTTATCATTAGTATTATTTTTCTGAAAGTCAGACAGAAATATTGATTCTGGACTTCCACAATTGTGTTAGAGTGGGGTTTTTTTCACTTCACCATCAACACCAAAGGTTCATAAAGACATGGGCAGTTCATTTATGCCCTCAGTGATTTTCTTCTTAATAAGCTTCTGCAGTATTTAACTAATTGGAAAGCAGACACATATCCTTCTGTTGTTCTTTTCAATACATTGATCATTTCTATGCTGAATAACTTTTTGTAAGTAGAATACTAAGATGATGCCATAATCCCTTTGAGGTCCTGCAAAATACAATCTGCTGTGGCAAGACGACTGTTTTGAAATAGTTGCTTTCCAAATTAAGCTGATTCTAGATGTAGCAACTATAATGAGGAGTTTCTCATCAATGAAATAGATGTTATCCTGATTTTCTTTTGTCTCCCAACATTACCATTTACTGTTACCTTCCATTGTCTCTTCTGATCACAGAATTATAATTAAGGTTGGGGAAGTTGTGGACAAACTCATTTAAATTTCAATCCCATATAAGATTTACAGGTTGAAGTAATAATTTGATCAGACATAAATCCAGCTGGCATTTTAAAATTCATGCTCATTCACACCTCAAAATTAAGTGGAAAGATTTTTTATCAGCCAACACCTGAAGGCAGAGCTCTTTGTTTTTAAGTATTAGTGGAAACTGTGAAACCTGTACTATTTGTTTTAGGACAACCATAGTGAAACCAGCATAACACGAAGTCCCAGACCCAGGAGTACTGTAGTTAAAAATTAAAAAAAATAAAATAAATTCTACACTTCCAAGTATCTGAAACTTCTCTGCTAATTTGGTCAAATGGCACAAATCTGAGTGTCTTTGATGCTTTTATTTTAATTGCATGGACTTAAATGAAGCAGGTTGCCATATGCTTTGTCTTTTTTTTTTTTTTGTGAATGGAGAGAAAGACACCTGGTTTGGAACCAGTATTGTGTGATTGCACAACTATGTAAAGAAAAGAGCAGAATTAAGGTGCACAATTCACTTTCCAGTCTTAAACTTCTTAAATAGTTATTCTATGAGGAACATAATTTCATTTTCAACTGTCATCTTCCAATTTACATTTACTGGCATTCTTCAGATTAGTTCTATATCTGCTACAGCCTAAAGCATGTCTTGGGACCATCACCACTTCTGCCCTCAGCCTCTCTTGTCTCCAATACTTGCTCTTTGGCCTTTTTTCTGTGCAGAGATGTATTCTCACCCAGTCAGGTGGTATTTCCAGATTACTAGTGAAGCTGTCAGGAGGAGAAATAGTTGTTCCATCCTCAAACTCCCACTATTGGATACTCTGATATAAAATAACTGGAGTCTGTTGTTTGGATTTTTTGGATGATGTTTACACCTTTGTCACTGGTCCGTCACCCATGGTCTCATGCCTGCCCCTTTCTTGACTCACCTCTCTCGACAACACTCTTATGTGCCAAATAAAAAAATTAAGCTTGTTTTCATTCTCCTCCTTTAGTTACTTCTCTGAAATTCTCCACCATCATTCAGGCTTGCCATCTTTGAAGGCACAATCAACTCCAATATCTCTTTTCCTTCAGCTTGTCACCAGATGCTGTTGCTCATTTTTTATTTTTTTTCCACCCACTTTCTTCTCTGTTTCTTGGACAAATCTTTCTCTTTTCTTGAGGAGCCTAGCATCCTTTTTAGCAAAATTTCTTAACAAAATGAGTCTCTATGGTTGTGTAGCCTGCCTGCTGCTCTGTCAGCCTTTTCTCTTTGTGCACCAGTCTGCTAGTTTTCTCTTACTCTTCAAAGTCTTCCTTTAAACTCACGTCTTCCATTAGGCTGACATGTTTTAACTGGTCACAGAAATAAGCGCATTAAAAAGGCTCATTAATAAGTACTCAAACACTTTCTGGGCATAAGACATACAAAGTGCTGGATTTGGATTATATTTCCAGTTTATATGAACTATAGTGCAATCAATCCATCATGGCTTTGTGGAAAGAAGGGAATGTTACTGACCTGAAAAAATGGTTATAATGGAATAGGAAGTGTATGACAATGACACAAGGAGCGTATAGCACCCTGGACATGTCTGTCATGTATGTCTGATCTCCCTTTCAGAGCAAAAAATAAGTCCCAAAGAAACTAAGCCTCTGCTTGATGAGAGCTGTGAACATACAAATTGTTTACAGTATCAGATTGCTTGAACTGGTGTGCAGCATTTTGAGTCTAGTAGCTTCAGACAATAATTTTTAGAGGTAAGAAAACTGATATAAAAAAATAGGATAGTGCTAGAGCAGGTTTATCAGGCGTCTCAAAATATTTATAAATGTTTTATATGCACGTCCCTGCAGAGGCAGGATGAAAAAGATGAAACAGATTAACAGCCAGGTGACAAACTACACTATCATCTGCCTTCAAGACTTCTGAACTGAGAGTTATCATTCACTGCCCTCTTTAAAACTGCAAGCCTCAAGTTTAGATGAGCTTTCCTCCCATAACTGATCTCCACAATCAATTCAGAATATGCCTTTCATGGCTGATGACCCAAGACCATGCTCCAATACATTGCAAGCTGCAGGTTTTGCACAGATATTACCTAGACTATGCACATATGGGACCTGTAAGAACTTCTTACAGCTAATAAGCGTGTCTTTTATCCTTACTGTGGCTAGTTATTACAGAGAACAGGTACTCCTTAAATAGACAGGATGGGTTGCTACAGCTGGCTGATGTGAATGCATTAGCATTGTTCTGCTGCAGTTAGGTCTTTCTCAGTGTGCGCAGTAACCCAAGGTAACAGCAGGCAGGGTTATCTGCACACAACCACCGAGGGCAGAGCTGTTTCCTTGTTTTTAATGTCATTACAAAATTAATAGAAAGGGCTGCACAGCCCAACCTGCTGTGTATATTTACCATGAGGACTAGGCTTTCTGACTAGCTAATACAGGCTAGACTGCATGTATTTCCACTTGAATTGGAACAGGAAGACTTCTATTATGCTGTCAAAGTATTATTTTTACAAAATATTCCTTTCTGGTTTTAATTGGTCTTCTTCACCATGCACATACTATCAATTTGGCCTGTTTGTATTCCACCTACTGTTATGTGAAATTATTTCATGGATGGAGTGAATTCCCAAAAAAAGTGCACAAAATTAACTGCCCTCTTTCTCTCATTAACAGTAATAGCACTTACAGCAAATGATTACCCATCCAGTAAGATTATTAAAATAAAATAATAAATACCCAACCTGATTTTATTAGGAGCCTCCATTTCCTCCACAATTATTGTAAAAATGACATATGAGTATATGAATAAATGGCTTGCTGTCTGTGGGTTCGTTCATATGACTACTCACTCTGGCATGCTGATTTGATTTACTAATTGCAATCATTTCACTGTTTCTTTTCCACAATAAAGTGCCCTTCAGAAAGAGACTGTCAGTTGAATCTTTTCTGGTTCTTTCAATAAGGAATGGTAGCAGGATAGCCAAACCTGGACAATCTGCAGAGAAAGTTTCTCACTCAACTTTGCTCCAGATTTGTGTTAACATATTCGAAACATTTCAAAAGCTGAAATATTGTCTCAAGCTTCTAATTTTTGTGGCAGGCTAAGCTTTACATTTAGAGTACAAAGTGGGTGGGAGTTTGGGGAAATCGAGGCATTCAGACGGTAAGAGCTAGTTAGAGCGATAGCATGCAAAGGTGGTCACAGTGTCTTCAGAAGGGGACTCACTGTAAAAGCCCTGCTCCTTCGGTAACGTTCATACCCCACACAAAGAAGGCAAGAAAACCCCATTGGAATGGCCTGTGCCAGGCATGACTCGAACTGTGGCTATTCCCTAACTGTGCCTGCATATCAAATGGGCCCCTTGGTAGGCAAGCAAAGTGCAAGAGGTGATGTCCACCTGAGAGGATGCTGAAGGAGCCTGGAGACATACTTCTGTTCTTGGCTCTGCCCTTAATATTGCTAATTGTACTATCACAAAGGAGACTTGGGTTTTTTTGCTCTGGAGTCCCTCGGGCAACACATAGCCCAGGCACAGATCACAAATATGTCATTCCTAAGGAATGCATAACATAAGTAGAAGAGTGGATGAGCAGACCTAGAGCAATGGGGAGCACAAGCAAGCGAATTCTGGTTGGTATGTTTTATGATTTGCCAGTGGCTTGGAACAGAAGTTTTTACTGGCATTTGGTTCTGTGGAGCAGCAGCTCTCTCATACATTTGAACATATGGAATTTAGTAGGCACTGCTGTCATATGATGATCCTTTCAGAATTTAAATAGGTGACACTAGAAAGATGGTGAACAAAGTGTTTATTAATTGAACCAGTCAAGTGAAGTTATTTGTTTTGTGAAATGTTCACTACTGTCAAGCTTTAAAATACAAGTTTCCCCAATGTTTTTAGGGCTAAAAATGTGTCTACAGGTGTGCCAATAATATGGTGTAGAACAAAAGCTTTAACATCTCATAGAGATTCATTAATGGAGATGTTTCTTGGAAGCTGACACTAAGCTTTCACAAACAGCCTCAGACTTGTTAGTGGGACAAATGTTAGCAGTTTGTTTTTATTTTAATGGGAAGAAGACAGCAGAGAGTTTCATTTGCAAGAACTTGCACTTTCAGAACAGACAGTCTGTCCTTTGCTCCTAGCACTGTTCAGTGGCCTGCTGCAGCATCAGATATTCATGTTGGGATTTTCGTGCACTTTTGGTAGAAGAAAAAACTAGACTGGAAGCGAGCAAGTCCTGTATGGTGCTGAGTGCTACTTTACAAAAGCTTACCACTGTCATGTTAGGTTAAAGTCAACAGGAGGTAAAAGCAGTAAAGTTGTTTTTTGAGGCTTAATTATGAAATCTTGAGCCCAAAACAGTTAAGTCAAATTTTCAGCTTTGAGACTGATTCAGCCCCTGCACTCTGGTGAACAAATTTCACTGGTGTGTTGCATCCTACCCATGAGCGACAAGCCTGACTGAGTCAGGTGATTAAACTGAATGGGGTCTTTGTGTTGCCAGAGCAACACAAAATTCAGGATGAAGACCATGACCCAACATTTTGGTTTTGATTCCCCTCTATAAAATGTACAAAATAACACCTACTTCAGCAGATGCTGCTGAGTTTATTAACTAGTGTGTGCATTCAAAGTGCTGAAGAGAAGCAGAGTTTTTATGCTTGTTATCAATTTTTTATTACCACAGAGAAATATTTAAATAATAAACTTGCATATTAAATGGGAATTGAACACAGTGTTACAGCAATCAGCAAATGGCACCAGTTCTCAAATTGTTATCTTAGCCTGTGAACCAAAACTCACCCACTGGAGTTCCTCATGGTTGAGTTAAGGTGATTATTTGTAGCTCTCTGAGGCTCAGTGTATTCACCCTTGGTACAGAAGTTCTAGGAGCAGCATCAGAGCTTTCCTTCTTTTTTGGTCTCAGGTTCAAAGTCCTGAAACAGAATTTTCCTTTCGCAACAAGGGGTCTGCATTGTACTGAGGTTCATGGGAAAAGGAGACTGCGCTGCATTTGTTTAAGTGTCATGATAGCTAGATTGATGTATATACGTGAAATAAGAGTCCATTAGAATACACTGTGACACTGCCATACCACATTGCCTTCACGGGCAGGCCAACCAGTAATCCTAACACTCCAGTCTCAGTGAGAAAGATTTTTAATGTAAGAAGAGACATCTGACCTGAAAGAACAGGCAACAATATTGCATTGCTAGTTTTCTGTAAGTAATGGTGAAAATGTCTGGTAAAGCCTTGAACCTGCAAGGAGATGTTATGTCCATAGCTGATGTGATCCTGTGTACTCTTGCTGATGTCAGTACTCAAAGTTATTTTGGGTAATTAACATTAGGCGTGGATGTTACTTTTCAGTTACCTATTCTTAGCTATATTGTGTGTAGCCTTATTAAGCTCGTGTGCATTTTGGGCTTGTTTGTTGTTTGGCATCTTTATTTTGTCACATGGTATCACATCTATTTCTGTGATGTAACATTACAGTGTAACATTTGTTACTGAAGTGAACCTGTTAATAAAAAAAAAAGAATGTTTAAGAAATGATTAATTATTAGTATGAGCAGCAAAATAAAATGAATAGGCTGCAGGAAGTGCTCTCTGTGAAAGAAAATTAGTCTGGTGCCTCTCCATTAACTGTTTTTCACAGCCAGTGGACAGCTGAGGGCCCATTTGTCCTTGGAAATAAGTGTGACAAAAGAGGTTAGAACACAGCAGTTCTTTGAGGAAGTTTTTGCCTAATAAGAATGCCTAATGAGAAAAAATCAACAAACGAATCCATTTGAGATGGTGATTAGCAATGAGAAGCAACATGGCACCCTATAAAAACATGTCAGTCAGAAATCTTAAGTTCATGAAAATAGTTGTGGCTTTTTCTAGAAGATCAATGAAAAGCCCATCTTTAGAGATCTAGTTCTTCCAGCCCCACCTGCTCCTTTTTTCTTTTGAAGTAAGTCTGCTTTAGACGAAAGAGATCCTAAAATAGGACCTTTTATAAAGTTTATAGACAGATGAATTACAGAATTATGAAACTTGTCTTCCACATGAAACTGTACAGCTTTGTTAAATGAAAATAGGACTGTAAATGACAAAAAAAGGATGACTGGTGATCTTTTTCTCTCATTGTATAAATATGGCTGAGTTCTGTGGGATAGGGCTGTGTGTATACATATACATATAGGAAACGTGTATGTAAGAAAGATGCATCAAATGGCTTGTGTTGCACAGAATTTCTGGTAGAAGATCTTATTTTCTTGGTTGGTTGCTTGATTATTCCCCAGTTCACAAACATGAGCATTCCTGCCACAGTCCTTCAATCAACTTCTCCTTATGAATCTGTTGTTACATCTTCAAATGAACAAAGGATGAAAGATTTCATCAGCTGAAAGTAGCAAAAGTACGTGACCAGTTTATGTAAAATGCAAGATGAAAACATGAAGGAAAACAATACACAGGCAGGTCACATAATTTGCCAAAGTGCTTCCAGCTACCAGCAGCTACATAGGGATCACTGTGCTGTATTGCTCCACATCAGATCTCTTTTATTTTTCCTTTTCAGCAATTGTAGTTAATTCTCTTTTTTCTCCTTGTTTACTTTATTTTCTGATTAATTGTTTTCTGCCTTGTGTTTTAAGTCATGCTATAGCTTCTAGTATTTTTTTCACTTTTTCCATATTTTGTTTCCTCCATTGTGAAATTTTCAATACAGCTAAGATTTATTTCTTAATGTTAAATATTTTTCAGAAAAGAAAATGATTTATATAGGCCATTGTCCATTTTTTCAAAAGTAGCTTTTCAAAATGCCTTTTGAATGACCATCTGTCTAATATAGTTGCTCCTGCTTCATTTAAACTCTGTGTCTGTAGCTGAACAAGCAGAGATTTGAATATAAAACATCACTGGAACAGAAGAAAGAAGTGTATCAACTTCGGTAAACAAAAGAAAATATTTGAAATTAGTTTTTTAAATGTTCTAACAGAGTTATATTTTTATGATCCAGGGAATATATGTACAAAAATGAGAGACCTAAATGAATGACAGACCAATAAATCACAATCTGCCATTCTGCCTAAATTCATTTCAGTAAAATTGCTGTGCAGAGACATGGGATCAGTCAGGTCCATGAAGAAATTAAATTAGATGTTACTTTTCTTGACAAGTTGGATACATTCATTAAGATTAACTATTGCTTTTAATTATAGTACTTGAATTCTTTGAAGCAAATCATTGACTTGTATTGTAGAAATTACTTTAAATTCAACTGAAAAGTGGCTGTGTAAGATACACCTAGAAAAGAAACATGCGAAACATGCAAAAGATCTGAATATGTCTTTATATCCTACTTTTATGCAAGATTATAATTTGAGTGGTAAAAAGTGTGATTTGTCACCTGATTTCTTCAGATAGGTAATAGATACAATATTAGCTGATGGTTACCTTACGTGTATAAACTGACATTGCTTTAATTTTTGTGGAATGTGAAAAAAGAAGCAATGGACATGAGGTGCAGTAAGGGAAAATTTGCTTTAATGTAAGGAAAAAAATCCCCACAATGGTGGTGCTCAACACTGGAATAGTAACCCAGAGAAGCTGTGAAACTTCATCCTTGGAGATGTTCAAAACTCAGCTGGACAAGGCCATGAGCCTTGTCCTGTGCAGCTTTGAGGCCTAATGAAACCTTGGCCCAATCTAACTTTGATGCTGCCCCTGCGTTCAATAGGAGGTTAAACCAGATGACCTCCTGAGGTCTTTTCCAAACTGAATCATTCTATGATTTGTGGTCTCAGTCAAATCAACAAAAGATTTTCCTGTAGACAGGGCTATACTTGCACATATTTACCATTTTCATTATGTATTTTTAACTATTATTATTAGCATATGTTGTATTTGCAGAAAAGTGCCATATCACAAATACAGTCCTTTTTCCACTCTACACACATAGAAAGCAAGTTTTGAATCAATAACCAATGACCAGAAACCTTGATGGGTTTGCAAAGCCCTTAACTCATCAGGCTATGATTTTCACACTAAATATTTGTTTTCTTCCATGAGATTCAATAAAAGAACCAACACTACTATATTAAAAGCAATGTCAATGGCCATGTTGTCCTAACAGTTGCCCATTCATAATTTGCCTAATGCCATGCGGAGTTCATCTATAAATGTGACCAGTCATCACCATGTTACAAAACATCTGAATTGAGTTCCTGAAATATGAGTGAAAGAGAGATGCTTTAATTGCAGCTTGCAGCTTGTAGTATTGTTGTGGTTTAACCTCAGTCGGCAACTGAGCACCACACAGCCGCTCGCTCACTCTCCCCGCCCCCACTGGGATGGGGGAGAGAATCGGAAGAGTAGAAGTGAGAAAACTCATGGGTTGGGATAAAAACAGTTTAATAATTAAAACAAAATAAAATACTAACAATAATAATAATAGTAATAATAATAATAATAATACACAAAGCAAGTGATGCACAGTGCAATTGCTCACCACCGCCGACTGATGCCCAGCCAGTCCCCGAGCAGCGGCCCCCCCGGCCAGCTTTCCCCAGTTTATGTACTGAGCATGACATCACATGGTACGGAATGTCCCTTTGGCCAGTTGGGGTCAGCTGTCCTGGCTGTGCCCCCTCCCAGCTTCTTGTGCACCTCCAACCTTCTCAGTCGGTAGAGCACGGGAAGCTGAAAAGTCCTTGACTAGTGTAAGCACTGCTCAGCAACAACTAAAACATTGGCGTGTTATCAACATTGTTCTCACCCTAAATCCAAAGCACAGCACTGTACCAGCTACTAGGAAGAAAATTAACTCTATCCCAGCTGAAACCAGGACAGTATCCACCCCTTATTCTATACCATCTATGTCATGCCCAGGTCCCCCACTTTCCAATACATTCCCATTAATCACCACCCCTTTTCCTGTTTTTTGATATATATACACACAGATATCATTCCCTTAGTCTGTGGGCCATCCCTCTAAAATGTTTGTTGAGTTCATTTAGTCCATGATTTTGGGCTTCATCTGTCATAATAATCTTTCAGGGCAGGAAAGATGGAGATGGTATGTGGTGTTGGATTGTTTCATGTTCAAGTCAGTTCTGGTACCATCATCACTATGCTTTGCTTGGCTTCAGCAAAGTTCATTTTAATATGGGTGATTCTTATTGTAATATCATTAGTATGGCATATAATATTATGTAGCAATTAACATCACATAATTCAGATCATTGGCTATTCTCACCCAAAATCAAATCCCCTCGAGGTACACATCAGACTTCCCCATCCTTCCACATTACCCACTAAGTGCACCCAGGTCCCTGAGCAAAAGCAATCCCATGGATGGGTTTGCCTTTGCCCGAGGCAGGAATAACCCAGACTGTCTTCCCCAGCATATTTTTTACATGCACTACAGGGACTTTATTCCCATCTACAGTACGTAAAAGTTTTGACTGGGCAGGGCCAGCTTGATTGGCAGATCCCCGAGTGTTGACTAACCAGGTGGCCTTTGCTAAATGTGTGTCCCAATGTTTGAACGTCCCGCCACCCATTGCTCTCAGCGTAGTCTTTAACAGTCCATTGTATCGTTCAATTTTCCCAGAGGCTGGTGCATGACAGGAGATGTGATACACCCACTCAGTGCCGTGCTCTTTGGCCCAGGTGTCTATGAGGTTGTTTCGGAAATGAGTCCCATTGTCTGACTCAATTCTTTCTGGGGTGCCATGTCGCCATAGGACTTGCTTTTCAAGGCCCAGGATAGTGTTCCGGGCAGTGGCATGGGGCACGGGATATGTTTCCAGCCATCCGGTGGTTGCCTCCACCATTGTAAGCACGTGGCGCTTGCCTTGGCGGGTTTGTGGGAGTGTGATATAATCGATCTGCCAGGCCTCCCCATATTTATATTTCAGCCATCGTCCTCCATACCAAAGAGGCTTTAACCGCTTGGCTGGCTTGATTGCAGCGCATGTTTCACATTCCTGGATAACCTATGCAATAGTGTCCATGGTCAAGTCCACCCCTCGATCACGAGCCCATCTCTATGTTGCATCTCTTCCTTGATGGCCCACCGAGCTAGAAATAATTCACCCTGATGTTGCCAGTCCAGATCCACCTGAGCCACTTCAATCTCAGCAGCTTGATCCACCTGCTGGTTGTTTTGATGTTCTTCAGTGGCCCGACTCTTGGGTACGTGAGCATCTACGTGACGGACTTTTACAGCCAGGTTCTCCACCCGGGCAGCAATATCTTGCCACAATGCGGCAGCCCAGATGGGTTTGCCTCTGCGCTGCCAGTTGCTCTGCTTCCATTGCTGCAACCACCCCCACAGGGCATTTGCCACCATCCATGAGTCAGTACAGAGATAGAGCACTGGCCACTTTTCTCGATCAGCAATGTCTAAAGCCAGCTGGATGGCCTTTACTTCTGCAAACTGGCTCGATTCACCTTCTCCTTCAGCAGTTTCTACAACTTGTTGCATGGGACTCCATACAGCAGCTTTCCAGCTCTGATGCTTTCCCACAGTACGACAGGACCCATCAGTGAACAGGGCATATTGCTTCTCATTTTCTGGTGGTTTAGTATACATTGGAACCTCCTCAGCATGTGTCACCTCCTCCTCTGGCAATATTCCACAATCTTTGCCTCCTGGCCAGTCCATGATCACTTCCAAGATTCCTGGGTGACTGGGGTTTCCTATTCGAGCCCGTTGTGTGATCAGTGCGACCCACTTACTCCACGTAGCATCAGTTGCATGATGCGTACAGGGGATCCTCCCTCTGAACATCCAGCCCAGCACCGGCAGTTGGGGTGCCAGGAGGAGCTGTGCTTCAGTGCCGATCACTTCTGAAGCAGCTCGAACCCCTTCATATGCTGCCAGTATCTCTCTTTCAGTTGGAGTATAATGGGCCTCAGATCCTCTGTATCCCTGACTCCAAAAATCTAGGGGTCAACCTTGAGTCTCCCCTGGTGCTTTCTGCCAGAGGCTCCAGGTAGGGCCGTTCTCCCCAGCTGCGGAGTAGAGCACATTTTTTACATCTTGTCCTGCCCAGACTGGCCAAGGGCTACTGCATGAACTATCTCCTCTTTAATTTGTTCAAAAGCTTGTCGTTGCTCAGGGCCCCATTTGAAATCGTTCTTCTTTCAGGTCATTTGGTAGAGAGGGCTTACAATCAGACTGTAATTTGGAATATACATTCTCCAAAACCCCACAACGCCTAAGAAAGCTTGTGTTTCCTTTTTGCTAGTTGGTGGAGACATGGCTGTTATTTTGTTGATCACATCCATTGGGATCTGACGACGTCCATCTTGCCATTTTATTCCTAAAAACTGGATCTCCTGTGCAGGTCCCTTGACCTTACTTTGTTTTATGGCAAAACCGGCTTTCAGAAGGATTTGGACTATTTTCTTCCCTTTCTCAAAAACTTCTCTTGCTGTGCTGCCCCACACAATGATATCATCAATGTATTGCAGGTGTTCTGGAGCTCCACCCTGCTCCAGTGTGGTCTGGATCAGTCCATGGCAAATGGTGGGGCTGTGTTTCCACCCCTGGGGCAGTCGGTTCCAGGTGTACTGGACGCCCCTCCAAGTGAAAGCAAACTGTGGCCTGCACTCTGCTGCCAAAGGGATTGAGAAAAACGCATTAGTGATGTCACTTGTGGCATACCACTTGGCTGCCTTTGACTCCAGTTCGTACTGAAGTGCTAGCATGTCTGGCACAGCAGCGTTCAGCGGCAGTGTGACTTCATTCAGGCCACGATAGTCTACTGTCAGTCTCCCCTCTCCATTAGACTTCCGCACTGGCCATATGGGACTGTTAAAGGGTGAACGAGTCTTGCTGATCACTCCTTGGCTCTCCAGTCGACAAATCAGCTCATGAATGGGAATCAGGGAGTCTCGGTTGGTGCGATATTGCCGCCGGTGCACCGTGGTGGTAGCGATTGGCACCTGTTGGTCTTCGACCTTCAGCAACCCCACAACAGAGGGGTCCTCCGAGAGACCAGGCAAGGTGGACAGCTGTTTAATTTCTTCTGTTTCCAAGGCAGCTGCACCAAAAGCCCACCGGTACCCTTTTGGGTCCTTGAAATACCCTCTCCTGAGGTAGTCTATGCCAAGGATGCACGGAGCCTCTGGGCCAATCACAGTGGGGTGCTTTGGCCACTCATTCCCAGTTAGACTTACTTCGGCTTCCAATACAGTTAACTGTTGGGATCCCCCCGTCACCCCAGAAACACAGATGGGTTCTGCCCCTATATAGCTTGATGGCATTAGGGTACACTGTGCACCGGTGTCTACTAGAGCCTTATGCTCCTGTGGGTCTGATGTGCCAGGCCACCGAATCCACACAGTCCAGTAAACCCAGTTGTCCCTTTCCTCCACCTGGCTGGAGGCAGGGCCCCTCTAGTCCTCATCATAGTATTAATTTCTCATTTCCCGTAAATACAAGTCAGAAGTCTCTTCATTAAGATCAGAAGTAAGATCGGCCCTTCTACTCTGTCTGGGGAACTGCCTGCTGGAAACTGGAGCAGCAATTTTCCTGGAAGAACCCCCTTTTGTGATTGTTTTTCCTTGTAACTCACGTACCCGTGCCCCTAGGGCTGCAGTAGGTTTTCCATCCCACTTCCTCATGTCCTCTCCGTGGTCACGCAGGTAAAACCATAGGGTGCCCCATGGTGTGTACCCTTTATATCCTCTCTCTTGAGCAAAAGAACGCTGACTCCTAAGGATGCTGTCAGGAAAAGATATGGATATACATATATATGGATATACATATATATCGTTATACGTATACACAAGCTGGAAAAATGGGCTGACAGAAACCTCATGAATTTCAACAAGGGGAAACATGAAGTCCTGCACCTGGGGAGGAAAAACCCCATGCCCCAATATAAGCTGGGGATTGCCCAGCTGTAAAGCAGCTTTGCTAAAAAGGACTTGGCGTCCTGGTGGACATCAAGTTGAACATGCACCAGCAATGTGTCTTTGCAGCAAAGGCCAATGGTATCCTTGGCTGCATTAGGCAAAGTATTGCCAGCAGGTCAATGGAAGTGATCCTTCCCCTCTATTCAGCACTGGTGAGACCACACCTGGAGTACTATGTCCAGTTCTGGGCTCCCCAGTACAAGAGGGACATGGACATACTAGAGAGAATCCAGCAAATGGCCACTAGAATGATGAAGGGACTGGAGCATTTCTCCTATGAGGAAAGGCTGGGAGGGCTGGGACTGTTCAGCCTAGAGAAGAGAAGGCTCAAGGAGATCTTATCAATGTATATAAATACCTGAAGGAAGGACACAAAGAAGACAGAGCCAGACTCTTTTCAGTGGTGCCCAGTGACAGGGCAAGAGGAACTGGGCGCCAACTGAAACACAGGAGGTTCCATCTGACCACACTTTTTTACTGTGAGGCTGACTGAACACTGGCACAGGTTGCCCAGAGATGTTGTGGAGTGTCAGTCCTCAGAGATATCCAAAAGCTGTCTGGACATGGTCCTGGGCAACCAGCTCTAGGGGGCCTTGCTTGAGCAGGGGGGTTGGACAAGATGACATCCAGAGGTCACCTTTAAACCCCAACCATTCTGTGATTCTGTGTTATGAGAGTGGTGGCACAGTATGTTGCAAACACTTGTTCCTTGGTTACAGGTTAGGAAACCACTCTTCACAGTTGGCAGGGCTATGTGTCTAATGGGAGACAAGGACTGGGAATTCAGATTAGATTGGGATCAAATTTTGCCAGATGTTGTCCTCTATTCTCATATCCTCTAGATCTCTTTGAAAGGGATAGTATTGTCTTTCATCTTTCTGGTAGTCCCTGAGATACGCTGACATTGCTACTTTTTCCTTTCTGGTTTTCTTCCCCTGAAAAGTGGTGATGCACTGGCTGTATGTAACTGGTTGTTTGGGAAATAAAACCATCTACATTTTTTCCAGAGGTGGATCCACAGTTCTGGGAAAGTTTTATGGTCTATGAGAGAAGAATGTTTTGCCATTTTCTTCTTTATTTTATTTTGTTTTGTTTGCAAGTATAATTAAAGATATCAGGAGAGAACATGGCTGCCAGAGCTGGGGCTATTAAAAATATCACGAGTGTGTGCAGGAGTCCTGACAACACTGATGAGCTTTATTTGTTGATCAGTGCACTTCAGGGTGCAAACCTCTGCTTTCTGCTCACCCTCTGGAAGGGGCTTTGCAAATAAAATGGTACTTACAAACAAGAAGAGTTAGAGGAAAATGGTGATAACTAGAAATTCAATATAGCTTTGAGGGCCTTGAAATTTAAAGCTTTTCCTTCATTACCAGCTTTTCATTGCTATGAAGTTTTACCAGCTAGGCAGAATCACAAGAGAAGTTTAGAATCTCCCATAAATCTTCAATTAATCTTTAATTAATGCTAAGTAGGTACGCTCAGATGCTTATGAGTAGTTTGCAAGCAAGCTGGAATATTACAGTCTATTTGTTGGGAAGTCTCATGAAGATATACCATTGATCTATCGAGACACTGATTAATTCAGGATGCGACAGGGTCTTCCTCTATCTTCCATCATTACTATTGCTTTACTTCTTAACACTGTCACATTGTGGTATTTCAGACCTGGCAGTGTGATTAAGAAGTAGGAGTATATACCTTGTATCTAGTATTTTATTATAGTTCTCCTTTCATTTAGTCTCTGCCTTTATTAAATTGTAAGCCTGACTCAACAGCTTTCCAAATATATCTTCTACAGAGGTATGTGGGCTGTTTCTGTAGCATAATGAGGAGAATGCAACGTATGACAGTTTTACTGTTCCTTTTATTTCAGTCGTTCCAAGCAGAGAGATTACCTGTGTGGATATTTTGTCTTTTATAGGGGGCATTAGCTCTGATTTCCCACTCAGTGAAAGATCATGTGCAGTACAAGCCAAAGTCCAATGAAAAGGTGATCATTGGCTATGTTTCATCACTCTTATGGCATGGTACAAAATAAATTTGATGGTAACTGATTTTGGCTTATGCCATGTGCTTGTGGCTGAGGACAAACAAGGTAATGGAGTGAAATCAAGCTATACCTTGGCCTGGTCTGGCCTCCACACACTTACCAGGTCCCCTGGCTTCTCCTGGATCTCCTGGCAAACCTGAGGCATCGGGCTCTTCTTGGTTGACTATGCAGACCCAGCAATATGGGGCAATATGGGGCTGTGTTTTGGATTTGTGCTGGAAACAGTGATGATAATACAGGGATGTTTTTGTTACTGCTGAGCAGTGCTGACACAGAGTCAAGGCCTTTTCTGCTTCTCACCCCACCCCACCAGCGAGGAGGCTGGGGGTGCACAAGAAGCTGGGAGGGGACACAGCCAGGACAGCTGACCCCAACTGACCAAAGGGATATTCCACACTATATTACGCCATGCTCAGCATATAAATCTGGGGGGAAGAAGAAGGAAGGGCGGGATGTTCAGAGTGATGGTGTTTGTCTTCCCAAGTAACCGTTATGTGTGATGGAGCCCTGCTTTCCTGGAGATGGTTGAACACCTGCCTGCCGATGGGAAGGAGTGAATGAATTCCTTGGTTTGCTTTGTTTGCGTGCGTGGTTTATGCTTTACCTATTGAACTCTTTTCATCTCAACCCATGAGTTTTCTCACTTTTACTCTTCCGATTCTCTCCCCCGTCCCGCTGGAGGGGGAGTGAGCGAGTGGCTATGTGGGGCTTAGTTGCCAGCTGGGGTTAAATGCAGCACCTTTTTCAATAACAAATCAAAACATCCAGATTTACTGTTGTTTCAGTGACGTCAAGACTAGATAAAGTAGAATGTTTGATTGATAATGTCCTGGTTTCAGCAGGGATAGAGTTAATTTCTTTCCTAGTAGCTGGTACAGTGTTTTGGATTTAGGATGAGAACAAAGTTGATAACACACCGGTGTTTTAGTTGTTGCTAGGTAATGCTTACACTAGCCAAGGACTTTTCAGCTTCCCATGCTCTACTGACTGAGAAGGCTGGAGGTGCACAAGAAGCTGGGAGGGGGCACAGCCAAACTGGCCAAAGGGACATTCCATACCATGTGACGTCATGCTCAGTACATCAACTGGGGAAAGCTGGCCAGGGGGGCCGCTGCTCAGGGACTGGCTGGGCATCAGTCGGCGGTGGTGAGCAATTGCACTGTGCATCACTTGTTTTGTGTATTATTATTATTATTATTATTATTATTATTATTATTATTATTATTGCTATTATTATTGCTATTATTATTTTATTTCAATTATTGAACTGTTTTTATCTCAGCCCACGAGTTTTTCGCACTTCTACTCTTCTGATTCTCTCCCCCATCGCACTGGGGCCGGGGGGGAGTGAGCGAGCAGCTGCGTGGTACTCAGTTGCCGACTGAGGTTAAACCATGACAGATAACAAAAAATTGAACAGCACATCAAACAGAATTATAAAACTCTAATCCACACACTTTCTCTCATCCCAGTCAATACAGCACACACTGTGAATGTATTAAGAAAGCCAGATGCATTGATCATTGTCAGTCTGACAGAAACATCATACTGTTGACATTACAGTAAATTGCAGATACTATAAAATAGGTTATAATTATTAGAAAATTGTTTTTGGACTTTCTCTTCCAAAATATTGCAAACTACACATATTATTACCTGCTGTTTTGCATATGATTAAACAGTAACCATAGATGAAATATCAAGCTAAAGGATTTGGTGCAATGCACACTTATTATGTATGACATTCAACAAGGCCAAGTGCCGGGTCCTGCACTTCGGCCACAACAACCCCATGCAGCGCTACAGGCTTGGAGAAGAGTGGCTGGAAAGCTGCCTGGAGGAAAAGGACCTGGGGGTGCTGGTTGACAGCCGGCTGAACATGAGCCGGCAGTGTGCCCAGGCGGCCAAGAAGGCCAATGGCACCCTGGCCTGTATCAGAAATAGTGTGGCCAGCAGGAGTAGGGAAGTGATCGTGCCCCTGTACTCGGCACTGGTGAGGCCGCACCTCGAATACTGTGTTCAGTTTTGGGCCCCTCACTACAAGAAGGATGTTGAGGTGCTGGAGCGTGTCCAGAGAAGGGCAACGAGGCTGGTGAGGGGTCTGGAGAACAAGTCTTATGAGGAGCGGCTGAGGGAACTGGGGTTGTTTAGCCTGCAGAAAAGGAGACTGAGGGGAGACCTCATCGCTCTCTACAACTACCTGAAGGGAGGTTGTAGCGAGGTGGGTGTCGGTCTCTTCTCCCAAGTAACTAGTGACAGGACGAGAGGAAATGGCCTCAAGTTGCGCCAGGGGAGGTTTAGATTGGACATGAGGAAAAATTTCTTTACTGAAAGAGTGGTTAAACATTGGACCAGGCTGCCCAGGGAAGTGGTTGAGTCACCATCCCTGGAGGTATTTAACAGACGTGTAGATGAGGCACTTAGGGACATGGTTTAGTGGGCATGGTGGTGTTGGGTTGACGGTTGGACTCGATGATCTTAGAGGTCTTTTCCAACCTTAATGATTCTATGATTCTATGATTCTATTTCCAAACTTAAAAAAAAAAAAAACAAACAACTTCCACTTCCCCCCGAAAGGAATTAGACAACCACTTTTCATTTGACCTTTTGAAGTCAATTTATAATGATAACCAAATGCAATATCACCTGGTAGATGCACACAGACATCACAATTATGCAGATGGAGATCAAGGTTTGTGAATCTTTCTAAAACTTTGTACATCCTCATGGTGTTTTGTTCAAACTGTTACCTGGAATTCCCTGGATGCCCCTTCAGCAAACATATTGCCCATTTTGACACACGATAAAACAGAGTCAGTCCTTGTTTCTTGAGATGCACAAATGCCTATTAAGTAGATATCTCTTTATAAGTCTTAAGTGATCAGCTTATATATGGTTGATGGCTGACTGGGGCAGGGGGAGAGGAAAGGGGGAAGGGATACTGCTCCATCATGATTTTTTGTCATTGTTGTCTGCCCCAAAGAAATTATCAGAAATTATATACAAGCAGAGCAAACGATATGATAATAACACATTTCATGTTATCCAACTCAACTAGAACTGGTTAGAAGATACTTTTAAATAGTCACACGTTTGTTTTCAGCCTCAACTGAGCCAACATTAATTAACAGATGTGTGTGTGTGTGTGCATGTTTATGTGTATTAAAGAACATGCAATTAAAATATGCTTTGGAAATGTCAAAACATGTTGTTCCAGCATGGTCCAACATTGATCAGCTTCCTTGACAGCTGGAGAGCCTCATAGGAGTTTCAGTTTGAATGCTTCAGGCTCCTAATCTCTCCTGTGGATTTGACTTTCCAGATGGACAACAATTCCAGGATATGCTATAATCTTATCACTCCAGGGTTCAAACAAAGCAGGTCAGTGTACTGTAGCGTGCTGTGAATTTAATTTGGGCCAAGACTCTGACCTACAGTAGAAATCGAGGATAAGAGGCAGTGACCTTCAACTCTCATGAATGTGAATGTCCAGAGGGCTGCAGATTAATACAGAGTTGACACAGAGTATTTCATCTCAGTGTGACAAGTCAAATGTGTCAATTCAAGTTGACACAACCCAAAATGGAGACAGGACAAAAATACCAAAATTTACATTTTCAATAGAGTGGACAACATTTTCTATCCAAAACTGTCCAAACAATCAACACAAAATTCCCCAGCATCACTTTTTACAAATCCAATGGTTTCTCAGACATTGCTTTTTCAGTTTTTCAGTTCCATGATTTCTGGACAGCTGGCAGAAAAAGGCAGCAAACAGCCAGACTCAGTGAGTCTTTCAAACCTTGAACCAATCTTGCAAGAGTAGCAGCATTAAACTTCCTAGCTGTGAATGGTTATATATTTTCCTGATCTTTTTCTCCTTGCCTAGCTTCCTCACTCATTGACATGCACTTGCACTCCCACCTTTGTGTTTTGGAGACCCTCCTGTGCACTTTCCAGTCTTACCCTTTCCTTCTTTCTTTCAAGCACAGGTTCACACACACACACACACACACACACACCCCCATATGCACACACACAATCCTCTACACGGAGTAAATCTTCTGTACTTTTCTTTAATCTCTCTTTCTGTTAATGATAGCTAAATTCTGTAAGATAAAAGATGATGTCTCTGGGGACAACTGAAATGGGGAATAATATGTTTGCAGCTCATATCTCTCCTTCATTCTTTACTGGAGAACATTAGAATTGTGGCAATTGTGTTGTTCCCGCTGAAAGCAAAAGGAGTTACAAAGCTGTAACTGCTTGCTCTTTTTATTCAAACTTGGTTTCCCAAGATTGAACCCAATTCAAATGGGATGACTTATGAAGCATTCCTGCCATTATTTTGCATCTCTCCATACCTCCAGTGAAGACTTCTTGAGGTGTCAGGATTTCCATTTTTCTTGAGGTCTCCCTCCCCTATGTTTTGTTTATGCTTACCAATGTCAAGTGAACACAAAGTACACCTTATTCATGCAAAACCAGACTCTGTTGTATCTGCACTTCCAAGAAAGCAAACAAGGCCAATTCCTCCCTGTCTGGTCCCAGGGGTGCTCTAGCAAACATCCTGGCTGGTGTCTCAATTACACCTGGCTCATAATGTGCCCTCCAAGGCTCTCACTGATGGGGTGGCAGGAAATGACATACACTTACTAGTCTTCCAGGTCTTACTTCAAGAAGCAAATTGCTGTGTCCATATGCCACACCTGGGCTCTCCTAAATGTTCATGATAAGCAGGATCTAATCCATCGTCTCCTTGTACGGCAATACCAGCCTGCTACTCAGGATGACTGCCATCTCTATCATCCAAAGCATCACATTGCACTCTCACTATGGCAACACTGTTCATAACATTTATAGCATATGCTAACTGCCATCATGAGCAGGTCTACCATACCTACAGCCTGCCTTACCACCACAGTTATGAGGCAAGCGTCATCCACGTCTACTAACGCTGATGCAGCATCTGACTCTGCAGGACAATGCCCTCTCTCACTGGGGGCTCCAACCCCAATACTGCAATCTGGGGCAATCTTAGAAAAGCGTGTATTGGCAGAGAGCCACAGTCTTTCCACAAACCATCTATACGTGCAAGTGGGATGGCACCAACTATTCAGTACATTTTTTCTTCCCAGGGATGCACACTTACTTCTGGTAGCCACTGATATGTCCTTCCCTTACTTCAGAGAGGGTTTTCTCCCTTTTTCCTGGCAGCCAGCATTCACCTCGCTCAACACTTAAGACACTACATAATAAAAAAATCACTCTAGAAATTTAATCCCCTATGACACTTCCAAAAGTGATTTCTAGAACATCATGTGGCGTGAGGCCATGGGAGAACTTTGGTTTTGTCTTTTGTTTGATTAGCTGTGGAGGTCCTACCCTTGGCTTTGTGGTTAATGGTTAAAATTGTTTTATACTGGATTGTAATTGATTGTGCTTAACAGAAATAAACTTCATTGTACTTGTCAATAAGAATCTTGTCTCCTGACTCAATATCCTTTAAGTTGATCAAATTCCGACCTTTCTCATTCAATACAAATATGCACAAATCAAGTAATTGCTCCTTCTTTAGCCTGGATGCTGGAAAGCCTTGGTGATTTGGGGAATAGCCTAAAAGTTCCTTCACGGGAGAAGCTGAGCCATGCCAAGGAAATAACAGAGAAAGTTTACAAAGCATACTACTGTGCCCTGGTCCCCAAGTTATGGAATGGAGTAGGAGGTTTGTTTTACATAGAGCGCCAATAGGTTTTAAACTTAATATTGTACAGAAACGATACATGGGTATTTGGAATAGGTGAGAGCTCAGAGAGAAACAGTTGCTAGGCAAGATCATTGAAATACCCCTCCTGGTTTTTACAGGAGGGCAACACCATATTCTCTTGGTGTCAGCTACACAGGTTGAACACAGCAATAGTTTGCTGTTCTTTGGAAACGCACCTCTTTCGTCACCATGAACAATGGATTTTAACTTGGATTCAATTTTATCCATTTCCAGTTTGGGGGGGGGGGGGGCAGAGGGTTGGGGTTTTGGGTTGGGTTTTTTTTGTTTGTTTCTCCATCTTTCCTACTTCTTCATTTTCCACTCGATGCTGTTTCTTGGAATAGTGCCATGAAATACTGACACACTGCGGAGACACCAGCTCTGATGAGAAACAGACCTGGGGCCATTCTGGTGCCCACTGGTGGGTGTTCCCCGGTGCCAAGCTCCGTACAGAGCTGTCCTTGAATCTGACTTTTCCCTTAATAAAAACAGTCAAGATTTTAGCCCATAGAAAAACTCAGCTTATCAGCATCATGCAGTCTGTATCTTCACTGTTGGAAAAGACAGCTCTTCTCACAGTGTGAAGGAAATATCTTTCTTTTCTTCCTACTCTGTTCCATCCTTGAATAATGTGCCAAATTTTCAAGTTCTCTTGTTTCATAGTAAGAATCACTACCCCAGTAGGAAGTAAATTGCAAACCCCCAACTCAGTTCAGATAGTCTCCCAATATTGATTTACAGATGAAATCAGAGAGATAAAGGTAAAAACTCTAGAACTCTTTATGTCATTCCAAAGGTCCCCTATTTCTCCTTTTGCTATAGTAAACTTCTACAGAATGATTTAAATAAATAGTTTGTATAGCTTACTAATTATTTAGCTTTCCTTTTGTCTTCCAAATGTACTAAATGTGTCTTCTTCCATTTATATCCCTTTTTTTACAGCCTTGTAGGCTGCTTTACACAGAAGAAATAACCATAACCATAACCATGCCCCTCACTACAAGAAGGACGTTGAGGTGTTAGAGCGTGTCCAGAGAAGGGCAACGAGGCTGGTGAGGGGTCTGGAGAACAAGTCTTATGAGGAGCGGCTGAGGGAACTGGGGTTGTTTAGCCTGGAGAAAAGGAGGCTGAGGGGAGACCTCATCGCTCTCTACAACTCCCTGAAAGGAGGTTGTAGCGAGGTGGGTGTCGGTCTCTTCTCCCAAGTAACAAGCGATAGGACGAGAGGAAATGGCCTCAGGTTGCGCCAGGGGAGGTTTAGATTGGACATGAGGAAAAATTTCTTTACTGAAAGAGTGGTGAAACATTGGAACAGGCTGCCCAGGGAAGTGGTGGAGTCCCCATCCCTGGAGGTATTTAACAGACGTGTAGATGTGGCACTTAGGGACATGGTTTATTGGGCATGGTGGTGTTGGGTTGATGGTTGGACTCGATGATCTTAGAGGTCTTTTCCAACCTTAATGATTCTATGATTCTATGATAAAGCAGTGATGTTCAGAGGTTTACCAACAACATAAAAATATTTATATGTATTTGTGCTGGTTTTGGCTGGGGTACAGTTAATTTTCTTCACAGTAGCTAGTATGGGGCTGTGTTTTGGATTTGTGCTGGAAACAGTGTTGATAACACAGGGGTGTTTTCGTTACTGCTGAGCAGTGCTGACACAGAGTCAAGGCCTTTTCTGCTTCTCACACCACCCCACCAGCGAGTAGGCTGGGGGTGCGGAAGAAGTTGAGAGGGGGACACAGCCGGGCGAGCTGACCCCAAAGGGATATTCCATACCATATGACATCATGCTCAGCATATAAAGCTGGGGGAAGAAGGAGGAAGGGGGGGACATTTGGGGTGATGGCGTTTGTCTTCCCAAGTGACCGTTATGTGTGATGGAGCCCTGCTTTCCTGGAGATGGCTGAACACCTGCCTGCCAATGGTTTTGCTCTGCTTGTATGTGCGGCTTTTGCTTTACCTATTGAACTGTCTTTATCTCACCCCATGAGTTTTCTCATTTTTACCCTTCCAATGCTTTTCCTCCCATCCCACTGGAGAGGGAGTGAGCGAGTGCCTGTGTGGTGCTTAGTTGCCGACTGGGGTTAAACCACGACAGTACTCCATACTGAAGACTTTCCACTGAGTCCAAATGCATGTATAATGCAGACATTTATATAGAATTTTCATATAAAAGGCCCAACAGAGATGAGACAGTTTCATGCTGTCTTTCATTTAATACACTGAGCTTGAAGGTCAATGCTCTTTTATTTTGCCTTTGAAGATTTATATTTGTGTTGGCTTTTTGTCTTTGTGTATAGGGCTCAGTCATAAAGATGCTTTAGAACACCAGCCTTCTACCTCAGGACATCTGGTTCCAGTCCTAATCTAGATCAAACACAGAGAAGTTAGTGGTCTCGTCATGCTCTCTAGTGGCTGCTTCTCTGCTGAGCAGCTGCCATGCTCCAGGGAGGGCCAGCTCTGGAGCAGCAGTGATGCCACAAGCCTACACAGAGTGAAGCACAAAAGGAAAAACTGGAGGGTCGTTCTGGCTTGGATCTAGTCACTTCTAAATCATGTCTTAACCTCTCACCTCAAAGAACCAGAGAATAAATATCTCAGTGACAATCATACCAATTTTTTAGAATAATTTCATCTCTTCTCTTCTCTTCCTGGTTATATTCCCATCATACGAAATCCAGAATTAATAACAGTCAAACTGACAAAAAATCTGGCTAACGAATCCTTTTTTTTTTGGTTACTTACTTCAGCCTTACCTAAAAACTGCAATGAAAAGGTCTGGCTGACTGCGGTGGGCTTTGAAACATGGGGCCAAACATACTTATGGTTCTCACTGGCATTAA
Source organism: Aptenodytes patagonicus (assembly GCF_965638725.1). NCBI lineage: Eukaryota > Metazoa > Chordata > Aves > Sphenisciformes > Spheniscidae > Aptenodytes > Aptenodytes patagonicus. Next base: position 9,335,522 of record NC_134950.1, on the reverse strand, counting down.
ATTTATAAACTATTTTTATAAACCATTTTTATAAACCAGTTTGCAAATTGGTATAGGGCCCTTCCAGGGACAGATTTTTTCATACATTTTATACTTATACATTTGCTGCTGAGTGAGTCCTTGATGTACAGAAATAACCCACAAAAGTTTATAAGGAAATTGGAATTGAAACCTTTAAATATCTCAGAGAAAGCTTTGGTCCAAGTTCTGAGTGACAATGCAGATCAGAATTATTTTCTGAATCGAAAAAAAATGCAGTGGAATAAAACTGAGATTCAGCAAAAACAAATGAATCACCCTTTTGATCATACCTCTAGCAGAGACAAAGTAAACTGCCATCTAAAGGAGATGATAGTTTTGCTTTTCAGGGTTACTTCAGTTTAATGCTAAAATATCATGCTAACAACATGGAGTGGCATCCTGATAGAGTGATTTGGTTGCGACTCCTAGACAGTGAGTCCTGGACAGTGGCATGATCCCACTTCTCCTACCTGCGGTAGCAGCCTGTCCACACACTTTTAATTCTCGGACACAGATGCCCTTCAGTGACCCACCCTTCACCATTTCCACTGAGGGCATTTCCACCGAGGGCATGTGGCTACTGGGAGGGCATGCCTTCTCTGCAGCTGTGACCAAATGGGTTTGCTGACTTTCTTCCCCCACAGTGGGGGTGATACTGTGGGGGCTTAAGAGAGAAAAATAAAAGCGATGCTTTCCATTTGTGGGATGTAGGTGGTCAAGGGAAACAAAAGCCCTTGTAGAAGTTTTACATGAGATACACAGATGGCTTCGGGGGTGTGGCAGACTCTGTTGATGTTAAAAGGATGAAGGAAGCCAAAAAAGACTTGTGACAGATGCTCTCAAGCTATAGAGTATTTAAAGAAGACTGCATTAACTTTATAAATGTAAGAAATGTTGCCTGACTAACTTCAAGTTTTTGTCAGTAGCTGTGTTCCCAGATAAATGAGACATGAATATTTCCTTCAAGATGAAAAAGATGTAGAGCAGTAATTAATACTGTTTTCAAGTTTGAAACAACTTCAAGTGGAAGACATTTGAAGCTTGTTCTCCAAGGGAGCTACCAAACAGACTGTTAAGGCCTAAATGCAAACCAAAGGAAGTTTCAACCATTTATAAAAATAATAGTCCTGACTGGAGACAGAGATGTCTTCTAAAAACTTACTCTGACTAACAAGGACAAATGCTTCAGAGGCCTAAAAGTGCATAAAGCCTGAATCAATAACGGTGTTGGAAGATGGATGATCACCAAGTAGTTGTACAGGGTGCCTGTTGTCTTAAGATACATTTCCTGTCAAATGATTTTGTTCTGGATAAATAGTTCATAACTTCAGGACAGCTGGAGAGCTTGGACAAAGGTTGCAGAGCAGCTACTCACTTTGAGTCAGACTTGTTAAGAGTTGCAGGGGGGTTTAGCTAAGGCCCAATTAAGAGAGGCTTCACTATGGGATCCTGCCTCAAGAGAGCTGACAAGCTGGGATATCGTAAGGGGACTGGAAGTGTGGTTACCTTAGAAACTGGAATAAGAATTTCACTAAATTATTAACTTGTCTGAAAATTAAGAAAAGACAATATTTCTAGTTATTAGTAAACTAGGCTAAAGGATCTCTTTTCTGAAACAAAGACAGTTTTAGTAATGAGCAAGCTGAGATTTTTTTCCTTAGTCTTTGCCATAATAAGGGAAGGGCTCCAAGAAGGACCCAAACAGCAGTTAGAATTTTGTTTTTCTCTTAACTGACACAAACTAAATGTGTTTTCTTCCTCCATATATCTTCTTTTTTACTGACCTCCTGGATTTTGCCTCCCTATCCTTCTTCCCTTAGTTCAGTTTATTTGGGATGGGCTCTTACAATCTTGGCTATAGGAAGGATTTCCAGTGTCACTGAACCAGGGACTAACTGCTGTCCTTTTTGGCCTTTGGCTGGGTTCACTCTCCTCCAGCAACGCACTTCGGGCAGCAGTTCTGCCTTGGAGAGTGCTACATGCTGTGAAAGGGGGAGACCATGAAAACCTTTTAAGTTGTAAAAAAGCTTTGTTAAATTTGTTCTTAAAATTCTAGTTAACTTTAGAAGGGAAGAAATGCTATATCAGACCCTCAGGTATCTCCCCAAACAAGAGGGTATTCTTTTTGGAAATCATTTGTAACTGGAAAACTTGATTTCTCATTGCTTACTAAGTCTAAAATAATCTTAGAAGATTTCATGCTGTGGAAGTTTAAATGCTCATAAATGAGGAGTTATCTGCAGTTTTGCATCGTAAAACCAAATACTCAAAAACTTGGGCAAGAAAATTGTCTCTGTTTGAAGCCCCACCTTGATGACTACCTACCTCACTGACAAAGCTAAAAATAATAGAATTGACATAGAAGTACTTTTGAGCCAGATGTACAGGACCGAGATCCTTAGGAAAAAGAAGGACAGAGGAAGCATGTTTCTGCCTGGGAAACATTGGGCTGTTCATCAACAAAGAAGTCCAAATATTTGCTTGGAAATATTTTCACAGCTTGATAATGTCATGCTGGAAAGTCCACACTCTGAGTCTCTCTATCCAAAAGCAGACTTGGTGCATGAGTGTGCATCTTGCTGCCAGTGAGTCACCCGGAAGATTTGTCATTCAATTAGAGTATCGAGGAAAGGGGCGATTGCAGTTTATACTGTGCAGGATTACTGTAATGCCATCATTTGGGCAAATACTTTGAAATGTTGTGCCTGAAGCAGTGGATTGCTACATTGCTCACTGGTTATTCGTATTACTTACTTGCCTGCTGGATGCATGTTTACAAAAGCTAATTAGAGTGGACTATGTTATTTACAGTGATAGACTTTAAAAGGAGAAAGCTTACTGTATAGTCTCTTTGCCTCAAGTGTGTTTGAGCAGAGATTACTTTAGGGGACCTGAAAGGAGCCAGCAGGAACAAACTCAGCAATTGTTTTAACACAGTCAAACATTCCTATCCCCTAAGTGACAGTATGAAGTATTTCCATGCTGGTTACCTGATACTGGATTATACAGAGTGGAGATTTCTTTCTGTATGTACCATATTACTTTGGGCTACAGTTTGTTTCAGACCACTGGGTTTCACGTAACAGAAATCAGAACTAGAAAAGGTCACAGTTTTTCCTTCTTATCCTTTCTAGAGCCTTCCATTTAAAGTTTAGGAACCGATTCCTCTCCTACAGCAATTTTTTAAACTGTGTTTGTGGTTTCATATGATTTCTACCAAGGTTAGTAAGAGGTGAATCAAACCTGGGAAAGCTAAAACCTTTACCTTTTTTTATGCTACAAAGGCAAAAAGCTGCCATCCAAATAATTTCTTTGATGGAAAAGAATCCCTGGAGAACATAAAGCTCTCTGTCATCTTCACCAGGAGAAGGTTATGTTTAGCAACCCTAAGGTTTCACTCAGGGAACCCTTGGCAGTGGAGTGAGTCAATATTAGAAGCAGATTCAGTCCTACTTTGCAGACAGATCAATTAGTGCTTCATGTCATGAAGTTTCATAAACTTCAGCTGGGTCTCTTCAATATATGTCAGTCATCATGATATCATTCATGCCCAAACCCTAGTGAAGATGATGGAGAGCTTTATGTTCTCCAGAAAGGTCTTTTATCGAATAATAGCACACATTTTTCACCAGGGCCTTCACAGGGAGGCATAGAAACAAACAAAAGAGTTTGGAAGGATTTGGCAACTCTGCTTGCATTACTGCTGCAGCCTCAGTGGCAATCCAGTTGGATCTAAACAATAATACAGAACTGGAACCATTATAAAACAATTCGGGACATTCCCATTCCCAGCCACATGTTCACTCTCAGGTTCAAATGCCTTAGATTGTACTCAGCACAGGGAGGAGAGTCTGAGTGGGGAGGTAGGATAAAATAATAACTTCCCTTCTTTATGCCTTCATTTTGACAATCCAGATTTCTGTTCCAAATTTACTCTTTGCTGCGGAGGTAGTAGCACAGGATGACAAATCTAAGGGAGGGGAAAAATCTGCCACCAAGACCATGCAAGAGAGGAAAGCTAGATTTTGATAAATAGGAATTTGCTCATGTTTGTGCTTTCAGCACTTTACTCCAGTGAGTTCAGCATCACGGGAGCCTGTTTTAGCAGGTTCTCACATCCTGCTTGGTGATATTAGGTGTGTGTAGGTGGAGGACCAGAAAATTTTGGAAGCTTTTCATTTTGAGCTGTCGTGAAAGCCAGTTAAGCCGCTTTTGTTGATTAAGATTCAGGTTCTTTTTTTTGAAGACAGATTTGGTTTCTTTTTCTTGGTCTGCTTATATATTAACGTATTTGTTAGGCTATGTAACTGATTCTGGAGCAGCTTTTGAAGAATGTAGCACTGGTTTGCAACAGGAAGGTTAATATTTTATTGACATTCATTTAGTTGTCCCAGAACATTTGGTGGGCTTGGTTAAGATAATATTCTGGAGACATTTTGTTTGCCTTCCCCAATCCTGGAGAGCTTCCTTTTAAATGTGAACTGTGGTAGCTGACTGTGCAGGAAAAGATGGGGTAAAGCAAGAATCACATGCCAGGCTGTGGAAACACTCCCTCTAACAAGTATATTATATAAATATATAATATAATTTTATATATATATATTTGGGAAACAGTCTTACATATACTTTATGCAACACTGTACCCAGGAACTGTGTATGGATGAGAGGGCATCAGGGCCTTGCCTGATGTGTTAAAAACACGTTGGAGTACCATCCATTTACTTCTTGCACTGATGTGCTGCAAACATTGCAGTAATGATTTCCTTCAAGTGTCTGTGTGAAATCTGAGCATGGATCCAATTTAATAAAGAAGTAACAAAAAGAACTGCTCCTTTGAGGAATGTTCCCCTAACCATTACATACCAGACAGAGAGAAAGGAAAAACTCTGAATCAGGATCAGTTGTCAAGATGGGCTACATCTGGAGGCCCAATGTGACTTTCAGATCTACTTGAACCATGCAAGAGTTTGCGGAGTTTAAGTCCACACTCTCCCAGCTGCTGCTCTGTGGAGACTGTTCATTGTGTGTTCCTCAGCCTTGCTTGAGTATTCAAACAACTGTAACTTCCTGTGGCCTCAAAAGCTTCTTTGTCAGAACATTTATGTGGTTTTTTTTCAGTGGCCGCCCAGCTCTGACACAGTCACTGAGCGTGACACACATTGTTGTTGGCAGCAGTGTGAATTAGTGCTCCAGTGACAGCCACCCCATGACAGAAATGCTTTTACAAGTTGAGATGCTCAGAGAGTCGTAAGCCCAGGGAAAGCACAGCCTGGAGAGAGGGAGCTGTGGCAAGCTGAGAGGCGAGGACAACTGGAAAACCCAACAAAAAACATCAAAGGAGAAATATGAAGCTGAGATTTGAAAAGGTAAATTTCAAAGCCGTTTCCATCTGGCTGCACTGATTGCACTGGAGCAAAGCAAATTGAGAGCAAGCTGTTTCCAAAGGGTAATGAGACTTGCAAAGGCACAAGGCAGACCAGGGACACGGTGCCAATTTGTTGGGAATGCAGAGACCTGCCTGAAATCCCTCCTCAGGAGGAAGAGAGATAAGGAGACTGGGGTAATAAGAGGGTTAAATACACACATGCATAATTCCACTGTCAACTAATTGTCATACTCCTTCCAGAACCTCATTGCCAGAGGTACACAGATGTAGAGTCCCCTGTCCAACACAAGAGAAGGTAAATGTATATCTCTGGAGCGTGGGTTGTGCCTTAGAGTAAGGGATAAGATCCTCTGCTCCTCTGTATGTCACCTCTGAACCTAACTTTTCTTAAGATGTGAGCTTAAGCCTTACTATCCCAAATCAGAGCCACCTTGGAGATTAGTCTATGTCTTTAAGCCCTTACTGAGCTTGGCATTTGAAGAGAAAGTTTTCCTTCATATCTACAACACGTGGCTGCTGATGCTGACTTTAAAGGTGGTGACACCACAGTGTTGGCAGAACTCTGCCTTTGGGATTGATTTGGGATTTTGGAGCCCTTTGGGAGAGAAACCTTCATACTGATAACGTTTCCATACAAAAGAATATGCTTGCCAGACTATTCGTCTCTCCACACCACTGAAGAGCTCTGTATCAAACCTCTAAGCGTGGGAGGCAGCAACTTTAAATCAGGTGAAAAGACTGCGTATTCTCCAAAATCTGATTTTATTACTCTTTGGCATTTGTTTGATGAAGCTTTAAAGGACAAAATCTAGGTATTCATACATGTTTGGACAACGTCTATCATATTAAGGGTACTGTGAAGGGAGGGGAGGTAGGTAACAGATGGAGATAAGTGATACTTGCACAAAAAAGAAATTGAATGCAGCAGTATTGAAAGCCAAGAGCTAACAAATGAAAAGACATCTTCAGGAGCTGCAGTGAAAACTGAGCTGTCAGTGATTTAGCACCTGAGTGGCTGTGCTTGGATATCAGAGGCGTGTGTCCAGTGGAAAAAAACTGTGGAAATAAACTGTGGAAGTTCCATTGGGAAAGGTGCAATTTAAGTTTAGTTTATAATCTCAGGACTACATCTTAGAAGCTTTCCTCATGAGTATACAGAGAAAACCAGGAACAATGCAAAGGGATCATGATCTTTTTTCTTTTTTATGGAGGGCATTTTTAACTGAATATCGGGAACTCCATGGCAGCTCACCAAGCATCAACAGGCTGAGACCATCCCACTTCACTACCATCTGTTGTTGAGCTGCATACCCTTACCAACCTGGTACTTTTTGGTACCAGTTTGGCCTACTATTGGGAAAAATTTGGAAGCTTTTAGTTTTCCTCCTGGGGGAAAAAGATTGTCTCATCCCCTTCTCAGGACTGCACCAAAACAATTCTGTGCTCTCCCTACGCTATGAGCTCCTTAGTACAGGGATTTGCCTTCTACATGTCAAAATCATCCCAAATCCCAGAATTAGCATTTTAATAGTCAAACCCCAGACTCAGGCCAAAGTCTAGCGTTCATCCCTTTCTGCATAGACTACATGAAGGACTTGTATAAGATGGGATAGGGACACCTCTAAACATCTCTGAAAGCACGGCTGATAACTGAAACCATACGTATTAGAAGTTAAAGAAACAGAAAAATAACTGTCCTCAAAACATGGCAGAGGCTGCTTTTGATTCAGTGCTGTACCTCAAAACCGTCTTTAAGCAGAAGTTTTCTCCATGCTTTAATCAGACTTTTTGTATTCCTTCAAAGCACTAAAGCTGCAGTCCACATACAAGCCCTGCCAGGCTGGGGGATGAAGGGCTTGAGAGCAGCCCTGCCGAGAAGGACTTGGGGGGACTGGTGGATGAAAAGCTGGACATGAGCCAGCCATGTGCGCTCGCAGCCCAGAAGGCCAAGTGTATCCTGGGCTGCATCAAAAGACGCGTGGCCAGCAGGTCGAGGGAGGGGATTCTGCCCCTCTACTCTGCTCTGGTGAGACCCCACCTGGAGTACTGCGTCCAGCTCTGGAGCCCTCAGCATAAGAAAGACGCGGACCTGTTGGAGCGGGTCCAGAAGAGGGTCACAAAAATGATCAGGGGGATGGAACACCTCTCCTGTGAAGACAGGCTGAGAGAGTTGGGGTTGTTCAGCCTGGAGAGGAGAAGGCTTTGGGGAGACCTTATTGCAGCCTATCAGTACTTCAAGGGGGCTTCCAAAAAAGATGGCGGCAAACTTTTTAGCAGGGCCTGTTGCAACAGGACAAGGGGGAATGGCTTTAACCTAAAGGGGGGTAGATTTAGACTAGAGATAAGGAAGAAATTTTTTTCCGCTGAGGGTGGTGAAACACTGGCACAGGTTGCCCAGAGAGGTGGTGGATGCCCCATGCCTGGAAACATTCAAGGTGAGGCTGGACAGGGCTCTGAGCCACCTGATCTAGTTGAAGATGTCCCTGCCCACGGCAGGGGGGTTGGACTAGATGACCTTTAGAGGTCCCTTCCAACCCAAACTATTCTATGATTCTATGATTCTATGATTCTATGATTTTCAGTAATACTGCTTTTGTGATGCTTGTCATATTTTGCCAAACATCAGGAGCAATAACCACTCTGTGTTCAGCTATTTTCCCATGTAGTGCTCTCTATGCAGTTCTGGATTCCCTCCATTTAGCCCTCGTCGCTGCTGAATTGAAGGCAGTGATTCAGACACAACTTCACCAAAAGACATCGGTTCACTGAGCCTCAAAATGAGCTGCAAACCCATTGACCTTTAGAAGCTACAAGGCAGTATGACAGCACCTCCTCCCCCCAGCAATGTGCACTGGGGACGGATCTGATGGAAAAGGGATTTTGTATGCAGAAGGGTTTATAAATATGAGGATTCACGTTTGTTGACTGGTGACAAATCAGAGTGCCAGCACTGCAGTTAGCTGAGTTGTTGAGGATAAAACCTCTATTTTTAAATGTTGCTCCTCCTGCTGAAGTTTGGTGGGGCTTTTTTCCCTAATTTTCATTGAATAAGAGGTCAGTTACATTCTGCTGACTCACTGTATCAGCAGAGGCAAGACCCCCACCCCCCTTAAGGAATTCTGCTGACTAATTGGAGTGGGGAAGGAGGACAGTGCAAGTCCAGGAGGAAGCTGTAAAGGCAACCAAGCTTAGGGTAGAGAGGTTAATTGACTGTTTTTATTTTGCTGTCATTTTTTTCCCAGTGTACACAACATCATAGGAAAGGGGCATGTTTTGAAGCCAACATGGCTAGACTGCAATAGAGATTTAGCCTGTTTGCAAAGCCTGTTTGATTATAGACCTGTGATATGTTGTCAACTGAGCTTCTGCCTTGATACTCAGGTCCTAATCTAGAATTAAGTCCTCAGTTTTTGATGTTTTGGATCCTGAGACTGGGCCCGGCTACCCAGGAGGAGACACAGCATTTGAATGTGGGCTGGGGCTCTATAATTTACTGCCTTTTGTTCTCTGCAGACTCCTTAGTTGGCATTTCCACTTAGGAAACAATTTCCTTAGTGGAAATGTCCTCCTCAGAAATAATACTGCAGTTTTCAACGACTTTCTTGACCTCATACAAAAATGCTCATGGTCTGTTTTGTTGGCTGCTGTGCCTATCTGAGGGAGAAGTCCTGGCTTCGAGAATTCAGCACTGTCATAGCAAATGGGAAACTACCAGACTGTGAGAAGCAACTGCTCTAGGTATAACTGTATAGATAGATTTGTGCTTATATCTACAAATATACACACACATACATTGTATACATGCGTATACAGTTTTTATATAAATTTTAATCATATTGTATGTATTGATATTTATTTATACTTTATATAAATAAGGTTAAGATTACATATAAAAATTATGACTAGATGTGTCAGATATGTGATATGTGATATATATGTATATATATAAAACATAGCAAAAGTAAGTTTCTATATAGCAGGTATGTGTTTCCCAGATCCTTTTACCAGCATATCTTGGAATGTACACAAGGAGCAATATACTTTAAAAATGTACAAATACAACATTGTTAGCAACAAGACAGGCTGGACCATGGTGTCAGCAACATTTGCAAGTGAGCAAACCAGCAGCAAAGGAACACTGAGAGCTTTAGCTCCTGCAGAGTTGGAGAGAGAAAAAAATCCAACAGCTATAAAAAACCTGTATTCATTCTGTCCATGTATTCATTCATGCAATGTTTCTAGTTGCATCTTTCAGAAACAAATACACTCAGTTATGGCTGCTCTCATGAGCATTTGACCATCAATCATGGCAGCATGAGTAGAACCATTAAAAATGAATCCAGGAAAACACAGGTGACTGGTGAACAAGCCAGGTAGAAAGTAATAGGTTCTGACAGGGATGCCCACAGCTGCCTTCACAGTTACCAGAAAGTAATGTGACTTCCCTGCAACTTGCACCATGCTTTTTCTCCTGGTAATAGCCTTGTTCAATGTCAGGCTGCAGGAGATGGCCTCTGGACCACTGGTCTTGTTTTATAATAAAGAAGTAGGTGTGGGAAATTGGTTATTCCCAGACTGCAGGTGAGGGATGAAGCAGGACTTTCCTTGCTTTTCTATAGCTTTGCAACAGGGCGAAATGTGTATTCCTGTGCTTACAAACAGGCACTGTCTCCTCTGCCTCTGAGGCATGGACTGAGCAGAAAGAAATGGGGTGCTGTGGTCTTTGCGTAGGTTTTTCTTTGTGGTGAGAGAAGGGTTTCTGAATTATAACCTTTCAAAGAAGGGGCTGATCCCCTAACCACGCTGTACTCCTTTCTATCCTTCCCCTCCATAGCGCTGACGTTCACAAATATTAAGAACATTATGCAATTAGCAGCTCGTGACAGTCTTCATCAAGTACTCCTTTCATCAAAGTACAGATTTTGCTTAGACATCAGTCTTTGGCCTCCTGATTTATTTCATGTTACGCAAAATATCATTTGAAGGAAGAAAGTTCATACAGTATTAATGTCTGGAGTCTGATTGACTGCAGTGCTTGCAAAGGGCTTTTGGAGTATCCATCTGAGGGCAGAAATGAGCTCTTTCAATTTCTAAAACTTATTCCCACTAAGTCAACCAGAGTTCAGAGCTCTCAACTTCCTGCAGGCTGTGCTTAGCAGTTTGCAGTATTGGCCCCCAATTCTACAGTTTATCATTATCTGGGAACAGGAGGACGGTTAAACAAGAAGTTCTCAGAAATTCCAATTATGAATAAAACATTAGAAGTTATTCTTCTGCACTTAAAATAAAACAGCAATTTTTTCCTTCATCTGTGTAAATTTTTTCTATTAATGTCTGGTTTTGTATTTTCTGGAGACTATTTCAGTGCATCTATTATAAATATTTATGTGATAAGAAAAAAATGTTGGAACTCCTTCAAGGAAATTAGATGAGAATGCATCCACACACTTCAAAAATAAATGCATAAAGTAAGTGTTCAAACTATGCTATTATTAAATCACTATATCCAGTGAGCTTAGTGGGAGATTGTTGCGGTGAGAATGGATTAGTATATTGTTACCTGGATGTGAGTCCAAATTTAGATTCCATCAACAAAACAGAGTTTTAAGTGAAAAAGCAACACTAAGAGTAACCTCTCAGGTGCATTTATAAATCTATCAGTAAGGTACCTTATAAATAACCTGGTTAATTTAAAAGACTAGCTTTCCACTTGGTAAAATACAATCTCAAGAAAACCCATGATAATCTCTCAATTTAAACTGCTACCTTTAAAGACATTTTACATAACACACTGCACACACAAGTTAATGGAACCGCTTAAAAGAACAAAGTTAAGATGGTTTTCAAAAACTAAAAATAAAAACTCCTCCCAGAAAAGCAGGTATGTGTGTATTATTTTATGTAAGCAAACTTCATTTCATGGAAATTTTACCTGTGTCAAAGAAAAACTTGTTACTTTTGTTAGCAGAAAACAGATGAGAGTAGTCCATAAATCATTCCTTTGAATTATTTTGTCTTCCCTGCATTTTGTTCTCTGTAAATAAAACAAAGACAGATCTGAATTCAAAGAGCCAAAGCCCGCCTTCAGATGTGGGTGTGCATCTCACTTAAATGTCAGGTAGAGTCAGGTGCTCAGATCAGCGGAAAGAATTTAGCACCATGATGAGAGAAACATTGGGGAGAGGAGGTTTGCGGGGGAAAAGGTCTGCGGGTATTTTTAAGGGAATATTTTTTAAACCAGATTTGAAACTGGAAAACAGACTGAAAAAAATCTTCCATTTCAAGGAAGAATTGTCCAGTGCTTAAATTTTTTCTGATTTTTTTTTAATGATTTGCTGACCAAGACCATGCAAACTGTCCTAGAAACAGTTCAAGAAAGCCAAACCAGCATCAGTGAGGTTAAAGGCAATTATACTTGAGAAAGTAGATGATCCCTTCTCAATTGCTTGCTTTCCTACTTTCCTCTAAGGTCCTTTCTCCTGCTGTCAGCTTCAAAGCCCATGGACATGTCAGCGTAAATCCATTTACATTTGACTCAGGCTGGTCTGGGATACAAACAGTGATATCCATTCTGTTTGGTTTAACCTTTAGTATTCAAATCAAGGAAAGCTTAACAGGTTATTACCAGCTGATGTTAATTGTGAGTCACCTAAATAAGAATGGGTGCCAGAACAACTAGAATCTTGAAATTGAATCTTCAATTTGTCTCAGAAAGCAATTTCTGGGGACTGGTGTTGTCTGTTCCCCTGGATAACTTTGACTAATAAGAGTCAAGCTGCATCATCTCCATTTGAGCTACCAAACAAACCTTCTTCAGTGTTTCATCTAGTTTATATATTATTGTGATCTTAATCTTGACAGTCACAAAGCAGAGGTTACTGTGGTGGTATCCAGAGCAGAAAGAGGACCAACTGTTTATTTTAAACAGTTTAAAGAGCTCACTCTCACAGCTGCTTAAATTAAGAATTTCTCCACAATGTCTATTCAGCATATATGAATATACACATACTTCATATACCTCAATTACTTTAGTTTCATAATGCCTCTCTTATAGAGGCAACGTTCTCCCCACTAACAGGCGGAGAGACCTGTTCATTCATCAGGGAGACCTGATGAATGAGTTGTCTCAGTCACTGCAAAAGTTCCTGGCAAAAGTGGGCATTTAACGTGGGTCCAGAATGCTCCAACGCAGCACCACGGCTCTGCTAAAGGACTCAGTGGTCAGATCCATTATGAAAAAAAAACCCCAAAACTTAAGACTGAGCAGTGTTCAAAGTCTGACCATTTAACCTACAATGAGTATAAAACTGAAGAAAGAAATGCAAATAGGTAGGCACATAATTTCACGATTTCTTGGGGTTTTTGCCTTTTGGCAAGATTATTTTTCAACCATGGGCATCCATCACACTGATGAAAGGCTTCAAATGCACTCTCAGAACCCAGATGAGAATTTTCAGTACTGAAAAAACAATAGGAAACATCCTTAACACTGCTGTTAGAGGGTGACCACACGCAATATAATAATTTTAGAGGTGACTGCCTTGCATCTGTTACCATGTACCGTTTCTTTTCAGAATATCTGCCAGTTTCTTTTGCACAAAAGGCAAAGGTACATTTTTATAGAATTGTACAATCACAATTTAAAAAAACAGGACATGCTAGCTTTTGGATGTTGGGCATGAATTGGTGCTTTATCTCATTTTTGGTTACTGCGTTGCAATGGTTTCATCTCGCTTTCTGCCCATTTGAGATGATGCCACAACGGAGCCCGTTTAATGATCTGGGGAGAGTGAACTGCTACACTGTGAGATAGCCTCTCACCGTTAGTGGGAAAATCAATGGAGAAGTGAATTAACAGGGGGTCATTCACAGAGCTAAGGTAATTCTGCATCAAAATAGGCGATGTAAAGTCCTCCAGCATTATAAAACACTAGCAGCAAGCCTGATAAGGGTTGGGGTTTCCCAGCTTCAGAAGAGAGGAAGTGAAAGTAAAAACAGCTTTTCTGAAAGATTTAACTGGACCTTGGGACATGATCAGGGATAGGGATGGATGGAAATTCTCATTTGCTTTTCAACAACACCTTAACTTGTCCAAGGATCTTCGACTGAACCAAGAGAAAACAATAAATATCCAGTTTCATGGATATTTAACTTCTGAAATCTGATGAGATGATATATTCATAAGAACACAGCACTGGAAATAACCTCATCAATCACTAGTAGGTGTCCCTCCCAGGCCAGTCCAGGGTGGGATCCAATGTTGCAGTTAATCAAGTTGTATAATCTCATTCACAAACGGGTTAAAGGTGATTAGGTTTTGGGTGTTGTGGGATTTTTTTGTCCCCATTCTTACTAATATATTTTAGTCAGACATTCTGTATAATACAGAGTGAAGAACTTCTCTAAATAAAATGTCTATCAAGTTGTGTTACACTTTGGTGTTTCTTATAGGCAGATATCCAATCCCGATTTAAAGAAATCCAGAATGATAGAGAGCTCACCTTTCCTGAATAAACATTTCCAAAGGTTAATTACAAAAACCAACCAACCAAACACACAAAAAAAATTGTATGCCTGATTTCTTGCCTCATTTCATCTTGCTTTGGCTTCCAGCCCTGGGATTTCCTCTTGCCATTTTTGAATGCCAGAGCTGTGTAGCATCAGAAATCTCTTTGCTCTGAGGTACTTATGCACAGTGCTCAGGTCACCTCTTAATCATCTCTTCAAGTAAATGATGGATTAAATTGCTTGAATTACCCCAAAAGGCATTATTTCCATATCTATAGCCATTATTTTACCTTTTATAGTGCTTTCCAAAGTATTTACACACTTCTCTTTTCTCATGGTTCCTCTTAAAGGCAAATTCTAGATCTATCTATCTTATTTTATTTAACACCACTGTTTAGAGGTGAAATAATTCCCTCTTTCTTTCTGCATAAATTAGGAAACTCGCAGAGGATTGCCAATTCCACAGTCCCCTGCACTCCCAGTGCCTCAGATAGCCAGCACATGTGAACAGAACCCCTTATGTAAGATGACAGCCAAGCAACCACATGAGGTTGATTTGTTGCAAATATAAAGTGCCAGAGACATCCTCCATGTCAGAAATCATTTTATGTAGAACACTGCATAGAAGAATCAAAGAAAGCAAACAGTAGCATTACACAAAGCAAAGGTAAGGTTTGACCTTCAGACCCTTCAAAAAGAAACTTACCATATTGTTATAGAAGAAAACCTGCCATATGGATTCTACCTCCAGCTATCATAAACTTGTTTGGAAGTAAGATTCTTTGGAAAACAAACCATAAATTCCCTGGGTTAGGGTTCTTTTTTTCTGTTTCCAGACATGAAAATGAGAATATTCTTTCTCTAATGCAGCCTAATGTTAGCGGTGCTTGCCTTACTTTGTTATGTCCTCTGTTTTACGTGACAATGTAGCATTTCAGTTGATAGATTGCTTCAGCATAAAGAGATGATTGTCTTGACAAATGACAATCATAGAGCATTAATGTGGACTATTATTACAAGACCTCTCTCCAGCTGTAACTTTGTTCCTTCTTTTGATGTGCACCTCAGATACTCCTCAAGGAGCTTTAGGTTTTTTTGTAAATACAGAAAGTATCATCTGTGATTGTTATAGATGCTTGCAGTGAGACGCTTGACGTCAGATTCATTTTGCCTGATTGCAAGTGTTTGTAATGCAGGTCCATCTGAGCTAGTCACACAGGGACCGCTTTGTAGTCAATGGAAGAAATTAGCACTCTTAGGGCACATCTAACTCATTTTAGTTGTTTACTGCAGGATAAGTGCTGATACCTCTCCACTGACTTTAGATTTTTGAATGTGGTCGTGCTATGACTGGTTATTAGAAATTTGTGCCAATGTACGTGGGGGTCATAGCTTCCTCATGTTGCCATTTAACTTCTTATTAACTTAGAAAGACAAAACTCAGGTGAACTGTTACCTCATTCTCCTGGAGTGCTCCGTCACTACAGACATCACACTTCTTCCTTGCCAGCTGTCTGGTTTGAGGACTCCAGATCAGAGTCACACCGGTATGACTCTTTCTCCTATTTCTTGAGGAGCCTGAGGACATGCCTGTGTGGACATCTGCTGCTGTCACAGCAGCTGCTGTCTTCCTTGCCACCCATGTATAGGTAGGGTGAAAAAACAATTCAGGCTACTTTTGGCCTGACTTTGTTGCCAGGGTCACTTTCTTAAGCTAGAGGTGTAGAAGACAAAATGCTACTCTTCATACCTGTTGAAAGTACACAGTTTGGCCAAAACTAGGTGGACATAATAATGGGTCACCCTGGTTTCCCCTGAAATAGCCTTTAGGGTCTACAGCTGGTTTTCATCATACCAAATATTGCTATAGAGCTGAATTTTAAATCTGTGCCATGGGCCTTAGAAGTCTTTGTTTTCTTGGAACACAAAAAATGGGATTAATTTTGGTTTCTTTGGAGTGGTAGAAGTTAGTTCCTCCTTGGTCTGTGTGGGCATTTTTCCTCTCCCCTACTACCTAAATAATATAGAAAATATGTGCCAGCCAAGCAAGGCATTTCACTAAGTGCCTTTGCTCTGGGTAGTTGTAGTGGCTACAGACTAACAAATCCTATAAATAAAACTGTTTTTCAGCCAGGGAAGACTGATTGATAAAGGTCACTGAATGCTTCCCTGCTGGAGTGTGAAATCAATAAAAAGTTTAATCTGGTATGATCTGACAATCTGTCAGGTTTAGAAGAGCCCATGTGAGCTAAGGATGTAGAACACAGCAGTGAGATGAGAAGAGACGAAATAAACCATGAACTCAGAAACCATAAGCCACCACTCCCAGGCTTGAAACAAAGAAGAAGGGAGAGGCTGAACTAATTGTTCAGTTAAAAAATAGCTATTTGGGATTTTCCTCCACCATCATACTTCTTTTTTATGTCTTCTGCTAACTCATGCCTGTCAGTGCAGTTAAGCATGATAGAATAAAATCACTGAGATGGATATTTTGCTGCTTGCCTGTTTTCCTCTGGATGGTGGGTAGGCTGGGATTTACAAGCCACAGGGGGTTACCAGGAGATGCACAGACTCAAAGACTGTGAGGAGTTCTGAAAAGTTTTAAAATTAGGGGAAATCCTTTGTCCTCCAGTGGGATCTATACCAGCTGACTCATGAAAAGCATAGGTTACCAATGAAACAATAAAAAAATGACTCTTCCAAAGCTGATGCCACACATTGGAATGGAGGTATCCAGGTAGTAGCTGGATTATGTGAACCAGAATTGGGTACTGCCTTTGAAACATGTGTCACCTATTGAAATTTGGTGGAAACTGTGTAATTGGTGAGTTGAAAAGATATTAAACCATCAGACTGACCCACACAGAGCAGGACTGTAAAAGCTTTGCTTGGTTTCTTAATGTTAAAACTAAGCCAAGCAGCAAAGAATGATGTTACAAACTGCAAGCCATTAGTGTGGTGGAAGCTGATGACAAAGTTTGATGCAAAAATATCCTAAAAAAAACCCTCATAATTTTAACACTAAGAAAGATGATAAAATTACACTTCTCTATTAATTTTTAAGTTCTTTGGGGATCACTTTTAGTCTGTGGCTTTTTTTCTAAGAAATTAGACTATGAATTTCTCAGTCTCTGTATATGTGAATGCCTGTCTGTTATCCTCAAGTAACATTTGAACTACTTAGCTAACTTCAACAAATTTAACAGAGACATAGAAATACCAAAGAAAATTAAGTTCTTGTGACTTTTATGAAAATAGGCCACCAGGCTGAGAGCAGACCCTTGTTAAGTGCTTTATCTGAGAGAGGTCCTGCATCAATATTAGGTCCCAGAGACTTAGCATGGGAGAGAGAAAAGACCTTATAAATATTCCAACTACCAAGAAAACTTCAAATGGACCTTGAAATGAGCCGTGAGACATACATTTCATATGGGCTTATAAGTTCCAGCACTTACAGAGTTATTTATATTTTTTTGTTGTTGTTCATAAAGGACACAGGCTATCCAAGTCTTGGTCCAGGATGGGTTGTTAAATAACTCTGACTTATTGGATGTGGGCACAGAAGCTGATTCCAAGACATGTGATGAGTCAAGTTTGGGGTAAGTTTTCTCCTTACCTAGCTATATCTGTTTTTTGCATGACACATTTCAATTACAAGTTCATACTCTGCTTAATTCTGGTTTTAGTAATATCATATAATTTTGTTTACTGTGACATGAAAGTAATAACTTCTCATAGGAGGTACATTTACATTTAATATTTTTGTGAATGGTCTAACTTCAGCACTATACAGCTAAGCAGGGTCCTTGAGAAGATTAGTTTTACATTAAGGGGTTTTATTTGGAAGTAGGACCAGAACTGATAGCCTGAGACATTCTGTGGATCTGCTAATCCATTCTCTATGAAAATTAGCAAAAAGCTTCCCATCATCTTCATCGGCCTTGGGATCGGGCCCTCAGAGGATGGTATACACAACATGAGTATGGGTTTTGTCTGGGTTTTTTTAGAAATTAAACCAAGATGCACTTTTTGCCAGCTCCCAAAATAAAAGACCAGACATCATAAACTGTTTTCTTATAAATTCAAAATATCACAGTAGAGCTGTCCACTCACTTCCTGACCTGTTAGTGTAAAAAAAACCCAAAACAACTCATGCTTTAGTAAAGCTTATGCATTTTCAATAGCAGCTCATAAAAAGACAGTTCAACGTGACAGCTCTTATGACATTGCTCCCATACAAATTTTCTATTGTAAGAACAGGGAAACTTCTGGTAAATTGGATATAACACTGTGCGACAACAGCTAGCATCCTATGATTTTAATTAATAATGTTAACATATTACCGTTGCAGAGTATGTTCATTGAAAGCTATCTAAATTTCTTTTCAGGACTATTTAATTCAGTATCATGTAATTGGTTTTGGTAATAAAAGCACAGAGAGATGATTAATGTGTAGATGTTATTGTTTGAATATGAAAGAGACATGAACCTCCTTTTCACACAATTCCAGATTTAATTTGCATATTTAAACACTTTTCTGGAATTACAGCAATGCAAACGACCTTCCATTGGTCCAAGAAATGAATGGCAGTAAATGTATTGTTGAGGAAAATAGCAAAAGAGGAAGCACTTATTGGAAATAAAAATATGTAAGTTTTGTTATTTGGGTCATTCCAAGATTTTTGTACTAATATTTTAATATGTTTGCTGAAGTCAATTCACTATTATTTCATAATGCCACCTACCAGCCAGAAGTCATTATACTCCCCATCAAATTATTTGTCTTTTATTTTACCATGTTTTGTAAAGATGCCCAAGTACTTCACTGGAAATCAGCATACTAGAAAAAAATGTGGTGATATACCCATTACTGACATATGCAAATCTTGCTTTATGAAACACTTTTAAAATGTTAACTACACCAACAGGACATAAAACCTGATTGTGAACAAATTTCCCTAAGAAATTATGTTTGCATTCAGGAATACATGATTGCATTTTATATTACCAATCATGATTTTTCTTTTTGAAACTATTGAAAATAATTAGTCCTATTTGACTGTAAGCACAATTTTGCTGAAAAGTACAGTTAAAGAACATGTTACTTGGACAGGACCTAAGAACGAAACAATGAATAGATAAAGGCTTAATGATTTTTCGTCAAAAAGTTTAATGAAAACTCTAGTCTGCTTACACAGACAGATGCAATAGTTTTCCTTTTTCTTTTTTCTAGTCATGTGAAGAGAGATGCTATACAGTAAGTACTTATTTAAAAGGAAAAGAGTAGCAAAAGTAAGGATCAGTCACCCAAAATGGTGGGCATTTATTCAGCTACTTTACCCCAAAATTATTGTGCTCCATGAGTAAAACAATGGTTCATTACAAAATAGTTAAAAATTGTTCACTGAAATTATAACATACAGAACGACAAATTATTGGGTCTACAATTAATCCCTTTAATGCTGTTTATCAGCAATAGCTGATGAACTGGCCACACTTCCAAAGCACCCAAAATGGCTTCCTTAGTGGAAGCTGAAAGTTATCACATTCACACTGTACCAGGCCAAGGGGAAGAAGTAAGTTCTTAAGTCCAGTGATCTGAGAGAGGCCATCTGTAAGCACAGAGGCATCTGGACTGAATTTCCTTGCAAACTCCAGCACTAGTACTGATGCACCAGGAGAGATTCCTTTCAGTAAAACTGTCCAGAGCCAGAAAGATTTAATTAACTGACTACAGTCTCCAATTATTTGTTTTCCTATTACCAGAGTCTTCAATCCTGCCTCAATAAATGTCTCAATGTGTGTGTCACAGTCTGGCCAAGCACTGCTCTGTGCCCAGTGCATTATTGTGAAGGGAGCCAGTTCCCTGGATCCCATGTTCTTCTAAGTTAGTCTAGAACGAAAGCTGTCACTATTACTAGCTCCAAGCCTATAAAACACATTTTAAGCTTAGATCAACTTTCTGGCAGCTTTCCCTGGAATATCAACCTTCACATTCATCCTACCTAATCCTGAGCTCTTAACCCTTCTCCATGGTCTCTTGTATGTGCTCCTCCAAACTGCCAGTGAGGTCTTCAGTTGAATTGCTTAAGGCAAAACATAGGGAAAAATTAAGACAAACAGAAAAACTTGGGAAATTTCTTAACTGCAGTCATTCTTCTTAAAAGTACTCCTACTAATCGTAAAAATGTTAAACAATACTTAATTTTTTAAGAAACCATTTCTCCATATCTGATTCCACCTTTAGTGGAAGATCAAGGTTTGTCAGTATCCAGACAAACTTGAGACTCTCTTCTCCATTTTCTCTTGCAGTCTAGGACATAGCAGTGGCCTGCAGCTTTACCCTTCCTTAGAATCATAGAATCACAGAACAGTTTGGGTTGGAAGGGACCTCTAAAGATCATCTAGGCTAACCCCCCTGCCATGGGCAGGGACATCTTCAACTACATCAGGTGGCTCAGAGCCCCCTCCAGCCTCACCTTGAATGTTTCCAGGGATGGGGCATCCACCACCTCTCTAGGCAACCTGTGCCAGTGTTTCACCACCCTCAGCGGAAAAAATTTCTTCCTTACATCTAGTCTCAATCTACCTCCCTTTAGGTTAAAGCCATTCCCCCTTGTCCTGTCGCAACAAGGCCCTGCTAAAAAGTTTTCCCCCAACTTTTTTGAAAGCCCCCTTGAAGCACTGATAGGCTGCAATAAGGTCTCCCCAAAGCCTTCTCTTCTCCAGGCTGAACAACGCCAACTCTCTCAGCCTTTCTTCATAGGAGACGTGTTCCATCCAC
Source organism: Aptenodytes patagonicus (assembly GCF_965638725.1). NCBI lineage: Eukaryota > Metazoa > Chordata > Aves > Sphenisciformes > Spheniscidae > Aptenodytes > Aptenodytes patagonicus. Next base: position 9,314,823 of record NC_134950.1, on the reverse strand, counting down.
CTGATCATTTTGGTGTCCTTCTTCTGGACCCACTCCAACAGGTCCATGTCTTTCTTATGCTGAGGGCTCCAGAGCTGGACACAGGACTCCAGATGGGGTCTCACCAGAGCAGAGTAGAGGGGCAGAATCCCCCCCTCGACCTGCTGGCCACGCTTCTTTGGATGCAGCCCAGGACACAATTGGCCTTCTGGGCTGCGAGCGCACATTGCTGGCTCATGTCCAGCTTTTCATCCACCGTACCCCCAAGTCCTTCTCGGCAGGGCTGCTCTCAAGCCCTTCATCCCCCAGCCTGTAGTGATACTGGGGGTTGTCCCGACCCAGGTGCAGGACCTTGCACTTGGCCTTGTCAAACCTCATGAAGTTCACACAGGCCCACTTCTCCAGCTTGTCCAGGTCCCTCTGGATGGCACCCCGTCCCTCTGGCGTATCGACCACACCACTCAGCTTGGTGTCATCTGCAAACTTGCTGATGGCGCACTCGATCCCACTGTCTATGACATTGATGAAGATATTCTGGGAGACCTTATTGCAGCTTATCAGTACTTCAAGGGGGCTTCCAAAAAAGATGGCGGCAAACTTTAGCAGGGCCTGTTGTGACAGGACAAGGGGGAATGGCTTTACACTAAAGGGGGGTAGATTTAGACTAGAGATAAGGAAGAAATTTTTTCCACTGAGGGTGGTGAAGCACTGGCACAGGTTGCCTAGAGAGGTGGTGGATGCCCCATGCCTGGAAACATTCAAGGTGAGGCTGGAGGGGGCTCTGAGCAACTTGATCTAGTTGAAGATGTCCCTGCCCATGGCAGGGGGGTTGGACTAGACAGCCTTTAGAGGTCCCTTCCAACCCAAACTATTCTATGATTCTATGACTGTATGATTCTATGAATCTATATTAAACAGTACCGGTCCCAATACAGATGCCTGCGGGATGCCACTCGTCACCATTTTCCATCTGGACATTGAGCCATTGGCCACTACCCTCTGGATGTGACCATCTCACCAATTCCTCAACCACCGGACAGTCCACCCATCAAATCCATACCTCTCCAGCTTAGAGAGAAGGAGGTTATGGGGGACCGTGTCAAAGACCTTACAGAGGTCCAGACAGACAACAGCTGTAGCCCTTCCCATGTCCACTGATGTAGGCACTCCATCATAGAAGGCCACGAGGTTAGTCAGGCAGGACTTGCCCTTGGTGAAGCCATGCTGGCTGTCTCAAATCACCTCCCTGTCCTCCATGGGCCTTAGCAGAGCTTCCAGGAGGATCTGTTCCATGATCTTCCCAGGCACAGAGGTGAGACTGACTGGCCTGTAGTTCCCTGGGTCTTCCTTTTTTCCCTTTTTACAAATGGGGGTTATGTTTCCCCTTTTCCAGTCAGTGGAAATCTCACCGGACTGCCACGACTTCTCAAATACGATGGATAGTGGCTTAGCAACTTCATCCACCACTTCCTTCAGGACCCATGGATGGATCTCATCAGGTCCCATGGACTTGTGCACCTTCAGGTGCCTTAGATGGTGTCAAAACTGATCTTCTCCCACAGTGGGCGGCTCTTCATTCTCACAGTCCATGCCTTTGTCTTCTGCGGCTTGGGCGGTGAGGCTCGAGCACTTGCCGGTGAAGACTGAGGCAAAAAAGTCATTGAGTACCTCCGCCTTCTCCATATCCTGCGTAACCAGGTCTCCCGTTTCGTTCTGGAGAGGGCCCACATTTTCCCTCATCTTCCTTTTATCCCCGATGTACCTATAGAATCTTTTCTTGTTGCCTTTGATGTCCCTGGCCAGATTTAATTCTATCAGGGCTTTAGCTTTCCTCACCTGATCCCTGGCTGCTCGGACAATTTCTCTGTATTCCTCCCAGGCTACCTGTCCTTGCTTCCACCCTCTGTAGGCTTCCTTTTTGTGTTTGAGTTTGTCCAGGAGCTCCTTGTTCATCCATGCAGGCCTCCTGGCGTTTTTGCCTGACTTCCTCTTTGTTGGGATGCATCGCTCCTGAGCTTGAAGGAGGTGATCCTTGAATATTACCCAGCTTTCTTGGGCCCCTCTTCCCTCCAGGGCTTTGGCCCATGGCACTCTACCAAGCAGATCCCTGAAGAGGCCAAAGTCTGCTCTCCTGAAGGCCAGGGGAGTGAGCTTGCTGTGCGCCTTCCTCGGTGCCCTAAGGATCTTGAACTCCACCATTTCGTGGTCCCTGCAGCCCCGGCTGCCCTTGAGCTTCACATTCCCCACCAGCCCCTCCTTGTTGGTGAGAACAAGGTCCAGCATAGCACCTCTCCTCATTGGCTCCTCTACCGCTCGGAGAAGGAAGTTATCATCGACGCATTTCAGGAACCTCCTGGATTGCTTATGCCCTGCCGTGTTGTCCCTCCCACAGATGTCAGGGTAGTTGAAGTCCCCCATGAGGACCAGGGCTTGTGAGCATGAGGCTGCTCCTATCTGTCTATAGAGGGCCTCATCCGCTCGGTCTTCCTGGTCAGGTGGCCTGTAGCAGACCCCCACCGTAATGTCACCTGTCCCTGCCTTCCCTTTAATCCTGACCCATAAGCTCTCAGTTGGCTCCTCACCCATCCCCAGGCAGAGCTCCATGCACTCCAGCTGGTCATTGACACAGAGAGCGACAACCCCTCCTCGTCTCCCCTGCCTGTCCTTCCTAAAGTGCCTGTATCCCTCCATCCCAACACTTCAGTCATAGGAGCCATCCCACCATGTCTCCATGATGCCAATAAGGTCGTAGCTCTGCAGGCGTGCACACGTCTCCAACTCCTCTCATTTATTCCCCATGCTACGTGTGTTTGCATAGAGGCATTTAAGTTGGGCCTCCGATGAAGCTGTCTTACTGGCTGGAGTTCCTCTGTGCTGCTCTTCAGGCGATCTCCTGGTGACCTGTGCTCCTTCTCCAGGCTCTGGGCATCTGTTGCTGGCCCTGGCATCAAACCGGTAGGAGTGGGATGGATTGAGGTTCCCCTCCCCCGGCATCTCTAGTTTAAAGCCCTCTTCACCAGCTTGGCAAGCCTATGACTGAAGACGCTCTTCCCCTTCTCTGACAGATGGACCCCATCAGTCCCCAGTAGAGCAGGTTTCTCAAAGCGAGTCCCATGGTCTAAGTAGCCAAACCCCTGGCTGTGGCACCAATCCTGTAACCATTTGTTGACTCGCCAGGTTCGACTGGCCCTTTCAAACCCCTTCCCTTTGACCGGCAGGACTGATGGAAAGAACTACCTGCGCTCCTGAGTCCCTTTCTGCCGCTCCCAGGGCTCTGTAGTCCTTCTTGATAGTCCTCAGACTGCTCCTGGCTGTGTCACTGGTGCCCATGTGAAACAGCAGCAGCGGATAATAGTCAGTGGACTGTACGAGGCTTGGTAGCCTCTCGGTGACATCCCTGATGCGAGCCCCCGGTAGGCAGCACACCTCTCTAGAGAGTGTGTCGAGTCAGCAAATGGGTGCCTCCGTGCCTCTCAGAAGAGAGTCGCCTACTACTATCACCCGTCGCCTTTTCTTAGTGGCGCTGGTTGTTATACGGGGGGCAGATGGGGCTGCATTACTCAGCTCCGGCGCTTCTCCTGGTGTGACAGGACTGTCCGCTTCGGCCTGCAGAGCGGTGAAGCGGTTCTGCAGGGCACCTCAGGCTTCGGGGGAAGTATCTTCCTCCTGCTGCAACCGTCCATTCTTCTGCATTATTGGCTGCCCCGCTCCCTTCTGCATGTGCCGGTGGGGGAGTTTTTGGCTGTTTGGCCGTGGGCTGTGGGTCCGCTGCAGACTGCGCTTGGAACCAGCTATCTAGCTCCTTCTCCGCCTCCCTGATGTTACGCAGCCTTCTCACCGCCTCCTGCAGCTCAGCCACCTGCTGCAGGAGGTCCTCCACCTGGGCACACCTTTTGCAGGCAGGTCTGCTGCCTGTCCCTACCCCAGGAGAGAGGTCTAGGCACTTCTTGCAGCCTGAGGTCTGCACTGCAGCCTCTCCCTTCAGCAGTTCCATCTGCGTGGAGGCATCGGATGCCGATGGGGTAGGTGGTGCAGACCCCTCAGCTGGAGCTGCGGCCTTTACCCTCAGACGAGCGCCCACCATTCTGCCTTGAGGGTCAGGTGGGATGGGTGCCCTTGACCTGTGCCCAGTTGCTGGGTTATGTGCACGCCGAGTCCCCCACTCGGCCCGTGGAATGCCTCTCCTTCAAAGAGGTGCCCTCCCTGTGCGCCCTCCCTCGCAAACTGCCACGCAAACTGCCGCGCCACACCCTGGCTGATGCGCCACGCCCTGGTGGCAGTGCTCCTGGTGGCAGCGCTCCCTGGGGCTGCCTTTACTGGCAGTGGGGGGTGGCAGCCGTTACTCCTGGCCCCGCCCACGCCTCGTCAGCCGCCCTCGAGAGAGCTGCCGGCTCCCGGCAGGTCTCTTCGCTCCCCGGTGGGTTCCCCGGCTCAGGAAACCCCCTGTACGCTGCAATCTGCCACTCCGCTGCGGGACGCGCCTGCACCGGAGCTGATCACCTCTGCGAGTGACTTTCTTCCTTCTTCACCTACACTGAAGAGAGCACATGAATCTTTAATAGAGGATCTTTCTCTTCATCTCTTTGACTTCTCCAGAAGTATCAGTGCAATATCTTGGCAATGGACTACGTGTGTATAGTCCATTTCCTAGAAAGATGAGCTGATTATTGTGTGTGTGTGTAATTCCTCTTACTTTTAAACCTATATGGTGGGTATTGAGTCTAAACTGTGAGAGTATTTTCCCTCTAGAACCCACTGAGATGGACAGCCACCACCACTGGTCAGTCATTTCGCCTTAGGTCTAAAATGAATGAGGTGAACCTGTGGAAGGGCTTGTCAGAGTCAATGTAGCTTTCTCGGTTTTCAGTAAGATGACAAGCACCCTCTCTAAACAGTCCATCTTCCTTCATGAAAGTAAGAAATAAATATGGTAAATAATCCATTTCACTATTTCACATAGACCCACTCCTGAACTCTGACAAGGACTTCTGAAACAGAGAGGTAATACTTATGTAAAGATATATCCACCTTCCCTCTCTTTTCTAACAAAGATTCTAAGATTTGTAACAGCACTATTTTATCAATTAGTGATGTGGTAGGCATATCACATTGTATTGTGTTTTAATGACTGTGTGTGCTGATGAGCTTTTTAAAATTAAAAAGTAGATAATAGAGTCTGGCTATCTTTATTCCTCTCTAGAAAAGGAAAACTGGACCAATCACAGCATGAATGTTTCCACCTTAAAGCCCAAGAAAGAAGGAAAACTTGAGCACTTGTATTTATTTGTACTAAAAATGACATAAATGTAATTCATGTACAATTCATGTCTTGTTGTCACAGCTGGAAGAGTATAAAAAGGCTTTCACGTAAATGAGAAATAAGGATCTTGTAGTTTAAGAAGAGATGGTTTAAGAAAGATAATGTGTTGTTTTCTCTCATTGTTTAAAGCATTTTATAATGTGTACATCATTAAATTTTCTATTACAGCCCAGACTCTAAAAGTGAATCATGAAGTTAACAATAGAGTCTTAAAGCAAAATTTCATCAATTATACAACAAGGAGAACTTGAGTCTAAACCACAGAGACTTAATTGAGTCGAGGTTTTTCAGAACTTATGAGAACTCCCATAAGGAAGATTTTTTTTTTTTTCTTTTCTGAATATGGGATCATGAAAATAAGTTTTAACTAACTGGCACTACTAGAACAGCAGCACAGAGATGGAGGACAGGCAGGTCAAGCACTAGCAATTAGCTGGTCTGAGTCCTTGCTCTCTACAACTCCCTGAAAGGAGGTTGTAGCAAGGTGGGGGTCGGTCTCTTCTCCCAAGTAGCAAGTGATAGGACGAGAGGAAACGGCCTCAAGTTGCGCCAGGGGAGGTTTAGATTGGGCATGAGGAAAAATTTCTTCACTGAAAGGGTTGTCAGACATTGGACCAGGCTGCCCAGGGAAGTGGTTGAGTCCCCATCCCTGGAGGTATTTAAAAGATGTGTAGATGAGGCGCTTAGGGACATGGTTTAGTGGTGGACTTGGCAGTGCTAGGTTAATGGTTGGACTCAGTGATCTTAGACGTCTTTTCCAACCTAAATGATTCTATGATTCTATGATTTGTATAGGGCTCATACTCCTCGCATGAAACCATTAGAATCATGCCAACATGCTTCCACCAGACAGCCTGAACACTTCTAGAAGCTGCTGAAACAGTTAATGGCATACAGATATAAGGGAATATGCTTCTAGTGTCAGTCTGTTAGGCCATTTCTCTGTCTCAAGTGAAAGTCCTAAAACTTGAAGATAATTAGCTGCAGAGGATGCAGATCACATCTTTGAAAGAGAGCTAAGATCTTGTACAAGGAAAGAGCCCAAATTCTCAATTTGTGGTGCAACTGCAATAGACTTTGTACAGGCTGCACAACTGGTTTCCATGCAGCCTTAGGGAAGAAGCGGCTCTCCTTTTTAACAAGCAACTATTGCAATGCCAAATGTAAAACCTAGACATCATGGGACATAAATGCAGAATGCAGAAAGATGGTGACCCAGAATGAATTTCATCACATGGACTTGTTCCACTTAATAAAAACCAGGGAGCTGTAGGAGCTGAATGACGACTTTGCAGACCTGAATATATATCCTTTCCTTGGTGCTGATATTTCTTCTCCATTTCAGAGCTGCAAGATTCTCCTCAGCTGCAGATGACCCCAATTTTTACTTTGCCCCAAGGACAAGACAAAGTTGTGCTTTACTGGAACTTTCATACTGGGGACTTCAAAGTCCTTTAGAAACATAAAGGAATTTAGCCTCACATTCTTCTCTGAGGGTGAAATTTAATCCTACGAGGATTTGCTGGTTGCGATTCAGGCAATAGCAACAAACTGGTAGGGAATAGGGGGTGAGAGGAGGGCAGTATTCACTGCAAAATGTAACACAAACAGCGGACAAATATTTCTCAGGCCTAGGCAGTCACAAAAAGTCTTGCATCTCATTTCTTTTATCTCCAGACTTCAGAAAGCAGATCTTTCTCTGAAAATAGCTGAAGGAGTTGGACTTTGGGGTTTGTCTCCCAGGATGAATGGGAAAGCAACACATTAGGAGGCAGTGTTACTATGTGCTTTTCTCTGTTACAGTCTTTTTCCTTTTTTTTTTTTTTTTTAAATCTGAAGATACTTTCTGCTACACTCCTGAAAGGATCTGAATCCATGTCCGTCCCTGCTCTGCATGGATGTACCTGGCAGCTGACAGGTACAGCCAGTTGCCCATGCTGCCTGTTGATAGGCATAGGGATCTCTCTGATCACTGCAGCTATGATTGCCTGTGACTCTACCAACACACAAAGGCACCAAGCCACCAAGAAAGGCCAAGGTCACAAGGTCACTCCTTCCCTGAGCCCCTTGGAGCCTATCTCCTACCTGCATCCATGTGAGGTTCATAAACAAGGCACACGTGGGCACAGGTGGGCATCCAAAGCTGCATCCACTGCAGATGCTGCAACCAAAATTTTACATGATAGTCTAAATCCTGCTTGAATCCCAATGACAAAATAAATCCTCTGAACTTGCTTAAAAATAGATTAACAGTAAGAGATCTCTCAAATGGCTTCTCTCTACATGAGAAACAGTGCTCAAATTTTTTAAGTTTTTTGTTTATAAAGGTATTTTTTCAGGATCTGTTTATGACAGAAGTACTTGATCCAAATAGCTAGTGGCCTGAGTGGAGAGACTCTTTTTGCTTTCAGTAGTCTTTCCATCAGACCTGCAGAGACACACTTATTCAACAATTTATTCAGAGTAATCTGAATGTTACCTCTGACAACAGCTGTTGCTTTTGACCATGTGCTATCAATCATGGAGATATAAACTGTGAAAAGAACTGACACCTACAATGTCTTTTGTGTTGATTGCAAAGCCTGTCATTCCTCTAAAGACTACACTGGTCAGGTAGCCTGAAAGGGAGAGGCTCAGCATCAGCCTTTGGACTGAAATCATTGCTGCCATTCTCAACTGGGCACAGATGGAAAGTAGTAATTAACTTGATTAGCCACACAACTGAGGAATGGGGCTATTTATGTCAGGGTACCTAACTAATCATAAAAGACACTGTTTCCCTGTCATCTAAGAAAATTATCTACGTTCAGATGAGATGGAGTGGCTAAAAGATTATCTAGCACCATGGATTATGGCTCTGTTCCACTGTGATAGGAGTCTTTTCTCTGTTTCTCTCCCTTACGACTAATGCTAGACTGCTTCGTACCACACATTTATCACTGGTTACTCCTCCATTGCATCCCATATTGAGCATTCCTTACTGTTCTGACCTGTCTTAATGCACAGAAATAACAAACTGCTGGTTGATTTGTTGTGTTTTAAAGTAGCTGCTGGGCACAGATCCACCATAATGCCAAGGAGCAGTTAAAGATCGATGACTAAGTAGACCAAAAAAATCCTCCCAATGAAATGCACAGAAACCATATGATAAAATGAGGGTGTAAATGTGGGGCCAGGTATGGAGAGTATTTTTTTTTTAACTTTGTTTTTACACAGGCAAACCCATTGAGCTATTTGGAGTAGCAGCTTTTAGCCCATCATCAAATGCCATGTTTCTTTCTTCATCTGATTTCATATAAAAAGATTCACTGTGAACTTTCATAATAGAAATTTATTTCTTGACAACAGGAAACAGCCCCCGACTACCACCTGCAACATTCAGATTTTTGCATTAAAAAAACCTTCCCTAGATAGAAAATATAGCAGATCACAGATACACTTTTCTGTGTCATTTAACTCTTGCCTGTATAATATTTCTGCTCAGTAATTTGCAATGAATTTGTGAAGGATGCTTTGGGAATGCTACCTATTATTGGTGTTTCACTGCAAGTGGACAATCACCCTTATTCCAGCTAATTTCTGATGCACAGAATATTCCCCCGCAGTTTGTGTTGGGGAAATCTCCACTGTTTCTTTTATTTCAGTTATTCATTCTCCTTCTTCCAAAGTGAATGGTGACCCTCCGGGTTTGTGGTATTTTCAGAAATAATGGAAAACTGGCTTTCTTTGCTGTCAGCCTTCAGACTTCCAGAGGGAGGTGTTACCCACTCCATGGCCTTTTCTCCACTAATGGGTAGAGCAGCACTTTCTATTCTGCACAGGCGGAGCAGAATAATAGCCAGTGGGAGAAGGAACAATTTGTAAAATCTGCGTGAAACAACTGTGCAAAACTGTTGCTATTACAATAGGTTTCTTTAGGAGAAACTTTAACTTTCTCCAGGAAAGATGGTCAGACTAGCTTCTTGTGCAGCAAAGGTAAATCATATTGCTGCCATCCGCACTAACTTCATTATAAAGACTGAGAAACTGGAGTGTGAATTGGAAACTTTTAGAAGTACCTTAGCTGCACTGCCCTCAGCAACATGAGGGCAAAAATAGAGGCTTAGGCATTTTTCCTTAAAATGCTTTCCCCACCACCATGCACCATCCTCATTGTCTTTGTTAATGTGGCTGTTAGTGGTCTGAAGGCAAGCATAAGATCCAGAAAGTAAGGAGTACTAGCGCTGCCTTATGGATTTCTTTTGTTGCTTTGACCAAAACAGCAAACCTGTTCACCTTTGAACTATCTTCTCTAAAAGTATTTTGCCAGCACTGGCCTCTGAATGGGATAGGGAGCAGAAAGTGAATCTGGTGAAACACAAATGTTCGAGAAACATTCTTTAAATGCTTTCTTGATGTCACTAGAAACTATCTGTTGAACTTTGTGAGGGAAATGCATAGGGCACACAGAGTGGAGAAGACAATTTCAAAATATAGCATAAAAGTGCTTGTGGAGAACTCCTCTTCTGTCCCTGCTGAAGCCAGCAGATAGTGGGCTTGTGCTCCTGGACATGTTACCTTGCCCAGCACAGAATCAATAGGTGCACTATAAAGTGTTGCATTTTGGGCTTCAGTGATGGATTTGTCTGGCAAATAAACTTCTGTTTCTGATATGTTGAGTTAATAGGAGACCTGACACTCTCTCTCCAGATGTTCCTGTTGAAATGGATAATTTGCATTTGGAATGGCAAACTTTCCTCCCATCTAATTAATATTAATTTGTAATAATTTACCTGTTTAGCTGACAGCAGCTATCTGTTGCAACAAGGAGCCACAGCGTCAGCTCTTAAACACTCTTTTTGGCTAGGCTGTCTCAAAATGGTGAACATGTTAGTCTGGAAACTTATTTATACTGCAGGACATATTCAAAAGTTGCAAATGTAAAGATGCACAGAGGCAACTACAACAGCTGTAGGTAATTCCCTCTTGTTTTTCAGAGACTAACAAAAGCAGAAGTAGCTTAATGGCAAAAGTAACTGAAAGTGATAAATGTCAGCAGCTTCAGCTCTTACATCATAATCCACAGGGGCCAAGTGAGAGGGTGTCTGAAGGCTGGCTGACACCTGGCACAACCACATAGCCCTGTAGGATGTCACTATAATTTACTGTTAGAATTCATCAATATGTCTCTCTCCCTAGAACATGTTTCCTAGCAGAAAATCTTCAGACAAGTCTTGCTGAAATCATTCTTCTCTAGGGGTTCACAGATAGCACAGACCGTCATATCCTGAAGTTTAAATCTATGTGGACCCATCAACTCTTTCATTTATTCCGGCCTCATGTGTCTCGCCTCTCATCCAGGGTTAAATTAATTCCATAAGTTAAGTTTGCCTAAAGCTTGTCTGTCATTTTTAAAGCTGTGTTTCGCTCAACTATAGCAAAACGAGATCAACAAATTGAACAGTGATGAATAGTTAAGAAAATGGAGAATTTATTTTAAAACAGATTAAAAAAGGGCAGTTTGGGCAACCTGGAAAAATGAGGACTGAGAGGGAGATGCTTACATTTGGGGATTAATAATAGGGAATAGTACAAAGTCAAAGAACTACGATCTGGGAATAAATCCTTCTAAACTGAAAATTAGAAGAAGGACTCTAAGAGCAAGGGAAGTTCTGTAAGGAGGTCCCAGACAGTCATGGCATTGAGAAACTTGATTTATTACAGTGGAAGTGATTAAATCATGGAAACTTGGAGTGTGATTTGTTCAAGGGGAGATTGTAGGATAGGAAAAGTATGAGGGAGAAGCTTGAAATTAAACTGTGCGATATCAGGATAAGATAATTTGTTTGGCTTCCCAAAAAGGGGATGAAAGGAGACAGATCATGATGAGTTTGTTATGCTCTGTTCATAACAGTATTTAATTAGTTGACTGCATACTTCCTGGGGTCTACTGTTGCCTGCAGGCAATAGGAAGAAATATTATTTTCTTGCTTGATGTCTAACTTTCCTTTTGGGAGAGAGAGAAAATTGGTTTTCTTCTGAAATTTCAGAGATTAGCTACAGCTGGAAAATATCCCCTGGGCAGACTATTTTGGTGCATCAGTGACAGCCAGAAGCTTTTCAGTGCCCTGTTAGTGGTGTCTCACTCACATGTTCCTGGTTAAACTGACCTCTCAGCTTGAGGTTGGAAAAAGCTTTCCTCTAACCAGAATGACAAGGACCTTAGGTTTTTTGGCTTTCCTCTGTGCTCAGGGCATGATCCATTTTCTGAGATTCTCTGCCATTTACAGCTATCATGCAGCTGCAGAGACCTGGGTTATTGCTGATTATCCTGTTCTTTCCCTGGGGCACAGAGTGTAGAGGCTTTGGGTCTCAGGTTTGCTGTGGGGGTGGAGAAACAGTCTGTGCTTTATGGTAGGCAGAGATCGGGAATAGTTCATGTGGACCTCTCGAAAGGTACTGGCTATTGCATGGTAACTTGTAGCTGTGTGGATGGGCCTCAGGGTCCTTGATGGTCTCACCCAGACCTGTGGTCTGAAGTTATCCACCTGCACGAGTTCGTTCAGGATGAGCATTCAGGACCAGAACTTAGACAGGTAACATACAACGTTAGAGTGGTGATGAATTCAATCAATCATGCACAGATCCTGCAAAGACTTTTATTTGTATTTTGTACAGAAAAAGGCATTGTCTACTTTTTCCGTTGTAGCAAAGTGGGACCTTGATCAGACATGTACAGGAAAAAAGGTAGAAGGCTTCTTGATCTCCTGATAAGGAAAGGTGGTAGGTTTGTGGGTGGGGTTTTTTGTGTGTGTTTGGTTTATTGCATTTTTTCTTCCACTCTTCTTTCACAAAGTTTTCTCCCAAAATCACAGTTATAACATTTTCTCCTCACCACTGAAAATTCATTATCCTCTCTTTGATGGATCTAATAATAGCAAGCAAATAATAAGGGAAGTGAATATCTCTCTGCTTTTCCAGCTGGTTTGCCATACCAAATATAAATTCTCTTGTAGAAGAAGAATATTTGGGTTCATCTCTCTTTTCCACTGAACATGACATTAAATTTGCAGGGAGCAAATACTTTCAGTTTACTTTTGCATCCTTGATATAGGAGGTAAAATTAAAGCAAAACAGAATGTATGACTAATTTGCCAGATGCAAAGTCCTTTCTCTCCTATGACTTACCAAAAAGTCCATTCCACCCACAACAAGGAAAGAAAAAACTTTTGACATATTTTCAGCTTAAGATAAGCACACTCAGACTTACATTTTAGGATGACTGCATTGCCATCTTCTCTCCATTGACTATGTGGGGAATGAAAGGTGACTATTCCTGACTGGTGAGATTCCTCACTGAATGCCCAAAGTCTGAGCTATCGGCTGTCAGCCTTCATCAGCTCCCTCTATCTTCTACTTAAACAGTATAAACTATTCAGGGGGAAAAAAAAGTCACTTCTTCAAAATCCCCAGTGGGATTTTTTCCATGACCATAATCTTGCCCTTCCTTTTGGGACAGAGTACAAATACTCTTCATTTCAAAATTCGAAGCATTCATGGGTGGTGGTTGGATTCTCTCTTTAGCTTTACTGCACACATCTTTTCGCTGTGAGATAATATAAGGTAGGTCTGCATATACTCATAGACCCTAATAGGCCTTGACACTCAAAAATACACAAATCTAACAGCATATTTCATAGTGGCCTGTAGTTGAGAGAAACTCACAGTGATCTAACAAATTAAAAAAATAGCAGTTATAATTAACTCTTATTTTAAATGTAACCAGCATGACATTTTCACTTAAATAAATCTCATGAGGCAAAATGTGTTATATTAAATTAACACCTTTACAGGCTATGTGCTTTTTAAAGCAAGTAGATAAATTAACAATATTCCAAAGGACTGAATCCTGCCTTTCTTGAACGCACAATCTGAAACCTTATTTTCCAAGTTTTCCATGGTGCCGGTGATTTTTTTATTTTTTTTTCAGTCTGAGGGGGGGTGATTTTCATATCCCTTGTCCATGAAGGGAAAAGCCCTCAGTGACTTCAGTGGGTCATCCAACTTCTGTGGCTGCCTTTGCAGGCTCTTATTTTTGCTGATGTCAATAGAGGCAATAGCCTCTATTGTAAGCATCCTTCAAGGGTCAGGGTCTGTGACTGCCCGGCTGCAAGGCCATTGGTGGCTTACAAATTTGTCATGAACAAGATGAGAATAATGTCAGTTCATCTGATTGCCATACCTGTTAACTCTAGATCTTGGGCTAGTGTATCCTAGTACCTGAGCATATGTGGGTGGATATGACAAACAGACTCACGAGGCAAGGGAGGAATGGCTTAAAAGCCAGAAAAAACATTTGTAGTTACTATGGAAACACAAATCTCTTGGGCCTTCTGCATTACACAAAGTTTCTTTCGGAGATCTTTGTAGATCTGATCTTCTTTCCCTGCTACTGTAAGGCAGGAGTGATTTCATTCACAGTATGTAACAATTTAGCTGACACCAATAAAGAGGTTTTCCACAGTCTGTCTTCTATTGATATTGTTAATCCAATTTTTTGTTTTGTAGTTTTGTTTGCAACCTAAGTGATGTTGATTTTAAGAGATGTAGGTAGGTTTCAGGGAGTGTAACCAATCAGACAAAAAACTCATATGATGCAAGGGTATGTCAAGTATGTGAAACTGTCTGTTTCTGGTAGTTTATGGATTATTATTTTGTTTCCTTTACAAAGCATTTGGAATTTTAAAGGTTAAATACACAGAAAGAAAAAAAAAATCTATCATTATTTCGTTAATTTATTCACTACCAAAGAAACTGGAACCAGCACTTTGCTATGAGATTTAAAAGTCTCTTACACTCGCTTAGCCATTCTCTGTCATCTTTTCTTCTTTTGATGTTAATCACAAGCAGCTAGAACCAGAAGATAATGAAGAATTAAAAGATTAGAGATATTGAAAGTTTACACATTAAAAGCAAAGTCAAAGAGCAAAGAAACCACAATGACTGAGATAATGAGAGTGAGGAATATAATTCCTCTTCAACTAGTGAGATAGGAAAATATCCCCATGGCACTTCCACGCAGGAGGACATAGTGCTGCTTACCTCTGGAGCAACAAAAATAGCATCTAAGCTGTACTGAAGACTTAAGAAATTAAGCTAAACTATTTTGAGCAGAACTCAGTGGTCTTCTCCACAGCCTCCTGTGGGGTGAGTGTTTACTGGGAAGAAAAAGAGACTTAAAGATCCCAAAACAAGTGGCAGACTAGCACAGCATCCAAAGATCTTGAGTATTAACAGCTCCCACTGCTAAAATCTGGGGTGCTAGAGTCCCCTGGACATTTAGTTGTACTAAAGTTAATAGACCTAATGAGTTAATAGACTCATGGATGAGCCATGAGTAAAAGGAAGGAGTTCAGGGTGACTAGTTCAGATGTAGACAACCGAAGCGTGACTTAGATGCTAAAATATTATTTTCTGCTTCCATATTAGAAGTCCTATGGTATCCCGTGTGGCTTTCTACCAGATCCCCACAAAGGCATTGGTCTCCTGTGCATTTGGCATCATAGCTGCCAGCCCTGTCTGTGTCTCATCTACTTTAGAGCATCTGCAGTAACTCCAGATGCTTAGACAGGGAGAGATTCAAAGGCCCAAAACATTTGGGGAGCTGAATCCCACTATGGAGCACAGCAAAATGGTCCGTTGTCACTGTGGGGAGGGCACTTCCCTGGCCCCAGACGCTCATCTCGCTTGCACGTGGGATGTTAATACTTGGCGTCTCAGTGAGGAGCTTTCTGCACTTCAGGCACAAAGTATTAACAAGGGAGGATTAACAAAGCTGCACCTCAGCATCTGAAAATACAAGTATGAAGGTGAGAATCCTTCCCTGTGTGTTCAAGCATCAGAGAGCATAATCATGCCTAAAACACACTTTGGGTCAATTTGGAGGATTTTTTTCAGCAGCTAAACAAAACTAGTCAATAAAATGGGCAAAAATGTTCATTGTCTGACAGTGACTTTTGAAATATTTTTTGAGTAAGGCCTAGGGTGAGTACTGAAATAAACCTTTTGAGCAATATGTATTTTAATCTGCCTCTCTTATTTCTCCCCTTTTTCCATACACTGAGCTTGGTGACCAAAGACAGTCCTGCAGATCTTTTGTTTCAGGCTTGTTGTTCATATATTGGATCTATTACATTGTAGTGACATTAAATCATGTCCAATCAACCTTAGAAATGTGCCTTTCTTTCTAACCACTGTTATCACTGGGAAAAACAAAGGCAGACAAAAAGATCATGGACCATCTTGTTCTTCCTGACGGAAGGGCCAAGAAGGTGGCATTTGTGTTGTTCAATCATGAAGCTGTCAGTTGAGAGACCGATGTTCATACCTGCTCCCTCGCCGTTTAGCAAGGAGTAGTATTTTCTGTAGTGAAGACAATTATGTTTCTCTTCTGCGCAAGAGGATACTTTTGAGTCTGACAAGTTCTGGAAAAATGTGTGGAATAAAACTTCAAAAGACATCTACTCGCTGTTACCGGTATTTCTACTTGGCAATTTTCCACTTCATAAATAGACAAGTCTTTCGAAAAGAATAGCTATTGAACAATAGTAGCGCTGTTTTTCATTTCCACCACATATAATGCAGTCATCTTACTGTGAAAGTTTGCGTGCTGTATTCCATTAGCAATCATCTGTACCATCCAGACTATGCAATAGCTTCTGTTGTTGCTGCTGTTGAGTGACATTTTTAATCTCAATTTCAAGCCAGAAATAACATTTTGGGAGCCTCTTGAGTACATAAAGGATTTCTGGTACAAGTGTCAGAGAAAACGGACTTAATCAGCAGAAATTATTTGCAGAGTTCTGTCAGTCTATAAAATAATGAAAATTTTGTTGCAGTCATTGTTTAAACTTTGGAATTACAAAGTTGGCCTGACAGTAGTATTCAAAATTTGATGCTCCTATAAAAATTTGAACGTTTCACCAACGTTTAAGAGATTTCATTAACCTTCTGTGTTTCCTTCATTTAGTAAGTTGTACTCTTGTCACAGTACTAATGAACACGTATTTTGAAGTCTCCTTGACTAAACAGGATTTCAGGGTATTATAAATCTTTCGGAACTGAATTATTGCCAGTCTTTTTTGAGAATTGCCAAATACTTTAAAATACTTTCCAGGAGGATATCAGTCCTTACTGTAGCAATTTGTTTTCAAAGAGCTATACCTGGCAAACAAACAATAATAAACTAGAAAAGACATGACTAACCTACCAGGGGGAAAAAAACAACAACAACAACAACAAAAAAAACAAACCCAAAGAAATAAAGAAAAAGAAAGAAAAGAACAAGATATGACCTCAGAAAATCCGGGTCAGCATATAGTTTAGATACAGTCCGACCTTGGTGATGTCCATCACCAGTGCATATTCATTGACTTACATCTACATATTCGCAAAGGCAAGTCAATGAATGGTACCAGGATGGGACATTAAGGCTTATCAGTAGATGAATGTCATTCCTCATTTGGTACAGACTGGATGCATCAAATCTCCTCTTTTTCTATGCACATAGAGAACACCAACAGAGTATGGTTACTGTGGTATTTTCTTGTCACTGAAAGGAGAATATTAAACTTCTATTTCTTATACTGAAATGATTTTCTGTTTTTGGCTGATATAAGCAGCTATTTGAGACCCGATTCAATGACAAGACACAATCAGTAGGTGTTCTTACTCGGAGATCCTAGTGAGGGCACTAATTAGGCTATGTGCTTTGAAATATTTTTTGTGTGTTCTCCAGAATCCACTGAAATTGCCATTAGCAGCTCTGCTAACCACTGGATGGAGACTGCATATGTCAAATGACTTTCAAATTACTTTTATTTAGGAGAATTATTTTTAATTTTGTTATTACTTTTTAATCATTTAAGTATGGCAGGAAGATACATCTGATTTTAGAAAGAGATTTTTACAGTGAGGATCAGATTCTCAGAGGTCTTTACCTTATTCCATCAGAAGAGATCAGAAGCACCTAACCAGTTCCCACTTCTGAAAATCAAGCTGAGTTCCTATTTTCCACCTTTTGGTGTATTTGAATGTCCAGTCCTTAGAAACACAAACTCTTTTGACCTTCAATGAAAAAGCCTTGCTCAGTAAAGATGTTCAGGGGTCTCATTCACATTTAAATCACCAAATGAAGTGAATGCAGCTAAAACTTCTGGATCAATCTGGATCCAAGATTCTTAGTTTGTTATTTTGGGGGTTTCAGTTTTGTTTTTTCGTGTGTTTTGTTGGGTTTTTTTAATTGATAATAACATGGAAAGATTATTCAGAGAAATGTAATGTGTAGAGTAACACTTGGACAGTTAATCTTTCTCACCATTCTTAGAGACTCCAAAGTTTATCAGTGCTTCCAAACACTGGGCTGGTTTATGCATTTTTATTTTTTTTTTAAATTAAATAGGCTCATGATCTACAGAAAACAATTACACACACACACACACACACAGAGTAGATATTCCCTTCAGGGGAAAACCAGTTTTTCTGAAAGAAAGAATAACTAGGGTGCAGAGAGATGAGTATTGAAAATGCACAAGAGATGTTTCAATATGAGATTCCATAGCAGATACACATTTGTAAAGCAGTAATTACTTACATTTCTGTGTAAAGACAAACCTGGAAGAGACATAATGACTTTGAGGGTTTTTCAGTGGCAGTTCCTAAAAATAATATAGGAGTCATAAACACAACCTACAAGCAGCCTTCTTCATCTGTCTGACAATTTGCAAACTCCCAAGGGATTTCTGATGATGTTATGCCCCAAGCTGTTGATCATCATCCTGGTATGAATCACATCAGCTCATTAGAAAAGGCCCATAATCCAGGGGGGGCACCAAAATGTAAGATATGATCATTAATTTTGACAGAAATACAGAATTTACATCTATGTTGTTAAGATGATGTCATCAAAACCTCCTTCCATCTGAAGCAGGGGAACAAGAAGGGAGAAGGTTGGTTGATTTTTTGTCAAGAATAGCATATTTGCTGAAAAAAGCAGTTTTAGAATCACAGAGAATAAACAGGAATTCTAATCAAATTGGGCAGATAATTGTGACCAAAATAGAACATATTTCTTTAAAAAAACATTTTGTTTCTACATATTTTTGTGGAAACAGTTTGACTTTTCATTTTGAAACAGCATGTATTTTTCAAATGCAGCTTGGCTTTATTTTTTAAAGTATATAAAAAAAGCTTAAAAATTAAGACATCCTCTAAATTTGTCCACAACTGATTCCTTGGGGGGATTTTTTGTTTAAAACAGGAAAAGCAAGAATATTTAATTTTGAAGCAATGAGGTTTTTCAGGTTTTTTTTCTCAGCTTCCTCAGTTCACCTGACAAATCGACCTCTTACTCATGAATATCATGTTCTGCACTTCCACCTTGATTACTCATTTTCAGGAAGGTGGTATACATGTGGACTAATTCAGATGAGGGCAAATCTAATGCTTTTAGCAGATTATTCCTGATTTACAATAGTTTATAGAGAGAGAACAGTCATGTTTTGTTCTGGTTTGTTTTGTTTTGTTTTAATACAGTTCATTTAGGTAAAATTAAGTTGCTATCATGGCTAAAAATGGGAGGGAAACTGTAAATCACTAGAGCTGAACATATAGCCCTGAATCTTGAGATAAAGTTTCTAATCATAGGTTATCTATGATGCTTAGTATTTATAGAATTAAATGGAATTTAGGTGCCAAACAGTTCTATTCTTTTCTCACTCCTGGTGTAATAGACTCTTATTTTTCTCTCATAAGAGCAGAGAGAGGAACTGATAATATGTCAGTGGTTAATGAAAAGGTCTTGATAATGAATAATTTACTATTCTTGGAGATGTTTATGAAAATTAAGTCTCACCAAGGGTATAACTCTACAGTAGCTCAAGTGAATCAGAAAATACACTGCTGAAAGTGGTTTCAAAATTTGGCTCAGAGCAATGAGAACTTTCCGGATGACAGTTTTAACATAGCTAAAGGTTGTCATTTGTGTTTGTACTGAATATAATTGAGCTAAACAGCACTAACATGATGACACAGACAGACAACACCTCCATCACTGGGAAGGTAAAACATGCTTAAGAATTCACAAGTCCACACTAAAGATTTCCAAAAATACCTGGTGATTTTGGAGGCCTTGTTTACTGAGCACTCCACTTCCAGGAAAAGTAGTTGCAGGAAAAGTCAAAGTTGCTCTTCACTTTTCAGGAAAAGTAGACCCTTGAGGATCAGGCCTGTTCAAGATGTGTTAAACTGGAACCCAGCTAGGTGCTGAAAATAGCCACATGCTTTTGGAAGTAATTAGCTTGGACAGAGGTGGGTCAAATGGACAGCATGCTAGCCAGCAGGGCAGATATGTCTTGGCACTGCTAGCTATCGCTGTGTGCCTGCCCAGACGTGGGAGGCTGCAAGCCTGTGGTGCCCAAAAAGGCAGGGAGGTGGTGATGGAGAAAGTGAGAAGAAGCCCAGGTGTTGCCTGGCCTTGCAGGTAGTGCCGTCAGCAGGGACTGAGTGCTAGGACTCAGTTCAGAGCTCAGCAACTCGCTGTGGGTGTTGGAGGAGGTAATTCTCCACTGCTTCTGACTCAGTCTCAGTCTGTATATACACACGTCAAGAAACCACAGCCCACTAACAAGCACTAGTAATGCTGCTTCCTGATCTGACCAGAGGTGAGTGATGGTGAGTGGGACAGCATTCAGCAAGGACCCTGCGATTACTTACCCCTGCTCCTGCTCTGTGAAGCAGGTTAAATTGCAGTGCTGTTCCACTCAACAGGCTCTTAAAAGAACCACCTGGCCTATTCACAGCCATTCCTCTTTTTCATTGCCTGTAACTTGAGTTCGAACAATTTGCTATTTGCTCCACAGGCATCTGATCCCTTCCTGCTTACACAGAGCTGATGTTGTAACCACGATTGCAGGCAACCTGCTGTGTTCCTTCTCACCAGCTTCTGCACTGCAATGATTTTTTGGTTTTTTTCCCTGTTGAAACAACAGTTCTCAGCCCTTTGACTTTAGGTCTTTGCCATTAATTCTCCACCTAACTTTTTTTTGTCCCTAAGATCCCTTCCTTTGCATGACTGTGTTGAAAGTTGGGGGTGCAGGAGTGCTGGAGGTGAATGAATGGCATTGTGTAAAACTGACAGCTCCAAGGCTTTTCTGACGTTGTGCAGCTGTACAAGCCAGCTAAAGTGAGGAGTGTAGGAACAATTGCTTAAAGGGATGGTTTGGAATCTCACTATAAAGCCAAAATTGTTCAATTCATGTTTCCTAATCCACATGCACCAACATTCACTCACAGCAATTTACAGTCTCTTTCTTATTTCTCTGAAACAGATTGCTGTACTATAAACCTGAATTACTTATAACTATTATTGTTCCTGCCAAAAAATAAAAAACCTCCAGACAGATTTATTAATGTCATATGAAGCATCATAAATACTCTTAAATTAACTGCATTTCCTTACCGTGCCTGAATCATAACTATTCAGAAATGCTTTACCTTCATTCCTTTAAATTGTGTTCCCTTCCAGTCATAAGATCTTTAGACTAAAAAGTCTCAGATCTCATTCATTTTTCCCTTTGTAGGAATTAAAATTCAAGGCATGACCTTAGAGGACTCTGAAAATTGCTTCCTGATTTCATCTTTAAACCAGCATTCTGGTTTTTTAATCTTCTGGGGCAATATCTAGAATAATGTGACTGTTGATAACATATGAATAATATGGGTGTCACTTCCATACTCTTTGGCTTGGAAAAGGGGAAGGTTTTGCTTTTTAACACAGAAGAGTCCAATCTGTCACAACTATAATAGTTGCAAGAAGCTGGGGGAAAAAGCTTCCCTGTAGTGTAAGTAAAGGACAGCTTTATCTTATCTTCTGTCTCACACAGCAAGAAAACTGTTGTCTAGTCATTGAGCAGGTCTTCAGTCAAGAAAGAGCAGATGTTAGGTCTGAAATTAAGAGAACTGTTTTATCCCAGATGAATATATGGCATCTGCTCCAAGTGAAAAAGCCTGAGAGATCAGTAACAACAACACTAAAAAAGGAAAACATCTCCCATCTTTTTTTTCCCCTCCTTTCTCTCTCTCACATGCACTGACACAAGCTCTGAACAATATCTCAAACAACTGACTAAGAGCTTTGATAAAGTTGGATGTAATGTGGATGCTGGACTAGTTCCAATGAAAAATGCAGGTACCTTATGCTTAGGGGCTACAATTTCTGCCTAAGGTAACTGGTGGGATTCATGGCAGCACTTAGGAACATCAGGTCCCTTTGCGCTTCCAAGAATGAACCAGGTTTCTCAGAAGAAGATAAGAGAGTAGTTAAACCAAGCCCAGAACCGCCGAGATGCCCTGGCAGGGGATGTTAACCCAGAGTATAAACCCTGGGCTCTGATTATTGCTGCGAAGATAACTAGCGTTGAGGTTTTTTGTTCCAATAGCTCTTTAATGTAAAATATCCACAAGTTCTTCTCAGCAGAGGTAAGACCCTAGACTTCTCCTTTCCCAGTTTGGTACCCTAGCCACTAGGAGTTTTAACCTGTGTCCTCACAAAGTCACACAGAGCCCTGTTATCACAACATTTACCTGGGCTCTGGCAAATACAGTGAGCCAACAACCACCCTTTTTGAGTAGCAGAGAGAATTGTTGCACAAAAAAACCTATGAACCTAAACATCACTGAGAAAGAAGATCATGTATTCATTTAAGTAAGAATAAACAGGGTCAGATCTCTACAGCATGTATAAAAAGCAAGACCCGTGGGAGAATAAAAGCCCTTTTGGCACAATGTGTGAGATGGTATATTCTAGTCAGCTTAATTAGAGAGGTTTTTGAACCACAAACAGAAGTGTGAAAAAGACCATATCTGGTGGTGATGGAGAACTTAATCTTTCTTTAGAAAAATTTTAGAGCAGTATAATCACACATCAAGTTTTGAAATGTACTAAAACCATTTGGGTTTTTTTGCTTTTTTTTCCCCATGAGCTAGAGAAGTCAACTAGAAGAATGACTATTTCAGCTTGCTTTCCAGTATTTAGGAAGAACTGACTGAGGATCCAAAGGTAAATGGTAATTTGGGAGAAAAATTACTGTGAAGAATAACATTCACTACTCTAAGAAATGGGTGAAAAGGATCAGTAGAGTAAGGCTAGGAAGGAACTTGTTCACTTGGTAGGCAAGGAGGTAGGTAGGATCTCTGGGGAAAATAGTGCAATTCAAAGCAGGCAGGTGATCTGTTACAGATTGTGTCAGATACTGAGAAGTAAATTCCCCTATTGCAAAGAACAGGTAGGAAACAAAGCATAGTGAGAGGTGGTTATAGCTGAATGAAGAGGTCTTAAAAGGTTTGAAAATAACAGTATTAAAAAATTGTAAAAGATGTAAAAATAAGACCAGATGACTAAGAATGAACATAAATGGATAGTACATTGTGAGAAGAAAAAAAACCAAAACAGAAAAATATACAAAATAATTTATTCCTAGTGAGGGAAAGAAGAATCTGTATAAATACTTTTGAAGCAAGAGCAAAAAAAAATCAAGTAAAATACAAGTTCATTACCAGACAGGAAAAAAAATCCTGGCAAAAGGCTAGTGTCACACAGAAGGCTACAGTGGTGTTTGCCTTCTCTGTAAGGCCTCATTACAAACGTGACATATGACCCAAAGTCAGAATGAGGTTCAACAAAGATAGAGTGAAGAAACAGAGAAAAAATATTTAAGGAATATTTAAGGAAGACTGGTATAAACAACTCAGCAGTTCAGCTGGAATTCACTCTGCAGTGCTTACAGGAGTAGCTGGCTAGTCACCACATCATTGTTGGTATCTCTGGTACCACATGAGGGATGGGTGGTAGTGAGAACTGAAGAGAGGCAAACATCTGATCCATCTTTAAAAAGAGAGAAGGATCTCACAGAGAAGTTCAGGCGACTCAGCCTCACTCAGGCTGTTGGAATGAGACTCTAACACACCGCTATTACATAAGCATTAATAATAATAATAATAATGTGGTAAGAACCAGCCAGCACAGAGTTTTCAAATCAAATCAAATTAAACCATTCTAATTTGTTGTTGTGGGAGGAAGGCGAAGGAGGTGCAGACAGTCTGGATAATTTGCATTGCAGATAACTTTTAAACTTGATTTTTTAAGGGTTTGACACTGTGTCCCTTTATATTCCTATAAACCAGCCAGGGAAAAAAGTTCTAGATAACATCATTATATTTGCACAAATGGTTGGCAAAAAACACTTGTAGAGTATTTTACTGGGAGGTTACAGCAAACTGAAAGGGTACTTTACTCCATTTGTTTCTGTGTGTAACATTTTTATTAATAAGTGCTGGAGTCAAGTACATAGTGATGAAAGATTGGGATGACCCCCCCAGTGAATGAAGGTTAAACTGTGCACAACACCTCACACTGCAAATTTGACGTGAGCCAGTAAAGTTACACTGGTGCAGAAAATGTGGTTATATTGCTGTGTGGTATTAACAGCTGTGTTGCATGTGAAAAAAGAAAAGGGGTGAATATTCTCCTTGACTCAATGTCTGTGAGGCCCCAGCTGTAGTACTGGGAAACCTCAGTGCACAAAAAGGAAACAGGTATGATTTTTGAGGAAAGGTTAACAGACCTGGGCCTGTTAGTTAAGGAAAGGGAAAAGAGAGGCAGATGTGGAGCTGCGGAGCTGAATCCACCCTCCTTGCTTCACCTAAGGCAGACTATATCTATCCTCTTGTTTCTTAAAGATTAAAATTGATAAAGATGCCACTGCTTTCCCAAGACATTTATCCCAGCTCTCCATTACTTTTAACATTGTGTTTTCTCTTAGCCCCCTTACCTTTAGGTTAAACCCCATTTTTCTCTCTTCTCTTGTAGGCTTTTTTTTAGATCTCTGATCATTCCTTTTGCTCTTCTTTGAGTTTTGTGCAACTTCTCTAAGCACATTTCCCAGCCCTGGTTACCCTCCTTAATATATCTCTTTTAAGGAACTGCCAGTTCTCTTTAACACTTTTGGTGTAGATTGGCCTCCCATAAGCCCTAATCTGTCAATTCTCTGAATGTACTGAAGTCCGCTCTCTTGCACTCTATTATCTCTTTTTATTGCTCCTTCTTTAAGGTTTGTGAACCTGTCGTTTCACTGACTCTCTTAATCTTTCCATTCTTAAATCATTATTCCTTCTTTATAGGAAATAGATCTAGTAAAGCCTCTAACTATTTGCTATTTTAAGTTTTCCTACTGAAAAAAACACTTCCCAGTGCATTCCAAGGATTGGATGAACTGACTTCTTTTTCCAGAAGTCCTCTAAGGAGTGAAAGTTTGGGGGTTTTAATCAGATCAAGCCCTATTTTCTTGCGAACGTAACCAGTTTCTCTCAAGGAGTATGATGCACCTAGATTTCACAGTTTGATGTCCTGTACAAGATTCCCTCTATGACAGCTACAATGTTCTCCTCCTTTCTTTATTACTCAGAAATTTTCAGCAGTTCTAACCCACTACAGTTCTATTCCGTACTTTTGAATATATAAGAATATAACCAGAACATAAGAATGTGTGGCTGCTCAAACAGGTAAAGATGTGGAAATCTTTGCCACAAGCTTTAGCTTGGATGAAAGTGACTGTGAAGAAAGTGAATGTCTCCATTTTTCCTTAGTTTCTAGGCTGTCAGTCAGAGCACCATTTTCTTTTATTTACACTTTGAACTTTTCATATCTGTATGTATCTACAGTACTACATGTCTACAGTTTTCATATCAACACATCCTATTTGGAAACTCTTCTCCAAGTTTTAGCAAGCCAGAGCTGCCTTTGCTTTCTTTCTGTCTTTCATCCACATGACATATTTCTTTTTAATTAAAAGGTTAACAGGTAATCATCTGGGGCTTGAAGAAGAAGCGTCAGCCATCTTCCAGTATAAGGAGGACAATGATAAATTATGCCATGTATTCAGTAGGGGAGGACAAGAAATATTTGGATCACTTTTTCAGCAAGAGACACAATACATATTAGAAAAAGTTTCTGACTCTAAGATGAAACATAGGGATGTATTTTGCAGAATATACTTCACTAAGGGGTTTAAAAAAATGGGTTAGATAAACATCTGTTGGCAGTCATTTAGATCTATTGGAAAGATTAATATCGTTGTGATAGATGAACACAGAGCTACACGAAGTTCTTGGAGACCGTTCCAAAGTGCTGTAAATATAGACATAATTAATGGTTTCATGTCATGCCATCTCAAAAAGTAAGTAGCCTGCCTAACAACAGAAGACGTTGCCTCTTCAGCATAAAAAATATTGAAAGAAAAAAAGAACCCTTTAACATTCAAAAGAGATTTCACTGTTGTGATAAAGAGATTTCACAAAGGGTAATAAAGAAAATGTGAAATGTCAATACACCAAATAAAATGTTCCTTAGACTATTCACAAGATCCTGATTGAGTTTGAGCTCATTATATAAACAGTACCTTCAGCAGAAGGCAGAATTCTGCACAGAGGATCTAAGTAAAAGAACATTCTGCTGTTATTAATAACTCTAGAGGGCAAGATCAGCATTGTACTTGAATATAAAATTCAAACCTCTCAAAGCTTATGGTTAAAGAATAACGGCCCAAAAAGTGTTTCTTTGGCTTATTCAGAATTTCAGTTTTAATATATTGGGAAAAGAAGTTCTAAGACCTGAAAAAAATATGTTGAAAGACTGTTGTGAATATATGGCAAGGCTAGAAATAGAGCCTAGCTGCTCTTCTCTGGTACTCTCCCGTTGGCACAGGTAGCAAATATATATCAGTGTATTATGGCAGGATTAGCAAATGACTTCTCAGGTTACATGATGCCCTTTTTTCCCCCACACTTTGTATAGTAAGAATAGGGTGATACCAAAATATTTGGAACTAGATGCAAAGTCAGCATGAATTATGCCTGTTTTTTCAGCTTCTGGATTCATATCAACTGACCCATTAAAGAGGCAGGACCCTGTTAGCTGATTTAATTTGACTGAAAATAGGCCTGTTTTCCTTAGTCATTTTTCTTCAAGCCCTTTGATGCCAATCCTTACCATCAGATGGATTTTCAGACTCAAAATCACGAGTCCCGAGTACAAAATCTGAATGGCAACCAGAAAAATTAGGCTGTCAGCCCTTCCTTTTTAGTAACATTTAACAGTATTTGTGTCCTTTTATTTGCTTATCTACAAAATGAAGCTCTCTACCCTGTTATTAGCAACTCTTTGGGATAGAAATCATCGTGAGCTGAATTATGGTCACTAGGCAGAAGCTATATCTTCAGCTCATGGCTGTTCTCCCAGGTCTACTGAATCTGTGACAATTTGCCTCTGAAACATGGTCCTTCATGACTGACATCTTTAGCCCTTTTGTTCTTCGCATTTTTTGGTACTTTGCTTTTCTCTCTATTCTAATGCAGTAATGTATAGGCATTATATAATATAAGCATACAAGTATATGGGCACATGCTATAGATATACATAAGATGTAGTAATGTACTAATGTATAATGATATTCTATTTACACAACTTGGTTATAGAATATCAGCATTGACTTCAGCAGCATTAATCTGATTTTATTCAATGTTGCAAAGGACGTGACTGAACTCGTATTTCCATAAGAATGAATCCCACCATCAGGAAGCCACTCATTCATAGGACCCTTAGGGACATATGATGTTAAATTCATTGGTTATAACCACATGAAAAGAACTTATTTTATTATTACCAAGCTAGGGATCCTTTGGAGAATACTGAATGGGAGAAATCCAAACTTATTTCCTAAGAGTTGCAAAGTATTTTAAAGTCTGTGCACACAAGAAAGGGCCAAAACATTGGGTTCTCAATGTACATCTATTTTTTTACCCAGCCTTTTCCTTTTCAGAGCTAACATTTAAATCATCTTGTGATTACATGGAATAATGTGTGCACTAAATTGAATGGTAATGTTGTTTTCTGTGCTTACTAGGAAGAAATGGTTCCAGACACCTGTCTCATTTTCTCCAGACACATCTGGGAAATGGTATGATTTGTGGAATTGTGCTCAGAGGGTGATAAAGAAGCTTTTGGTTAAAAGTAAACTTGACAAAGTAAATGAAGTGGTTGTTGTCAAATCAGGTAAGGTTGTTTCTGTTTGTTCGGGGGGGGGGGTGTTATTTGTTAGGTTGTTGGGGGTTTTTTAAAGAAAGGAGCAAGCATGTCATTTAAAATTGCTTTCATTTCTGAGAAGGTGAACATCAACAGCAAAAGCCAAAATGAGACCACCCTGACCTCCCTATGTGACTCAGAGCTGCTAACTCTAAGAGGAACTCAGACACTGGAAATTGCTACAGACTCTTACCATACATGGCAGACTTCTTGGAAAATCAAATATGCAAGTTTCCTCCAAATAAGAATGCATCAGCTAATACCCATATACATGTGTATCACACTGAGGATGCATTTACCTTCTAATCCCTTAGCATAGACATTGACCTGCTGGAGAAATATGTGCAAACTTGCATTACAGCTTGTGGTAGCAGTATTATTTCAGCAGGTAGTCTCTATAGCCACACACTGTGTTTCTTTGGTGAGAATATGGGAATGATAAAGCATAAAGATCTCTGATGATTGTGGAGGCTCTCCAAAGCAACAGTGACATCTCGTATTCAAGCACAGCTGGTAGCTTTGTGTGTACCAAGAAGGTCGGAGAAGGCTTCTGGGGAGAATACCTCTTAACATGGGTATAGGAATAAAAATAATCCTGAATAAAAATCAACAAATAATGTGACAAGGAAAACTATCAGAGTAAACATGGTGTTTCTTTTGTGTTTACTGAATAGCTCTGAGTAGATTGTGATCTTGAATGCATCTGTTGCTTGAAATATGAGGTATTTATGCAGAAACAATAAATATTTGCATTTAAAAATTCAGGCTGTGGTTTCCACTAATGAAACAAATAGCTAACTTAGAGCTCTCTTCATTGGAATCACAGGTAGATGAAATAAAATAAAATAGAGACTACAGGCATTTTTACATATTTCAGTTAATATTAGTGGCATTTGCAATAAACAGAGGACAACCATTTATTTTAACATGCACCTGACTTTAACTGTTCTTCCTCTCCTCCCCTTTCTCTCTGAATAGAAGACAGCTGGGTAGCTATTGAATGGAAATGTCTTTCTGGATTTCTCCACTGCTGATGTTTTATTTATGTAATTTCATTTTTTTCTATTACATCTTGCTTGAATTCAATAGTTTTACAGCAAGCTGTACTCAGTAAACTATTTGGAAATAAAGATTCCAACCTATTCCAAATCAATTTATATGATGAAAAACCGAGTATTAACTGAAAGTACTTATTGCCTCTTTGCTAATATAGCACATCTCATCACTGTCATAGATAATTTGAAGTTATCTGATGCAATGTAATAGAAGATGAACATTTCAAGGGGGATCAAGAATTTCTTCATAAATTGGGTGCAAATGTGTGTATAATATGATCCTTACAGTGAGCACTAGCAATTAATGTAGTCCTCACAAAGTGTCCCAGCAGATGTTATTAGTCACATTAGGCAGTATTAGTTTGGATAAGACTAAGTTCATTTGATTTGATGGAAAAGTGAAAGGACATTAAATGGCATTTTGAACATTTTGCCAAACTAAAAGATGCTGCAAACATAAAGGACAAAAAGGAATCCCTGAAAGATTAGTGAAATAAATAGACATAAATAAAAACAATAGTCTCAAAGCAAGAGAGAGAAGGTCAGAAAGGAGTTACAGCTAAGAAATCTCAGTGCAACAGGCTATAGGAAATATGATGTGCTGTAATGGGCCATGGTGGTTAGGCAGGCTGACTCTTGGGCTAAAAAGATTTTCAGTTTCTTCTGAGATGTATTCAGAGACAAGATTGCTGATCAGATGGCAGGTGTCCAACAGCAGCCCTAGAAGAAACCTTAGGGTGTCTCATA
This sequence comes from Aptenodytes patagonicus, assembly GCF_965638725.1. NCBI lineage: Eukaryota > Metazoa > Chordata > Aves > Sphenisciformes > Spheniscidae > Aptenodytes > Aptenodytes patagonicus. The sequence goes on along the minus strand of NC_134950.1, from coordinate 9,285,548 downwards.
CAGTATCAGGACTCTTGTGCCCAAACAGCTCAGGTTTACTTAGGAAATAAAGAAAAATGTAAAATGTTTCCTCTTTATGCAGCAGGCTGCAGTTTGATTTCAGCCTGCTGTGGAGTGAAGGACTGCCCATCAAAGATATATTGTTTCAGAAAAGACTCAAGAAAAGACACAGCTTGAGAAGAAAAGTGGGCAGAGAGGGTTTCCAGAGCTAACTGGCCAAGCTTAGTTAAAAACCCACAGAATATTTAGCGTTACATATACACAAAAATAGATGCTGTCATAAACCTATGCTTGCAGTCATATGCAATTCATAGGAGCTTATTTTATGTGAAATAAACTATTTTGGTGCACATTTGAGGTTTAAAATCCATATGGGAATGAAGAAATGAAGACGAAGGTGCAAAATGCTCCTGGTCCTTTCTCATGCAAAAGAATAGGATACAAAAAAATACCCAAAACCCACTAAAACCAGCTGATTCCCTTTATCGTCATCACCCTTTCATTAAGAAATTATTTTTTTCTTTTTTTTTTTTTCAGTCCAGGAAAGCATTACGCTGACATTAAATACATTATGAAAGTTTAATTTGCATGCAGCCTCTGATACCCCAATTCACTCTCTGTCCAGCACCTCCTTTCACCAAGCTAATAAAGCACACATTGAGGTTTTTTTTGAGAAACTCTGTCTGTCCTGCAGGCATTGCCCTGTCCCAGAGCCCATTTCTCTCACAGCAGTACAGTCAGGGGATGGTGTTACAACATGCAGAATCTAGGAATGGCACCAATGAACTGGTGACTCTGTAGGAAACGAGCAACTTGTGCTGTTTGATCTCAGGACGGTTGTATCTGGTCTCCACGTCCAGGTGTTGGTAGCATGGGGGCTGCAGGACAGCCTCTGTGAGGAGAGGCCGGGGCTGCCCCCTGCCGGACACAGCCGGTTCCAGCCGGTCCCAGCCGGCTCCAAGGGCCCCACCGCAGGACAGGGCTGAGCCCCTCGGCCAAGCTGGGGGCGCCTGGGGGAAAAGAGGTGCCAGAAAGGGGCAAAAGGCGGCACAGGCAGAGGAGGAGGAAGCCAAGGAGGGAGCAGCAGCAGAGGGACCCCGAGGCCGGAGGAGGAGGAGGAGGGCGGGAGGTGCTGCAGGCCCGGAGCAGGGATCCCCTGCGGCCCTGGAGAGACCCCTCTGGAGCAGAGACCCACCCTGCAGCCCGGGGAGGGCCCCGGGCCGCAGCAGGGGGATATTTGCTGCAGGAGCCGCGGCCGTGGAGAGCCCAGGCAGGAGCAGGTTGTCCCTGAAGGGCTGCAGCCCGGGGAAGGGCCCGCGCTGGAGCAGGGAGAGGTGTGAGGAGGGAGGAGCGGCCGAGAGGGGCTGTGATGGACTGACCGCAACCCCCATCCCCACCCCCTGTGTCCCTCAGGGGGAGAGGAGTCGGGAGTGAAGGGGTGAAGTTGGGCATGGGGAAAAGTCAGGGAGTGGTATGACGGTTTTGTTTTAATGTTTGTCTTTTTTTTTCTCACTACCTGAATCTGTTTAAATGGCAGTGAATTAAATTAATTTTCCACAAGCTGAGTCTGTTTTGCCCATAATGGTAATTGCCAAGTGATATCCTTGTCTTTATTTTGACCCATGAGCTTTTTCATCCTGTTTTCTCCTCTGCCCTGTTGAGGAGGGGAAGTGAGGGAGCAGCAGGGTGGGCAGCTGGCAGCTGGCCAGGGTCAACCCACCACAACAGTTAATGAAAGGAAAAAAATTAAGACATAGTAGCTGCCTCAGCATAGGCAGATATGCTTCTGGCACCTGCAAACTTCGTAGTTATCCTATTAGCATTAATCATGTAAAACACCTGTGATTTCATTTTTTTGGATACTGTCACCACCCACTCTTCCTCTCCTTTTTGGTAATAATTGACAAACCTCAAATATGTTAGTTGAGATATGAAGTTTGTTGTGAGACTGAAGAAACCTAGCCAAAATGATATTGTAAGGAAAAAAAATACATTCAGGTATTTCTCTGTAGATTCCCCTCTTGATTTTATTCCCTTGCAGATGTGGAAGACAACTTTGAAGTGTAGCATTTTTACGAAGGAGGCTGTTGACTAATATATCTCACAGCGGGAAAAGAAACCCAAGAAAATAAGCAGACACTCTGGGGTAAACTTTCAATTAACTCATTCTTGTCTGAACAGTGTCTATTTCAATCTCTGTTCTCCTGTAACTATTTAAGGGCAGAACAAAAACAAAAAAAACCAAACAAGCAAACCCCAATCCACAACAACCCCACCAAACCCAGAAAATGCAGAGATAAAGGAAGAACTAAAGTGCAGATGATAAAATTCAATGTATATGAATCATAGAATCATAGAATCATAGAATTGTTTAGGTTGGAAATGACCTTTAAAATCATCAAGTCCAACCGTTAATCTAGCACTGCCAAGTCCACCACTAAACCATGTCCCAAAGCACCACTTCTACATGTCTTTTAAATACCTCCAGGGATGTCCCTGGGCAGCCTATTCCAATGCTTCAAAACCCTTTCAGTGAAGAATTTTTTCCTAATATCCAATCTAAACCTCCCCTGGCGCAACTTGAGGCCATTTCCTCTTGTCCTATCGCTTGTTACTTGGGAGAAGAGACTGACACCCACCTCGCTACAACCTCCTTTCAGGGAGTTGTAGAGAGCGATAAGGCTCCCCTCAGCCTCCTTTTCTCCAGGCTAAACAACCCCAGTTCCCTCAGCCGCTCCTCATCAGACTTGTTCTCCAGACCCCTCACCAGCCTCGTTGCCCTTCTCTGGACATGCTCCAGCACCTCAACGTCCTTCTTGTAGTGAGGGGCCCAAAACTGAACACAGTATTCGAGGTGCGGCCTCACCAGTGCTGAGTACAGGGGCACGATCACTTCCCTCCTCCTGCTGGCCACACTATTGCTGATACAGGCCAGGATGCCATTGGCCTTCTTGGCCGCCTGGGCACACTGCCGGCTCATGTTCAGCCGGCTGTTGACCAGCACCCCCAGGTCCTTTTCTGGTGGGCAGCTTTCCAGCCACTCTTCCCCAAGCCTGTAGCGCTGCATGGGGTTGTTGTGGCCAAAGTGCAGGACCCGGCACTTGGCCTTGTTGAACCTCATACAGTTGGCCTCGGCCCATCGATCCAGCCTGTCCAGGTCCCTCTGCAGAGCCTTCCTACCCTCGAGCAGATCAACACTCCCACCCAACTTGGTGTCGTCTGCAAACTTACTGAGGGTGCACTCGATCCCCTCATCCAGATCATCAATAAAGATATTAAACCGGCCCCAGTACTGAGCCCTGGGGAACACCGCTCGTGACCGGCCGCCAACTGGATTGAACTCCATTCACCACAACTCTCTGGGCCCGGCCGTCCAGCCAGTTTTTGACCCAGCGCAGAGTCCACCTGTCTAAGCCGTGAGCCGCCAGCTTCTCTAGGAGAATGCTGTGGGAGATGGTGTCAAAGGCCTTACTGAAGTCCAGGTAGACCACATCCACAGCCTTTCCCTCATCCACTAGGCGGGTCACCTGGTCATAGAAGGAGATCAGGTTGATCAAGCAGGACCTGCCTCTCATGAATCCGTGCTGGCTGGGCCTGATCCCCTGGCTGTCCCGCACATGCCTTGTGAGCGCCCTCAAGATGAACTGCTCCATAATCTTCCCCGTCACCGAGGTCAGGCTGACAGGCCTGTAGTTCCCCAGATCCTCCTTCCGGCCCTTCTTGTAGATGGGTGTCACATTGGCAAACCTCCAGTCATCCGAGACCTCCCCTGCTAACCAGGACTGCTGATAAATGATGGAGAGCGGCTTGGCGAGCTCCTCCGCCAGCTCCCTCAGCACTCTCAGGTGGATCCCATCCACGGTCTTATTATGAGAAGCCTGTGTATCGTCAATAAATCAAGAATTGGGGAAACACATAGGTTCCCTAAGTCATGCTTGCCTGAAATTTGTAAGTACAAAACCTCTGTTTTCACCTCTGCCTGTTCTGCAGTCCATTCAGGAAACACTTTTCCACATTGCAGCACAATATAAGCACTGATGTGGCCAAGAAAGACAGTAAGCAAAGCAAGTAGGTAAAAGCTTCTCTTTCCCTGATTCAGTTTTTAGCACCTTCCTGTAAGATGGCTATGAATAAAATAATCTGAGTTCAGAAAAACAGTTGAGTTAGTCATATGTGGATACAAGAAGGTTTTCTTCAGAAAATAAATGAAGAAACTATATATTCCAAATTCATTATGGCAGTTCTTTTTGTATTTTGTAGGCAACAATAGCTTTTCCTTTCAATACAAAAAAATATCTGCTAAAGATACATAAATCTTTCCAGATATCAGCTTCTTACTGCTTAAAATCTGTTAATAATTGACCATTCTTAACCATTGACCATTCTTCCTAACTTTTATTTCATTATCCTCTTGGTTTTGCAACAGGTTCTATTTGTCAGCTCATAGCATTACAAAATTCAGATAATACAGGTCTTCTCTGAGTGCATAACTTGGAATATTTCTTTTAAAGATATTATAATTTTTATTATATTCTCCAGTTTTTTTGGTAACAGAATTTCTCTTTCCCACAACTTAAAAGCAGTAGAGTTTTACCTTACAGTGAAATGACATAAACCTGTTTTCTTTGTCCTACAAGGTCATCAGCATAGGACCCTAATTTGACTAACTATTCTCTTATGTAATAAAGAGATCTTGGAAAAACAATGGGCTCACTTTTTTCCCCTCAAAAGGAATCTGGAATGAATTAAATTAAAAGATCTCTTGTTTTTGTAAACACGAGTATGTTTGATTCTCTTACTTAATTTGAGATTCTTCTTTAAAGTTAAATCCATTTCAGTATCTTTTATATGCCCTTTCCATGCTCTTCTTTATAACCATTAATTACTCTTCTCATCACTCCAAATTAGCTTTTACATTAAAGAACTGGGCACCCTTCTCCTAACAGCAAAAAGTTATCTTCTAGAAGACAAAGTATTATCTGAGTGTTAGCAAGGCTGTATTCTTCAGGTATTCATAATTTATATTTTGATGGAGGATGCACAAACATAGCTGACTAGCATTCAAAAAGCTTCAGTACTGTGGTTTAAGCAACACTCCTGCAATGAGTACTAGCTGTAGAATCTGAACTGTCAGCACTTTAAAATACAGGATCAATAAACAGTGATGTATTAGAGTGAAATCATAAAGACTAGAGTTTCACTAAGCAATAAATTGGTCCACAAATACCTAGCAAGGGATTTGGACTATGTGCAAGGAAAATTGAATGGAAGGAACAGTTGCTAGTATATGAACGGAAATGTCAAAATGAAGCAACAGAAAATATACAACATAAACGAAGGAGATTTACTTCTCTGCAGGGAGCAGACAGTCTCTATGCTGTGGTTACACAGTATTTAAGGAAACAAATCTTATACACGGCAAAAAGTAACAAAGCAGGCTAGAAATGCAGCTCACAAATCCATTTTTAGTGTATATTCAAAATCATATCATCTTTATTAAAACAAGTGGTTTTCAATAGTTTGGTACCACTACAGCTCTAAGAGAATAAGTTAGACTCTTGTCTGGCTCAGTTGTCATGGAAACAATTACTTACTTCCATCTGGATAATCCTTATCATTATGGACCTGAAGGTAGTTGAAAAAGTGAGTGAACTTCTGTGATTTCTGTAATTTTAAAAAAAGAAAGACAAATTGCCTAGATCCTACTATGCTTACATTAATAGGGCAATTGTGTTTAACCCAAGATTAAAAAAGAAAAAAAAAGTCTGACTGGCCCTTTATTTTCTGAATGTCTTTTCAGGTGCAGATTCTGCTATCATTAATCTAATTTAGGATTACTTTGATTTGATGACAAGACCTGCTGTAACAGTGAGGTTAACCCTGCTTTAATGAACCTAGCACTGTATGAGAATCAGAGGTCACCTGAATCCAGACAGACTATGGATGCATTTGGTTAAGAGGTGTCATATTTTCTAACCAACAGTGAAGGAGAAAATGTCTGGGAAAATTTATAGGTCCTGGAGGGACAGTCTTCAGTAGGAGTCAGAAGCAAAGTTCATATTTATGCTCTTGAAATATAACAAGAAACCTTCCTGTATAAGAAAGCTCCCACAACTAGCTGGCCGTCTCCAGCAGCAACATTGCATAAGGCACCATTGTGTGAGTTGTAATGCATACCGCCTGCACAGGGAAAGGTCGTTTAGCTAGTGGTGCAATGAACACACTTAATCTGGAACTCACTGAGTCACCTCATTAAAATCTGTGTTGTCACTTTTGCAAATTGCCTTCTCAGACTAGACCTCCACTTCAAAAAAGCAGCATTTTAAATCCTAAAGCGATACAAATTACACATCACTAGGTAAGATATTTTACGTGTATCTGCTATTGGCTGACATGTATGGGATTAAGGAAAAGTGAATGCTATGTTTATGTCATTACAGAATGATATTGCAAGAGTCACTTATTGACAGAGCAGTTTTATCAGGAAATAATTTGATTCAGGGAAATGTTCCTATTAATTTCCATTGTAGGTCAACCATCTGGATCAATGATTGTTTAATTCGACTCTACTCCAATTGAAGTAAGGCTGCTAGTTCCCTGTGCTGGTGGGTAAATATGGATTGGTATTTTCCAAAACATAAGGCAAACACAATTTTCATTCATTTAAAAAACAAAAAAAAAGCAAATTGAAAGGCTGATAACTGAACAGAATGACAATAAGAATTTGTTATTTAATTATTTCATAAGCAAATGAAGAGTTGCTTGAAGATGCTGAGTGCAGCTATTCAGTCCAGGCCCTTGCAGTGCACAGGCTTGGAGGGACTTCAATCCCTCTGCTGATTTGGATCTGCAAGGCAGAACACTGGAGTGCACTGCTGATTGACCACCAATTCAGACACAGCATTTTACGTTTTCATTTTATGGGCTGTTCAGCAGACGCTAGGAGACAAACTAACAGTGAGGTGCTATTCAGGTCCAAAAGATTGAAAATGCACTGCAAAAGCCCCTGAGCTGGTGTGTTCCCTAAAATAAGAGGTGTAGAGATAGACCTATATGCTGGAAAAGTCTTGATATAGAATGAACCATTCACTGGCATCCTTTGCAACACCAAAAGCCAAGCAAAGGTCTCACTTATCAGGGTCAGGGTCATACTTCCAGTGTAGTAAATCTGCTTCAAGAGGAGTATAGGCACATATACTTTTGTGTTTGACACTGTCTGTAAGGTGGCACACTGATCGCTCCGAAATATCTAGAGTCTCAGCATAGCACAGATGGGCGTTTGTTTGAGTGGCTGTCTCTACAATAGGAAGCCAAACTAGTTTAAAATAGCCACCACTTCATGGAAATATGTTTGGTTGCAGTATTTCTCAGACATCATAATTTAATTTACAACTTTTATCATGTGAGGAGGATAGAGTCTGAGGATGGAGGCTGGATTATCGGCTGCCTAATACTCTCTTTGCAAGGTGTTTTAGAGAGGACAGCTGAAGGCGAAGACATTGCAGCATCTCAAGTGTACCTGAATGCCTGCATAATGTTCCAGGCAGAAGGACTGACCTATAATACAGAGTAGAATAATAAAACCTGTGCAAAAATGACAAAGGACACAGAATCTTGATGTCTATTAATAGTCCCTGGAAAAGATCAGCTTTAGCCTTGCACATGGCTAAAAAGAGGACATATGTCCCTGATGGCCATTATCTAGTATGCAGTAATTCAACTTTCTACAAACCCACAAAAGCACCAGGTCACTGAATATTAACATTTTTCTTCATGGTTTTTCCCTAGTCATTTGCAACTGCCAAGCTTACCTGCTCCAGGTTACACGTTTTTGGTATATGGTATAAATTCTTGTATATTGTTCTGGTTCTCTCCCTCCACAAGGGAATGGGCAATCAGAAAGAACATAATGCATTTATTACACAATTTCTCATAACAAGAGTAACCCTATTAATTGAAAGCTTAACTTCCAGTACTTCCAGCCAGGAATATTACTATTTTTTCCATGTGTATGTGGTTCAATTTTTAAAATGTGACTTATTTCATAGCTTCACATAGATTTGAAAGCCAGGAAAGGGCCAGAAATTTTGTTGCAGCACCATGATTCTGATTTCCCTTTCATGAACACTTTATCTTCTATGAAATCAACACGATGGGCAAATTACATTTTCTATAATTCACCATAGTTATGGGAATCCTATGAAGTAATACAGTACGTCACAAGCAAAGATTGTCTCAGGGGAGATTGCCTTCATCAAGGACAATGGTGACCAAAGCATCTGATCCATTAATTTTATAAGACATTTAAGATGACAAAGATCTAGATTCTAATTAGTTTCATCTATAAGAATTTTTTTTTATGTGGGTTTTGTTTATTGGTGGGAAGGGACTGAAAAACGTTTTGCTAAATACACTTGACTTTGTCAAAACAGCACAGTCCATCAAACCCACCTAGAAAAACACTCTCATAAATGTGATTCCACTTATACTGGCTTTTGCTGTGTTAAAATTGAATGTGCTCAAGGAACAAGTCATACATTTTTACGACTTGTAACAGAATTCACTACATATCCTGAGCTGTAAAGCAAAGTTTTGGTTTTGAATGGCTGAACAACAGCAGATTGGATGTAGATGATGTAGTCTAGAGTTTAAATGAAAATAGTGGTCTTGACACAGAGCTCAAATGGGAAGTAATATGTCCCCTGTTAGAGATGCATAAGCTTTTTATTATTTAAAGTGCAGCTTCCCATTTCAGACAATGGGGATATACAAGAGTTGCCATTTGCAAATAAAGTGTGTGCAGAAGTGAGCCAGGAGGACCTGCGGTAGCTGACATTGTTGGATCATCTAGGATCCTGCATCATCTGAATGCAAGTCCACCTCAGTTTTGTTTCGCAGTAGTGCACAGGATCCATAGGGTTATCTCCTGCTTGGGTGCTACTCCCATTGTTCTCCTCTGGATTAAAACTGAAAAGTCTGGGTGTAACCTCCAGGTCTCAGTTAGAAAGACGTTGGTGTGTGTCTCATGGCAGTAACAAAATGGGCATTGCTGAACTAGACAATCAAAAATCTATCATGTTCCTAAAATGTGATTGTTGGCTTTGCTAAAAGAGTTTTAACACTTCAGAAAGTAGATAGGGACACTGGGATACTATATTATCTAAGTGGTTATAAACTTGGCATAAAAAATTTGCTTTGCTAAGAATTGTAATGAAAAAGCCTACTTATTTCCGAGATTCAGTTTTCAGATTCACTAGACATTACTGGTATTAAAATTACCAGAAATGCCATACTGAATTGCAGTTGGATTGCATTGCTCTGAGATCTTGTTTCCAACTGCACAACTTTGGGGAAGGTTATAAGAAACTTGCAATAGGTGAATATAGGGCATAGCAACCTAGAGATCAGAATACCATTCACAGATTAGCTCAAGGCTGGAAGCAAGAGATTTATATCCCTCTCAATCTTTCCTGTAATTGTAATAAATGATGATTTTTATAGCCAGAATTGCTACCACTCCTTTTATAAATCCTCTTCACTTCCAGGCTACAATTGCTTCCTGAAGCAAGGGGTTCTATCAGATAATTACAGTAGGAAAGTGCACTTATTCCCTTTTTGCAATTTTCAGTTCATCACATTTCAACTACATTTAACATCCTCACATTCATTTGCTATGAAACAGTGGGAATAGAATTTCTTGTCTGACCTTTTCCAGATTACTCAATATACATACATCTTTTTCTTATGACTTAATTTACTTAGTTCTCTTCCATACTAAATAATCCTGTTGTTTTCACTTCTTCATTAGTTTGATAGTTATTCTAGTTTATTGGACCCTTGTTGGCACTTCTCGGGTCCTATAGCTGTGCTACAATACCCTCTTTAAGATGAGATGAGGAATAACATACTCCATTCAAGATGAGGTCACTCTTTATGTAGAGAAGTTATGATATTCTCATTCTCTGTTTTTATTTGTATCTTTCATTTTGTTTGTTTTTCCTTGACCTGAGATTGAAAGTAAAACAAGGATCTCTACTGAATTTTCATGTCAATTCGGTATATAACTAGCTCAATTTTATTCCTATATTATGCACTACTTTGCATTTATCAACAGTTGGTTGCATTCAACATTTTCTTGATTGCTAAAGCAGCTTATTTGCATTTTTCTAAAGTTTCTTTCAGTCATCTCTAGATTTGACTAACCTATCAATTTTGTGTCATCTATAAGGCATTCTGTGTTCTTACTAATTTTATATGAAAGGTTTTCATAACATTTAATGTAAAGCAGAAGTCCTAAACTTTACATTTGGTTAGGTAATCAATATATTAAAATGAGATTCATCACTTGTCTAATTGCAGTGATGCAGTTAGAATTTTACCTAGGATGCTTCTAGCCCAACCGTAATGTTACATATGTTTGTACATAAAACCAAAGATACTAGTAACTGACTTGGATCCTGATTCAGGATGCCATTTGAAGTGAATGGCTTCTGAACATTTTAAAATGTCTGGTTGAACAAAGACCAAAAAATTAAGAATTGCTTTGATTTGCTTATCCCATGCAGTACTTTTCTGGTCCCAAATTCACACTGCCATGTTCTTCTTAAACATGAAAAATGGTGCTACTGGGACAGACAGTGACAATTACATACACCAGAAACAAAAGACAACCAACAATTTTTCTTTTGCTTTTCAGATGGCAGACAAAAGAAATGTAAGAAATTTAATAAATATTTGAGAACAAAAAACGAAGCTTCTGTCCTCCACTGAAATCACTGACAGGATTAGTCCAACAAGTTTTGCTCTGTGTATAAATTGTTCAAGTGTCTTGTGTGTTAATTTTTTGCACTGGTGTACAGTTCCTTAAAAAGATGAGGCAAGTGTAGTGGAATTCATGTTTTATAAAAGAGCAGCTTTTAACCTTGGGATTGGGAAGCACTTGGAGATTATTTATTGCAAATTAGCATCATAAAACAGCAGTACTTCACAAGGAAATCACATCATTCAATGTAACTGTGAGCAACAAGTGGGTGTTGGTTAATGTGCTGCATAGTTTTTGAGTTTTATGATGCAAATTGGAGACCTGTAGTATTCAGGTAGAAGAGCTTTATTAATAAAGACTTAACATTAAATAATTTTCAGCCTCCAAAGTGGTCATATGGCAGAATTGAGATGCTCAGACTTGCTCAGGAGAGGCTTTTGCCTACCACAAAGATTTTTTCATCACATGGCAATTAATTAGTTGTGTCTTAGGGGATTTGCAGACTCCAAGCCTGCAAATCTTTGCAATCAGGTACAAAATCCTCATGGCGTGGCAGCTGCAATACAAAGGATAGCCCTAAACTTCAGCCCAAAGCCAACACATGTCCTTAGTTTAGCAAAACTTCTGGCTGTCAGCTTTCAGCACAGACAGCAGAAAGCAGGTGAGGTATGTGTGTTATGCAAAGAACATTTTCTTTTCAGTGTGCATCCCCCCACTTTGCTACAGTTCCTATTAGTTTTATTTTTCAAACAATGACAATTTCTCGCTTACCTACAGGTACTTGGGGACTGGCACCAGCTCTTGATTTCAAGATACCCAGAGAGAGACAAAACAAGTGGTAGCTCTCCTGCCTCTGTGACTTTCTCAGGGAGCAGATCCAGCTGGTGCTTGGCACACCCCTGCCTCCTCCCAGTCCGTTCCTTCTCAGATGTCCTGTTTTTACTGAGGCCGAGCACTAGGACAAAATAGGAGCTACCTCTGCTGGAAAACCTCCTCAAAGATAAGTGTCACTTCTAGGACCTTTCTGCTTCTTAGACAGGGCAGAGACACCAAAGGCAAAGAACATGGCCCCTCCTAGCACCTGAAGATCCAAGTACCTTGTCATAGTCAAGGTTACAGAACTTATTCCAGTACTTGGCATAGCTGGGGGCCTAGCCTGGACCTCAGACATTCACCTGAGGGAGAGTGGGAGTTTCACTTCTTTAAGCACAGTGAAGCAAGCACCTCACTGCAGAGACGTGGAATCCACCTGACTAAGAAAGGGAATCACATCCTAATGACTGATATTGCCCCCACTGATGGGGCTTTAAACAAGGTTCACAGGGGAGTGGGACTACAGCCCACAGGTAGGAGAAGACACTAGTTAAATTTCTGAGGCAATAACAGAGAGGAAAGATGCTGCTGGAGGAAGACCGTCAGGCTATGGGTTCCTCTGACCATCGAACACACTTCCCACAACTTACATTTCCTGGCACAGTCCAGAGGATCTATACCGATAGTCCTGTTGTTGGTGGCATGAGCATTAAGGAAACCATTTCTGGCTACACAAACACATGCTGGGCCTTCCTCTGGCTCTCTTTTCCATTATTGTCTGCCCAAAATGGCTCATCCTATTTTGTTAAGTTGCTAAAGGGGAAAGAGCACCTCACCTGTTTGAACACAGAGAGGTCTGGAATGGTTCTCCCTGAGTGATAAAGCCCACATAACACTCCTAAGAAAAGTACAAAAATCTTTTTGCTACATAAAATTTTGATATAGGCATTCAACAGAATCCTGAGCCCTAAGCCTCTCTTTGCTGACATTTCCTTGGGGCCTTCATCACTCAGTCTCTCTCTCTCTCAGCTTGGACTCTGTAAGCACTATTAACCCTTTTTAGGAAATCCACTGGCAGGCACAGCTGTTGTGGAGATTATATCTGTCTGTTGATCTTTGGAAAAAGAACTATAAATGCTTGTATACCCTTGCAGTATTACCACTCTGATTTATGCAACTAACCTCTCTAAAACACCCAAAATACCTAACACCGAATGCTGCTAACAGAATCAAGCAGATCATTGTTCCTTCTCTCAATCCATCCCATGTTTAAAGATAAGCTGTTGCAATCTAATACTCCTACAGTCTAAACCACCAGTGACTGAACAAACAAGCAAGGGCAAAACAGTTTAAAAAGTGGTCTGTACAATGTATAAGTTGTGGGCTGGTGGGATGAGGGTTGGTTTTCTTTTGGCAATGAGGGTCAATAACATTTAAATCTAGATTACTTTTAAAATATGAAGTACTAAATAAATCTTAAGGTTTATTCTTCAGGAAGCTGTGATGGGAGTCATCAGATTGAATTTGAATCTCTAACAGTAGGTATCTAAATCAACACAGGCTCCCCTGATAGAGGCAGAGATCTATTTGTCTAGTCCTGAAGTAGGATTTGGTCATTTGATTCCTATCCACTGCCAATCTATTGACTATAGGGAGATCCCAACATCTTAAGCTAGGTGAGGATAGACCCACATTGGTATTCTGTGCTTGTAACAGAACAGACCCATTTCAGAATTTCTGGAGAACTTACACAGGAAATCTCAAATATTCATAAAATTATATGTATCATTTGCAGTAGCTGCAACTTCTGTAAAAAGGCATTTAATGCAGTATCACAAGAAGAATTAGCTAAGCTGGAAAGGAGGGGTATCTAAATGTTGTATCTCTTAAGAACTTAAAGGAAGGTGATAATGAATCATGCTGAAGCATCAGGCTAAAAGGAGTCTGAACACAGAATCAACAATACTGTGGAGTACCTCCACAATATCTTCATTTATATTTTGGTAAATAGAAGAGAGTAGGTAACAAAATTTGCTGAGGAGGTCAAGCTGAGTCAACACTGTCAACACAGTGAAGTTGAGAATTTCATAAAATTAGATGATCTAGAGTAATAGTGCAATAGAAATTGGATCTAGTTTGATAGTAACAAATGCAAGATCAGGTAGTTGAGGACTATTAAATCTACAGCTATGAGCTAAAGAAGGTTAGCTGAAAATTACCAAGGATAAAAAAAAAGACATTCAAATGTATTTTGTTGCAGTAGACTCAACATGACAATGTTTGACATTTGTCTAGTATCTACATTTCCAATATCTATGTTTCATTATGCCACACATTTTAAAGTATAGAATACCATGAAACCAAGGAAGCCTTCAAGTCTTTTTCTTAGAGAGCGTTAGAGAGTAGACCTACTAAACATTCAAATCACACTGAGCTAGGTCTGTCAGTCAAACAAAAAGGCAGAGAAAGGACATGCTTTAGCTGGAGCTTTATGAAAGACTTACGGCTTTCAGTAAGATTCCCCGAAGTTGTTTGCTGCGGCATATTTCAAATACATTCAGAGGCGGATCTGACCTCCACAGGTTGTTGATGCTTCCACTTGGCAGCTGAGTGGCTCATCATTTTTACTCTCTTGAGCAGAACGGGGAAGACTGTACTGTTGCATAGAAAGATTTTTAATCAAGATGTGCCATCATCCATCTTAATCTTTAATATGCTGGATCAGCTCTTCACTTATAAAGAACTGTACTGGCAAAAAAAGTGGTTTCTTCAGAACAGAATAGAGGACACTTCCTTTTTAATCAGGTTGTCTACTAAAAGAAATTCACGTTCAAGCATGACAGGAAACCTCATGTTCAAAAAATCAGTGGTTTCTCTGCTAGTACCAGCTTTCAAACACATACCAGAAAGGCTTTATGCTTCTCCTCCAGTAACAGTGATCACATTAATTGCCAGAGTTGCTTTAAGTAATGCAGTTCTCGGCCAATGCCTATGGGCCTTTCCACCCCACTTCTTATGATGGGGAGGAAGAGCAGGGAGGGAGGGAGGCAGCAGTAATATGCTAAGAAATAAACAGAAGTATCACACTGATGGATATGGTCAACTGAAGAGGACGGATTTCCACAGGTAAGATCTTGATCCTACTTGAGAAAAGTAAGTGGCAAAATTTGTCAGTTCAGACTTTATTTGTTGCTAAGCCATTCTCCATCGTATTTGAGAAGTCGTGGCAGTCCGGTGAAGTTCCTACTGACTGGAAAAGGGGAAACATAACCCCATTTTTAAAAAGGGAAAAAGGAAGACCCGGGGAACTACAGGCCAGTCAGTCTCACCTCTGTGCCTGGGAAGATCATGGAACAGATCCTCCTGGAAGCTCTGCTAAGGCCCATGGAGGACAGGGAGGTGATTCGAGACAGCCAGCGTGGCTTCACCAAGGGCAAGTCCTGCCTGACTAACCTCGTGGCCTTCTATGATGGAGTGCCTACATCAGTGGACACGGGAAGGGCTACAGCTGTTGTCTATCTGGACTTCTGTAAGGCCTTTGACACGGTCCCCCACAACATCTTTCTCTCTAAACTGGAGAGGTATGGATTTGATGGGTGGACTGTCTGGTGGGTGAGGAATTGGTGAGATGGTCACATCTAGAGGGTAGCGGTCAATGGCTCAATGTCCAGATGGAGATTGGTGACGAGTGGCATCCCGCAGGGGTCCGTATTGGGACCAGTAGTGTTTAATATCTTCATCAATGCCATAGACAGTGGGATCAAGTGCACCCTCAGCAAGTTTGCAGATGACACCAAGCTGAGTGGTGCGGTTGACACGCCAGAGGGACGGGATGCCATCCAGAGGGACCTGGACAAGCTTGAGAAGTGGGCCCGTGGGAACCTCATGAGGTTTCACAAGGCCAAGTGCAAGGTCCTGCACCTGGGTTGGGGCAACCCCCGGTATCACTACAGGCTGGGGGATGAAGGGATTGAGAGCAGCCCTGCCAAGAAGGACTTGGGGGGACTGGTGGATGAAAAGCTGGACATGAGCCAGCCATGTGCGCTCGCAGCCCAGAAGGCCAATTGTGTCCTGGGCTGCATCCAAAGAAGCGTGGCCAGCAGGTCGAGGGAGGGGATTCTGCCCCTCTACTCTGCTCTGGTGAGACCCCACCTGGAGTACTGCGTCCAGCTCTGGAGTCCTCAGCATAAGAAAGACATGGACCTGTTGGAGCGGGTCCAGAAGAGGGCCACGAAAATGATCAGGGGGATGGAACACGTCTCCTATGAAGAAAGGCTGAGAGAGTTGGGGTTGTTCAGCCTGGAGAAGAGAAGGCTTTGGGGAGACCTTATTGCAGCCTATCAGTACTTCAAGGGGGCTTATAAAAAGATGGTGTCAAACTTTTTAGCAGGGCCTTGTTGCGACAGGACAAGGGGGAATGGCTTTAAACTAAAGGGGGGTAGATTGAGACTAGATGTAAGGAAGAAATTTTTTCCACTGAGGGTGGTGAAACACTGGCACAGGTTGCCCAGAGAGGTGGTGGATGCCCCATGCCTGGAAACATTCAAGGTGAGGCTGGAGGGGGCTCTGAGCAACCTGATGTAGTTGAAGATGTCCCTGCCCATGGCAGGGGGGTTGGACTAGATGACCTTTAGAGGTCCCTTCCAACCCAAACTATTCTATGATTCTATGATTCTATTTTCAAATATTGCCATATTTTGTGTAAAAGTTGCAGAAGTCTGTTCAAACAGGATGAACAAGTTCCCATGAGCATTTTTAAACATCCAGTACATGAATGTCCTTAGGATCCTATGACACACACAGCTGGAAAGCACTTCCCCTCTTCTGAAATTACTCATCATTTAATTTAAAGCAAAATTTGCAGCCATGAAGATTTTAAACAGATTTTAAACTTAACCAAAACATGGTAAAAGTCAGAAATTTTACAATAACCATTTCTTCTGTGACGCATATGCTTTTTAGTATCTGGTAAAGCATCTGTGGGGGGAGTTTGTCTGAACAAGAGCTGGAGGACTTGTAGAGGGTCACAGTGTCTGAAGCCTTCTCTATCCACAGCTCCCACCAGCAGCAGAGGGTGAGCAGAGCAAGGGAGGCATTTTTGAATCAGAGTCCATGAAGCCACATGCCACCACTGGCAGCTGTTGAAGACAGAAAAGTTTTTAACACTTTCTTTATAGAGTAATAAAGATAAAGCTGTAAATAACTTCCCTCTGGGTACGCCTCTGTAGAATTCATGCATTATTGATGGTAGAAAGGATAATTTCTGCATCCTCTTTAGGGACTGGTTTCCTAAATATTTCACAGTAAATTAAATATACTATTTCAGAAGAAATCAGCCCTTTATAGCTGTGTTATATACAGAAAAGTAGCTACAGTTGAACAAGCCATGGTACAGAGCAGAAAGGCCGGTCTCTTTCAGTCTATTCCAGTTGTTTTCAATCTGCAGTCTTCATTTCCCTGGAAATCCACTGACTGCTTTTGGGAAGTCCACAAAAGATGAAAAAGAAAACCATATTTTCAGGCAGTCTATATGGGCCCAGAGCCTCCAGAGATGGAAGTTCCCCAGCCTCTCTAGCCAGCACTGTTCCAGTGTCTGAACACTCTCTTTATGAAGATTTTTTTTCCTTATACCTAATGAAAAATGCGATTTCTGTGCATTGCCTCTTGTGCCTATCACTGTGCACCTCCACAACCATGGCTCCACCTTCCGTGTAACAACCCGTTAGGTAGTTGTAGAAAGAAATAAGGATTCCTCTCAGTCTCAGTTTATTAATAAAAACAAATAAAATGTATTTGAGTAGATATAAAATCCATGAATGAAGAGAAGTTTAAAGGAGATGTGATCACTATTACTATAGCAGAAAACTCTGCTTTATGTACTATTTATTATGTCCTTAGTCACTACAGCATTGCTTGTACATACTATACCAACAAAGTCAATTCTACTGCATATTCCTACCTGCTGCCCCAGATCCATGCAATGTGTTTCTTCAGCTCTGATATATTTTGTGAAAGCATTCTGCCACCTAAAGGAGATATTTGAGACAATGCCTCCTAAAAATAGTTGTTTTGCCATGATGAATTAAGGCTATATGTAGCTTTCCCAATTTTAATTTTATGATTAAAAAGATTCAGTTTTCACACCCTGAAACTATTTCTCCCCAAAATAGTTAATCCTTTACCGAATTTCTTTCATTTCAGTAGACATCATGGCCTCAGCCTCTCAGTATCTCATTTCCCCATTTGTCAAACGTAAATGTACTAGAATTAAAACAGTATTTTAGACTTTAGTCAATGACTCCTATGTCTTCAGAAATGACTGCTATTTTTTCAAGGCCTCAGGCTCCCACTAAAAATTAACTTCTTTCATAGCATTTAAAACAAACAACTCCATGCCCTTTGGCGTTCTAAAGAATTACTGCTCTGTCGTTAATTCAAAAACGTAGAATTTCTGAGAGACTGGTTGAAGGGAAGAGAAAAAGCTAATTAAAAGTACTCTAGACCCTGACCCTAGATATGTATGTAGATATAGAGATGTACAGATAAAGATATAGAAAACTCTTCAGTTCCCTGACATATGGAGTAGTTCATCAAACCAGCTAATTGATAACAGATCTATTATTCATGCTTTCATCTAATGAGCCAAATATGCTTTGCATTAATTCTATTACCAGAGCTCCCTTATTCTCAACAGAAAACGGTGACATCCAAACCAATGTTGGACTTGAATATCCTCAAAGCCTAAAGTTCAGATACAGCCCTGAAGTTAGCAAGTTTTTACTCACCAGGTGAGTACAAATTGTGTTAAGAGAAAGGATTTGGAGCAGAAAGAGAACAGGTGGTAACACAAAGAGAACAACATATTTATATTATCCAACAGCTTTTTACAATTATTTTTTCTATAACTTTAGACTGGCTGAATTCAACAGTAATTCTTACTGAAATACAATGATAAAATAAATGTATATTTGAGTACACTATGTTACTATCACTATATGCTCTTATTTATCAATATAATGCTCACTTCTTATATTTTTGTCAACTTTGTACACATTTGCAACACCTCAAGCCTAAGTGATTAAAACATTCTCAGAAAGAACTGTTTTCCATTCAATATCTAACATAAATTACGATTCAGAAGCAAAATTACATTTAATCATTCCCTTTTTTTTAAACACTGGAGTAGCTATTTAGACTTTTGCGCTAGGGCATTAGGCAATTACTTGCACTGAGATCCAATTTTCATGCTTGCAAAGAAATAAAATTAAAGCCTCCCTTAGTTTTATGCATATTTCAATAATCAGAGTTCTAAATAAATCTGTGAAATAGCTAAATGATTGCAAGAATATTTAGCTATGTGTAACTCATGTTCTTTCTTCCAGGATCAGTCATCAGCAGTCACATCATCCGTGTGATCCTAGGAGGCATTGCTTTTGCAGTTTTCAGGTTTTGTCTTCAGTGAGGCAAAATGCATTCATTTACCCAAGATACCTGTAAGAAAACCAATCCATTCTTGCCCCAAAATTTAAGAAAAAAACCTAGGTGGATGTTTAATATTCATAATTCATAATAATTCATAGACATTATAGGTAGCACATGTAATGCCAGGTTTCTGAGTTCTTTCTTCAGCAAATTACTTAGTTTGTTTCTGTATTCCCTGGTACATTTTTGCAGTGCAGAGATGAAACTCAGTCTGTATTTTCTGATGATCAAAACAAAATGTCTACATTAACATTTTGTATTAGTATCTTTCAACACCTCATTTTTCAAAAGCTTATCAACACTTTGTATTAGTAAAACAATCCCATTTCATCTAGACATGGCAAAGTTTTTCTTAAAACTGTACCATACTTAATAATTAATTCCTTTAATAATCTATGTTTTGTAGATGCTGGTTTCTGCTTTTCCTTAAAATCAGGGAAACTGTTTTGTACCCATATCTCTGTTCATTTCATTTTCGTGGTGTCATCCACTTAACATGGGGGGAGTAGCTACTTTTTCTTTCTCTCTTTTTTGGCATAGATGTATTTTTTCAAGGAAAACAGATGAAACACTTTGCATAGCTTCTTCTTTTTTGGCCATCTTCATGCAGTTGCTTTAAGCTTTTTCAATTATGAAGAGGAGTCAGACAGGAACATAAAGAAATCGAGATCCTCCTAAAACTCTTACGTGTCATACCGAGTCCCACCAAGAAAATCAATGAGCCAGAGCAATTTTTGGGAGAAAGTGAAAGTACTTGGTAGCAATATCATCTTCATGCAAACATCCAAAGAGACTTTTGTTTGTTTGTTTGTTTTGCACACAATTTGTATAGAGTTGAGAAATGAGCATCAAGTTTGTTGAGGTCAGTTTAGTCTTCAGACTTCAGTGTGACATCGGCTGCTATCTGAATGAGATGATAAATACTTGTAATGCTCAACAAATGGAAAGGATCTTGTATAAACTCCTGAGGAAGTGTCAACAAATATGCAGCGCAATTATAATTGATAGGCACAGGTTTCTGGGGCAATGTGGATTCTTTCAAAACGTCTTTTAGCTAAAGACTGAAAGTTGAGGTATTGCTCTACATCATCATGTTTGCTTTTAGAAGCAAGATTTCTACATTTGCTGTCTGCACAGAGAATGGCACAGACAAGTCCTGACAGGAGCAGGTTCAATAGCAGTTAGACAGAGTTACAGACTATGCCAATCAACTATTTCTTTCTGACGAGGTCTGAAATCTTTCATAAGAGATTTCTTTGAGAACTGAGATTTTTTTTTTAAATTATGTTTATCAATATTAAATGTTTGAAACAAAAAACTTTCAAGTCCCCTTATTTGTATTTGGGATCCTATTTTCATATTACTGTCTTTTAAAACCCCTTTCTATATCTACTCTGGTGGAGAAATTTTTTACAAAGCTGCATTCAGTAGCACGTTAAAGTTGACTGGAAGTGATGCAAGCAACTGAGCAAAAGAAAAATGAAGCTGACTACCAGGAAACTCTTCCCGTCAGTGATGGTAAATAGGCATCTGTGGATAAACAATAAGAGAATAGGGGAAGTTTCATCACAAAACCTGGTGAAAAGAGGAATGGAAGAAACCATGGAACTGTGGACTGCCCCCCCCCCCGCCCCATATTTCATGAGTGAGGGGTCACTTAGCTCTTTTTCTACAGGCCAAAACATTGATACCTTTTTTAGAGTAAATGCCATGCTATTGTCTGTGGGAGTTTTGCTTGTGTAAGGCCATCTGGGTTTTACCTTACGATTTTACAGACCCAATTCAACCTGGGCACGAATGAGCATAATTATTGTTGACATCAATGAGGTGAGACCTAACATAGTGCATGGCTTAATTGGATGATGGGATTTGCATTTCCCATGTATGCAAGCACTGCTCAGTGGCACACAAGTGTGCTTAGAAATTTATCAAGCATTAACCTTAGGTTTGTGTATCTAGCGCCTACAGTGTCTGGAATTAATGGTTGTACATTCATAACTAAAGTAAGAGCCAGCTTGGATACTGATGCTTTTTTTTTTCCCCCCGATTCCTGCAAGGACAGGAAGAACATTTATCTATTAGGGGTCCTGTACTACAGACCAAACAAGCAGCTCTCCAGTCTATGAATATCCTAAGATATCTAGGAGTATCTTAAAAACTCACAGTCCTCTTCAGTTCTGTCCTGGATATCTCTGATGACTCGAATTCCCTCAAATCCCAGTAGGAACCATAGAAAGAAACACAAGACATTTGCATTGCTCAGCCTTGAAGAGTGCAACTCAACTGCATAGACAGAAATATTCGCAAGTCATAGTTGCCAGCTTCACTGGAAGGCACAACTGTCTGCTTAACCCATCACAGCAGAGATTGCAAGACTCTGACTATATAAAAAAGACAATGTAAAAATAACTATGTGTCTTCCAGCAAAAAAAAATCACTGTGGCAGAAAGAGCACAGCACAGTCAAAGAGATGGGTCACTCAAAAGCAGGTCACTGCCTTTCTGCTCATTATAAATCAAAGCCAAAAAGAAGCCCTGTCTGGCCATTCTGTGCAGTCCATGGCTATGTTTATTAGGTTTTGTGTCTCCTTTGTGTCGCCTCTATTCCTTTGCATACAATTTGGGTTACAACACAGCACAGTCCAGGAAGTACAAAGGCAGCAGCAGAAGAGCTAGACTCCCAGCTAGGATGAAATCATAAAATATTTCTTTGCATCTCTTGCTCTGTCTGTCAGCAAGATTGACTGCCCATTCACCTCGTGAGCCACTATTTCACAACTTGGACAAAGCTGTGCACACTGCTGTAATGATATTGCATTTTGTCACATAAAATAGTACATAAGGACAGATTGATAGTTGTACAGATAGGAAGATCAGCTGGAAGGAAAGACTGATGCAGACTGAGTGCTGATTAACCAGCATATAATTGCAGAACCTCTCTGAGTGGGGAGACCAGGTATTAGTGGTCACTTCCACATGACTTTCTGACATGACATGAAGAATGAGGTCAGGCAGCCCCTGAAAATTGTGTCCCTTCCAGCCAGTGACTGATGGAAGCTGGAGTTTTCTGTCATGGGCACAGCATTTTAGTGTTACTTGCTAATCACAGTTTTTCTGTGTGCTCCTTGGCATCTAGAACTTCTCAGATGCTCTGAGAAATGTGCACATATGAAAGCATGATCCTTGTTAAGCAAGAAACAGAGGAGAAATGTAGATGTTCTCTTCCAGGTCCCTGGGCTCCTCAACTGGGATTGTTTCACCTGCCTCCTGAGTTTGGTGGTGATCAGGTTTATGGCAGAGCCTCTCTGAGCTGAGCCTACTACAAGCTGCTGGTGAGAATCAACACAGTCATGAAGTAAGGCAATGAAGAGAAGGTTGTGAGTATTTACAAGCATCACAGAGTTAAGTGATTTGCCCACACTCAGGTGGAAAGTTTGGAGCAGAGCTGGATGGGATTCAGGACTGCTCCATCCTGGTCCAGTGTGTCCCAGTGTGACTGTCCTTTGCTCTGCTGAATGCACCAAGGCAGGATAATCTATCTTGACTTCTGGGGCTGTCAATGCTGGATGGTAACAGTAATAGCAATAGTTAAAATGTCATCCTCTGGGACATCCACTTTACTTGTCCATGCAGGAGCTGGTCTATGAACTGAGGATATAAAATTCTGGAAAGAGAAGCCTGCTAATTGCACAGTCATTGTCCTTTGCTGGAGTTCTCTATGTCATTGTATGACTACTAAGCATAGATAAAAGAGAAATAGTGGATCTATGTCCTGGTAATGCAGTCACTCTGAACTTAAAACTCACAAAAATACATTTAATTTCCAGTTTAAATAAGTATTATGAATGATTTTGTATGTCAGTAGTGCCTAGAAGTGATTAGGTACCCTCATGGGCCCTAAGAAACAGACCCTGTTGCACAGGCTGTTAGCAGACTTTTACAGACATTCAGCACCTATTGATTTCATTGGTGATTTAGCATTTGAGAGATGGGTTCATGGGTCCTGAGTGAGGACTTCCAGCTCTTGTACTGCTATTTCAGAACACAGTTAGGTGCCTAAACTCAGTCATCTAATCTGAGACAAAAGCAAACGAACAGCAATGACAAAAAGGAGATGTGAAGGGAGAAACATGGGATCTCTTATAATTCTTTTTATGCCTAGGCATCTTTCTGACCCTATGCTTATTTTTATTTAATAAGAACATGCTCATGCTCCCATAAGTCAAATTATGGCAGTGCTGTTAAAACATTTCTTTCCTTCTTGTAACAGTCATGTTTGTCGTAACTGTTCTTCCTCCTTAAGGACGACAGTTAGATATTTTGATATCCTTATCATGGTGTTTTCTTACAAGATTGCAAACAGACTTCCCATGGATCATTTCAGAAAGTTTAGTTTTCTGTTGTCCTCTCTGTGAAGCCAAAAATCCCTGCAAAAACAAATTTTTGCTTGATTATAAAATTCCAGCATCTCCTTAATGCCTTTCAGATTTTTAAGAGACCAATTCTCTGATGATTTCTCTGCTGCAGACCTGCTTTCAGTTCCTGTTTGGTGTTGATATCATTGTAGTATAAACTGAGCAATGACTGTAATCAAAGTTTCAGTGTTTTCCCCAGAATGCAGCAGGTTGCTATGTAGGTGGCAGCAGGGCAAGGAGAGTCTGCGGGAATGCTTTTTTGGGGACTTACTGTTGACAGCAAAGATTTAACCTGGAGACTATATGAATGAAAAAAGAAGCTGAACACAATAAATTGAAAAGCAAACTGCATTTTCACAAGCTGCTTTCTGTTGGTCACAGCGAATTTCACGCTAAATATCTGCTGTTAACAGGTCATTGAGCTCAACAGCACCTGTTATTGCTTCTTCTCTATCCTATTTAAATCCATTGAATGCGAAGCTTGTGGGACCTGTGGAGGCCATTTAACCCTTTCTGCAGGAGGCCTCCTCTCAATTACAAATATGTTTCTCTTTACAGTAGTAAAGTTGAGTCACATGTCTTTACCGCTTCTGATGTCATTTTAACTCCCAAAGACCTGGATAAATATATTATTTTCATAACTCAGAATTGAGCTGTTTGGGATTCACAAGTCACAGAAGTTACAATATTTTGAATGGACTAAGATTCACTGACAAAATAATACCCAGATACTTCATTTATTCAATAGCATGTGCAACTCTGCAAGCTTATTTCTTCACCACTAACCTGCTAGAGTTCTCCCTGCTAGTTTGAACCTAAGTTTTTAAAAATATATGCAGTACCATGAGAGCCTGATACCTTTTAAGTGTTCTGTGATGCTGACAGAAATCTCCCAATTCTACATAATGCCGAGAATGTGTCCCAGATTTATGACTAATGACAGGGTGTTTACTTCTCTCGGTATTGAGGGTAAAGTTTTCACTCCCTACTTCCAGCCTATGAGAGCAATGCCTACATTACATGTCAAACATGAAATTAGACCCTTACCTGAGTTCAAGCATGGTCAACGGCCATGTTGCACCTCTCAGGCTCTGGATTTCGTGGATCCATCTCCAAGGATGCCTTGGCACAGGCATATGCATATGCTCAGAATGCTTTGTACTGCAGGAGGCCAACTTTACTGCACAAGCTGCATAGGCAGTGATTATACTAGTAAATTAGATAGAGCTGGGGAATGTTCTTGGTCATGGAAATGTGACGGACTGTACTATGAAACTGTTTAAACAGTCCCTGATTATACTAGTAAATTAGATAGAGCTGGGGCATGTTCTTGGTCATGGAAATGTGACAGACTGTACTATGAAACTGTTTGAACAGTCCCTTGTGCAATTTTAGCCTGTGCCTATTACCAGTCTCCCAAAAGCTCCAGAGCACTCTCTGCAAGTTAGAGTAGTCCAGGGACTATTCCCAATGTGCAATGTGTATGGAGCCACTCTGTTTTGGAGGCTAAGAGAGTTTATTAAAACATGTGCCAGTTGGCTTCAGTGCCTAGGAATGTTCCTAGGCACATTCAGCTGTAAGTGCAAACGTTGCTATAGGGTGTCCTCAGTAGGCACAGATTAACTACAAAGAACATGTGTACAGTTCTAGACCTTCTGTACACTGCTTCAAACCGGGCACTTCAAACAGGGCTCAGAGGGACCAGGTTTTCTGTTGTCATTGCCTCCTGTGGGACATGTCCTGGCCAACTCCAAGATCCCTATCATTCTTTGCAATGCCTTCTTACGGTAACGAAAGTCATCCCAAAAGGACTTGGTCACAGAAACCAATGCAAACAGGACCAGTAAGCATCCTAAATTATTAACATTCAACAGGAGGCAGCATGGCACATATAAATAAAGCCAGGAACCAAGCTGGATTTACGACTTCCTAGCCCAGCACCTTAGAATCAAAGTGGATGAAGTCTCAGAGGTAGCAAACCAAACTGAAGCCAGAGCAAGAAGCCTCGTGGTGACCAGTATCAATGGTCTCAATGCGAGTTGCTCAGTGTAGGGTACCTATCTGACGGCAGAAGGATGAGGAAACATCTGTGTTGTCACAGGAGCTGCAAAGTTCAACAAGTTGCAATGGTTCACACAAGAAAAAAAAGCCTTCTTAAGGAAAGCAGAAGCAGAAACTTCTGATTCATTCTGGCAATTAAATCTAATTTGTGAATTTGTGCTATTATCAATTCGTTTTACAAGCCAGTAGATTTCTCAGTTAAACATAATATCATTTCCCTCTGCCTTACTTATTTGCTCCCTAATTATTTCTAAAGAAAGAAACTGCAACACATATAGAAATAAAGTTAAAGCATGTATGCAAATGGCCAGACCTGGCCTGAGGTTAATCCTGCAAGGTAAAATTGTGAGAAATTGTTTACCACTGCAAGCAATGGAAGGGGAAAAGCAGGTGTCCATGGCCAAACTGGAGTTAAGCTAATAAAACAATAATGGAGAACCTAGGAGATAAAATGTATGAAATGAGTATTAGGAAATCCAGTGAGTGAAAAATATCAAAAGCTACTAAAATGAGGGTACTGGCTTACGAGCAGTCACTCGCAAAGGCCAAGATTATCATATAAGAGCATTAAATCAGCAAAGCCAGGGCCCATAGGAAAAGAGTAACACAGGAGTGGGCTATTCATTTGGGAGGGGAAAAGGGGGAAAAGCAGAATATAAGGTAGAGCAAGCGATGTGGTCATGGTTGTTTGAGGAGTCCCTGTTGAGCAGTTTGGCATCTGCAGTGGAGAAGGGAAACAAAGCTCGGTTCTGCCCATACCATATGTGTCTGCCTTGTTTCCTCAGTCAGGGACACCTGGGGTGCTTTCCTTAACACAGACTGAGGGATACCATGGAGAGGATGGAGGATGGACCAAACATCCTGACATCCAACGTCCGAGCAATCTGCTGGGTGCAAGGACTGACACAAAGGTACTCAGACATTCTAGGCAGCACTCAGTGCAGCGAACAGAACTAAACTGTGTGCCATTTAATTAACATTATCGTGGATAAAATTGGCCTGGTTTTAGCAGATTGGGTTTTTGAAAACAGTTTTGATTTTCCATGGGAACAAAAACGCAGGCAAGGAAAAGTAGGAGATTGTCTATCTAGGCCCAATAAAAGGCAAGGTAAAGCCTAAATGATACATTCTCCCTTCTGTTAAATAAGATTTTAGTTACAGAGTACACACTTCTTGATGCATCAAGAGAGGTTCAAGAATAGAAACTACACAAGTGCACTGAAGTGAAATCTCTGATTTGAGTTGTTTTTCTGCTGCAGGCTATGAGATTTGGAGCTGTGCCATATAATTCAGTGCGTAAATACTAAACCTGAGGTATTAGCTCATAGAAATAGAAGCTGGGAAAGACTCAGGCTCTGCAGGGCCGTCTCAGAACAAGTCATTATCCACGTTATCCTAGTAAGATAACTCCACTCCACAAACCAGACATGGCACCAAGGAGCACTGTCATCCAAGATTCATACACGTGTTGAGGAAATTCTTTCCAGCTTTAATTTTTCTTTCTTTCAACAAGGTTAATGTTAGGCCTTTGTCAATTCCACATTCCAGCTGAGCCAAAGTCATGATTTTCCACTGTCTGCATCTGACACAAAGGATGGGATTTGGTTTGAGATTAACATAACTGACTTTAGGTACCAGCTTGCAGGTATTTATCTGTGTGCTACGTGAGTATGGGCAGTGGAGATGAAGGGTTCAGTGCCAGAGCATAAATTTTCAGTGCCTTTGGAGATGCTGCAGGCTGTCCTGGCTGGCCTCCAGCTGTTGCTCCAGAAGAGCACAGATGTCATATAGATCCAGTGCTATATCTGCCATCTCCCTATGGATGTGCCTGGCACCCTCAGGCATTCCAGATGCTGGAGCATGTCCAGAGAAGGGCAACGAGGCTGGTGAGGGGTCTGGAGAACAAGTCTTCTGAGGAGCGGCTGAGGGAACTGGGACTGTTTAGCCTGGAGAAAAGGAGGCTGAGGGGAGACCTCATTGCTCTCTACAACTCCCTGAAAGGAGGTTGTAGCGAGGTGGGTGTCGGTCTCTTCTCCCAAGTAACAAGCGATAGGACGAGAGGAAATGGCCTCAAGTTGCGCCAGGGGAGGTTTAGATTGGACGTGAGGAAAAATTTCTTTACTGAAAGAGTGGGTAAACATTGGACCAGGCTGCCCAGGGAAGTGGTGGAGTCCCCATCCCAGGAGGTATTTAAAAGGCGAGTAGATGAGGCACTTAGGGACATGGTTTAGTGGGCATGGTGGTGTTGGGTCGACGGTTGGACTCGATGATCTTAGAGGTCTTTTCCAACCTCAATGATTCTATGATTCTATGTCAGCAGACACATGCCAAGGTAGGTAGACTCTGCAGCAAATGTCTACCTGAAGGTGACCTGAACAGCTTTCTAGGCTCCACCAGTTTACGGACTGGATCTCCATTGGAGCTTAGACCCTAGATCACAGACAGCCACATACAGCTCTTTTTTTTTTGCCAAACAATAAATACTGAGTGACATCTAAAACACTCTCAAATAGCCAAGACATCCACATGGGGATTAGATCTTCCCTAAGACCTATAGGTGACTCATGCTTTCTTGGAGCTGGGACAGTCTACAGGATCCCAAAAGACACAAGAAGCCCATATTTAGGCACCTCAGTTGAACCTTTCTATATGAACACCTACAATGAGATGTTTGAATTGGAACAAAAGAAGACGTGTTGTTCCCAGCTGTATTACAGATCTCCTGTAAGACTTCAGTCAAGCAGTTTTAATTTCTGCTTTTTCATTTCCCAATTTATATGTGGCAATAGGAATTCTTCTCAGACTTAGATGAAGAAGAAGATGAGACAGAAGTTAAATCATTAATGTTTAGAAAGTTTTACAACATCTTCATATAGTCCATTACCAAGGAGGTAACTGTTAGCCTTGAGGCCTTAAACATATTTAGCTCTTTTATATCCTATTTGGAGACTAGTAACAATTCTCATAATTGTTCTCCATTATTGTCCTGACTTGTAGCAATGAAATGCTCTAGCTCCACTCAGGAAAAAAGAAACATAAAAGAAAAATAAAAAATTAAATAAATGGTGACAACCTCTCATTTATCTGCTGGACAGTTTCTTTTTTGTCTTATATTTTATAGTGACACTTACACTCTTTCCCACTATTGTTTCACCTATTTGACCCATATCAACCCATTCCATTAAGTGATTAAGTGTTGTATAAACACTTCCAAACAATCTCCATGTTTCTTGTTAATGCATCTGTATTTGGAGGTGGAGACAGAGGTAAAGACAGGTGTAAAAAGTATTTTTACTAACTTTTTTAAATGGCTGAGCCAGTGACTTTGGATAGACTATTGGTAGTAGAGATTTCATTTTGACTTTTTTTAGAAAATATGCATTATGTATATCTGAACCAGCAACTAAGGTAAAAAAGACCACCAAGAACTTCAGCTGCTATCTGTGGGTTAGCTAATCTTAGTACTGAAAAAGCACAATGTGTGCAAGGGGCAAGTCATATGTTTATATTCACAGGCTCATTATGAAGTTTTGTGTCTATTTCTAAGGTACCCATCACAAGAAAAAGATACTGTCTTGCCATTGGCAGCCTCAACATGTCTCGCTGAAATAACTTATCTATATGTACCATAAAGCTCTGAAATACAGTTTCAAGGCCACACTGGATCAGACTCCAATGATCAGCCATGGTTCAGAAACAATCTACCTTGTATAACAATACAAGTTCTGTAGGACCCATCAGCTGGCAAAAATTCTACCCAAAACCAAAACATCAGACCAGAACACAGGCTGGCATTACGGATGAGGCATTTTCTCCTAGCACCTTCATGATCTTGTGTAGAAACCAGCAATTAAATGTGAAGTGGCATATTTTAAATCAGCATCACCAAAACAAAGGAAAAACATAGCTTAGATCTACCAGTATTAAGAATAAAATAGAAGTCAAGCATTGTGATGTGAAGATAAATAGCGACAATTTAATGGACTAAAGCAGATAAAACATGAAGATGTTTACGAGAGCTGAGCAGCTTGACATTACTTTTTCAGCATTAACATTTGGAGAAGACATACATGGAATTTGATATTAAGCTAAATGGAAGGATTTCAAGGAAATCTGAATGAATGGCTGAAAACTGTGTCCAATTAAGGGGTCCAGACCTGTCTGCAAGAACAGAGAAAGTGTTTGCAGAGGTCAGTGAGGAGTGCAATGGATGTGACATCCAAAACAACATGCGACAAATATAATGGCATCCTAATAAGAAATGTACTGTAAGTTTGATTGAGACTAATTAATGCAGAATTTTAATAGGAACTTTAGAAGGTGACAGCACTGGAGTACAGCCACTCTGTCAGAAAGGAGTCTCCTCTGCGCTCTTATGCGTGTGGCATGTGTGTGTGTGCCCGTACATGCCTCCAACAAAGGCTGTACCCGACGAAATGCTAAATCCTCTCACCTCTCACCCAATGCTACTTAAAGCTGGTGCCTCTCAGGACCAAGTCCAATGTGAATCCTTGCTCTAATTTACTGCAACTGCAGAGAGGCAGATGCAGTTCGACAGCCATTTGTTACAGCTTAAGTTAAAGTGAGGTGTTGGGTTTCTCATCACTGTGGCTGTTAATGAAAGGTATTATCCTAGAAGGCTAAGGTAAATAAAAGCAGTACAGGAAACACTGGCTTAGGTCTAAGAGCAGGTCAGTGCAGCGTGGTGATACAGACAAAGCAGGAGGTCCTGCCCTTCATCAGAACTAATTATTTCAGGCACAGAGACAGGCTGATTAGATTATACAGCTTCCTGGCCTAAAGGTAATGCTGGCATCTCTGCCTCATTTTCCGCTGCACGGAGGAGACATTGCCTCTAGTGACTCCACTCAAGGTAAACTAGCGCAAGCAAGGGCATTCACACTAGAAAATAACAGGAACTCTCATGAAGAGATTAGATTTACAGCCAGAGAAAATGGATGGATGAAACCAGTATCTGTCTGTATTTGTGGTGCTGTATCCCATTGCTGTCCCAGCACATCAGCTGGGATCACTTGAGCTTCAGTTCACCAGCAGCAGCTCTGGGAGTCATAGAAACACAGAATCATAGAATCACAGAATTATTCAAGTTCGAAAAGACCTTTAAAATCATCAAGTCCAACGATTAACTTAGCACTGCCAAGTCAACCACTAAACCATGTCCCTAAGCACCACTTCTACATGTCTTTTAAATACCTCCAGGGATGGGGATTCCACCACTTCCCTGGGCAGCCTGTTCCAATGCTTCAAAACCCTTTCGGTGAAGAATTTTTTCCTCATGTCCAATCTAAACCTCCCCTGGCACAACTTGAGGCCATTTCCTCCTGTCCTATCGCTTGTTACTTGGGAGAAGAGACCAACACCCACCTCGCTACAACCTCCTTTCAGGGAGTTGTAGAGAGCAATGAGGTCTCCCCTCAGCCTCCTCTTCTCCAGGCTAAACAACCCCAGTTCCCTCAGCCGCTCCTCATCAGGCTTGTTCTCCAGACCCCTCACCAGCCTCGTTGCCCTTCTCTGGACACGCTCCATCACCTCAATGTTTTTCTTGTAGTGAGGAGCCCAAAACTGAACACAGTATTTGAGGTGCGGCCTCACCAGTGCCGAGTACAGGGGCACGATCACTTCCCTACTCCTACTGGCCACACTAGTTCTGATACAGGCCAGGATGCCATTGGCCTTCTTGGCCGCCTGGGCACACTGCCGGCTCATGTTCAGCCGGCTGTCAACCAGCACCCCCAGGTCCTTTTCCTCCAGGCAGCTTTCCAGCCACTCTTCCCCAAGCCTGTAGCGCTGCATGGGGTTGTTGTGGCCAAAGTGTAGGACCCGGCACTTGGCCTTGTTGAACCTCACACAATTGGCCTTGGCCCATTAATCCAGCCTGTTCAGATCCCTCTGTAGAGCTTTCCGACTCTCAAGCAGATCAGCACTCCTGCCCAACTTGGTGTCATCTGCAAACTTACTGAGGATGCACTCAATCCCTTCATCCAGATCATGGTAGTCATTACTGTAGCATAAAGACAGCTTGCTTGGTCTCAAACTTAAGAGCTGACAGCATGTCGTGGTTTAATCTCAGTCGGCAACTAAGCACCACGCAGCTGCTCGCTCACTCCCCCCCGGTGGGATGGGGGAGAGAATCGGAAGGGTAAAAGTGAGAAAACTCATGGGTTGAGATAAAGGCAGTTTAATAGGTAAAGCAAAAGCCACGCACGCAAGCAAAGCAAAACAAGGAATTCATTCACTCCTTCCCATGGGCAGGCAGGTGTTCAGCCATCTCCAGGAAAGCAGGGCTCCATCACGCCTAACGGTCACTTGGGAAGACAAACGCCATCACTCCAAACGTCCCCCCCTTCCTTCTTCTTCCCCCAGCTTTATATGCTGAGCATGACGTCACATGGTATGGAATATCCCTTTGGCCAGTTTGGGTCAGCTGTCCTGGCTGTGCCCCCTCCCAGCTTCTTGTGCACCTCCAGCCTTCTCAGTCGGTAGAGCATGGGAAGCCGAAAAGTCCTTGACTAGTGTAAACACTACCTAGCAACAACTAAAACATCGGTGTGTTATCAACATTATTCTCACCCTAAATCCAAAACACAGCACTGTGCCAGCTACTAGGAAGGAAATTAACTCTATCCCTGCCGAAACCAGGACACAGCAGCTTCACTCTGTGGAGCCCCAGGCAGCAAGGGGCTACAGCGATTATCCAACTTCTTAGGTGTATTTTCAGTTTATAGAGAAATTCAAACTGCTACAACCCGCCAGTAAGACCTGAGGTAACAAGCCAAGGACTTCTGTGTATACATATTCCCAAGAGTCCTGACTTGCAGGACTTGGATAAAAACCTGAAATACACTCCAAGCTAAAGATATTACAGGACAAATCCCTTCTAGGAATTAGTACCCTTCAAGAAAGATCTGAAACAAGCTGCTAATTCTCCTGGACATTAACAAACTATTCTTTTCTTCTGTAGTGAGACAGACATGGTTTCCTGAAGAAAATCATCATTCATCTGTCTTTAACTATTAGCTGATATAATCGATCTGACAGCAGATGGAATTTGTGCCTAGGAGAAGTGCTGACCCTTTCCTGAGAAATTAATAAATCTTTCGTTTACAAAGCAGACTCTATATATGAATAAAATGGCAGTCAGTAAAAAGGAGGTGGTCTCCTGGGAAGATAAATAGCTAGTTATGCTCCTGACAGTAGGAATACAGTTCAGAGAACAGTACTTTCATTTATTTTACTTTAACAATGGGGAAGTATTACCACGGAAAGCTGTTTTCTGAAGTAATGTCTGTCTACCTTGGCCTAATCCATTTGGAAATAAAATTCTAAAATGGACAACGGCCCAGATGATGTTAATTTCCCTTGTAAAAATTGGCCCCACACAGTTTCAGAACAAGTAGGACCTGATTCACTTCTCATGATGCAGTGCATCTATTTGTACTGATTTCCATGGGCTTGCTCTTTATTTTCACCAATTCTAATGGTCATCATCCCTGTAGCATTAGACCTGACAGAGGCCCAGTACTGAATATCAAACAGCCCAGACATTAAACAATTCTGGCTTGGTTCTACTTTCTCTGCTTTGTCTAAGGTTTTCAAGACCACCACAAGCTGTCTGAATACATGGATGTTCTCAACCTCCTAGATGCAGGCTACCATCAAACAAAATTGAACTTAAGCCAGCTGGGGTCATACTAACAGCACTCTCAGTTGCAGAAGGGTTTGGATAAGCTCAATGACTTGTCCAATAGCATTCATATTTGTTTCAAGCCTGACTGAACAGTATTTCACTTGAGTCAACCTATTGATAATCATTCCTCTGAGCTTTGTTTTATAAGAAAAACAAATGAAATTCTGAGGTGTATTTATAATTCTCTCTCACGTCTCAGACTGATTCTCAGTTAATTATATAAACACAGTTCCTTCTTGGTTAATACACCCTTCATCTTGTCTTTTTTTTGTCTGCATTCCAGTAACATAACTTGAAGATAAATTTGCCCTGAGCTTCACTCTATGGAAATCATTGAAATGAGAGGAAGTATAATTTTGGTCCTCTATCTATCTTTCTGCATGGATAATTTGTTCAATATTCAGATTTGGTATTAGCAATTACAATCCCATCCAGCTCGGGGGAATTTCAGCAACTTTCAGTAAATATGAATGTGGTGCAATTCTAAACTAAGTAAATTGAATCTTTTTTACCAGAGGAGGTTGCATTAGCAAGCTCATCTATGGAAATGATATTAAATAAAATTTTAGGTGAATTTTTTATTATTTCAGTTGCACACTTTTCTGGAACATCTCTTTTAAGAATAAGAATTTTGCTTGACTGGTATTAATTGAACAAAGCTAAGCTTTTTTACGTGACATGTAATATGACTGACAACCAAAGGTGTGTTCTTTACTGATAATAGAGAAATTTAGAACTCAGTAAAAATAAGCTACAGAAAGTCTGGATATTTAATCAGCAATTTTCACCTCTTCTACTTTTTTCATATTTCATCCTCTTCTTTTCATTAATCTAGACTTGCAACTAAAACTCCCACTGGTTTCATTAGGAGTATTTCAGTGAGGGTGTAAAGAGTAGTGATAATTTTAGAAATGAGCTAACTTTCTTCACATTAGGTACAGTGCACTGAAACCTAATGTCATCCTAAACTGTTAATAAATTCAGCCCATTTCTTAGAATCCCCTTGATTTGCTTTTTCTATCCCAGGCCATGCAGTCTAATAACTGAGGTACTAAAACACTTTAGCAGTTTTCTTTGACAAACTCTGATTCTGATAAAAGGACACTTCTTCCTCTGAAAAATACAGAGCAATCCCATATATGGTACAACTCGTCCAAGTTCCGGACAGCTGCTCTGGTCAGAACTTGCTTTTTCTGGACTTTCTTCTAGTCAGAGAAAACGTGGCTCTGAATGTCACCATTTCTGATTACATTTACCAATTCAGTTTATTGTCAGAATACTTGGGCTTGACGTTTTGGTGCGGGAGAAGGGGTAGGTAGACATAAGCATCTTGCTGCAGTCCAAAGAGGAGGGACAGAGGTTGGAGTTAGATGATATTAATTACCCCAAAAAGGATGAGAAGTATGGTCTGAAGTTTTTCAGCCTCTGTTTAATTAGAGTTTGTTCCCATCTAATGCTATATGAGAGTCTATGAGGAGAAGCTAAAAGTGTCCTGATTCTACCCTTGAGATGTACGTGAAATCCAGGTAAGTACACAGTGGTTCACTAGAGAAATGGTATGAAAGAAATTGTCCCAACTATTCCTCAAACAAGGAGGAGGAGAGCAGCAGAACTGCTACCTGCTTCCATTCCCTGAGGCATCCTCCAGTGTGGTGGCCTCTATCAGACAGAAGTCTGGAGTGGCAAACAGGGCAGTTGCTCTGTCAGCATTTTGTTGCCTTTTTTCACATTGCAAAACAGAGCACAGGTTAGAGAGGAGAGGAAAAGTACATGACTA
Source organism: Aptenodytes patagonicus (assembly GCF_965638725.1). NCBI lineage: Eukaryota > Metazoa > Chordata > Aves > Sphenisciformes > Spheniscidae > Aptenodytes > Aptenodytes patagonicus. The sequence goes on along the minus strand of NC_134950.1, from coordinate 9,250,531 downwards.
ATAGGAAGCTAAATGAGACATGACAGATAGGGCATGCACTAGATGTGAATGAACAAAGATTATTCCCACTTGGTTCCCTTTAGGAATACTTTGTCTGAATTGTCTTAGAAACTCTGACGTTTCCCAGAGCTGCTTATGCTATATTGAGTCAGCCTTAGGAAGGTCTGCACAACGTAAAAAGTTAAAATAGGTAAAACTTCCTCGTTGTGGTTTCCATTTAAAATGTCCAGTGTCCTGTGATACAACTGCCAAATATTTTTGTAAATATCTGAGGTTTCACATGGCCCTAAAGAGGCTTAAGTAAATGGACATAGCCTCATTGCCATCTCCTATAAATGGGAGTTAGAAAACAGATGGAGAATGGTGGTCTCCAGGATCACTGGTGTAGGTACATCTTGTTTGCGGGACTTACTCAGATTTTCCTGACACAGTTCTGTTCATTACAAATTTGTAACATTCAGGAGTACTGGGGTTTGTATCAGCTAGAGATGAATGAGTGAATGCTGCCGCCTAGAGATTTCCCCTCCTTTCCTCCCTTCGCATGGGGAACTTCTACTGTGACATTGAATCATTACAATTGATTATTCTGTTGACTACTATGGAGTTATACCAAGGCTAGTTTACAGTCAGTGTCCTAAACGATCTAACAACTTTTGCAAGTTTCTTGGTTAGATAATTAATAGGTGAAAGCTTCTTTGAGGTTCAGTCCTACAATGCTACTTTGGTATAGGAATGGATATCCATGTCTTCTTTTTGTCAAACCTCCATTCTTTTAAGCTTTTCTTTGCAACATTCTTAACATTTTATTTGTTCATCTTTTCGCCAGCTTCTACTTTTGTTCCTGCTGTAGAAAAAGTCTGTTGCAATGCAAATCCTTGCAGGACTTCAGCCTGGAAAGACTTATTTATGTAAGAACTCCCTTCATGCTCAGGTGACTTCAGTGAACATCAGAAGATCTATGAGAAAGGGTATGGATTACCCACACGTAGGCAAGGCATCATCCTCTCCCTTGTCACAAGCTAACAGGCATTGCCTATGCTCAGGGATGGTAAACTCATTCTTCCAGTGTCTAGGAGGATAGCTGAAAGGATCTAGATATTCAGCCGAGTTGCTAAGAAACATAAAGAATTTTAAAGTATGCAAGGTTACCAGGCTAATCTAAAGTTAGACTAATACTGTGTAGCATCTCCATGGCAACCAGGAGTGAACGGCATGTGAGGTGAAAGTAGAGGGGAAGACAGAATAATAAACAGCAATAAATAAACCTTGGCAGGGCTTAGTGTGATTATGTTGTCAATGAGTTAAAAGAATGCTGCTGGCCTGCTGTAGTTCAGCTAGGCTGCTGGAGGAGAAATCTTCTCCTTGCAGGTCCAGAGGAAATGACGGATGGCATTTTAGAAGTAAGACTATAATCATAGAATCATAGAATCATAGAATCATAAAGGTTGGAAAAGTCCTCTAAGATCATCGAGTCCAACCGTCAACCCAACACCACCATGCCCACTAAACCATGTCCCTAAGCACCTCATCTACACATCTTTTAAATACCTCCAGGGATGGGGACTCAACCACTTCCCTGGGCAGCCTGGTCCAATGTTTACCCACTCTTTCAGTAAAGAAATTTTTCCTCACGTCCAATCTAATAATGGCCCACTCTGTGGCTACTAACTACTGGAAGGGCCAAATGGAGAGAAGATGACCTGCACGCATGCCATATAACAAAACACTCTCCTTTATTACTTAATATCCAGAAAGAAATTTCCATAGCAGATCTAATAATTGCGCCCCCCCTTTAAAGCTCTTGCAGTCCTGATCTGTTTGCTGTGTTATTTCCTCTAAAGCATAGTGTAGATAATTTTCCCAGTACTTATACTATTTCACATATGTGAACTACCTCTAAAGCATAACCTGGGTACAGAAGTCAGTTTGAAAAGTCAACTTTTTCCAGCTATTGTCTTACAGCACTGGATTTTACCTGTTAATGTTCCTGCTCCCCTGTAACCAAGGGATAAGGCCCCTGACTGAGGAATTGTTGTCTAAATACCCTACGGACTGGGGGGTCAGTGACTTCAAGCTTTATGGCCAACATCATGGTCCAGCAGCAGAGCTAACATTTTCTAGCCTCAGCTTTGTGATTCAGACACCAGCATACATGAGCTAGTACAATGCTTCCTGACATGCTGAATGTCATGAGCAAAACTCTTCTGAATATAAATAAATAATAAATAATAAAAAACCCAGCAATGCCCCACTCCTGAGGCTCACTCACTCAAGAAAAGGTCTGATTTTGTGCTCTTTGAACTCAAGGGAAGTTTATTAATTCATTCTGTTGTACTGAATAATAAATCAAAGCACTTCTGAAAACACTTCTCGGTCCGATATAACACTGTCCCTAAGACTTCATCTGAAATATTCCTGGTTCTCTTCACATGGACTCCTTGAGAAGATCAGACTGATAAATGATTTGAGGTTAGTACCGTGCACTGCAAAAATACTGAGGTGAATATTCCTCACTCGGACATTGTCAGTCATATGCTTCTGAAATTTGGATTTACGCAAACAAAAAACTGAGACTAGTTGACCCTCTCAACTTGACCAGCATGGATGTATGCATGTGCATGAAGTTACGTGAATTTTCTTTGGGTCAAACCAGGTAATGTTTATTTGTGTTTCACAGCTGAGTGCCACTACAGAGTGGAGATCTGAGCTCCAGGTTGTCTTCTTGTTGCTTCTCACACATCACAGGCATGGGTCCTACATGGCAATCTACATGGAAACACTTTCTATTCATCCTACCTGAACTGTAGTGCTTAATATGTTCAGTTCTTGTTTTCTATGCTTTTCTGCTGAGCATTATGAAGGCATGGTACAGTATAATCACCACCTGCTCTTAAATGAATGAAATGCAGTCTGTGAGAGCTATGGGTACCAAAAGCTGGCACTCCTGAGCATCTGAGGCATTGAGACTCCTATTTTCTGGTTGTGAAACAGGGGCCCAGATAAGCACAGCAAAAGACCCTTTCCAAGTACCTGTTGCAGCATAACATTAGGGCATCTTAAAAATTGAATTCTTCTGATTAAACATGGATGTTTCCAGTGAAGGCATCTACACCTGGCCAAATCACTTTAAACTCCCACTCAAAGTCATTGTAGGGTGGGCCTTTCATCTTAAAGCAGGTGCATACAGTTGGTTAAAGAAATCACATCCTTGACTTCACCGACTATACTCACTGTATCTCCACCAAGTGTAATGAGAAGCTTCCAAATACTCCCCTTAGAGTTACAGTGTAATTCTTTTCACTGTACCCATTCAAAAGATAATGAGATACAATTTTATCTAGAGATTGGGATTTAGAGAATGGTCTATTTTCTGTTCTTGAAAACAGAGAATTTAGCTACCAACTCTAGATGGGGATAACCCTGGACATTTTTGGCAACCTGGCACCTAAGCAGGTTTGATAAGGTTTTCCTGCCTTGGTTTCATGACATTAGAAGTTCAAAAGAAGTAACAAGTGATCTGTTTATGTGACAATAAATTATTTGCTTAGGGTTACACAGTAAGACTGAGGCAGAGCAGAGATCTGAATTCAGTCTCTTTGAGACTATAGATGTCCTACAACTGCTCTGTCCTCTTCCTTACTGTGTTTTTCCCTCTTCAGTCCAGTGACAGCGATATCACTTCTGTCCATGGGGAAAGCTGTGTTTCCTGACAGATGAACATTTCACTGGCTCCTACTGACCTGGAGCCTCATTAAGAAGAGGGAAAAAAAAATTGTGAAAATATTGACTTCAACTCAAAGCTCACAGAAGTCAATAAAAGTCTTTCAACAAGTTTCAGTGAGCTATGGACCAAGTCCACAATGTTCAAGCAATAAAACACTCTGACATTCACATTAGATAGTCAATGGTCTATGATGCCACATGTGGAAGTTCTCTTAACACTGTAGACTTAATATATTCCATGACGACAGTCAAATATTTGTTATAACCAGAGAATCAAGGATGTGTGACTTTTTAATGTGTCAGTCTTAAGTGTTTTCCTTGAAATTATTTATATTTTCTATGTTATAATCTATATTTCCCATACTTCCCATTTAACACATTTAACACACTATTAATGCTGACTGGTAGAAATGCTTAAGGAAAAAAAACACCCATGAACTCATTAATGAAAGTAAAAAGAATAAAAAAGTATTTAAATCAAGTTATTCAAAAAGCGGTTATTTTAATGTAATTGAGTAATTATGCTATGTTAAGTAAATAACAACTGACTTAGAAAAGTACCTAATTACATTTTCTGATTATAAATTTAAATCTAGAGAAGTTGTCATTATAATATTACTGCATAATTTCATTATTATTTCAAGACTTGGGAAAAAAAAACCACACACCACAGAACTTGATTTGAAGTGTGAGGAAATAATCCATTGACTTCCGTGAGTTTTCAGACAAACCCTACTGCTACAGGTTGTGAGGCAAGATCCTCTGGGACTCATAGTACCAGCTAAAAATAGATGATTTATTACCCTCAAAGGAATCTGCTTAAAAATTTGGTGGAAGAGCAGGATGCTACTTAAAAAAGTGGTTAGCTTGAAAGTATTTCCAGCCTGGAATTTTCATTGCCTGAAGATCTCATGTGATACACAGAGCTGGCTTATTAGGGGAAGAAACAACCTGCTATTTTAAGCCTGTGAGGACTGTTATCAAAATATTTCCAGCCCTTAATTGGCTTTCAGCATTTTAACCTTGCAATGATTTTCTAAACAAAAAGAAAAGCTTTATTTTTAAAATTCAGTTCTGCTTTGAGTATTTTTTCTTTTTTAAAATGTTTCAATATATTTTCTCCAAAGTAACCACAAGCCATTATCAGCAGAAATGTCATTCCCCTGTCTGATAATGTCCTCTTCCTTCACCTTTGCAAGAAGCTTTTTACAGATTAATTATCTGCCCATCGCTGTTTCTAGTGCACTTTACTGAATCTGGGTTTAAGGGTTATTTTTCTTTCCTTTTTTAAAGAGGTTTCTTCTTAATTTGGAAGCTGCTGCTGCCACAAGCCATTCTTTCACTCAGCTGCACTTCCCAGGTCTGAAATTCATCCTGGCATCTGCTCCCTGAAACCTGAGCAGATGGAAGAGTCCAGGAGGGAGTACTTGTGCCAGCATAAGGTAGCTTTATCTTTCTGTGGTAAATGTTCTCCAACAGTAAAATTCAACCACAGATAAACCTGTCAGAAAACCTACAGTAGTTAAGGGAAGGGTTTTACAAGTATATACAGTAGGATATACGTCTTGTGGGGGGAAAAGAAACAAGTTGATATTAGCTAAACTACACAGCAGAACTATATTTTACAATGCATTCATGGCAGCATTGACTCATTTTCCTTTAACTATTTTGTAATTGTCCAGTTGATAACCTTAAGCTTGTTGCAGGTGCCCTTACATGGCTCCTGAGTAAGAGGGGAGTAGATTTCCTACACACATTTTCAGGAAAATCCAAGAAAAATAGGCAGTTGTCCTGTATATTTAAGAATATAAGGACAACTCAGTGCAAACATATCTAAGGACACAGTACACCCTATAAGATGGAGAGAAAAGAAATTCATTATTTTATCTGTTTCTTTGCTGCATCTTGCAAAGCAAACCAGTGACCCCGAGAAACCCCAGAGAAGTATGAATCTTCTCTGCACCAGATACTTGGGTGGTGAATCATGTCTTCTAATGCATGGTATCTTCTGAAGGTCCCTTTGGGATGAGCTAGCCCCATACCACTAAAAATGTGGTTCTGTGCTTTTTTAATTCATTAAATATGAATCTGTATTGTCTAAGAGCCCAAGCGAAATTCATTAGTCAGGGAGAGGGGCCTGGATGCTAGCTGCTGAGATGAGCAGAATGGGAGACATCAGTTTTGCATGGAGGCACTGATAGAGGAATAGTAGCTTTAGCTATATATAATTACATTTCAGCTGTTCCAGTTTCCTGTGTTTCTTTTGGATGGAGTACAGTACTAGCCTTCACATGGAGACCAATACTGAATCCTGGGAGTGAAAGACTTGATGAGAGGGATCTGGCTAATTGATGAGGGCATTCCCACTTTAAACTCTCTCAAGAGCATATTTCTTTTAATGGTTATTGTTCCAATTGTGCAAACAGAAAAACAATATTGATTTTACTTCATGCACATTACAGCATAACAAAACATCAACAAACACCTCCTACAAAGCACAGTACCCTCAATTCATGACTGAGCCATTGACAACAATGTTCAAGTCAGGAATGAATTCCCCTCATGATGTATTCCTTGTGTTTCTTGACTTCTTAACATCTTGCCTTTACAGCTTTCACTGATTTATTCTATCCTTGTTGCACAGTGAAACATGCTAATTTTTTATTGACTAAATACCCTTCTGTCTCACTTGACCGGTGGTATCCTCTTTAGTATCCTCTAAAGGAAGAAGTGCTGATCTGAACTGTATGTGTTACACTCTATCCTAGAGGCCAAGATACCAGTACAACACTTGAGAAACATTTGTAGTTATTCTCTTAGGACCACCATTCCTCTTGTGCTCTTTGGAAGTCAACTGCAATTTTTAAAAAATAATATGAATTGGCATATTTTGATTGGGAAGTTCTGGGGAAGGGAAAAGGAAAAGGTTGTTTATATTATCAAAGAATTAAGAAATATCCCAGTTCCATTAACAGCATTTTGTTATTAAACTAATAACTTATTCAGAGACTCTGCATTCATAGCTGAGCAATTAGACCAGGATTCTGGAACTTGTGCTCTAGTTCAGCTGTTGTGTTTACTTGCTTTGGGAGTTCAGAAAAATCATCAACAATTAGGTGTAGACAAAGGAAGATAAAAAAGTTTGGTGGAAGCACTGGGGTTTCCATATTTCTTGTGAGTATCCAAGAGAAAAATAATGAATCTGTGTTCCTATTTTTTCACTGGTCACATTGAGATAATCACAAGTCATTCTCTGCCTTGATTTGTCCAGCTGTCTGCATTTATTCAGGCTATGATAAAATGTGTCACCTTTTATTCATCCTTATTAAAAAGTGACAAGTATGAGTAGATTTAAGAATACAAGATGTTTCCCTTACACTGTCTGAATAATGAGAGATTATTCTGTCCACTGAATTTCATAACCTTTAGCACTCTAAACCAAAGGAAGTTATTTTATTATTTTCTAAATGGCATTTAGAATTTTTGCTTAAAAACTTCATCCAATAAATTACTGAAGAAACCATATTCTTACAATTCTCATCTAATAGGAAGATACCATTCCCACGCCATCTTCCACTTACCCATCTACTAGTTCAGTTATCCCTGGAAAGGTGAAAATATACGTTTTATGGCCATCCACTTAAAGAAGGATGAAAATAACTGTCCACATAGGATCACATGGAGGAAAAATCTTTAGTGATATGAACAATTTTGTTCTGACTTCATCAACACTTAAAGTTATGTGAGATGAATTCCACCATGGCTGCCTTCATGCTTCTAGTCCATTGCAGTACAGCATGATCAGCCATCACAGATTTACCAAAGGCAAATCATGCCAGACTTACCTGATCATCTTCTACAACAAAATTGTATCTTCTGTTGACATAGAGAGAGCAGTGGCTATTGTTTACCTGGACTTCAAGCAAAGCTCTTGACACTGTTTTCCACAGCTTCCTCCCAGACAAACTGGCAAGATACAGACTGGATGAGTGGTCTGTGAGATGGGTAGGAAACTGCCTAACAGGCTGCACTCAGAGGGTGGTGATCAATGGTTTTTACTCAGGCTGGCAGCCTGTCACAAGTGGGGTCCCCCAGGGGTCAATACTGTGCCCCACACTGTTCAATATCTTCACAAATGATCTGGATGACAGGATTGAAAGCACCCTCACCAAGTTTGCTGATGATCTCACCAAGTTTGCTGATGACACCAAACTGGGTGGTGAGGTGGACACATCAGAAGGGACAGCCATCTTATAGAGAGATCTGGACAGGCTGGAAGAGTGCGCTAGGAAAAAGTATATGAAGTTTAACACAAACAAGTGCAAAGTCCTGCACCTGGGATGGCATAACCAAAGAGCCCAGTGCAGGCTAGGCTCTGCGTGGCTGGTGAGCAGCCTTGCTGAAAGGGACCTGGGGGTCCTGGTGGACAACAAGCTGAACAGGAGTCAGCAGTGCATTGCTGCAGCACCAAAGGCAAATTGGATCCTGGGTTGCATCCGCAGGGGCATTGCTAGCAAATAGAGACGTGATCATCCCACTCAGTGCTTGTCAGGCCACACCTGGAGTACTGTGTCCAGTTCTTGTCCCCACAATTCAAAAAATGCATGGACAGACTGGAGAGGGTCCAAAGGCAGGCCATGAAGATGATCAAAGGGCTAGAGAACCTGACCTATGAGGAAAGACTGAAGGAGTTAGGTCTTTTCACCCTGGAGAAGAGAAGGATCATGGAGGACCTCATCACAGTATTCCAGTACTTAAAAGGGGAGCTACAAAGATGATGGAGACTGTCTCTTCACAAGGAGCCACATGGAGAGGAATAGAGGCAATGGGTACAAGTTGTACGGAGAGAGGTTTCATCTCAACATAAGAAATAAATGTTTTACAGTGAGAACAATCAATCACTGGAACAACCTCCCCAGGGATGTGGTAAAGTCCACATCGCTGGAGGATTTCAAGACATGACTATACAGGATGCTAGATAATCTCATCTAGACTCCCTTTCCCATGAAAGGTTGGACCAAATGATCTTTCAAGGTCCCTTCCAACCTAGGATATTCTATGATTCTATGACATGGCTTTGCCTCAATCCCTTGTGGTGGTGATTTAAAACAAAACTTCTGACCTACTGCTGTAGAATATGTGCATACCCAGTTAGTAAGTCACATCTCAGCTGATGATCAATGGCAATATCCCACAGCTGAACCTTAGCTGAAAATTGTGTGGCTGTAGGACAGACCCAGAAATCCTTAATGAATTTTTGCCAGACCATTCTTCTAAAAAACCACGTTGCCTGTTTACCTAAGTCATTTCACTTAGTGGGAATAAGGACTCCAATGAAATTTCTGAAGATGGATTAAAACATTTGGCCAAATAAAAGGAAAAGGATCAAATTCCCCTAATCAACCTACAGCTGAGCGGGCTTTATAGTGCTGATACTAACAGAAAACAAGCAGAGGTAACTAAGAAACAAATAAATAGCTGAAAAAGGATCCTTATAGTCATTTTCCCACCTGATTTTAATGTAAGCAAGAACCCTATCTGTGTGAGGAGCAGCTGAAAGATTCCCAGCAGACATAGGCATGGGCAGGCAGGGAACTCAATCTGTGTTTCGTGTTACAGATGGCTCCTGCAATTTTTACTATTTGAAGTATCATGTTGTCCTATGTCCCTGAGTTTCCAGGGTCCCAAACCTGTTGTTTTTTTTTTATTTAACAAACAACATTTTCCCCTCCATTTAACCAGTGGAATAAGGTCTTAAACCAGGAGCTCTGTGAAGTTGAATTCATTTGTGTCTGTGAAGGACTCTGAAGCACTGTGGGGAGACATGTCTTAAAACTGCAAAGTATTTTTGCTGTTTCAGTCAGACTCTCAGAAGACTGATATGAAAAGAACATTAAGTGTGAACAAATCTGCAGTTTGTGAATGATGCAGACATTTACTGACTGTGGTGAGCAAGCTCTGGGGTCTGCCTCATCCACGCAGCTACAGAAACAGTCACTCAGCACTAATTACAGCTTTTCTCCTTGGCAAACAGGTGTGCTGCACCTTTCTTAAAATTCGGGAAAGATGGCGGCAGTTTGTTGCTTTGATGCTGACACGTTGCTGCGTTGGATTTCACAATGTAATGACATATTGTGAAATGATTAAGTGGAAATTAGTGTGTTTGCTTCTTCTCCTCCATTCTGTCTCTGAATAAATGTAGCTTCCCAGTTTTGCCCATCTCCCTGGGCCACTTTCTGCTCAAGCCTTGAAGAAAACTGCTGCAAGGTTTCACTGGCTTTAGTGGGCTTTGGTCCATCTTTTTAGCATGAGGTCAAGTACAACATTGGCTGTAGTGCCCAGTACCTGCTTCCAGAGCTGGGTCAGGATTTATGTCCAGGTAATGTTTGGCTTTTCTTCACAAAAAAACAAGAAAAGATGCTGAAAGAGAAAAATCTGATACAGAGATTGGTCAACTGTGAGCAAGACCAAAGACACTAATACTTCACCGACAAACGGTGACACTTTAGCCACTGGGGATGTAGAAGGCTTCAGGATATTCATCCCAGAGTGTTTTTGCTCATAAAGAGACTGGTATTAAGCATTTAGTTACACTGATCTGCCTGATAACCCCTACCAGGGGTGACATCAGCGGGCACTGGGGAATCCCAGGGCTACACGGCTGCACTCGGGACCATTCCAGCTTGACCAGCAAGGAGGTGGTAAGTATGCATGAACCCCGCATGTCCACAGCCTTTTGTGTTCACAAGGAAAAGGCTCTCTTCCTTACTAATGCTCTTTGGCACCAGTGAGTATAATTGTGTGGTCCCCAAGTCCTTGGAATAAGGGACTGGAGAGACTATAGCCCATGACATGCTTTCACAGGCTCCATATAAAAAAACTGAGAAAAGCAAGTTTATTGTCGTTTGGATCAAATTCCCTATGTAGGGGTCTGCACTGAAACACTTTTAGGGTTATATGAATTAAAAATAAGTGATAACGTGATCTGTAAACACTCCCACCTTTACTTAGAGCAGAAACTAGCCTAAGTTGCTCCCTTTAATGAAAACTGTGTCTTACTACAGGGCTCTCTGTGGCTGGACACAATAGGGTGGCAAATATAAGGTTAGCGCTCACAGATTTTGCAAGTGGGCTGGTAACTGCCACTGAACTAATGACTCATTTTCTTTAGCTGCAGAACATAGACAGGAACAGCAGGTGTTTATTTTTTTTTTCCTTCTGCTGATGTATCATTTAGGAAGAAATATGTGTTGAAAGAATGAGAAAATAATGAAAAGATAAATTCTTTGGACATGACACAGCTAACTTGTGATAAGCTGATGAAAAGCAACGGAAGCATCAAAACTTTCAGAGCAAACAAAATTTACAGAGCAGTTAAAAAGAGGGAAAGCTTTTCTTTCACACTCTTTACTACAGTAAATATCATCACCCACCACCCTCCCAAAATGATTCTGCTGTTCACCTTACAACTAAGAAAAAACCACAGAAATCCTAGATGAGAGAGGAGATAAAAGCAAAGCACAAAAGATTGACTCGTGCAAGACCACTCAGGAAATCTGGCAGAGATGCTGCAGGGTTCCCAAGTTCTGTCCTGTTCACGTCAGTGCAGAAATGTTATACATCCAAGCAGGGTACTACACAGATCTGTTTGGAAATGTTCTGGCAACATATTTTTTTATTGGAAAATTACCATTCTTTGCAACTTTTCATATGACTGCATGAGTTTTGCTGAAATTTTGGCCAGAAGAGATTCTTCAGATCCAAGATGGAAATTCTAGTCAAAACCAGAGTACAAAACAGCAGCTACCCGGTGTCCCAGAGTCTGACAGTGCCTTAAGATACAGAAAAATCAGACCAAATCCCTAATTTAATTAATATTCCACTACTTATGAAGGATGAGACAGCTGTAAGAGGAGAGCCTAAGACAGCCTGGAGGGTACGATATTAAGTACAAGTGCAGATTTTCATATCACAGGTTCTTGCACTTAGCCACCAGCTAGAGACTGTCCTGAAAGGCTCTTGCTGTTGGTTGCTGTAGCTGATCTGTTAGTTAGTTGGACTTTTTATGGGTTTGGTTTAATACTATTCTTTAAATGGGAAAAAAATATTGTCATCTTGAAATACCATAGAACTTTCTTATTTTCAACTTTAAAAAACCATTCCCCAGGAAGAGATAGCTGTATCCTACATTTCTTCCCCAGGTTTAGTGTTAACAATATGCTTAGAGTCATACATGAAAGAAGGTATATTGGGCACAAAAAGCGTGCGTGCTTTTACAAGTTCAACCTACTGCATCTTACAAACAAGCCCTGTCAATGCACAGTAAAAATGTTTATGATGTCTTACACGCTTTGAGCAACCCATTTTGCAGATGTACTTGCTGTATACAGCTTCTGACTACTCAGCCCTCAGTAAATAGTGCCTGTGCATTTTCACTGCTCCTGCAGAAAGCTTGGAAGAGCCAAAAGTTTGGATAAATTTCCCTTCCTCTTAAATGTGCTTCTGGGTCATGGTGGTTTATACTGTTCCCAATCTCTAGATGATAATTTCTTTTCCTAGGTGGAAAAACTTCAGTGCTTAAATCGACAGATGTGTTGTTTGTCGCTGTTGTGGTTGCTGTTACCTTTTGTTTATGAGCTGGGATGCCAAAGTTCCAGCCTCATTTCTCTCATGCATTTTCCACATCATTAAATTTCCTGTGCTTGGACGGCTGTTATTTCTCACTATCAATTCCATCCAACGTGGCTGTGTTAAAATGCACAAACTGTTATACAATCAGAATAGGAAAAAGACCAGATGGCATCAATAACTGCTAATATACCCCCATGTTTATGCTCCAGCATGCGTCTGATAGATGGGGTAAGTGCTAGCCACTGGTATTCTGTTTGTGTCATCATTTGTTGAGTTTGTTTTGTAATTAGCCATATGGTCCCAAGGAAACCTTGAAAGCATGAAGACATTTCACATGGTCCCCCAAAATACATCTGAAATGCACCTAAGAAATTGAAAGATTTTTAAAACATAAACCCTTTTTCTTTGTAAAGAGGAAATGTGTCCCATGAAAAGAAACTGAACTAGTTTCTCTCCTGAGTTTCTATTCCTGCTTCTTCCCCAACTGCTTTTTAACAAAGAGCAGTCAGTCCACCTATTTATGGTCTTTCAGCTGTACAGTCTCTAAAGCTGTGGTTATGGTATGCATTTCTTTTATCCAAACACCAGAAGAATTATCTATATGACCAAACAATAATTGCAGTCACTCTCATTGTTCGATCTTCTAAGACACCTAAGCTCTTAGATGTCTATGAAAGCAATGCAGGATGCAGACTGTCACACACTGACTCTCTGTGCAGTCAATGAAGAGAAGCAGTCGCATCCCTGAAATCTGGGATCTGTAGTAAATGACTAAATATGCTATCCTAGTTATGCCTCTCCACCATTCATGCAGTCAGCTTCCACCTGGCAGCCTTAGCTAGCAGGCTGCTGGACTTGCCCTGTGGTCTTGCCACTGGGTAGTCCTGAATGAGCTGAGCATTAAATGCACCATGCACTCAAAGCAGAGAGGTGACAGCCATGGTAGAGAGATCATTTCTGTGGTTTGTGACTACAGGTCTTTCTTAGAGGGAAGGGACATCTTGTCATGGCAAAGGGAAAGGCAATTTTATCCAGGTTTTACTGATATTAGTTTGATTTTTAAAAAGGGTTTGGGCAGCCTGGCTTTAGTGGGCTTAATGGAGATCTGAAAGTATGTGTTATTTGCATTCCCTTGTGGCTTTTAGGGCAGGGTTCATATTTCCTAGCTTCCCAAAACTTCCTTAACTAAATCTGGGACCCAGCAATGTAATCATTGACATCTGAGCAAGTTTCTTGTGTTCCTATTATTGTTAATAGAAAACAAGTCCACAGAGTCAATGAAGCATAGGATGAGTCATTTAACCAAACGTAGGTATCTACTTTAGGATTACATGAATCACACCCTACGCTTCACTGATTATCTAGGAACCCAAGGGCAACTTGTAAAGATGCTGATGCCACCTTACATTGTCTCATATGGTAGCTTAATTAGCGTGCTTTGCCTCCCACCTTAGTTTCTTGGCTTGTGAAAGAGAGATCATACAATCAGCCACCCATTTTGCAAGAGGTGAAGATAATGAGTTCATGTTTGTAGAGTGCTAAGGAAATATTAAATCCAACAAGCTGTACCTTAACGATATAGTCTTAACCCATACTGATGAAGACATACTGTTTACATATAGACAGCAAGAGAGCCATAAGCTCTGATTATGCTAGCAGCCCTTCAGGGTCTCTACATGGCTTTCAACATTAGGTATTTTGTAAATAGGAATGTTAGGGCAGACGTGTTGGAAAACTTGCCTAGAGTAAAGCAGAAGGTTAGCAGCTGAGCTGGGATAGTGAATTTTTGCATATAGTTCCTGTGACAATTGCTAATTGTCGGCTATAATGTAACTCTGCCTTGAAAAACCTGCAATTCCCCCATTTATTCCTGAGGGAATACAGCTGATTTTTATGTCTCATTTTCTGTGCTGGCTACTGAATGTCTAAGGAATGCCTTCGAATTTTTCCGGATTAAAAGAACTAGATAAATATTATTAATTATCATTGCAGGTAATTTGTTCCAAAACTTCTGCAGTGTTCATGCATCTAATGAGTCAAAGTGTTTCATAATTTATCAGTCTTCAGCTGATGTTTTATGGTTTTCCTGTGTTAGAAGGAATAATTGATTATGGTTGTTAAAAGCATAGCTCAGTACAGAATTATTGCTATCATTTATATATTATACAAATATCTTAAGTCTTGGCTATAGTATTTCATCAAGGCAACTGAGTACGGTAAATCAGTGTCTGCAGTAACAATTGACATTTGTGGTATCAAGCCACCAAAATTGTTAACTTATTCTGCCTGACAAAATTTTCAACAGCAGATAAATTGCCTTGTCCTTAAGGGTGGGGTAAGATACTGTAGACATGAGATAATCTCTGAGGTGATAAAGTCAAATGATAAAACTTTTCATTATAGCCATGTATATAAAAGATGACTGGACAGGATAATCCTTTTAGGAGAGTAACACTAGCCACATAGATTTAATCTATTCAGTAACAGCCGGATTTGTCCTTCTCCTCCCCAAAGTAATCATGAAAATTACAGTCAGAAAGGTTAAACTGCACAACCACATACAGCTGTCATGGAATAAAGAAAGGCAATCAGGATAGATTGTACAAACACATCAGGAGTAAAAAAACCAAACCAAAACAAAAGACAAAGGGAAATGTAAGTCTATTTCTTAGCTGGAAAGAAGAACTAATAACAAAAGAAGAAGAAAGTTAAATTTACCTTCAGTCTTCAAATATTAGTTAAGTGAAATTTGAGTATTACATCTATTCTTTTTAAGAAGAGGATAAGAGTCCAAGTTAGAATAAGAAAGAACAGGTTAAGGAATACTTCAGTAAATTAGGTGTATTCAACATAACGGTATATTCAACACACAGTAACAAATGGTGGCCTTCAAGGGTCCGTATTGGGACCAGTAGTGTTTAATATCTTCATCAATGACATAGACAGTGGGACTGAGTGCACCCTCAGCAAGTTTGCAGATGACACCAAGCTGAGTGGTGCAGTCGACATGCCAGAGGGACGGGATGCCATCCAGAGGGACCTGGACAAGCTCGAGAAGTGGGACCATATGAACATCATCAGATTTAACAAGGCCAAGTGCAAGGTCCTGCACCTGGGTCGGGGCAACCCCCGGTATCACTACAGGCTGGGGGATGAAGGGATTGAGAGCAGCCCTGCCAAGAAGGACTTGGGGGGACTGGTGGATGAAAAGCTGGACATGAGCCAGCAATGTGCGCTCGCAGCCCAGAAGGCCAAGCGTATCCTGGGCTGCATCAAAAGAAGCGTGGCCAGCAGGTCGAGGGAGGGGATTCTGCCCCTCTCCTCTGCTCTGGTGAGACCCCACCTGGAGTACTGCGTCCAGCTCTGGAGCCCTCAGCACAGGAAAGACATGGACCTGTTGGAGCGGGTCCAGAAGAGGGCCACGAAAATGCTCAGGGGGGTGGAACACCTCCCCTGTGAAGAAAGACTGAGAGAGTTGGGGTTGTTCAGCCTGGAGGAGAGAAGACTCTGGGGAGACCTTATCGTGGCCTTTCAACATACAAAGGGGGCTTGTGAGAAAGATTAAGAGAGACTTTTTACTAAGGCCTGTAGTGACAGGACAAGGAGCAACGGTTTTAAACTGAAAGAGGGTAGGTTTAGATTGGACATAAGGAAGAAATTGTTTATGATGAGGATGGTGAAACACTGGAACAGGTTGCCCAGAAAAGTTGTGGATGCCCCATCATTGGAAGTGTTCAAGGTCAGGTTGGAGGGGGTGTTGAGCAACCTGATCTAGTGAAAGATGTCCCTGTCAGGGGGGATTTGAATCAGATAATCTTTGAAGGTCCCTTCCAACCCAAACCATTCTATGAATCTATGATTCTAACACTGATTCCCGCTACAAAAAGCAAATAATTTTGAAATGATCTTCCATGTATAACATATGTAAAACATCAGTCATCATTATTCCAGTGTAATTAGTCGTAGGGGAGCCTGAGCTAGAATTCAGTGACCAGCTCTGGGCACCACACGTTAGAAATTTTTCTGAAAAATTTGAGAGAGTGCAGAAGGTAAAAAAAAACAGGATAGCAAGCAATGTGGTAAGCATGACCCATGAAAACATCAGAAAGAAGTGAGTTTAAGGGAAAGTATGACAACAGTCTTCAAATACGCATAAAACTTGTATTTCATGTTCTCTGTGAAAAGGACAAGAGGAAATCAGTAATAATTTGTAGCAAAGATGACTTCAGCTACAAAATGTCATGAATGAGGATGGTGACACTGAGTGACAAAGTATGCTGCAGACTCTCATTCACTGGATGGCTCTAAAAACAGATCAGATAAGGTCAGCATATCTAAAAATGGAGATTGTCTAAACAATCACTCGACGACCCAGATGGTTACAGTCCTGTTCTTACAGAACAGAAGTAAGAAGAAATATATTCTTACTGTTTTGGGTGGAGAGAGGAGAGAGGGGAAGGGCTCACAGAAGGGCTCTGCTCATAAGAAGCTATAACTGGATCCTATACAGATTATCTGAGTTACACAAATGGACCATTTTCAAAGCACTCTTATTGCCCTGTTCATAGGGGAACTAATACGGAAGTTGTCAAAGATAGCATTATCATGTGAAAGGCACTAACAAAGAGAGGCTGGATTAGCCTGGGTTTGGAGCATTCCTTCAATTGCCATCCAAAAGCTTTTCCTATAGCACAGAGAAAGTATTGTGAGTGCATTCTGCCTGTAAGTAGGAGTAATCAACTGAAGAAGTTTGCTCATTCTGACATTTTTGTAAAGGCAGGTTTTCATAGGCATTAGTATAAATCTGACACTGAGTTGACATTAATTTCCAGTGGAACTTGGTGATTTGTCATGGGAATATATTTATCTTGTTTTAATCAAAGGCCACTGGAGAAGGCATATCCTCAGCCCCAGGTTCTCCTCCAAGCATTCTGCTCTGCCTCAAAGCCTGTGTCTGGCTCCTTGCATCTCCTGGGAAGCTTCTGCAAGTTGCCACCTGTTAATAGATTCCCCTGTCTGGTGCAGCACCCTTCTCACCACAGCCCATTCCTGCTCACCCTTCCCTGGTCCACCTCTCTTTCAAGCCACCTCACTGCCTTTAAGCCCAAACAAACATAAAATGCAGCTGTCCTTCTCTCACTGTCTTCCAGCCTCCAGAAACCAGGGATGTGGAAGTGGCTAATTGTATATGGCATCTTGCTGGACTTGAATGACATTGAGGAAAAGCAAGTGTGATTCAGCTAAGGGCTATTTGGGTATGTCAGCAGTTACGAAAACCCCACTTGGACAGCATGGGAGAGCAAAATGACACTTCTTTAGAAAAAGTGTGAGGCCCTTGAGGTTATTTGTTTAGCTACATGTTCATTAATTGCAGTGTTGCCCAGAAGCTATCTTGCTTTCAAGCGTCTGATCAGAATGGGATTAATCTCTCCATTTGCTTTCCTGCTAAAGGAATTCATTAATCCTGTAATATTTATGCTGATTTTTAACAGTGTTGCTTCTTTTGGGGTTGTGACACAATATTTTGTGTGAAGTAAATGCATCGGGACAAACCAACTGGCTATTTGGACAGGAGAACACAGGGGATCAAACCCAATATCTCTACCTCCCTCATCCCCACAAAAGGCTGCTCCTAATTTTCCACCCATACTACCGTCTACCTAAACCCACCAAGAAAATCTATTCCCATTGTGCTGGTTTTGGCTGGGATAGAGTTAATTTTCTTCACAGTAGCTGGTATGGGGCTGTGTTTTGGATTTGCACTGAAAACAGTGTCGATAACACAGGGATGTTTTCGTTACTGCTGAGCAGTGCTTACACAGAGTCAAGGCCTTTTCTGCTTCTCACCCCACCCCACCAGCGAGGAGGCTGGGGGTGCGGAAGAAGTTGGGAGGGGACACAGCTGGGACAGCTGACCCCAACTGACCAAAGGGATATTCCATACCATATGACGTCATGCTCAGCATATAAAGCTGGGGGAAGAAGAAGGAAGGGGGGGACGTTCGGAGTGATGGCGTTTGTCTTCCCAAGTAACCGTTAGGCGTGATGGAGCCCTGCTTTCCTGGAGATGGCTGAACACCTGCCTGCCGATGGGAAGGAGTGAATGAATTCCTTGTTTTGCTCTGCTTGTATGTGCGGCTTTTGCTTTACCTATTAAACTGTCTCAACCCACGAGTTTTCTCACTTTTACTCTTCCGATTCTCTCCCCCATCCCACCAGGGGGGAGTGAGCGAGTGGCTGTGTGGTACTTAGTTGCTGGCTGGGGTTAAACCACAACACCCATGCGTTTCCTGGTAGACTGTATCGGAAGATTTAAATAAATTCTATTAGACCCCTTACAGTGTGTAAAGAAAGGCAAACCAGGTCTACTTTCTAGCGTGCTTTCACCTGAAATAGAACATACTTTTATTGAGGAAAAGACCGTTAAACTGTAAAATACGGTACTACCAACAGACCTATGGTCCTGGTTTCAGCTGGGATAGATTCAATTTTCTTCCTAGTAGCTGGTACAGTTCTGTGTTTTGGATTTAGTATGAGAATAATGTTGATAACACACTGATGGTTTAGTTGTTGCTGAGCAGTGCTTACATTAAGTCAAAGACCTTTCAGCTTCCCATGCTCTACCGACTGAGAAGGCTGGAGGTGCACAAGAATCTGGGAGGGGGCACAGCCAGGACAGCTGACCTCAACTGGCCAAAGGGACATTCCATACCATGTGACGTCATGCTCAGCATATTAACTGGGGGCAGTTGTCTGGGGGGGGCAGCGACTGCTGCTCGGGGATGGGCTGACCATCAGTCAGCAGGTGGTGAGCAGTTGCATTGTGCATCACTTGCTTCGTATATTCTATTATTGTTGTTGTTGTTGTTATTATTATTATTATTATTATTATTATTATTATTTTCCCTTCCTTCTCTGTCCTATTAAATTGTCTTTATCTCAACCCACAAATTTTACTTTTTTTCCCGATTCTCTCCCCCATCCTACTGGGGAGGGGGAGTGAGCGAACGGCTGTGTGGTGTTTCGCTGCCTAACGGGTTAAACCACAACACCTATACATGAATTTGAAGAAGTAAAAACCAGACTGGATGCCGTAAAATCCCACCTCATTTCCTGAGGAAAGGATAGAAAAAAATACTATTGTGTTCAGTGGCAGCTCCTTGAGGAAGCTGGATGTATGTTATGGAAGGACATGTGGAAATACACAATGTAAAAGCCTGTGGAAGACAGGTTTTATGAATAAAAAGAGATAAAAAGTCCATTTTGACACATATCTTCTAAAGTTCAGTAATTTTGTGTCTCTCAAGTAGCACAAGAATAGACTGTCATACTGACAGGTCTCAAATAGTCAACTTGACAAACTCCTTCAAACCTACTTACCTACCATATGTATGTGGTATCAGACCCCTATCAGACCCAGCGACCTATTTTATAAAGCATTTATTGCTTTTATGTTGAAGACAAGTGCAGCAGCTACGTAATTTTTGTTTTCATTCCTAGCTGAGGAATTCAGTGCGCTTCACGCTCCAACTAATTAAGTTTCCCCTTTTCCTAAAGCCATAAATATCATTAAATAGACTGGGCAAGAGATCTGCTCAAAGTTACACAGTGGTTTTGTGACTTGAAGTTATAACTTTCTATGGCTGGTTAAGGTTTAATCACCAAGCAAGACCTTATTACATTAACTCAGTGGTAAGACAGTTGCAGATCTCAGACAGAAACTTTTAAAAGGCCCTTTAATTAAGATGAAAAGAGTGATTGCCCTAATCAAGAAAGACTGTGTACATTTCTCCTAACACAATCAGCAGCAGCTGCCAGATCAGGATGCACTTTACTGGAACAGTGTTTCCTCTTGCAGGGTGTTGTTACGTGAAGACCTTGCAAGGAGCAGAACATCTCTAAGGAGCACCTCTGCATTGCCCAATTACACATTCTGCAGTAGCACACACTAACACAATCTCCTCTCCTGGTTGGAGATACACACGCATAAAGTAAATAAATACCCCTGCCTGAGCAAACTACTCATCTCAGGACCGAAACTCCTCATGGGGAAATCGGCAGAGCGACTCCAAACTAGTTCAGACCCTAGGGGTGAAATCCTGGCTTAAATAAAATCAAGGATAAAAACCACACCATAACCTGTAGCCTGTTGAAGTAAACAGTAATCTTGCTATGGATTTTAGTAAGCTATGATTAAATTGAGAAAACAAGCCTTATTAGGTAGATAACAAAGACAAGTGCTGAATAGGAAGACAGCCTATCAGTCATAACCGGGTGTTTTAGCACGGAGCAGCTGTACACACTGATGACTGCTTGGCATAGCTGTCCAAAGCTCTTCCACAAAATTATATGGAAGGGACAAGGCAGAAGTTAAAGTGTTCTTTACACTTTACAACAAAAGGGAGATGCTTTCTGCAGAGAAGGGAAAGGAAAATGTCTTCAATTGTCCACAGACAAAGCAGCTGAGTACCTGCTGAAAGATTAAACCTTTAGAAAATAGTCTCCTCTCTTCATACATGCCATTTTATCTTTTGCCTACTGTTTCCATGACCTGGATAAGGACCTGTCTGTCGAGAAACATCTCTTACCATACTGATATGATCCAAAGCCAGATTATGGGGATGAGTCCTCTGCACCAAGCCTTGTCAGAGGCCTCTACAATCTCCTGGCAATAAACTCTGCCACAGTTGTATTTCCTCTGCTCATCTCCAGTTACTTGTCTCCATTGCCAGCGAGCGACTGACTGAAGTCCACTTTCATCTTCTCCTGTGATGTGACAGACGGCAGCAGGTATTGCTGTCTGCACTGGGTCAGCAATGACAAATGCACAGTTAATGTGATGGAGCTGGGCACAGAGCACACAGAGGGCACATAGAGCACTTATTATCTCACAGAAACCCAGAGCTCATCAGACACCATTCATCTTCTCCAGGCTAACTGGAGAATATGTTGAAGTCCAGGCAGTAAGCAGCCAAACACACACAGGAAAAACTCTGCTGAAAAAAAAGCAATTGTTTCACTAGGAAGGCAGACTGATTTGGCATTTTGCACAGTTTGTACATCCAAATGTTTGGATGTACAATACAAATCAAATCCAAACCAATCCAATACAATTGTTTCTACTTTAATTTTGGCAAAGGAACAAGGCAAGAACTTTATTTTTCTGCTAAACTTACCTCTATCGGACTACCTGTCATCCCCACCCACTTCTCTGTTTTCTCCACCTTCGCCTTTCTGTCCTCACTTGTACTGGAAACATTCTCATCAGAGACCTTCTCTTCAGTTACCCGTAGGGTACCAAGTACCCTACACCTAGATTTTTCTAAAACTAGCATTAACTTAACATACATTATTAATCTTACTATTCTCATGAATTCTCAAGTGAGTCTAAAATTTGCAGGTTTATAGTATATAAACAAAAGAAAAACAACATATCCACAACTTTTCATGGCCCAGAGCTGAAAAAATTATTGCTCCTGGTGTAACACTCTACCAAGGAAGCTGAGAATTAGGGAAAGGCCAGGGGATCACAAGTAATTGTGTTACAGCAATTTAATGAGCTCCCAGTCACCTGCCAAATCACAGTAACTTTTGATATTTATTTTCATACACTATCCCACCTCCTGTATAAAATACATTCTCTAAAATCACTATTTGACTTGTTAAGTAGTTAGACCGCTTGCAGATAGCTGTTAATACTCTGAGGATGTTTATATATAATCAGGACTGTCTTCACTTAACATGCATATATGAAAAGCAATCGCAAAACATTGCTAGATGATTCGTGTTGTTTTTCTCTGTTTTGCATGAAGACCTTGGTGAATAACAGAACAAATGATCATTAAATATCCCATATGAGTTTGAAATTAACTCATTTCATCTGTGCTTATGCAAGTTTCATTCTCCTTTCTGCAAATATGCAAGTAATTGCTTTTTACTGTCCATGGAAAGTGAATTTAGAGATGCAGTTTGTACATGCCAGTATTTGTGCTGGCAATGATTGTGTCCTTTCAGGAGCAGCTTGAGAAAGAGAAGTGAGTTACCCGAGTCAGCAGCACAGCTCAGACTTTGAATATACTAAATCAGTCTGTAAAGCTAAATATTGGTAAAAATAGTCATTGATTAAGTTCTCATAGCAAGTTCATTTGAGAAAGTGAGAATCTGTTTTTCAATATTCTAAAAACAGAAAAAGTGGCTAAATTAACACATTATTCTCGTACACTTCTCTTCAGATCTAATTGCTGCCCTCTTTACATGTCTTCTATATGCAGGAGGGTCTAATAACTCTGAATAAATAATACGCTCTTGGGGGAATCATTACATGGTTTGAGATTGCACTTCCTTGAGCGCAGAAAGAGATGGCAGATTAAACTTTATGGGCTGTTGTTACTCCACTCTGCTTGGGACAACACTTTAGTGACATTTTCCCATGCACAGAGTGTTTGGGAGATAAATTTGCTTCTAGGTAAGAATTCATGTAAAGTGCAGTGGCATTTCTAAGAGGGGCAAGTCAATATCACACTTTCTTGGTCTCAGGGGAGAGAGGTCCTATGGTTTGACAAGGGCTATGCAGGAGCTGTGTGCAAGTTACATGTGAGCCATTTCAATATGTCACTTCTTTTGCTCTTCTCACCTATTTTCACCAAGTTACATGGCCTGGCAGTTTCTTTGAAGTTCGTTTGCCTCACTGAATACTGAATTCCCTGGACAGTAGTTTACTCATGCATCAAAAAAAAAAAGAAAAGATAGAGTAATTCTAGAAAGATATTATTGCTCAGAGAACGTCATTACAATTTTGCCATTAAGAAATTAGTGACCTACATAATTTATACTCAGAAGTGTAAGTGGTATTGTAGATGACCTACCTCCTATTAAATCTCAGCATGGGGGCTTGGCATCTTTTTAACTGATGCATTAGTGTGTGTCAGATTCAGACAGCCATCTGAAATTACTAGCCGCAATTAATATAATTAATTATCTACTATTAGGTGCACTCATATTTTCAGAGAGTGAGAGAATTAAATATATTCGCTGAAAAACAGCCAGACAGTTTATATCTAAAATGATTAGGAGGTAATAAGACACATTTTCTGCTTTCACAAATAATTCTGTATATGGGGTTGTAGAAGAACAATGAAGTTTACAAGTAATAAATCAAGGCAATGTTAAAGTTGTTGATAATTACACTACAAATAGAACTTGGAAAAATATTCTGGCAAAGAGTTTGTCATCACTGAGTGTTGTGGTTTAACCCGGCAGGCAGCTAAACACCACACAGCCGTTCGCTCACTCCCTCCCCCCCACAGTGGGATGGGGAGAGAATTGGAAAAAAAAGAGTAAAATTTGTGGGTTGAGATAAAAGCAGTTTAATAGGACAGAAAAGGAAGGGAAGATAATAATAATAATAGTAATATAATAATAATAATAATAGAATATACAAAGCATGTGATGCACAATGCAATTGCTCACCACCTGCCGAGCAATGCCCAGCCAGTTCCCGAGCAGCGGTTACCCCTTCCCCAGCCAACTCCCCCCAGTTTGTATACTGATCATGATGTTATATGGTATGGAATATCCCTTGGGCCAGTTTGGGTCAGCTGTCCTGGCTCTGCCCCCTCCCAGCTTCTCGCTGGCAGGGCATGAGAAGCTGAAAAGTCCTTGACTAGTGTAAGCACTGCTCAGCAACAACTAAAACATCGGTGCGTTATCAACATTATTCTCATCCTAAATTCAACACACAGCACTGTACCAGCTACTAGGAAGAAAATTGAATCTCTCCCAGCCGAAACCAGGACACTGAGCAACACAGCTGTGAGGACTGACCCTAGTCACAAACTCAGGGGCCAGTTGGATCAAAGGAAGAGGAGGTCCTTGAGGATGGAGGAAGAGGAGGTCAGTTGAGGATGACACAACATTATACCTTGATGCTTTTATTTCTTAAAATGGCTTTCTGTTTCAAAAGTAAGTGACTTGAAAAGGCTGATTAAACCCAAATTCAAATGATACTTTTTGTTTGTGATCACTCTCTTCTCTTTGTGACACAAAAAGGGAACAAAAAGTGGGTTTGCTCAAATAAAATACTGTCAACTCCAAACCCAAATATTTTTGAAATTTTTTTAAAGAAAAAAATAATATATCTAATCTAAAATTACTTCCCCCCCCCTTTTTTTTTCAAATGTTCAGATGAACAACAACAAAAATTCTTTGCTCTGCCTTAGGCATGACCCAATAGAAATTTTTTTACACTTTGACACAATGTGTAAGCTGCATTTTGTATTCCAATAAGAAGCATTTCAGACAGAACAATGATTTCTCCATCATATTATTAATTTCACCAGTCTCTGCTGTGCTGCTCTGAAAAGGCACATTGTAACCCATCTGTGAAAAAGAAGAGGCAAGATACGAAGGGATTACTAGATAAATACAAGCAAGAGATGCACAAAGGTTATGCTGTCTTTATGAGCAACATAATAATGACAATACACTTATGTTGATAATTATATGATGACAGAATTAGGTCAAAACACACAACTTTTTCATAGTCACATTCATGCCATGAAATGATGAAGCAATACCTCACTTCATGCTGTCCCAGCTGACACGTCAACACTATACAGCACCTTAGGGCAAGGTACTGGCTCAGGCCTGAAACATATTTACAACATCTATGTGACTACTGGTAGCTCCGATGTTTTTTAGCTGGTGGGGATCTCAACAAAATAATGTAGTAGACATGAGTCTGTGTGCATGCGTATAACACAACGTAGGCTTAAGAGAATGATATTGTACGCAGCAAGAACAGTAGAGGTTATCCTTTGGCAAGATACAACTAGCAAGACAAGAATATTTATTCCTTACAGATTGGAAAATTGAGACTATGGTCATTACCTATAAAGGACTTGATAATGTCCTTCTACAAGCCCCTTTTGTGCCCAACTCATCTCTATGCACGTTGAGATAGCTGGCAAAATCCCCTCTGAGGGTTACTGTGCTGGCATACAGACGCACGAGAACTCTGCAACGTGTGAAAGCCTTAATTAAATATATATCAGTATGTAGGTATATGGACATTTGTCACATGTTGTATATCTTCACTTGCTACAGATTGGGGATTTTGCTGACTCTTTCCAAGCTCTCATAAGATGGGAATGTAGCAACAGACTGAGCTCAAGGAAGGATGTGTAAGATAAAGTTGCAAAGTCCTTTACAAGGTAGTGGACCTTTTTTTTCCCCCCAACACATAACAACTAAATATTCTCAAATTGTTAGTATTATCTTGACAATTAATAACATTTACTGTTGCTGTTTTGTACAAAACTGTTCTCCCAAACCTTTGTTGTGTTTTGCCAATGCTGCTTGCCACTGTTAGGGCGGAAATCAAGAAAAGATTTTTGTGAGGTTTATAAAGTTCTGGTGGGGATGAGCCCTGTTATCACTGAGGTAAGAGCCACCCTTGCATGTGACAACGTGCTGAGGCTAGTAATTCTGGCTTTTGGTGGCTTACTGTGTGCTAAGGACATTATGTCATTGCACAATTGGGATCATCACTCAAAGTAGGAGACAGGCTGCTGCTCGTATGAGACCAGGCTATTTGGGGTCAGATTATCTAGCAGAGTATCCTGTCTCCAACGAGGATCAGCAAGTGGATACAAAGGAAGGAGTATAAGAAAAAGGCAGGCATGCAATGATTCCTCTCCAGGGTGCTCTGCCAGCCTCCAAATCACTTATGACTCACAGACTTCTTGTAGAGTCGTCTTTGCTTTTAACAGCCTCCAGTAGATCTGGACTCCATGAAGTTGCCCAGTCACTGCATGTAAAGTTTTAGCACCCACAGCATCCTGAGACAGGGAGTTCTGCAGCTCTACCACACACTGATGGACCCTTCACCCCAAGGGCTCCCTCACCAAAGGGCTTGCTGTCACAGTCCAAGCAGTTTTTTTCCTTCCCATTGCCATCTAGCAGCTCAGAGTTCAAATAAGCTGCAACTCTAAAGAAAGGAAAACAAATTCCAGATGGCCAATAACCTGTCTTTTGAAAACCAGAATTCCCAGCATTTTTTTCTCTCTCTGTCTACACGCTATCCACATTCATCACTAGTTCACCCACACAACTCTTCTGGCTGTGAGACAACTGACTTTTTGTTTCCCAGGGACAATGGACCTATTTCCTAAAGCAGGCTGCCAAAATCTGTCAACTCATTTGTTCTTCTGCCAACCCTCACAAGCGGTAGGTTCCTTCTTGCTCCACCAGAAAGGAGCAACTCCATCTTTCCTGCACTCCCACACTGACCAGAAGCCGAGAGGAAGGGTCAAGGCACCAAGCAGGACTGGTTCAGTCAAAACGGGGACCACAATTACATACCAGTGGGACTGGTTAGCTACTCCCAGCAGTCTCCTTATGCAGGCAGCTGCTTCTTCTTATGCCTGAAGCCAGATCTGTTTTTTTTCCAGAACACCTAAGACCTCCATCACAGATTAAATGCCAGCAGGAAGACTGATTTCAGAGATGTTTTTCCACCATTTTCTGCTTCTAAATTTGTAGCATGATAAATTTTTAAGTACAAATTATTTTTTTCCTCCTTTGGTAAAAAGTCAACTGCAAACTTCCTGTGAATGAAAAACAATGTAGTGATTAAAAATAATTATACAGATGACTCATGAGTCTACAGTGGTTTTTGCATCAGCAAATAAAATTGGTCAGGATAGATGGAAAAAAGTGCACTGAAGTTTAACTACCAAATGCATCTTTCAAGCCCTCATTACCAATCCCTTTTCAAATGAAGTCTTTTTCATCGTAGGTCACCCAGCTCCATTTTGCATTTGCAATTTTTTTAAATTAAACAGTGAAAGAAGAAAAATGGAAGGAACACTCACAGCAAACACCTCTCCAGAACAAAGGGCTCTCCAAAATGCAAACAATTAGAGAGGTCTTCTAAGCTACGTACTCATTCACACACAGGAAAAAAAACAGTGAAGGAGGAATTACTGTGCCAGGTGAAGACCTTGCCAGCTTTTACTTATTCACTGTTTCTCCCTTACAGTCTTCTGCTGAAACTCTTGTAATTCATCAGGTTTTTAACTTAGGGGCTCTTTTTCCCATTGGATTCTAAATTTTGCCAGATTGGACCAAAATGACCCATTAATATGGTAAGCTATTGCCTATGTTCTTCTGCTAAGAGTTGCCAGTATTGACTATTTGAGGTGAATATTGAATGGGTGGGGGTGAATTAAAGCTTGCCTAGAATACTGAAGTATTCTCTATTTTCTCTTTTAAGGATATTTTCTCTCATTCTCTAATATTTGGGAACAGGAAGGAAGAAAGGACTCGTTCCATTGAAACAGACACCTTTTCCTTCATAGTCTTTCCTGGACCTGTTTCTTTTCTCACCTGCTTTTCTGTTCTCCATTATAAAATTATTTGCGTCCTAGTCAGCCCAGATAGGAGGACACCTCCCATCCTTAACAAGTCACTGAGAAGAAAGTCAAAGAACAGGTGGGAAACACAAACATAAAGAATTTAAATGATTTGCTCAGGATTGTGTCAGTAACAGGTTCAAGAATATTCAATGAGGACTAAATCTTGAACTCCCTATGCTGGGGAACCAGTTGATTTGATACGATATCTAAAGAGCAGCTACTTTTGTTTTTTCAACCAATGAAGCAGCACGATGGAGTCAGGTGTTTTATTCAGCTAACAAAGGTCCCAAAGAGCGATCAAGAAGACATGTAGAAATAGCTGAAAGGAAACCCAGCTTATCACATGGCAACACTAACCAAGAAAAACTGAATTTGTACCCTTCATGGCGCTTGTATGTTTACTTTTCTCCTGAGCACAGATTACTGAGCAGGACTCACACTGCTGTTGCCATCAGCCATCTCCTGAATACAGCTTGGTGGCTTACAGCATTCACCCAGCAACTTCCTAGACTGAAGTCCCTCCTTAACAAAGAGGATTCATGGCCACATTTCCCACATATTTAAGCACCAGGATATATCAAGTGGGTAACAATACTGCCATGCCTCAGTTGAAGCTGGGTCACTGTGGCCAGACCACAGGAGGTGGATTACTCAGCTGAGGGGGTGTTAGGGTCCTGTCCCTCTTTCATGGACTGTTTATGCACTTCACATTAGACAGCTGTTGGCTGTCTTCCCACCACCACTATTCTACAGCCTGCTGATCAAAATATTTGCTCAGGGCCTGAACCCCTGAGGGTTGCATGCTAGAAACCTCCCAATGAGATCAGTCGAGCCTTTCTTAGGAGTTAGGACTGCCATGAGTACTCAGCTCACCTCTGTACTGAACACAGAGTGTACTGAACACCATCCCTCTGTGTTTCCCTAGAAGTCAAGTATTCTTTGGTATCTTACTGCACTGCATTTTTGAGAGTTTTTCTACTGGTGGGTCAGTAGGGTGAGAGGGGATTACCTGGAAGAACGCAGTAACACATTGCTATGGACACAAGAACCATGACAGCCATCCTGCTTCTGACCTGCTACAGCAGGGATATCTGGCTCTGTGTCTATAAGACTGTTCTTCATCCAACAGGTAAGGCTATCCCAGGAATCTCTGCATGAATATACCGCCTATTATTAATATATGCATAGTATTGCCTGCATTCAGCCTGGAGCCACCCTTCCCTGTCTCTGCTATACCTTAATCCTCCTATCACAGTTGTCAATGGGGACCTCCTAGACAGCAGTCTACAGATTTCTCCCTGCTTCTGGGCTGTCTCTATTTGTGGGTAGAAAAGCCAGCTCTATGGGAGGGAATTGTTGTTATTGGCAAACTGCCCGTGCTCGGTGCCTGTAGCACCTCCGAAGTTCCCAGATGTGACAGAAAAATTTAGGCCTGGAAGGTGGAAGGATGAAGCCAGACTCAGACTTGGGAGTTCAGCAGAACTTGCAGGGTCAAGCTAGATGAGCCCCAGGAGATGAGGCTGGGAGATTTATAGTTGGGATAGTTGTTGGCTCTGGGCATCAGGCCAACCTCATTATCTTATACACAGCCAAAGAAGATGAACTCACAGAGTACAAACCTTGCACTGCAAACCAGTTATACAGCTCTACTGTACTAATTATATTAGTACTGGTTTCCCTTTCCCATCCAGCCTAAGCAATCACTGCTTCTGTCTCACATATCATGTGGAGTTCATACTCCTCCTCACCTCTTGCACAAGCCCTGTTGTTTAGTGACCTGTTCTCTGTTAACAGCTGCTGTGCTCATGCCAGCAAGACAGGCATTTTGGTTTGGTGGTGGATGAAGTTATTCCTGTATACAATTTATAAAAGGCTCTGGGATGAAAGACAAGACACTCTCATCAATTATTGAGACCTATCTCTGAACTTTTTTCCAGGTTCCATAAATACCTCTTCTCATAAAGGGCTTGAAAAACTTAATCAGATGAATAAATAAGTCTGGACTGAGGGGTCTGCACCAGTTCAGCCTACTCCTGATAACAAAGTTCTGGATCAGCACATGGGAAGACCCTCAGAAAATGTCTTTTCTCCCACCAGCTGCTGTCCTAGCTTAAGAGAATAAGCTTTTTTCAACTGCCTGCTACATCCCTTTCTCTCTTCCCTGAATAGCCCTGTTCAAGTTTCAAATCACAACATGACCAAACCAAGAAAATGCTTTCTTTGCTTACCGCACAACCTCAGGAAGTAGAGCCCACACAGAAGAGAAACACATGAGCATATAAACATCTTTAAGCACATACACGCATCTATCTTTTTAGACAAAAGCTCATAAAGAGCATGCACACGGTTAATTTTTTTGTTAAACTGGTGTCATGGTTTAACCCCAGCCAGCAACTAAGCACCACACAGCCACTTCCTCACTCCCCCCCGGTGGGATGGGGGAGAGAATCGGAAGAGTAAAAGTGAGAAAACTCGTGGGTTGAGATAAAGACAGTTTAATAGGTAAAGCAAAAGCCGCGCATGCAAGCAAAGTGTCGTGGTTTAACCTCAGTCGGCAACTAAGCACCACTCAGCCGCTCGCTCACTCCCCCCCCACCCGGTGGGATGGGGGAGAGAATTGGAAGAGCACAAGTTAGAAAAACTCGTGGGTTCAGATAAAAAAAGTTTAATAATTGAAATAATAATAATAATAATGTGATAATAATAATAATACACAAAACAAGTGATGCACAGTGCAATTGCTCACCACCCGCCAACCGATGCCCAGCCAGTCCCCGAGCAGCGGCCCCCCCGGCCAGCTTTCCCCAGTTTATGTACCGAGCATGACGTCACATGGTATGGAATGTCCCTTTGGCCAGTTTGGCTGTGCCCCCTCCCAGCTTCTTGTGCACCTCCAGCCTTCTCAGTCGGTAGAGCATGGGAAACTAAAAAGTCCTTGGCTAGTGTAAGCATTACCTAGCAACAACTAAAACATCGGTGCGTTATCAACTTTGTTCTCATCCTAAATCCAAAACACAGCACTGTACCAGCTACTAGGAAGGAAATTAACTCTATCCCTGCCGAAACCAGGACACAAAGCAAAACAAGGAATACATTCCCTACTTCCCATCGGCAGGCAGGTGTTCAACCATCCCCAGGAAAGCAGGGCTCCATCACGCCTAATGGTTACTTGGGAAGACAAATGCCATCACTCCAAACATCCCCCCACCTTTCTTCTTCTTCCCCAGCTTTATATGCTGAGCATGACGTCATATGGTATGGAATATCCCTTTGGTCAGTTGGGGTCAGCTGTCCCAGCTGTGTCCCCTCCCAACTTCTTCCGCACCCCCAGCCTCCTCGCTGGTGGGGTGGGGTGAGAAGCAGAAAAGGCCTTGACTCTGTGTCAGCACTGCTCAGCAGTAACGAAAACATCCCTGTGTTATCGACACTGTTTTCAGTGCAAATCCAAAACACAGCCCCATACCAGCTACTGCGAAGAAAATTAACTCTATCCCAGCCAAAACCAGAACAACTGGGCTCAGTACCGTGAAGATTAACTCATGGACTAGGATTTGGAAATCACCAAATTATTGTTTTTATCTGAATTACTGGCACATGTATCTGAGCTAATAACTTTTGTCAGAGCCCCCCACAAGGCCATTATCATAATGGTGTCTGGGTAAGAAAAATACAAAGCTTTCCAAGGAAAAACAAATGTTAGATGAAGTGTCTTCATCAGAGTCAATCTCCCTCTTAATCACATAGCATTCATATTTCTTGGGTTGTCTGGCATCCAACTTCTGGTGTTTGCTTTGGGTAGGATGACATTGCTTCAAATCTCTGCCACATGGACAGTCCGACAGCAGGTGTGTATAGCTGTCATTGGTTGAAAGCAGTGCAGCATGTTCACTCTTCTAAATGCTTTTATCTAGGGATCAAGGCTAAGTTAGAAGATGGCCGCTAGTTTGTAATAAAAGTGGAGTGCCCTGTTTCCATAAAGTAGAGCTCTAGACTGCCTACTTATTCATTACAAATAAACGTTGAAAATGATTTAAGGTAGTGATTATAACATTCCTGGAACTTAAAATAGGCACTCAGGATTTTTCTATGGTTTGAGGAAAGAAAATCTTGCTCCATTGACATCTTTAGAAAATCAAGGATTTCTGCCGCTCTCCCAAGGACACACAAGCACACATACACAGCCTACAATTAAAGTGTCTCAGTTTTGTTTTGTAATAAATAGAGTTGAGAGTAGTAAGCACTTTTATTTGACAGAGGCATTCACTAAACAAGGCTGAGGAGCATTGATCTGAGCTACTTAGCTAATCAATACGTCTTTTGCATGCTTATCTGGAAACTTGTGATCCTCCCAACTCCAGTTTCATTTCACCAATTAAAATAAGAATGGTTAAGCTTGGATTTATTTTTATAAGCAACCTCATCAAGAAAAAAGATATTTTTGCTTCTTTTTTCAGTTCTTACAAAATTCACAAGCCATCATTAAGTAGCAGTGTTCACATTTGCTTCTAAGGACTGCATCTCTTTTTGAAGGCTCAGTGAAACAGCATGTTTGTAATAAGAACCCTTCAAGGAAATGGAGGTGTAATACAGATAAGACATTAATTACTTTTAGAAACTGATAGCATATTCCTGCTTATTTTGCAAAACTGTGAAGTCTGTTGTGCTGGGTAGAAGGATGTAACATTTTGGTGTGTTTCCACTACACAGTGCCTGGTCAGGAAGAAGTAGAGGAGGCCTTCAGACAACGGGAAGAAACAAAAAGGTCACAGGCCTTAGTTTTCATGGGGGACTTCAATTACTCCAATATCAGTCACCGAGGTGAGCAGCTCCAGCGCTGGTACAATCAGCAGTGGAGTGCTCTAGTGCGGTGTGCAGGGGGGCTTCCTGAACTGGGGGAACACCAGGGGAGGAGAGAGACTTTCAAATTTGAAATGTCCCTGTACTAATGCGCACAGCATCTTAGCCATCCATGTACAGGACAACCAGGTGATCAGGCCCACTCAGCATGGGTTTATGAAAGGCAGGTCCTGCTTGACTAACCCAATCTCCTTCTATGACAAGGTAACCTGCTTAGTGGATGAGGGAAAGGCTGTGAATGTGGTCTGCCTGGACTTTAGTAAAGCCTTTGACACCATTTCCTACAGCATTCTGGAGAAACTGGCTGCTCATGGCTTGGACGGGCATACTCTTCACTGGGTAAAAAACTGACTGGATGGCAGGGCCCAAAGAATTGTGGTCAGTTCTGTTTCATATCTTTATCAATGATCTGGATGAGGGGATCGAGTGCACCCTCAGTAAGTTTGCAGACGACACCAAGTTGGGCGGGAGTGTTGATCTGCTCGAGGGTAGGAAGGCTCTGCAGAGGGACCTGGACAGGCTGGATCGATGGGCCCAGGCCAATTGTATGAGGTTCAACAAGGCCAAGTGCCGGGTCCTGCATGTGGGTCACAACAACCCCATGCAGCACTACAGGCTTGGGGAAGAGTGGCTGGAAAGCTGCCTGTCGGAAAAGGACCTGGGGGTGCTGGTTGACAGCCGGCTGAACATGAGCCGGCAGTGTGCCCAGGCGGCCAAGAAGGCCAATGGCATCCTGGCCTGTATCAGAAATAGTGTGGCCAGCAGGAGGAGGGAAGTGATTGTGCCCCTGTACTCGGCCCTGGTGAGGCCGCACCTCAAATACTGTGTTCAGTTTTGGGCCCCTCACTACAAGAAGGACGTTGAGGTGCTGGAGCATGTCCAGAGAAGGGCAACGAGGCTGGTGAGGGGTCTGGAGAACAAGTCTTCTGAGGAGCGGCTGAGGGAACTGGGACTGTTTAGCCTGGAGAAAAGGAGGCTGAGGGGAGACCTCATCGCTCTCTACAACTACCTGAAAGGAGGTTGTAGCGAGGTGGGTGTCAGTCTCTTCTCCCAAGTAACAAGCGATAGGACAAGAGGAAATGGCCTCAAGTTGCTCCAGGGGAGGTTTAGATTGGACATGAGGAAAAATTTCTTCACCGAAAGGGTTTTGAAGCATTGGAACAGGCTGCCCAGGGAAGTGGTGGAGTCCCCATCCCTGCAGGTATTTAAAAGACGTGTAGATGTGGTGCTTAGAGACATGGTTTAGTGGTGGACTTGGCAGTGTTAAGTTTACGGTTGGACTTGATGATATTAAGGGTGTTTTCCAATCTAAATGATTCTATGATTCTATGATTCTATATGATGGAATGGCAACACAGCA
Organism: Aptenodytes patagonicus; assembly: GCF_965638725.1. Taxonomy (NCBI): domain Eukaryota; kingdom Metazoa; phylum Chordata; class Aves; order Sphenisciformes; family Spheniscidae; genus Aptenodytes; species Aptenodytes patagonicus. Next base: position 9,216,544 of record NC_134950.1, on the reverse strand, counting down.
GGGCACAAGCAGTCCACGAGGTTTCTGGAGTGCACTGATGACAACTTCCTAACATAGGTGATGAAGGAGCTGATGAGAGGAGATGCTCTGCTAGACCTGACACTAACAAACAAGGCAGAATTAGTCAGGGATGTGAAGGCGGGTGGCAGCCTTGGCTGCAGCAACCATGAGATAGTGGAGTTTAGGATCATGAGGAGAGGCAACAAGAGAAAAAAACCCAGGATCACAGCCCTGACATTCAGGAGAGCAGACGTTAGGCTGTTCAGACACCTGCTAGGAAGAATCCCATGGGATACAGGCCTGAAGAGAAGTGGGGTCCAGAAGTGTTGGTGGATTTTCAAGGATCACCTCCTACAAACTTAAGAATCCTGATGTGCAGGAAGTCAAGCAAAGGTGGCAGGAGGCTTGGATGGATGAATAATCAGCTCCTGACTAAACTAAAAGGAAAGCATACAGAAAGTGGAAAGAGGGACAGGTGACCCAGCAGGGCCTGTTGAGACAGGACAAGGGGGAATGGCTTTAAACTAAAGGGGGGTAGATTTAGACTAGAGATAAGGAAGACATTTTTTCCGCTGAGGGTGGTGAAACACTGGCACAGGTTGCCCAGAGAGGTGGTGGATGCCCCATCCCTGGAAACATTCCAGGTCAGGTTGGAGGGGGCTCGGAGCAACCTGATCTAGTTGAAGATGTCCCTGCTCATTGCAAGGGGGTTGGACTAGATGATCTTTAGAGGTCCCTTCAACCCAAACCATTCTATGATTCTATGTTTCTATGAATATAGAGACATTGTTCGGGAGTTCAGGGATGGGGTTAGGAAAGCCAAAGTTTATCTGCATTTGAATCTGACAAGGGACGTGAAGGGCAACAAGAAGGGCTTTTACAAGTATGTCAGCAGTGAAAGGAAGACTAAGGAAAATGTGGGCCTGATGCTGAATGAGGTCTAGGCGCTGGTGACAACGTACAAGGAAAGGCTGAGGTATTCCATGTCTTCTTCACCTCAGCCTTTATCGGTAAGACTGGCCTTCAGGAAACCCAGGGCCCTGAGACTGGAGGGGAAGTCTGGAGCAAAGAAGACCTACGCTCAACAGAGGAGGGTCAGGTTAGGGAACATTTAAACAAACTGGACATACACAAGTCCATGTGACCTGATGGGATGCATCCATGAGTGCTGAGGGAGCTGGCTGATGTCATTGCAAGGCCACTTGAGTATCTTGTAAAGGTCATGGTGATCAGGGAAGGTTCCTGAGGGCTGGAAGAAAGCAAATGCCACCCCTATCTTCAAGACGGACAAGAAGGAAGGTCTAGGCAACTACAGGCTGATCAGCCTCACCTCAGTCCCTGGGACAGTAATGAAGCAAATAATTTCAGAAACTATTTCTAAATCTAAAAAAGCTTACTGAGAGTAGTCAACATGAATTTATGGAAAAGAAATCATGCTTGACCAACCTGATAACCTGTAATGAGATGACTGGCTCAATGGATAAGGGAAGAGCAGAGAATGTTATTTATCTTCAATTTAATACGGCTTTTGGCACTGTCTCTCAAAACATCCTCATAGACAAACTGATGGAGTCCACTAGATAAGTGGACTGTGAGGTGGACTGAAAACTGGCTGAACTGTTCAAAGGGTTGTGATCAGTGACACAAAGTCCAGCTGGAGTACCCAGAAGGCTGATACAGTAGTTTAAGCTCTTCATTAATGTCCTGGATAGAATCATAGAATCATAGAATCATTTAGGTTGGAAAAGACCCTTAAGATTGTCAAGTCCAACCATAAACCTAATACTGCCAAGTCCACCACTAAACCATGTCCCCAAGTGCCACGTCCGCACATCTTTTAAATACCTCCAGGGATGGTGACTCAGCCACTTCCCTGGGCAGCCTGTTCCAATGCTTGACAACCCTTTCGGTGAATAAATTTTTCCTAATATCCAAGAATGATAGGATAGAGTGTACCCTCAGCAAGTTTGTAGTTTTGGCCAGAGAGGAATCTCATTAAGTTCAACAATGGGAAGAGCAAAGTCCTACATCTGGGGAGGAATAAACCCATGCACCACAACAGGCTGGGGGACAACCAGCTGGTAAACAGTTCTACAGTGAAGGACCTTATGGTCCTGGTGGACAACAAGTTAGCCGTAAACCAGCAGTGTGCCCTTGCAGCAAAAAGGACAACAGGCTCCTTGGCAGCATTAAGCAGAACATTGCCAGCAGGTCAAGGAAGGTGATCTTTCCCCTCTGCTCAACACTGGTGAGACACGTCAGGAGTGCTGTGTCCAGTGCTTGTCAGTATAAGGAAGATACGGACGCACTGGACTGAGTCCAGCGAAGGGCCACAAAGATGATGAAGGGACTGAAGCATCTCTCCTATGAGGAAAGGCTGAGAGAGCTGGGACTGTTCAGCCTGGAGAAGAAGAGGCTCAGGGCGGATCTCATCAGTACGCACACATATCTGAAGTGAGGGTGCAAAGAAGATGGAGCCAGACTCTTTTCAGTGGTGCCCAGTGACAGGACCAGAAGCAATGGGCACAAACGGAAACACAAGTTCTGCCTGAACATCAGGAAACACTTTTTTACTGTGAGGCTGATTGAGCACTGGCACAGGTTGCTCAGGGAGGTTGTGAAGTCTCCATCCTTGGAGATATTCAAAAGCCAACTGAACATGATCCTGGGCAATCTGGTCTAGCTGACCCTGCCTAAGCAGGGGCATTGGACTAGATGATCTTAAAAGGTGCCTTCCAACCTCAGCCATTCTGTGATTCTGTAAAAAGAAAAAGTCATAGAGCTAACAAGCTATAGAGCACAGCATGTCCCTTCCCCCAGAGAGCAGATCTGTTTCCAGAATATCCTGTAAGCCACCAGTGGTTACAGTCTCTTCTCTTTGCATTACTCACCACAGCTTACTATCAAGAAGCTTCCACAGCCCAGAAACTTGGAACAACTCAACACATCTTTCTGAGGACTTGTCTTGCTTGCTGCCCAAGGAGAAATTGTAAGGCAATTGAAAACAGAACAGCCTGGGAATGGGTGCTGTATCTGTATCCTTGCTCTAGTAAAGGGGTTTTTGCCACTTTGGCAATGATGCCAGACCTGGTGACCTAGCAGCAGTCTTCTTTCTCTAACACTAAATAATTGTGAATGTTCAATTCTGAACCAGCTACCTGTTGTGGTTTAACCTCAGTTGGCAACTGAGCACCACACAGCTGCTCACTCACTCCCTCCCGCTAGTGGGATGGGGGAGAGAATCGGAAGAGTAGAAGTGAGAAAACTCATGGGTTGAGATAAAAACAGTTTAATAATTGAAATAAAATAAAATAGTAATAGTAATAATAATAATAATAATAATATACAAAGCAAGTGATGCACAGTGCAATTGCTCACCACCCACCGAACGATGCCCAGCCAGTCCCCGAGCAGCGGCCCCCCCGGCCAGCTTTCCCCCAGTTTATGTACTGAGCATGACGTCACATGGTATGGAATGTCCCTTTGGCCAGTTTGGGTCAGCTGTCCTGGCTGTGCCCCCTCCCAGCTTCTTGTGCACCTCCAGCTTTCTCAGTCAGTAGAGCATGGGAAACTGAAAAGTCCTTGACTAGTGTAAGCACTGCTTAGCAACAACTAAAACATCGGTGCGTTATCAACTTTGTTCTCATCCTAAATCCAAAACACAGCACTGTACCAGCTACTAGGAAGGAAATTAACTCTATCCCAACTGAAACCAGGACACTACCAAAAGCTGGTTTTGAGGATGATTCACCATCTCAGCTCAGGCTATTTGGAAAAAAGTAAAGAAATTGTGTTACCACTGCATTACTGTTGTTATTTCTCAGTGCCCTTATACCCATTGTTGTCTACAGTGGTTGCATAGCAAGTCAGACCAATAGTGGAAATGAGAGTAATTAAAGGATGGGGGTTGGGAGGGTGAGGAGGACGGTGTGAGCCCTCCATCTTCACTTACATAAGTGGACTGCAGATGAAGCTGGTGAATTCACAGTAATGCACTATCCTTGGCCAAATCCAACCAACAGGACAAAGTAGGGCATACAGCTTCCCATTATTTTTCAAAGATATCCTTGAATTTCAAGCCTTTAAATTTTCCAGTTTTCATAAAACTGACTAGTTCAAGTTTGTGTTGGCAGATTATTTCTTTAAGTTGCTGTAGATGGCAATTTCTTTGATTGATTATTTTTTCCAAATTTCATCCTGAGCCTTTTTTCTTTTCTAGCTTATTTTACTACTGACATGAAATGAACAAGTAATTTATGCCAAAGTGTTTTAAATAAAGAGAAGGTAAATGGCCTCTTCTACCTGGCTTTTCCAGGTAGAACTGGACAGTCGAATAATATCACAGTGATGCTACCTTTGTAAATTCAGATAAACTTTAAGGATGACTAATAAATGCATGCTTAGCAAAAAAAATTAAGACAGGCATTTCTGAAAAAGAAGGAAGTAATGGTTTTCAATTTATGTCTCATTATTATTAAAAAAGTCCATCCCTGTTTGAGTGGGAAGAAGAGAATATTAATATCTTATGAGCTAACTCTATAAAAAGAAATTAAATATTCTGAGTACTTTAGTACTTCAAATACAACTGCCTTTGCTCAAATATTTTATGCTTTTCAGGGGATAGAGCGCACCCACCATTCCTATGTGTCACTGTAAGTTTCATCATAAGTTATATTTGAGCGATATTATTATAAAGCCTATATTTTACCTTCAGAAAAACTGAAGGTAACCTGAATCATAATAAAAATGAAACAAAAAACTATAGACTGAACATGGGAGACACAGCCACTGTTCCGTTCCTTTATGTATATATACTTTCCAAAGTCTGGAGGGATTCCCCAAATGTATACTTAAACAACATCTAATTTCACTAAAAAAATAGGATCATTTTTATTGAAGTTCAAAGGAAAGTAGAAGGCCCATTCCACATGACACGGAATGATTCTGACATTTATTTTTCTTCTGAGGCAGAACCCAAACCTAACTGATTCACTTTTAAAGTTCTTCTTCCAAATGTTTTATTTAGAACCAATAAGAATGTTTTCTTCCAAAAGAGTCAGAATACTTTGCTCCAGTCATGATTTCTTCCATTTTAATTAACTATATATATACATATTTGAAATCAGTTATTTTTAGGTGAAAAAATCAAAACCTATTCTATTCTGAAAGCATCAGGACAGAACATTCAAAGTTATGAAAATGCATTCATCTGGGAGACAGGAAATTTCTCCACAAAAATGTATTTCTCTAAAATACTTCAACACAGAGTCATTTTCTAATGGTAAATTGCTTCTATTGATGATATCCAAACTGGCTGAAGTTCCTGTCTGTGATGAACTGTTTGCTCAGTTTGCTTATCTCCTTTGTACTTGCAGTCCTCTTTGCCATACACTGCTTGTCAGAATGATTCAGAAAGTGTCTCCTTCCCACCTCATGCTTAAAAGCCCAGCATTAAAAACCCCATGAAAACCCAAATGGTATTAATCTCTTGCTTCTGATCTGAATCCTAAAAGATGAAATGAGGAAAGAGGTAATTTACCCGTCGTCTTACTTCAAACTAGGGTTAATTATATGTAATTATATATAAATCAAGAGACATTTGTCATTTTTTTTCCTAAAAACATCCAGTGATTGAGACACCAGAACTCTTTAGACAACCTGTTTTCTACTTTGTGATCCACTTATTGCACCACTGTAAAGTTTTAAATAATATCTAATCTTAAATAGTGGAAATTTCCCTTGTTTGGAGTTTAAATCCCATAGGTCTTCTGTTGATCCCAGTCATGTCAGCAAACAGATTATTACCTATTCTTCATGGCGGCTGTGTGAGCCAGTACAGGCAGGATGCAGGAACAACCAGAAAACCACGGATGAAATGCAAAGAGTAAGTTTATTTTCATTAGCTCACCAACCGGGGGATCCCTGAAGCAGCAACCGGGCAGAGGCACACAGGCAGGAACGGAACGCGGGCACCGTGGGGCTCGGTCCATGCTAGAGGATCAAGGAACCTGCTGGTTTTGCCTGTTTACCAAAGACTCACACAGGCGTAGTTTACCACTGTCCTTTGATCTGGCCCACAGCAGGGCAGGAATCTCAAGCATGTTCAATAGGGTGCCTCTAAGTCTATCACAGGCCTATGTTATCTAAACACAGATGTTCTGTTTGTCCAACACACAAGGTCAAACAACAATTAGTATGATATATGTGTTTTTCAACACCCCGGTGGCACGTCACTTGAACGTGTTTACAGTCCTCCTCACCAATCTTCTGTTATTTTCCCACAGTGACCTTTTATACATTTGAAAACTGTTATAGTGTGTGCAGTCAGTCTTCCCCTTTCAAGACCAAGCAGCTGTTATTCATTCAGTTACTCCTTGTAAGTCATGGTTTCTAGAGGTCTGACCATCATATCTAGGTTGTCATGATCTAGTCCAAGTTAGTCTACTTCTTTCTTGAGCTGTGATGCTGAAATCTGGACCTTGAACTTCAGAATATGTCGCCCAGGTATTTTATTTCAAGTGCCTAATACAGTATCAGCACAATATTTCTTTGTTTTTTTTTTTGTTGGGGGGGGTTCTTTGGTGGGTTTTTTTGGGGGGTAACAGCATGATATTGTTGGATCTTATTAATGCCATCTAATTAATTAGTTAAGAAATGCAAGTGTTTTTTCCCTTTCCCCAAATTCTCTGAATTCCTCGGAAGTTTGTAAATTGTTCAGAGAAGGATGTGTGCTTCAAAATCACATCACATGATCTGATATGACATATCATAATTGACATATCTGAAGTTGAATCTCTCTTCCTATAGCCTTCGCATTTATGCTCCCCCAAATGCATTTGTATTTGCAGCTTTTCCACTTTGGGAGAAAAATATAATACATCAAGAAAGAAACTGCACTAAAACCTTATTAGAAATGTCCAAAGCTGCAAATAGGTCTGGAAACAAAGCAGGCCAAGGAAGCATAGACAAGAAGTAATTATACCAAACACTTTTAATAAAGGATGGACTTATTTGTGTGGAAAAAAAAAAGCTGCAAGCTCCGTTAGGTTGCTATTAGAAACCTCACTCCTTATCTAAAATATAAAAGTTGTTGAAATTTCAGAATAATTTATTAAAGCTATTATCATCTATTCAGACGGAGGTATTTATAGAGATCTGAATACTGAGAAATTTTTGTTGTGAAGCAAATAATGCTGGCAATGGCATTTTCTCCAAATTTTCTGAAATGAGCTATAGACAAATTATGAAGAGAAGTGTTTCCTGCATAGGGAGGTCTTGAATACTGATAACCTAGAGAGTATTTAAACACGTTGTGAGGGCTGATAGCAGGGATGTTAACATCCGTTTGTGCTTAGGAAATCAGACCTTCTGGGCATTTCAACAGCTAGGCTGATTAACCACTGGAACAACCTGGGAAGCACCATGGAGGTTTCTCCACCACTAAGCAATATTCATGTGAGATTTGGTTTTGTATTTCCCATGAAAATTATGATTGTATTTGAAAAAAATAAAATTTGTGGCAATCATCTGGGCAGTGGTGGGCTGCAGCCATGCTGAGGTTATTGCAGTCTCCTTTCTGGCCTTTTCATCTACAATGAAGAGGGCACTGGAGAGGTACCACTCTTTGTGGGAGCTACTTTGAGGAGTTGTGATCGGGATCCAGTGATCAGCTTAGCCTACAAATACCTCGCCTTCAATGAAAATGCAGGGTTAGCTAAAAGAAAGCAAAAAGGCTTCATTTCTCAGCTCAGCCTGGATTTCCCCTCCCATCTTTACCTGCCTTTTTAAAGCAACTAGTTAATGAAGGAAAGGAAGGCTGTCTTTCTCTGTCTCTGTCTGTGTAGGGTCGGGGACAATAAGGCTTTGGTCTTGGTGGCACTTCACTGTGCTAACATAGCACAGGTGTGGACACAGCCCTGCGTTAACCCAGCAGTCAACATCATAGATTACAGGAGCTGCGTTCACCAACACTGAAACTCTCCCAGCAGCTGCCTTGTAAAACGCTGCCTGTAACATAAGCACTATCTAAATCTCTGCAGCTTTTGAGATGGGAGTAGAGTATAACAAATAATTTAACCCCAAACTTGGAAAACTCCCCCTCCCACCACCTCCCCAGGATAAATGAGGAGTGTTTTAGAGAGGCTTCTCCTTTGCTTTTCTATTTTGGCTGTGGTTTGATATTATATGATTCATTTCATCCGCACATAAATAAAATGCAATAGAAAAACATGGCTTATAAACGAGCAAGGTCGCCCAGTTCTCCTTGGGCGGGTATGGCCCTTGTCTCACCCGGGGACAGCATCACCATCTGCTCAGCAGTGCCAGGTCTCTCCCTAACTTATTCATGCACAAACAGATTGTTAAGGTTACTGAGACCTATGTGTAAAAGGCTGGGAAAAAAACAGAAGGGAGGCTGCCCCACGCAATTGTAAATCAATCTCCACCCTGCTGGCACATGCATTGTAATAGACTCTGTAATGCAGGGATCGCCTCTTGGCAGGACCCTGGTCTCATAGACAGAGTGCACTGCAGTGATTTGTTGTCAGCATCCCCTCCTTTGATGGAGGGCAGGATGGGGAGAAGTGATTGCAGGTTTGTAGGGAAGGGAAGGGTGGCGAGGAAGCCAAAAACTGCCCCAGAGAGCTGGATTTGACCTCCACGTCTTTACAGTGGCATAGGAGGGGGTAAGTATTTCCCCTAGACAATGGTTTGGGAGGCAGTGGATGACTTGTAGCTTAACTGAAAACTCAGAACTGCATTTTGTGTCAGTGGGAACCGTGCTGCTGAGAGACAGAGAGACAGGCAAAGGCACAGGCTCTGAAAATGCAAGCATCAGCCATGTCACTCTGGGTCTCCCCAAATTAGCCTGTGTTTCTTTGTCTGTAATTCTCTGTGCTTTCTCACTGTCAGATAGAGAGAATTGTGTCTTAATATCTCAGAAAGTTTTATGAAGACTAAGTCATTAATATTTGTGAAATGCTCATGTAATCTAGACGAAGAGCTATGGAAATATCCTGAAGAAACCTAAGTAGGGCAGGTTTTGACTGATATTCATTCCACAAAGCTGACACCAGACATTTAAGGATATGACCGATGCAGAATATTAAATAACTGCTGTGTTAATGAAAACCTATAAGGTACTACAGTAACACAGCCATAGTGGACCATAACACAGACCAGCCCAACGTAACACAGGTGTATTGATGTTGCCAATTTATGTCAGTGACAGAACAGAATAATCTTTTTTACAGGATTCTGGCTGAGAGATGAGTTTTACATCGGGGGAGAAATTAATATGTACAAAACTGCTGACTACGTAAGGTACAAGCTAGCATCTCTGAAAATAACTTCTCAAGGATTTGTCGGCTTGCAGGCAGAAACCACTGCTGCTTCTGCTGCTGCTCATGCTTTTGCCATGCAGTGAGAGCTGATTAAACAGAGTTTCAGAGCTCTGAGTAAGGAATCATCTCCTGGTTCTTCAGCAGGACAAGGGAGACTGTTAACTCTCAAAGGTCTCTGAGTATTTGAAGACTATAGACTCCCTGCTATGGAGGTGAGCATTTGTACCCTGGATGTACTTAGATGAGCAGCACAGGGCAGGGTGTGAGTGAATCACAGATCCTGAGCATCCTGCCCACCCCATGGTGACATTACCATTCCTGTCAGCCTCTTTGCAGCTGCACAGGAAGAAGAACTGTCAAGAATGTCAATTTTTCACCATAGCTGCAAGGAGAACCTTTTGCTTTGTAAACACGATAATCTGGTGTGTCAGACATGAGATTTTCCTTGGAATTCCCACTTCATAGGAAATTCTGAATATTCCTGTCTACTTCAGCCTAATTCAGACCGAACATATTTGTTAGGTGAAATTTCCCAAGAACTGGGAAGGCTGCTTGTCCACCAGTTCTACCAGACAGCACCAGGGAAATTAAAAAAAAAAAAAAAAAAAAGAAGAAAAAAGGATAATAAAAAAGGGAATCGCATCACACTCATTCTGCTACATGAAAAAGATCATCACAAGGGTTCAAAACATCAGTGAAAGACAGAGACCTGCAACAACTCCAGCACCCTTAATCCTCTTGAAAGAATTGAGAAAGCTGGGGGGCTACGGGCATGGGAGATGCATGCACACAGATTGTGCTTTGCAGAAGCTGTAATGCTGGAAGCAAGGGAGTGAAAAACACATATATATGTCAGCCCTGGATAGAGACTTTGGGCAGCAAGACACGTGGGAAGAAGCAAGGAGGAGGCAAGACAGAATGTCCCTGTCCTCCAGCCATTACAGGGACAAGAGTGTCAAATTGATTAGACGTGAAGTGTTACTGGCATCTCTGTTTTTCATTTTCTTAAAGTCAGGTCCAGAAATATCACCCAGGTGGATTCACAATTTGCTTACCATTCCCACAGACTGTGGAGACTGCTTTCAAAGATGCCAGCCATCCTGGACATTTTACTGTATAATGCTCTGGGTCAGTAGCTGTCAGAGCTGGAAAATGAACTAGAATCCATTAATTTTTCAGGTCTGCTTATGCCTGTTAATTTTCACCCTCTAGAAAGCAAATGCCTTGTTACTTTATCAAACTGTTATGGCTCCTGACAGCTTATATGTATATACAAAATATAACCAAGCAATGGGCCAGATATTATGCACAGAGATGCACGTTTAATCTAATAAACCAGCAGAAAAAAAAGTGTTGAAAAATCTCATGCCTCAGACTAACTGGTGTATGTTTATTAATTAATATGAAATACGATTTACAATTACATAGAATGTAGAATCTTTTTCTGTTTTGTCTCTTAATTAGTACAATAAAATGTTAACTATGAAAGAAATTTACCTTCCAGTCTTATTACACTGGAATTTTCCACTGCCGTGTTGAACGCTGAGAAAGAAAAAACTATGTTGTAATTCTGCAATGATCTACGCCTTAAATAATTCAAAAGGGAAGTTCACTGTATGCCTGCAACTCTGATTACAGTGAAAGGCAGTGACACTAGACTGCCCACTGATTTAAAAGCATCTGCAGGCACCTTATTTATAATTAGGAACCTGAAAAAAACAGTGCAGGAAAACTTGTAAGTGTTCCTCAAATATCATAAAAAATGCTGAGGCTGTAAAGTGATAAATTACCAGACCTGTAATTCAATCTCAGCTTTGTAATGATCTCATCGATCAATCAGACTTCATGGCTGTGATTCATGATATCATCTGAACTCCCTCTATTGAGTTATGGCTTTGTTATAAATCCCACATTATCCATTATCCTTACATTGAATATATACTACCTTATTACAGTAGCACTCAACAGCACTGCCAGACTTGAGGGGTTATCAGTTTTCCCATTAGAAATTCTGGTTTTCAAAAGATTACAGATCAGCTAGGAGAATACACTCTGAGTTTAGCTTCTCTGCATGATCTTAGGAAGGGGAGGATGGGATTGTGATTAGGCTGCTAGCCTTGGCCTGGCAAAGAGCTTGTGCAAATCCTTGCTGCAGACAGGTTATATGGACAACCTTGGCCCAAGTCACTCGGGCGGCTGAAGTGCTTAAGAGTATGGCTGTATCATCTGGTAGACTACAGAGCAGAGGGACCTGAGCCTGCTCCTGGCACTGGCTAGCAATGTCCACTCAGGGCTGAGTGAATTATCCAGGGTGAGACCCCCCTAATCAAATGGGGAAAGGGTCCAGCTGAGGCACCCCTGCTGCAGAGGCAGTTTCGCTGTGCCTGACTGTCTTTATTTCTATGGGGAAGATGGTGCGTGATCATACTGTTTATTTCTTCTTTGGGAAAAAATGCTGATATTAACAGTCCTTTTGCAAAGGATGAGTTAGTAAAATATTGTAGTATTCACACTAGCTGAGCCACTTGCAGGCATTTCACCACTGTGCTGAATTTGACAGCCAGGTGAGATGCAATTAGTTTAGGAGGAAAAAAATGGTTCTTGGTGCTTTGGGGTTCACCTACACGATGCCAAAAGATGGGTCTGTGTACTCCAAATGGGCCTAAATTAGGGCATAGCGAAGCAGGGCCCTCCATGTCTGAGTGATAGCTGGAGAGCTGACCAGGGAAGGGACTCATGAAACTCACTGCTGCCTCTTTGCAAGAAGACAGCTGTGAAACAACTTTAAAAACCCCAGCTTCTCACCAACGCTGAGGACAGTGGGTGGGTGAGCTCTTGACTCCTCAGGTATCCATGGTGCTAAATGAGAGATGTGTTGGCATATACATTACCTAATGTCAGGGAGCAGCGGGAGTGGGGCTGCTCCAGGAGGGACACAAGCCAGGAGACCATGCACAGGCAGAGACTGTGCCCTCAGCAGCAGGGTACAGTCCCACAGCATCAGAGTGGGGCTGGGCTAGTGACAATGTCCAGCTCTACCGACAGCCCCAGACAAGATGAGGTGACGATTCAAGGCCAGGGTCCACCAGAGCCCAGTCAGGAATAGCAGAAGATGGGGCTGGTGACAAACTATTTTGTCCCTTGTTCCCTTCTGCCCCGTGAATGCCACCAGTCTCACCTTCTTCCTCCTGAACTCCAACTAACACATAACAACATGGCCAAGGACCTTCTTCTCCTTTCCTGCCTGTCCCAGGTCACCTCTTCTGCTCTTGTCTTTGGTCACACAGTTGAAGGTAAGTGTGTATATGAACATATTGAGAGCATGACAGAGCATGGATCCCGTCCACTGAGTTAAGGAGATGTTTGCATCAGCTTCTAGTTGATTTGAATGAGGCCCCAGTAGTGCAAACAAGTAGGCTGAGATCACATGGGCTGTATCGAAATGGCTTCTGTCATGCTTCCAAAAGTGGAAGCTGAAAAGAACAGGACTTGTTCCTGCTTAGTACACTGATGTCTTCTGATAATGCCTCTGCACAACCCAATCTCCGTCTGAACTGTCTCTCCACTTCAACAGAAAAGCACGTTACTTTTTTTCCAAAGCATAGTGATTAATTAAACTTGTCTAAGTCAGTTTAATTCCTCTTTAAGCCTTTCCTCTATTTTTAGAGCATATAATTCTGGTACTGCTACATTTTAAAGTTCAGTGACAGTTTTGGGGTAGTCTGCTCTGAAACATCAAGGTGAATTTTCAGTGAGCAATTCAATGACGTTTCAAAAAATTCTCACCAAGGTATTTAAAAATATCTCAACCAAAAATAAATTTTAAACTAGCATCCCTGTTACAGCCATGAAAAGATTAGCACATCCACAGGATGGCCTAGATGCCAACCTCTGTACAAGGGATCAATAAAAAAAGATGCAGAGGGAAAATCATAGTGACCTGTTCATTGCTTTCTATAGAAAAATATGTGGATGATAAACAGGTACAATGGATGTATATATATTTTTTTACCTATAGCTGCAGACATTAATTTCTTTTTAATCAGAAGTGCTCATTTCATTAAACATTTGGTATTAAAGAGAATTTATTATTGCTAGTAAAATTCAGCATCTTACCCTGATTTTTGAGTTGTCATAAGTGTATATCCATCCACCTGCTGTAAGCAGACAGGGCGATGAGTGAGTTACCTGCTCACCTTTACTGATCAGCTAGGGAATCCTTCCCAGAAAGACAACAGTTTCCTTCCCTGAAGGCATCGTTAGTAAAATTCTCAGACCTTTGCTATGTTTGAGGTCAGACTGGATGGCTGTATTGTTCCATTTCATCCAAAAAATCTGTGTATTTTTTTTAATCACTTCCACTACATCAATCTACTTTTAGTAAAGAAAAAAAACATTGTGTACTCATTTGGATGTGCTATATCTAGTGGAAAAATGTGTTAAGGTGGGAAGGAAAGAACAAAGCATGATTCCCAGAGTCAGTTGATATCACTGCTAATTGAAAGAGACATCATTAGTTTTTCTCCCCTGTAAACTAGGTACATTTGACAATGTGGAAAAAAAAAAAAGCTGTTTCCCATGAATCACACCTTAAGGCATGGCTTTTCTTAAGGACATGTTCCAAAAGCCAGTAATGAATCTGCATTGACTTCTGCAAACTTTGGTGCAAACCTGAGAAGTTTCCAGTTTGCTTCCAGCATCCAGTGTGAATTGTGGTCATTAATGTTCCGGGTAAAGGGATTCAGCTCCAACACATCTTAATTTAGGTGTCCACCTCTAGAGATGTGATTTGGTGGCTTCAGCAGAGGCTAGTGCCATTTGAGATGCCCCAGGAGATCACACTTGGACTCCAGCTGTCGGTCCAGAAGGGCACAGGTCTGCCATAGATCTACCAGCCCCATGTGGTTACCTCACATGCAGTAGTTTAGACAGCTGAATAAAGCCTTAGGTCTCCACTGACTGTAATGGGACCTGAAATGTCTGACTGACATGGACACGTGAATTTAGGCATCTGAATTCATTAGTCATGAGCTGAAGCCCTTCCCGAGTTTCTAACTGGGGTCTGGAGAAACCAGCCCTGATGCAGTGTGCACAGTTCTCTTCAGTTAGTCCTAGGGACACGAGATACTCCCAATTTGCAGTCTCCAGTGATGGAAGCAGAAACAGTGGATGTTATAAAGAGCCTGGTGCTACCTCCAGGGAAGCAAAAATGCTTAAGGGTGAATGCTGAGCAGCATTAGAGCCTGGAAGGCATTTCTTTCCCACATATGACATTGCTGAGCTAGTTCAGTACATTGCAGAGAAAGAGAAACTACTCTCAATGCTTCTGATTACAAATTCTTTTGAAGGCAGGAAAACACTCATGATGGACAATGCATGATGTTAGCAAGAAGCAAGCTTTGTGACCCGACACAGGGCAGGAGTAATTTTATGGACTTTCTAAATTGCATTTCCTCCCTGACAAAGGAGGAAAAGCTTTACAAAGAGAAGCTTCTTAGTGATCTATACAATACAGGAATAAACTGAAATGCATGTTTTACCAAACAGGCCCAGTAGCACTTCAGCTGAACTGCCGCCAAAGACAAAAAGAGATGCTACACTCTTTTCTGGACTTGCGTAGTCACACCAACCAATGCAAATGCACCATGACAGCCAGACATCCTTAATCACCATCACAAAAAGCTGTCATTGCCACATATTTATCCCCTGCTGACAAGACAGATTCAGGTCCTCTGGTTACTGAATCCATTGCATAGTCTGCTTCAGCAAGATAACAAAAATGCCAGCAGGAAGCGTAAAATGTGCTGCCCCAATTATCCATCCACTGTCACACACTGGATAATTGTTACTCCTCTGAGACTCAGGGCTTGCTGGGGAGGGGAGAAGGGACAACCAGGCAGCTACCTTTTGAACCTGTGCTGAAACTCAGATTAACCACCATCCCAAGGAAAAATATACGTGAAGCACTCAGTGTGTCTGTTTAAGTACTTATGAATATAAATCAAAGAGTTTAAGTGGTCCTTTAAATAAATATTTGGAAAAATACTTCTCATTGTAATAGATTACGTAACTGGTTGGTAGGAAGCCAAACTGTAAAGATTATGGTGATTCTACAGGGAACAACAACAGCTATAGGTGTAGTTAAGGTTACAAATTTTCAGGCTTTTGCCTGAAAGCATTCAGCCCCATCCCTGACTTTTTTTTTCAATCATATAAGTGCTCATCAAAGCCGGAATAGCATGAAGGCATCCCCACAGACAGATATTTTGCACCCATTAGACAGCATATGACGCAAAGATCCATGACTCCTTCTTTAACAGCAGGAGCAGGCAGAAAATTATGTCAGAAAGCTGTGTTTTCTGATCACAGCATCCTTCCTTTTGGTAGTCCTGGTGATGTAAACCATGGAGTCGTGTTTCAGTCTGGATCATGTGAGCCTAACCTAGAAGTGAGGGGTATTTCATCTCACTTTAATCCTCTACAAGTCAAGCAACCAGTGCTACTTCCTTGTTTAGGCTTCTCCTAGCAATGATGGAGAGGAACCTGTGAGGACAATTAGTTCTTTCTGGTTTAGGATGCGTTATCCCATATCTGTATTCACCTCAGTGCACCTTGGAGCAGCAACTGCAAGCCCTTCCCAGCCAAATCAGTAATTTATCCTTTTCTTCAAAGGATGGCTTAAATAGGCTTTGTTTGCCTCTATGAATATAAGTTTAGAAGACAAATGCTAATTTTTGTATAGTTGTGACATTAATGCCTAGGAATGGGCACGGTTGTTATGTAACTTATTTAAGTGCCTTCACTGGCAGATTTCTATGGGAACTGGGTATTTAAGGATGATGATCCTGGTGAAATTTCAGAAACACCAAGATACTCAAGAGGAAACTGGACTTTTAATATGCAACAACAGTTATTGGCATCTTTGATGCCCAATTATGTGTAAAAATCTGGCCCAGAGTGCAATAAGCAAAAAAACTGGCATGTGCCTCCCTCTCTGTCTCTCTTTCACCCAAGCAGAGCTCAGCGATTGGGCAGCTGTGAGTACGTGGAGCACGGTTTGACCTACTTAGTTCCAGAGATCGACTGAAACATACACAAGTAAAATAAAAGAGAAACAATAGAGCTTGCGAGTGCAACTGAAATAGTAGGGATGTAGCTTTGTGGCATCCATGGGTTGCCATGGTGATTCTACAGGGTACAACAACAGCTATAGGTGTAGTTAAGGTTACAAATTTAATTCCATACCTTTGGATTCTCATATCTTTGCCCTACAAATACTTTCACTGAATTAGATGTATACAGTTCATTGTGAAGCCATTAATCTGAATCTGCTCACACCTCTGTTACATTTGCACAGTATTTGAAAATAAAGCCAAGCTCACCTACAGGATGAATGATTTATGATTGATTACAACCAGCTGGTTATTTCATTATTTTTGTAAGTTAAACAAGATTTGCTCAAGCCATTTTCCAACTGGATTAGAGTAGGAAAAATACTGTTTTGCTTTAAAAAAAATAGTCAGATGAACCTATAAACAACTTCAACAAACACCTGCCTTTAAAAGGCACAATTATAATATCATATAAGTATAGGACTGCAAATTTAACTTGTGCATGTATTTGCTAAATTGGATGTCAGAGCCTGTAAATGTCACTTGCATATTCAGTTATCAGTTCTGAATACCCCTATCGCATTGAATTCACAGCTGCATACTTTTGCCCTAACGTGCATAAGAGGCATTCCCAAAACCACAGAACACCTAACAGAAACAGAGAACCAGAGGCAAAGCAATGCAGCAGCTACATGTACTTCTGAGCACAAAAAGCCCCCTTTGTGTATATCTATTCCATTGTTTCTATTGTCACAGTACCCACCAGCTTGGTTATAGTTGAAACAAAAAATGAATCCATCAAGAGCCTATAACTGTAGCATGAAACGTGTGAATGAAGAGAGTTATTTTACTAAAAGAGCTTCCATACTCATTTTTGACAGTCTCCTTGTTACACGTCCCTGTGCAGCATCCTAGTGGGTGACACTGCATACTCCTACCCCTGGTGAGCTTACTGTTATCAGATGGTCTTCGAGGAACCTGCCACCAGATCATTCACATATTAGAAAACCCAGAAGAGTGCTGTCACCTGAATGGGGGAAAGGCACTCTCTCATGGTCCTGGGAAAACAGTGTCATTACAGTGATAACAGAAATCATCTCAAGGAGAAGAACTACCTAACAGTGGGCTGTTTTCTTTAGTGCTCTCAATGCAATTTGAGGGAAAGTGAGAAGGAAAAAACTGAGATCTTATAACAGCTACAGTTAAGAGAGGAAAGACTCCAGGAGAATCTAATTAAAAATACTACAAAAATAAAGAGCATTAAGCACTGAAAATACCTGGTAATAGTTTGATACCTTGATCTGCTTAGAATCATTTTAAGATGGGTTTCCTCAAAAGGTGGGCTAAAAGTCACAACACAGTATCAGTACAGCCTACTATGAAACTCAAGTATCTACCAAATGGCCCCTCAGAGAGCTTTGCTGCTTCCATCCATCCTCAGGCAGACCCCCTATTGCTCCTAAGTTTGCTTTTCTCTCCATGTGGACAGCTCTGTGCTCTGCAGTCTTCCTGGTGATCAGTACAACTAAACAGAACTAAAACAACATGTTAACAGATTATACTGATGGGGAAGTTTTTAAGGGCCCCGTGCTTATGACTCAGTATTTATTATTTATCTTCCTCAGACTCTGTGCTGAAGTTTGCTCGACTTCCAATGCTCAGATGTTTTCCCAGTTTAGAAACTGTGGAGAGAGGCAAATGTGAAGTAAGACAATTTACTACTACAAATTTGTAGTAAATTGAGCTCAGCATAATCACTATCTCCACCTCTGGATACAAGCAAAAATGTGTCCTCTTGGATTTACACTAGCATCAGTGAGAATTAGAGCAAGGCTTAGTCTCACATCCTGGCTGAATTGGATGTGGACTCCCACAAAGAGCATCCTCATGCCTTTTACATAGTTTCAGATTACTATCTCCATACCACAGTTTGAGACCTGTTATTTGTAATAACTTTTCAGCAGGTTTCAGAAATTCCTACCCTAAGGTCTCCTTAGTGACTGACATAGGTTGTGATCATTTACTAGCATTATTCTGTTTTCTTTCTGTTTCTTTTTTGGTTGGGTTTTAATCAAATGAGGAAATTCAACATGACCATCATCTGGTACAGCGAAAACCTAAAGGTTTACCTCCTCAGAGACATAAAACAATTGGACCCTTGGAATTGGGAACTGGCTATTGCAGTGGCATTGGACCCCAGGTCTACACTTAAATAAAGCAAGGGTTTGAGCACTTAGGGCAGCACAATGCTTTTTTCCCTGGCTCTGCTCCAGCCTTCTTATAGCAGAGGAAAGAGGACAATAGGAGACACTTCCATCCTGTGCTGCCTCACAAGTATGTCAGAAATATTTTTTTCTTAATGGGATGCAGGTGCCAGGCATATGCACAGCTCTGAATACACCTGCCTGTGAGAAAGCCGAGGGCCTTGTGCATGACTGTCAGACCCGAATACACAAGGGATATCACAAACTGCGAAGCTTGATCCTTTTCCTGATATGGATAATAGACCAGTACCTGTGACATTTGAGGACTGTTTTAAATCTATTACATCAAGTTTTCTCCTGACATTGAATTTTGCCTCATACATTTTTTTAATTCATAAAATTAATTTTCACAAATTTACATGTTCAGCAAAGAATTAAGCTGAGTGCTCAGAAAGAGAAGAATTTAACAGGGCTATTCATTACATTGTGCTAGCACCAGCCACCGTATTACATTTTCATGAAACATGAAAATAGAAAGCTCAAGACATTAGTCTACACTATATGAGTGTGGTATCCTGGACTGACGCAGAGTTCCTTATGGACAGAGACCTGACTGCATGATCTGTGCCTCTAACTGATTTCTTGGAAGACCACAATTGTATCAGAAATTGAAATGGTATTGTATTTTTTAGCTTGTTTTTCAAGTACCTTGGAAGGAAACTCATTCTGTTTTATGACAGACACTTATGTGTATAGGTTTTATAAAAGGCAGGACATTCAAATTAATACCACATACAATGCTTGGCAACATTTAACTGTTTTTGCCATCAGTTTCCAGCCTTTTCTTTCCTAACTTGCCCAGTCCCAGCTGAGCCCAGGCTCAGCTCTGACCAGAGCTGAATTAGCTTTAAATACATCTCTACACTTCTTCTCCGTCTGGCTGCCAGCCAAGCTCAACTTATGTAAGGAGAGATGCTACTGTTGTTGCACACTGCTCTTTCCAGAAAGATGAGTCAGTGAGCCCCCTTGTTTTGTGGTTCACTTGTACAAATTTTGCATAAAGGGAAGTTTATCCTTGTTACTTCTTCTGGAAAAGGGCATCAAACTGAGTTTTAATTTCTCTTTAGCTGATTGACCATGAGTGCTCCTGCCCCAAATGAAAATTGAAATTAGGAGTGCATGCTACATTTAATGGCTTCAGGCACCTCGTTTCTTTTCCTGGAGCTCTAACCCACTGAAGCAATCAAATGCATATCTGGATTTGATTCACTCCAGGCACACACACAGGCAGGAGGTCCCCATTGAGGCTGTGGTGAGTGTAATTGAAATGGGAGCTGAAATAGAGACAGCTTCCTCAATGCTAGGAGCCAAGGCCCCCGACTTGGAACTAGTCTATGTCATGCCGAACCACAAATGAACCTCTGTAAATCTCAACCATCACAGTGACCCTTTCCTCCACAAGAACCCAGAGAGCTGGAGCTGAGGGTTTCCTGCATAGCAAGCCTGTGGCTGCAGAGCATTAAGGAGGCATTAGTGAGGTTATTTGGCCACACACACAAATCGGTTCATTACAAGCTGTTGACTGGACACAAATTCATCACCTTGATGATCCCTCAAATCCCACATGGTTACGATTTCTTTATTATTAAACCAAAAGGTTGAATTTAGTCTTGGTGTAATCCTTGTGGTCAAGCACATGCAATCAAAGAATGGTTTTGTCCCTAATTGTTTGCTAGTGGTTAATGCTTTACACCAAAAGGCAATGATGTTATTTGCAACTCCAAGAATCAAAGAGTGAGTTTACTCATGTATGTTGATGCTCAAATCTCTGGAGTCTCTGGACCCTGTCCAATTCAAATGTACACTATTTGAAGTACACAAAATGCTTATTCATGTGGGACCAGGGTTTGGGCACTTCTTTAACACTAAGTATAGAAACCATCTCTGTAGAATTGCCAGCAGTTCTCACAATAAATGGCATATCTATGATGGAATGAATATGGTTCTCTCTGTCCTTTTCCCAAGGAACTATTATAGCTCACAATCCAGTCTATAGCTAATGTCCGTGCAGATGAATATTGGTTTCTTTGTTTTCACATTTTCAAAATATTTCTCCCTCCCTCTGTCTCATCATCTTCTCTCTTTCATGCTGAAGTTTTCTGCCCTCTCAGTAGAAGCACGCAAAGAATTGATCCAGCATTCAGCACAACTGAGAGTGTGAAAACCTTCAGGAAGAGACTAAAAGACCAGTAACCTATTCCCTTGGCTACTCCTAGGTCTGTTATGCTTAATATTACAGACATAAATAACAACTTTTATCCTATACATTTTTAAGAACGAAAGCTGTGGAAACTGCAGGGCAAAACATCTTTCACAGAAGGAATATTATCTGCAGGAGATCAGGGAGAATTGGCAACTCATGCCCGTTTAATACACATCAATAATAAAACCATTTATTCATTAATCTGTTATATTGCTCAGGCTGGAATGCATTTGCTTTGTGAATATCCCAAGCTTTGGTGTGTCTAATCTTACCCTGGTGCTGGCTGTGTCCCTCTGAAGAAGCAGGGCCTGAATTTTCTCTTGGAGGAACTGTTGACTTTGGCTCATTTTTAGTTTTTCTTGGCTAAGTCAAGTCACCTACTGATTACAAGTTTTTGGGCAGTAGTGAAAAGTAGACCTGAATGAATCATGGAGCTAAAACTTTTCCATGAATCATAATGTTTTAACTAAGAGTGAGTCATGCCAGGATGGAAACAGCTGTATTGAGTACCACCAGTTTCCTTGTCAAAAGAGCTCTCAGGAAGAGCATGTCGTCACGCTGGCACCCCCTCGGCAGGGTCTGGGAGCTTTGGGCAGCAGGGCCATGACCGGTCCTGCCAGTGCTGCACAGGAGGGGCATTTCCATTTCTGATACTGGCAAACTGCTGGAAGACGCTATGCACAAAATTTATTGGATGCAGCTCCTTCTGTAGCATCTAAAAAGGAATCCTGAGAGCTGCAATTTTCTGAATCCCATATCAGCTCAGTTTCTTGCAGCAGTCCCAACTCCTGTTAACTTTGCTGGAGTGCTGGACATCACTCCTTGATCCCGCCAAGGGATGCCCTTGGCATACGCTGGATTCTTCTCTCTGGTAGCTTTTCATGGTTCAGGCAATAAAAAGTAGGCTAGAAGCTTTCTGATAAAAAGTCAGCTGGGGATTAACTATTCCTCTACCCCTCTCCTTCACCATAAGCAAGGCACTGTGTAACTACTCCAGGCAAGATGGATCCCATCTAGCTGCAGTTATCTACCCTGTCTGCCTGGACACAGGCAGCACACAGCATAGACCCAAGAAAGGCACACTGGCTTTTCATCCCATTTGTGCCTTCACTTCCAACCTGAAAAGGTCCCAGCATGATCACAGAGCCCAGCAAACCCTATGGGCTTTGCCAAGATGTGGCGATAGATACCATCAACCCTCTGGGAGCCAAGTTGTAGTCTTTAAACACACCTGCCCTGACCCAACTCCAGGGTTTGCTAAAGGGGCTTTGTAAGGTAGTCATATGACTGTCATTGGAAATAGTCATCAGATAGTAATTTTCAGGCATTATTTCAGATTTTTCATTTCTGTAGAATGAGGCTGGAATAGTTAGGATGACCCAACTGATGGACTTCCAATGTTCAGCCTGGCTCGCCTAGAGACCATCTATGTTGAGAGCTAACTCTATGGACACATCTTTTTTTGCCGTGGAAGAGTCTGCCCTCCCCTCCCAGGCTGCAGGTCTGTGCTCGCTGTGTTTCCCCTGGCTTGCTCAGACAATATGAATAGAGGTACTTTCCATGTAAATGATTGAAAGTGGCTAATTGAAGACTCAAAGGAGAAGAAAATAGCTTGCTAGATGTGTCCATTGGACATCCTGATAGATTCATGTCATTATGGCAATGAACCAGTTGGAAGGCGATCTCTCTCTGTTTGCAAGCTTGGTAACAATTCATTTTTTAGTTACAGTTTATTTCATGTTGTTATCTCAATATCTTCTCTTATGGGATTTGCTTTCATTCTAAAATACGACATTATCAAACTGCTGTGAGTAGTCTCTATTTTTTGACTGAATCAGCCCATTGCCTAAGTAACCATGCCAATCAAAAGAACCAGCCTCTCCACAAGGACTACTTAACATTTCTTACTTCTTCATAGACTCATCAAGGAGAAACATTGAGAGGATCAGAGAGGACCATATAATATACTCATATTGTCCAATACTCTCATTTTGTCCAATCCCATACTCATGTGTCCAGAACCCCTAAGATTTCAGGTCTAAGCCTTCCCGTAAACCACTGCTGAAGTATGTGTATCTTCTCTCTGCCTTCCTGGGCCTTTAACTCTTGCATGGTAAGCCACAGTCTCCTTCAATAAGATCTCCTTTCCGAGTCTGCTTGAGATGGATCCACAATTAATTCTTCCCTTTTTGTCGCTGCAGCTCATTCTTGCATCTTGTAGGCTTCCAGTAATCATCCCTGTCATTCTCCACTGACCTCAGTCCAGAATCAGATGTGAATGAAGGGCCATTTTGCTAAGAAGCTTCTGTTTTAAGGCTGTTAAAAGAGCAATGTCTCTAAGCTGCTTTTTGCAGCTAGCATGCATTCTACTTGTTGGCCTTTACATCCCTTGAGCAGCTTGATCCAAAGCTTGTTTTAACCACATTACCAGCTGCTCTCTGACATTTTTCTACTCCCTGTTATTGATTAATATGTCAGTGGCAATCATGTTTCTTTGATTTCTGTAAGAAGCAAGCCTTAAAACGAATGACCAAAGGAAGCCAATGTTATATATTAGTATTGGAGGTAGTTATAAGTAAAAGTTTAAGAAGTTTTGTTTTAACATCCTTCCACCTTTCCAAACCATTCTGCTTTCCATGCAGCTACAGTTGCTTGAATTCCTGTTTTGACCTCACAATAATGGCACAGCTTTTTGTATAAGCTTAACTGTTGTTGATTCTAGTTTTGTAAAGCGCTATGACTGTCAGTGAAATAACACCAGGATGAGGGTTGAGCCAAATTTGCCACTGCCACCTCCATCCACAGAAAAATCACCGAACAAATGGTCTAGAAGTAACTTGAAGAAGTCATCTAGTCCCCTGCCACATAGCTGGCAGTCTCATAATGCTGACATCATTTGTGACAGATGGAAGAGATTTTTTTGTCTCATCCTGAAACCTTTTGGTGAGTTTAACTATACTACTCAATATTTCTCCTAAAGGCTAATCTAAATGTCCCTTACTATAATTTAGGATAATCTTTCTTGTCCTTTCCCAAGCAATACATTCCATTTCTCACCGAAGCTGGAACATCTACATGTTTTCTTGTGTTTAACAGACACTTCTGTAAATTCCTTCTCTGTAACATTAGTCTTGTCTTGTTGTGGTTTAACCCCAGCCAGCAACTAAGCCCCACACAGCCATTTGCTCACTCCCTCCCTGGTGGGATGAGGGAGAGAATCGGAAGAGTAAAAGTGAGAAAACTCATGGGTTGAGATAAAGACAGTTTAATAGGTAAAGCAAAAGCCAAGCACGCAAGCAAAGCAAAACAAGGAATTCATTCACTCCTTCCCATGGGCAGGCAGGTGTTCAGCCATCTCCAGGAAAGCAGGGCTCCATCACGCCTAACGGTTACTTGGGAAGACAAATGCCATCACTCCGAACGTCCCCCCCTTCCTCCTTCTTCCCCCAGCTTTATATGCTGAGTATGATGTCATATGGTATGGACTATCCCTTTGGTCAGTTGGGGTCAGCTGTCCCAGCTGTGTCCCCTCCCAAATTCTTGTGCACCCCCAGCCTCCTCGCTGGTGGGGTGGGGTGAGAAGCAGAAAAGGCCTTGACTCTGTGTAAGCACTGCTCAGCAATAACGAAAACACCCCTGTGTTATCATCACTGTTTTCAGCACAAATCCAAAACACAGCCCCATACTAGCTACTGTGAAGAAAATTAACTCTATCCCAGCCAAAACCAGCACATGTTTGAAACAGGATGAGTGTACAGAGTGTATCTGTTCTTCCCTGCTCTCCCCCAGCATCTCTTGAGGAAATCTTATCTGGATGTTTGTTCCTCCTTGTACATCTGATCAGTTAATTTGTGCAGTTGATTGTACGTCTTCCAGCTCTTGGATATTTCCCCCTGATCTACTGTTAGATGTATTTTCTCAGTAGGATAGACCACATCAACAGAGTTACGTGAGGTGTGGGAACTGTATAGCTGAATTTTGAGATACTTGTGCATCTCTTTTCCAGGCTGAAGCAATGAACGAAGGATGCTATCAGACAAGTTCTGTGCTGTAACTGTGCAGGCAATGGTGTAGGTATCTTCACTTCAGAGCTGGCAGTTTTTATGTAAATTGCAAGAAATGTTGAGTAATTTCTTGAGGTTTCTTGCACAGTTCTGTGTTCACCTACAAGTGACCCTAAAATTCTTATTTTTACATCTTTGACAGTTCAGAGCAGCCTCAAAGCTGGTTTCAATGGTCTTCATGGACCCATTCAGCTAAAAGGAGCAGGCAGTGAAATCCTGCTTTCATGATACCATCATTCAGAAGTGGTGTAACCTACTTGCAGACTTTCTCCCTGTCTAATCTAGCCATGCACAAAGTAGATCTCAGTTTCCACGTATGTAGTAATAAATAAAACGGGCCAATGCTCATTCTTTGACCCTGAAACCAAGCAGCACAGCACTGCTGTCATCCATATGGATAAACTCCCCATCACCACTAGAAGAAAAAGAGGGTGGCTTCATGTAAAGTGCCAAGTGACATGGGCCCCTGGTGGGGACATGCCAGAACCATGCCCAGGCACTGCTCATGAGAGAGCTAGCTGGTGCAGACCACACCGTGCCCCGGTCCACGGTAATGATTAAACAATGTGAACACCTCCTGGCTATTACTTCAGCTAATCCCAGTCTCTGATTAATGTATTTGCTTAGATGTAGCTGGTAAGACCTTCAGGTCTAGCCCAGGCTACCAAGGAGTGCTGCATCATATTTTACTGAGGTGCAGCACTTTTAGATCAGTGAAATGTTTTACAGCACTTGAGCTTAAAAATCCCCTTCTAGAATCTGAAGGAAGGGAAAGAAGATAAAAGGTAAAACACCTATCAAATCATGGCTGAACCAGAAGGTCAAAATTGCTTGTCATGAGACTTAAAAGACTAGTACCGTACTCCAACTAAATCAATTTTCCAAGCCCACTCACTCTCCTCATCCCCTGCAGAAGTTTGCAGCTCAGTTAAATTTAGCTGCAAGAAATCCTCTTGCAGGCTAGTCTTCATGATTATATGAAGTCGTTCTTTGATTAGGAGTGCAGAAAAATAGGATGAGTATCACCAGAGTAAAAATGGAAACACAAGTTAGATTGTGAAATGAGTCATCCTGGCAGAAGTATGTAAACTAAAAGCAACAAGAAACCCAGAATAGCTCTTTGTAAGAGAAAACATTGTAGTGGCTGAAATCTATCCATGCAACTATCAGAGTAAACTACAGGAGAGTTGACACACTTTGGATCATATTTGTAATAGTTTTTGTAAGCTTTAGAAACATTTTGGAAAAAAAAACCCTAAAATTTCCAGATTTGATGCAAAATTATAACAATATCCAAGGAATAGAAAATAAACAAAAGAAACTTTCATCACTTACTTATAACAAAGATGTTATAGATCAGACCACAGCCAATATTTTGTTATGATTTAGAAAGTTATTTCCACTTCAGATAAAAACTACCGTATGAAATAATAACAGATGTGATTTTTACAGCAGTTAAAAACCCGTTAGCTATTCACCTTCATGGAACGAGTTTCTTCACTGACTGCTTGACAGGTATGGGTAATTGATGGATCATTCAGCAAATTCCACATGGGCAGACACCATATGCCACAAGACACACTAATTCCTACCCTCGCTGCTTGGCTTCTCTCTCCTGTCATGTTCAAAATTTTGGCAATCCTCAGTGGAAATTGTTGATCTTCAGAAAATTATGTAACTTTCTATAAATTTAGCATTTGCAACACACAAACAACAAGTGCTAATGCAATCCCACCATATGCTTTCTTTTAAAGGCAAGCTGTGTAACCATAGATGTCTGTGTAACACTAAGCACAATATTCACACTGCTTTGTCATGAAGTCTTTATTTCACATTTTTTGAAAGGCTCAGCTTCCAGGTTAGTAGGGAGCGCTCCTTTTGCCACTGTCCTGAATCACTCCTGATCCATTAAATCATTACAAATTGCAAACAGACAGTATCAATATTAGGTGTGTCTGTTTCCAATTTAAATTAAATAAAACCAGCCTCCCAGTGGTGTCTTCCTAAATTTTCCCACTAAACTGATGCTCTATAATCATTTTCCACCCTTTAAGACAAGCCATTTCCTTATCCATTTGGAGACTCCTAGCTCAGATTTGTGAACAGAGATTTTTGTCGATGCAGTTCCAAAGATCCACCTTCCACAGTATGGGACTGTGCTGCTTCTTTGCTTTCCAGTCCACAGTGCTTCATTCTCCATAAGAAAGAACAACTTTCTTCTGACTGGCATATATCAGATCTTAAAAAAAAAATAGCTTACAATCTAGCAGAGAAATCATCAACAAAATCAGTTCTGAGCATTGTCATTTTTATCAGAGAAAAAGTATATATTTTTTATTTTCCCTCTGGAGGCTGGTACATATGAAAGATGAATTAGTTCAATACAAACTCCAGTGGAGAAGTCTTGTTCTTTAGCTCAAATGCAAGATCTTGGGGTTTTAAAAGCCCAAAATAAAATTCTGCTGATAGCCTAAGTGAGAAAAGCTACCAAAAAATAACCCCAATTCAAAAAAAACCTCATGTGCCTTTAACTAATTCCCAAGTCTTTCCTTAGAGTGTAATTTGCCAGCTTTGGTTTTTTTAATATGTCTGAAGCAGTAGTATAACAGTAACTCCCCATCCCCTAGCTGGCAACAGTGCTCACCTGGGTCTGTCTCTTGGTCATCTTCACTTTGCAGCATGTCTCTATGACTTAGCTTGTACAGATATCAAATCCTTCAGAGCATGTGCCGCCAAGGGCCTGAATGGGTCTAAAACATGTCTGATAATGCAGATTCATCTCTGACCTGCAACTGATAACAGCACATCTAGTTCAGATTCCTGTGCCTGCAGGTTAGGTTATTAGTCACAGGTATTTTGTTATTGGTACCCATAGTTAAAAATAGATGGAAGTTTTCAACCTGTCTGTATGTGCCTGTGCAAAATCATGGTCTGCTTTGGAAAATCTGGCCCTCTGCATTGCATGTGTGTACCATTACATAGGGCTACAGGCAGCACTGTGCCAGCACCATGCGCAGAGATCGTCGGAGCTCACTGTAGCCCTGGGACGTGCAAAGGAGGAGAGGGAAAAGGACTATGATTAAGCTTCAACAATGAGCAAAAATTCATCTTTTGTGAGGGGTTTTATGATCTCTGAAATTTGGTTTCCTAGGGAAACCTTTCCTAGGGAGAGCCTTAACCCCATCTTCTGTAATGCTCTGTGATTGAGATCTGTGGGGAGGGAAAGCGGTGTGAAAAGTTGAGGTATTCAGCATTCGGGAATCTAAATGCTCCTTTCAAAATAGATTCCTAGTTGTTTTCCTCTTCTGAAGTTATACCACTGAGAGTATATTTTAACGCTTGCAAGGGCTAAAGTTTATGAGGATAACAAAGAATAATCTCAATTCACTGAGTAATAAAAAAATGTAGAAGTCTCTTCCATCTTTTAGTTCTGCCAAACAGCAAAGATCCCAGAAAGATCTGCTGGTGTTCACATAATGTGCCAAGACTGGAATAAATTCTGCGTCTAGAACAGTCCTGGGATTTTGTCCTTCCTTGGTGAAACCATGATGCGTAAATCAGTTCTGCAGTTCGTTCTTGCTTCTTTGTACTTCTCAACAGATTCAGAGGGGAAACACACATTCCCAGGTAAGACTTAGAGGAAGCATACACTTTTGGGGTTCAAAGCATTATTAAATATTATATATGGCATTGCTGTTGTGATACATGAGGCACAGGGTATGCCTGGAGGTGACAGAAGATTGCCTCGCTTTTTCTGCTTTGAAGAATTTCTCACGCATTCTTCAGAGTCCAGCCCAGCACATCCGCCCAGAGCCTGGTACAAGGCACCTAGGAAGTGAACATGGTTTTCAAGATCTAAAAGGTTCCGTCAAAGATTTCCTTTTATCCCACCTAAGAGCCTATAATTACTATCTCTTGCAAACTTCAGTGACAAGATGCTTTGAATGCTGTAATGCCACGGTATCCATTGGAAAGTGCTTTCTCCCACTCGATGCTAATCACTATCTTCATCTCTCCCTCGGCATCTTCATATTTCCCACTCTTCTGACTCAGGTATTTTCAGGTGCTGTTTTGGTAGAAATAACAAGATGGTGCCTCATACTTATTTTCTTAGGGCAGGATTAAGCCTTTGAAGAAACAGTGTATTGCGCGATATGAATTATTTTCATGGATTTTGACACACAGTAAGGGAATTTGTTCACCACTTCCATGTGCTTTATGACAGTTCCTGAGACACCAATGGGTCCTGGTAGCTGGGAACTGGCATGCTGTCTGTGAGTCTTGAAAAAAGTCCCATTCAGGGGTAAAAAGAAATGCAAGTAATACAAAATAATACATGACCTGCTTGATGAATTTCCCTGTATCAGGAACCTGATCTACAACATTTAGATTTTTGTTACTTCTCATCAGAAAATCAGGGAATTTTTAATAAGCCTCCATGATCTGAAGCCCTTCTAGAAAGGAAGACATTCATTACTGCTCTCATGAAAAGTGGAAATGCTGAACCCTTAGACTTAATTCACTATCAATCGATTTAATATCAGTCTGGTATTTCAAATCTATGAGAAGATTGTTAAGGACAAGATCTCATCTTACCCAGGTGAGATTCTCCATAAGGATGCTGCTTCAGCTACGCCCCTTGATTATCCTTCTCATTAAGAAATATCTTTTAATGTCAATCCTAAAGTTTTCCATTCATAGTTTCAGGCCATTGCTTCTTATCATATCATCCTCTGAGAATTATCTTCTTCATGTTTATTGTTACTCTGAAGTTACATATAAACCATGATCACATAGTTCCTGAATCTTCACTGTAATAGACTATATAAATTCAGCTCCCTCCATGTCTCCACTTATAATTTTTTTCTCTAATACTTCTATCTTTCTTGTCACCCTTTGTATTCCTTCAGGTTCTCCACTGCCTTCCTAAATGGTACCATTCTTTTGCTGACAAAACCTATTTTTTACCAATGACAGAAGAAAATGAGCAAAGAAAAGGCATTTTTTTAAACTTTCACTTTTTCTTTTACAAAGGCAGAAAGATTAAAAGTAAAATTCTCTAGTTCCATTTTCTACCTGCGGTTGTTCCTATCTTTTGACCACTAGGAAAGATCATAAATTGCCCAAGAGTTATGGAGCTTATAACAGTAGTCACTGTCTATAGTAGCTATCATCTGTTTCATACTCATTAAGTTTTCCTTTCCAGAACATTTCTCCAGGGACAATGGTACAAAATCTAACAACAATAAAAACCATTGTGGGAAAAATTGAATAGTCCAGGGACACTCTTTTCAGCATATCTTTCAGAGATATGTCGAGCTAAGGTCTCGGTAAGGTACTACTAAGGTAGTAACTTAACGTTGCTGTCATCAAAAATGAAAGCGTGTCTGTATATAAGAAATTAAGTGTTCTCTGCAAAGCTGCTCTTTCACACATCCAAATGTGTAAATTTGTAGAATGAGCCGCAGATGGAATAACATTTCCCACAAAAACTAGTTTAGTTCCTAATGACCCTTGGCTAAATTCATAAATATTGTATTTTTGTCTGGATTTTCATTGTTCTACTTGGCAGAATGAGTATCCTTGAGTCTTTTCCTCTTATGCCTTGCATTTTGATGTGAACCTGGTCACTAGATTTGCCAGTATCTTTGTGTCCTGGTACTATTAAGCCTCCACATGAAAACACTGCTATTCATCATCTCTGTTCTTACCAAATAGCAGTTATTCCTTGTCAATATGACAAATATCAGAGGTACCTGGTTTCCATTACTTTTTCCTCTGCAGTCCACATTACTACAGTGTTAAGCATACATATTTTTACATGTTTTTTCATGCACTGGGAATTCTTTTGGAGAACCTGTGGAATTTTCTGCTGCTTCTGAGACCCTGCTGTCTGCTGGGGACAGGAATCCACTATTATGCCAGGATTTGGGAATTTTCTTCTCTTCTGTTGTCAGAGGGGAATATGTGGTCGGGGAGCATGAGGAAAAACAAGAAGGACCAGACAATTTATCTATAAATCTTGTGCTATTCTTAGCTTCTGATTTCTCAAATCCATAAGAGTAAACCAATTTCTGACATCATGTTCATGCTAAGTTCAAAAAGACAGAGAAAGCCAGGACTGCAGAAACAATGCTTCTTTTTCCACATCGATAATCCTCTCTCCCTTCAGTAATACATTGCGGAGCACTCACTAGGCTCCACAATGTATAACAGCTGACACTGTGTACTTTACTGTATTCTCTTTTGCAGCAACTATCAATTAATCTGCAGATTTCGCAAATGTGAGGCACATAATATTTGTGACGTTGCTATATAAATACTAACTGATCATGAGGTGAGTTGGAAATATATATCCCTTGACTAGGAAGCCTGTATACACTGCTACAATTGAGGAAGGGTTTTAGGCTTTGAGAAAACTGACTTTAGTTTTGCTGTATTACATACCACTTTGCCCCACTATCACAAGTACAAACCTCACATCAGTGAGTCCTCGCACAATGCCTGTGTGATATAGCAAAATAGTACGAAAATGTGTAGCAGTGGGGAGAGAAATGAGGTTAACACACCTGCAGGCAGACCCTGGTTCAGCACTGCCAAAAGTAGCCCTTTGACTATTTATAGTAGGGTGTTTAGTTTAGATCTCTAAACATTTTGCAATTGTCTAGTACTGTGCTCTATCTGTTGTATTGCTAATATTAATCCTGAATATACAGTTGACTGATTGCCGCAATTACGTGTCATTAAAATTTCTATAAACAGCCTTGATCCTGACTTGAAGTAGACCACATGAATTGAGCAGTTTTCCCCTGCAGCAGTCACCATCATTCATTTTATCTTTCCAGGAATAAATACTCGTTATGAAGTAAGTTAATAAAATAGTTTGGTCTTTAGTATGGTATGATGTGGTTAACTCCAGCAGAAGGTAGAGGCAATTTTGTCTAACAAGAAAAGATTTGAAGATCAACACTACTGTAATTGAGGGATAAGGGACATCACAGCCACGTGGGAGACCTGCGCTCTCCTCAGTTTTCCTGCTCACTTCCTCCGGCATCAGTAACAGGAGAATTTGCTTCTCCAGACCCTGAAATCCTGAGCCTTTGTATTTAAATACAACCAGGGCGAGGCAGTGCACTTTGCTGTGTTGTACAACACCTAACTCAGTGAGGTCCCTGGTGGTTTCGAGGCTGTCCAGATGAACTGGAAAAAACCACTGAAATTGTACCATTTGCTGACTACAATATGGCTACCTGCAATTCAGCCATAAATACAGCAGTATGATAGAGAGCACAGAGAAGTTACCTCCATCTTTTCTCTCTCTGACTTTCTTTGACGTGCACTAGTTAAGGATATGCCTGTTTATACATATTTATATTCTTAAAGAGAATATAAATATTCTCTTCAATCTTGGCACTAACTGTTGTCCTGGGGATCTTGGTTGATAGGAAACGTTTCATTACCTCTTCCCATAAGTACAGAGACACTAGACTTCCCAGAAACATTTCTGTAGATTTTGAGGGGGTTTTTGAGGCATTTCACGGCAGGTGAGAATAAAACAAAATAACCAAGAACTGCATTTCTTTTCAAACTATAGCTGTGGGAAAGTAACAAGTTTGCTTACTTTAATTTTGTTCACAGTCCTCACTAAAGGGTTTGTTTAGATATTGCTTGATTGTCATGAAGATACTGTAGAAATGAGCATGGCCTGTGTGGCCTTGAGAAAGTAAATGGCTTTATGCTTTGTTCTGAGAAATGCTGTTATTCGGATTTGGACCAAATAGTTTCACAGGTTAAAAACTGCCGCCTTCTGCCAGGGAAGGCTGCAAATAAACACCACGGTTGAAATTCATCTGAGTATGGACAAAGCCAATCTCTGTGACTGTGCTCTTCTTAAAGCCTTATACACAATACAAAATAACAGTTGCACTCTTCTCTCTTATTTAGTTCTGAATGTCTTTCTCAGTTCTTGGAAATGTTAATTATGAGGACAGATTTAATTGTGCCTCTAGGTGCATTCTGGATCCTTACCACTGATTTTTGGTTTTTGACTTAAAGATGAAGGACTTAAAGACTGCATGACCCCACAACAGAGTGTGACTCTTGCTGCTTATACATCTACAGCCACTATAAGCAGGACACCAGATGGGAATATGAACCTTCTCAGCAGAATCCTCACAGCTCAGGGACCCAGAGAGACTAAAATGCTGGATGGTTAATCAGTACTATGCATTGCACAAAGGTAAAGGGTGGGAAGATGACCCCACACATCTCCATGGCCTGGAGCGGATGTGACTATCCCACTAACTAGCTAACAGCTGGTAGGAGTCGGGGGCTGTGAGGTACCACAAGATGACATAGCCAGACTTTCAACCACGTAGTGTGCTCAGAACATTTTACATGAGGATGAGAAGCTTGGAGCAGCTCACGGCAGAGAGCCTTAGATGCTGCCTCTCCTCTGCTAAAACTTTTGCACCCACTGTTTGTCACCCTACAACCTGAGGATAGTGTAGTCCCCCCGTGCTCAGGTCCCAGGCCCAGAGCATCAGGCTGACCATGAGCAAAGCAGTTGTGATGGTAAGGACTCCCAGGGAGCCATTCTGCCCATCCTCCTCAGAGACTGTGAGGCCTGGGGTGGGGCAGGGGGGGCTCCTTTCATTAATCATTCATTAATGAGTGTGTCCTCTTGCTGCAGACACAGGATTCAGTTTTCCATTACTCCCATATGGCACCTTGTAGTGCATGTTATCCAAGCTCCAAGTGGGGAGATGGAGAGGGCAACAGGTACTGGAGTGTCGCTTGGAAACCACAGGAGGAATTACAACGCATCTTTTCCCTGTGAGTGATGGTGACAGGGATGCTGACCCGCTGACAAGCCCCTGCCATGCAGGAGACAGCAGGATGGTTTGTCAAGGAGCCTACAGCCAAGGAAGCAAAGGTTTGTGGGTTGGTTTCCCTTCAGAAAGCTTCAGACCATATGTGTAGTGATGACGTTTGGCCCAAGTGACTAGACTAACTAACTCATAGACATTTCTTTGAACTACTTGTAACAGAGATGGTAAAGATTCAACACAAATCACTTTAACTTACTGATCCACTTCCATTGTGCCAAATTACTTGTAAACATAACTGTACCCTCCAGCATCTGTGTGCTGAGGCCTTTTCAAGCCAAGAGCCCAGAGCCTTCAGACAGCACAGTGGCCCTTCAGGTTTTGAAGCAGGAGGTGACTTCTGCCGTTGCCCAGGTCAGAATGATGATGTGAAGCCAAGAGCTCACAGATATCCGTGAACTGTCGCACTATGCATCTTTGTAAGCACTGTTTCCCTTCTTCCAAAGGCCTAATTCTGACCTGGGTTTCAATAATCCCATGCCAACAGAAGTCCTGATTTACGTCAATGTCCAAGACCTAAAAATCCGTCTTTTACCGTATGTTCTGTTGAGTGAGAAAAGCAGCTGACTGGCACTTTTATTACTACATTCTCCATGCCTCGATGAATAAATTCAACATTGCTGTCATTCATGGGACAGCATGATGGCAAACACAGTGGAGTTTCTCCATGATCATTCTTACTGAAAGAGAAAACAGGGATGGAAAGCAAAAAACTTCAATTTTGCAGAATGCCATTTTCAGTTCACTCCAGAATGTCATTACTATATAATAAATGTCAGCTGGCAAGCATCTGCTTCTTAGCAGAAAAGTGAAGTATTTTGTTGGGGCTGGGGATAGTTTAATATCTGTGATAAATCACCTGTAGGAGGTAGGGAAGAAGGAAAAAATTGTTATAGAGCTCGTGCAGAGAAGCAGGATTGGCTTAGCCTGCTTATAATTCAGAGCAGAACTTCTGCATTCGTATTAACACCAGGAGCTTTGAGAGATCACACCTCAGTAGCCAAATTTTGTTCCACATCATAGGAATTTAGCCATCTAAAAATTAAGCTAAATTTGGTAACTATTGTGAAACTTCACACCCCTCTTTCTTTCCTTTTTATTTTTTTATTTGAGAAGAACAAAATACAACCAATTAACCTCCTGCTAAAGGGATCACATGAACACCTATGGATCAAAGAACGTGGGTCAACATGAAGAAGAGACTAGAAGCTAAATCGAGGCAACTGTGGCAACAAGCCAAATGAATAGAATAGCTTTTGACAACCTGAACTGGAAAAAGGCAGCTTGTGCCAGCACAGGAGAGCTAGTCTGCTTTGCCATACTCTTAGGTTATATAATAAGAGAGCATAAATAGAAAGACAAGCAGAGGTAACCGCAGACCCAGAATAAATATGAGATCAGTGAACCATTCCACACTTAAAAGATCTCACCCAAATGACCTTGGCACCTTAAAAGCCAGCAAAGTCTATGCCTTGTGCTAATCTGTAATAAAAATAACTACAAAGAACTGAATCTGATCTGGGAACAAAACTGTCCTTTACCTTATGTTTATGTCCTTTACCCATGCTTAGTATCCAGATTATAGACCCAGTGTGACCTTTGTACTGCAGAGTCCTGACTCCTGAATGTAAGGGGAAGTAAATGGCGAGGACACCCCAAACAGAAAATAAGCTATGCCTTATTATGCCTTCTAGCCTCATAGTGCCCAGGTTTCTCCCTCACAAAAGAAAGCAAGAAACAAGAAACTGAACTGTGCTGAATCCCTTACTGAGGATCAACTGTCAAGAGACATCACAAGCCTTAGATATTTCCACAGCCTGGTGGAGGCATAGACCTGGTTCCAGTTCTCTCTGGAAAAGAAAAGCATGCGGTCCCATTTTATAGTTGAGGAAGAGGTAAATCTCTACTACAGGGCCAAAAGCATATGAGTAAACTTAGCTGGTAGGATATGTACTTTTTTTTTTTTTTAAGAAAATGAATATTTTTCATTTCCACAGGAGTCTGTGGAAATAAATTCATTTTCTTGGATATTGTGCAACTCCATCCAGCTTAGACAGCTTTTAGGTCATAGTTTCCAGTTTATGAAAAATTCCCTTAATGTTTCCCCAACAATTCTTTGAGTACTTCCACTTATGAAAAAACCCTATGTTTCAGAGAAACAAATGCAAGTCTAATAGAGTTACAGTCATACTAAAAAATCTCATTTTATTATTCTTAAAATCAACAAGACATTCAATTCTCAGCAGCAGATACTTCATGCCAGTTGTCATATAGAAACCTTGGCTGAGATTCCTCTGGGCAGGATACCGTAACACTCTTTTTAGGCACTTGTCCTTCAGAATAGGACCCAAAATCCAGAGCTGGAGCTCCTGAAGGAGGGCGGGGATGCTCTTTCCACTGCAGCCTGATCCAAGCTTATCATGTCAGAGCTGGCCTTGAGCACCAGCAGACAAACCCTTGAGCAGGGGCGGAGAGGTTGCTGAGCCCTTTGGTGGGCTCAGTGCCATGACACCCCTCTGTGGATCCAAGCTCCTGAGCTACTCAAGAGGAGCATTCCCTGAGTTTGGTTTCCTCTCTGGAGTTTTATCTGCTCTTCTGAGAAATGCCTCCTTATACCCATAGAGCCAAGGCTAGCCCAGGGCTTAGCATAATCAGCTGGGAAAATGGGAAACCCAAGCATTAATAAGACCTCTTCTCGACCTCAGGGGATTCAAACCTATGTTCCTTGGGAATATGTGAGTAAACTATCAGGTGAACAGGTTGTTGCTGGAGAGTATCTGACCATCCTGATTAAACTGACTCCTCATTGTGATGACTGCAGGATTTACTGAACAAGAAAGAGAAAGCCCAGATAGAAGCTTTAGTCAATAGGATAATGTTTACACAATTTTGTTATAATAAAGGAAATCCTGGGGCCCTGGTGTGTGTTTATGTGGGGAATTGTTTCTTTTTCTTTTTTTTTTTTAAACCTGTAACTAATGTAAAATGCATATACAGTTCCTGGTAGCTAGGACTGAAATCCAGCCTCCCTTTCACAGCATACTTTTTTTTTTTTTAATTATTATTTTCTGTATGGTACACAAGCTTAAAATATGCAAGACATTTTTTTTTACCTGTCAGACTGACAATGGAAACAAAACTCCAAATGTGCACAGTCCTACTGAATTGATGTGCATCAATATTCTCAGTGCTGAAGTCAAATTATAGCTGAAGAGACTGATACTTA
Source organism: Aptenodytes patagonicus (assembly GCF_965638725.1). Classification (NCBI taxonomy): domain Eukaryota; kingdom Metazoa; phylum Chordata; class Aves; order Sphenisciformes; family Spheniscidae; genus Aptenodytes; species Aptenodytes patagonicus. The sequence continues at coordinate 9,179,446 of NC_134950.1, read as the reverse complement.
GGGGAGCATTCGGGACTGGCATTTGCTATTTTATCTAGTACCCAGACATCTGCCTCTCTGCAACCTCCTGAAAATATCCTTTCTTTGTGGAAGAAAAGCCCTTTCAATGGAGGAAACATACTAACAAATGAGACTGTGGAAGTCACTGTTGTTATTCTGTTCCTGTACAGTTAGTTTGACAATAAAAGCTAACAGGAATGACCTGTTTGTACATAAACTTTTGCTGATGGCCAGAAGCAAATTCTACAACCCCTTTCTGCCCATTTAACCTCTTGAGTGTCAGATTCTTTTGCAGATTCAATCTGCCTGATAAAGTGGATTCTCACTAAAGGAGGAAGGAAGCAATTGGGATTTTCCTGATTATGCAGAAAAGCAGGTATTTGATTCTTCCATGGACTTTGAGCTATTTCACAGGAAAGAGGAGCTTGCTGCTCATCTTCTTCAGCAAGAACTGTGGGCTCAGGTGGGCCCCCAGGCACCTGATTCCCAGCGCGCTTTCAAAAGGACCTTTGAAAATCAGACCGAGCCCATGAGAATATGTGCAGATTTCTCATGTTTTAGGGTGCCATGTAATGGTGCAGATTACTGCAGGTGTGCCCATTTAGGAGGTTTGTCCTGCAGCTGGATCGCCCCTGTGAGGGTCCACAATCATATGTGTACAGGCTCTTTATCTCTTCCCTAGCTGTAGGTAACCAAGACACCTTCAGAATGCCCAGCTGAGCTCTGGAAAGGCCGCTGACGCACTGGAGGTGGGCTCCACACAGCAGCCTGGGTCCTGGCCCCAACTGTCCAGCCCAAGGACACCACTGAAATTGTGCTCTGGCTTTCTTCAGCCTTGGTTTCCAGAATCCATTCCCATAGAAACGGAAAATGTGTATGGGGTGTCCGTGCCCAGGCGTTGGCAGCAGGGTTGCAGGACAGCCTCTGTGAGGAGAGGCCGGGGCTGCCCCCTGCCGGACACAGCCGGTCCCAGCCGGTCCCAGCCGGCTCCAAGGGCCCCACCGCAGGACAGGGCTGAGCCCCTCGGCCAAGCTGGGGGCGCCTGGGGGAAAAGAGGTGCCAGAAAGGGCAAAAGGCGGCACAGGCAGAGGAGGAGGAAGCCAAGGAGGGAGCAGCAGCAGAGGGACCCCGAGGCCGGAGGAGGAGGAGGAGGGCGGGAGGTGCTGCAGGCCCGGAGCAGGGATCCCCTGCGGCCCTGGAGAGACCCCGCTGGAGCAGAGACCCACCCTGCAGCCCGGGGAGGGCCCCAGGCCGCAGCAGGGGGATATTTCCTGCAGGAGCCGTGGCCGTGGAGAGCCCAGGCGGGAGCAGGTTGTCCCTGAAGGGCTGCAGCCCGGGGAAGGGCCCGCGCTGGAGCAGGGAGAGGTGTGAGGAGGGAGGAGCGGCCGAGAGGGGCTGTGATGGACTGACCGCAACCCCCATCCCCACCCCCTGCGCCCCTCAGCAGGAGAGGAGTCGGCAGTGAAGGGGTGAAGCTGGGACTGGGGAAAAGGGGGAAGAAAGGTGTTGTTTTAATGTTTGTCTTTTTGTTTCCCAGTACCCAAATCAGTATTTTTTTTTTTAATTGGCAATAAATTAATTTTCCTCAAGTTGAGTCTGTTTTGCTTGTGATGGTAATTGACAAGTGATCTCCTTGTCTTCATCTTGATTCATGAGCCTTTTTATCCTAATTTCTCTTGTCAAGTTGAATGGGGAAGCAAGCGGCTGGGTAGGTGTTTGGCTGTTATCCAGGACTAACCCATCACAGCACTGAGGGAAGCAAGGGAAGGGCCAGTCCTACTCTGTCCTTACATGCAACTGGGATGTGGCCAGGACATTAATCTGGGCTGAATGGATCAGAAATACAAGTTGCCTCCACACTTATAAAATCCATCAATAGGAGAGGTACAGTTCAAACTGGCCACGGAAAATAATGAACAGCTTTTTTCACATTCACTTTGAGAAGTTTCCCGATGAATACCCTTCATACAGGTGCTTTTTCATCAGAGCATGGTCCTCCAAATTCCCTCTATTCCCATGGCTAGCAGGGTGTTTCATTTTTTACACCAGATCTTCATCCAGAAGATACCAAATAAATGCTGAAAAGGCTGTGTCAGGAACATCATGGAGTTCCTCCTGCCCGCAGCTTCTTGTGGGATTTCAGAGCACTGGGGGATCTTGCTCCATGTTTTCAAGGCCCAGGCCACCAGATGCAGGGATTTCTGTGCCATGTTTTGGAATTAAACCGGAAATTGTCTGAAGGACAGAAGACATGGAGACATTTCTAAGCTAAGAAATGAGCCAATAAATTTCACTGGTGCCTTTGGAAATGACTCCACCAGGGCCTTTCAAGCTTACATCACATGTTTTATTAATGGATGTGCATTTCAAAAGCTGTTATTTCTCCTCAGGAGTTTCCTAATGCGCTCTTCACTGCACTTCCCCTAGTTCTCAAATGCATTTCGCCTTTTGGGCATCTTGGGCAAAAGAGTATTCCATTAAGGGCTGGTAACTTGGAGCGCTCCTGGGATGGCATCGCTTTTGCCCACGCCTGGCATATCGCTTAGCAACGCTGAGGAACATTTATTGCACATCCTGCTATTTATGTTTCAAGCTTCACATGTTGACTTTCTCTTCTGCCTCCAAGTTCCTCTGATGGAATTGCTGTACATTAGATGCTCCAATAGCGAAGGACAAACACAAGCCCCCAATCTGTCCCTACAAACTAAGCAGGGAAATTATTTCACCTGCTGTGACAAGCCTGTCAGCTTTTCCTGCTTGTTATTATGGAAAGTTGTAGCACCTGATTAATATCAAATATACATTCATTGTTAAAGTAATGCTATATTCACAGATACAGGAATTACAATAAGGATACTCCTAACCTTTAAAGCTGATAATGATTCACCTAGAGTGGTTTTTAGCACAGTAAGGCATTCCATTTTGTACAAGGTCCTGCCTTCATTGCCCTGTTGGCACACTCCGAAGGATCTCCTTGCCCTTTGATGTCCCTCCTTGTTATTGGTACAGCTGTACCTCCACACTGGTATTCCCCACATGCACTTCTTTCAAGGAGCACAGCTGACTGGGAAAGACTGGGAATGACTGGGCAGCAGGAGGCACAAGTGGCTAACGGTGACCAAGAACACCATCTCCACCTGGCAACTGCTGGCTAGGGTTTTTTAATCATTTTGCTCTTCCCGCTTTTCTGCTTCTAGAGTGCACACGAACAGAAAGCCCAGACTGGCACCATAATGTGCTATGCTACAGTGTAGCAGCTGCAGTACACATAAAAATAATGTGTAGGATTTTCTGTCTGAGGGGCTTCACATTTTAAATATGTGACTCTGTTTAGAGTTGTTTAGAGAGGAGCTCAACAGCTTGATATAGGTTCAGAATAGAAATTTACCCTGCTACCCCCAGATGAATGTTTTCCAGGGAGGAAGGAGAGAGGAAATTCTCTTTAATATCCAGCTCAATTTCTTCACAGTGAATGAAAATGTCTAGCAAAGAGCAAAAACTTTATATATTGAATATAAGTAAGATGTGGAAACATAGGGGGAAAATATCAATGATAGCTGTCTGAAATGCGATGGGCTAGATTCACAGAGGTGTGTGAAAACCTCTTTTTGTTCTCATTTCATTTAGCATCTCTCAGATTTCACTTTGGGATTTGGAGCTTCAGTCTGATTTTAAAGAACTATTTCTGGAAGCAGCCGAGCTATGTTCTGGGAACCAATCCCAGTAATTGAACATGAAAAATAAACTATGACTGTATACCTGGTGCACTATTTCCATGTTTCTTATGCATTTGACTGGAAAGAAGATGAGAAAGAGCATCTTATGAAACATTTTACATGAATTTAAGATAGCCATCTGTAGAATAAATATACAATATTGGACACCATGACTTTAACACAAAGAATCAATTTGAACTTTGATGTAAGTGGAAATTATTTCTGTATATAGTCAAATACCACATTTCTGGGGAAGAATGGAATGATTTGTGGGAGAAGAAATGAGCATATTAGTTCAGAAGAAGGATATTAAGTACAGTTGGGAATATAGCAAATTTCAGATTAAAATCGTATAAATTACACTCATATAAAAATGGGTCAGTTACTGCCGTTACAAAATAAATGAAAGCACAATAGTGGCAAAAAAATCTATTATGAGATTCAGGAAGCTCAATTTCTCACGGTGTTAAGTGCTGTGAATCAGCGTTCATGCACACAAGGTATTTCAGCTTGTCTACAGAAATTGCAGTGAAATTAGACATTTTGTCAATGCTTCTTTCTAAGTTTTCAAGGCACATCTAACTGAAATGGATTCAGGATGCAGATAAGTTTTTTAGTTGTTTGGGTGATGTCTGGAAAGTATCAACACAGATTTGAAAGCTAACAATGGATGACTAAGAGAAAAATAAGTGCAAGGGAGAAATTGCCATGTGTATCTAACTGCTCATTACTAAATACTGTAAGCCATACAGCAAGCCTCCTCAATAAAAATCTAAACTAACAGTAACATCCTACTCAGGATATGAAATAAATGTGGGGGAAACAATGTGGACATATGTATCAGTTAATGTCAGTGTTTTTCCTTCTGCCAGTGTGTGCAGGTACGAATGAGTGGACCAAAGAGGACGATTGTGTACAAAACCCACCCACTCGGGGAAAATGGCAGCTCACGCACTCTCATGCAAAGCAGAGGTGAGGATCAACACCAAGGGCTGCAATACGGGCTTGGGAGAAAGGCAAGACTCCCTATTTATAGCCCCCACGACTGACGGTGCCTCACACCCTTCTGCTCTATTTTGTCAATGTACTACCTACTGACGGGATGGGGAGGTCCAAGCAGCTGTTTGAGCACCACCATCTCCAGCGCAAGGTATTTCTTCCTGAGCGAGGGAGTGCGTCCAGCAGCTTCCCACTGAGATACGGCTGCCTTTGTGCAAGACTCATGGCAAAGCCTTAACGGAGCCTCAGGATGAGTAATTCATACAATAAAACATACTGTCAAGCAGGTTGTGTAGTTCCCTGCCCAATTACAAGGGGAGCTACCTGACTACTCAAACTTGTTGGGACTACTACCTCCTTTGGAAACTAAAGCCTTTTCTCTCAGAGGTACTTTGATGTGGGAGTATCAGTCTTGAAATCACAGTTGCCATTCACATCACATGGGGAACAAGGGTACGTTCTGGTCCTTTTACTTTAACAACTGAGCCAGAAGTCCCATAGTAGTCACAGAGTTCATAAATGCTACATATTGATCATGAAGTGACAGCCATACACCAGCTGTGACCAGGAGCAGTTTTCATCAAGAAAAGATGGTAAGAACAGAAGGACATATTCCAAATTCCTGGTGGGAGCTCAGTGAGCCTGAAAAGCTCAGCCTTGATCTGTCTGGCCACTGCCATCACATCATCTTTCAGGACAGAAGCTTTCCGAGGCCAAAGGCATCCGAAGACAGATAACGCACAGAATTCAAATTTCAAATACAACTTGGGCTGCTGGAGACTACAATTGATAGCAAAAACCATGTGCAAGCTATCATTAAAGTTAGCGTGCAAGGATTTGAAGTCAAGTGGGGACCACTGGTAGTCAGAAAATGCGGGTCAAGTTGGTACAAGCCTTCAGGAAACCTTATGTTCCTTCAGGTCTCCCAGACAAATATTTTAAAGAAGCTGATAAACACTTGCTGGTGCAGAAATGTTCTTTCTTTCAGAAGACTGCAGAAAGTGTGGGTTGTTTTTAAGACAGACTCACTGCCTCTTTTTTTTCCAGGAGAATTCCAAATATCTGCTGACACCCTCAGGCAGAAAGGCAAATTTTCTTTTAGTTTAAAAAGAGTGTGCTTCTCTCTCTCTAAAAAAAAAAAAAAAAACCACCAAAAAACCCCTCATCCAAAGTAACTCAGGAGGAGGAGTTTACTCATTTTACCCAACTCAGCAGCAAAAACATCCAAAAGTAGCTCATCTGTAATATCCTGTGCTCAGGGCTGTGGATAACAGGCCACAGTTCCTGTTCTGAGCAACATATAACAGCAGTCTGAAATATGATTAATTTGTTTCTTTATCCTTGGTTATTCAGAGTTTTTATCTCCCTACAACATCTTCTCTTACTAGACAGTAACTACGCTCAAGGTGAGGTGAGCTCAGGAGGCCCAGAGCATGCTTTGGGAACTGCTGAAAGCCAGGCAGTAGGTGCCATCTTCTCCAGGAGTAAGAGAAAATCAAGAAGCAAAGAGGCAGAATGGCTCCATGTTCAAACAGTAGCGATAGGTCTACCCTGTTCCTGTAATTCTGGTACTGGCCCTGGGCACCGCAACACTCTGAGCATATTGTGGTGATGACACCCAGAGTCCTATCCTCAGCCTCCTGCTACTTAAATCGTTCTTTCTAAAGTGCCAGCTCTGTGTGATTAGGTGAGAATTTAAGTACCTGTTTAAAGATGTTTCTTCATTTGCAAAATTAAAAAGAAAAAAGAGGGGGAAAAAAAAAAAAAACAAAAATAAAAGTTATTTATTCCAGTCTCATTATCTTAAATTGGTTTCCTCCTTCTTGGCTGAGAAATTTTGCACTTCTGAGGCTCATTTGAACCTTCAGCATCCTCATTTCCAGGTTTGTCACTGCTAAAAGGAAACAACAGGGACACTGCTCAGTTCTGATACAGGTTTCCTGTGCCATGCCATTTTCTGGAGGAGGTGATTTTCCAGATAAGGAAACTACCTGTTACTGTACACCAAAAAGTTTTCAGTCGTGCTGTGATCCTGCGTGCAACAGGAATTAATCCAGTAATCCAGATGTACTGGAGCTAGGGTCATACCCTCTCATGTTACCACTACTGAAGACAATTTGAAAAGGTCCTTTTTATGAAAACATAACCCAGAATAACCATTTTTCCTATCCCTATTTAGCATATATCCCTTAACACTTGCTCTGGCTTGGAGTTTTACTCCAAGGGTAGCATCTTGCTCAGAGGAGTAAGTGCCAAGTTGCCATGTGCAAATACCTACCATTAACTTGTGAATGACATAATGCAGTACAGCAAATGCAGACTTCAACAGCAAAGGGCACGCAGGAGGTGATAAGAGGATTGTTACAGGGCAGCACGAAAAAGACCATATTTTCTTCTGGAAGAGACATGATTCATTAGAAGGGAAGAAAAAGTGAAACGTGAGCTCAGAAGGATCAAGGAAGGGCTTCTGCAATGGAGCTAAGCCACTGTAGGCCAGATAGGACCAGCCAGAGGGAAATTACAGTGCAGAAATGACAAATGGAGTATGATTGCATTTCTACAGCTTGAAAACTTGAAATCAGTCAATACTCCTTGATCTTCACATCTCCTCCTTCAGGTTTCCAAAGAATTTTTGTAGTTTTTTGTTGTTCGTGGGGTTTTTTTCAAAGTGAAAACAGATACCCTCTCATGACCAATCTTTTTTTCGTTTCTTGCCCACGCAACCCCCCCCCTCTGGTCCCCATCTGTAAGAAACGATCCAGAGATAAGTCATCACAGGCGTCAATATCCAGGCTCAGCATCCTTACCTTGTACATCAGGGGACACAGGAAAACAATACAAAAGAGAAGGAGAAACCTCAGATGTTTGGGGGAGTTTTGTAGTGGACTGAGGTGATTTGCTCAATGGAGTTACTCACCTGGGGTTAGCCCATGGCACTTCCTCATGGTGCACTGCCTTTTCGGGGAGAGGTGCCCTGAACTAGCTCAGTTGCCAGAACTAGTGTAGCTGTTTCATGTGCTACATGTTACCAGCTCTGAGACAGATTTATCCTAAATGCATGAGTCAGGACCCCTCCGCTGAGTTGAGATTTGCACCAAGTCCTTTGCCAGAAGAGCAGCTACAACAAAGATGATTGAGATTTCATCTGAACATAAGAAGTGAGAAACACTTCAGAAGGAAGAAAATCTGAATGTGCAGTGTGAATGGGAAGAGGGGTACCACTGGGAGGACCAAGATCATGAGCATCATTAAGTATCTGCATGAAGTCCAAATGCAATCTTAGTGGATTTTCCCCACTGCCAATGAAGCATCCAAAGTCAAACAGGATGGCAAGGACAATTACATCCCTGCAGCTATGATTGATGTGAGCCATTCGACTAGACAGCAAGAACTTTCCTGAAGTGAACAGATAGAGCTGATAGCAACTATTGGAGGAGGAAACAAGACTGAAAGATTAGGTCCAAGCAGCAATTAGAGGCATCATTTTGTATTGGTCTGAAGAACCCTGCAGTGGTATAAAAATCAGGTTATACTTCTGCAGTCGATAGTCAAATATGGGATCAGCGGGAAAAGAAAAATATGGCAACATTTTAAGGGGAAGCCCTGAGGGAAGGTGCAACAGTGCAAAGAATTGCTTGACAACATCCAAGAAATAAATGAACTAAAAAACACTAGTAGATTTATCTGGAGGGCTCATTTGCAGATAATTACTTTTTAAAACTTGTGCTCCTTTTAGCCAAAGTGTGTCTCTGACTCTCTTCAGTTCAGGAAGAAGAGTGGGGGGTGAAGGAAGGAATCTAGCAGAGAAAGAAAGAGTAAAAGCAAAGCTGAAAAGTCAAACCGAAATCCAAAATGCAGGTTGAAAGGTTAATGAATGCAAATAGCTCAACTGGGGTGCTGCATATTGAAAACTAGCAATCATGTTGAACAAGGGAATAATCAAGAAAAGACAAAAGAGAAACATACTGGGCCATGGTAAAGGCACAATTAAACCCGCTGATGTAAGTGCAATGCTTTTTCATGGAGATACATCCAGTGCAAATGTGGTCCAGATTTGGAAAATATGATTTGCCACCTTTTTCTTTTTCTAATGAAAACATTTCTGCTGTTCTCATTTTTGTATAAATAGCTGTTTATACAAATATTGCTAGTTTTATATAGCCAGTTTTAACCCATTAGCTTCTCTCCAAGTACTCCCAAAGCTAAAGGTGAAAACAGCAATGCTCTACAAAGTACCATTCCTAATTACCGCAGCTCAAGGGCTAAGGGTGTGAATGGACACAGGACAAAACAGCAGTGCTCACAGACTGATTCATGAACGGACACCAGCAGAAGTAAGAGCCTATAAACCAACCTTATAAATGGGTACAGGAAAAAACAGTGAGAAGTTTGTTGTATTTGAACAGCTTGGTCAGCAGGTCTGTGCACAACTGTTCTGCATCACAGAGTGAGAACTTCGCAGCAGGAAAAGGTTTGAATTTATGCTAAACATGGCAGCCAGGTATGTTGTACCTGAATGTAAGTATCTGGCAGTGGCTTTCTGTGATGCACACGGGCTACATGCGGTTTCTAAGTGAAGTTTCATTTGTTCTAACCTATGAAACCATAAAGAGAATGGGTTGACAGAAGGAAGTTGTAGCCTTCCCCATTAACATCACCTGGGACACACGCCCGGCACTGCATTATGGGGAGGACACACCACTATGGAGCTAAGCCTTCCTCCTTCCCAGCTCCTGGTTAAAATGCTTTGGATGCTTCCAGCCTGAGAAATTGCCTCTGTACTTCTCTTAGACATTGCAGTATGACATTCAAGGAATGTGAAACTAACTTTTTTTTTCTCTAGCAATCATGCTAAAAGCACTTAAACGTAGGTCAAGATAAGGTAAACAGTATGACTCCATCACTGAAGGCTTCTATTAAATAAGGATAATTTTCTCAGCAACAGTTATACGGCATCCCAAAAATCTTTCTTTTCGCTGCTTCTTTCATTCTGTTTGTTTACCAGTATAAAAAACCCAAACAAATAAACAAAAAACCAAACCACACTTCTGATATAACTGGAGATTCCTGATCCTAAATATGATCAGGATTTTTGTTTCTTTGCCCCATACAGTCCGGTTGCTCCTTAACTGTGGATTATGCTCTGTCATGGGAGAAACAGCTTTTAACAGTTTTTAAACTGAAGGAAGCTTCTTGGGTGAGTATTTTTAATCTGAAACAACCTGGACCCCAGTTGGGCCTGAAGGAGACAAGATGGGATATGTTTTGGTGCAAAAGACAAATGGAGATCTCATTAAAGCCTCTGGCAGACAGAGACCGCCAGGGCTCACATGTCTTGTAAGAGGTCTGGGTTTTATCAGACTACATGCTGTGGACCTGCCATATTCAAGAAAATGAGACTTTGGTTTCTATTTGTTTCTTAATTGAAGTGTTTCTAGGAAAATCTGCCCCCTAAAAGAAGCCACCTGCTAAAGAAGAAAAGAGTATCTAACCAAAAAAGCTCAGTGTAAAATGACTTATTTCAGGCAATAGCAAATCCCAGAAAAAAATGCGGTTTAGTCCTTCAGAGCTCAGTACTGGTGTTTTTTAAAATCTACCCTGTGGTGACACATGTTCAACACCCAGTTCTGACCCTGGGTACTGGCTTAGGTCTCAGTGCCATAAGATTTCCAATACATGAGGATATCATATAGCAATACAAGAGAAAGAAAAGAGAAGAATCATGCAACTTGTTTCCCCTTTTTTTTAACTGAAAAAAAGGAGGCAAGAGAGGTATCTGATGACTCTGGATGAGTTAAAAAACTGCCAGTAAAAGGAAAGACAAAGATCACCCTCAGAGCTCAGGGTGTGATTTGTAGCAAGGGGTTTTTTGCCCTGTGATTTTCTTTCTAAGAAAAAGGCAAATAAAACAAAGAAAAACAAGCTCGAGTCTGAGGCTGGTAAACAGAACCATAAATGTGCACATTGCTTCCAAAGCAAGGTGGTTGAGGCAAAAAATATTGGGATCATTGAAAACAGATTAGAAGTTGCCCTAGGGGAAGTGGAGTATGAGGGCTGGACAAACCTTGATGGGCTGAGGGACCTTTACTTGTTCCCAGAACGACTATACAGTTTCCTCCTAATAAGCCATTAAGTTACACTGCTGAAATTATGTGGTTTCAAGGTCTGAAAGGGGCTATTAGTCTTTTCTCAGTAAACCCAGTAGTAAGTAGATAGACTCAAAGACATCTGCCCAAAACAAAGTGTTACTTAACACATTACACACAGCACCTTTGAAGAGTTTACTCTTTAAAATGGGGAGAATCGCTGTCCACATAAGCAAGAAAAACAGCACAATGTGCAAAGTCTCCAAGAGTAAACAGCAAAACAAGCATTTTTTAGTTTATTTTTTCTTGTATAACTCCCACACCAGCAAAACAACCTGAAAATGAATCAGCAGTATTACCGCCCAGCATCAGCAATCTACTCCCTTAGCAAGGGAGTGCTGCAGGGGGGAGGTTCTCCTTTCTCCTGTATAGTTAAGAAGTGCATCTGGTTTTGTTTCTTTTATACAGAACATACTGCTCTCTGTCCACACCAGGAGGAAAAAAAAAAACCCACAAAAAAAACCCACCAAAAAACCCCAAGCCAACCAACCAACCAAAAAAAAAAAAAAACCCAAAGCCCCAGTGAAGCCAGAATTTAATTCTCTGATAACAAATGAGGGTATCAGAGACTGTTAAGAGGCTGGGGTGTGGGCATGGAGAAAAAGTCCCTTAAGTGCTAAACTAACAATTCCATAGAGCCTTTTTTATGCAAGTTCTGGAAAGAAGGTTTATTAAATGATTTAGTCTTACTTTAGACACAGCACTTACCTTAGCAGAATCTGGTCGGAAGCTGTCTGCAGCCTGCTTCTAAAAACACAGCCTTGTGTCGAACCAGAAATGCAGGAAGAAGAGATGAGTAGACCCAGAGTCTCAGTTCTGCCTCGGCATTTTGAGATGGTTTATTTTGTTCAGAATGGGCTTTCAGCAGCAGATGCAGTTAGTGTGAACACTGTCCTGGCTCTAAGTGCACGAGCAGGACATCGTCAGCTCTGGCTGCAGCACTGGTGGCAGCAGTGTGAAGACTTGTGTGAGCGGGAACAGCAAGTGGGGAGCTGTGCATGGCTGACAATTTGCTGTGGACCTGTTACTTTTTGTCCAGATCTTGTGATATCTCCAGTATTGCCTTAAGTATAATTACTGCTGCAATTACCATCCTGCTGTGCTACTCTGGGTCTGCCAATTCTTCTCACACCCTCCTTCCTTAGAGCAAATCCCAGTTTATCCTCCTAATCTTCAAAGGCCTCCAGTTACTTCTGCCCTACCTGTCCTTCTTATCAGTTAGCAGCTAGGTTGGCTCCTTCCTTTGCCTTTTAGGTGGTTGTATTGTTGATTTAAATCCTCCTCCCTGCCCCAAGTTCCTTTCTGCCACCTTTCTTGTGTGAGATAAATATAATTTTAAAAGTTTTAAGCCTGTCAACTTGTCTGCACCTCAGCCTCACCTCAAAACCCACTTTGGCTTAAAGCAGCAGCTGCCATGAGAAGCCAACTGAACTGCTGGTGCATTGCCACCAAACTGGGAATTGAGAGCACAGTCAGTTCGTATTAATGCTTCTCATTACTCTCGTTACCCCAGACCTTTCCACTACTGCTTTTTATTCATTTTCTTCTGTTATAATTTCTCTGAAAACTGAGGCAAGCTCTTGGTGCCTAGAGCCAAAGTCCACTGTGGAGTGGAATGAGACCTGGCCAATAGTCAGTCTGCATGGCATGCAAGGAAGGGAAGGGAAGGGGTTTTTATGTTTAGGGCTGTTAGTGGAACATTCTGGACTCTGGCACTGAAATACTTAACAGTTCTTAGCTGTCACATCCTAGCAGTCTACAGCCTTTATCCTACCAGGTATCACAGAATTTTGAAGATGGATATACTAACATATTGGCATGTTTGTAGCCTAGCCATGTGGAGGTGGTGTTTGTTGCTTGCCTTACAGCTTGATCCTCCACAGCCTCTCCGCTGTAGAGCTCACCTGAAAACAAAAGGCAGCTTATTCAGTTTTCCCATTTAAGAAGCTCTTCTTTGAAGACATGCAAAGAGGCTTTCACAGCTGTTAAAAAAGCAGTGCCGGGACACTTAATATACCATCCTTCTAAATTATCTCTGGGTTGCAGAAGGGCTAGAGTATTTGTACAAGATTATGGTGTGCTGCATCTGCCTGGGAAACCATGATTTTGTAGGTTCCTTGTGAACTGTACTTTAAAATATCAAAGACCTCACACTTGCTTCTCTTACTGTTCTTGCAACCTGTCGTGGTTTAACCTCAGCTGGCATCTGAGCACCACACAGCTGCTCGCTCACTCCCCCCCCCCCACCAGTGGGACAGGGGAGAGAATCGGAAGAGTAAAAGTGAGAAAACTCATTGGTTGAGATAAGAACAGTTTAATAATTGAAATAAAATGATAATAATAATAACAATAATAATAAAAGAATATACAGAGCAAGTGATGCCCGATGCAATTGCTCACCACCTGCCGACCGATGCCCAGCCAGTCCCCGAGCAGCGGCCCCCCCCGGTCAGCTTTCCCCAGTTTATATACTGAGCATGAAGTCACATGGTATGGAATGTCCCTTTGGCCAGTTTGGGTCAGCTGTCCTGGCTGTGCCCCCTCCCAGCTTCTCGCTGGCAGGGCATAAGAAGCTGAAAAATCCTTGACTAGTGTAAGCACTGCTCAGCAACAGCTAAAACATCGGTGTGTTATCAACATTATTCTCATCCTAAATCCAAAACACAGCACTGTACCAGCTACTAGGAAGGAAATTAACTCTATCCCAGCCGAAACCAGGAGACAACCTCAGCTTGCTATTTCTTAATCTTCCCCCTAGCTACCACCCACCTCCCTTCCTGTTCTCAAACTGGTCTTTATTAAGGGCAGAGGATGAGCAGAGCCTGTGGAGGTAGGGGCTGAATGAGATCACTCCTGTGGCACTTTGGTGCTGTGTCGGTCTCAGGCTGAGGGGAAGGAAAAGCTCTGTGGATGGTCTGCAATAACCCACTCCTGCAGCCCTCACCCTTTGGTACCCAATGCACGTGGGCTGTGGACCTGCAGGGCACAAATCAAGCCCTACGTGCCAGTCTGAGGCAGGGGAATTTGTGACAGTGAGTGTTCCTGAAGAGCAGCCAGCAAGAGCAACCACTCCCTTAGAGGCATGAATGGCGACACTGAGAGTTTCTCCTCAGCAGTGTTGCCTGGCTGCCCACCCTGGCTATAAGCACCATTCAGGTCTATCAGAAACGATCACATTGTGTACCAGGTGGAAGTACCTGACATGGTGCCCCTAACAAAGTCCCCTTCCCTCCTCTGCCTCTTCTGCTAAGCTCACCTCAAGCAGTGAGGGAGAGGAGGAACCAGGAGACCTGAGATGAAGGAGAGCTGTGGAAATGGCAGCTCCCTGGGGCTAAGGGAAGCTGAGGGTTTGGGGAAACTGGGGGGTTTGTGCTTCCATAAGGATGAGGCCATGAGATGGCCTCACAAAGCCAACCAAGGGAAGAGTTAGAGTAGGTAATGGGTGATCTTAAGAAATTTTGTACTGTGGTGCTGTTTGATTGAGGAATAATTCCCAACTTTGTTGACAAACACACAGATCCTTCTCATTTCCAACGCCCTCCAGAGTGCCCACCCAAGCTGGAGTGCACAGTTCTGTCTACTGGGGCAGATGTCTCTTTGGGCAGTAGTCAGATGGGAAGGGGAGAAGCCGCATTTCTTCCAGGCAATAAGACAGTACCGGTGTAAAGATCTCCCCAGCTCTGTACCACAGCCTGAACCTCTTGTAATCTGTTTCTTATTCCCTGCTTTTTTTGAGATTTCCAATGTAATCTTTATATATCTCCATTTTCCATATATAAAGCAGGAATAATTATTTCTTCTTTCCTTCCTTCCTTATGAAGATCAACTTGTTAAAGTCTAAGTTGCTGGGATCTACAGTACTACAGTCATACAGATATTAAAAACCAGATAGACACAAATCAATCATATGTGTTTGGGTTAATATGGATTTTACTTTGCCTTTCAGCTATCAATGATGCCATTCATACCACCTGCCAATGGCAGGTGCATTAGGAACCTTTAGAAAATCTCACTGGTCTCCACGATACCAAATTTTGTCCAATTCTTTTGCCACCACCTCAGCTTCTGAGATGGTGGCAAAAGAAAGGAAGATAACAAAGGGCTGGGTTTCATTGGAGATCCAAGTTTCCTCCTTCATTACAGTAGCTTTTCAGTATCTTGAACATCCTTGGGTAGTTAAGGTACTTCTATTGGTATTTCTTGGGAATATTGTTTCGGTTTTGTCTAAGGTTAATAAGCAATTTAAGAATATCATCCAGAGATCTGCCCCAAGGCTGGATAGTTATGAGTGGCAGGGTGTGTGGGATAGCATGGGCAAGTACCCAGGCCAATGGGCACCCCAGTGCCTGCTTTTTGGAACTCTGCCCCTGAACAAGTGCAGAATCTTGAAAAACTAGTAAAGTATTTGGAAAAAGTATGCTGTCACCCTGGCAACTCCAGAGAGACACAGATCACTGCAATGCGCTGGGGCCTGGCCCATGCCTACCGAGCCCTGTTCAACACTATTCAGTACCCTCAAGGGGAAGAGAAGGTCTCTGGATCTGATGGCAAAATGACAGGCCCTGCAGCTATTCCAACCCTGGTGACAAGCACTGCGGCCACTCTAACCCAGCGACCGGCCCTGCGGCCACTCCAACCTCAGCGACAGGCACTGCGGCTGAACCAAAGAACCAACCTGTGCCAGTATCAGTCACCCCTATATGCAAAAGAAATCTTGGAAGCAGAAGGTGGCTCTTTTAGTAAGGGATGAAGAAGCTTCTTCCAAGAGGGAGCAGGAGGAAGAAGTGTACAAGGCAGACTACCCCAGAGTAGGGCTATCACGAGAACAGGAGGAGGAGAGCCAGCTGCTGCTTGGGGAGGAAGAAGAGGAAGAACTCATAAACGAGGCAGTGACCACCTGATCCCTATCCTTGAGTGAGCTGCGAGATATACAAAAAGATGTCAGCTGTCATCCAGGCGAGCATATTGTCACCTGGCTGCTCTGATGCTGGGATAATGGGGCCAGTAGCCTGGAATTAGAGGGTAAAGAAGCTAAGAAACACAGTCCTACCATTTGCCATGGACTGATCCAGACTGCGCTGGAACAGGGTGAGGCTCCAGAACACCTGCAATACATTGATGACAACATTGTGTGGGGCAACACAGCAGGAGAAGTTTTTGAGAAAGGGAAGAAAATAGTCCAAATCCTTCTGAAGGCTGTTTTTTCCATAAAACAAAGTAAAGTCAAGGGACCTGCACAGGAGATCCAGTTTTCAGTAATAAAATGGCAGGATGGACGTCGTCAGATCCCAATGGATGCGATCAACAAAATAACAGCCATGTCTCCACCAACTAGCAAAAAGGAAACACAAGCTTTCTTAGGCGTCGTGGGTTTTTGGAGAATGCATATTCCAAATTACAGTCTGGTTGTAAACCCTCTCTATCAAGTGACCCGAAAGAAGAATGATTTCAAATGGGGCCCTGAGCAACGACAAGCCTTTGAACAAATTAAAGAGGAGATAGTTCATGCAGGAGCCCTTGGCCAGTCCAGGCAGGACAAGATGTAAAAAACGTGCTCTATACCGCAGCCGGGGAGAACGGCTCTACCTGGAGCCTCTGGCAGAAAGCACCTGGGGAGACTCGAGGTCGACCCCTAGGGTTTTGGAGTCGGGGATACAGAGGATCCGAGGCCCATTATACTCCAACTGAAAGAGAGATATTGGCAGCATATGAAGGGGTTCGAGCTGCTTCGGAAGTGATCGGCACTGAAGCACAGCTCCTCCTGGCACCCCGACTGCCGGTGCTGGGCTGGATGTTCAGAGGGAGGGTCCCCTGTACACATCATGCAACTGATGCTACGTGGAGTAAGTGGGTCGCACTGATCACACAATGGGCTCGAATAGGAAACCCCAGTCGCCCAGGAATCTTGGAAGTGATCATGGACTGGCCAGGAGGCAAAGATTTTGAAATATCGCCAGAGGAGGAGGTGACACGTGCTGAAGAGGCCCCAATGTATAATAAACTGCCAGAAAATGAGAAGCAATATGCCCTGTTCACTGATGGGTCCTGTCATCTTGTGGGAAAGCATCAGAGGTGGAAGGCTGCTGTGTGGAGTCCCATGCAACAAGTTGTAGAAACTGCTGAAGGAGAAGGTGAATCGAGCCAATTTGCAGAAGTAAAGGCCATCCAGCTGGCTTTAGACATTGTTGACCGAGAAAAGTGGCCAGTGCTCTATCTCTCTACTGACTCATGGATGGTGGCTAATGCCCTGTGGGGGTGGTTGCAGCAATGGAAGCAGAGCAACTGGCAGCGCAGAGGCAAACCCATCTGGGCTGCCGCACTGTGGCAAGATGTTGCTGCCCGGGTGGAGAACCTGGTTGTAAAAGTCCATCACGTAGATGCTCACGTACCCAAGAGTCGGGCCACTGAAGAACATCAAAATAACCAGCAGGTGGATCAGGCTGCTAAGATTGAAGTGGCTCAGGTGGATCTGGACTGGCAACGTAAGGGTGAATTATTTATAGCTCGGTGGGCCCATGACACCTCAGGTCACCAAGGAAGAGATGCAACATCGAGATGGGCTCGTGATCGAGGGGTGGACTTGACCATGGACACTATTGCGCAGGTTATCCATGAATGTGAAACATGCGCTGCAATCAAGCAAGCCAAGCGGTTAAAGCCTCTCTGGTATGGAGGACGATGGTTGAAATATAAATATGGGGAGGCCTGGCAGATCGATTATATCACACTCCCACAAACCCGCCAAGGCAAGCGCCACGTGCTTACAATGGTGGAGGCAACCACCGGATGGCTGGAAACATATCCCGTGCCCCATGCCACTGCCCGGAACACTATCCTGGGCCTTGAAAAGCAAGTCCTATGGCGACATGGCACCCCAGAAAGAATTGAGTCAGACAACGGGACTCATTTCCGAAACAACCTCATAGACACCTGGGCCAAAGAGCACGGCACTGAGTGGGTGTATCACATCCCCTATCATGCACCAGCCTCTGGGAAAATTGAACGATACAATGGACTGTTAAAGACTACACTGAGAGCAATGGGTGGCGGGATGTTCAAACATTGGGATACGCATTTAGCAAAGGCCACCTGGTTAGTCAACACAAGGGGATCTGCCAATCGAGCAGGCCCTGCCCAGTCAAAACTTTTACATACTGTAGATGGGAATAAAGTCCCTGTAGTGCACATAAAAAATATGCTGGGGAAGACAGTCTGGGTTATTCCTGCCTCAGGTAAAGGCAAACCCATCTGTGGTGGGATTACTTTTGCTCAGGGACCTGGGTGCACTTGGTGGATAATGCGGAAGGATGGGGAAGTCCGATGTGTACCTCAAGGGATTTGATTTTGGGTGAGAATAGCCAATGATTTGAACTGTATGATGTTAATTGCTACATAATATTATATGCCATATCAATGGTATTACAATAAGAATCACTCAGATTAATGAAGAATGAACTTTGCTGAAACCAAGAAAAGTGCAGTGATGATAGAACCCGAATTGACTTCAACATAGACTCATAGAGTCAGTTAGGTTGGAAAAGACCTTTAAGATCATCATGTCCAACCATTAACCTAGCACTGCCAAGTACACCACTAAACCATGTCCCTAAGTACCACATCTACATGTCTTTTAAATACCTCCAGGGATGGTGACTCAGCAGCTTCTCTGGGCAGCCTGTTCCAATGCTTGACAACCCTTTCAGTGAAGAAATTTTTCCTAATATCCAGTCTAAACCTCCCCTGGTGCAACTTGAGGCCGTTTCCTCTCATCCTATCATAGAATCATAGAATCATTAAGGTTGGAAAAGACCTCTAAGATCATCGAGTCCAACCGTCAACCCAACACCACCATGCCCACTAAACCATGTCCCTAAGGGCCACATCTACACGTCTTTTAAATACTTCCAGGGATGGGGACTCAACCACTTCCCTGGGCAGCCTGGTCCAGTGCTTGATAACACTTTCGGTGAAGAAATTTTTCCTCATGTCCAATCTAAACCTCCCCTGGCGCAACTTGAGGCCATTTCCTCTTGTCCTATCTTTCCTTCTCCTCCTAGTTACTTGGGAGAAGAGACTGACACCCACCTTGCTACAACCTCCTTTCAGGTAGTTGTAGAGAGCGATGAGGTCTCCCCTGAGCTTCCTCTTCTCCAGGCTAAACAACCCCAGTTCCCTCAGCCGCTCCTCAGAAGACTTGTTCTCCAGACCCCTCACCAGCCTCGTTGCTCTTCTTTGGACACACTCCAGCACCTCAACGTCCTTCTGGTAGTGAGGGGCCCAAAACTGAACACAGTATTCGAGGTGCGGCCTCACCAGTGCCGAGTACAGGGGCACGATCACTTCCCTACTCCTGCTGGCCACACTATTGCTGATACCAGCCAGGATGCCGTTGGCCTTCTTGGCTGCCTGGGCACACTGCTGGCTCATGTTCAGCCGGCTGTTGACCAACACCCCCAGGTCCTTTTCCACCGGGCAGCTTTCCAGCCACTCTTCCCCAAGCCTGTAGCGCTGCATGGGGTTGTTGTGACCCACATGCAGGACCCGGCACTTGGCCTTGTTGAACCTCATACAATTGGTCTCAGCCCATCGATCCAGCCTGTCCCGGTCCCTCTGCAGAGCCTTCCTACCCTCGAGCAGATCAACACTCCCGCCCAACTTGGTGTCGTCTGCAAACTTACTGAGGGTGCACTTGATCCCCTCATCCAGATCAGTGATAGAGATATTGAACAAGACCGGCCCCAAAACTGAGCCCTGGGGAACACTGCTCATGACCGACCGCCAACTGGATTGAACTCCATTCACCACAACTTTCTGGGCCCGGCCGTCCAGCCAGTTTTTGACCCAGCGCAGAGTACACCTGTCTAAGCCGTGAGCCACCAGCTTCTCGAGGAGGATGCTGTGGGAAACGGTGTCAAAGGCCTTACTGAAGTCCAGGTAGACCACATCCACAGCCTTTCCCTCATCCACTAGGCGGGTCACCTGGTCATAGAAGGAGATCAGGTTGGTCAAGCAGGACCTGCCTTTCATGAACCTGTGCTGGCTAGACCTGATCCCCTGGCTGTCCCGCACATGCCTTGTGAGCGCCCTCAAGATGAACCGCTCCATAATCTTCCCCGTCACCGAGGTCAGGCTGACAGGCCTGTAGTTCCCCAGATCCTCCTTCTGGCCCTTCTTGTAGATGGGCGTCACATTGGCAAGCCTCCAGTCGTCCGGGACCTCCCCCGTTAACCAGGACTGCTGATAAATGATGGAGAGTGGCTTGGCGAGCACCTCCGCCAGCTCCCTCAGCACTCTCGGGTGGATCCCATCGGGCCCCATAGACTTGTGAGCATCCAGGTGGCGTAGCAGGTCGTTGACTGCTTCCTCTTGGATTATGGGGGGTTCATCCTGCTCCCCGTCCCTGTCTTCCAGCTCGGGGGGCCGAGTACCCTGAGGATAACTGGTCTGACTGTTAAAGACTGAGGCAAAGAAGGCATTAAGTACCTCAGCGTTTTCCTCATCCTCAGTGACAATGTTCCCCCCCGCATCCAATAAAGGATGGAGATTCTCCTTGGCTCTCTTCTTGTCATTAATATATTTGTAAAAACTTTTTTTGTTGTCTCTAACGACAGCGGCCAGATTGCGTTCTAGCTGGGCTTTTGCCTTTCTCATTTCCTCTCTGCATGACCTAACGAGATCCCTGTACTCTTTTTGAGTCGCCTGCCCCTTCTTCCACAAGTGGTAAACTCTCCTTTTTTTCCTGAGTCCCAGCAAGAGCTCCCCGTTCAGCCAGGCCGGTCATCTTCCCCGCCCGTTCTTCTTACGGCGTACGGGGACAGCCTGCTCCTGCGCCTTGCAACAATCCAACACCACACATGATCTCTCCTGCCCTGACAGACTATTATGACAGATGGAACTCAAAATCATGGACTAAATGAACCCAACAGACATTTTAGAGGGATGACCCATTAACTAAGGGAATTATATCTGTGTATATATATCAAAAGAAAGGAAAAGGGGTGGTGATTAAGTAAAATGTATTGGAAAGCACGGAACCTGGGCACAACGTAGATGGTATAGAAGAAGGGGTGGATACTGTCCTGGTTTTGGCTGGGACAGAGATAATTTCCTTCCTAGTAGCTGGTACAGTGCTGTGTGTTGGATTTAGTATGAGAATAATGTGATAACACACCGATGTTTTAGTTGTTGCTAAGTAGTGTTTATACTAAGTCAAGGACTTTTCAGCTTCCCATACTCTGCCAGCGAGGAGGCGCACAAGAAGCTGGGAGGGGGCACAGCCAGGACAGCTGACCCAAACTGGCCACAGGGATATTCCATACCATGTGACGTCATGCTCAGTACATAAACTGGGGGAAGCTGGCCGGGGGGCAGAGACTGCTGCTTGGTTTTGGGCTGGGCATCGGTCGGTGGGTGGTGAGCAATTGCATCATGCATCACTTGTTTTGTATATTGTTCTATTATTATAATAATTATTATTATTATTACTATTTTACTTCATTTCATTTATTAAACTGTTCTTATCTCAGCCCATGAGTTTTCTCACTTTTACTCTTCCAATTCTCTCCCCCATCCCACCAGGGCAGGGGGAGTGAGCGAGTGGCTGTGTGGTGTTCAGTTGCCGACTGAGGTTAAACCATGACCGAAATAGAGACAGGATAGCATCTACTATTGCTAGAAAAGTCCATCTTTCCTGCCCAACACTAACTACTAACCTCTCTATATAAATGTCAGTGTCTCCCTCAGCAACAGCCACCCAGTCTATGTTTTCAGGCTCTAGAACAGGCAATAGGCATCAATAGGTTTGCTGTCTTTCCTGCCAATGCTAATGTTTCAAATATTTGTGTTGTTCTTCATGTAGGTTTAATATCACTCATTGTGGTAGTATTGTTGCTAATGAAATAAAAAGCTGCATGACTCAGAAACCTCCTCTGCAAGGACCTCAAATAACTGTAAAAAGATGCAATTTCTGTGTGTGAGAGAGACAGTTTTCCTTTCTAACAAAGGGTGCGAACTGCAGCATCTTGTTAATGCAAGTAACTTGATTCATGAGAGCCATCTTGCCAATGTGAAGTGGACAGCTCATGGAAGTGCATTTGTTCATATTTTACTTGTTCTCTTTCACACTGTTCAGGAGTTTTTATTGTCTAGTTCTTCAGAATTACATGTTTTAAACTGAAGCTCTAGCAGAGCCTTTAGCTGTGGAAGTCCCAGTTCAATCTGTGTTTGTTATAATTTTACTGGGGACTTGCTAAAAGTCCAGCTGGTAGGAGATTCAATGACAACTCATAAGTTACTGCTCACCAAACCCATTGGCAAGGGTGTGCTCTGACCCTCCTTCCATTCTTTGCCCCCACACCTACCTCTTACTATAAAACTTCAGTTTGAGTTCAATTTGTGGCAGCTGACAAATTTCACTCTGGATATTCAATGATTGCTGCCAAGAGGCAACTGCCATGTAGTAATTTCAACATCTGCAGAACTGGGCCATTAGACGTTTAATTGATAAATAATGCTGTTGGCTATCAAGGTCCAGATAGCCCTTAAATGAAGGGTGTCCACAACAGAATGACTGGAATCTGAAAACTGAAGATCATGTTGATTTTTTTTGAGATGTATTTGAAAATACAATTCAGCATGTGCTAAATTAATGATCACAGGCATGGATCAGATGGTTGGTACAGGAAAAAGAATCCACTCGCCATGTGCCTGTTTCTGCTGTGATGTGTTGGTAATTAGTTTAAATATATCTGTTACATCTGTTGATTTTTTGTTCTACTTTTGAGTAATAATCCAATCTGCATCATTATTTAAAAAATAATTTAGCTCCATACTGCAGCGAAATTTATTATAATACTGTAAATAAATCAAAATGAAGATTGCCTGAGTCCCAGGACTGTAATGACTTAAATAAATAGGGATGGATAACTCATTTTAACACACACATGAAATAGTATTTAAGCTGGCAACCTGCTGGGTTTCTTCATTATATCATAAGCAACATTTAAGATTATGTAAAAGGTATAAATATAGCACTGAAGCAATTAATGGTTAAGAGAGGATTGACAGAAGCACTGTCTTTCTTAATTATTTACTTACCAAATTTAGAGAGGCTTTGTTGATCCAGCAGCAGCAGACTTCTGCCCTCCAGTGTAATTCTTACTTGTGCTGAGCACCCAGTAAAACTGAAGTATGATTTGAAAAAAGGTGAATTTATCTCCTTTTCCATGATAAACATAATTTGTTACTCTTTGTCATATCTGACTGCTTTTTTGTTCATAAACACTGAGCTATGCATTGTGTTGGAGCCCGGTTGCCCATAGAGACCTTAGATCTGCAGTTTTCTCCCTATTTACGGCAACTTTCAAGCACCTGGTATTGTGTAATCACACACACAGGTGCCTTCCTGACCTGGAAACAGCTAAATATGTCCATACCCAAGTGATCTTCACTCTTTTGGCCAGATCAGCTTTGAAAATATTCCCAGTCGTTCTGTTCTAGTAGGAGAACTCTGTTTCCGCAGTGCTAAAACACCTCACAGGCTCAGGCTCATTTCAGGCTGGTTTTAGTTAAATCCTTCAGGCCCTAATGCCTGACAACGTTTTCCACTCTCTTTCTCTGTGCATCTCACATATTATTAGAGCTACATCAAAAACTAAAAGCTTGGTAAAGAGTCTAACCAGGACCATACCAAGCCATGGTTCTGTGACCTGACTGTCAGGGATTTGCAGGTTGGGGTATGAAGCGTTGGATTTGATGCTTAAACCTCCAGTGTATTGAAACCCATTATCGAAGAGGACTGTCTTCCCCTGCATGTCCTCCTGCCAGAGGTGAGATCCTCAGGGGTGCAGATACTGGGCTCCAATGGAAGGAGTCAAAAAGGACACCGCCCTCCCTTGGGGACCGGCTGGCATCAGAATTCACTCACCAGGTGTGTCTCCCATAGTCCAAGTATTTTGCCTTTTAACAGCAAATTATGCCTCTCCTTTTTTCTTAGTCAAAATTGATGGAATATTCATGACAAGGATCATTTACATGGAATGAGGCTGGGGCACAAGCTTAACACCTTAAATGGAACTGGACCATACATCATATGTCTGCCACTAGGTTACTAAGCTATAGGATGCATTTTAAAAGTATAGCAAAATTCTGGCTGACCTTCGGTAGTTCAGGATTTAATCTGTAAAATCAGAATGGATTAAAAATATTTCATTTTAGAAATTGAAGAACTGTATCAATTCATATCATAATAAAGCCAAGATTTTTCCAAGGAATGAAGAAGGGGAGAAACAAGAGAAACATATTCAGAACATAGGGCAGTAGTGAGAATCAGATATGTTTAAGGATAATCTTTAGGTTGTCATATCCCTGAGGACTGCTGCAGAATTGGTCTTATGTAACGGAGTGGAAATGCCATCTTTCCTGAAATAGTCTTAAAAAAATATTTGTTTTGAAAAATCCATTTTCTGGGGGGGGGGGGAAGGAAGTGGAGCAGAAATGGAGTTCCACCTTAAACCTTTGTAAACAGCTATACATTAAGAACCGAGTCTAAATATAAAAACAAATCTGCAGTGTGTGAGCATGGGTGAAATTTTTTTTTTTTTTACCTTCACAATAATAGACTAGACTTTTCAGTAAGCATGCTCATAAGTTTTACTTCTAAAACTATTGAAAATTTTATATGAGTTTGATACTACAGGGATTCATATTTCTATTAACATTTCAGGAGCTAAAACTACTTATTTTCCCAATAGATATTTGATATTCTTGTCTTGGCTGGCTTAAATGAAATATTTTCCTCCAATGTTTAAGAATGTAGATGAGGGGAAGAACTGCTTCTTTTGTGGATAGAAAGGAGCTTTCATCTGACTTTTACAAATTTAGGACAAAACCAGCAAGCAATCTAACTTACTGCGGTCTCAACTGCATACTATTTAGATTGTGAGATTCACAGAAAAATAAATGACATTCTGGCTGCTGGATTTATCTTTCCTGTAGATCTGAATAACTTAAAAAGAATTCTCAGCATGCAGTTATGTTGTATGGATTTCATGTCATTTTCAAAATTTCATGGTGTGGAAGTACCTTATTTGATGGGGAGATGGATCACTAGCTCATTAGTTAGGAACGGGTCTAGAATACTTTGACCCTTGGCAAAATTGCATTGTCACTTCTGGGTGTATCACAGATGGATCTAACTATGTTATTCTCTCAGTTACGGCATCACTGCTTCCCACTGCTTCATGAAAGCAGAAACAATCTACTTAAAATATTCTCCTCTGTCAGAGTTTTAATTTTGTTTCTATGTAAATAATGCATGTGTGCAGGCACTAGTGCTACTGTCATTAACTGAGAATAAACCTGGAGCTTTCGGCTCTGAAAGTACAAATCCACACAATCTGAGCAAAAGCAGCAATTCTGTCACATACTATTAAGTAACAGGCTGCTATAGTCAGTGTTACTCACCATAGGGAGGGCAAATCTGCATGCATTAAACACTGTTTATAATATTGAATACGGAGGTGCTAGCGGACAATGTAGAGCCCTCATTTGATCAATTTTAAAGGGTAAGAATCAAGCATGGCATGAAGACAGGTTGCATGTAGCTTTGCTTGCAAGCACGTCTACCTCACTGTTGATTTCTCTGGCTGTGCTACAGTCATTAACTACCATAGCTGTGTTATTCAAAACAAAACAGACTAGAAGTAGCAATTGCAAATGAAATAATTAAAGTCGTCTCTCTTTTGCTGCATGTTAAGAGGCTAATTGTTCTACACACACTTACCGAAAGCATGTATCTTTTTTGTGTGTGAAGTAGTGAAAGCTTACTGAAATACTGCAAATGCACCTCAAAAGATCCAGCTAGAGACACTACGTGCTGCAGTGGGGAAAGCAAAAAAATGCTTTTTTCTCGAGTCTCAAAGTGATGAAATCTTGATTTCAGGGGAAGGCTGTCTTGAAACTCCTGACAAATACCCCATTGCATTGATATTCTGTCAGAGCCTTCCACTGCTGAAGAAACAGAAGTAAAACAATAAATCCCTTCACTCCTTAGTGTCGATGTCAATCCTGTACACAATGTTTGCAAGGTCAACTCCATGCTCTCTACAGGCAGGTCTGTTTATAAGGGCTGTGTTCAAAACCAAACCCTGCTGTCGATTCCCATGTGCTGACAGCAGATACTATCACACTGAAACCAAAATAAATTGCACCAAGCATTCTTCAAAGGGAGACCTGTGTTCTTCAGGGTTAACTCCAGAGAAGAGGAAAGTGATGTCAGCATGGAGGCGAACATTAAAACTTCAAAGCTGGAGAAGCTTTGAAGATCACTTGGGCTCTGGGAGGGGAAGAGTCCAGAAGTCACACTGCTTTCCCCATCACTCTTCTCTTTCCAAACAATCCCGATTTCTCTAGTTGTCATTCACGTTTTCTGTACCTTTCATTGTATTCTTCCGTGCCTAAACTGGAAGAATCCCTTACCGTAACTTTTTAGGATCTCCCTACCCGCTTCTTCCCCTTTCAAGCTATGTGAAGGGGGCAAAATTGAAGTGATGTGCTGCCCAAGGATGAGTGGATCCCTTATCATGTGCTGGATAACCGTATCTTCCCTACAGAGACATACTCACTCAGTGAATACACAGATTAAAACATGTGTACGGCTCTGTTTAGCTGACCAAACACTCACTCATTACCTTCCCCGTCACCCTGGAGGAGGCTGAATGATGTTCCCACCCTTAGAGGTGTCCATTCCAAGGGAAGGGGACACTGCAACAGGGCTTAGGGTTCCCAATGTCTCAAGAAGGCAGCCGATCCTCCTACTAGGACACCAATAAGCAGGTTATGGGAATCAGCCTTAAGCCCTGAACCCTCCCGAGCACATTTTCAAATCAAGGAGAGAATAAATGATTTGGGCAGAGAGCAGATGTTTAGGCTGTGGCTGCTTAGTTTGAAAGAGAGAAAGATGTTTTCCTCCGTTGATGTCGATAAGGTTGAGCTGTTTCATTCTTTTATTTGAGAGAAAATAAAAGCTCTTTTGAAATGCTACCCCTGACTTGCGGTGGCACCCACTGGTCTGCTGAGGAGTAGTCACAACCAGCCGGCTGCAACACATTAACGGGGTAGGGCAAAATGGGCAAAACTATCAACCCCTGCTGTATGGAAGAACTCAGCGTGCACCTTGCCAGTCTTCTTGTCTCATTAAATTAAACTAAACTAAATCAAATCACCTCTGAGGTCTAGATGGTAGAAATGTGCACAACAGAGATCTGTCTATGCTTTAAATTCTGCATGAAGTGCAGATAAGAGGAGT
Source organism: Aptenodytes patagonicus (assembly GCF_965638725.1). Taxonomy (NCBI): domain Eukaryota; kingdom Metazoa; phylum Chordata; class Aves; order Sphenisciformes; family Spheniscidae; genus Aptenodytes; species Aptenodytes patagonicus. Next base: position 9,152,279 of record NC_134950.1, on the reverse strand, counting down.
GTGCCTTTGCAGCTCAGTTTCATTGATGTGTGAGCTAATATTCATGTCAGGTTTTCTTTTAAGGACACTTGAATGACTCTATTTTTAGATTTTACTGTGATCTTACTTCATCAGATATTGCATGCATAATGCATCATCAGCAACAAAAATTTTAATCATAGCATAAATCAGCCAAAAGATGCTACAAGAAATCAAAGTCCAAATTGCTTTGCTTGGGGACTTGAGTAAATGGATTCTGCTTTTTAATTCCTAAGTTCAGAGAGGCTGTATGGGGGATGCTCCCCAGGTGTGTGGCTGATTGGGGAATGTGTGTTGCAAGGCCCCTCAGGTTCAGTCCCAAAACATGAAACATCGTATTTCAATCTGAAAGCAGCTTTTACCTTTACAGTTTTTGCTTAAGAGAAATCACAACCAGAATTTGGGTCTCTCATCTAAATAATTCAGATAAAGTACAGCTCCTGACTGATGGCAGAAAACCACTTGCTGATCATTCACAAATTTCAAACCAAGGAAGAAAAACCTGCAAAGTAATTTCAGTGCAGTCCCCCATGACCCAGCAAACAAACCCTTCACAGGCACAGGAGCCTCAAATACTTCCTGTTTCATTTCCAGCAGCAAAGAGTAATTACCTGGGGCTGTGTCCTGTTATTAATGTGTTAAGGAAATAGAATTAAAATCAGACACCTTACGGAACAGCAAAGAACACTGAAAGGGAATTAACAGACCTGTTTTTCAACTGGGAAGGCTTTTTACTCATTGTTGCTGGTTTCATTACGGATAATCCTTTTAACCTAGCTCGACAGCTTTAAAAAGTGAGTCAAATATGCTATTTGTGGGGGGCAAATTTGGGCAGGAGGGTGTATTCCTTTTCCTTGCAGGTTACATGGATGTGACAGCACCAGCCATTTCAGCTAGATGAGGCTCGACTGTTTGTGCAAGTAGATGTCTGCTCCTTGTTTCACCCTCTCTGGGCAGCAGAGGCAGGACCAGCTCATGACATGCTCCGTACAGGGACACCCTGGCCTTGAAAGGAAGCACTCGGGGGTTAGGGTAGCTCTTGCTGCCTAAGTAGCCGCTCTAGGTTGGATAGATGAGCCAGATCTAGACAGCAGGTCAGCAGCTGGACCTCTCCATCTTAATGGGACAAATTTCGAGTAAAGGTATCATTTAATCTGAGGGCCTTAACTGTGACAGCAGGAATATTTTTTCCTGACCTCAGTGACTCTTCTTCACACAGTGTTTTATCTTTCACAGAGAAAAGTTTTCTCCTCCACAACCTCTGCAATCTGGAAGAGCCTTTTGTATTTCTCTGGTTCATGGTTCCATCACATTTTATCTTCAAGATATCTCTTTCCTTTCATTAGGCCTTTTATTTCTCTTTCCCCAGGGTATCCATCTCTGTTTCCATAGTCTATAATTGAGCTGCTGAATATTCATTATTAGTCCTGAGAGTCACATAAAGACCTCCAGAGCATGATTTTGGTTAGATTAGAGCCAAAGAACTAAATGGAACTGGGAGATGCAATACCTCCCATTAGTTTAAAAAGAATTGCAGAGGGAACATTTATCCTTTCATAAGGGAAAGGAGGGAAGGAAAGAGAGTTGGGGAGTGAGAGGAAAGGAGGGAGGAGGAAGAAAGCAGCCAGGCAGCTAGCAAGAAGGGGAAAGCAGACTATTTCAGTCCAGCCACCATAATGTGAATCCCTTCTGTCCTGACACCATCGTGTTTACTGAGGGTATTGCATCACTGCTTGGTAATGATGTCACAACATACAGATTTTCAAAGCAGCGGGGGTAAAAAATTCAAGCAATTAACTTCTTAGTCAGCCAAGCATACCTGCCAGAAACAAGCCCCCCTCTGCAAGCAGAGGAGTAATAGTGCTAGCAGTGCTTCAGACAGCCCAGCTATTAACATGAGATTATATGTGCCTGAGCAAAGCATCAATGTATTATTTCCCTAGTTAGAGGCATGATTTAGTTCCTTGGGGATCCCAGCCCCACCAGGGCATGAACCTGTAGCAAGGGAAGGCTGCATGCAGCCTGCTACCCTGCCTGCTTTGAGCCCTGTACCAGCAGGCTGATTTCCCCAGGCTGGGTACAGAGGCAGTGGGGAGAGTGGCATTCCCAGAGGGCAGTTCAGAGCATCTGGAGGTCCCATCCTCAGCACCGGCTGCTTGATTCATCCTTGATGAATTCCCCATCTGATATTGCAGCTTATTAGCCGAATAAACAGATCAGGAAAACATGTCAATTTGGAAAACCAAACCCATCTCTTTTTTCTTAATAAAATGATCTGCCTGATAGAGGGATGTGAACAGTTTTGGATTTGTCAGGCAAATAATATGTTTGGCTGTAGTAAATACTCCTAATATTCTCATTTAGCAGGATTGCAGTTTGATCTTTTTCTACTTTGCACTATATGAAATACTCCCCCATGACTGTGGTCAGGACACTAACCTAGATCTATGACCAGGGATATAAGAAGTATTTAAAAGCATGAACAGGAGAGAATGAAAGGCTCCAGCCTTCCTAGGAGGGTAGAAGGGCATATTCCCGAGTGGGATACAGCTGGACCAAAGTTCTCTCAAGTGCTGGGTAAAACTGAACCTGATCTTTCTCTCCACTCTCTCTTGCTAGTGCTCACACCATGGCAACCTTCTGATGTCTTTGCCCAGGCCCTTCCCCTCAGTACAGGCCATTTATCCCATCAGGAATCTGTGCAGTCAGCCAGTGTGTTACATATGCTACAGTTATGTTAAATTCACCAAGAGGGTTTGCAAACAGTTTCTTACATTTGTAAACACAAAGTCCCATGGTGAACCTTTGCACTTACAAGTGCAGACATGCAGTATTTAGGTACTGAGAGGCAACGACGGGATGTATCCCCGTGATCATCCCTCTCTGTACATACCCAAAGTGATTCCCAGCACTTCAAACCTGCCTGTAATGCTGTAAAAAAAAGTAGTTCAGGACACATCATTGGCAGTTAAAAAAAAAAGAGTTGTGTTATAAAAGTCGTATTAATTGCAAAGCAGTGCCTTACGGATGATGATCTGTCTGTATGACATTTCATTTGCTGCCTTAGGGAGTTTTCAGAAACAATGTATTTTAATGAGTCACTGTAATGACTTAAAATCAAGTCAGGAAAAGATACTTTCTGTAAAAGGCTACTTTTAATTGGGAACATGAGATATTATTCAGGAAATATCAAATATCTGTTGCTCATGTAATCATTTTTTACAAACCTAAGGCAAACCTTTTCCTTGGAAACTGCTGTGTTAATGGAAAATATAAACCCTGCCCCAAGAAAATCATTGTTATTCTTATATTTTGAGTTGCAAAGGGAAATAATTTTCACTCAGATTCTTTATCATGTACGTTTAGAATCTTTCTTTCAAACCAAACAAAATTAAAATTACTAAATGTCCAGAACAAGTCTCCTAAAAACTGACAGTGCCCATGGGCTGGTGCTGCTTGGCTTAAGCACCTTTTCTTCATTTCATCATTGGTTATACTGTGCCTGGTCTCAATAGGAAGCTCATGACAGAATGAATGTCATGAATTTAATGAGGTTATTATAAAATGATTTTTTTGAGTTAGATGATTTCTACAGGGTAAGCATATGTACTGCTGAGCTTTGGAAAGACTGTAAGAGGAAAAGGCAAGCGGGCAGGAAAAGATGTGCAAAAGAGCAACATAATGGACCATAAGAAGGACTGAGGAGAAGGAAATGAAAGGATATAACCACCTGCCTTACTGGGAGATATCCCCGTAATCAAGTACTGAGACCAGGGGACGTGTTTTTTATGACAGGGACCTTCTCCAGGCTGAGGTAGCAGAGGTAGTCAGTAAGCAGGAAGAGGCTTTCCCAAAGAAAAAGTCAGATAAAAAATTAATGTAGTTTACATGTTCTGAGGCACCTGTTTGGATGTAACTGTGTCTCTCCAAATCTTCTGCAGCAACCCTAATGAAAGAAGCCTCTTAGTTTAAGGAAATAAAAGTTAAATGCATAAAAACTGCGTGCTACAAAAACCCATTATGACTATCCTACTACTTGTTTAGCCTTTCATCTGTAACTTTGGTGGCCAAAACCGGAGGTGCCCCGAGCTAGACACCTGTCTGTAAGGAAACAAAGCACAGAATTTCACAAAATGGCTGTATTTTTCTCTTTCTGTACTGGACCAGGTGTCACTATTTGATGAAATTAAAACCAACTTGGAAAAAATCCTACTTTTTGCAATTTTCATTACGAACATTTTGCACAGATCAAATAAGATGACACACGCGTTACAGAAGGAAGCAAGGAAAGCACTTGAGGTAATCGTGTACAAAGTGGCTGGAAAGGGGAACAGGAGTCAGGATTACTTCCTAACCTATCAGGAAACCACTTTGCACTCTGAAGCAGTTACCAGTGTTTCTGAATTGATTTCAATGAACTTATTTTCATGAAAAACTCGATCAGTTTGGTCTTTATTTCCAAACAAACCATGTTAAATTTAAGTTAGTAAAGCAAAAGACTACTCAATCAAAAGAAAAAATTGAGACATCCAGGGAAAACGAAACATTACATGAAGTATCTCTCTGATTCTTTTAAAGAGATAGTTAAACCCAGGATATTTTTTTAATCTATGCATTAGTAGTCACAAGAAAGAGACCGTTATGAAAACTATTGAAGGTGTTACAGAAGTAAACAATAAAAGGACAAAAACCACAAGACCTGAAACTTATGAATTGGAATTGCTCACAGCCATCAAATCTCCGAATGAGTTATAATTAACCTCATTTTTCACCCACATGAAAATAAATAAAGGAAATGTTGAACTATCATACATAACCAGTCATAAAGGAATGCATTGTGGAAATGTAATGTATGGTAAGGGCTTAAGTATTGCTATAAATAAAAAAAAAGGACTCGGGAAAGACACAGATCCCCCCAAACACTTTGGTCAGGGAAGGGTGGTTCTGTCACTTTGTCTGATCTCGCTGCACACAGATGGACCTGGTGAATATTTATGTGCTCATGACAAATATCCAAATACGCAGCACTCAGCGCTGGTGTTTCAGAAGGTGGCACTGTGGAGCTGAATCAGATCTTCCCTGGGGGGCTGAGGAAAAAGAGCAATCTGCAACTCTGACAACAAGATTTACAAATTTTCTGAACCGTAAAATATGGTGCATCATGTCTGCCATGAAGAAGGTCAGGAAGGTATGGAAAATTTTAGAAAAGGCATAGAAACTCAAGCTCCAGTGACTTCTCATCATTAAAAGGCATGTAATCACTGATCTATTAGCTGTGTAGAAGTGCAAGTCCCAACATCCCAGGCATGTTGCAGTTTGCATAATTAAAGTCTGCGTAGCCGAAACCCCTCTCCTGGTTAAGTGGACATCATCTGTGTGCCACCCTTTTCTTGGCCTCCTTTAGAACACTTGCTTTCCAGGCTTCCTCTTCTGTTTGCATCTCTTTGTTTTTAATTTCTTTCCCCATGCATATGTTAGCTTGAGCCTTTTTCCATGCTGAGTTTCATTTTGTTATTTTCAGCTCAGCTTTGAATGAGTTAGATTATGCTCATGCTGGAAAGCATTGCCAATCTTGTCATACCATCTGTTTCAAAAATTAGAAAAGAAGTTGAATCCTTTAATGGGATGAAATAACTGTACTTTGCTCTGGGAGTTTTCTTCATGGGTCATGTTTTTTGTTCACTTGTTGATAGTTCCATCCTTTATGGCCCAGTAATTTAAATACCATTATGTTCTCTGCCATTATGCCTCCCTGAAAGCTTCATTTTGCCTAAGACTGCTGACACTTTATACAATTCAATTTATTTTGCACTTCCAAACACAAAAGTCTTTACAGGTTTTCTAAAAACTCAAGCACTAATGAAGAACAGCATGTTTTACGAGACGATAACTAGGGTCTGCTACTGATATTTAAGGCCATATATATTTCTATGTTATTGCCTAAAACAATAAAAGGAAATAATTTTAGTATTCCTCTTTAAAAATGCTTGCAATTTTTACTTAAACTGAACTTTACTCAGGTTTCTTTTGTGCATCCAATTGCTCCTGCCTTCAGTAAATTAGATCTGGAGGATTTCTGAAGAATCAGTGAGCATGTTTTCATCTACCCCCATGGCAAACAAACGGAAAGCACGCAAAAAGGGTCCAAGAGAAAAACGAGAGGCACCGGAGCCTAATTAAAATATGGCAAAGGGAGTGAGTAAGAATTGTTTCTCCTGTGTACACATCTGAGCCTGAACTTGTTACGTGTCAGTTGCACTCCGTCTTCCTGCTCATCTCAGCAAACTGTTAGTAAAGGTGAGCGCGTAGGTCTGCAACAACCGGACACGACCAGGCATTTTTTTTTGCTAAGGCAATGAGCATGTATAATACAATTAAAAACTATACTTTCTACTAATACAATCCTATGTATGTATGAGAGTGGGGTTTTTTTAAAAAAAACCATTCATTCATGTCAGCGTTTTCTAGGGACTGATTTGGACCTGGTTTCTCCAGAGGATGGTATTTTCCTCACCTGAGGGAGAACAAGGGAGAGAGCAGAGCTGACTGAATCCTTCATGACATGGGTCTTTCAGCAAGAGGGCCACCAGAAATTTTTCAAGTCTGTAAATAAACAGAAAAACCACTATTTTATTCTCTGAGGCTGAGGAAGAGTACAGCAATGGCAGGGGATTTAAGAGGAGCTGAAGACTTCAACAGTTGTGGGAAGTTGACATAGCAGCTGTTGACAGATTCCTCTGTTTCAAGCCCAGCTACAAGCTGCTATTGATGGGGAGCATCACAGGTCTTGCAGTCCTCACTCTCTGCTAACTAGGTTTATCTTCAGCACTCTAAGCTTTCTTCCTTCAATCGACTCTTGTCTTCTGCTGGACTTGCTGGAGCTGTTCTGGGAAAATGGAAGATGGCTGTAAGTTAAGCGTAGAAACATGTACTAGAACAGAAAGGGAGAACAGCTAGAAGCGAGTGAGTAGTAGGGGTCTGTGTTGTCCCTCGAGCACGTAAGCTGTCTGCCGTTAGCTGCCCCGCAAAACACTCACAGTGAGCACTGCCTTAGCCCATCACCTTTGGGCAGCCTTGTGTTTCTCTATTCCCTGGAGCTAGGCAGCGGAAGAAAAGTCACTAAACAGTTCTTACTTCCATCCTACCTCTTTGCTTTATGCAAACAAAACAAAGATTATAGTTAAAGTTATGGGCATGGATCCATTTTAAAAGAGGCAAGCAAACTTACAGGAGTAAAAATAGCAAGCTCTTACAGCATCATCTTCCTTTGTAAATCACTGTTCTCGTATTTGTTTCAAAGGATAAGGTGGAAAAAACAGGATTAGAAAACAATCATGTCCATTAGGAAGGCTTAGACTACTGCTTCAATTCAAGAAACAGTTTTTGAAATTGGATCATTTTCAATAAAATGCTCATTCCTCCTTCAGCTGATCTCATCTCCTAAGCCCTGAAGTCTTCTCTTCTTTCATAGGCAAACTTCTTGTTTCTGTGGGAGTTTTGATTGCATAAGGGCTGCACATGTTCACAAGATTCGAGTTACCTTTAATTTTTCATATTCCTCTTTGAGATTAATTATTTATGTGCACTTTTTAGAAACTTTCAAGTTTGGTGTTACTAATTTAATGCACCTTTTCTTCTCCAGATCCTTTTGATAGTGCATTGTTATGCAGCTCAATTAAATGAATAACAAAGTTACATTTTTTCATTCTAATTAGCCATCATGGTTTTTAATAGCCCACAAAATAAAAATGACAGTGATTTATTTTTCTGAGACAATGACCAAAAGTTTGGTACATATACTCTAAACCACTATTTACCTTTAAAGCATAAATCAGCCTGTGGCACTTTATTATGTTATCTGCACAAGACTGTAATGTGATGGATAACACGCAAAGAATTTTGAATTCCTGCAGTGTCATATATTTTGGTAACAGAATAAAATTATGATTATATCATAGATTTCATGCTAACTAAAAGAATGCATTTATGTTTTCCCCGTGGCAGGCTCTGTACTGACAGAAAATATTCTTTTATTCTGTTCCTTAAATGAAAGTCAGCATAGAATTCAGTACTCTACAAAATCTGTTGCCGCTAGGACTTTCTCAGAAAAATGATGTTATTATGAGGATCTAGTCAGCCAGCAGGTTCATTAGTTTAAGCATCAGATCCTCAAAGTTCTGGGCTCGCGTTTCTTTGTGAAATAAATGAGCCATACATGAATCAATTTTCTTCTGAATCTGCACATTTTGGATTATTTATAGATACTGCCTCATCATTAGTTTTTTTATTTTGTCCAAGATGGCTAACTAATTTGAAAGTGTGTGAGAGCAGTAAACTGTCTGAAAATACCTATTTATGCCAGTCAGTCTGTGATGATACCTGTTAACCTTTGCTGCTAAAAGAGAACTAGTCCTTGACAAAATTACACAAAAATACACAATAGTTATAAGAGATTGTCACATAGCCTCTGTGAACTTCTGACTGTTTCTAGGTTTTTTAGGTTATTTATATTTGTAGGTGCCTGAATTGACATGGATCCAGTTGGGTTTTTTTTTTTACTTTTTAGATGCTAACAGACTTTAAGGGTTCTCTAACAAAGGTTCCTATTTATTGAGAGTTTTTACTCCTTTAATGTCTGTTGAGGAAAACTCCAGCCCAAAACAAGGATCAGTTTTTATACCAAAACAGTGAAATTCAAGAAAAAAGAAAATCATATAAAAATAAAGTGGGCTAACATCATCAGGATGACTGAATTATACAAAAAAATATGGTTCCATACAAGGCTGCCACCCATATTACTTTTTTGATGGTAGCAGGTCAAATTTAAGAGATTCCTATCCCTGCTACATCTACCTCCTTGTTAAATGTGGGTTCCTACCTCTCAATAGATGAACTGACTCAGCTGCCCAATCCTAGTTTCATTTAAGATGCTGTACTGGTTTTGGCTGGGGTAGAGTTACAGCTCAATATGGGGCTGTGTTTTGGATTTGCACTGAAAACAGTGTCGATAACACAGGGATGTTTTCGTTACTGCTGAGCAGTGCTGACACAGAGTCAAGGCCTTTTCTGCTTCTCACCCCACCCCACCAGCGAGGAGGCTGGGGGTGCACAAGAAGCTGGGAGGGGACACGGCCGGGACAGCTGACCCCAACTGACCAAAGGGATATTCCACACCATATGACGTCATGCTCAGCATATAAAGCTGGGGGAAGAAGAAGGAAGGGGGGGACGTTCGGAGTGATGGCGTTTGTCTTCCCAAGTAACCGTTAGGCGTGATGGAGCCCTGCTTTCCTGGAGATGGCTGAACACCTGCCTGCCCATGGGAAGGAGTGAATGAATTCCTTGTTTTGCTTTGCTTGCGTGCTTGGCTTTTGCTTTACCTGTTAAACTGACTCTATCTCACCCCACGAGTTTTCTCACTTTTACTCTTCCGATTCTCTCTCCCATCCCACTGGTGGGGAGAGAGCGAGCAGCTGCGTGGTGCTTAGTTGCTGGCTGGGGTTAAAGCACAACAGATGTCCTGGCATATCTGGAGTACTCACTGGAGTACTCCTGGGATGTCAACATGCAGAGGCCTCCAGCAGTTTGCCCAGAGTGGATAGGTCTAACCTGAGGGTTGTAAATGGCAACATTTTACAGGACTTGTGTGGGCAGATTGATCCTGTAGCCTTCAGGGATGGCAGAATAATTGTACTTTTACAGATTCATAATAGCAAAATACCGTGTTACTTCTCCCAAATTCTCATTACATTTATCAAGGGGGTGGGGAGGAGGGAAGAGAGGAATTTTGCAACGATCACATTGCAGAAAGCAATCCCATCGAGAGGTGGTGCTGTATGTTCATTTTACAGTGAATGCTGATGCTAAGTGCTGGTTAGGAAAGAGAGGTGGGAAGCAAGTGCTATCCATCTACAACAGGGTTGTTACAATCAAACCATTGACTTCTTTACAAGAGCATTACAATACTTTTTGCCCTACTGCTGCCAACAGAACTTATATCCACTCTCACAGAGAGCTTTGTGCAGTATAAAGTGTGCATCAGCTGATTTTCACTTGTACTTCACATCAGTTGTTGTTATAAATTCAAGGTGACCTCTGAACCCTTCAACTGAAGTGTTCTATAGCTTTAGTGGCAGATATTTTTACTGTCAGTGATGCAAAAATTGAACCTCTATTTTTGAAATTATATTCCATAAGCATCTTGGCTCAGTTAAGCATTAGTTAAGCTAATAGGTAGCTGTTCTTCTACAAAGCTTATAGATAGAAGGCTGGTCTTTAGCGATTTAAGTCACTATATTACACATGAAAACTGGAAGTTATTTGTTAAACATAGTGGATATGTCATTTGGCCTTGTTTGAACCAATGTCTTGAGTGTGATACTGCGCAGTAGATTTGCTTCTGTCTTATTTTGCTGAAGAGAGGCTCCTAGGACTGGCAAAAGCATTACGTAGTCTGGAAAGATCAAGAAGAACTGGGAGCTACAGGCTGGTCAGCCTCACCTCAATCCCTGGGAAAGTGATAGAGCAAATAATCCTCAAAACCACCTCTAGACATATGAAGGACAAGAAGGTGACTGGGAATAGTCAGCATGGATTTACGAAAAGGAAATAATGCCTGACCAACCTGATAGCTTTCTACGACAAAATGACTAGCTTGGTGGACAAGGTGAAAGCAGTGGATATTGTTTATTTTGACTTCAGCAACGCTTTTGACATCGTCTCTTCATTGACAAACTGATGAAATATTTGACTAGATAATGGACAGTGACGTGGAATGAAAACTGGCTGAACTGCTGGGCTCAGAGTTGTCATCAGCAGCATGAAGTCTAGCTGGAGGCAAGTCACCAGGGGTGTACCCCAAGGCCAACACTGTTTAACACCTCCTTTGATGATCTGGATGAGGGGACAGACAGCACCCTCAGCAAGTTTGCAGATGATACAAAACTGATACACAAGATATGTGTGCTGCTATTCAGAGGGACCTCAGCAGGCTGCAGAAATGGGCTGACAGAAACCTCATGAAGAAAGGAAAATGGAAAGTCCTGCACCTGGGGAGGAATAACCTCATGCACGAGTACAGGCTGGTAGCCAGCTGGCTGGAAAGTGGCTTGGCAGGAAAGGCCGTGGAGATCCTGGTGAATGCCAAGTTGACCATGACTCAGAAATGAGCCCTTATGGCAAATAAGCTAAACAGCCTCCTGGGCTGCATTGCAAAGAGGGTTGCTGAGGTTGGTCAAGGGAGATGATCCTCCCCCTCTACTCAGCCCTTGTGAGACACATCTGAAGACCTAGGTCCAGTTCTCATCTCTCCAGTCAAGAGAGACACTGAAGTGAGTCCAGCAAAGAGCTGCAAAGAGCCACAAAGATGAAGGGATTGAGGCATCTGCCATACAAGGAGAGGCCAAGAGAGCTGGGACTGTTCATCCTGGAGCAGAAAAGGCTCAGGGGGATGTTATCAATGTGTATAAATACCTGATGGGCATAGGAAAGTCAGAACCAGAGTCTTCTCGGTGCTGTCCAGTGACAATACGAGAAGCAATGGGCACAAATTCAAATTAGAAGCAGCTTTCTATTTAAATGTAAGAAACCTTTTTCACTGTGAGGGTGGTCAAACTGTGGAATAGGTTTCCCGGAGACATTGTGGAGTCTTCATCCTTGGAAATATTCAAAACTTGAATGGACAGAGTCCTGAGCAACATGCTCTAGTTGACCCTGCTTTGACTAGGACGGTTGGATTAGATGATCTCAAGAGGTCCCTTCCAACCTCAATGATTCTGTGATTTTGTGATCATTTTTTATCAGTGTATACATAAAGTTGTTTGTCTGTTTGTCTGTAGCAGTTAGGATTTATCCCAGTGACCTGCTGTCTATGGAGTCTCCTTTATTACAAAATACTGCAGAGCATGATGATGTCAGGGTTGTTTTATGGAGAGCTACAACACAACTGTTTCTGGTGTTTAACATAGAAGTTATTTCACCTTTTTCTCAACAATAAGATATGAATCTCCCAGACAAAAATTTATGTGAGTCCTTCAGATAAATAAACTCCCATTGAAATGATTTTACGTATTTTTTTATGAAGGACTCACCACAACTCACGTTTGTTTCTCTTCTTACTTTCAAAAGTTAATAGTCAGAAAGTAGCATGTGCAATATTTGCTTTTCTGTTCCACATGTGAAGTTTCAGCCCTCTGGATAATGCTGCTCTTCTTCACACACATGGCAGATTACTGAGCAGCATATTTTCCTTTTTAGCTATTAGCACCTGTGGCGGGTCGACCTTGACTGGCTGTCAGATCCCCACCCAGCCGCACTCTCACTCCCCCTTCTCAGCAGGACAGGAGGACAAAATAGAATGAGAAAGCTCATGGGTCAAGCTGAAGAAAGGGAGATCACTCACCAGTTACCACTGCAGGCAAACCAGACTTGACTTGAGGAAAATTAATTTAATTTATTGCCAATCAAAATAAAGTCGGATGGCGAGAAACCAAGACAAAAACTAAAACACCTTCCCCCCACCCCGACTTTTCCCCATGCCCAACTTCACCCCTTCACTCCCGACTCCTCTCCCCCCGAGGGACACAGGGGGTGAGGATGGGGGTTGCGGTCAGTCCATCACAGCCCCTCTCGGCCGCTCCTCCCTCCTCACACCTCTCCCTGCTCCAGCGCGGGCCCTTCCCCAGGCTGCAGCCCTTCAGGGACAATCTGCTCCCGCCTGGGCTCTCCACGGCCACGGCTCCTGCAGGAAATATCCCCCTGCTGCGGCCTGGGGCCCTCCCCGGGCTGCAGGGTGGGTCTCTGCTCCAGCGGGGTCTCTCCAGGGCCGCAGGGGATCCCTGCTCCGGGCCTGCAGCACCTCCCGCCTTCCTCCTCCTCCTCCGGCCTCGGGGTCCCTCTGCTGCTGCTCCCTCCTTGGCTTCCTCCTCCTCTGCCTGTGCCACCTTTTGCCCTTTCTGGCACCTCTTTTCCCCCAGGTGCCCCCAGCTTGGCCAAGGGGCTCAGCCCTGTCCTGCAGTGGGGCCCTTGGAGTTTGTAATGTGTTTAGTTTCAAAATACATGCAATTTTTGGAAAAGTGGGTTGTTTTGCTATATTAAGGCAGTTTGAGCTGCCACAATTAATATGCAAATTCTTCCAGGTATCAAGATAAACTTTAAGGATCAAGTTCCAAGAAACAAAATGCCTTCAGTTGTGTGGCAGGTTGACCTTGGCTGGCTGCCAGATGCCCACTCAGCCGCTCTCTCACTCCCCTGTCCTCCTGAGGGGAACTGAGTTCAGGTTGCAAAAGGAACATAGCAATTCAGAAAATCAGAATTCAACTGAAGCTAGGAGGGGTGGATGTCCAAGAACTAAAATTTTACATAAAATATGAAACTAGAAATAATGTAAAATTACACTGTGGTGAAATGCAGCCTATGCACTTAGTGCTGTGATTTACACAACTCATGCTATTTTATTTGTGTGGCAAAGCCCTGACTACTGGATTTTTAGAAATAAAATTTCACGTAAAAAGCTAAGTCTCCGATTGCCATGAATAAAAACTTGAAATGAGACACAAGTGTAACCTTAAGTCTCAAACATCTAAAGAAAAAAAGAAAAATCTAATGCTTGTTGTTATTGCTTAAACCTTGCGTTAAGCCAGCCTCATGGTTTGGAAGAAGCAGGAAGAGAAGCAGGGCAGATTAATACATTTTTAGTGCTTGGACTGCTGATACTATGTGTGCTGTAACAGGCCAAGATAGCAGGTGGGAGGATGGCCAGTTTTCAATATTATCACAACATCTTGCTCCAGTACAAGTGCTTGCATCAGTGGAAGTGAATGTTCTTTATCGAGAATGTAACAATTATTGATCCCATTTCAAATACGGGGAATAGGAAAACAGATGAAATGTCTTGCCCCTAAGCACAGAGTAGGGCAAGGGCAGAGTCTGACTCCTGAGTCCCCACTCATGGAGAATTCATTTATTTATGACAAGAGTAGTTTACACAAACTATATTTTTGAGCTAGCCAACACGTTTAACAGGAAAGGTAAATTTGCAACAACATTCCGATATAAATTTTATTTCCTGCAGATACATTTATTAATCAGAACTGGAGAACATGTAAAAATGTTTCTGCAATCTGACTGTGTAAGATACATCGTAAAGTAATGCAGGAGCTAGGCATCAGTGTCTCAACATATCCCTAGAGATCCTGAAATTAATAGCTATATTTATAACTGAATTATATTCTGAATCTTAGCAATGGCAAGGGACGTTGTGTATGAACTGAACTATATTGTTATTCTAGTGAGATACTGTCTTGCTAAAGGAAGAACAGAACTGGGTCAGCCCTACCAAAGGCAGAATCTATGTCAGGGAGAGGGCTAGTGTTATCCCTTAAACATTTTTGAAATTTCAGTTTTCTTCCTTGTGGACAAAACACTAGGGATTCATTATGTGAAATGCATATATTCGAAGACCAGCAACTCCTTCTTGCTTTTTGCCTCCCGGTTCTAAATGTACCTCACAGCCTGTGGGCACAGTCTCCTGTCTGTCCCTTCCTGCACTTTCCTTACTCCCATCAAATGGGAGTCCCTTTAGAGTGGAAGAAGTACGGTGGAGAATGGCCTTGCAGACTCCCTGGTGCCTGAAACCTGCTGATGCAGATAAAGAGAGGCTTTTGCAGGATCAGTAGAAGTAGGTGATCCATTTTGAAACTCCCTAACACAAGCCTGAGATGCTGAAGATGAGAGGCTGATAAGAGTCCTTCAGTTTCTCAGTCTTCTTTGAGAAGAAGAAAAATTAAGGATGAAGTCAAGATAATTATCAAACAGCAGTTGTTTTTTTCTCAATTTCAAATTGCTTCAAATATAGGTTACTGCCTCTCATTATCTTGACTTGTAAGCAAAGTTGTTTCTTGTCACTATACAGAGTTCCTGGAAAAAAATGTTCATTTATTTTTATTCCTCCTTTTGCTTTAAGAAGTATTGCCCTATGCAAGAGAGCAAAAAGATAATCTGTTGCAAGCCAAGTGGAAAGGTATAATTTTATGGACCACTTCTCTCTGGAAAGGAGGGACTGATGAGGTAGGAAGCAGTATGTCTTTTGTTCTGGTACTGCACCAGAGCTGGGAGGGAAGAGAGGTTTATGCAAGCCTGTTCCTCTAAAAAGGTCAAATGACACAAAGTCTTTCCTTCAGGATGGCTTTGATTATGTGAAAGCAATGCTTTCTACCTACTCTTTGAAAGAGTGTACAAGGATACAGGGAACATTGAAACATCTAGCAAATAATAAATAGATGCAACATGAAAGTGACTGAGTAATCACATCAGAAGTTTGTAATCAATGACAAAAAAAATGTCTAAAGGTAATAGGAGAAGATGCAGGCTGGGTTAATCTTTTGCATTTTAAACAATACCAAAAAAACCCCAAACCACTGTTTGCCTTTAATCTTGCCATTAAACATTTTACTGTTAATATAATAAAAATGTGTTACACACAGTTGCCTTTCAGTTAACGATCAGGCATGCAAGTAGCAGTTGTAAACCAAGGACTGTTCTCTCTGCAGTTTTTGTAAATAGAAAGAGAGCAATGCCGAAGCCGTGGAAGGATGACACCCGAGACCACAGCCCGCTTGTGTGGGATCGGAACATGTTTAGATTCCCTGACAGAAATCAGATCAGACATTCAAAGCAATGAATTCTTTGGACACTATCCAAAACGAGCTCCTGTATTTGGAGGTAATAGTATTGCCAGTGTAAATCATACTGAAGATGGCTTAAACTGTAAATGCTATGTTAATAAACCTGGTAGGTTATGCAGATCAACTATGAGCAGTAATGACCAACAACTTGATCCTATGCCTGTAGAGGCTAAGCCTGGACTGATTTATTTGCAAGTGTATCTATAGTTGGAAGGCTTCTGAAGATGGTCAGAAAATGATCGAAACAGCTCTGAATTACATCATGGCACAGTATTTTTTGGTTCTAGCCTTGACTTTCTCTCTAGTACACATGTTGATAGTTGTGGTTTGTTTTAAATGACTGATTTTTTTTAATTTGCATAATATAAGCAAAGCAAATTTTAATATTAGGCCTAAGCAAGAAACATTTTGTATTAGCAATTTTCTCCTTTTACACTAGAATATTGATAACAAGATCCATTAAGCGTAACATGAAAGGCCAGATGAGTACAAGACAGAACTTCCATTCTGCCAAGCCTTATTCCCTGTGAAATCAGCTTTTCTGTTTTCAAAAACCATCAGGAGATAGTACTGTCATCCACGATGAGTCACATTGATGCAACATATGATGGAATTATTTTCCAATTGCAAAGTGAATGTCATCACAGTTTCTGGAGAAGCTATCCTGATACACAGAAAAGGGAAGGAGGGAAGGAATGAAGGAGGGAGGGAGGGAGGGAAAGAGGTGAATCTGACACATCTGTCTATGGAATTGATTTGAAGTTCTGAAGACTTCATTAATATTTGTAAAAGGAAAACAAGCAAAAAATCAGATGCATCTCACTTTGGCTTTATTAGGCATAATCACCAAGGGAGTGATTATGTGGTAAATTAGAATCCCACTCCTGTATCTTGATGCCATAGAAGCATTTTAAACAGGCCTTTTCATGACATTATGAAAGATTTTGATAAGGTCCTGAAGAAGAACCTTTAGCTCCAGATGACCTGCATTTTTCTTCACAGACTTTTGCCACATTGTATATTTGGTATTAAGGTCTATTTTGTCTTGGAACCACACATTTTAATGATGCATACAAAACACTGCACACCTGTAGTAAAAATTCAGCACACAGTAAAAGATTTCCCAATTAGACACCATTTTCATCAGCCAATTCTGTCCAATTATCTGAACTATAAAACCATTTCAATGGGAGGAAATAGATGACTGCTATTAGACTAACCCAGTTATCCTTCCATAAATTAAAAGTAAGAAAACTACATGGTATTGCAATAGTTACAACAGGATATACTACTTGTACAAGTCCTTTGAGATAAAAGTAGAGATTTTCGCTTACTTGGTTCCTTTCTTCTGAAGATTCAAAACATTACATATAGATTAAATTCTATACTTAAAAAAATCTGCATTCAAAACCCATTCATGTGACAAACAAGGAATGGTGCTTCCAATTGCTACACCTATTTGCTTTCCTCTCCATAAACCAGCAGGTTGTAAACAATACTCTGTAAAGGAAGCGATGATTTGTTGACCTTTTTCTGTTCTCCATGCAAAACCACCATAACTTCTAAACAAGGCAACAAAAGATTCAGATACTTTAAGAGTGTGATGCAACTAGATTTTACTCACTGACCCATTTACAATTTAAATAACTATATAACCATGTTCAGGGCACCCTAGGATTGGAAGGAAAGTAGTTTGGAAAAGATTCTTGCAGAGTCTATATTTGTAAAATCTCTCCAGCTGCTTTGAATAAAAGTAATTAAATATGCTACTCACAATTTATGCATCAGTACTACCAATACCGTGTAGCATTTTTGCATCTTTTTTGTTGGTTCATGAATGAAAGGCCATGAAGAAAATGAATTTTTTCCTCTTGGAAAACTCAGCAAGAAACAGAAATTAGCAAACCTAAGGCCTGTGCTTCGTCCCGTTCACATTTGTGCTGCAGCAACTTGTGAATGAAATCGTTGTTCTGCTAAAGTCCAAGGAATATCTTTTAGCAGGATCATGATTTCTTATTTACAGTCTTAGATTATGGGAAAAGCATCTCCAACACCATGATATCAAGGATTAAAAAATCAGCTGCTGTAATTGCTGCAGGAGTTGGGAACTAGGTTTGAGAATCAGGCACAGCAATTCCTTTCATCAATGACTTTTTGCTGGGGGAAAGGAGTCACATTATTATTTTAACTCAAGTAGAATTTTTTTGGGTTTTGTTTTATCTTCTTCAATACTATGAGGATTTGAATTTAGAAGATTAAAAGTACATGCAAGCTCTCTTGCTTCAGAAACTCTGAAGGGCAAACCAGTTCAAGTATTGCAAAATAATTTTTTATTCCTCAGAAACAACAACTTGTTATTCCTGAAAGTAGTTTCTTCTGCAGGCTATTTCAAAAAAATAAAGCAAGTATCTCTTTCATGCCTTCTTTAGAAGGACATTCATAAAGCCAGCAGAAAATAGAAGCAATTGGAATACATAAGCAATTTAGAGATGCTTGTTTAATCTCAGTAATTACCTATTCAGTAGAGACAGGATTGGTTAGAAAGGGCTAGAGATATTTTTCTATTTAAAACTTCAATGAGTTTCCTCAGATGTGCTAAACACAGTATAAATGTCGTATCTGTTCTGTCAAAATCGTACCAAGATAAAGGACAGAATATGGTCAAACAACAGATAATATTTCCTATGTAGCAGTCACAGTAGACGAACAACTCTGGGCTAAATTTTGTTCATTCACATGTATACAATCTTACTTCAGTGAACTTCCATAAGGCAAGGTGATGTCAGAAATTGACCCTGTCAGTGATTTTCTGAATGGCATTTCTTGAAGTGTTTTTAGAATTTAGCAGTGTTGTAAAGCTGCATTTTAACACTGCGTTCTCTTTACATCTTCTGTGTGTTTTGGTTTTTTTTTTAGTCAGATTACATACTATTCAAATACATGCTCACTCCTTCACTCTCTCATTGTGCATCCCGATTAGCTTGGAAAAGTCAGATGAATTTGAGAATCCCACCTGCTCCCAGAGAGCAGAGATAAGGTTCAGGGGATTAAGAAGTACGTGGCAGGACATGGCACTTGGCTGTGCAAGTCCTAGATCATTTCGGGCAAAATTAATGAAGTCCAGTGCCTAAACAAAAAGAATACGAATGATAGACAGCATCAGGCTACTTTACTGAGAGCAGTAACCTAGCTTTGGAAACGCTGGCCTTACTGGCTGCAACCTTTTTGGTCAGTTTTGGCCCTAAAGAATTTTGTCTTCAGTGTGACACCTCATGTGAATCTTTAATGAAGGACATACAGCTTACAGAATCAGGTTGTAAGCACAAAGGACCAGCTGGCATACTTGAGAGCAAATCTGAAACCAGTTTCAGATTTTGATAGTTGCGGGTGTCATGTCAGGGCATGACCTCTTCCCAAGCTGCTGAATCCAACACACACTAGATAAAGCAACACCTTTATCACAGTTTTCTATTTATGAACTTGGTATACTGGCATAACTAAATGCATGAAAAAGGGAAGAGAAGGGAAAAAAAATAATGATGCTAAAGTTGGGAAATACTCTCCGATGTATGTCTTTGGTGATGGCGGCTTTTATTCAGCTTTTCAGCTCTGTAGGTAAAATTCAGCTTGGTGGCAGTGGCAATGTGGGTGGCAATTGGGTAAGAGGAAAGCTGGCAGGAGATGACTGAAGAAAAGCATGAGAAACACATGCAGGGGCTGGGAGGACCCCATGGTTTAGGGGCTGGCTGCGAGGCAAGCAGATTAATTTGGGTGGGCTTTTGGTGAGGGATACTGAGTGATGCCAGCATGGCTGTGGAAGACTCTCAGGTAGAGAGGGGCACAGGGTCTTTGCCTCCACCTACCCTTCTCCTCTCCCACCATCTCCCACACTTAGTCTCCCTCCCTGCATGAACTATCTCCCGTTTAATTTGTTCAAAAGCTTGTCGTTGCTCAGGGCCCCATTTGAAATCGTTCTTCTTTCGGGTCACTTGATAGAGAGGGCTTACAATCAGACTGTAATTTGGAATATGCATTCTCCAATAACCCACAACGCCTAAGAAAGCTTGTGTTTCCTTTTTGCTAGTTGGTGGAGACATGGCTGTTATTTTGTTGATCACATCCATTGGGATCTGACGACGTCCATCTTGCCATTTTATTCCTAAAAACTGGATCTCCTGCGCAGGTCCCTTGACCTTACTTTGTTTTATGGCAAAACCGGCTTTCAGAAGGATTTGGACTATTCCCTTTTTCAAAAACTTCTCCTGCTGTGTTGCCCCACATAATGATATCATCAATGTATTGCAGGTGTTCTGGAGCTCTACCCTGCTCCAGTGCAGTCTGGATCAGTCCATGGCAAATGGTGGGCTGTGTTTCCACCCCTGGGGCAGTCGGTTCCAGGTGTACTGGACGCCCCTCCAAGTGGAAGCAAACTGTGGCCTGCACTCCGCTGCCAAAGGGATTGAGAAAAACGCATTAGCAATATCAGTTGTGGCATACCACTTGGCTGCCTTTGACTCCAGTTCGTATTGAAGTTCTAGCATGTCTGGCACAGCAGCACTCAGCAGTGGCATGACTTCATTTAGGCCACGATAGTCTACTGTCAGTCTCCACTCTCCATTAGACTTCCGCACTGGCCATATGGGACTGTTAAAGGGTGAACGAGTCTTGCTGATCACTCCTTGGCTCTCCAGTCGATGAATCAGCTCATGAATGGGAATCAGGGAGTCTCGGTTGGTGCGATATTGCTGCCGGTGCACTGTGGTGGTAGCAATTGGCACCTGTTGGTCTTCGACCTTCAGCAACCCCACAACAGAGGGGTCCTCCGAGAGACCAGGCAAGGTGGACAGCTGTTTAATTTCTTCCGTCTCCAAGGCAGCTGCACCAAAAGCCCACCGGTACCCTTTTGGGTCCTTGAAAAACCCTCTCCTGAGGTAGTCTATGCCAAGGATGCACGGAGCCTCTGGACCAGTCACAATGGGGTGCTTTGGCCACTCATTCCCAGTTAGACTTACTTCAGCTTCCAATACAGTTAGCTGTTGGGATCCCCCCGTCACCCCAGAAACACAGATGGGTTCTGCCCCTATATAGCTTGATGGCATTAGGGTACACTGTGCACCGGTGTCTACTACAGCCTTATACTTCTGTGGGTCTGATGTGCCAGGCCACCGAATCCACACAGTCCAGTAAACCCGGTTGTCCCTTTCCTCCCCCTGGCTGGAGGCAGGGCCCCTCTAATCCTCATCACAGTACTCATTTCTCACTTCTTGTACATACGAGTCAGAAGTTTCTTCATTAAGATCAGGAGTAAGATCAGCCCTTCTACTCTGTCTGGGGAACTGCCCGCTGGAAACTGGAGCAGCAGTTTTCCTGGAAGAACCTCTTTCTGTGATTGTTTTCCCTTGCAATTCACGTACCCGTGCCCCTAGGGCTGCGGTAGGTTTCCCATCCCACTTCCTCATGTCCTCTCCATGGTCACGCAGGTAAAACCATAGGGTGCCCCATGGTGTGTACCCTTTATATCCTCTCTCCAAAGAACGCTGACTCCTAATAATCGAGATACTGGTCCATACAGGTGGGGAGTAGGACCTATCCTCTTCAAGTTGCTGGATCTCCCGGGACAGTTTCTCCACAGCCGAGATGAGGAAGAGAGACTTTCTTCATATTGCTGGAGTTGACCAGCCACAGTGCATGTCACCGGGGTGTGAGTGGCCGCAGGGCCTGTCGCTGGGGTGTGAGTGGCTGCACAGCGTGTCGCTGGGGTTGGAGTGGCCGCAGTGTGTGTCATTTTACTGTCAGAGCCAGAGACCTTCTCTTCCCTTTGAGGGCACTGAATGGTGTTGAACAGGGCTCGGTAGGCATGGGCCAGGCCCCAGCACGTTGCAATGATCTGCATCTCTCTGGAGTTGCCAGGGTGACAGCATACTTTTTCCAAATATTCTACTAACTTTTCAGGATTCTGCACTTGCTCAGGGGTGAAGTTCCAAAACACTGGGGGTGCCCATTGGCCGAGGTACTTGCCCATCTTGTCCCACACACCCTGCCACTCATAACTATTCAGCCTTGGGGCAGATCTCTGGATGATATTCTTAAATTGCTTACCAACTTTAGACAAAACGGAAACAATATTTCCAAGAAATACCAATAGAAGTATCTTAACTACCCAAGGATGTTCAAAATACTGAAAAGTTACTGTAATGAAGGAGAAAACATCATAGAAGAAGGTAGTGACCCTGCCATTCTGTATTTCCTCCATAAAAAAACTTTCAGAAAAGTCACTGTAATTGCTAGTTGTCTCCACGAAATGGTCTCCGTGGTACAGTAACGGCTTCATTGCGAAGTTTACATACCACACTAAGGTCAAGGTCAATGTTCTAAAAACAAAAATCACTATTCACTGCAGACCACAGCAAACTGCAAAAACCAACACCAATCTTTAACATGTACAGCAAAAAAAGGAGCATGATGCAGATTATACAAATCAATATCGAGAACAGAGAAACCAACATTGTGACCCACAACTATTAACAGATATAAATTCCTTAATACACTCCAGTTAATCTGTTATTATCTCAAACTCTTCAAGCCCCACGTTGGGCGCCAAAAAGGACTGTCGTGGTTTAACCTCAGTCGGCAACTGAGCACCACACAGCCACTTGCTCACTCCCCCCTCCCTGGTGGGATGGGGGAGAGAATTGGAAGAGCACAAGTGAGAAAAACTCGTAGGTTCAGATAAAAACAGTTTAATAATTGAAATAAAATGATGATAATAATGTAATAATAATAATAATAATAATAATAATAATAATAATAATACACAAAGCAAGTGATGCACAGTGCAATTGCTCACCACCCGCCGACTGATGCCCAGCCAGTCCCCGAGCAGCGGCCCCCCCCGGCCAGCTTTCCCCAGTTTATGTACTGAGCATGACGTCACATGGTATGGAATGTCCCTTTGGCCAGTTTGGGTCAGCTGTCCTGGCTGTGCCCCCTCCCAGCTTCTTGTGCACCTCCAGCCTTCTCAGTCGGTAGAGCATGGGAAGCTGAAAAGTCCTTGACTAGTGTAAGCACTACCTAGCAACAACTAAAATATCGGTGTATCAACTTTGTTCTCATCCTAAATCCAAAACACAGCATTGTACCAGCTACTAGGAAGGAAATTGACTCTATCCCTGCCGAAACCAGGACAGTTCCCCTGGACTATGGGACTCACCACCTCTCTCGTAACCCACAAACCCTGTCTTGCCCTTAGCAACTACGTACATTTTTTCGCTTTTTTCCAGGAAAGAAGCAACAACATCCACTCCTCTCCACACATGTTGCTGCAGAGGTATTAAGAAAGGAAAAGATGGACTTTAGACCTAGGAGACAGGACTGGAGTGGGAAACCACTGGAGATACTGGAATTGAGTGGGTAGGCCTTGGCAGTGACTGCTTCTGCAAGGGGCCATTTCGTATAGCAGTAGCAACTGCCCTTCTAGACAAATACTCCAGAAAAAAACAAGTTTTCTGCATTGCAAACTCTATATCCCAAACCTTAATCTGTCTGTGCCTCAGTTCAAACGAGGTAAAAGTGTCTTATCTACTCATCTCAAAAAGGTGCTGTGTAAAGCAAACTAACACGTTACATCTTGTGAGGAACTCAGATAAGTATTGATGAGCACTAAGGCAACAGTCCACACGGAAATTAAGATTCAAAAGCAAAATCTGAAGAGGTAACACATGCTCCACTGGGACACACATTGAACAGCAATGAGCAAACAAATTAGAGAATAGTTCCTCATTTGCTAAACGCTAACTGGTATGTACCTAAAACGTGGCAGAAGTCCAAGTGGAAGCAAATGCATAGTATCAGGTACCTGCAGTGCAAAACTCTGCGCTTGAATCTGAGAGAACAAATTAAGCAGGCACACGCCACCTCCTGGCATTTCTTAACTAGAGCTCGGCAATTTATGTATGTATTTCCCACACTGTAAATTTGCAGAAAAATGCAAATCTGACATATGTGCCAAATAATTATGACTGGAAAAAACAGAAAACAATGTTGCATCTATATTGTTATTTTCAAAATGAAATCTACTGGGGGTTTTGCTCCATATAGCATTATTTCAAAATTGACCTAAAAAGACAGAAAGGGTTAAAACATTATAAACCAGCTGAACAAAAGTTCTCGACTTACCTGCAGTCAGGGTGGGGTGGGGAATTTATTTTTTAAAATAAATGCACTTATGTGAGTTGATCCAAGTCATTTGTTAGCTACCTCTAACCCCAGCATTTCCAGTGAACCAGTACTTCTTACAAAGATCAGCTAACAGCAGAGGGGCGGTGGGATTCCTGTGCCTTAGAGCCTGCTCTTAGCACAGGAGAGGAGATGCCCTAGTGAGCATAGATGACCCTGTGCATTTCAACCAAGAGTGATTCCCAGGCTCTTGTCTCTAATGCCACTCCGTCTTTCACCATGCCACCGACTCCTCCTCACAGTCCCGGTCTCCTCCTTGTATCCATGCTTCAGGCTTTTATCCCAGACCAGGTCTTCCTGCCAAACTGATGCGACCTCCTGTAACAGGGTAAAGAAAACTGAGAAATGTTTTGGGATAGAAAGGGATGAATCTCCTACTTAGTTTTGATACTAGATTTTAAAATAGTTAATATTTTACCTCCCTACCATTTCCTATTACAACGTAAGAGCTTTTCATATTGTAATTTTATGCCCATTTTCCCTAAACATATTCCTGCCTAATCTTTTTTTGTTTATTTTCTGTATTTGCTTGGAAGTATTTTTAACATCCTAAAACAGTAGGCCAACTGGCATTAAGTCAGCACAACTCAATTCATTTCAGATTAATGCTGCCAGTTCACACAAGCTGAGAATCTGGACCACTGTGATAGGAAATTAAGTCTTTTTTTTCTCAGCGGAGGCTCTCACCCACAGGCCTTTTAGAAACGTATTTGGTTATTTTAATGGATGTGACATGTCTTTCCCCAAAAGTTGTTAACAGGAAAAACATAAATAATTTTTTTTTGTGATCAGTGGAACTAGTGAAACCTCATTTCCCATGACGCATGTACCTGTACCTCCACTGCAATAATCCCAACTCCTCTCTTATTTTCATCATGACCTCATTCATCCCCTAATACTTTTAGCAGCCCCTCCTCATTCCCTCACTACCCCCTGGGAAGAAGGAAGTTCATGTCAGGCCTGGCTTGGTGTCGTATCTGTGCTGACTGTTGTTGGTTGTATCTGTAGCTCGTACGCACAGCATGCCTGAGCAGCATAAAAAAACGTTGAGTTCATGTGATGCTTTTTTCCCCTCAGTGAGGTCACTAATTCAGTTCACTTTGCCTAACCTTTTACAGATTTTCACAAAACCTCCAGAACCGTTTTACCTGTGACACTTCTGTTGGTGTCTGTCTGTGGCTGAAATCGGCCTCTTGGTTCCCAAGTTATTAGGGAGTGACCAGTGTGATTGCAAAAGCTTTGGAAACCAAGGAACAAGAAACAAAAATAAATTGCATGGAACATAATGTGCATTATTTGTTATCAGTACTTTAAATGACACAGAATAAATATTCTTTGCAGCAAAACTGAAGCACATTAATTCTTTTCTAGAGGGTTTTAATTGATTCTCAGAAAAAAAAATCTAGCTGAGGCTGAAACTGGAAGAGAATAATTAGATTCTATTTTTGGATGTTACGGTAATCAAAAATTTTGACATTACTCTCCTATTATGTAGCAGAGGGAAGAGAACGCTTCGAGTGAAGATATACAGAATATGCTGAGGTACATCAGCAGCTCAGTGAAATGGATTGGGAACTTGACTAATACATAATGTCACTGATTTGGAGTATGAAAAACAGCAAGTGTGATCGATCAATTGGGACCCATACACATAGCCAGCTCTCTTTACAGACAACACTTCAGGAAATCTGAGTAAGTATTTGAGAGATCACGTTGCCACCCTCTCTGTATTGGTGAAAGTTCTGTACTTCATTCCCCTTCTGCCCCCAGCTGGACAAGTAAGTTAAATTTTAGTAACACAGACCTCATTTAAATATGGTATTATAAACCCATTTACTTTATAGAAACACCACCAACCCTAAAAATAAAATCTATCAAAATTGCTCCAATCTGCCAGAAAAATTATAACCACAGACACTCCTGATGCCAGAGGAAAGGATGGAAAGTATGTAATCCAATGGAGTAAGAATGTCTCCTTCTCTGTTTGAATAAACTTGTTGGTAAGTCTCTTTGACTTGAGGACAATTAATGACTTAAGAATAAAGTATCTGTGAATCATTTATATTATAAACTATTATTTGTCTTCAAACGCATACATGTGTGTATACGTGTCATGCATCATATGAGAACTTTTCTTACACACGAGGATTCTGTAATATTAACATCTTTAATTTTGATGTGGAATTTATTCTCCAACTATATATGGCCATGGTTTTGAAAAGTATTTGGGGATTTTGGATGCAATTTTAAGATTCTTGCTCTGAGACATCTGCAAGACACTAACTTTTCTGACAGCGGCTGCTCAGCACTTTCTGAGAATTTCTAAAAAACTGTAATCATTCCAATCTATTTTTGCTGTCCCCCTGACAGCTGTCTTCCCAGTGAGCATAGCCGTCACTGAGAACTCTTGCTTGAGAAGAGATGGGGGAAAAAAAGAGATCTGCCAGGAACTACTGGATGGTTTGAGGGGCTGAATTGGCCCGAGCTCTCTGCTGTGCTTTCAGGGCTGGTTAATATCGTCAGTTTGCATTCACTATGCCTCCTGCCAAAATGAACAATGACAGAGTAAATGTCTTAACACAGGCCCTGAGGATCTGATCTCTGCAGTCTTACTACGCTTGGTAGAAACATCTTCTATCGTCAACTACATCTGGATGGTCATAAAATAATGTAATTACCACCCATTTATAGAATCAACCATAAAAATACGAGGTTGGAAAAATACACCACCAAATAAATATTAACAAAATGATTATTTAATTGGCAACTGATTATACAGATAAAAAATATTTCAATTAAATGCCTGTGAATGGTTTTATTTACTGGTGGCTGAGCAAGCCATGGAGTCATTGCTATGAAAACTACCATCTTCTCACTACTGAAAGCCAGAATTAATTGCTATAATGGAATTTTACAACACGGTGGTGAGCAGCTGTAAATCACTCACCAGTCCAGCCTTTACTTGTTTCTGTTGACAAGTACTGTACATTTCCTTATCTATTTTTCTCTATCTATCTACAACATTTTAAACTTAACTCTATCTTTCCTATACACATGCATAAAAGTAACATCAACTTTCTACCGTTCCTACATTATACTGTTGTTGGGGTACATTAATTCCTTTGGGATTTTTTACTTTTTTTTTTTCCTTTTTCTTTAAAACTCCTTGAAAAGAGCTCATACGCTTAGACCATCTAAGGCTAATCATTCCTGTTACCCTTTTGAACCTCCACTAGCATTTCAGACTAAGGTACTTTTTGCTGCTTGCTGCAGACACTGAACATTTGATGGTACTTTTATGTGAATTAGTAATCTAATTAGAAAATAGAACTGCTACTGCCAAATTACTAATGCAATTCACATTTTATTATTGGCCACAGAACAGGACATTTCTGTCTCACACTTTCGATACTTCTAGAGTGAAAGCTCTAAAAGCTGTGCCTATGTAATGATTATCACTTTTTTAAAAAAAAATAACGGCAGGTCACAAGGGACACAAAATTTTGTGCATGTGTGGATCAACACATGTATGAGCTTTTGCTCCAGAAGACTGAGGAGATGGTGTCCTGGTTTCAGTTGGGATAGATTTAATTTTCCTCCTAGTAGCTGGTACAGTGCTGTGTGTTGGATTTAGGATGAGAATAATGTGATAACACACCGATGTTTTAGTTGTTGCTAAGTAGTGCTTATACTAAGTCAAGGACGTTTCAGCTTCTCATGCCCTGCCAGCGAGAAGCCGGGAGGGGGCACAGCCAGGACAGCTGACCCAAACTGGCCAAAGGGATATTCCATACCATGTGATGTCATGCTTAGTACATAAACTGGGGGGAGTTGGCCGGGGGGGTGACCGCTGCTCGGGAACTGGCTGGGCATCGGTCAGTGGGTGGTGAGCAATTGCATTGTGCACTTGCTTTGTATATTCTTTTATCATTATTATTATTATTTCCCCTTCCTTCTCTGTCCTATTAAACTGCCTATAACTCAACCCACAAATTTTACTTTTTTTTTTCTGATTCTCTCCCCTATCCTACTGCGGGGCCGGGGGGGGGAGTGAGCAAACAGCTGTGTGGTGTTTAGCTGCCTGCCAGGTTAAACCACAACAACTGGTCAGTCC
The DNA here is from genome assembly GCF_965638725.1 of Aptenodytes patagonicus. Classification (NCBI taxonomy): domain Eukaryota; kingdom Metazoa; phylum Chordata; class Aves; order Sphenisciformes; family Spheniscidae; genus Aptenodytes; species Aptenodytes patagonicus. Next base: position 9,124,229 of record NC_134950.1, on the reverse strand, counting down.
ACTTAGATGGGCTTGGGATGAGGGGAAGTAAAACCAGACAGTTTGGCTGCAAATTAGCCATGCAGTAATTTCCTATGTGTGTAATTAAACTTTTTCTTAATCTTACTGGGTAGTTTGATTGTCACCCTAGATGTGGTCAAAGGATCAGATCCATTTTTCATTGACAGTAAATGAAAAATTGGTGTGGACAGAAAAGCAGCTGGATACTCTTCTGATGTCCTCACTAAAACGAAAAATTCTTCTACTCCACAACTAAATTTGCTACCCATTACACAACACATAAGGAAGCTCAGAGAGATCAACACATACATATTCATAGACTACAGCTGTTTGCTCTGTTTTGAAATTGAATTAGGAAAACAGTTGTTTTAAACAACAGCACTACAATTACGCTAAGGGCTTTATTGACTTTTATTGAATATTAGATACCACATGGTTTATGTAATAATGTCATAAGAGGCCTGCTTTAAAACACATCAGCTCTCTTCAAACAAACCTCAATCCCGACACTGTATTTATTCTATGATTTGAGCTTTGTAAGTCTACTCCATATTCACAGGTGTTTGTAACACAATAAAAATAGAGGAAAACATTTTAAAACCCCTCAGAGAATAAAAGGTATTCATCACAGACACAGGAGCTGTAATGTCGGACAACTGAAACTTCGGTTTTAAATCGTTTTAGTGTCTCTTGAACCAAAAGAAAAATAGAGAAATCAGGACATGTTACTCGCAGTATTACATTTAAATCTGTGAGTAGTGGCTGAATGAACACCAACCCGGATTGCTGCTTGTCTCATTCAGACAACTAGTAAGAACTAGTAGCTGCACAATTTGCCAGCATTTTCCTGAAACCATATGGCGTGACAAGTACGTTGGAGCCTGTACGCCCTTATGCACAGCTAATAGAAAAATGAGACAAATAGCTTGATAGAAACACTTCAATAAAGCAAGCAGACTGCCTATAGCTGATGGTCAGAAGAATGATCTTTGAACTAAAGCTGCATCTGACATGACGAGTTGAGTTGAGACCATGATAACTAGTGATAGGACGAGAGGAAATGGCCTCAAGTTGCGCCAGGGGAGGTTTAGATTGGATGTGAAGAAAAATTTCTTTACCGAAAGAGTGGTTAAACATTGGAACAGGCTGCCCAGGGAAGTGGTTGAGTCACCATCCCTGGAAGTGTTTAAAAGACATGTAGATGCGGCACTTAGGGACATGGTTTAGTGAACATGGTGGTGTTGGGTCGACAGTTGGACTCGATGATCTTAGAGGTCTTTTCCAACCTTAATGATTCTAATGATTCTATGATTCTATAGTTCATTCGTATTTTTGGCTGATGAAAAATTTATTAAAACTTTCTTCTACATTTCAGAAAAGAACTAGGATGATTATTATCACCAGCTATACTTGAAAGACAAAGGACAAATGTAGCTACACGGAATATCTCACTGCTGACTATTCTTGGCTGAAACATTAATAAATTGCACTCTAATCCCAACAGGTTATGCTTTATAGGCAGTGACTCAATATGCATATCTATGGAAGGCAGGCTGTTCATTTTTTGTTACTATTTTCATTATGTTTGGCCCCGAGAGTTCAAAACAATAAGCTGCATTTCAGGAGTCATATAAACAAATAAGAAGGACTTTAGTTTACTCTTTTAACTCCCCCAGTTGCACCCACATCTGATAGTCTTGCCAATTTTCCCAGATTAACATATGCTTTGGATACTGCTGAAAACTGCGAGACATGGAGATATCTCACCTCCCGAGTTTCACACTTTTAGGGATTCTTTTCAAGGAACACAAGTCAGAAACACTGATCCTGCTTCTACTATTGGTGAAAGGAAGGAAAATAGATTCAAAAAGCAAAAGAAAGTGAAATGCTAGTTTCTTACCAGATGTAACATAAGCAGACCTGAAGTCAGTGAAATACAGACTCAAATGTGGAGAATAGCTTACACTCATCCACCTAACTCGATAGTTGGGACAGGCACGTCTTCCTTCAGAAGGAACTATCTACAACAGAAAACAAACTTCTCAGATTTCCCTTTGCCTGTCTAGAAAATCAGGCATCAAATAAATCAGATTTTGAAGCTGGTAATATTATTTCAAGGAGAACGGATTAAGAGATTATGCTGCTGTGGATCAGCAGCTGTTTCACGATTCCCATTTGGGTTATTCGTAACTGTCTGTACACCATTGAACACTGGTCTCAGTCAAGTCACCAAGCACAGCTCATCCAGCCTGGCCCCTTCCTTCAGTCCCTGGGTAACTGGATCTGAGCACAACCGCAGCGCCCTCCTGCTGTCCAGTTCCTACTAATAATGGAAGAAACACACAGCCAGGCCAAGTATCTTCTGCCAACACACCGTTTTCGGGTCCAACTTTGACTTCGCATTGTTTAAAAAACAGAAATGCCCTCTCCCTCTCAGGCATCGTACTGTCCTTCACAGAAAGCACCACCTTTCCTCGCACCCATTACCTGCCAGGTCCGCCACCACGGGAACATCAAGGTTTTAGCGGCAGCACAGCCCAATCTCCCTCAGACAGAGCTTCCCTCCCCCCCCCCCCCCCCCCCCCGCAGGGCTTCAGCTCATCCGGGCAACCAGAGCGGGTGCCCGGGCCTCCCGGAGGCGCCGTCCTCGCCCGGCAGCGGGGGAGGCCGGTGCCACCGTGGCCGCCGGCTGTCCTCTCACGGCCGCCGCCACCCCGAGGCGGAGGGGCGCTGGGCACGTGAGCCAGGAAGAGCGGGAAGACGCCCGCGAGGCGGGGGCGGTGCCCGGAGGGCGGACCGGGGCGGGCGCGGCGAGCTGCCCCCGCCCCTCTGCCGCCAGGCGCCGGCGAGTCTGCGCCGCAAAGGTCGCTGGGAGTTGTGTCCTCCCGCGGCGCCCTTCGCCCTCCCCGACCACGCTCCGCCCTGCCTGGGCGGCCCCTTGCCCCAGGGCCGCCGAGCCGTGTGGGGGGTGCTCCTTCTTCCGCCGTGAACCCTCTGTCGTTGCTTGTGTGCGGGGAGGGATGGGCGGAGAAAGGGCTCGGCACGGCTCCTCACAGAACTACAGCTCCCGGCGTGCATTGCGCCCCATGCATCTCAAGGGGGGGGGCTTGGGGGGAAGATGGCAGCTGCTAAACCGAGGCGGAGAGGTGGCTGAGGTGAGTCTGGGGCAGCCAGGAGGAGGTCCCTTTCCTTGCCTTCACCTTCGCAGCCATCTTCTTTTCCCGTTCTTCCGCTCCCTTCCCCGCTTTAAGCGTTTGGGAGCGAGGAGGCCGCGCCAGATGGGCGGGCGCTGAGGAGAGGCGGCGGGAGGCTCGGGCCGACCTTCCGCGGCGGGACCGCTCTGGGCGGCGGGGGCGGCTGGCGGCGGGAAGCGGGAGAAGAAGCCGCAGGACATGGCCTCAGCCCATATCCCGGCGCCCCGCACGCCCTCAGCAGGGCCGCCGGCTCGAGGTGCCCCTGTGGGCGCTGCTGAGCGCTGTTACCGGCGGGCAGGCTCCCCGCCGTCCGTCCGGGCGGGCAGCTCACCACGACGGCTGTCTCGGGAGGCTTGCAGCAGCGAGCGGGACGCCCCTTTCCCAGGAGAGGGCTTGAGGTCCTGCCGCTGTTGAGCGGTGCCTGCATGACGCTCCTCCGGAGGTGAAGGCCTTCCATGAGACGATCATAACTCGACACCTTGTTGTCAGTAGTCAGTCGTGTCTGATGTGGTCAGATGTCCCCGTGGTGTCAGTCTGAAAGCATCGAAGCAGCGGAGGACTGTGGCTTTGGGATTTCCCTAAGCTGGTTTTCTTCAGATGGACGGACCATAACATAGCGAGGTCTTGCTAAGCATTAACCAGACACAATGCAAATTTACAAAACGACTACCCTGTGAGCTTCTTAAATAGCTTCATCTTTTACTTTAAAGTTAATTGTGCAGCACGGAGCCATACTTCAGATAATTGAGGTGTAAGTTCACAAATCCTATTACTGAGAACTAACTCTAGTACAACTTCTCTTTTGTTAAGCCGAATACATCTAGGGGGGTATCCCATGGTACTTTGAGCTGAGATACTAGGAAGAAGAGATCCTGGCGTGGATTGAGAGATCTCTGTGCTCTATTGGAGAACTTGTGGAAAAGTCTGTAACTTAGAACCAGAGTTTTAATTCCTATATCAAAGTCAAGTTCACTAGCCTAGATGAAGCTACATCAGATGTTTCCTGTGCAAATTTTGTAGGTAAGCTAAAACCAGAGTAACGGCCAAGGCTTTGGGAAGATATAGGTAATCTACTTTCTGAAGCCTTGTAACACACTTGAAATGTTTTCTTGAGTAACTTTACTATTCAGGGCATCTTGCTGGAAGACTCAGTGTATGGATGCTCTTAAACGTGGTAAAATTTCCCTGAGAAATTGGTGGTTTGGGATTGAAATCTTGCTTGTAGTGCCCTGATACATGTAAAGGCTAACGCATAAGTTTTATTTAAGCCTTTTAATAACACTTTTAATATTTGGCTAAAAAAATGCTGCTAGAATGGGATTAATTTCTGATTTAGGAAAAAACTCAGGAAAATGGGAATTAGAATACAGTTTGTAATTAAACAACTGTTTTAAAATTGAATATTTAAGTTTGGCATCCAGTTATGAAAATGTTTGCAGTTAATGATGAACAGTAACTTCTCTCTACTTCTGATCCAAACTTGTACAGGAGAAAAGAATAAACAAGTTTTATATTACATGCAAGTGGAAGGAGGCATTAGAATACTAATCAGACTCGGCAATTGAACTTCAAGTATAATGAAAGGGGATCGCACTTCTAATTATGAAATCTAAATTGTAAAATGTACAGGTCAGAAACAGCTTTGGTTGGTATCAGTGACTTTTAACTGCCCAGCCTAATTCTGTAATGAAGTAATTCTTGTAAAATTACTGTGTTATCCTTAAGCAACTTTGAAGATTTTTTTTTTTTAAGTAAAAGCAAATCATGTTTTCTATAGAGCAAAAACTATTTATCTGATGGATTTTTAACCTACCACTGGCACTATATGTAGCTAGGCATAGGAACATTGCTTTTAATTTTGCCAGTGAAATGGATATTGGGTTAAACTAGCCTTAGAGATGGTGGAAAGGATTGCTAAGGAACACTTATTTAATGTGCAGGGTTTTTCTTGTCCTAAAACCATCTGCTCAAGACTGAGTTGTCTAAGGTGGGGCAGGACAAATGTCCTTTTAGATGTGCCTGTTTAGCTGAACTCTCTTGGGTGAGGGAACAGGGTAGCCTCATTAATACAGCCAGGCTCATGTGTGGCATTGCTTCTCTACCTGAGAAAGCTAATTCAAAATAATCATAGAATCATTAAGGTTGGAAAAGACCTCTGAGATCATCGAGTCCAACCGTCAACCCAACACCACCATGCCCACTAAACCATGTCCCTAAGCACCACATCTACACGTCTTTTAAATACGTCTATGGACAGTGACTCAACCACTTCCCTGGGCAGCCTGTTCCAATGTTTAACCACTCTTTCAGTAAAGAAATTTTTCCTCATGTCCAATCTAAACCTCCCCTGGCACAATTTGAGGCGCCAGGTACTTCCACAGAATTGCACTGTGCTATGTAAATCCATCTTATATTGCATTTTTTGGATTCTGGGAATTGTAGTTTGAGCCTAACTGTATTTAGGAATAAGCATGTGACTTATTAATCTTGCATTGTACTGGCCACTTGCCTACCTTCAAAACTAAAGACGTTTAATTTTTCAAATAGGAAATATGGGTGGGGAACCAAGTGATATAAAAACTTAATGTGCAGTGTTTGATATGTAAAATTTAATTCGGTGACAAACAGCAGAGCAGACTCATGGTGGGAAGCTTCTTATTTTATTTTAGTTCTGTTCTACTGTAACAGATACCAGCATCTGTGGACTAAACTTTGCCCTAGGCCTAATGAGCCAGTGATTGAACACTTTATGGAGAGGAAATTGTGTAGTCTGTTCAGCATGTAGAAGACAGGCTACCTCCATATTGAATTTTTGGTCCTGTTACAGATCATAAAATGATTAAAAATCCAGTGAATTATTTAAAAACAGAACAAAAAATCTTCAATTTGAACACTTGTCTGAGTTGCTTATACAACTTTTCTGGTAATTTCTGTGTTAATACCTTCTATAGTTGACTTCGCTGGCAACAACAGTGATAATGTTCTAGAAGAATGTATTGAATTCCTGATTGCTAGTGATGGTCAGTAAAACACTCTGAGTCTCTGGCACTTGACTCGCTTGAACCTCTCCTCAGGCTCTTTGCATTTTTATGTTCTAATATGTCAGTAAATCTGCTTTCTGTAATCTCCCAGGTAAGTTCTTAACTAGACTCTAAATTAGAGATTTCACTTTTCCATGTGTCTGTTGAACATCACAATCCACAGCACATGTTTCCTTTTATAAAATTGTGCTGCTTCTAACTGTCCTTGGAGAGGGACATACAGCCTTCTAATAGGATAGGATATTTTAAAGAAATTACTTTGAAGCACTATTTTTAATCACGGTTGCTATCAGCAAGTTGGAACCTTTGATTGAAATAAATGTACAATGACAATAAAGTTTATTTTTAGCAACTATGAATATCTCCATAGTGTGTGGTCATGAAAACATATTTTGTGACCAAATAAAATATATGTTCTCACTTTATCAGAGTCTGGAATTACAGTTTTTTGGTGTGCATATATAAACAACTATTAGCTGAATATCTTTTATTTATTTTTTTTATTTTATCTTTGAAAACAGCAACACTCAATCTCTTTAACTGAGATTTTTTTCTTATTTGTGAAAAGGTACATTTGCAGGGAGGCTGCATTTGGCAGTTAATAAAACCAAAATGCCCTGCCTTAATATAGAAAAAAATCTTCAAATTATTTGCCTTTTAATGCTAATTAATTAAAAGGTAGATTAGGCTATTTTTATCCCCAAAATAGATTGTTGTAACTTCAGTTGAGTTAATTGTATGAAGATACCTAATTGCATCAAAAATCCTTTGAGCAGCTATTGTTTATACTAGTTTGCTCTCTGATCTAAAAATCTGTCTTTTTTTGATACTGGGAGAAAAATGTCCTAGAAAGTGCCACACAGATTTGTCAGCATCGTTTTTCTTTGTATGGAACAGAAACCTTTCACAGGCATTTTAACAGAGAAGTGCTGCGATTTACATTTGAAGTGGAAGTATCCTGCAAGGCTGTGCACCATTTAGCATCGTAAACAGTGGCAGTTCAAAAGGTCATCCCAGTAAATACAGAGAAAAATGTTTACTCAGGCATCAAATGCAAGAACAGAATGACTAAATTTCAAGAGCTGGTAAAACCAACATATGGTCTGGTCAGATAAAATGATATCTGGGTTTCTGTGGTAACAGCCTCTTTGATACTGGAACTGAAGAATGTGACTTTGGCTCATTCTGCATAAGTTTCTATGCATATTTGGACGTAAATTGTCTAAAGCTATTGTCTTGACTTAATTTTTTGTTTTCTTTATAGCTTAATACATTTTTGCAAAATTGAAGACAGATTCCTGATTAACAATGCCTGGCAGTAAGTACTGTTAACTTAAGTATGTTAAGACAGTATTTAGGGGTGTTTACGATTACGGTATTTTCTTTGGGGGTTAAAAATTCTACCAAAAATAAAATGAAAAAAAAAAAAATTATGATACTTGCTGTCATTTTAAAGATATTTAAGATCTCAATATTATCCAGCCTCTGCCTTTGTAAATCTTCGTATATTTTTTAAAGGAACCTAGTATGGGCTCTGCATTTTCCTTTTCGATAAGAAGTACACAGTTTAACATTGATGAATTTTGTGATTTAAAGTATGTTCTGAAATAGTTGTATTCAAAAAATAAAAAGATATTCCATATAGCGATAATCCTATCTTTGGAAAATTACAAATATTGTTTATAGAAGATAGAATTACTATTTAGGATATAAAGTGATAAGACTTAAAATTTTTAACATTCAAAGTTAAATGAGATTTTTGAGGCAGATGTTTCTAAGAATCAAATTATTATTTACCTTGAAGAGTAGCAAATTTCCCTAACACAAAGGCTCAAGTTACAAAATGTCTTACATTAGTATTAATTCCAAATAATTTTTTTTTTATTTTTCTATTTTCTATTTAGAAAAATCCTGCATGTTCTCTAGTAAAATTACTAACATCAGTCTTTGGATAAAGCAGCCTGCTTTATCCAGAGGATAAAGAAGTCTTTCATAAAGTTACAGTACCAATCATACTGAGTGCACTTTAATTATAGGTTTGTAATGAATTTCACAAATGTTTAATTTCATGAGGAAATGTTTGAGCATTTTTTTTTTTTCAGTGACTTAAGATTTGTAATAAGCTGTGACTATTGGGTACTAAAAATGTCTTACAGTAATTCTATGTTGTTGTTTGAACCACTGTCATGTAAAATACCTTACTGTAAGTATTTAGGTGTTACCTGCTTTATTGGTAGATAGTTGAAACTGTTTCTCTACATAGACATGAGTTTTTGTAACAAAACAGTGTCATACATGTGTGTATTATATTGTATATTTACATGAGGAGCAGCTGGCATAAATTGTTCCGACTGTACTGTGGTTCAACTTTTGTAATACAGTGAACTGCTGCTGTGTTTCGATTGCAGTGTTTAGTACTGTTAAGGCCTCTATCATGGTACTCACTTTTGTTGTGAAAGAGTGTGTGGGGTTTTTTAAACAATTAAACTGGAAGAGTAAGATTTCCCGCCCCCCCATCCCCCCCCCAAACCAGGTGTGCTTATGTTCAGGGTCATTATTAACACTGTTTACCCTAATGCATGTAGAGTCTGCATTACTACAGAGTCAGATGGAACTTAAAGGAGACCAAAACAACTGATTGCAATGTTTATCTGTAGGGAGACATTCAGAACTACGCAGCCATTTATTTCTCTTCTGGGTATATTTGATGAGTCTAAGTGTGTGGGTGAAGGGATGGTAACCTAACAGATGCGTGTATATTGCATATGGAAATAACAGTACTTTTTTAACACTTTTCTTCCAAAAATCGTGGTGATGAAGAACTATGATTAGATTTTAGTGCAAGCAAGCATCACTTTGTGGCTAGTTGTTCGTTTTATCAATGTGCATAGAAACAGCCTTCAAGACTTCAACTTAGTTGCATGTGAAAGGGAAAGCTTCTGTCTGCTAATTTAGGCTTCTTTAGAGATTCCACAGGATTCTTTTCAGAGCATATTGATGGAACAGGTTGCTACTATTTAGCATTACTTTGAAATCTTAAAGTATTTGTCCTTGAAATCTGAAAAGCTCAGTTGTTTGTAAAGGCTGGGATTTTTAAATTTTTTTTTTTTCACATGATGTTCTCTCATCCCACACATCAACAAGTGCGTTGAACATCTTTTGGAATAAAATATGGAAAAGGTTGTTAGAGTGAAATGTTTTCTGTCATGCTAGAATGAGTTCTTTATAAATGACGTAGAATAATAATATCTAGTTAAAAGGGAGGTTTGATGGAGTTCTCGGGTCATCCTGACCAACTCTCTCTTCCAGCGTTGTCCTGCTTGCTTTCCTGAGTCTCTGTGTCAGTTCCTGGTAATATTTTTACCGCTTTTTTTGCAGTACAGTAGTTAGGGAATGTCTAGGTCTAAAAGTAGTGGTTTGGAAGGTCAGGAGAGGCCAAGGTACTGGTATTATGGAAAGACTGGACAAAGAGACTTAACTAGTCTTTCTGGGGACTTTAGCCGTTCCTAGAGACAGTTTAGAAGTCAGTCTTGAAGTTATTGTATGTGAACATTCACAGGACAATATACTTTTTATCTCCCTCAATATTAACTGTTCAAAAAATAGGCATGTAGTCAGAACTGGGATGTGGTATTGAGAGGGAGAGAGATGAACATCAGCAGATAACCAAAGGTAATGCTCTTCTCATTTAACCTTATCTCAGTCATGTGTGCTGGTCTCTGCAGTAGTTTGTTACATACTGGATTATCAAATTTTCCATTGATGTTGCTGTTTAGTGATCTCATTTAGAGAATATGGGGATATAGTGCTGCATTGAGTCCTTAATGAAATAATGTTAAGGTTTTAGTCTTAATACAGTAATAGCCCATAAACTGAAAATTTTCAATCTGCTCTCTTAATCTTAAGATGTAAAAGTGCCTGGTTTTGTTTAGCCATGGCATGGCATCTGTATTGACATCTAGTCTGTAGTGGAGGTGTAATGCTATAGAATCGCAGCAGCACTTGTAGCAACCTTGCCAAAGCATTGCTTTTCCCTATATTCTTTGTAGCTATAACTTTATGTATAGCTCCTCTTGTGCAAATAACATGGGCATTGATGCAAGGTATGCTTACAGACATGGTGTCTTCATATGAAGTTGAAATTCAAGTTCTAAAATGTTGAGAAAGCAAATCTGTTTTCTCACTGCTTTTATAACACAGTAGGATTAGATCGATTTGAGCCACAGCTATGTTATTAACCGATTTAGCTGTGCCTTATCACAAAGAAACTGTGGATTAAAAGATTAATTAGTCCTTTTATTTAAAAACAAAACCGAAGAACTTGTAAGCAGATAGCCTTTGCAGTACAGGCAGTATGTGTTTTTCATTTGTCACAAGCTTGCTCTCAATTTCCCTATTCAGTAATTCGTGCAGATGATTTCATTTAACATACTTCTGTTATGGAACATGGGTGGTTTTGGTGGGGTTTTTTTGTTGGCTGCATTTGGATTGAAACGTTACAAATGCTTCTGTTAAGGAAAAAAGCATATCTAAATCATATAGCAAAACATTTGTTTAAGACTCTTTTGGACATTATGTTCCAGATATTCACTCTTAATCAGATGCTTGAAACACAGTTTGGTAGATAATGAGTTTTTTTCAGAAACAGCTAACCTACTTACTGGCTGTATTCCCTGACTTCAATTAAATATTTAACTTAAAGGCAGATTTTATACTAAAATGAAACTGCTTGGATTAGAAAAATTATGTGTGATACAGGTGGGAACACCTGCTGACTATAAGAATGTATTTTACTTGTGCTAGCTATGTGTGTGATTTTTTTTTTTTTCTTTTTCATATTCTTTTTTCTTGTTCTTACTTATGCCATTAATGTACTTAATTATATCTTTGCTTTTCAAAGTTTTGTTAGTAATGATTGCTATGTTAAACTGATTTTAGCTGCTGATTAGCAGGTCCTTGTATGACTGACTGTAACATGCAAATTAAGAGACCAAATAAATAAAAACAAGGATTTTGACAAATGTAATTTTCCCACATTCTTCCCTTGAATTACTGCTGTGAAATTTAGTAATATGAACATCCCCTATGCTATTCTGTCAAATATTTGCCAGTTAGAAAGAGACCACTCTGACTTAAGTGATACATGTATCAGTTATAGTGGAAAATCTTCCATGTATTGGCCTGTTCTTGGTTACAGTGAAGTGACTGTTTTGGTAACTTCAGAATGCTTCTCCAAGTATGCTCAATGCATTGATTGCTTCTCATTAAACTACGTCACATTTTGTTTCCTCAGCTTTCCAAACACCATGTGGCTTTTTGCCAGTTGCCTTTGCAGAGACTAATCTCTAGCTGGTGTGTACTGGTGGCTCCCCTAGTTTGTGTGAGATGAAAGTAAATAGAAGATAGAACAATTGAATAGTGATTGACTTTTTTTCTTTGTTGTTGGATGTTACTGCTTTCAGTTAAGTTGCTTCATGGTCTTTAAACAAACGAACAACCCACCCCCCCACCCCCCCAAAAAAAAAAAACCAATAAACTTTTAAAATTACAATTTTCTTTTTGAATAGAGCTTCCTTGCCAAGTGTAGGAAGGAAAACAGCACTTGAAATGGAATTTGAAATGAGTGAATTCTTAACTCTTATTTAATGTGCTTAAGACATTTTAAGAGGCAGATAATCTCATTTTGGGTTTCTTCCCTCACAACATTTTTGGGAAATTCATTTATTTTTCTTTTGCAATTCTAATTTTTATTCTGTATATAATAAGTAAGTAATAACAAGATTGTTAATGAGAAGGGAAGATTTATTTCCCTATGAAATACAGTTCTAAAATACCCATGGTGGCTAGAGATGTGTTCCTAAATCTGTCTATATAAATATTTCATGGGCTAAGCATTCTAATGTTTTTAGTGAAAATTAAGCCATAGTTCTAATTAATAACTTTCTCCACTCTTTCTATCTAACATACTTTTTTCCTCATCTGGAGTATGTTTCTGATGTACCCTTGATACTTTAAAACCCTAAATGGGACCTTCCACTTAATGAAGCATTTTTCATAATTGCTTTAATTTATTTTATAGGCAGTAGAAACCCTATTAGTTTTCTGACAGTATTGTCGACTACTTAGAATAGTGTTGAAATAAATACATTATAATCCTATAAAATTTTCATATTTCAGCTATTACAGAAGAGTTACATGGGGGAATATCTCAAATCATTGTCTGCTGCTTGATTCTAGTACCTTAGAGGATGAGAAACACAAGCAGCCCTGTATCAAGTCTCTCTTTCAACTACTAACCTAACCAACACAGGAACTTGAAAAACAGCTGCCAAGGGTATGTCATGGTTTGGGCTTTCTTCAGCAGTTGCCATTTGCTAGACCTAGGCCAGTGAAGGAAAATAACTGTATTTCAGAATTATCTGTAACTATTATGTTACTATGGTCGCAAAATATATAATGGATTCTTTGTGTATAATATACACTAAATGCTTTCAATATGTAAACATTTAGATGCAGGTTTTTTCAGCTGATTTTTAGGTGATTGGCTTTTCTACAGTGGAAAGAAAAAGTAGTAACTTCTCTAGATGTATCCTTTGATTAAGCTAAGAAAAAAAAACCCAGGAACTTGTAGCTGGAAAACTGTAGCTCTTTGTACATCTGTTTATTTCACTCATGATACCCGAAGCAACTTTGTGTGCCAGTGGGCATTGCTTCCATATTCTTTAATGAATCTGCATGGATTTCTTTAAGACTTGTTAATTTTGAACAAGCATTCATTCTGTTGTTTTCTGTTAGCTGTTAATTCTCTCTGTGTATGCATCATCCTAACCCCATTTGGGAAAGTTAATGTTTAAGAGCAGTTCCATAGAAAGTGAAAATCACTTGTATTAACACATTGCAAATAATGTCTAGTAACATCGTTAACATCGTTCCTCCTTTCATTCCTTCCATTCCTTCCATTTGTTTTGGAACACACTTCTGCATAGCCAAGAAATGAACAATTTTTTTTCATCCATTCCTTGTCAAAACCCAAAGAATTTATTTTTTCAGCTGTTGTCATTTATGTGTGTGCAATCTGGGCGTATAACATAGGAAATCAAATGCTTTAGAGAGGAACTTAATTCTGTCCCCATCAAAGCCTTTTTGTGCTTTTAAACTATACATGGGCAGTTCACTGAATGTTAAAATGTACCTTAATAGTTTTTTCAGGTTTTATTAAAATATGGCTATCGTTATTTACAGACTTCGCTTTGCAACTGGTTTTCCTATCTGTCGATTAACCTTCATGTGCAGCATTGTTTGCTATTGATTTCTCGATCATGGGACGAAAGGGTAAGAAGGCTCGTGCTGATTATGCATGCAAGTGTCCTATTTTTTTATGCATGACAACACAGAAAATTGATTTTTGGGCGGGGGTAAGTTTTCCACTATGTGATTAAATGCATGTCTCTGTGGAAAGACCAGGGTAAACTGCTTTTAAAAATATTTTGGCCTTCCCTTTACATGGTATATGGACTTCCTTTCCCATCGCTGACCGCTAGGATCCCCAGTGGCTCTCCAGAGAAGCAGGTACCTTGTGAATTGCTGACGATGGAAGTTAGCTGTGTACATGACTCTTGGCTTTCAAAGAGTGCTCTTTTATTTCTAGAAAGTTACATCATTCAAGATTAATTTATGCAGGAATTAGACAGGAATGAGTAGAAAGTTGGGGTAGGTAGATGAATGAGATTCTTCCTCATCTACCAACTCGTAGATTTCAGCTAGTGACCATGTCCAACAGTGAACAGTTCTGGATTTTGCTGTTTTGAAGGTGCTTAGCTGAACAGCCAAAGTTCTGCTTGATTCCGTATTCTGGAGTTCGTGTCTATGAAGTATACTAGCAAATTCTGTTTGTAGGTGATATGTTCAAGGGAGCGACCTATGACTAACTGGTAACCCAGCTGGCTCAAAGATTACAAGCCTTTTGGTACCCATGTAGAGGGCAGTATGAAATTTTCTAACGTAAGGGATGTGTCATAATTGTTTACATTTCAAAAGTTAAAACAGTTAGAGAATCCTTGTCTTGCACAGGTATATTTAAGAATCTTAAGACTAGCAAGTAATTTGTAAACTAGGAAACTTCTTAATTCACCTAAGTACAAAATACAAAAAGCAAATTAGATCAATCTGTTTATGGAGTACTTGCTATTTTCTTGAACAGAAGTTTAAATCGGTATATGTATTTGTGTAGAGTGAATATTGCAGTAGTCTGACTTGCATGCTTTTAATTCAGAGCAAAAAGGCTTCATTGTAGGTAAAGAACTGCCTAGCCTTTGGTAATTTACATGTGCAAATAACTGAGGTCATGAAATGAATGCTACTGAAGTACTGGTATTTTGTGTTTAAGAACTTTGGCTTCTTTCAAATATTGAATTGTTTTTCTAAACTAGAAACATGACAGTAAGAATTAATCTTTTGTAAAGGTGTGCAAAATCCCCAACAATTATGTGAGAAAAGGTAAATATTTGATTTCAAAATAAACATTTTTTCAGTTCTTTTTAAATTCAGTGCTTTTAAAAAAATAGATTTATACCATGTAAAGTCTGAGCAGAATTCTAGACCCCAAAATTTTAAAAAATATAGTTGGCACCTGTATAACTCAGCCTTCCTTTTCATGTCTAACTTGAGATCTGTTAAAGGTCTCGGTCCTTTCATTTTTCAAGAAGAGCACAATTGTGATTTTAAATTGTACTTGGATATATTACAGTATTTTGCTGATTAAGGTCTGTACTTTGGCTTGAAATGGGCACCCTGAGTCTTTAATTGTGGCTTGAGAATGGTTACTCGTTCCTTAGTAAGAGAATGAGTAAGGAATTTCAACCTAACGCTTAGCTATATCTTTATATTAAATCAGTACTCCTCCCTGATACTGTTGTAAAGCTGTTAATATGTAAGGAAATATGTGAAGATAAATCTTCACAGTTGGTCTCCTTCTATAGTTCTAACAAATACAGAATAATTTATGCAATTAAAACAGATTCTCCCATAGAGAATAGAACATAACTGTTTAATGATTAGAACATAACTAGAACATAGCTGTTTAATGATTAGAAAAGGACTTTAAGATGCTGATACACTACTTTTGAACTTCATAGGTAATAAAATATGAATAGTTATTAAATTATAATTGATCTGTGTCTGATACGATTGAGCTAGCAGATTTCTCTTGTCTTGTAATAAATGCAGTGCAAGCTGGATCGAAGACTTTTTCTCTATGCGTGTGTTGTGGGTTTTTTTTTTAATAAGTTTGTGATCTGTTATTGACATTAGTTTAGACATGAGCTTAAAGAACTGACAGAACATTATTTTTGCAAATTGAATCTGATGTTGGAATTGCAGCATGGTGAGAAGTGCTGGTTGTGGGGAAGAATGCTTGGACTGCTGTAGAAACCAATGAGCCTGTGCACCCACAGATGTCCTCTCTAGTTTCTACGGAAAGCTGAGACACCTAAGACTTGCTGATTAACAATATGTGTATATATAACTACTTCTTTGTGTATAAATGTAAATGTCTGTCTCCTAGACTGACCATCTCCTAGACTGAACAGTTTAGTTTGGTGGGAAACAGGGTGGCGGTAGCGAAGGGACATAGCCTTTAGGTACTGAAGATGCACAGAAGAGCAATCAGCTGCATATATGTTCCTTGTGTACTCTGTGGCTGATTAGAAATTACGGGGGGGGGGGGGGGGGGGGGGGGAACTGCTTTTTAATTAGCTGGGATATGTGGTTCTAGATAGGCATATGTTCTACCCTTAAATCTCACTGTTTTGGAGAGGAGAAGACAATTCAGAACCTTGTAACAGCTGCTTTTCAATTATTCTGGGAAACCTGAATCCAAGCTGGAACACTTTTTAGAACTAATGAGAAAGATAACCACCACGAGGATATTTTATAATTTAGATTAACCTAGAAGGAGTTTATTTTAGTGTAACTTCTGTCTTTCATGTCTGTGTTTAAAACTGTTAATATTGAAAAGTTGTTATATAAACTTCTGCTTGTTTGCTTGTTGTAGCACAAATCTTCTATGAGGGCAGGATGAATTAGGTAAAGCTGTCTGCAGAAAAAAGAAAGTGTGTAAAATGGAGTGTATAGGCAGCTCCGAGGACCTGTTCTTGATAATATGTAAAGAGTTTTTTCAAATTTTTGATTCCAAATTATTCTAATGTTCTTCTATATGTATGTTCACATGTCCAAATTGCAATGTCCCATTTTGTAAATACTTTCTGGGAAAATCAAATGTGTAGGTATCGAGACAAACAGGGTACTTTAATTGAAGGCTGGTGAGACTTGAACAAGAATTTGAGTTCTTAAGCCTATGTATCTTATGTGACTCTTTCAAAGTAACATTGCAACATTTTTGTTTAGCATTTTATTTCTCAATAATGTCAATACAATTTAAACACTTTGTTACTGCACAGGAACAGATGTTCTGTCATGTTTTGAGCCCTGTGTGTGTGCCTCAGAAGAATTGCTGCACTCAGTTTTCTCAATGTAGATACCACAGTATGGTTCTAGATTCCCAGAAAAATTTTCATCTGTTCTTTCTTACGTTGCTTTCTATGTACAATGTGTGTGTGTGGGGAAATCAAATCTATGTAATGTGGTATTGAACTACTTGTATCTTGTATACAGAAAGTTTTCTTTTTAATTAGGAAATGTTTTTCAAAATTTGTGTGTACTGAAGTCTATAGCTGAGTGTGCTCAAATGAGGGTAAAACTTGTTTTTGAAGCTCTAGCTATGGTTATGTTGGCATTTGGGGTATTTTAATAGGAAAAAGGATATATAGAACAACACACTCTTACATGTCCTATAATACAGTTCAGTGGTTTACTCTGAGCTAGTTAAAATCTAGTTCCCTGAGGGTCCTGGTTTCGGCTGCGATAGAGTTAAACCACGACACTGAGCTAAACCTTCCCACTGCATTAGCTTTGAGGATTCCAGAAAGGCCTGTGAACCTTTGCTTGCTCATCATCAAGACTTTTAATCATAACGCACTTGCTGTTTTCACTCACAGAAAGCTTCTCATGCCTTATTTTTTTCATGCAATTCAAGTGACAGTGTGGTACCTACTCCCTGACCTATTTCAGCACTGTGCATTTGGGCAATGTGTGCTGCAAGGCACCACTGGGCAGGAGTGGAGAATTTAATCCTCCCAGCCTGGATACTGCAGTCATAGGATACCTGTGTTAAAGAAGTGACACAACTGT
Organism: Aptenodytes patagonicus; assembly: GCF_965638725.1. Lineage (NCBI taxonomy): Eukaryota > Metazoa > Chordata > Aves > Sphenisciformes > Spheniscidae > Aptenodytes > Aptenodytes patagonicus. The sequence goes on along the minus strand of NC_134950.1, from coordinate 9,106,747 downwards.
TCTGAGCATCCTTTTCTCTGAGGAAAAAGATGGGCAGCAGCATAAGATTCTGGGATTTCTTACCACTGCAGCTGTGTTCCTCCCCTGTGGATTGGGTCAAGAAAACAAGCTGCATCGTCTTAAGAAAATGGGAAAAGTAGCACTAGTCAGGAAACTTCTTCATGCTTCTCTATGTTCAGATTTTTCAATGCACAAAGTTTCAGGTGTTTATCACCCTGAGAAGACTTGCAACCCTGGGCACTTGCTGGCCAGTTACTCATTGGTTTGAAGTGAGCTTGTCTTCTGTAGGGCAGGTAGTGATCAAAGTTTAGCAGTGCCATCCTTCAAGCTCTCTTCAAATAGTGCAAATGTGTAGTATTGACAAAATCTTCATGACCTTCCAAAAGTAGGGAGTGTTTGACACTGTTCCATCTGTTGCTTGGTATAGGGAAGCCACAGCTTCAAGAACAGAAGAGGCTACTGTGTAATACAGATTTCGGTTGACCAGCAAGGTAGATCTTTACACATTTTGGCAACTTTCCCATGAGTCAGGAGTCATTCCAGTTTCTTTTGTGATTCTGACCTTGGAATCAAGACATCTGCTGAAACGCAGATGGTGTTTCAGTGACCATTTGTGTTCTGAGAAATGCTAAGTAATCCACATGTGCTACTGCCATAAGCCCGAGACTTTAAATGTACCATTAATTGTAACATTACCACATTTACAATGGGAGCTTGTGTAATTCGCAACATCGCTGCTAGATGATTGGCTTTGCTTTAGCCCCTACTTAATAGACTATCAACATACCATGTCCTAATGCTCTGTCTAGAGTTGTATCCAGACCCATGCGCTTGTCCCAGCTTCTTGTTCATGCCCTCTTCTTCCCCTCCTCTCTCACCCTCAAAATACATGCAAGGGGTGTTGCTTTAAAGGCAATGGCTTAATCCACATGAATTCCTGTAGCAAAACAGAAGTGAGCAGCAACTGTTCAACAAAATAACTTTCTTCCTTGCTGGGAATGAAGGCTGTGTCCAGTAATCTATGAGGAAATGCAATAGGAAAGGGAGTGTGGAAAATCTAGTTTAGAACTTTTAAAACTAGAACTGGGTGTGGGGAGAGTGGTATGGAGAAAGTTCCTGTCAGCTGTCTGCCTTGCTGTCTGAAGCTGGGACCGGGAAGAAAAGGTATGACCAGTGTGATCATCTGGGAGGGATTCTGTAGCCTGAGCTTAAGTAGCAGTCACCAAAGCTGGCACTTAGCCAGGTATATATATTTTTACCTGTAGTTGGCCAACCTGCTGACCAGAAGTATGGTTTGAAGGCTCCAGAGGGAGACAGTGGCCCTTTCGGAATAGTTTTGCTCTGGCACCCCTCAAGAAATGCTTGTTATCGACCCCTGGCCACCCTGGAGATAGGCTAAGTGTTGCTGCTTGTCCTGTTACCTTTCAACCATGCCCTCCATAGTGTCTTTCGTCTCTTTAAAGCGTGATGTCCATCTCAATCCTGAGGTGCTGCAGCATCTTCTGTAGAATGGTCTTCCATGTTAGATGTTGCTCCCTACCTGTAACAAAGTGGGAACAAGGTGGTAGGGGAGGTGCGGGTGTTGCAGCCTCCCTCCTCAGTGGAACCTGTGGAGGAGTGTAAAACATATTTGTTGGCCTTTGGGTGCCTACAAAGGTTACAGCGTGCTTATCTATCACCTGCAGCTATCTTCTGCAACTGTGAAGTGTTCAAGGATGCAGTATACTGAAAATTGCTCGTCTGGGTCAGAGAATAGGTTAGGGTCAGGGTGAAGCCAGGCTTTGAACAGGATAGTCTGTCTGGTACTGGGAGCTTACTTCTATGCCAGGATCATCACTGTGCTGGGGAGACTCCATTCGCCTGTACCCACTAATATTGGGAGGAGCCAGGCATTTGGACAGGGAGAGGCAGATCGAAATATTTGCCTTAAGCAGTGAGAGTAGAAGGAGGTTGCTGTGATAATGTCAATCCTTCTTTCCTTTTTTTATTCCGAATTAAATAGTAGATAAAGGATATCCTGCTGGCTCAGTGTGTTACTGGATGAGGCCTTTAAGTACAGTGGGTATTTTGTCAATGTTTGTTATGAATCTGCTCCATGCTCTACTACTTGTCTGGAAGGAGGAATAATGCCAGTTCACGTGCTTCAGAGATTACACAAAGCACTATGAGCCTTCTTTTCCCTTCCCTTCTCCTTTAGTCCAGTAGTTTGCTTACGTCCCCATTTTTCACTGATTTACGAAACACCTTGCTATGAAATCAGTAGTTGTTTAGAAATAGGAGTATCATGACACAAAACCTCTTCCCCCCACACAGACACACCCTCCTCTGGGTTTATCACCTAGAACTCATTTTCTGACTGCGAACCCAATATTGAAAGCAGGAATGGAACCCAGGTTTTTTTACTGTGAACAGGTTATCGGTGCCAGCTGTGAGTGAGAGGGGTCAAGGAGATTTATGTAGATGTGTCTTTCCAGGTGTCTTCTGAAGTCAAAATGTGACAAAATTTCGCTTTTGTATTGCTTTAGTGATGAGACATAAATGACCTTGTTATGGCCAGCTTAATAGGAATATAAGTCAGGACAAGAACTAAGAAGCAAAATTCATAATAAGCCATAGAGCTTCTTTCACTGGAACCAGATTAATTTTAGATATTCTTAATACTGTATTAAAAATAGAGAGTTCTGGTACTATCTCAGAGTAGGAAAGGAGGAGGCGGTGTTGAACAGAACAGAAATGAGCAAGTAAAACAAAGTTACTATGTGAAAACAACAAAGGTGGGAGAAAGAAGAGACTATGGAAACACTGCAGGCGGTGGAATTTGTGAAAAAGAATGCAACCGGAGAACTTGATGTAATGGAAAACTTCCTTTTAATGGATTAGAAGTCTTTAAAAGGCACCGTCCCAAAGATAATATCTTCCCTGGTGATTTGTTTTAATTGCTAATGGTTCTGAAAAGAATACTTCAATGAAGAAGCTTAGTGGTAAGCCTTATTTGACTAGGTTGGGTTGTTTTGGGGTTTTTTCCCTACTTCTTACTAGTAGCTTGACATGTGTTGTCATTTCATGTTTTCACAAAAGGCTTATTTCAAATTATTTTTACATGCTTTTCACTCTAGCATCTCTCCATGTTGATTTAAGTATAGAAGAACACACCTTGAAGTCATATCTCACCAGAATTAGCTTTATAATTAGCTTTACAGCTCTACTGTAAGAATAAATTCTTGGGAGAAAGTTGGGGTTTTTTTCATTTGTTTCAAATTATCTGAGCAGCAACATATTTTTAAAAATAAACGTAGAATTGCCAAACCTAGGTAGTGGATGGGATTTTCCACATTGGCTGTTCCGGAGATTTTGCTGTCCCTGAGATTTTGCTGTCATGAGCATCAGAAGTTGACATAAAGATGAATATTGTGTTCTCAAGACAGAAATTTCATCTGCATGCTGGACATTTTCTTTGCTGCGTTTTGGTGGAGAGAGGCTAGAAACCAGCTGTTTAGAAGTCAAATAGCACTAGGGTGAGAGGTGGAGGAGAGGCTTATCTGAGGGATGGGAGTTCATCCTGTCTAAATGATGAGTCCTGTTCTCTCTGGGAGCGCGTTACAGGGACATTGCAATGGCTGATGAGCGTGTCCTTACAGCAGTTGTTCTTTTTATAGCAGGTTGAAGAATATTTTTAATTAACTCCCTTATATGGCCAGAACAATTTTCTTGTTCTAAAATATTTCATCTGTTTTTAATAGTGGAAGGGCAATGCCCTTGAAAATAGTTTTTGTTCTGAATTAAATGCATTAACTGATGTTAGCAGTTCAAAACTAATCACGCGTAGTTAGTGTAGTGGTTGAAGTAGTAGTTACTTTGTGCACTTTCCTCTGGATATTTGAACCAGATTTCTTTTTGTTTATATTTCTCATCCCAGATATAGAAAAATAAGTAAAATGAAAATTTAATGTATAAAAGTGAAGTTTTCAATCTTTACACAGTTATATTTAAGTACATTGAGCAACCAAATGTAATTTTAATATTGCTCTGTTTCTTGATATTAGCAAAACACGCATTTATCTGTAGATTCAAACTTTTATGTTAATTATATTATTCTTTGATAGAATAAGATTTTTTTTTTTTTTTTTTTTTTTTAAATCTTGGAAGATAGACAATAAAGATATGGACTACCAGATCCAAGCTTGGGACATAACAAAAATATTCAGTGAGTGAACATGAAATCTTGTTTCAGGTTGTTAATGTTCTGGAAACAGTTGACAACAATATTAGACAGCATTACAATATTTTGGAAGAAATTCTAGTATTAGATAAATAATAACAATCCATTTGTTTTCAAAATAATCTGGCAGTTTTAAATTTGATGGGCAGAACTTGGTGTTTTATGTTTAAAGCCAGCTTGAAGGTTTTGTTTTTCTGTAATTTTGTATGAGTACTGCTACGTCTAGCAGTGAATATTCAGACAAACTCATTTGAAATAAAACTTTCTTGTAATGTGTATTTTTCTAATTCACACTGTAGGGTTTCTTCAGTAAACTATGTGGTGACAGTTTCTGTGCAGTTCTGTTTTCTCTGAATTTATTTGCGGTAAACACTAGTTTATTAGCACTAGTCTCATCAGTCTAAAATTGTTATGGAATTGTTATTTAATGGAAATTATTAGTTGTGATTTTATTAAAAACAGTACCTTATAATTTCCAGGGTTTATAAAAAATACCTCTATGAAAATCCTGTATTTGTGTTACCCAAGTGGATGTAACGTAGGAAGTAAAACAAAAAAATGATGACAAGTAATGGGAAGCCAGAAAGTAACTTCAGAATTGCTTAACTCAAAATTGTTTTTCTACCTGATATATCATAATCTTTGTGAGAAAGGATGTTAAGGATTTAAATTCTGTAATCCTTGCTTCTTAAATTCTGAAGTATTATTAGAGATAATGTTAATTTCATTAACCTATTAATTTTTAAAGTGCTTCTCTAATTTTAGAGATAAACCCTTCTGTTTAAAAAGCCTTTTTGGTCAGTGGTCTGCCTGAAATATTTTTTTTTTCTGGCTGTTCTTCAGCAAGATCAAGTGAGTATGTTTTGCTAAAATATTTATCACTCTACAGTGATATGTGGCAGCTGACTGAACACAGTTTTTTCTGAAACTATATTGATTTTTTGCTTCTAGTCACAGAAATAATGACTGCATGTTCTGGGGAAGTTGAAGTGATGAAACTGGCTTTGTGCAGTTTCATTCGGTGAGCTGTGAATCACACATTGACGATGTATCTTTTATTCTTTTATCTTTTCTTGTGCCTGGCCTTGTTAACAGAATTTGATACTGAAGTTTTTCACGTGTTTGGTGGCTTTATGTAGATGTCACAGCGCTAATCAGATAAGCTTACAGTATTGCAGAGCCCTCGCGTGAAGTAACTGCTTCTGTGCTAGTGTGAGAGCGCAATTTTCTGAAAAAGGAGAGAGTACCCGGGGAGTGAAATCATATCCAGGATGAGGCAGTATGTTCAAGTTCCTACTGTTGAGCAAGAAAAAGCCTATGATTATAATTCTGCTCTTGAACCAAGACCATGTATGTGTTTGGGTAGGTGAAATTACCATTTTCTGATAACGTGGACTGTTTCTTCTTACTGCTATTGTATAGAATAAGTGTGTGTAAAAAGAAGTACCCGTACAGCTGGTAAATATGTACAGTCTTAACGTGTAACATGCAGATTACAGGACTCCTTTAGCAGAAGAGAACATGCATGTTTAAACTTGGAAAATCCCACTATTGGAGAAGTAAACAATAAGGGGTTTTTTTTAAACCTTTTACATTGACTGTCATGTAACAGTGTGAACTTCGCTGTAGGTACTGCTTTAACCTTTACATTTACTTGTATAAAATGACATAAAGATGTCTTCAAGGGGGAGACCATGAGAATGCAAATTTTCCCTGACACTGAAAGGGATTGTCATAGGATTTTTTTTGTCGATAAACCTGCATAAAATGGAACAGGTTCTTTTTACTGGGCTTAGTGACTGCGTTCTGTAGACCTACAAAACAGCTTATTTGTGTGAAACGAATGTGTTTATGTAGATCAACTTTCATCTGGGTTAAATTTGTATCCAAGAAGTAGAGAATCCGTTTTCAATTGCTGAGCTTTTATCCGTCTTTTACAACATTCATCTTTTCTGGTCTACGTAGTGAAATGCTCCTAGATTTTGTTGGGGTTGGTTTTGGGGTTTTTTTAAGTTCAATCTATGTTGTTAAGACTTAATTTTTGTGGGGTTTTTTTTTTATATATTCATACTTTTTTTTTAAAACCTATTCCTATGTTTTTATTAATCTTTCCTGGTTATATCAAAACACTGAGCAATGATTAATAGATTTTCCACAAAATCTGTCTCATGACTGTTAATTGTTTTGGTTTTTGCTTTTGGTTTTCTTTTTTTCTGTGTTCTTTGGAGAGCCTGTCGCTTAAATTTTTTTCTGATGGTGTTCTGCTTAAATTTCTCTACTCAAAATATCTTTGGAGGCTGAAAGCTTTGGTAGATTAACTCTCACTTTCTGGTACTTGAATGTTCTGTTTAATTTAGGAAGTTCTTTTAATGACAGTAATATTCATATTTTAGTTTTATATTTTGATGATAGAGAATTCTTTGAAAAGTTTGGTTTGTTGTTTGGTTTTTTTTATGTAAACTATGCTATAATTAAATACATAGCAATGTAAAGATACTACTGAAAATCCAGGATGGGGAGAAGAGAAAATTTTCAAATCTTATGCAATATACTTATTGTTAGGCTTTTTTTTGTGTCAAAATTCACTGTATGCCATAAATTTGAAGAGCAGTATTTGAACAATACTGAGTTTCCATTAACTGAAGCGATCTGGTAAGGCTGCCAGGATGCGTTGGTACTGTTATCTGATATTTTTTATCCTTCTCAAAGGAGTAACTTGTATCCAGGTTTTATGTTACATTTTTGTAATTTACATGGTTCTAAAAAAACATTTGAAGATTTAAATCGTGGTTCTCTGCAAGGATTTTCTTCTTCTGTCACTTAAAGAAGGAGAAACTAACTCTAAAAGTATTTTTAATTGCCTCTGTCTTGCATGCAGTATTTTACAATATTTTCTGTTCTTGTTATGGTTTGGATAGCTGTAGCAAAATATTTTACTACAGTTATTGTAAGAATATTTTCTTACACTTAGTAGTAGTCAAACATGCTGTTTACTCTGGACCAATGTTAGAGGTCCATAAGGTAGAAAATCAAGTAGGAAGACACAAGTACAGAGAGTGTTAAGCCAGGTGCAGAGCTGCAAACCTAACTCAAGAAACATTTAACAATATTAGGTCTTGTTTTGGTGGACTTTGGTCTTACTTGAACTTCCCAATACTGAGTGATATACTAGACACTAATGAAGTACTCCTTTCTTATTATGATTTTACTTACTTTTAAAATGTTAGACAACATTGCTCTCAGTAGAATATTTTTGTACAACTGTCTGAATTGTTTCTGGTTTAAGTCAAATAGGGTTTTCACCTCTTGATACCTACATTTTCCAGTGGCATACGAAATAGCTTTGTTTTTACCTACTTTGTACCTGCAGCTTTTATGTAAATGTAGATTTTTACATTGGTTAGACCTCTGTAAGTAGGAGATGTCAACAGGAGTCGTATGAAGAACTTGACAGTAGTAACAAAGTACGATTTCACACAAAAATTCTCAATATTCCAGTTGTTTATTCCTTGAGTGGTTTTTCTTTTCACAGTTACGTATTGAAGTCATAAGTCTGTGTTCATCTTACTGGTGATATATGACTCTATAATTCATGACCCAAGTTAAAAGACCACTAGGAGAACTTAGAGTTAAAGCATGGTTTTAAAATCATAGATCTATCTTTGATAATTGTTTTTGATTAAATAAATTGCAAGAATTAAGTTGTCAGACTATGAGCAGAATTCTTTCTTTTGTTTTTGGTCCAAAAGACAAGTAGTATCAGAAAATAGGTGGAATAGAGGGAGGATGGTCTACTCATGTAGAGGCTTGTAATAAAAAAAAAAAAAATACAGCAGGGGAAGACTTTGTCATTAATCTCCCAGATGTTCTGATAAATATGGTTAAAAACAACAAGGGTTATTTGGATATCTTAAGTAAAAAAACCACAAATCCTGATGTATTTGCCTAATACTTCTTCACAGCCTCAAAAACTTGCAGATAAATTACATTCATCAAAGTTACTGCGAAGATACCCTTCATTCTTTTCCCTATTTTGATTTGCAGTAAAAGCTTTTGCAGCTTTTACTTTTTTTAGCAAGTGTTTTATGATTTTTTTGAGTATATAAATGGATACTTTTAAGATATTGTACAATATTTTAGCTACTCTGAATGCTCTAGGTGTTGAGATTTGAAAGATCTGCATGCATACTTGGTATATTATTATTCAGTGTATTGTTTTCTACTTAGTGGCTCTTGTGCATCAGAGCTGCTTTAATGTTGATGTGAGACCTGACCAGTGAGTTAGTCTGTTAATATGTCCACTGAAACATTTAAAACCTGGTTTGTCAAAACACTTAAATTCCTTGGGAATAAATCTGCACTGATAAAATGGTTGGACAGATATCTAGAAACTTTTACTTTCTTTTCGTGCTGAGTTTTTACTTCAGGTGCTATTTTTTAATATAAACTGGATTTATTCCAAAGTTCTAGTAGTCCTGAGTGCTAGAAAAAACAAACCATACTTTGTAGATTTCTATCTTTTTAAAGCAGGCAGCATGACTCTTTAAATTAATAAAATTGCAAGTTACATGTATTGTTCTGATTATCTTTATATGAGAACGGTATTCATATTAAAGTAGAAATGAGATCAGAAAAATTCCTTTCTCCATTTGAAGTGACTGTCTTTTGTCGGACGCCCAGTAAAATAGTGGGATAATGAAGGGAGAGCTTGTTTTGTATATTGTGGTTTATATTGCTTTGTATTGGTGCTTGTAAAACAGAAGATTTCGTAGTTGACTTTTTTGGTAGAAGAGTGAATGTAATGCATGTTTAGTTATGTTTTGAAATGATCATTCAGAATGAAGATAAAACAGCAAATGAAGTAGCCTTGGTTTTAATATTGCTAAATTTTGAAGTGTCTTGATTTTTCTGCGTGTTTTTAAGTATGGCTGGATGACAGGTACATTTCTAGTACCCAAGGTGCTTGCATATTTTCTCATGTATTATATTATAATAGTAGTTTTGCTTATTTGACTTCTCAGTTATTTTCAATTACCTTAATTTTGCTTTATTGCCGATAGTAACAAGCAGCTGAATTCACTGTATCTTTTTCCTCCTTGCTTATCAGCTAGTCACTTCAAATGAAAATACCTGAGTTCCTAAAACTTAATTCTAAATTCTGTTGGTTATATCTTTTCTGCAGGAGTGTGCTGTTGCTGTGCTGCTTTGCGACCTCGCTACAAGCGTCTGGTAGATAACATATTTCCTGAAGATCCAAAAGTGAGTGATGACTTTAAAATTTTAAGGGATTGGCATTTGAAAATTTTTGGTTAGTAACTAATGTTTTAGCATTTTTTTTTATTATTTTCTATTTTAATATTTTACAGTAAATTCTGCTTTAGCGCTTCATAGCTTTAATAGAGGTTAGCAGAATAATTTAGCTGGAAGGGGAACTCTACAGATCCTCCGGTCTAATTCCCTTCTCAAAGCAAGGCTGTGCATATTGAAGAGTGAAATTGATATGTTTTGTTCAGAGAAACAGAGATTTAATTAAGCAGGGTATTCTGCAGCAGAGGTAGTGCTTAACTTCATAATTACTTAGAACCACAGAGACTTGTTTTGTTATGTTTGCAGGTGTGAACATTTTCTGGTTTTCTACAAGATTTTAATTTTCTAACTCTTTATGTATTGACTACGTAAGTTTTTATAGTTCTGGTAGACTGTTGTGATCCAAAGAGGTGGTTTGTTGTTGTTGTTTTTTAATTTCTCCAGTTATTCCTATACAGTTTTTTCATGTCACTTGAACAGTCTTGGAGTTGTATTACAGCCCAGATCTTACTCTCTGTGGAAATAAATAACTTCCATGTTACCATTTAGTAATGCCTATATCTATACATAATCACATGGTGGTTCAGACTAATTGAGAGCTTATATTTCTGCTGCTGTATTTTTTTAAAACGTGTTACCAGATTTTGTTAACTTTTACTATAGTAGAAGTAGAACAGTCAGCATTTGTATAACGTTTGGCTTACATCTTATAAAATATGTGGGCTTTTCTTTAAAATATGTTGTTGAGTGCTAGTTACTATATAAGTGTATGTTACTGGCTTCAAAGAAAATGTTTTCTGTGTATACAGTATGTTGAATGCATGGAACAATATGGTTTTACAGATTTATTTGTTTTAATCTACTTGTTTGATACAGGTGTAGAAACACCCGGAATTGCTACAGTTGTAGTGTTATAGCTTTAATTTCACTCAGTAGCTCTGAGTTGGCACTCCTTAGACTCTGCTTTTGTTAATATTCATTGGCTCAGTGCAGGACACAAGCCAGTCCATGATGTTTCACTGAGTTACAGGCCATTTCTAAAATATGAGAAGACTTGCTTGATAAAATGCATTAATTAATAATGAGTGTGTTAAAAGCATCAGTCATTTATTTGAAAAAGATAATGTTTTTGTGAACTTCTAGGGAAAAAAAAAAGAAGACAAAAAGCTTTATCCTTCTTACCTGATAGTTATAACCTCACCTGAGGAGACCCACATCACAATTCACATTGGGACTAATATGTTAATCTTTGATCTTGTTCTAACAATTAGCCTTCAGGTACCCTGTATGTCAGCCTTGTCCAAGATGTGACACTGAAGAAATAAAATATTTAAACTACAATCTTGTTTGTATATAGCATCAAAATTATGCATCAAATATACTTTTTTGGGGGGAATGGGGAAAAAAAAATGACCAGTAGGGAAAAAGTGTGTCTTAGAACTGATTACATATCTCACTAAATACTTTCTTTTGGAATACGTGTTTCCAGCCCCGCCCCTGCCCCCCCCCCCCCCCCCCCCAAAAAAAAAAAAAAAAAAATGGGGGAAGATAGTTGCTTCATTTCTTTAAAAAATATTTTACTTCATTTTTTACGTTGGTGATTTTTGCAGCTAAGCTATTGACAATTTTGCTCAAAAGTTTTTTTTTTTTCAGTAGTTTATTCCCATCTGTATGGCTCACATCTTTAAATATCGAGTAGACAAAAGGAAAAACACTTCAAAAGCTTTCTGTGAACTTTTTTATTTTATATTTTGTATGTCTGTTTTTAGGATGGTCTTGTTAAAGCTGATATGGAGAAGCTGACTTTCTATGCGGTTTCTGCACCAGAAAAGCTGGATCGAATTGGTGCTTACCTAGCAGAGAGACTGAGCAGAGATGTTGTCAGACATCGCTATGGGTAAGGAAATAAGTCACAGTATTAAAAACAGATGCTAACAGGTAGCTGCATTTCATCATATTTGTTCTGATCGTGTTTAGGAGGTAAGACAGACCCAGTCCCTTTGTGGTGAGTTAACCTTGGCTGGCTGCCAGGTGCCCACCCAGCCGCTCCCTCACTCCCCCTCCTTGGCAGGACAGGAGGAGAAAAAAAGATGGAAAAGCACATGGGTTGAGATATGAACAGGGAGATCACTCACCAATTACCGTCATGGACAAAACAGACTCGACTTGGGGAAGATTAATTTATTGCCAATTAATAACAGAGTAGGGTAGTGAGAAATAAAAACAAGCTAAAAACATCTTTTCCCCACTCCCCCTTCTTCCCAGGCTCAACTTCACTCCAGACTCCTCTACCTCCTCCCCCCCAGCAGAGCAGGGGGACGAGGAATGGGGGCTGTGGTCAGCTCATATCACTTTGTTTCTGTCACTCCTTCCTCCTCACACTCTTACCCTGCTCCAGCATGGGGTCCCTCCCACAGGATACAGTCTTTCATGAACTTTTCCAACATGGGTGCTTCCTACAGGTTGCAGTTCTTCAAGAACTGTTCCAGTGTGGGTCTTTTCCACAGGGTACAGTCCTTCAGGAACAGACTGCTCCAGCATGGGTCACTGATAGATCACAGGTCCTGTCAGAAAACCTGCTCCAGAGTGGGCTTCTCTCGATGGGCCGCAGCTTCTGCCAGGAGTCTGCTCTAGTGTGGCCTTTCCATGGGCTGCAGCTTCCTTCAGGGCACATCCACCTGCTCCAGCATGGAGTTCTCCATGGGGCTGCAGTGTAGATATCTGCTCCACTGCGGACCTCCGTGGGCTGCAGGGAGACAGCCTGCCTCACCATGGTCTTCCCCACAGGCTGCAGGGGAGTCTCTGCTCCAGTGCCTGGAGCACCTACTCCAAGGTCTTCACTGACCTTGGTGTCTGCAGGGCTGTTTTCTCACATTTTTTTCTTACTCCTCTCTCACAGCTGCTGTGCAACATCTTTTACTCATTCTTACTCAGTCTTAAATATGTTATCACAGAGGTGCTACCAGTGTTGCTGCTGGGCTCAGCTTTGGGCAGTGGTGGGTCTGTGTTGGAGCCAGCTGGAGCTGGCTCTCTGGCATGGGAGCAGCTCCTGGTGTCTTCTCATAGAAGCCACCCCTGCAGCCCACCTTGCTACCAATACCTTGCCATGTAAACCCAATATACCCTTGAATGTCATTCAGGGTATTGGGAAGTGGGGATATCTTTCTTTTCAGCCCTTTTGGCTAAATTGTATTTAAATGTGAACTTTAAAACTGTCATACTCTTAAGTCGTATTTGAGCTAAAAATTTGCAAGAATGTAGAGTCAAAAGAGGGAGAAGATTTTAAAGAATGTGGAAATGGAGTAGGAAAATATTGAGTCTAGGAAGCTGCAATATCCATCACAGGCCATCATTATTGGCCTTCATGTTGTCAAAAGCTATTTTTATAACTTATAGAATGAGTTAATGGCCATTCTTTAGGGTACTTAATTTTGTTTCCTGCTTTTCTTTACTCTTTTTCATTTACTTAACATGTTGTCTGACTGTGCAGGAGCGTGAATAAGTTGTTGGCTTTCTGTACTGGGATTTGGATAGACAGAGGATCTATAGACTAGAATGCTGGGATTTATAGTTGGAAATTTAGGCTTGCCAATGTGACGCCCATCTACAAGAAGGGCCGGAAGGAGGATCCAGGGAACTACAGGCCTGTCAGCCTGACCTCGGTGCCGGGGAAGATTATGGAGCGGTTCATCTTGAGGGCACTCACAAGGCGTGAGCGGGACAACCAGGGGATCAGGGCCAGCCAGCACGGGTTCATGAGAGGCAGGTCCTGCTTGACCAACCTGATCTCCCTCTATGACCAGGTGACGCGCCTAGTGGATGAGGGAAAGGCTGTGGATGTGGTCTACCTGGACTTCAGTAAGGCCTTTGACACTGTCTCCCACAGCATTCTCCTAGAGAAGCTGGCGGCTCACGGCTTAGACAGGTGTACTCTGCGCTGGGTCAAAAACTGGCTGGACGGCCGGGCCCAGAGAGTTGTGGTGAATGGAGTTCAATCCAGTTGGCGGCCGGTCACGAGCGGTGTTCCCCAGGGCTCAGTTTTGGGGCCGGTCTTGTTCAATATCTTTATCGATGATCTGGATGAGGGGATCGAGTGCACCCTCAGTCTGTTTGCAGACGACACCAAGTTGGGCAGGAGTGTTGATCTGCTTGAGGGTCGGAAGGCTCTGCAGAGGGACCTGGACAGGCTGGATCGATGGGCCGAGGCCAATTGTATGAGGTTCAACAAGGCCAAGTGCCGGGTCCTGCACTTCGGCCACAACAACCCCATGCAGCGCTACAGGCTTGGGGAAGAGTGGCTGGAAAGCTGCCTGTGGGAAAAGGACCTGGGGGTGCTGGTTGACAGCCGGCTGAACATGAGCCGGCAGTGTGCCCAGGCGGCCAAGAAGGCCAATGGCATCCTGGCCTGTATCAGAACTAGTGTGCCCAGCAGGAGTAGGGAAGTGATTGTGCCCCTGTACTCGGCCCTGGTGAGGCCACACCTCGAATACTGTGTTCAGTTTTGGGCCCCTCACTACAAGAAGGACGTCGAGGCATTAGAGCGTGTCCAGAGAAAGGCAACGAGGCTGGTGAGGGGTCTGGAGAACAAGTCTTATGAGGAGCGGCTGAGGGAACTGGGGTTGTTTAGCCTGGGGAAAAGGAGGCTGAGGGGAGACCTCATCGCTCTCTACAACTACCTGAAAGGAGGTTGTAGCGAGGTGGGGGTCGGTCTCTTCTCCCAAGTAAGTAGCGATAGGACGAGAGGAAATGGCCTCAAGTTGTGCCAGGGGAGGTTTAAATTGGGCATGAGGAAAAATGTCTTTACTGAAGGAGTGGTGAAACATTGGACCAGGCTGCCCAGGGAAGTGGTTGAGTCACCATCCCTGGAAGTATTTAAAAGACATGTAGATGTGGCCCTTAGGGACATGGTTTAGTGGGCATGGTGGTGTTGGGTTGACGGTTGGACTCGATGATCTTAGAGGTCTTTTCCAACCTTAACAATTCTATGATTCTATGAAATAAAATGTGCTAGAAAAGAAAATTGAACTATATTTACTCTGTTACCAAGTATTATGACATCTCTTCTAAAAATACTCTATTCCCGTCCCCACACCCCACCCCCCCGCAAAAAAAAGATGAATGTAGGAAATACCAGTAACTTCCATTTCTAAATAATGCAAAAATATATGCCTTCCACCCTTTGTTTTCTAATTTTTGTAGTAATAAGTACCTATATTGAATTAATTGAGGTAATGATAAATGTAGCACGTGTTTATGTGAGTCTCTCTAATTAATTTTCAGGTATGTTTTAATTGCCATGGAGGCATTGGACCAACTTCTAATGGCTTGCCATTCTCAAAGCATAAAACCGTTTGTGGAAAGTTTCCTTCATATGGTGGCCAAGCTTCTGGAATCGGGCGAACCAAAGCTGCAAGTTCTTGGAACTAATTCTGTGAGTAAACTCAGATACTAAATCAAATCAGAATAAATCTTTGCTTATTTGCTATGGGAAAGTACTTTCAGAAGTCACAAAGTATCTGCCAGTTGACATGAATTGGGAAGATTCTGTATGTGGCAGGTTATACCATTTGGGCCTAAACACAGGGCAGATACCAGCTGGAGGCAGAAAAACTGTTTTTGTTCAGTCTCTAAAATTCTTTTGATGGCTGGGCTCATCTGCTGCAGAAATAACTACTTCTTCTGGAGGGAATAGGAAAGCTGTTCTGTGAAGTCATATTTTGAATCTGTAAATAGACCTCCTGAAGCCATTGTATAGGTAAGACAGTGTTTTCTTGCCCTCCAGCAATGAGAGCGATGGTGTGGGAAGGAGGAAATAACATCCTTCTCCACAGCACTGACACTACACAGAAAGATTCCTATTATCTGCAAAGTAGCCAGGAGGCAAACGCTTTCAGTATTACAACCTCACCATCTTATTAGCTTAAATATTTCAGGATTCAGATCCAGGCTTGAAGGGCATAACTAAAAGTGTCAAAATGAAGATTTGGAGATCTGATTTTCCAGATAGAGTGATGGGTGCAATCAGTATTATAGTTCTGTCATACTTCCCTTCTAACCATTGTATTTCCAGCTGGTACAGTAGGAATCTCATAAATTCCAGGATTGTGATGCAGACTGTTTTCACTTAGAGTGATTGCTTTTACATGAGTAAAGAAGTAATGCTTGCATTTCTTGTACATTGCCGTTGTTAGCAGTGTTGGGGGGTCTTTGTGGATTCTGTAAAACTGTTGGGCTTTCCTTTGGGCATAATTCCCAGTTGATGGAATTAAATGGAGTTGCAGTTCAGGGAGACAGCGGGGTGTAGTAGAGTGATGCTACTCTGGAGTAGAATTTCTTATTATGGTGGAACGCAGAGTTCTTGCTCTGATGTGGGGGAGGAGTGTCCCCTTGTGCTCTGAACTAACAGGGCAGCTTTACTGAGTGTAATGAGATAAATATATTTATTTATTTGTTTTAATATCTTTGAGCCAGACTACCCTGCTTCTTTTGATCTGTTTGTATAACAATGCCTGGGCAAAACCTCTTAGGGAAATAGCTTTGGAACTTATTTCCTGGGCTGCCGCATGGCAAGATGTACATCACTTTCCAGTTGTTTAAAATCCTTGGTGGCAAACAGTTACTGCCAACCTCCATTTTGATGTACAAGACACATGTCACTTCCAAATGAATGTTATTGAACAGAACTCCACTTTATGGTAATCTGTCTGATATCCCTGTCAGTTCCTAATGAAGTCTTTTATGAGCAAAGCAGATTAATGGACTTCCTAAATCAGGAGATAATTTGTGTTTGTCTGTTGTAAAACTCGGTAACCAAAAATAATTATGTTTCCCTAAATAAGATGTCAAATTCTGTTAGGAGAGTGAATCTGTATGACTCTTCAACAGTATTCCAAAGGCTAATTTTAGCCTAATTATGCTAATTTCCCTAGGTGCCTTCTATAGTCAATGGAGGGAAAAGCTAGAGTTTTTTGTGTTGGCTCAAGAGGAGCAAAGTGAATTGGCACTGACAGCTTGTCTGTTACCAAGGACCCTGACCTACTGTGTTCTTAAATAAATTTTGTCAGATATGGAGAAAGTTTACCACCACATTTAGCCTTGTTTAGTTTTTCCTCTCCTCCTGAAGAAAGTAAATAAACAAAAAAAACTCCAAAAGAGTAGAGATGGTAGAGTGACTGAATGGTGTTTTATGTGCTTTACTTATTCTGGTGTACCACTTTGGAGTGGAAACTGGTATTGTCTGGAAGAGAAGAATAAATTGTATATGAAGTAAATGTCTTTAAACTGGTGAAAAGTTTCCATAATATTTTTAGGTTAAACTCAATTTCAGGCCAATACAAATTTATAGTCTGCTTCCACTTAAAAAGATAAGGAGTATGATTGTGTCTATAAGTAGATCTTGATTATTTTCCATCCCAAAGCTGACTTTCAAAGCTTCACTAGGATACAAAGGCAGTGATGTCTTTCAAGTAAGATTCAACTGTCTTTCTTGAGTTGTAGGTTTTTTTCAGCCTCACAAACAAATTTTGCTTCAGCTGTGGGGACTCTTGTGATTGTTTAAAGTCAGGGTTTCAAATGAAACAAATCTGTGTACTGGATGACTCTGACTCTGAGTAGTTTAAAGTCTTGGAAAGATCTGGAAGCTCCCACTGTCTTCCAGGGTTTTTTCCCTGACTTCCAAATATCTGGTTTTCGATGCAGAACTTATTCTACTTGGTGCTCTGTATCTTACAAAAAACCCGAAAGTTTCATTCAGCTGTTTGATTTCTTAAATTGTTTTTGAAGTTAAATTTTATTTTTTAAGTTGATTTACTTCTAAAAAGCAAACCTGAAAATTACTGTTTTAGAAAAACAATTGTTTGTTTTTCACTTATGAACTTTTATGCCTGATCTTTAGGTTACATATAATTAATTCCTATGATTTCTTAGATGTTGCATATGTAAATTATGTTATTTCCTACAGCAGCAATGATTTTTTTTTTTAATAACATAATTGTAAATTACTTATATAGGCAGATGCTTGAAAATAGGTGAAATTCAATAGTGGATATGTTGAATTTTTTTTGTTTTAAGTAGACAGAATTTCAAATTGGCAGTGTCTATGAAGTTCAGAATGTCTTTTGCTATCATGGAAGATATTTTTATTAACCATGTGCTAGGATAGCATATGCTGGTGAGGAAACTGAAAAAATGTGGTGGGAAAAAGTGAGATTTCCTTGGCTTAAGTATTACAGAATCTGAAGGCTGATTGCAATGAGCTTTTACTTATGGCAATATTAAATTTTACTCTCTAGCCATTTTATAGAATTTCAGTAACTGAATATCATGTAAAACATCTCTATCTCTCCTGTACAAATAATTAAATGTATTGCTTAGATCCATAGTGGTTATATTACTACAATAGAATGGATTAATTATGCTTGTTCTACCTGTCTAGGGGTGAACAGCTTTAAAATCTTTGAACTTGTGGTCAAAATTTTTTGGGACGAGAGGGTTTTTTTTTTTTTAATATTTTTAATTTTCTGTCAATTTTTTTTAGAGAGGGTCCAGAAAATTTCTTTGGTGAGCAGCTGGTCAAAAACAATGGGGTGCATAATTTAGTAAAACTTTCATCTTAAACTATGTTGACAAAACTCAGTTGAATACAAAACATTTGAAGCTAATTTGGAATGTTGACGCAGTGAATTCTTCTTTGTATTTTGATAGTAAAACATTCTTTTTTCATCTGAAAAATAGCAGATGTATGTGGAACCTGGTATTACCAAATTTTAAATTATTTACCACAAATACTTTCTTTAGTTGGTAGGGTGCTTCATTTTAGAAGGGCAGTTTCTTCTTCAGAGCAGTAAAAGTATGATACCATCAGTGACAGTGTTGGGCTTCCTGTGCATGAGAAGGTGACTGTTATTGCTAGTTGTCATCATTCGTTATTTAAAAGAAGACAAGCAATATCCCAAGTGGAAAAGTGACCAGTCAGTACCTGATGTAACAACAAGATTTTTATATTTGTTGGTGTTGGCTTATAAAGGCAGTTGTTTTTGGCAGAATTGAAGTACTTGTATATGTAAAAATAGTATAAAATGTCAAAACTGAAATTAAAGAATGTCAGAATTAATATTCCCAGTAGAGTACTCATTTGTTTCTTGCTTGTCTGCAGCATGCTAATCTGGAAGTATGTGATGGAAACTTATCTTTATTACAAGATGTTTCTTTCATTCCATGTACCAATACAGAATTATGTGCTAATAGTGATTTAATATACAATGAAGTATTTCATCTCTAGGATCCCTGCTCTATCTTTTTTTTATAGGAGTTAAAGGTACAGAGAGACACAATTACACAAAGCAGTCTTTCTCATCCTGTAGGTTATTAAATTATCTTCTAAATTCTATGTCTGCGTCTACTAGAATTTGAGTGATGCTGGATAAATCGCTTTAGGTGGTCCTTTTAGGGTCATTCACAGTTAAGTATTGCTTCCCCCACCTCATGCTCATGCTCTCTGGTCTTGCAGTTTCGTAGCTGCACTAATGTGGCCCTGTAAGCCAACATACCATTACTGACTTGGTTACACAACTGCACACATGGCATTCAGAATAATTTTCATCCAAGTGGCATGAAGTAAAATAGAATGTGAAGCTATCCATCCCATTCCAATAAAACTCAAAATGAGAAGTGTCAGGTGACCTTAACTATTAATAACTAAACTAAATCGCTAATTTCTATTGCTGAGAACCTTACCTTGTTATTATGTATTGTGATCATTTTAATACTGTGTTTGTGAAGTTAACGTATGAATCCAGTGTTTGAAATTTTTCTATTTAGAGAAGTTGAAGTGTTTGTCCTTTTTGCATTTGTTTGGTGAAGTACATACATACATTCACACACTTCTCATTAATGCTGTACTGTGTAGTTTGAGTCTTACGTTTATAGGACATCATGTCTTCCTGTGTGATAGTTTCCTAATAATGAAATACAGTAGCTTTGTCTATAAAAGATGGTAACTATCAGCATCAGCACCTCCTTTCCCCCATCTGAAACATGAGAAAATTGCAGGCTGTGGAAGACAGACAGGGGAGCTCAAATATAAAATAAAAATACTGCTCAGATCCAGCCTACATTTTTTTCAGGGAGATACTTTAAATAACATAACTCAAGCTTAAATATGATGCATGCTGATTGTCTGTTCTTGAATTGCTGCAAAAACCTGACCACCTTTAAAGACATCCAGGGTGCATTAATAGTTATTTTTCTCCTACTGTACTGGCTATGTAAGAGTTATAAGACAGTATAAATATGTATAAGAAATTATGTCCTTAGGAATTTAAGTTGAGAACTTTTATGATTTATGTACAGGACTCGCACAATCTCTCTCTCCCTGGTAATATGATCCAACTTTCTTGACAGTCTGAAACAAACATCTTCTGAATAGATAATATGTTCCTTCTTTATTTCGTGATAGATTTATATGTTTTTATACTGATTGTATTTTATTGGTTTCAAAATTAATGGAAATAAGATATTACCAATGTAAGTTCCTTTTTGTACCTTCTGTATTATACAAATATAGAAGATGCTTGTACTGGTAAAACTTCCATAAATTACCAGTGGGTGATTGCAAGCACTTACTATGACTGAATGACATGTTTACATCTATAAAAGCTTTGTAAGTATATCCCAAGCAAGTGCTTGGACTTCCGTAAGAGTTTTGTCCTTTTTTTAGGTTGAATAATTTTTATATTTGAAGTATGCTTGAAAATATCTTAGGTGCTTAGGACTGAAATATTCTTTATTTAACAGTAACAGCTTAAAAGCACCACTGCTAAGCAAGGAGAAAGTATAGACTAATGTGTACTGTAAAAACTTAAAATTTCTATAATGAAATGGAATTGTATACTTTACTGAACAACAGTGCAACTCAAAACAGTGTTATCACAGTTAGCTTTCCTGTGGCCTAAATGTTCAGTCATCTGAATGCTAATCCTGGAATATGCTTCAGAAATGCTTTATGTTCAGTGGGTGAAATTGTGTTGTTATACACGTGAGGAAATAAAAAAAATTTGTCCTTTCTGGACATTTTATTGTATGTGCCATTTGGAGAGGTATAACTTCTGGGTACTTGCTTCCCTGCTACAAAGCTACATCGTGATGTAGAAGAAATGTCCAGGGCGAGAGTGAGTGAGTCCCTAACGCTTTCTTGGCCTAAATTTGTCATTTATTCTTACAAAGCGATTTCTTGGTACAATAAATCTTTCTTCTAGCAAAATAGTTATTAGAGTTATGTTAAGTTTTCATGTTGGAAGATCCTGTCAATCAAATAATTTTGTATTTTAGATAATATTAATATGCTAATATTAAATGCTAGATGAGGTAATATTCTCACGACCACTCCCATAGTGTTTTGTGTTCTTTGAACTTTTTGCTTCTATTCCTTTACATGCTTTTATGGAAGTTTGCTGGGTGAATCAGTTGTAGACTTCAACACTTGAATGTCTGGAAAATACTAAGATCATATTGATTTTTTTTTCTTTTTTTTTTTTTAAACCCCTGGACTTTATGCTTTATTAAATTGTAAGAACTAATTAGGTTCACGTCTTCAAAAAACTTCAGAAAATCTATTTCTGTTTTGTAATTAACAATTCCATGAAACAAACCAGTGAGACGCAAGGCATTTAAAGCATTTTCCAGGGTCTATTGGGGAGGAAATGATCATTTTTATAACTTGCTGTACTTGAAAAAAAACCTACAGTTGCTGTTTGTAGATTGTCTTTCGAACTGTGGCAGTAGACTATACCAAATTGTTTTTTGACTGTATGTCACTTTCTTGACACCTGACTATATGGGATATTCTGTACAGAAGGACATGTAAAATTAACTAGTATTATACAATTTTGCTCTGTTTTCAGTAATGGCTGAGAATATAGCTTTACAAACTGTATCATTTTCAGCTGTGCCTGTAGCTTTCAGTGGGTGAACTGGTAGTGCAGCTGAAAGGGATACGTGTTCTAGATAAAGCAAAAAAAGAGTAAAAAAAGAGTAGAAAAAGTGGTGCTTTTTTTTTCCTGAAATACACGGCTTTCACTTTCAGCTTGAAAACTACCTCAAAACCTTCACAAATCAGCATGTTGTAGACTATGCTAAAGTACTTTGGGCTTGTCTAGAGGTATGTGGGTAACATGCTGATAAAAACAGGTTCTACATCTCGGTAAGTATACAAGAAATGCCTCAGCCTGTGCTTAGCAGTCGGTAAGAAGAATACTGGGGTGGGAAAAGGTGGAGGGGTCTTAATGGGACATCTCTCTGCTTCAGGGCAGAACCAGCACGATGTTAAACCTTTCCTGACAACCTTTCCTTTCCTTTTATTTTTTTCCTCTGTAGTCTGTTCTTAAAACTGTCAGTGGTGGAGAATCCAAAATGTCTTTAGGCAGTCTGCTCGCTTTAGAAAGGAGGGTTTTTTTAATGTCTAACTTAGGTAGCCTTTGCTTCAGTGTAAGCCCATTGTTGCTTTTCCTATTACCGTTGGATAAAGAAAACCATTTATTTCTTTTCTTTTTATAGCTGTCTTCTGTACATTGTAAGACTAATATCTTTTAGGCAGCTCTAGACTGGATAATTTAATGTCTTTCAGTCTTTTTTAACAGGTGTTTATCTAAAGCTTTGTTCATCCCTTGAATAATTGAAGGACTGTGTCAGTTAATCACCATCTTCAGCTGTGATGCTTCAACTTAATGCAGTACTTCATCTAAGGGCTTATTAGTGCCAATTAGCTGGCAAAAATTTCTTCATAGGTGTCACGGGTAATACAGATGTATCACAATGTATTGTTTTCTTTTTCATGCCAGTGTAACGGCATTGACTTTTGTTGAATGTGCAGTTTATTATAACCCTAAGTTTCTTTCCTGCATTCAGCTGTGTCTGGCTTGTATTTGTACAGCTGTCTTAAAATGGTATTTTGCATTTGTCATTCCTAAATTGCTTCCTTGATTTTTCAGGTCTTGTTTCCGGTTTGTCAAGAATCAGGCATCAAGTGTCCTTGCAGCTCTGGCCAGCTTAGTGTTCTTTGCAAATTTGATGAGCCCACTCTGTTATCTAAGTCTCTAGTGAAACTCAACTACTACTGTATTCCAGACAGGCCTCTTCAGAAGTTCACTCAATACGTTATTGTAGTTTGATGATTTACAAGTGTTTCTGTGTTTTTTCCAAACCCTTTTGCATCTATCTTACAGGGAGTATTCTTTTGACAGTGTTTTTCTAGCTTCCTTTTGAGAGTTTTGTGGTTTTTTTTTTTTTTTTTTGTCATCAGCATCACTGAAGTTAAGATATGACAGATGCTGCTTCATCTGGGTTCACAAAATCTATTTCCTTGTCATAGGAATAATTTAGGCTGGCTTGATGTGATTTGTTCCTGACAAATCCATGTTGACTGTTGCTTACCCCTTCTTTACTTTGTAGATGTTTGCAAATTGGAATTTTTTTTTCAGTGTCTTTTTGTGAGTGGAATTTTAAGTTGACTGTGTTATAATTCCCCGACTCCTCCTTTTTTCCCTTTTGTGAAGATAGACAGAATTGACAGAATGCCTCCAAGTTTATTTCCCTTGATTTTTGGTTAATTCAGAATGTTGCTAGTTAACCTACCAGTGACAGTGTACCATTTGATTGCTTGGTCTGCTCTCTACAACTACCTGAAAGGAGGTTGTAGCGAGGTGGGGGTCGGTCTTTTCTCCCAAGTAACTAGCGATAGGACGAGAGGAAATGGCCTCAAGTTGCGCCAGGGGAGGTTTAGATTGGACATGAGGAAAAATTTCTTCACCAAAAGGCTTCTCAAACGTTGGACCAGGCTGCCCAGGGAAGTGGTTGAGTCACCATCCCTGGAGGTATTTAAAAGATGTGTAGATGAGGCGCTTAGGGACATGGTTTAGTGGTGGACTTGGCAGTGTTAGGTTAACAGTTGGACTCGATGATCTTAAGGGTCTTTTCTAACCTAAATGATTCTATGATTCTATGAATCTGTGACACCCGCTATTCAAGTGTTAGATGTTTCCATATTGCATAGTGTGTTGTATTTCATGTAGTTGTACCCTTTCATAATGATCTAAATGAAGTTCTAGTGGAAAGTCTTTAAAAAGGAAACTCTCCAATTTAACTTACTCTTCTCTGAAGTTAAATATTTAAGTATTGTCAAATCTGGATTCTTTTCCTAATGCAATGTTTTATGTTACTTCTTAAATGAAGCTTAGTATTCATTATTTTCTTTTGGGAAATTGGTATCAAAAGCTTTTTTAACGTATTTCATTTTCCAGTTTGTCAAATTTGCCAACATTGAGGAAGACACACCTTCATATCACAGACGCTATGACTTCTTTGTGTCTCAGTTCAGTGCCATGTGTCATTCATGTGACCACGATCCAGAAATACAAACCGAGTAAGTTGCGTTCTGTATGTATAACAGAAAACTGTCTTAACACATTAATATAGTCTGTAATACAGTTTTTATTATCATATTTAGTGGAATAGTTCATTTCATAGGAAGAAAATGAAAGTCTGACTTTTTAAATAGCAGAGAATATTGCAAATCTTAGGTGGCTTGATCTCCTAGAATATTTAAGTGGAATTTTACCTGAATAATGCCTGCCAGATTGCATGGATTGTCTCCAGAAAGGCACTACTTACTACTGTAAATGTGTGCGAGTTGCATAACTCATTTGGGAAATTAATGGGGCTACATATATGACTAGCAAAAGCATATTTTGAGCCTGCTATTTGAGAATTATGCATTAAAATTGAATTTTCTTGGATGTCTGCAGTATGATACTGTGTGTGAAACTGAAATGCCTTCATGAATTAGTATTACAAATTTTTACATTATTATGTAAACACCACAATTTTTTTTTTACTTCAGCTCCCCCTAGCGCTGTGTTCTTTATATGAATTGTTAATCAGTATTTAACTCCTGAGCATTTTAGAAAACTTCAGGCTTTTTGGATTGTATGATTTACATCCCTGTTGTACTCATCTTTTCTATTTCCATGCATTAAATTTTTCAGCCAACTATGAAAAATCCATGTGCTGAACATTTATTCAACCCTTTGGCTGTACTGTTGTTCTGTTAGGATTTTTCTTGTAAGTTTGCAGTTTCAAAAATCTGTGAACTGTATTTTTACAAAGAACTAATACAGTGTACTTCACTTAGGAAAAAAACCAAAAAAACTCAAAAAAATCATTCGTCCTTCAGTCTTCTGGTTCATTCCTCATTTTTTGTAATTTACTGCCTTCTTATTTGTTGCCTTATTGCTGTACGTAGGTTTGTGCTGTAAACTTTGTCTCTAAAAGTGTTAGGATTAAATCTGCCTGCTGCTCCTATACTTTTCTCCCTGCCCCCACCCCCTTTCCCTTTAGGAAGATTATTCCAGTGAATGGTTTTACAGGATGACCCCGTGAATTGTTTGGGGAAGAACTGAAGGGTTGGGAAATTGTACTCGGGGACCAAAGGGGAAAGGGGATGGAAACTTCTTAAGCAGGTGTCACTAGGGAAGCCAGCGTATCATGCAACTACGTCATAACTTAGGCTTCTGTCAGATACAGTATATTTCCCTGAAGCTGATGGTCGCCAATAGTATTCATGAATGTTTTAATGAGCTTTTTGAGATTTTGCCTTTTTAGGCTTAGTGAAACTAAAACAGAAATGTTAAACTACTTACTGTAAAACATTTCATAAGAGGTTAGGATCTGAAGCTCAGCTCAGGATTTTTAGTACTACTTTCACCTTCATTGCCCCTTGCAAATGAGAGGTAATATTAGTAATGAACTAGAACATGGAATGAATTAAGAGACTAGTACCTCCCTGATTCATCTATCAAGTATGATCTACCACTCCTAAGAATACCGCAAAATAAAATACCTCAAAGTTTTGACTGCTGTAGGAGTAAGAGAACTGTGCTAATCCTTTGCTCTTCAAATTGTCAGACTGCACTGTTACCTGTGCTTCAGTTTGCAATGTTGATGTACCCTTAGACAGGGAGGAACTTCGTCCTAGTGACATAAGACTGTACGTGACTTTGATTAAAGTGTTATCTCCGCTTTAATACCTATCTGAGCTGCCTTTAGATGAATGAAACCTTTCCTGTATGTGGTGAAATTTGGTGCTGCACCTTCCTCAGTACTTCAACCCTCATTTTTCAACCTACTGTACAATAGTGAGAACATGAAATTAGTGCTGGTGGCACTCCCATACACAACAGTGTGGCCTTCTTTCCCCACATGAATCAATTTTTTACTCAGGTTAATGAAATGCACAGCAATATGACTTTTTCCACATCATCCTAGACAGTTTGAATGTATCTCTTTTTCAAAAGAGATCTTTATGAGCAGCAATCATTCTTGGAGTTGGCATACCAGATTTGCTGTAGGTACTGAGGTAATTCAACAAAACAGATGAGCTATGACTACAGCTTACAATTCTAAATACAGATATCACAGATAGTCAATAGCATTGATGGGGGCTAGGGAGTAATTCAGCTCATCCTAAAACAGACATCTGGAGTCGCTGTTCACCTGCGTAGCTTGAGGTTCCACTGAACTGACTGGCTTGAATGGGAGCTTGAACATTATCTACACACGTAATCAGGTAATGTAGGCTTCTGAGTCTGAAACTGAATCTCACCTGGTAAGTGAGACTTCCCTTTCAGCAGGGGAAGTTAGTGCTAGTATTTAATGTATCTAAAGCCACAGTATCAGCAAAACTTGATTACCTTAAGAACTAATAATTAAAAAGAAAAAAAAAAATGTTTCAGTGATGGACTTTTGCAAGCTCTGTGTCTTAAATGTCAATCTTACATCCTTAATGTTGAAAACTTAATATTAGATACTGCACTGTAGTTGTACAGCAATAGCCAGTCCTTTCCTAGCTGTTTGTGCATCCCTCTTCTTCCCTGTTTTGTATGTAACCCTATTAAAACTGTCTTGAAAGGTCTAGAATGGTATCAGATCCAGATTGAATACACATGGCTTTGTTCAGAAATAGCTGAAAAACAGGGGGCTACAGATTTAAGTATTTACAAATGGAAATCTAAACAAAAATATTAATTATAGAGTTAGGTTGGCTCTGTAGTTCATCTAGCAAAAGTTTTAATGCAGGAAATTTGACTGAACAAAGGCTAGTTATGTGTTGTCCATACTGAAATTAAGATTTAAAAAATGAAGGATGGATTTTAATAGAAATAATTTCAAATTTTAGCAAAGCTTGTGCTTATTTCACTTGATTGCTGTACCACCCTTTCTTCTCCTTGTTTTCACTAAGTAAAACTATATTCCTACCATTTATTATAATGGCCAATTAGCTATGACCACTTCAAAAAAAGAATATTTTGCCTTTCATTTCATTGTACAGATTCTCCTGCTAAACTATTTTTGTTCAACAAAACAAAATAGCTAACAGCTAGACTAAGTCTTTTTTAGAACTTTCATTCATTTTTCCTTTTTATTGTTTTTCTGTTGTTGTTGATCAGTTCTCCGTTAATTTGGTTCAAATGGTTTTAGGTTTCTTTTGTGCGTCAGGCTTAAGTTGATAGAATTATCTTTTGCTTATCTGTCTTGTGAATCTTGCACAAATCTTTAAAGATTTATTATGATTAATCCACAGCCTTAAATACAACTTTTAAGGACATGATCACATGGCTCTGGTAGCTACTGCTTCAGCTTTGCTGTGATAACTTCACAATATTTTTTCTTCAGCACTGGAATAGGTTGAGATTGTGCACAGTTTCAACTGTTTGGTAGTAAATTGTGTAGAGTTGGTGGGTTTTTACCCATGCGACTTTCTTTTGGAGGTGGTATACACAGTTTGAGTATTCATTGACCAGTGTCAGCATTATCCTTATAGATCATCTTCTGTTCAGTTGTTTGTTTTGTCAGCTTCCTTATGAGCTCTAAAGGTGTTTAAAGGCAATTTGGGCAACATTAATGAACTGGCCAAATTTCCAAATTACTGCTTTTGAGAACCTAATGGAATTCTCACTACTTAATTACTACTGCCTAATAGGTAAACAGACATACTGGGGGGTGCTGTATTTCTCCTTTTCAGTAATTCCTTTTTTCCTTCCTTAGGATCCGAATTGCTGGAATCAGGGGCATTCAGGGAGTGGTTCGAAAAACGGTTAATGATGAGCTTCGAGCAACTATATGGGAACCTCAGCACATGGACAAGATAGTACCATCATTGCTGTTTAATATGCAGAAAATAGAAGATATTGACAGGTATTTTTATTCCTGGTCATGGGCATTTTTTTAAGCAATCTTTAGGCTTGGTTTTTATGATAGATACCTTTTTCTTTTCTTTTTAGTGGAAATAACTGCTGACGTTTACTAGCTGAGTCTCCTTGAAACTGATAGCACAGCTCTGCTTAACTGCTCTTAATGTTTTTTGTCTTAAAGTCTTTTCAACTGCCTTTGTTTCACTTGTTCTAGATTCTGTTGACCTAAAACTTGCTTGAGAAATTGTATAACAATGTTTAGGCTTCTTAAAAATTGTAAACTGTGTTTTGTAACGTCAGATACAGGGATTAGTAAGCACAGACTTTTAGGTGACTGAAATGATTTTGCTAGTTATATTTGTTAAAAATTGAGGGTTTAATTCCCATTTAGCCATTAGCAACAACTGTCTGTCCTGTCTGCAAAAGTACTTACAGTGAGGATTTGAAATTTATTTATATGTAGACACCCTTCTCTTCTTGCTTTCAATGACTCCTGGGCATATTACCTGCCAGGTACGTCTTCAAAAAAGATCTCTGTGATAATTGATGTTGAGGATATGCCAGTCACCTTACAACTGAAAAGTCACTTTTCTTGGTCCATGTCTGCATATGTGGCTAAACGCTACGTAGGTGTAAAAAGTGTATATTGCTAGCACTGGGAAATTTCCATAAAACCAGCTTCAGCTGTGCTGAAGCTTACATGTTTGTTTCATGGCCAGCCGTAGCTGCTTCAAAACTTGCTTGGTAGGTAGGCTCAGCAGCCTTCCTATAACAACACGCTTTTCGTGCTTTCACGTGACACTCAACTTGCTAAATCTGACAGGTTTCTCTTTTTTGGTTTGTCGGTTTTTGGTGGTGTTTTTTTCCCATTCCTCAGCCTTATTTTTCTTCTCTTACTTCTAACAGCCAGTACCTGTCTCTTTAAAGCAAATTTTCAGACTAAATGACTAAAATCAATAGTTGTCTCTCTGTCCATGCTTTATCTATTTACTGCATGTAACTGAGGGCCCACACAGTATGTACAGAAATATCCTCTTGGATTTTACATCTGAAGAGTGATCTGAATAAGAGACAAAGGTTTCTGAAACTGCTGTTTGAACAAGGAGAGCCTAGTTAGCCTTTGCTTGTTCTTACAGGGCTTGTAGATGCAGGTGAGCCCCTTCCTTTGTTACTCTTCACAGTGCCCTCAAAGGTACACTTTCCTTTATATAGCAAAACTAAACTAACTACTGATGGAAAAACTGACTGAAATAGGATTTGGATCAACCACTTCAAGCAGATCAGTTTATATGTATTGCAGGACTAATTTTTATCATTTGTTGAGCAATGCAATAGTGGTGGTAGAAAAACAAATCTGTCAAAAAAACAACTATTAATTAAATATCTGAACTGGCTGCTTGAAACTTTTTCTATAATGCACATTCAACAGAAAAAAAGACTAATGATTTTCCACGTGGCAAGCAGGGGCCTTGTATGATGCGCGTATGACAGAAAAGCTGAAAACAATATTTATAAACTGTTGATCTGCTGGCCTTAAATGATGTTACAGAGAATTTCTCATCTTGTTTTGTATGTGACTTCATATTTGTGGAGCACAAACAGAGGCATCTTGAAGAGTAGGAGTAAGAAGCATATTGTTCTGGCAGATGGAATCAAAGCATTTGAAAAAGAGCAGAAATTCCAGAAAATACCCCCAACTTAAGTCCATAGAAAATAACCATTTTTGGTTAAAGCTGATGTACACATAGGTAAAGCTTACCTTAAAGATCAGTGTAATTTTTACTTGTGGAACCTTAATAGCTTAATTCAAGATTCTTCTGAGTGCATGTCAGATGAGACACTTTCGATAGTTAAGAATTTAATATTTAAACAACGTTTTAAAAAGATAATTCTATTTGTGGATGTTGTTATTTGTCCATATATCTGAATGCACATTCTAGCTACGTGAGTATCAGAAAAATTTCCAAGTGTAACATATTCTAAAAATCAGATTGGTTTTTTTCTTAGTTGTACTTCACTACGATTCTGTATGACAAAATAATTGCCCTGCATACTTCAGTATAGTAGAAGGGATTGCCTGAAAGACTCCCCCTCCCTCCTTCAAGTTTTCTAGAAGAAAATTCAGAAGAGTCAATCACGTATGTCAATTTATATGCATCTCTAAAATGGGGAAGGGATGTATGAAATTGGAAACTTACTTAGTTTGTAACATATTCTTCATGCTAACTGCAAAGCTAAATATGCCAGCCTTATTTAAGGCAGGAGGACACTCTAACAGTTGTTGCAGACTTGACTTCAATTCTAATATATCTATATTGTTCATATAAATTCTGTTTTAGAGGTAGATTAGAAAGTATTTCTTTCTCAAGGTGAATGAATCATAGTCAAACATTCCTGGAGCTACGCCGCTCAAAAGTAGTGGTTAAGTCTTACTTCACATGTCCTGTCATATTTTTTGGCCAATCCTGGTTTTGTGGTATTAAAGAAGTCTCACGCATGAGATGCTGAGTTGCTCTGAGCCAGTTTAAGCCTGTGATTAGATGTTTGCTATGGAAACTCCTGTACTTCAAAACGTCCCTCCTTCCAGTTCCTTGTTACCACTTTTGTGATAGAGATTACCCACAAGAAAGCTGGTAGAACAGTTAAAGGGAGTAGTTCTTGCCAATTTCATTGCAAAATGCATTTCATGTTTCACTCTTCTGGACTTGTGGTAGTACAGAAAGTCTGGATGCAGAGGAATAGTTGCAGTTGGATTTATCAGAGCTTTGTTTAAAAACCAAGTCAGTGAAACAATGAGTATGAGTTGCTCGTTTGAATTTAGAAACTTGAGAGGCTGTACAAAGCTTTCCTTTAAAACTAAAAAGTTAAAAGAGTAGTTTTATATTCATTGTCTTTCATCTGATAATATTAAGGAACTCTCTTAGTGATAAATGCTTAGAGGTAGGTGCTGTTAAAGTTCAAAATAAAAATGTGATTCCTACAGACAACGGGAGACAATTTTGAACATTCTGATGCAGTCTGACTAACGTTTTAGACTAGGAAGACTGGATTGCAATTTCTGCCTTTAACCTATTCTAAAATAAGACTCCAAGCAATGCTTGTCACCTTCTGGAGGATTGCATATACAAACACTTAAAAGATAACTTATTTTTACTGCATTTTAACTAGAATTCTTCCAGATAGACTAGCTCTGTGTGTTCTGCAGCCTACTTTCTTTTCCACACACCCCCCCCCCCCCGCCTTTGTAATGCTGCTGTGTTCTAGGGAATCTGTGTCAAAATAGCAATGGGAATGACAGTCTTGCACTGTCATTTGTACCTTCTCTGCGCTGAGAAGGATGTCCATCTGTCTAATCAGAGTCTAGGCAGTGCAGGGAAAAAAAATAGGGAGATTGAGGGGCACAGCAGTTGGATAAAGCTGCAGTTTAGTGGTACTCATGGTGGATTATATACAAATTGTCATGCCTTTTAAAATTCTAATCATTGTGCATTTGTAAAACTATTTCTCCTTACTTACCTAACAGGGTGCCTGGGGCTCTTTTTATTATTAAAATCTGACAAGCTAGCAATGTTATGGTAACTTCTGAAGCACTGATGTTACCAGAAGCAATAGGATTTTTGTATTACAACTTTTAGATTGCAAAAGTCTTGAAACTCTAGAAGATCTTTTGCTATCAGAAGATACTACAACTATGATGTTAACATGTTCATTTGACTAGTGGCATTTCAGTATTCGACTTTCTATAATGCTCTAAAGCTATGGTTTTATGATGCTGAAGAGTGAATATTAACTAAAGCTGATGCTCTTAGTGAACACTTTTAAACATATTTAATGCACAAGGTTGCACTGCAGAACTGAAAGTATGTTTAAGGTTTTAGTGTGCTGATTTCTGCAATCTAAAATGAATCTCCTACTGCATAATGTTAATGTAGGTGAATGAATCCTCACTTAAGTTTCTATGATGTGTTTTGTGCAAAAAAAATACTTGCCACCTGTAGGTACAGTACTTCTCAATAAGTAATATAAGTACCTTAGGGGGAACTGCTTGCTTGCTTGCTTCGATCTCCTACCTCTCAACTGCTTAATTTAAGTGAAGTGTTAGTGACAGCTTAATGGTATGATGCGTGAAGCACTTAAATGCAGAAATATGTTTCAAATGCCTTTAATTTGCTCTAGTAATTCAGGTCTCTGTGTACTTAAAAGGAGGTGACTTTGGGCAAAGGGAAAAAAACCCACCACACAACCCAAAAAATGAACCAAAAAACATTACCAAGGCCTGCATCAAAAATGAGAAGTGGGAAACTGGAAACTCTTCTGGAAAGGCTCTACCTTTCACTGTTTACAGTGTGGGTGCTGATTTTAGTTATTCCAAGGTGAGGACAGGCTATTCCCTTCAAAACTCAGTGGTAGAATTTGGGCCTCAGTAGGTTTTAGTTTGTCCAAAATAGTGTGGGGTTTCTGTAGTTTTGCTTCTCTTGTGTCTGGATTCAGTCTTTAATTCAGTACTCTTACTCTCTTTTTGTAGCATGTTGATTTTAAATAGTCAGCCTAATTCCCAGTCACAGAGAGAAATAATTGAAAATGACAGTATTTGAACTTTACAAAAGTTTGGTCATTGCTGCTGTCATTAGTATAAAACATTAAACCCTTGCTTTGCACTGCAAGATTTATTAGCTCGTAAGCTGAAATTTCCATATGAAATGAAGCTGATATTTAAATGCTGATTTTAATTCCTTCTTAATTTAAAAGAATTTTTATTTTCAATTAAGTAATTCATTGGGGTATTTCAGCATCTTAAGAAATAGTAGCTGTGGTACTATTAATAAATTCTTCCCCCACCCATTGCTTTTTTCCCCTCTCCCTCCCATCGTGCCATCATTTTTTATTGTTCTTTACTATCGGTAGTACATTTCTATGATTGAAAAAACTAATCTAAAGGACAACTTTCTCAGCAAAACTTAGCAGTTTAACACTCTTCATAAGCTGAGGGGCTCAGCCCTGTCCTGTGGTGGGGCCCTTGGAGCCGGCTGGGACCGGCTGTGTCCGGCATGGGGCAGCCCCGGCCTCTCCTCACAGAGGCCTCCCCTGCAGCCCCCGCTGCCAGAGCCTGGGCACGGACACCCCGTACAATCTTCTCCATAGTAATGTTGGGAGACAGTCAGTTAGAAGGTGACTAACTTGTACACTATCTAGTTAGAGGTAACTACGTGGGTGATAATGTTCTAATTAGTTCAGTCAGACTTTTTTTCAACTCACAAGCCATCTGTTTATGCAGAAGTATTGGAATCCACCCACACGGTGTGGATTCAGTAGTGGGCAGGTGAATGAGATCATTAGTCTGAACAAAATGACTAAGATTCTGCCTAACTTTTGCATTGTTTCATAGCTTTCATTCATTGTTAGCAATGGGTAATAGTCTGTCAAAACGCAGTGGGTAACAAGTTAAATCAGTATTAACAGCCATTGTTTTTGCCATATAAATATTTACTAATACATACAGTGGTTGGTACTGAGTGAACAGATAATGATCTATAGTCCTGCTATAAGAGAATAAAATGTTTTATTCAGAATTCTGGTCTGATGCATATTTGAGATACAATTCTTGCTTGGATAAAGAGCATGACTCGTGAATGTTGTAGAACCAAGGGTGGGTACAGTAAAGAAGATGAATATTAATCAGTAGTAAAACCAATGTATTTTTGTCTTATTTCAGCAGAATAGGCCCTCCATCCTCTCCTACAGGAGGAGAGAAAGAAGAGAATCCTGCTCTGCTGGCCGAGAATTGTTTCAGGGAACTACTAGGACGAGCAACCTATGGAAATATGAATAATGCTGTCAGACCAGTTTTCGCGTAAGTTGAAAGTTCATGGAAGGTCTTATCTGAAGAGACTTTTTTTATTTCATCCTCTAATTTTGTTGCATTAAATTCCTTCCTCCTTTTCAACCCAAAGGATTCCATTCATGTTTCTTCAAAAAAATTGCCCCTCTTTTAATCTCACCTCTTTGCTGCCTATCTGTTAACTTGAAGATAGTTATGGAGAAGTGTGTGTCCCATTTGACTGATTTTAGAAGTGCAATATAATGATTTGGATGGGTTGTTGCCTCAGCTGGCCTTTCTTTTGAATGTGAAACTGTTTATTCAAGATACTAATGTCCCATAGATGACTGTTGCAGTCAGTGAAGAGATAAGCCAAGTAAAATACAAGTAGCACAAAGGAATACTGTGCCCAGCTTAGTACATAAAGTTAAAATTTCTACCTTCTTGCAGTTTTCTGACAAGACCTATTTTGATATTCTGTGAGGAATATCTTTAACAGCTCATTTAGT
The DNA here is from genome assembly GCF_965638725.1 of Aptenodytes patagonicus. NCBI lineage: Eukaryota > Metazoa > Chordata > Aves > Sphenisciformes > Spheniscidae > Aptenodytes > Aptenodytes patagonicus. The sequence goes on along the minus strand of NC_134950.1, from coordinate 9,072,652 downwards.
AGTGAATGGCAGATGTGCACACAGTATGCACGTTATGCACAAATTCACACAGTACAAATTACAGCTGATGTATTAACTATCAAGTCCAGTGTTTGTCAGTTCTCTGCATTGCCCCAGTTGCTTCCTTAAAAAATACGATATGAAAAAACCTACAAGCATTGAGATAACTTAAATCTGCTTCTTTTACCTCTGCTAGTGTCTATAAAATAGGCGTGTTCTCAGGAGAAATCTTTGCAGGAAGCTCTAGACTCGGTGATACTACTTTCAAAGCCTGGCTTTTCCTGGTGGTGAGGAGAGCTGCTTGCTCCTTCTTGTAGATTTTCAAGATACCCACTTGTTACGGGAATATCTTCTCTTAGATGGCCTCATTCTTCCCACAAAGACTAAATATTCCATTCATACACTGAAAGACTTTCAAGCTACCGAAAGCCATTTTCAAGTTACTACTGTTAAGTAAGAACAGAAATGCAAAACGAAGATAGGGTAGGTATTGAGAGCAGAAAACTTTTGCAGGCTCTTGTTTTTCACCCAAAAGCATTAAATGCAAAGAACTGTGCTATTATCTTTCTTTCCGTGTGTACCTATTATACCACTGTGATAGGAGTTTAACTGTTGCAAAGTTGAGTGTCTTATTAAAAAATTTTCATCCTTTCCTACATTTAAAATTTGCATTCCTCCAAAATACCTGCCACTAGAGTGAACGTTTAGGTACTAAACAGTCTGGATGAACTATTTGGAACTATATTGCAGCTGCTTGCTTACCACTTTTAAGTTCCTTTTATGGGCTTCTCAAAACTTTGTCAGTATGTGCAGTTACTTCAGTCTTTTGAATCATTTCAGTATCAGGGAAGTTTCCCACAAATAATTCTGGATTCCCTAGACTAGAGTTAGTGCTTAGCCTGGGATTTGGGAAGGTGTCATACCTGCATTTCCTGCGGCAGATCCAAAGCTTTATGTATTCAAAGTGTTATTCCCAGCTTAATTTCTTTTCTTACTCGGTGTGATCCTAAGGAACCGCTTGAGTCTTTGTGCACCTCTGCATGCCACATGCTTCATTTGTGCGCTGAAATCAGTAGATAATGACCAGTTACTCAGAATATAATCTATTCTGTGAATAGAGAGTCTTTGTGGTCACCATTTTTGTGTTCCATTTTGAGGAAGAATTGCCAAATAAATTTATCTTTTTATAAATAACTGCTGTAAAGGTTTAGTATTTTTGAAGAACAAGAGATGCAGAAAATGCAATTTCCAAGGGAGTGCTCTATCTAATCAGCTTCACTTTGTGAATGAGCAGAACTGATAGAATGAAAGTTTGAGATAGTGAGTCCATTGCACTTTACCTGATTTGAAAAACTTGACTTAGTTTATGTATACTTGATTAGAAAACAGTTTCTCCTAACAGTTTTCAACAATTTCACAGCTTTTAAGAAAGCTCTGGAAATAAAGATAAGGCCACTTATTACAGTGCTAACACCGAAGATGCAGGTTCAGTTCCCCGCTTGAAGGCTTGCTTCATGTGGCACTGGACTGTCAGTCAACATGCTATTGCTTCCCAGCAAAACTTGAGAGAATAGTGCTTCTTGCTTCACGAGGCTGAGTACATTCAATGATTGAGGGATTTAAATATGATGAAGATAGTTGAAATCTGAAGTCGGTCTCCTGGTATGGGTTTGGATTGACCTTAACTCTCCTTGCCTTTGGCAGAAAATCTCCATGGTTATGTGTCTCTACATTTGGTAGCTAGAAACTCTCAGATTCTCATTTTTAATGAAATCTGACAGATCAATCTGGCAAACTGCTTAATGAAAGTCAAAAATATTATATTAATATGATATGAAAAAAAATTGTATTTTATGTCAACAGGCACAAGCTATTTAGACTTACTTAGCATGAATTTGCAATGGTGAATAGATTAGGTGGATCCAGAGGGATACAGAAATCCAGTGAATATAAACAACTTCCCAAGTATAACAAGTTACACCCTATTTATCTCACTATATTTCCATTCTTGTGAGTTATCACATCATCTGTGCAAGGGTTTTGAATATCAAAAGACTGGTGTTTAATATTCTTTCAGCAAACATGTTGCATGAGAAGATTATTTTACATATTCCCACACATGCCTCAGTTCTGCTTTCTAATCATCAGTATCAATTTATCATTTTGTACTGTAAGGATCGCTTGTATGTGTGACAATGTGAGTGAATTCAGGGACCATTAGTGGCTCTCACTCCATAAAGTAGTAATTGGTTCCATAAAGAACCAATTCGCACCATTGGTTCTGCTGTTCCTTTTAATTTGAAAAACCTAATTGTGCACCTTTGCCACATATATGCAGCAGACCTTAATGGAAGGCAGAGTTTGGCATTTATTAATCCAGCAATAAAATGTTCTGCAATCTTGCTTAGATATTCTTTATTAAAAGAAATGTAATTGGAAAAAAAAAAAAAACCAGGCAAGATGTGACTTGATTTTAACTAAACGCATCATGCTGAAAATACCATTTACTGTCTTTTACAAAAACAATACTACATTGAATACACTGCCTGCATTATGATGAGTAAATTATATCACCTACAGTAATCTAATACTCCTTTTCTTAGGAGGAAAATTCCAGTATACAAAGTATGCTGCCCATTGAGCTATTACACGAAACATTAACCTAGGCTGTCATCTTCCCCCTGCTGTCTTCCCATCAGTTCAGCTACCTGAAGCAGCTAATACTTTGCCTTTCTGGAAAAAGAAAACTGTATGTCTTGTTTTGAGAGGAGAGGTTTTAAAAAACAAAACCAAAAAAAACCCACCACAAAAACAACTTGATAGAGGATGTAGTTGACCATAATCTGCCTGAATGGATCTTTGGGCCGGATAAAGAGGAGCTGTCAAGGGTAACAGAGAACACATGCTTCCCTGGAAGATAAAAGGATCAGTTCCAATCAGGAGAAGATAGTGGAGACTGATTTTTGTATTTGATCTTGAGACAAAAAGAAAATAGCTAAAATAAGCTATCATGTACAAGAAATGACGGACTGTACTGGAATGATATTAGGGAGAGAGAAGACATGTTTTTCTTTCCCAAGGCAGGATTAAATATACCTGTGTGTTTGGAATGTGCACAAGGCAGGCAGCTATCCCCAACAGGTAGTCCAGTTTAATATTTAGTAGTGCAAATATGCTGTTATCTTGGTAGACAAACAGCTTTAAAATTCCTGAAATTCTTTCCTGTAGGGATATTAATACCTATTAAAGGTATGTAATGTGTCAAAATGGCAGTATGTTTTTTTTAAGCTCTGCAATGGACTGCAAGATAATTTAGGGCACAGGAGAGGGTAGCTTTATGCCAACTGGTTTAATCAACTTTGAAGGAGACCTGTGTACTCAGCTAGGTCACTAGGCTGGTAGCAGCTGGCCAGTGAGTTAATTGAGACCTCCAGATTCTAGGCAAAGTAAGTTAAAGCATTGTATTGGGTTTGTGTGGCAAGGTTTTGGTAGCGGGGCGGCCACAGCGGTGGCTTTTGCGAGAAGCTGCTAGAAGCTTCCCCTGTGTCCTACACAGCCAATGCCAGCTGGCTCCAAGATGGACCCACTGCTGGCCAAGACTGAGCCAGTCAGCGATGATGGTATTGCCTCTGTGATAACGTATTTAAGAAGGGGGGGGGGGGGCAGGGGGAAACGTGCACAACAAAGTGCTACCAGAGAGGGGAGTGTGAATATGTGAGAGAAACAACTCTGCAGATACCAAGGTCAGTGAGGAAGGAGGTGGAGGAGGTGCTCCAGGCGCTGGAGCAGAGATTCCCCTGCAGCCCATGGTGAAGACCATGGTGAGGCAGGCTGTCCCCCTGCAGCCCATGGAGGTCCACGGTGGAGTAGATATCCACCTGCAGCCCGTGGAGGATCCCACACCAGAGCAGGTGGATGCCCGAAGGAGGCTGTGACCCCATGAGAAGCCCACACTGGAGCAGGCTCCCGGCAGGACCTGTGGAGAGAGAGGAGCCCACGCTGGAGCAGGTTTGCTTGCAAGACTTGTGACCCCGTGGGGGGCCCACGCTGGAGCAGTCAGTTCCTGAAGGACTGCACCCCGTGGAAGGGACCCACACTGGAGCAGTTCTTGAAGAACTGCAGCCTGTGGGAAGGACTCACGTTGGAGAAGTTCATGGAGGACTGTCTCCCATGGGAGACATGCTGGAGCAGGGGAAGAGTGTGAGGAGTCCTCCCCCTGAGGAGGAAGGAGCAGCAGAAACAGCATGTGATGAACTGACCGCAACCCCCATTCCCCGTCCCCCTGCACCGCTGGTGGGGAGGAGGTAGAGAAAATCGGGAGTGAAGTTAAGCCCGGGAAGAAGGGAGGGGTGGGGGGAAGGTGTTTCAAGATTTAGTTTTTATTTCTCATTATCCTACTCTGATTTGATTGGCAATAAATTAAAGTGATTGGCAATAAATTAAAGGGAGTCTGTTTTGCCTGTGATGGTAATTGGTGAGTGATCTCTCCCTGTCCTTATCTTGACCCACGAGCCTTTTGTTATATTTTCTCTCCCCTGTCCAGCTGAGGAGGGGGAGTGATAGAGCAGCTTTGGTGGGCACCTGGTGTCCAGCCAAGGTCAACCCACCACAAGTATCCAGTCAGTCCTCTTGTGTTCAGAGTACTGACTTCTTTCACCTGTGTGCTTTCAAGTTTGTTATTTGAAGCATCTTTATGTTTACTACATTCTTTGAGAAAGGGCAGACCAACAGTAATTCTGTAGCTGCGATACCTATTTAGAAACACTACCTAAATTCAGTTTCTGTAAGAAAGTTTTTTGTGGGTTTTGGGGTTTTTTTGGGTTTTTGTGTTCTTTTTTTTTTTTTCTTTTACCTAAATCATTCCAGTTAAAAGGCATCCCAAATTCCTTGTATCAGTCTTCTAGATTTAAAAATGCATTATTTTTTGTCATGCTTTTCCAGGTACTCAGATCTCCTTTTTGGAAAATTTGATGTGTGCCCTATTCATAGCTTTCAGCATAGTGCTTAAGCAGAATTTATTGTCTTTGCTTGAAACTGACAAATGTTTTTCATCGGTGGTTCCTATCCCATTTAAAGAGAAACTGATGCATTTATTGTTCTGATTCTGTTTTGATATTTCTTGCAGAAAGTGTTGAAATGCTTCAGAGTGATAAAGGAGTATATACACAAAGAGTAGCTCTTTTTTGTTTTCCATATATATTATTCCTGAAACCACTGTGAAAACGAAAATAGTTCTTGGAGTCTCTTTTCTGGATGTAACATTCAGCCATAATTATTTTGTAGCTCCTGATTCAAAACAAATTCTTTATCTTATTTAGAAGTTTGCCAAGGTATTATAACCCTCCTCTTCAGTGTCCCTTTCATGTAAATAAGCATATAATGTCACAGCCGTTTTTATGCATGCACTTTGTATGGAATCAGTATATTCTTAACTGTATGTCTTTGGTATGACTACGTTCCTTAAATTCCTGAAACTAGAAGATCAGGAATTTCTGTTATAGCCAAATATTTTGTGATCACATCCTAAACCTTGAAAACAAATGCTTTTCTGAGGTTCTAGTTTTCTCACCTATTTAATAAGTCATTATTTAGAAGCTTTATCTAAGGAAATAATCCCATTGAGGTGAATTTTGAGAAAACTGTAAGATGCCATTTATTATATCTGTGGAATGTCATTATTTCAGGTCCCTTAATTTTTGGTTACAGGCATTTAGACCATCATAGACTATGGGATCCCAATGAATTTGCTGTTTCCTGCTTCAAAATCATCATGTATTCTATACAGGTAGGATTTTCTCCAGGGTTTGTTTTCCTTGCATACATGTTTCCAGCACATGAGACAGGGTTAAATGCTCACCTCACAACGATAATAATGGACAGTAGATGAAGTCAAAGAATCTAGAAGATCTCTTTCCATAACTCCTTAGGCTTATTCTTTAAACTTTTCAAATAATAACCTAATCGTGGTTTATGATCAGAGGTTACTGATTTACTTTCAATTAATGTACACTTGCAGAAGAAAAAAAAATATTAAGGGATTCTTGATGGAAGGTAGTGCGGAGGTCCCTGAGCAAGCTCCAGAACAAGGAGCGGGATAGCCATACTGATCTGACATTGTGCTTGATAAAGACATCTCTGTTAAGTTGGTCATGTCTCCGTGCCAATACAGCTGTACTGCTTTTACAACCTAAGAAACCAACTTCACATGGAACTGTGTTGTGCTAATTGTTTTTTTACTAGTGGGCAACCTCTATTGTCTGTTGTAAATGTGATCGAAGTCTGATTCTTGGATGCGTCAAGCACAGACACCCAAAAGATAAAGTCATAAAATTCCAGGTTTGTGGAAGAAAGCTGAGTGTTCTCAGCGATTGTATCGTGATGCTTTTTTTGTAAGACCAGCTGAAGTCCTTGCACTGCAGTTAGCTGAATACAGTACAACTTCACACTTTCTCTGTTCTTGTAGATGTTCCTGGATATTTTAATACTGTAAGCTTTTATTTACTGTGCTGGATGGACCTGTGTGACTTCATCTGTCATGGTGGTTTTTTTAATCCATATTTAGTCATGTGTTGATTAAAATTTATATAAAATTATAAGTAAGAATGTTGCAGAATAGGAACATGGTCATGACTATAGCTGAATGGTGTAGGAGTTCATTGTTATTAGTCACAGATGAAGCTTTTCTTTCTGTTTGTTTGGTTTTTTTTTTAATAGGCACAGTATTCCCATCATGTAATACAAGAAATTCTTAGACACCTTGATGTTCGCAAAAGGGACTCGCCACGAGTTCGTGCTGGCATTATTCAGGTTCTTTTGGAAGCAGTTGCAATAGCAGCTAAAGGATCAGTAGGTAAGTTGTCTTAAATGAAAGGCATCAGGTCAAAGGATAGATTTGAAGGGTGGTGCTCGTTTTTGCTTTGTTTTCAGACTGAATGAAAGCATGTATTTTGAGAAGGTTTGTTTTTGTTTGTTTGGTTTTTTTCGTCCTTAAAATGCTTGAACTCTTACTTGGTTTACAGTTACTCAAACATACTTACTTGGTCATTTGACTGTTTTATAATCCTTTGCATTCAAAAAATGAGTAGATGTATTTTTACAGCCTTGTGAAAGGCAGGAATTCCTGTTTGATAAGAAGTCACAAAGTCTGAGACAACTGTGTGTGACTCTACAAAATGTCAAGAGCGCTGTCGTTTTTTGATACAGTTGCTGTGAGATGAGTGGTAATATGGGAGTCAAGAGTAGAATAATCTTTGAGAAATTTTACCTTAGTAACTATGAAGCAGCTGAAATAAGGAGAATTGTGTCATTTAAGGTAGCGTAGTTCCTTGAAATAAGAGTAGTTATGAAGATGTGTACACATATGTACTCTGCTGTTGTTTTTCTTTGATCTCCTGCTAAAACATTATTGCTTTGCTTAATTAGCTTAAGTCTGAGCCTGTCCTTTCTCTTTATACAAGACCCATTTGCATGCACAGACTTGTGAAGTCTTTTACCGTATTATGAAAAGAGCTCATTATTTGATCCAGTATATAGAACTGGATTTTAGTAGCAGGTTTCAGCAGAACTGAAATTGAGGTGCAAGTACCTGCAGTTTAACCCACTGTTGATGCTCAATTTCAGCAACCACTCATATTTGCTATGTAAAACTTGGGTGGGTTGGCTCCGGCCGACAGCCCTTTGCATACTCCCCTTTCCCACAGGACAGGGAGAAGGTAGAAAGAAGGTGAGAAGTCTCATGGATCAAGATAAAGACAATTTAATGGGTGAAGCAAAAGCTGCATGCCCAAGGAAAGCAAAGGAATTTATTCAGTGCTTCCCATTGACAGGCAGATGTTTAGCCGCTTCCTGGAAAGCAGGGCCTCAGCATGCATAACAGTTACTTGGGAAGACAAATGCCATGTGAACAAATGTCCCCCCTTCCTCCTCCTTTCCTTGAGCTTTTATTGCTGAGCGTGACATTGTATGGTATGGAACAGCCCTTTGGTCAGTTTGGGTCACCTGTCTTGGTCTGTGTCTCCTCCCAGTTTCTTGCACACCCCAGCCTATTCTCTGTAGGGGCAGAGCGGGGAAAAAGAAAAAGCCTTGACACTTGCTAGCACTGTTTAGCAACAGCCAAAACACTGGTGTGTTGTCAACACTATTTTAGTCACAAATCCAAAGCACAGCACCACTCGGGCTGCTACGAAGAAAGTTAACTCCACCCCAGCCAGACCCCGTACAACTTGATAGTAATGGATTATGCATATATACCTGACTGCATTTCCCGATTCCAAAGTAATTTCTAAAATACCAGGGTGTAGGCACATTTCAAAAGTTTATCCCTAGGCCATATCCTTCAAACAGTGTATTTCAGTTTTCTTTTCAGCTTAATTTGATTTTTCCTAAAAAGGGATTGAAAAGGTTAGTTTTCATTTTCTTAAGGCATCTTTCCCTTGACAGGTGCAATCATTGTTATGTGTTGTTTCCAGGCCCAACAGTTCTGGAGGTTTTTAATACCTTGTTGAAGCACTTGCGCATCAGTGTTGAATTTGAGCTGGGTGATAGGCGCAGTTCAGCAGGAAGTGCCGCTTTCAGCACAAGCTCCAAGGAGAGCGATGAGAGGATTGTTCAGAATGCTATTATTCAAACAATTGGTGAGTAATGACAGTAACGTAGGCTCACTTAACATTCCTTCCCTTCTCTCCCTTCCTCAATGAGATGGTATTAAAACAGCTTGAATTAAAAAGGAATAATGGCAAGTGTGGTATCTCTGATTGTACTTGCTTCTAAATCTCAGGCTTACTTTATGGATTTGACTTCTCAAAGACTGTTCTTGTAATTGTTAACTGAGCAGAGAGCCAAGAAGCTCAATGAAAATTAAAAATGCTGGTGGACTTACAATTTGTTGGTTATATTATTATATGGCCCTTGAAATATAGACATCATTCTGTACCTTTGGTGCAGAACTAATATTAATCCTTTTATGAAAAACATATTGCAAGCAATCATATACAGTTAATATATTTTAGTAGGTACTACTCGAAAATTTGTAGAAACCAATGTTAAACGTTGCGGCAACATTGACACCTAATGGCCGGTTGTGCTACCACGACTTAACTGAAGTACTTTTAAGCACAATACTGAAAATAAGAGCAACAATTTCTGTAAATTATTTCATTAAAATAGCCTGTCCCCTTTTTTCAGATTTTCTTTTTATGGTAGTGATGTATATTGCAGTGCATTTATGATGTGTATTCCTTTACTTAAACAACGAGGGGGAATGTAACTTAAATATTGTCCGTTAATCTGTACCTTTGCTTATGCCTCGAAGCTTTCTAGAGCAGTAGCAAATATGTCGTAGATTATTTCTCACCATTACAGTGAAACTCCAAGTTAAAACGTTAACACACACACCTCCCCCCCCCGCAAAAAAACAAAACCCCACAACCCAACCTTTTAAAGCTAAGCTGCTTTCTATCAAAGTTACAAAGTTATACTATTGCACAGCAACAGAATAGAACAGAATATCTCAAGTTGGAAGGGACCCGTCAGGCTCATCGAGTCCAACTCCCTGCTCCTCACAGGACTACCTAACACTAAACGATATGACTAAAAGCGTCATCCAGACACTCCTTGAACTCTGACAGGCTTGATGCCGTAACTACTTCCCTGGGGAGCCTGTTCCAGTGACTGACCATCCTCTCAGTGAAGAACCTTTTCCTAATGTCCAATCTGAACTTCCTCTGATGCAGCTTCATTCCATTTTTCTCGTGTCCTATCGCTGGTCACCAGGGAGAGAGGAGATCAGCACATCCCCCCCCGCTGCCCCTCTTGAGGAAGTTGTAGACTGCAATGAGGTCACTCCTCAGCCTTCTCTTCTCCAAGCTGAACAAACCAAATGACCTCAGCCGCTTCTCCTAAGTCTTGCCCTCGAGGCCTTTCACCATCTTGGTCACCCTCCTCTGGACACAATCGTAGTAGTTTGATGTCATTCTTATACCGAGATGTCCAAAACTGCACACAGTACTGGAGGTGGGGCTGCACCAGGGCAGTATAGAGTAGGACAATCACCTCCCTCGACCGGCTAGCTATGCTGTGCTTGATGCACCCCAGGACACAGTCGGCCCTTTTGACAGCCACGTCACACTGTTGACTCATATTCAACTTGCCATCAACCCAGACCCCCAGATCTCTTTCCGCAGGGCTGCTCTCCAGCCTCTCATCCCCCAATTTGTACGTATAACCAGGATTACCCCGTCCCAGATGGAGAATCCTGCACTTGTTCTTGTTAAATTTCATACAGTTGGTGATTGCCCAGCTCTCTAGTCTATCCAGATCTCTCTATAAGGACAGGTGTACCCCGTCTGTTGCCAGCAGGCCTGGTGTCGTGTAGACCAACCCATGATCAAAAAACCCAAAATTATGCTGGTTACACCAGGCGTGGAGCCAGGTATTGAGAATCTTCTGTATCATGCATCCTGTCTGCCTGTTGGACCTGTCTCAGGGAAGGTAGGGTGCGATTCCAGTAGTCTATCTCTCTCTCGCTCTCCCTGATACTCCTCAACCCACTCACCACCTCCTCTCAGAGCTCTGCCACTAAGCAGAGGAGTTCCTCTACCTGGGCACACCTCCCACAGGTGTGCTCACTACTGCTGTCAAATACTGGCATAAGAGCAGGGCACACCCTGCAGCCTGACACTTGGGTAGCAGCATGTTCCCATCGGAGCTCTGTCTGGGAAGCTGCGTCAGTCACAGCGGGTGCAGAGTTTAGAGAGGCTGTGGCCTTCTGCTGGGTGGCTACCATTGCTCCCTGGTTGAGCCGGCAGACCTACAGCGCCCTTCCTGCACGCCAACTGCTGAGATGCTCCTGGTTGCTAGGGCTTGCCAGGGGCTTCTTTTATAGGTGTGGGGGCTTGGCTGCCGTTGCTCCTGGCCCTGCCCAGGTCTCGTCAGCCGCTGTGGTGCGAGCTGCGGGTTCCTGGCGGGTCTCTGGGCTCCCCCTGAGGTTCCCTCTGTTCAGGAAAACTCCCCTGTGCACTGGTCTAGAGTGCTCCGCTGCCTGTTGTGCCAGCACTGGAGCTGCTCACCTCGGTAGTCTCTTAAGTAAAGTAATAGTCATATAATACTTATATACCTCTGAGATTTCTGTTCGCACACCTGTAATAATTAATGGTGACTTAAGAACAGACAAAAGTAACAACACTGTATTCCATGAGAAACACTTCCAGTTCCTCACTGGTTACAAATTACTAGATGTCGTATACTTCACTTGTAAATGATATATTTAAAGGAGGAGAAAATTAGGAAGTTTTAGGATTCAGAGAATAAAGTGAATGTCATGAAAAGACTCTAAAGCTATTCAGCAGAAATGAACATGTGAGTATGATGCCCTAAAACAAATCATAGTTGTATTCTTCATCTATTTTGACCTTGTAAATCTATTCCTTGTATTTGTAAGGCTTTTCTTATAAAGAGAAGGGCCCTATATCTCTCTTCTTCTATTATTTCTTTCCATTTTTATTTAGGATTTTTTGGAAGCAATCTCCCGGATTACCAGAGATCAGAGATTATGATGTTCATTATGGGAAAAGTACCTGTTTTGGGGACAATTTCACAGTCACTGGATACCAGTCACCTTGGGTTTGTATATCCTACATTTTTTAATTTCTAATTAAAAATTTAGAATTTAGAATCCTGATAAGATAAGAAGTGAAAAAAATTAAGAAAAGTGAAATGCAAATTTTCATTCATTAGCGGCTGTATTAAATTCCATGCAGAATCAAGGCAAGCACAGTGCCAGCAGTATGAAATCAGTCTCCAAACACATTACTGGTAAAAAATACCTGATTGGAGTACAATATATTTTGCACTAAAACATTTCTTTTTTTTCACATCTGTACTGTGTTTCTGAAATTATCTTCTTAATGGTGGTTAATTCCATGACTTCTTACATATGTGTTTTGTGACTGAGGGAAATTGAAGTATGACTACAATTTTTCAAATAGCTGCATAATTTACAACTGTTTTTTTGTTTTTTCTTCATTCTGTACAAGCTGATTTCAGATTAAGAAATAAACTGCAGAAATTCCAGTGAATTTGTTTTGGTTTAGATTTTCCCTATTTATTTAGAAATAGGAAAAAGCTATAGGTGGTCAGACTGCTGTAATAAACCCATAATTAAAAAGCTGTCATACGCTGAAGTAATATTTTTCCCTGTAACATGAATAATTATGTTTAAAGACTGCTTTTCCTCAGTATGAGGAAAGTCACTGAAAAGGCTGCAGCTATTCTTTCCAGGTATGGATGGATACTTTGTACCACATATGTCTGATCCCCTGCTAGCTTAGGTAGGAAGTCATTGTCATTCTCCGGGCTTCTTGGTAGCTTTTCATATAGTATTGTGTCATAGAATCATAGAATCATAGAGGTTGGAAAAGACCTCTAAGATCATCGAGTCCAACCGTCGACCCAACACCACCATGCCCACTAAACCACGTCCCTAAGCGCCACATCTACACGTCTTTTAAATATTTCCAGGGATGGTGACTCAACCACTTCCCTGGGCAGCCTGTGCCAATGTTTAACCACTCTTTCAGTAAAGAAATTTTTCCTCACATCCAATCTAAACCTCCCCTGGCGTGTCCCTGCAGTATGGGATGCTATTCCATGGAAGACAGAAATCTGTCTGTGCCAGGCAGTTACCACTCATTAAGAAGGTATTTGAAATACGGGTCCATTTAGAATCCTGTACTTGGATTACCAGTTGGCGTGGGGGTGGGGGTTTTTTTGCTTTTTAACTATACAATTTTCCTTCATGGGTTTCTTTGTAAACATGGGACTGAGTACTATGTTAGTATGATGTGCATATGTCATTCTCAATAAAGCAGGCTCTCTGACTGCTGATACAGTCTTGCATTACTTACCTGAAAATCTGGTCTCTGCTACACAAGACATTTGAATGATACTGCCAACTGGATATAGCCAGGATTATAGCCAGTGAAGGTGGAAGTTTCCACTGTTACGTAGGGGTCAACTTTTGTGAAGAGGCTTGCTCTTCCCTTACGCTATTTGGTGAACAGAAGGGTTTGTACCTTTTTTACTTTCTTGAAAGAGTCTTTTTGAATGGAGCAATTTATTCAAAGTGCACTTGTATCTTGTAAGATCTTGCAAGAACAGTGCATATGTGACTATATACCAATAGGTATTTAACTTCTTTTAGTACCAGCAGATGGAAGATGAGAACAGATGAAGAACAGGTTAAGTGGTGTTTTGCGTACCTTCCTGTGATCTGAAAACTGAGGGTTCTTTCAGTTTTTCTTGCTGATTTTGCAGATAACTTTTTTTCAGTCTCAAAGTTTTGGTGTCTGACTTAAACAGGAAGTGTCTTGGTTTCTCAAAAGACTCAATTACGTTTTAATTCAGAAGAAATTATGAGTGCTGATGCTTGTGAAAATTAAGTCAAGCACATAGCAGTTGAACATTTCAGATACAAAGATGTCTGAATGAAACGTGAAGATTTAGATCTGCTTCACATATATCATTTACTGTTTTTTTTCAGTTGTATTTGCTTTGTTTTTTAAGCCTTCCTATAAATGTCCCTTTCAAAAACATGTAGTTATTTCACCTCATTTGGAGATATTTGCCCCTTATTTGTGGTCATCCAGCATGCCTTCCAAGACTGCTGTATTCACTTGTCGAAAACATAGTTGTTAGAATGATGTCTGGAGTAGAATAGTATTTTGAAGATATGCAAAGAAACTAATTTTCAACTTTTTTCCAATTGTAGAGATTTGGGAACTAGGAGGATTCAAATCATGTTATTGAGATCTTTACTTATGGTAAGCCTTCTGTGTTCAGTATATTATGTTATAAGCACACAATGTTTCACTTTATGTATACGTTTATACATGTAAGTACAGTATTACAACTCTGTATTACAAAATTAAACATATCTTCATATTACATAGATCTGTAGTTCTACTGAGTCAAATGTGACAGCATTTTCCCAACTTATATTACAAGCAGATCAAGAAATATTCCTCCATCTCTTAGAGCACTTTAGTGAATATCAGTTATAATTTGATCTGCAGATCCAAAAGAACATCGTAGAGTACGTTGAGTTGAGTAGTTATGCCAGCAACATGAAAGTGAAATCACTTTTGTCTCTGACACCAGAAAAGCTGTAATTAGTAGAATGGCTAATATTTTTAAAACTGTAGGAATGGATGCCTACCTCCAAGCCTTAGAGCCTCAGGCACTGTTGTTCTTTCCTTCCTAGTATTTCCCAAGTTTCTTGTACGGTATAATTAACTGTTTTATCACAAATACATTTTTCAACTGTAAACCTTTAAAGAGTATTTCTGGAAATATATCCTGATGGTAAGAATCAGAAGTGGGTAGTAAAGGAGGCTCTTGCCTGTAGAATCCTGGCCTATTTTGTTGCAGAAGCTGAAAACTGTTTAGTAACTGAAGTAGGGGAAATAGCACAAAGAATGATTTCATGACTAAAGCAGTAGAATGCCTTCCTGGAAAATGAGTTTCTATCCTTGCTTTGACATGAAATTTGTGTGTGGTGGTAGGCAAATCAGTTAAACCATTCTTTGCTTGTCAGAATATGAAATCCTAGATTCTCATTTGCAGAAGAGCTGTGCATTCACAGTTGCAGTTTAAGGATGGAAAACATGTTAGAAAGGACCTCGGGGTCGTTTTGCACATTGTCTTCATTAAAGATAGACTCAGCTATGCCTAAACTGTTCCTGACAATATTCATCTCACCAGCCTTAAAAATTTCCATTGAAGTCAGTAAGAACTGTTCTAATTATTTGGGGTGCTGCATAGCCTGTAAATATGTTTTAAGGGATTCAAACTGCGCATGTGGAAGGAATTTTAACATTTTTGACACTGAATTTTGTTTTAGATCCTCTTTTAGAATATATAAAAGTAAAATCCCATCGTGGCACAAAGATGTGAAAGTGAATGTTTTGATGCTTAGTGAATTACTCAGACATTGATAAATATTGTGGAAAAAATGTGGGAAGGAATTTGTGTTCAGAGCAAAGCTTTTATTGTGGTATATAAGGTGTAGTCTGCACACGTAATAAAGAACTGGAAACTACTGAACCCTGCCTGTTCTGTGTACTGAACTGAGCATTGCACATCATGTATTCTTTACAAAAGAATAATACTTCATAAGATAATTAGTTGGTTGTCATGCATACACATAGGCAGACAATTTAATGTTGGATAGGCAATTAAAATCTGTCACTTCATTAAAAGTATGCACTTTTTGCAGCCTTACTGCTTCTAGTATTAGTAATTTTCCATTTTCAAAATGATTGATTAGGTACCGTCAGGTACCCTCATGCTCATCTGCCAACCAGTTTCCTTTCAACCTATTCAGTTATGCTGTAGGAATAGTGCTTGCTCACATGTTGTGGTTTAACCCTGGTAGGCAGCAAACCACCACCCAGTCACTCGCTTATTCTTCCCAAGTGGGACTGGGGAGAGAATCAGAAGGGTACAAGTGAGAAAAGTGGGTTGAGATGAAGACAGTTCAGTAAGTAAAAAAAGAAAACAAAGAAAAACAAAACCAAGAAAAAAGAAAAACAAATTATAAAAATTAAAACAAAAACCAAGCAAACAAAAAACCCCCCACCCAAACAAACCACAAAAAAACCCACCCAAAACCTAATTACTCACCACCAGCTGACTGATATCCAGCCAGTCCCTGAGCAACAGCAGCCCTTGCAAACTGACCCCAGTTTTATTGCTGAGCATGATGTCATACGGTGTGGAATATCCCTTTGGTCAGTTGGGGTCAGCTGTCCCGGCTGTGTCCCCTCCCAACTTCTTGTGCACCCCCAGCCTACTCACTGGTGGGGTGGTGTGAGAAGCAGAAAAGGCCTTGACTCTGTGTCAGCGCTGCTCAGCAGTAACAAAAACATCCCTGTGTTATCGACACTGTTTCCAGCACAAATCCAAAACACAACCCCATACTAGCTACTGTGAAGAAAATTAACTCTACCCCAGCCAAAACCCGTCCAACACAATTCACATGTAAAAACTGTAATGGTATGGAATATGCATAATGAAGATACAGTTATTATGCAAAGTCTTAGATAAACATATGATTGCTTTTATTATAATTAAATTTTGGACTATTTTGTTCCCCTCAACCTCAACAGCTTATGCTTGGCAGTTTCTGAATCCCGTTTTGTTTCTGAGATTTTTAATATTCTGGTAACCTTCACTTTAAGGGACAGTAACTTTTTAAACATTTCTGACTGCTGTAAATGTTCAGCTGATGAATATTTAAATTGTCAGACTGAAATTAACTTTTTCTTGTGTGCCTACAGACCTTGTTTTAAATAAAAGTAATCGAATGAGGCAGGTCAGCGGTAGTATCAGTTTAACAAAAGAAAAAACAACGCCATGGTACCAGATTTCTAAAAAAGTGAATGTTTCCTGCTTGCTTTCTTTTTTGCAATAAAGCAGTATCCATAAATGTTTAAGATGTACATATAGGCCCTGTTTTCCCTTTTTTTTCTTCACATGAGCATACTCGGTACCATATTTGAGCAGCTCAGAGCCTGAAATGGAAAAATCTCTGTTGGAATGATTATCATCTTCATTTTATGCCCTGCAACTTTTCATAGGCCATTTTCCAAAAAGATTTTGTAAATGATAACTTTATTTTTTCTTGCGGGTGTGTTGGTAGAGGAAGGATCCTGTGTCCAGCTCTGGAGTCCTCAGCACAGGAAAGACATGGACCTGTTGGAGCTGGTCCAGAGGACGGCCACGAAAATGATCAGGGGGCTGGAACACCTCTCCTATGAAGAAAGGCTGAGAGAGTTGGGGTTGTTCAGCCTGGAGAGGAGAAGGCTTTGGGGAGACCTTATTGCAGCCTATCAGTACTTCAAGGGGGCCTATAAGAAAGATGGGGACAGACCTTTCAGCAAGGCTTGTTGCGACAGGACAAGGGGGAATGGTTTTAAACTAAAAGAGGGTAGATTCACACTAGATATAAGGAAGAAATTTTTTACGCTGAGGGTGGTGAAACACTGGCCCAGGTTGCCCAGAGAGGTGGTGGATGCCCCATCCCTGGAAACATTTCAGGTCATGTTGGAGGGGGCTCTAAGTAACCTGACCTAATTGAAGATGTCCCTGCTTATTGCAGGGGGGTTGGACTTAGATGACCTTTAAAGGGCCCTTCCAACCCAAACTGTTCTATGAAATACCACTTTAAAACAGATGAGGGTGTTCATTTGAAGATGAGTATTAAAGTCCTTCCAAATTCATAGTGGGGTTAGGAATTTTCAAAACTAATACACTATTTCCATTTGAACCCACCTTTCAGATGCCAAAGCAAGCCCACTAAAAAGTGAGTGACAGCTGCAAGTAATCCTTACAATGCAATAATGACACATTAATTTTACTTCCAACAATGAACAGGTGACTTCAGGATACAAAGCAACAACGGTAACTAATGCACTTCCTCTCCCGTTTCTGGACCCGTTATTGTCTCCTTCACTCATGGAAGACTCTGAGCTAAGGCAGCTGGTCTTGGAAATACTGCATAATCTCATTGATCGGCATGACAACAGAGCAAAGCTCAGAGGGATACGGTAATTCTTTTTGTTTGCTTTGGCCTCCTTTAAATTCTAATTTAATATCTGAATGATAAGTACTGTTGATTTTTAAATATTTTTCCTAATATGAAATATTAATATACTGTTTCGATAAATACACAGTGCTCAATGTCATTTATTGATGGCAAGAGTTTTACAGGTAAGCCTCAGTGCATGATACCTTAAATGACCATTCCAAATATTTGTTAGCTTAACTGTGGAAGACAGAATATGGTATTTTATGTAGAGAAAAAAAATACGTGCTTGTCATAATTCTGTTTATGATTCTCCCTCTTCAACTGAAATTTGAATGTCATTGTTAAACATGGATATAATTAAAATGGAAATTGCTTCAGGACTGTTGTGGTTTAACCATTTGTTTGAATAGTTCACATATTTCACATCCTCTTCCCTTTCAATTTCTTTTTGCTAAAATGACAAGTTTGTTTCCTTTGTAGAATAATACCAGATGTTTCTGATCTAAAGATAAAAAGAGACAAAATTTCAAGGCAAGATGTGAGCTTCATGAAAAAGGTAATAGAATGAAAAAGTTAACTTTTCTATCTAGAAAGAAGATAAAGTAACTGAACCAGTTGCTTTTCTTCTACAGCTGTGTTTTTGCAACAAGTTGCAAAGATCAGTATCGAGTGATTTTAATTCAAATTCCAGTGATTTCAATGTTCAGCTGCTCTAGATACTTAAGAGGTGGTTCCATGGAATAAAATTTCCATTTATGTTTTCAGTGAAAATCCTTGCATGCATGAAACTAGAACAGTGTATATCTAAACCATGATTCTGAAAAGACCTCCCTATAGTTAGATCCCTGTGCAACATTTCATTTATGCTCAGTAGTAGTTTTTCATTTGTATGGCTTTTATTTTGTTGTATTTTCAGATTTTTTTTTAATTTAAAAATCCTTTTTAAAAATGTTTTATGTTTTAAGTAAAGATGTCAAAGAAAGTTAACTTGGAAGAAAAAAATGCACCTACTTACAAGATTGTTTTTATAGGACATTGTGCCAGTTGACTTCTGAGCATGTTTGGTTCTAAAGAAAAACGGGGGGTGTTTTGGGGTTGTTTTTTTTTTTTGGATGATGCTTATGTGGAGTGAAATTGCTTCTTTACAATAAAAACCTTATTTTCTACATGGGAAAAACGTTTATAATTATTAGTGTGCTCTGTCATTCCTGACTATAGTTTATCTGTGTAGGTATGTTTGTAAACAAAAACCACAAATTACTAAAGTCAGCTCAAGCAGGCTTTAGAATGTTTATCACGGTTATCTGCCTGAGAAAATATATTCATTTCTCACAGCTGTCCCATGCTGCTTTGTTTTTGTTTCCTATTAGCTGTGAAATAAAAAAATGTGTGTCTTCAGAGTGCTGACTTAATTTAATATTCTAAGAATCACAAGAATTGCAGTTTAACTTGTCCAGAGGCAAAAATACTATATATATAATAATATACAAAATAGAATTGTGTGGCTTTCAAGTAACATCGGAGATACGTGTTCTTGCTAAGTTAATACAGTTGATATTCCTTGCGGTATATTTACACCTCTTTTGATTAATACTGGAATAATACAAATATAAAGAATACTCCAATTTTGGCAATTATTAGTAATGTATCTTTGTAAAAACTGAATTAAATTTTAATTCATCAATTTAATATCTAGGATTTAAAACAGTTTGGATAAGTTGTAGTTACTGATTTTGCTAGATGAAAATTTTAATTCTCAAACTAAATATTTGAATTGTTGACGCTCTCATCTGAAAAAGAGGATAGGAGAGGAAAAGAGACTCTTAACAGCTCAAGACAAGATTATACAGTCTTCAGAAAAATGTATTAGCCCTATGGAATAAAGTCAGTCAATAATTATCTATGTGATACTGTTTCAGGTGCATATCATAACCTAATGTTACTCACCTAGTCTAGATGTATATGTTAGCAGCCTACTCTTTCTAGAGTCTTTGCATAATCAAAGGAGAGGGGTGAAGCACCTCCAGAAGTCCATTAAGATCTGAATGACCATCTAGGCTTGTTTGATGTTAGATGGGGATCCTAAGGCAATTGTGTATCATACTTAGGAATTTCGGTACCTAAAATTAGGTGGAATTAAACTAGACATAGACACAAAGCTCTCTTGATCTCAGTCCACCTTCTCAAAGCCAGGAAGTTTATTTCTGTCCTTTCTTTAAAGGGAAATACTGAACTTCTTGCATTTTACAATCTTCTAGAAAGATACTACGTGTTTAGAAAATGCACATAATTTTAAAATAATTTATTTTCATATCTAGGTGCAATTCTTTATCAGTGAGATGAATATTTTCATTACTTTTAGTTTCCAAATATACTGTGTCTTTAAACAGCTAACCTTTACTGTGCTTATTTCATAGTAACTTCTGTGCTTTGCTAATAGCTCTGTATCCCTCTTCTAAGTAAAGCATATGTTTGAACAGCTATATATTTGATTCTAGAAGTGATAAGAAGACTACTAGCATTTTTATTATTTCTTAAGTGAATATGTTCTGCTTGAAAAACATGTTAAAAATGAGTTTTCTGTGTCCTTCTGAAGCTGAACTAGTACTTCCAGAGATAAAGCATCAGTCCTTAGATCATGAACATTAACTGTGTCGACTGATACAGACCTGTATCCTCTACAGATTAAGAATGCTGGGATGGTACTGAGTCATGTGTTACATACAAAACCTGCTTCTTAACCTGCCTTTCTGTATTTTCTTTTCTTTTGTTTTGTTAAAATAATAGCTTCGTTACAAAGATTTGGTTAAGGACAGTGTTACGAGGAAAGGAAAGTCACTTTTGAAGTTGAGGGTCTTTCATTAGATAACCTATGTTCTTCACTAGAGCTAGAGCCTCCATATGCACAGTAGTAAAAGAGCCCTACTCATCTTCTGAAACACCCCCTAGAAGAATTTTTTCTCAGTTTGTTCTTCAAGGAAGCTTGCTTAATGAGCAAATATGATGTCTTCACAAGGATAACCCTTGAAGCTCCTCAGTTACTTGGACGTTCTTGAGAATGTTTCAAGATCTACTTTTTATTTTTTCCTTTTCATAAATGCGCAATTTTTTTCCTAAATATTTCAATAGGAAATGAATGCCAGTGTCTGACACACAGTGCAGTATTCATCTGCAATTCTCTGTATCATCTTGCCCATCTGTACGCTTTTACATAAAATATAATAGTACTGTATTTATAAAGAAGCTACTGTTATGGTAGTAAATGAATGGTCTTCTTGATTAATCACGTATTTGTTTGTGTATGTATGTTTATACATGTATTTTATCCTTTTTTATTATTTTAATTCTCTATCCAAAATGATCTAACATCAAAGTTGGCTCTGCTTGGAGTAGGGAGTTGGACTAGAGGACCTTTAAATATCCTTTCTAACCTAAATTATTCTGTGATTTTAGTACTCATTTTCCTTTTTTGTCTTTTATAGCATGGCCAGCAGTTGTACAGACACATCTACTTAGGCTGTAAAGAAGAAGACAACGTCCAGAAAAACTTTGAACTGCTGTTTACATCTCTAGCTCTTACCACAATTGAACTAGCCAATGAAGAAGTGGTTATTGACCTCATTCGATTAGCTATTGCTTTGCAGGTATGAGTGCAGATCTGAATCAGTGTTGGGTTCATTGATTGATAATTTATATTGGTAGCTGGAGATGAGGATAATTTTTTTGTTTGCATATTGATCTTCAAATTGGAAATCACATCATTCAGTCCTAATTTGATCGACCCATTAAGGAAGTGCGCTTTGTACATACACTTATTAATAGGGAAACTTCAGCTAAGATTTGTTACAAACTTCTCCAACATGTTCTCCTCAGGAAATATGGCAGATGTGGAAATCTGTTGAAACATTCCATAGAATCACTGATATATTCGTTAGCAGATTGGCAAGGTATCCTTACAATCTTGCGTCAGTGTTCCGTATAAAATAGAATCATAGAATCATTGAGGTTGGAAAAGACCTCTAAGATCATCGAGTCCAACCATCGACCCAACACCACCACCCACTAAACCATGTCCCTAAGTGCCTCATCTACTCGTCTTTTAAATACCTCCAGGGATGGTGACTCCACCACTTCCCTGGGCAGCCTGTGCCAATGTTTAACCACTCTTTCAGTAAAGAAATTTTTCCTCATGTCCAATCTAAACCTCCTCTGGCGCAACTTGAGGCCATTTCCTCTTGTCCTATCGCTTGTTACTTGGGAGAAGAGACCGACACCCACCTCGCTACAGCCTCCTTTCAGGTAGTTGTAGAGAGCGATGAGGTCTCCCCTCAGCCTCCTCTTCTCCAGGCTGAACAGTCCCAGTTCCCTCAGCCGCTCCTCATAAGACTTGTTCTCCAGACCCCTCACCAGCCTCGTTGCCCTTCTCTGGACATGCTCCAGCACCTCAACATCCTTCTTGTAGTGAGGGGCCCAAAACTGAACACAGTATTCAAGGTGAAGCCTCACCAGTACTGAGTACAGGGGCACGATCACTTCCCTACTCCTTGCTGGCCACACTAGTTCTGATACAGGCCAGGATGCCATTGGCCTTCTTGGCTGCCTGGGCACACTGCTGGCTCACGTTCAGCCGGCTGTCGACCAGCACCCCCAGGTCCTTCTCTGCTGGGCAGCTTTCCAGCCACTCTTCCCCAAGCCTGTAGCGCTGCATGGGGTTGTTGTGGCCAAAGTGTAGGACCCGGCACTTGGCCTTGTTGAACCTCATACAATTGGCCTCGGCCCATCGATCCAGCCTGTCCAGGTCCCTCTGCAGAGCCTTCCTACCCTCGAGCTTATTACCCTCAAAATATTTGTCAAACCAGGCTATTTAAGGCTTTATTCCTTAACATTTCCTGTACAGAATCAAACATTATTTCATACTTGCATACAGTCCACAGTGAAACTGTATAACTTAGTAGGTTTATCTGTGTTGAAATTAAAGCATTCAAAAAAATAGTGCTAGCATGTGCCATGGAAAATTGATGAAATTGTCCTGTATTCCCTGTTCACATTCCCTAATGTGCACCTGCATTATGTAACCTTTGAAATGCAGAGTGCATCCTCAGTTTTAAAATATGTCACTGAACCAAATCCTTATTGATGAAAATGACATTAGGAGTATGAACATATAAATATGTAAATGCTAATAAGCATTAAATAATTCCCTTTATGGTACTGTATCTGTGATTCACAAGAGAGATTTTTATTATTAAACTACTGTTTCTAATTTTCCTGAAAAAAGTTATCATCAGCAGGTGGTCCTTACGGGACTCCTAAGGACAAGAGACCGCCAGTCATTAACCTGTACTCTCTTTCTGAGAAACAGAAGTTTGAGTGGAGTAGATTTATTTCTCTTCTTAGGGGTTGAATCCTTCAAGCTCTCTAACTTCAGATCAATATATACCTAATGCAAGAGTGAGCTAGAAGACTAGAACTTTAAGGTGAGAGGTTTTAAATGCCAGGTATTACTAGGTAGTCAGCTAGTGTTACTAATAATAGCTTTGGCTTCCATATATTCGGGACAACCTGTTAACTTTGGAGGGTGTAATGCTATCCTTTATATTTCAGGACATTGCCATCATCAATGAGGATAATCTGCCAATGTTTAATCGTTGTGGTGTCATGGCATTGGTTGCAGCGTATCTAAACTTTCTGAGTCAGATGATTGCAGTTCCTGCCTTTTGTCAGCATGTCAGCAAGGTAACACATAATTAAGTAATTTAAGTCATTTAGAACAGTACACATTCTACTGTAAAATGGGTAAGTAACTTCTGTCAAGTAATTGCTTGTGATGTTGATCTCCTGTATTTGTGTCCACCAACATTGCTCTTTGTCTTTGGGCTCCGATGGCATTACTTGCTGACTTTTAAAACTACACACAGAATATTCTTCTCTCAAGGTATAGCATTTTTATTTTGTTTACGGTACTGTATATAATGGGCTAAATCCCCATCTGGTATAAGACTTTACAGCCTCACTGGCTTTGGTAAAACAGTACTGACATGCACAACACTGTGAGAACCAGATTTTTAGTCTAAAGGGTGAGTGCCACAATCTCTTTCTCTGGTTAAAAAAAATTCTAAAGGCCTCATTTGTGCTGAGGTAGATATTAGTGAAGGATTGGTAATCTGCTACAGTAGAACCTCTTTAAGCAGTTCAGTCACTGGAGAAAATAGCTATGGAACTACTCCATTTGTACAATTTGTCTTGGTTTTTTTCAGGTCATTGAAACTAGAAGTCTGGAAGCATCTTATTTTCTACCAGAAACAATTTTCAAAGACAAATGCAAGTAAGTAGATATAGAATCTCAATTAATGAACAGTGAAGTACCTATTTTACTATTAAAAATCACAAATCATTGAAATATGTTGCATATGTGAAAAATAATTTAGAGGTTTAATAGTGTACAGGATAGGCAGAAGAAAACCAAGCATTAAAAGCATATATGCATACATGAAAAAATCTGTTTTTCAAACTTTTTTAATTGTAGTCAGAGGCACTTACATCTGCACGATATGATGCTTGGTGTAAGTGCTAACACAGCAAAATACATTATCACTGAATCACAGAATGGGTGAGGTTGGAAGGGACCTCTGGAGATCATTCGGTCCAGCCCCCCTGCTCAAGCTGGGTCACCTGGACCAGGCAGTCCAGGACCACATCCAGATGGCTTTGGAATATCTCAAAGGATGGAGACTCCACGACCTCCCTGGGCAACCTGTGCCCATGCTTGGTCACCTTCACAGTAAAAAAGTGTTTCCTGATGTTCCAACAGAATCTCCTTTGTTTCAGTTTGTGCCCATTGCTTCTGGTCCTGTCACTGGGCACCACTGAAAAGAGCCTGGCTCTGTTGTCTTTCCATCCTCCCTCCCTCAAGGTAGTTGTATACATTGATAAGATCCAGCTTCTTTCCTCCATGTTGAACCGTCCCAGCTCTCTCAGTCTTTCTTCATTGGAAAAATGCTCCAGTCCCTTAATCACCTTAGTGTCCCTTTGTTGGACTCTCTACAGTAAGTCCATGTCTCTCCTGTCCTGGGGAGCCCAGCACTTGACACAGTACTCCAGGTGTGGCCTTACCAGTGCTGAGTAGAGGGGAAGGATCACCTCCCTTGACCTGCTGGCAATACTCCTCCTAATGCAGCCCAGGATACCCTTAGCCTTCTTTGTCGCAAGGGCACGTCGCTAGCAAATAGCAAATACTATTACTCTCCAGTTTTTTCCATTTAACAGAGACCATATTCTCTCAAGATGTAGCAGAATAGGTGAGGAACATAATTTAGGTAACCAAGAAGTGTTAAGGTAATTTAAAATATTGCAGAGGTAGTCAATGGACTCATTTTGGAGTATATATTCATTCCTCAATAACTGAGCAAGTTTTATTTCTATCAAATCATTACCATTGACCCTTTTTGGTTGCTTGCAGACATTATAAAAGTATTTTACTTAATGAAGAAATCTCTGTTGGTAGATAATAATTTCAAATATGTATTTTGACAGTCTTCCAAAATCCTTAGAGAAGCATGAAAAAGATTTATTTTTCCTGACAAACAAGATTGCAGAATCATTAGGAGGCAGCGGATACAGTGTGGAAAGATTGTCAGTTCCATACGTACCCCAGGTAACAGGTAAGTGGTGATTAGTGGCGAAACTGCTAAGTACCAGTTATTGAGAATATTTGCTTAATGTGTTGTGTGCCAATGAAATGTAGTGTGACTACTTGCCAACAAAACTTAATTGTAGTATAATTTTGTTTTCTCAAGATGATTTCTTTTTTCTCATTAGCTACAGTATTATTGCTAACAAGTTTCAACTTTGTGTCCTTTTAAGATTTTTTTTTTTTCCCCTTAAATTCAGGAGGTTGGGCAGAAAGTTCTTGAACCCACTTCGATTCTTTTTAATGAAGTCTTTGCTTTTGAAAGAATACCTAAGATGATAGTAGTGATTACTGTTTTTCTGTATTCTCTTGAGTTAGCAGGTGAGGAAGGGTTATACAAGTTGGCATACATTATCCTTTTTTTCTAAACACTGGATGAAACATATTCCATCCTTTTGCCATATGGCCTTGTGCTGACTTGAGTTATTGGCCTTAGTCAAATTCTCAATGAACAGATGTTAATTTAATCAAGAATGTTATGTTTTCCTCCATTAGATACCTATGCTACCTTAGTGTCGGGTAACGCAATGAAAATAAAGTATGCCTGAGGAAGATTTGTGAGAGTTCGTGCTACCCAGGAGGCATGAATAGTGTGTGAATGACTAGCTAGTATGTGATGTTGTGTGGTTTTGGCTTTTAATATATTTTCAACAGCCAATTGAGCAACTTACTGAAAAAAATTTTTTGAAGAATTTGTTTTATTAACCATGTGTGTTTTGTGGCTGTTCGTAACCGGTTGCTATTGTAAGAGGCTATGGGACATCCCAGTCTGAAGCATGACCTTTTTGTGAAATAAAAGTACCTAGGAGGAAAATGTGATTCCTATGTTTTGCAGCTCATGCATAGAAAGAAACATAGTACTTATGGACAGTGAATGCCAGATCTGTCACACTTGCAGTACGATTCAGAGACATTGCTGCCTGCTCTTGAATAAGCTTTTTTGGATAGCTGCTATGGGAGGGAATGAGTTCTCCAGAACAGCAGATGTGGTTTTGTCCCAAGTGCTAGCAGGCAAACTAGTGAAATATTCTGACACAGCTGCAATGTCTGTGTTTTCTATTGCTGGTTGTCATCTTCTAAAAAGGAAAATGTTGCTATACTTGACAGATTATTTCTTCTGGCATCCAAAAAAACAGTTAACGTTATATTTTAGTATTGGCAGAAGAGGTAGGTAGCAAGTAAGGAAATGTTACATTTTCAAATTTTTCCTGTCTTTGAGTGAATGAGAACAGAATGAGAAAGCCTGGTTTGAAATTTATGTTAAGCTTCTTCTAGAAATTGAGACATATTTGTACCCAAATGACCTTGCTAGGGTGTTCTTGGATACTTTGGTAAAAATGCATTCCTACACAGGAAGATATGTAAGTTCTGACATCAAGGTTAAGTGAGTTTAGCTGCAAGTATGTGATTAACTGCCTCTCCAGGTGATGAGAAACGGACATATTTAATGCTAAATCTTAGTGTATGTGAATCAGATGGGTGGTTGTTGGGGTTTTTTGTAATCTTTTTGTAAAGAGCAGTAACCAAAACTGGTTCCATGTCTGTTGTTATACCTGATTGGTATCATTAATCTCTGATCCTGTGGGATATTGAGCTTCCAAGATTTTCATTTAAGTAAATCAGGACCAAAGTGAATATTTTGGAATTCTGAAACTTTTCATTTTCTACTTCAATGAAATGTTTCATTTCTATTATAATGCTAGAATATAGTGTTTCAAAATATATCATTAATTTTAGTAAAAGATGGATCCATTTTTTCTATATTCCTGTGAAAGTTATGGTTGAACCCAAAAAGCCAGTAAAGACTTGATCCTAATTATTTCTCATATTTCTGAATATCAATGATATAATGCTTAACAATGACTTATAGACATAAAATCATCATGCTGTCTTTGTTTCAGGTTTTGGTACTTCTTATCAGTTTGGAAAGACATTCATATTTGCAACTTTTTGTACCTTGTTCTGTTCCTTATTTGGGGGAGGGAGGAAGCTGATAATTTAAATGTAAATTTAATCATTTTTTGTCTATACATATGTAGGGTTTTTTTAATTTAGCTCTATTTCCATCAGGCAAAAAACCTCATAAATGCAGACACAAGTCAAAAGGTAAAAATAAGTTGTAGCTCAGCCTGCTTTCCTGCTAGCTGTGGTGTGTCTGTATAGGATGTGCACAGTCAAAAAAAATATGCTTTTAGAAGGCCTTTAGATTTTCAGGCCAGAAATTGTGTTGTACTTAGTGTACTTAGTGTTTCCTTCTGCTTTTTTTTTCTTTATCTCCTTGATATACCTCTAGCAATGTTAGCTGCTGCAAGGTTTGCCTTTGTGTTTACTCTTGATTTGGAACTCTACAATATGGTAGCTTCCTGTTTTCTTTTCCTGAGCAGGTAATCGGGCTGTAGGTATCATTTTTGTGATAGTACTAATTACCTCTTTGAATGACATTACAAGAACTTGGTAGAAAGTTGGAACAAGCTCTCAGCTGTTGACGGAATGATGATTCATCTTACTCACTGGCTTTTCAGGATAAAGGTCCGTTAGTGGGACATGTATACGTGCATATGTTCTGTGTGCATCCCAGCAGTAGCTGGGCTTAGACACTGTCTACCCATCAGCTGTCTCCTGGTTCCCAGCCTCCCGAGTCACTGGCACATGAGCATGTGAGTCCCCAAGGCCCGCAGCCCCATCCAGCTGCTGGTACAGATCCCCCTTGTGCACAGTAATGCACACGCGCATGCACACGTGGGTCTCAGTCAACTCCCCGGGCTCCATGCACTTTCTGACAGCTGGCCTCGGCCTCCTGGTCCCTCCAGGTGCATTCCCCTCAGAGACAGACTGACACACAGAGAGACAGACAGACATGGGCACTCCCAGATCCCAGGCCACTTGATCTACTCGCCTGCTGATCCAGCTTGATATTCCCTTGTTACCATGCGTCAGAGCTGTGTGCCCTCCCTCGCTGCAGACACACAGGCCCTCTGACCCGTAGTCTGACTTTAGTTGCTGCGCTCAGACCCCCATGCACACACCTGCACAAATAATAGTCCCTCACCCAGGAAAAGAGAAATGGGATTTAATCAAGAGATGGGACAGGCTGCATTGATGAGGCTCAGGGCATGGCCAGATGCACGTACTGCTCAGCAGCCGGTTTCCATGGTACTGATGCCTTTATCCCCTTATCCATCTGTTTTCCTTGCTTGCTCCTCCCCAAACCATCTCAGTCCTCCTTTTCCCCACCCTTGGTTCCTCCTCTATACATCCCATACTAAACCTTGTGCAATCCCAAGATGCTGTTCCCCCCCATCCCACAATGTGTCCCGTACCCCAGGCACTGACGCCGCCTTGATCAGTGAGGTGACCCAGAGAGCTGCTTCCATTGCCCCATGGGGTGGGTGCCACTCCTGGACCGTGGGGCCATGACTCCTGGGACAGCCCTGGTAGGGGTCGGGGCAATGGGTATTGGGGCTCCACCACTGCCCTCATGCCTCTGGGCTCCTTCATGTGCATGGAGACAAGCTTTATATCATATAACAGAAAAAAATTGCAATTTTCACAGTTTTTTACCCACTTAATGTGTTGAAATTAGAGAAGAATGGGCATTTTTATTAGGCAAGTATAGTGAGGCATCCATTATAAAAATGGATTCTATCCAAAGTAGTCCCAAAAATGTATCATCTTGTGTTTGCATGTCAATTACAGAGAGAGCAGCAAGATGGCAGCAAAGATGTAGTTTTGTCTTGTGTTTACTCTTGAGAGCTAAGGTGCTTTCCTCAGACTCTATGTATTGCGTCGTGTACCAGTGAGCCGTCAGGGATTAAAAATAAAGTAAATCCTTCAATATGCCGCTTCAAATGCTCAGGGACTCTGAGAACCTGGCAAAGATAGCTAGAATGCAGGTGTTTTTCACTAATCTTGTTCTTTCACTGCCTCTTGATCTTAAAATGGCATTTGATTTATATGACTTCTGAAAGTTATTTCTTGATTTTTTAAAAGCTGAGTATGTTCAGCTCTGCTGGAATGAATTCTGTTTGTTCAAGCTCAATATTTGCACTGCAAAAGCACTTTGCTAGAAGTGGATTAGACAAAGGTTGCAGAAGAAACAGCATAAATTACCTTGTGGTGGGGGAGTTTTACAGTCGTTCTCCTTATCCTTATCTTAGTATCAAGTGCCTGTAGGTGCTTCTAACTACGTGCAGTGCAAGTGATGAAATAATAATGGCCAGATCCAAATAGCTTGGATCTCAGCTAAAAACTGAAAAGTGATATGGCAATTCATGGTTTTGTAAATGGGATACACGAAAGTCAGGCCACTCAAGTCTGCATTTGTCAGAGGATCTTCGTGACACATTTGTAAATGCATTTTTACTGTTTTTTTTAATCATATGTTAATATATTAAATGTCAAAAATGAGAAAAGATTATTGGTATGTTTTCTCAGGAATGCAGTCATAAAAGGAAAATCCATCAACTGATGGATCATTTGATCATAATCTGCTTACGCATTAATGAAATTGTGCTCCTTTTAGTATCAGCGCAATTGGTCTTATTCTGACAACTTTTTAGGCCAGCTGGACTTGCTAAAATGTTTGTAGGAAGTTAGAAATGGAGAGAGTTTTTTTCACCAAGTGGATTTTTAGGCTCGCTAATATGGTACTTGTAGCAACAAGAATAAGGAAAGATTGTTGTTTATTTCCATCCAGAAATCTTTATTTCTTCTGTCAGTAAGTCGTCTTCCAAGAAGCCCTTTTCTGTTTCAGAATACCTTCAAATTAAGACCTTAATATTTCAATTTCACAACAAAAAAAATTAGTTCAGGCTTTTGTAAATTACTCTGCAGCAATATATCATCATGTGCTATGTTATTTATTATGCATTTGAACAAGATCACATCTCATTTTTTAAAATTCTGGGCTTTCAAGGGAAAGTTGGCAAGGTCTGGGATGAGAGGGGGAAGGAACAATAAAAACATTTTTTTCCTTCATATTTAATAATTTAAATCAGTAACTGATCATTTTTCATAACAATCCAAATGATAAAATAGATGATTTGGGGTTCAATAGACATATAGAAACAAATCTGCGTCTGATGTGTAGAAATTTGATTGATCATGTTTCAGCTGTTACACAAAAAGTGAGATAAGTTGTTTTTCTTCTAGATGAGGACAGACTGTCCAGGAGGAAGAGCATTGTGGACACGGTATCTATTCAGGTAGATATTCTGCCTGGCAACAACACAGACGATAAGGTATGAAAATAACGGGATATTTTAAAGCAGCACCTTCCGGGGGGGGTTGGGGGGAGGAGTGGGAATGCAAATGAAGTTTTCCCAGAAAGTCTGATATCTAGTTGTTCTAGTGGTGTTAAATGCTTTGGGGTTTTGATTTTTTTTTTAACTCCTAGATTTGTAGAAATGTGTTGTCAAGACACTGATATTGATCTTGCTGTATAAAAATGTCAAGTGTTCTGTCACTATAGTTTTTACAGATAGTACTGCAGAATATGGGGTAGCAATACATATATATGCCAAACAAGTAATATTTTATGAGTAAATATTCTAAAAAAATTTCTTTGCATTTTGAGGGATCAAATCAAATTCCTGCATCTGTATCCCTGCATCATTTGAAGTATCTGAGAGTCTTGTTCACCAACACGGGGCTGACAGATGCAAGAGTAGTGGGAGACCTGCTGTCTTTGAGAGGGGCAGATAAAGACTAGGCAGGCTACTTACACCACAGTGTTACAGTATCACTTTTCCCTTCCAGAAGAGTTAAGCGCACAGTGCTTTAAAGATACGGGAAGGATAAGGTAGCAACAAAAAGTTCATATGTAGGGTACAGAAGCTGATGCTAATTATCCCTTAGGAAGACTGCATTATAATTAAAATTATCCCACATCTTTTGACACTTCATTTGAAGTATTTCTTAAAATAAATTTCTATTTCTACTGAATCTTTTTCAAGGTTTTGCTGATTTTTATTAACCAGATTTCTGCTGGCTGTGGTGGAGATTAGCTGTTGAAATTGAGGTGTTTGTACCTGCAAATGAGTTCTACCTTTAGCATCTTCAAGCACAAACTGGCTAGGGATGTGAAACAGAAGGTGTGGACAGAGTCAAGCTGAATGTTAGTTAAAAATGCAATATTAAGCTATTGCAAAGGAGCAAGCCTCATTTTGGAACTTACTGACAGAATTGATTCATGTTTTGCATCAATTATTATTATTCCTTTCTGCTTTGTGCTGATGATATCTCAGATGATATTTTGTGTTTGTTTCTTGCTATTGTGCTTTAGCAAGGATACAGATAAGATAGATAAACGTTTAGGAGAAAGAAGAAAAAAATGTTTGAAAAATAAGCCAGATTATCAGAGTCTTTAGCTTTCTGAGGAAAGTAAATGCTCCGAATAGGAATGGGGGTGTTTGCCATTAGTATCCTTTTTTAAAATCATGGATTATATGTGATTATATGTGATTGAACATCTCTCTTGAAGGTAGAATTAAATGAGAGAAGTTTCCATTTCATATTTCAAATGATTATGCTGACGTTATGTTAAGCATTGATACATAGACATTTTTTTGAAGAGGATATAGTAGTTGTACATAAATCAAAATCGTTGTATGGGTTCTCAGTTTAATGTTGTACAGTGTCTTGGATAATGAATTACTGTTTGTCTCTCTTAAAAACAAGAATTTTGTTAAACAGAAACACATGAAACAAAGTATTCCTCCTTTAGTTGCTTTACAATGTTTGTTTACAATGCAAAGGGAAAACCAGTACTTTCCAATTCGATGACTGCAAATTGGTCTTGATACCTAAATAATGAACATCTGAAAAACTTCCGTAGATTCATAGGATCATTTAGGTTGGAAAAGACCCTTAAGATCATCGAGTCTAACCATTAACCTAACACTGCCCAGTTCACCACTAAACCATGTCCCCAAGCACCACATCTACACGTCTTTTAAATACCTCCAGGGATGGTTATTCAGCCACTTCCCTGGGCAGCCTGTTCCTTCAGTAATGGTGCTATGTAATTTTTGCTAATTCTTGCTCCCTCATAATGCATGTTTTTGACCACCTGCAACATAAGATGATACACTGGATGTAACTCCACAGGAGGAAAAAAAGAAAAAAAAGTCCACGAGGATATTAAATCTGGTTCTCTTGCTATGTAGATTAGTAAATATAACATAATCCATAACTGTCAGCAGAATTAAACTGCAAAAAAAAGGAGCATAAGGCTTTATGATTGAGAGGATAAACTACTTCATTAATGGAAGTTTTAGGATTAATGATGTATGGTATCATTTCTACACTGTCTGAGGTAGAAGACTGTATCCATAAAATATCTATTATTGTATACAATACAAATGCAATTGTTTTGTCAGCACAAAGTTTTTTGTTGTGTCAAGTCTGTTAGTGAATCCTGTTCAGGAAGATGGGTTTATTCCACAGTTATCTCCATTTGTAAGATGAAAACACTTGTAAAAGCAGCTAGTGCTTCTGTGATATTAATAACCAAATATAATGCTGGCTAATATCAGCAACTACTACGGATGTTAATTAGAAATCTGAAGGGCTGCCATAAACAAGTAATATTTACCAAATATGAATCGTATAAAAGGTGATTATTTCAAAACCTGAATATTCCTCTTCTCTAGCCATATCCACAAATATTTGACATAAAAGGAGGTTTGCTGTTTATTTACTAACCTTTTATATATTCAGAGGTAGAGAATACAATGCTAATGTAGTAAAATCTGTTAGAAAAGTATCATTTACAGCTCCATCTCCTGAAATAACACTCATATAAAAAGGAAATAGCTACTTCTTCTGGCTTTTCCATTTACAGTAGGTTAAGTCAGTGAATTAAAAAATTGAAAGAATTCGGAGTCTTCTGAATTGGGTGAAGTAACTTTTTGCTACCTTACAGATCTTTTATCTTAAATCATATTAGACCATTCTAAACAATTAGTGTTTATAAGGAAAAAAAAAAGTGCTGCCTGTTTACATGTAATTAGTTTTGAAGGATTAAAGTAAGGCAGTCCAAGACATGAAACCATGTTATATTCAGGTGAACACTGTTCTGCCATCTAAGTGTTCTCCCCTAATATTATCACAGTGGTTTCACTGTAAATATACTTACTGAATAGAAATTCTAGGTGTATAAAGAATTGAAACACAAAGATCCATGAGCTGGAGCTCTTCAGAGAAATGTGCATGCATCTTGGTAATTTTGCGGTCCCAAGCAATTCCTAATGAAGTACACCTGCAGCAGCAAATGGGTATTCATATTGCTAAATGAACAAATTTTCTCAGTGCATCAGACATAGCTTGTTATGAAGAGCTCCAATGTTTATGACATAAGCACCAAATTATTTGGAGCCCATACTGGTATGAAGTTAGCTTAAAGCAATAACCATCTTCCACTCTACCGTCCACTACCATCTCTTATTTTGGTATCACGTTGCTGGTAACTCAACTAGCCTCAGGAAGCAGTTGCTATTATTCGCGACAGCTGTCTAAGAACCAGTACTGAGGCTTAGCAGTGTAGAAACACCACAGCATATTCCTGACCCAAAGGAGCGTTCTGCCAAAATTCCAGTCCTTTTCAAAAGTATTGTTGCCATAGAGCATCTTGACCAGAATTTGGAAAGTTTTTCTTGATCTCACTTGATAAAAATTTCCTCACTAATTGCAGTGGCTTAAAAACATGAGTTAGTAATCTGTTGGCTGTCATAGAAAGTCCAAATAAAGCTATTAGAAACTTGCAAGGTAGAAAAGCTCTGTGGCCATTTTGGCCTTCTGTATTTAGCACATTCCTTATTTTTTTAGAAGCTTGTTATATGTGAGGTTTAAGGGTGTTTGTTTCTTTGTGTTTAGGTTGATAATACTGAAGAAATCACCTTTGAAGCTTTGAAGAAAGCAATTGGTAAGATTTATTACAATTGTGTTTATGCAGCATAGTTCTAGATTACTGTGGAATAGCTAGAGAAAAAGGTGTTGCCAGAATAACATAATTAAAATATTACATTTGTTTCTCTTCAGCTAGTAAGTTTATTTAAAACTTCAGTTATTTATTTCTAAATTTCTGAAATGATATCTTGATAATTTTAGTGAATTCATTTTCTGAAGCTAATGTGACTGAATGAAAAGCATCTGGAAATGCCTGTCATCTATTAAATCTGCCCTTACAGGCCAAGCTATAAATAACATGAGGTTTTCAAATTCCATTGAGTGATCATTTATAAAGCAACTTCAATATTTTTTTACATATTAAGATTTTCAGGTCTTCAATACATTCAGAAAATAGATTGTAAGGTCCACATTGTGGACTTCAAAAACACTGCATTTTTTAGTTAGTGTATTGATAGACATCTATCCGATTTGTTTAAAAGAGTATTTTTCTGACAAGTGACCCACCTACCAGAACTCAGAATTATCCAGTTTCCTTATTTCATATCACTGTAAGTAATTACTAATTAATGCTGTCCAGTCCACAAAAATCCTGTTAAAACATGAATTAGACATGGATGTTTTAAACAATAGACACTGATATTTTAAACAATAATTCAATTTGACAGTTTTCTAAACCTGCCTAATCACTGAGGTACTTAAATTCATTAGATGCTGCAAAGTTCCAGCTGGTTGTAGGTTCACTCAGCCTACGGAGATTGAACTCGCTTTTCCCAAATTCTAGTAGAAAATCCTGCCCACTGGTCTGCATGATACTGGGAGGGAGGATACTCCCTTCTTTTCTCTTGCAGCTGAACTTGTGTGCAGTAAGAAGTGCTGTCTTGAGTCTAGATAATAAAACAAAAGGAAGCCTGGATGTACTCATAATTAAAGCACATAGTAAGAAAGGGGCAAAACTGAGGTCCTCAAACCAGCTCCCTGAAATCGTATCTGCATTTTGCTTTAGAAGCAATGACAGATTGACAGCTCACTTGAGTATGGTTGCATCACTTCAAATACAGTGTTTGTTTGCTTTTTTTTTTTTTAAGATAACAATGGACTTGAAGAACAGGAAAAAGAAAAAAGGCGTCTTGTGATTGAAAAGTTCCAAAAAGCGCCATTTGAAGAAATTGCAGCACAATGTGAAACCAAAGTGAGTTTCTGAAAAATGTTTTACAGCATTGAAGATACTAGTATAAGCATTAATGGGGATGTGCTGGCTAAAGATGATTTATGTTATCGTGTCACTACTGCTGTTACTTTTAAAGAAGTTCAGTTCTTTGTCTTCAGCTATTATCTCTACTATTATTAATGTTGGGAAATTCCAATTATTTAAAGTGTGCTTTTGATTGTTCCTAGACCATTTGAAAAGGAATGGAAATCTCACACACTCTTCATCTTAATGTTTTCCTTACTATCTTTGAAATCGAGATTCACGGTCTGTTCCTATTTCATCCTGGGATAACTGGAGCAGCATTTACCCCGTTATATATTTTGCATAACTAAATGTATTTCAGGTTTGTTAAACTCCTATCTGCAACAGCAAAATTTGCTGTATAATTCCTTGCACTCCCAAGACAGGCTCACTCAATCTCACATGCCTCTTCAGGGCTCAGAATCCTTGCAGCAGTGAGAAGAGAAATCGAGATAGGAAATGCTGCCTAGATTTGCCATGTGGTGATGTGGAACACACGCACTGAGTATGGCCTGGCACATTCATTTTGGCTTGGTTCAATATACAGTAGTTAATAATTCAATTTTAATTTTTTTCCTAGGCAAACTTGCTTCATGATAGACTTGCACAGATACTGGAACTCACCATTCGGTAAGGTTTTATGCAAGAAGAATATGATGAATGACAAATGAGTTATAAAGCAATTCTGACTACTTTCAGGTGGTTGTGTCATAGAGTTATTAAACACATGTAGTAGGCAGAAAATAATTGACTTAACTGAATGTTGTGGTTTAACTGTGGTAGGCGTTTAAGCCCCACACAGCTGGCTGGCTAACTCCACCTCAGTGAGAAGGGGAAGAGAATTGGAAGGGTAAAAGTGAGAAAACACATGGGGTGAGATAAAGACAGTTCAATAAGTAAAGCAAAAGCTGCACATGCAAGCAAAGCAAAACAAGGAATTCATTCGCCACTGGCAGGTGTTCAGCCATCCCCAGGAAAGCAGGGCTCCATCACACATAACAGTTACTTGGGAAGAAAACGCCATCACTCCGAACATCCCTCCTTCCTTCTTCCCTAAAGCTATTATTGCTGAGCATGACATCATAAGGTATGGAATATCCCTTTGGTCAGTTGGGGTCAGCTGTCCCGGCTGTGTCCCCTCCCAGCTTCTTCCGCACCCCCAGCCTCCTCGCTGGTGGGGTGGGGTGAGAAGCAGAAAAGGCCTTGACTCTGTGTAAGCACTGCTCAGCAGTAACAAAACCACCCCTGTGTTATCAACACTGTTTCCAGCACAAATCCAAAACACAGCCCCATGCTAGCTACTGTGAAGAAAATTAACTCTATCCCAGCCAAAACCAGCACACTGAAAAAGAGTGGTCTTCATCTAAAACAGTCATTTTTATTTTCTTGTTACTATTTATTACGCTTAGGGACATGGTTTAGTGGGCATGGTGGTGTTGGGTTGACGGTTGGACTCGATGATCTTAGAGGTCTTTTCCAACCTTAATGATTCTATGATTCTATGACTCTATTTTGAATCTTTTAGATAGTGGAGAATATCCAGAAACCATGTCACAGTATACTTACATTATTTCTATGTATATCAGTAGTATTGAAGAATGCTGCTGTTTTCCCATTGCTGTATCTGTTTGAGAAAGTAACTAGAAAATGAACACCCAAAATAGTACATGACATTATTATAGTGTTGTGCACATCCGTTGTGCAGTATGAATAGTATTTGTTAGTAATAAAATGCATTTTCATAGTTCTGTAACATCAGTGAAGTTGATGATTTAGAGCAGACTACAAAAAAAAAAAGGCATGATAATTTCATTAGAATTTCAGGAATAGGATAAAATACTGGTTGTGAGGAGGAGGAGGGTAGGTTACTCTTGTTTCTCAGCTATTCGTATATCAAGTTATTAAAAAGAAAGCAGTCTATATAATTATAAATTATATATATTGATTGTTCTTCTCACACAGTCCTCCACCGAGCCCCTCAGGAACGATGACCATTACTGCTGGACATGCTCATTACCAATCTGTTCCAGTCTATGAGATGAAGTTTCCAGATCTTTGTGTGTATTAAGTGTCTTCTGCAGTCTGCTGGACATTATTTAGAGTAGAGTACAATAGAAAGAACAAGATGAGTTTTCAAATTTTATTGTTTATTTCATCTAAACTAACTTTAAAATAATGATGGACATAAGCCAAATCCAGATTACTCTAGCCAAACTCATGAGACTGTCCTGAGTTGTTTTCTTCTGTAATATATTTGAAGTTAGGTTTTTCATATATCAAGTTTCTTCATTTTCATATTTGGGTACATGTAAAAGTCAGATTTAAAACTTGTCTTGCCATATAGATGAATATTTCAGTTACACGAGGAATTCGTATTTCTGTAAATTTCTTTAATTTGAGGGATTGTAACTGAAGAACCTGTTAAAGCTTTTTTCTTTTTTTTTTTTTTTTTTCTCCTCTCCACCTCAATTAGATATCTAAATAGAATGCTTTTGGCTTGCTTCATCTTAATAAATGTAACCAGTGGAGCGCTACCTTAGCTCCCTTTTGTTCATGCTGTCATAGCTAGCCAACTTGTTTATTTTGGAATATATGGAAAAAAACAAATACCTTACATTTGTTCAAATACAAATAAATGAATTAATGGACACTTGTTAAGTATTTTTTTTGGTGCATCACACACCATGCTTTTTAGACATATACACCCAGTATATGTCCTGTGTTTCTTGCTAAAATTTAACTGCTTTGCATAAGAGAGGAGAAATCTCCTTGAAGCACTGAACTGTGCAATATTTTTCATGTCCTAAGGTGTATGGTTTACAGACTGTACTTTTGAAAATGCAGTAGTATTTTACTGTCTGCTTTAGTATAAATACATGAGAGATATATTTAGTGTAGCAGAAAATAAACTGAGGGCATTTTAAATCATAAATACAGAAATTACAAATATATTCTATGAGGTATTTCTCTGTAGTTTATTAGAGCTTTTTAATGATATTTTAGAAATTGAAAGAAAAATGGATGAAACCATTTAAAGACCAAGAATTTACTACATATGTTTTCAAGCAAAAGCATTTTTAGAGATGCATCTCTGTGTTCATTTTTGTTTCATTCTCAAACCTTTCTAGAAATAAGGAAAATGTGGTAACATTCATAGGTTTATGTATCTGAGTATACTATTCAAATGTAAATAAAGTAAAACTGATATAGTAAATCACTGAGCTGTTGATGATAATTGTCAAGGCTGTCTTTATGACTCACTAAATTCTGCAGGCAAAAAGAAAAAAACAGCTTTTGCTGATGCCAGGAATTGTAAGTTTCAAGTCCCTTTATCTGAATCTGACCGAAGCAGCACAAACATGAATGAATGTTCTCAAATATCTATAATAAATGTAAGACATTTAAGTTAGCCAGCAGTTTAGATAAACAGTGATCAGGCCATGAACGAAGTGATCTAACTTCAGTTAGCCCTGCTTTGAGCAGGAGCTTGGTTTTGATGACCTTCAAAAGTCCCAACCTAAATTAATCTATGATTGCGTAATTCTAAGATCTGAATGGTTATCAGGCCAGCTAATTTGCTGACCGATTTGAGCATTTGCAAACCCACTGTAAAATGGATTTTAAGTTTTTGAACTGTAGTACAGTATTCCACTGGACTACTTTTAAAAGCCTGATGTGACTTAACATCAGAGAAGTAGCAGCTACTTAAACCTATGAGATAACATGCTGAGACTTTCAGAAAGCATTCACAAAACTCAAAAGGTAATTGAGACCTTCTTTTCAGTTTAACAGTGCAATCACAGCTGTTAGTGGATGATGAAACAGCCCCTTATCTACAGCATTCCGTTGTGATTTTTACTGCTGCTGCAGCGTATCAGCCTGATCAGACCACAGTCTACACATAAATAGGACTCGTTGTCACTCTAGCTTTTAGTTTTCACTTTTTGGGTTTTTTAAGGTAAGACATACTAGTTTTTTGGCCTATATAAAGAGTGTAATTTTTTAAATAGTAAATCTAACCTAGGGATACAATGTAAAACACTTATCCACTCTGCTGTTTTTTAAGAACACTGTGCACTTTTGTACAAAAAGAAAATAAGGAGTCTAAGAAATAAAGAATGTACTTCTGTTTGCACTCGTGCAGTACGGAGACTGTGCCGTAAATACAGGATTGTTTCTGTAATTGAATTCTGTTGCATGAATGCTGCATGTGAAAATAACTAGATTCAGCATTTCATTTTCTGTTCTGTTTATGAAGTATTTTTCATTTATGGTAATGATAGGTTTCCATGTTTTCAATGTTCAAATGAGCTTTGTTTGGGAAATGCAGGTGTTGTGCAGGTATTGTGCAGGGAATGAAGAGCTTGTAACACTCTGTGTGTTCACATGATATTTAATTTCTTCCTTTCTGGAAATTCAGGGAGTCTCTAAGTTGATAATTGGTTCACTCTGGGCTTTCTAGACAGCTGAGAGATGGGAGTGACTGTAAAATGTATTGGTTTGGTAGCTATTACATGTAGCTAATGAATGAAACCAAATGAATTAAGAATGCTGTTGTACGGTATAAAGCTGCTTTGTTTCACTTATCTCTTTATGTTTTTGAGACAAGTTGCAGAACTTAAAAGCTCCATATGCATACTGGCCCTGTATTATCTGCAACTCCTTGAGTACTGTCACAATGTTTATGAATTGGTATCCAGCTGTATAAATATGTTCCAGCTTTTGCTTTGGGTTCTCTTTCCCACTGTGTGACTTTGAAAAAATTATAGCTTTTGGTAGTGGGTCACTTTAAAGTAAATTCAATCCTTGTTAATTTCAAAAGATAGAAATAGCCTGTTGTCTAAAATCAGAGTAGGGCTACTTTGTCTGTTGTTCTGATGGTCATATATTCTGTACTGTATGTAATGAACCAGTTTCAATAAATGTAAGAACACACTGTGCAATCTATATTTGAGCAATAAAATAAACCAAAATTTAAAATTAATCTTTTCTAAGGTGTCAGTTTTTATTGCTCACAATTACATTGTCAATGACGTAATTTTTTGGCATTTACAATAGACCTCATTTTACACACCTTTTTTTTTTTTTTTTTTGCAAATGTTACAGCATTGCAGCATTATTAAACTACTGCTGTTATTTATGATTAAACCATTACTATTACCAAGACCACCAAAAGTTGAGAATACAATAGCAAACGAGCTTCAGGAAGATAAGTAAGTTATGCTTTTCAGGCCTGCCTCCCTGCTTAAGAAAACATACTGGGTTTGTAGTATCAATTTCAAGGAATAAAGTCGTCAGTGTGTGTGAAGGTCTGTGTACAGCTCACTCACAGGTAGCTCTTTTCAAACGGTGATGCCATCTAATGGGGCTGAGAATTACACTGTTGTTTGTTTCTCTCTTTTTTTGGTAGCATTCATTTGTTTAAATGGTTTTAATAGTGCACCCTGAGAGAAGGGGGAAGAACAATTCTTTTTTTTCTATTTTGAGGAAGTTGGGACCTTCTCTAGCTCACATGAGATACATCCTAGCATAGAGAGGATTATATTGTCATTGTCTTTTCCCTTGCTCCTCTGTTCCTAATTTTTGCAGATGTTAACACTTTGTGTATATTTAGGAAATTTTAGAGGGTAGGCATCTTCTTTCTATAATCTATGACTTACCATGGCTCTCGGAACCTGCTATGAAGATGTGTAGTCATCAACCTTTTTTGTTGCTCAGGTTGATCTGAGCAGGATTTTGACAATGGATACCTTAAAACAATCTGGGGAGAAAATAGTAGTCACACTTGGGAGATTATTTTAAATCCTATCTAAAGAGAAGGCATGGAGGTGAATGAGAGATTCTGTCACCCTACCACATGAGACCAGACAAGGAGGGACAAAAGTGGCAGCGACTGCAGTTGTAAGACAAAACAAAGGTGACCTGTGAAGAGCTACTTTCTGGGTACTGGGGAGTTTCTGCCTGGAAGTTTTTGCTTCTTCACAGTGTTGCCTTTATTTGAAAGACTTAACTCATTCGTTGCTCACAGTTTTAATGATATTGTGATCAAGATGACCAGTAGACCTGAATAGTGCAGGTTTTCAGAGTTTATGTCTTCCTAAATCATGTCAAGTTGTTTATGAAATCATCTTCCCAAATCTTTAATACTTTTATCAGCTTGCAGGCAAAGCATAAGTGCTTAAAAAGTTAAAATAAGTAAAATAGTATCTAATGAAGTAGGAAAACTTTTTAGATTAGTAATTAATAGATTAGTTGTTCACTTTGGGGAAACAACTAGGTTTTGGCCAGCTATGCCCCAAATCTTTGAAAAATACAGTGTAAAGTTACTGTGAGAATGAGAGAAGAAAGAAAAAAGCTGTGCTAAATGTCTCATCTTGTTCTGCTTATCATTTCTTTTATTATTTTAGCACTGATCTCTGAGAATGAATAAATACAGCTAATCATAGCTAGATTATTTAAGACTTCTCTTTATCAACACAATTCATATGGTAGTAATTATCTACAGAACAACTTTGGTGTTAAATTCTTCCTGAAATAAGAGATACTGGAAAAAATCCCGAAGGAAGTAATGACAACATTGCCTGAATAACAGCATATTTATATTGTAATTTCTCTGTTACTTGATCGATTCAAATGATCCATCTCTATCTCTGCAATCAGAAAATTCAGCATATCTCTGAGTGAATATATGCATGTGTTATTTGCATAACCATGAATGTAATACTAGTTTTTAATAATTAGTAGAAAGGGATGCTTTTTTTTAAGTGTGTATTTTAAATGCAGGCTTCAGAGCAGCAGCAGTGCTATCATCAGAGAAATGAGCTTGTGTTATTATTAAGCAGCAATGCACTTAATTCACTTGTTTAAATGCCAATTTTTCCCATTTCAGCTAATTAGCTATCTGACCTTTTCATTATCATTTTTATTTATAAATGCTGTGAAATATAAAATAGTTTTTCATTACTATGATAAAAGGCTGATAAAAGTTCCAGTTCTGAAACAAGTAAACATACTGGTGTAATGCAGCCCCATCCAACCTGACC
This sequence comes from Aptenodytes patagonicus, assembly GCF_965638725.1. Classification (NCBI taxonomy): domain Eukaryota; kingdom Metazoa; phylum Chordata; class Aves; order Sphenisciformes; family Spheniscidae; genus Aptenodytes; species Aptenodytes patagonicus. Next base: position 9,030,194 of record NC_134950.1, on the reverse strand, counting down.
TTGAATGTTTCCAGGGATGGGGCATCCACCACCTCTCTGGGAAACCTGTGCCAGTGTTTCATCACCCTCAGCGTAAAAAATGTCTTCCGTATATCTAGTCTGAATCTACCCTCTTAGTTTGAAACCATTACCCCTTGTCCTATCGCTACAGGCCCTGCAATTTGTCACCATCTTATAGGCCCCCTTTTAGTATTGAAAGGCTGAAATAAAGTCTCCCCAAAGCCTTCTCTTCTCCAGGCTGAACAACCCCAACTCTCTCAGCCTTTCTTCATAGGAGAGGTGTTCCACCCCCCTGATCATTTTTGTGGCCGTCCTCTGGACCAGCTCCAACAGGTCCGTGTCTTTGCTGAAGACTCCAGAGCTGGACGCAGTACTCCAGGTGGGGTCTCACCAGAGCAGAGTAGAGGGGCAGAATCACCTCCCTCGACCTGCTGGCCACGCTTCTTTTGATGCAGCCCAGGATACGCTTGGCCTCCTGGGCTGCGAGCGCACATTGCTGGCTCATGTCCAGGTTGTCATCCACCAGCACCCCCAAGTCCTTGGCAGGGCTGCTCTCAATCCCTTCATCCCCCAGCCTGTAGTGATACCAGGGGTTGCTCTGACCCAGGTGCAGGACCTTGCACTTGGCCTTGTTGAACCTCATGAGGTTCCCATGGGCCCACTTCTCGAGCTTGTCCAGGTCCCTCTGGATGGCATCCCGTCCCTCTGGTGTGTCGACCGCACCACTCAGCTTGGTGTCATCTGCAAACCTGCTGAGGGTGCACTCAGTTCAGTAATTAATGAAGATATTAAACAGTATTGGTCCCAGTATGGAACCCTGAGGGACACCACTCGTCACTGATCTCCATCTGGACACTGAGCTGTTGACCACTGCCCTCTAGATGCGGCTATACAGACAATCCCTTATTCACCAAACAGTCCACCCATCAAATCCATATCTCTTCAACCTAGGGAGAAGGCTGTTGTGGAGGACCGTGTCAAAGGCCTTACAGAGGTCCAGATAGATGACATCTGTAGCCCTTCCCGTGTCCACTGATGTAGTCACTCCATCATAGAAGGCTACTAGGTTAGTCAGGCAGGACTTGCCCTTGGTGAAGCCATGCTGGCTGTCTCGAACCATTTCCCTGTCCTCCATGTACCTTGGCATAGCTTCCAGGAGGATCTGTTCCATGGTCTTCCCAGGCACAGAGGTGAGGCTGACAGGTCGGTAGTTCCCAGGGTCCTCCTTTTGACCCTTTTAAAAAATGGGTGCAATGTTTCCCTTTTTCCAGTCACCAGGGACTTCACCTGACCGCCATGACTTTTCAAATATCATGAAGAGGTGCTTGGCAACTACATCAGCCAGTTCCCTCAGGACTTTGGGATGCATCTCGTCAGGTCCCGTAGACTTATGTATATTCATGTTCCTCAGGTGGTCACGAACATGATCTTCTCTTACAGTGGGAGGGACTTTGCTCCCCCAGTCCCTGCCTTGAGGTCCAACCACTCAAGAGGTGTGGGAAGAGAGGTTGCCAGTGAAGACTGAGGCAAAAATGTTGTTGAGTACCTCAGTCTATTCCTCATCTGTTGTTACCCGTTTGGCAGTCGTGTTCAACACGGAGGGGGGTACACTTTCTTTGACCTTCCTTTTCTGGAAGCTGTAGAAGCCCTTCTTACTATTCTTTGCATCCCTTGCCAAGCTCAGGGATGCTGAAGGCCAGCTGCGCCTTGGCCTTCCTGACCCCATCTCTACACAACCGGGCAGCGTCCCTATACTCTTCCCAGGCTACCTGTCCCTGCTTCCACTGCCTGTGCATTTCCTTCTTGCCCTTTAGTTTGACCAGCAAGTCTCGACTCAGCCATGCCCGTCTCTTGCCTTCCTTTCCTGATTTCTTACACCTGGGGATAGAGAGCTCTTCCACTCTATGGGAAACGTCCTTAAAGATCTGCCACCTCTGTTCTGCTCCCTTGTCCCTGAGGTCAGTTTCCCAGGGGGTCCTATTAACTAATTCCTTGAACAGCTGGAAGTTTGCATTCCTAAAATTCAGCGTCCTGACTTCACTCTTCACCTGACCCATATCCCTCAGGACTGCGAACTCCACCAGTGCATGATCACTGCAGCTCAGGCTGCCTCCAATCTTGACATCAACGATCAACTCACTTGTGTTGGTGACCATCAGGTCCACCCCCTTTGGTAGGGCTGTCTATTACCTGGCCTAAGAAGTTATCCTCAATGCACTCCAGAAGTCTCCTGGATTGCCTACAGCTTGCCATGCTACTTCTCCAGCAGATGTTGGGGTGGTTGAAGTCCCCCAGCAGGACGAGATCCTGTAAGTGCAATGCCTCCTGTAGCTGGAGTGAGAAGGCTTCGTCAATAGGTTCCCCTTGATTGGGCGGCCTGTAGTAGACACCAACCACAAGGTTCCCTTTGTTGCCTCGGTCTCTAATTCTTACCCATAAACTATCAACCTGCTCATGGCTATTCTTCAGAGACAGCTCTTCACAGTCTATCCATTTATTGACATAGAGGGCAACCCCTCCACTGCTCCTTCCTCGCCTGTCCCTTCTGAACAGCCTGTAGCCATCGATAGCCACGCTCCAGTCATGGGATTTGTCCTACCAAGTTTCAGTAATGGCAACCAGGTCGTAGCTTTCTAGCAGCACAGTGGCTTCCAACTCCTCCTGTTTGTTGCCCACGCTGTGTGCACTGGTATAGAGGCACTTCAGCTGGGCTGTCGGCCGTGTCACTTTTTTAGAGGAACACACCTTAATTCCTTTGAGGTATTTCAACGGGTGTGTTCCTCTTGGCTCCTATTACCTGAGCCCCTGGCTCATCTCTGCAAGACTTCAGCTGTGTTCCAGTGTACCCAGCAAGCCTCAGAACAACAGGCTGAGGGCCCTCACTAGCACCCCGTCCCTCTAACCTTGGCATGTCGGCCCATGGCTTGTCACGGGCAAGCCTGATATTATCCCCCTCCCCCTTCAAGTCTAGTTTAAAGCTCTGTCAATGAGCCCCGCTAGCTCGTGAGCAAAGACCCTCTTCCCCCTTGGAGAAAGGTGAATCCCACCTGGCTCCAGCAGGCCTGGTGCCATGTAGACCATCCCATTGTCAAAAAAACCAAAATTCTGGCGATGACACCAGCCATGGAGCAAGGTATTAATAGACTGTGTATGACTGGAAACCCCCCTGTACGCCAAGATCTGTCACTCCGCTGTGGACCGGGCCGGTGTCGGAGCAGCTTGCCTCAGCGACTGACTGCTAGCTTCAGTTACACCGCGTTTACACCTCCTGCCGTTGCTCTGGCCACCCCCAGGCCTCGTCAGCATCTCCCGCCAGACCTGCTGGCTCCCGGTGGGTCTCTCTGCTCCCCTGGAGTTCCCCTGCCTCAGGAAACCGCCCTGTGCACCAAGACCTGCCACTGCTGCGGATTGGGCTGGCTCTGGAGCAGGTCCCCTCGATGACTGACTGCTAGTTTCAGTTACACCGCATTTAAATCTTTTGTTGTAAGAGAAGGTTAAAAAGCGATGGAAATTTGGAATCTTTTTAATAAAAATATTTTGTAAAATGATCGTTTTGCTTTTTCTTTTTTTTTTCCGGTTAATAATAACAAATAAAAGTATGCCTTTGTTAAGCAAACTGAAGCATTAAGTATGAGAATTCTTAAAGACCTTTCTAATTCCAAGAGAAAGTGAGACAGGTGTGACTTGACCCTCAAATCAATTATTAATTTGTTTCTGGATGTTCAGGATCACACAAAGAAATCTGACTCCTTGACATATCACTTGAAGTTGAACTTATGAAGAACAATATACAAAGTAGGTAAACTTTGACACCAATGTTAATATATTTTTTAATCCTACTGTAGGTTTGCAGGCTCAGAATTGTACAACTCAGAATCCAAGTGTCTCAGGTAATGTGGTACCTGAGCTATTGCATTCTGCCATGGTTAACATCTGAAGACACCTCAACTGAGAAGTAAAACTACCTTTGATTTCTGGTTCTAGTTTCTGAGATGCCTGGGAAGTTATGCTGAGAGGTAGTGCAGAACTGAACCCAAACTCTGAACTCAAAGCGGGGGGGAGGGGGTGTCAGGCTTTGTTTCTCTCAGTGCTCAGCACTGGGGAAGCTGCTGGTGAGAGTGAGGCACTGCTATTGCTTCCTAGGGAGTGAGATATGGCACTGGGGATCAAGGATGCAGTTGAAGAGAATTAGACAAAGGAACGCCAATATGATTCAACTGAATAGAAGAGTGGGAATCACCAATCTAACCTTTAAAAGATCTTATGAGTGATGCAAACACAGCACAAAGTCAGTTATGGCAGGTCAACCAATGAATGGTCAATCAAATTAAAATCATATGGCTGCTTTTGATCAAGAAGTCAAAGCTTCACTCTTACAATTTGATGTGCTTACAGAAGAAGTACCTTATTAGTATGGTTTGGATTTTGCAAATACATGCTTAGAGAAAATATGGAAATATCAGTAATCCCATTGAATAAGATGTTATGTGCTATTTTGGGCAGGTCACCTTCTGGGTTTAAGCTGTGTATTTGCACTGTTGTGTGCTATAGAACTGAAATCTAATAAGAAAGACATACAAAGATTATACCTTTGTGCGCATCTTTCGTATCAAAGTAACAAGGTTGCTAGTGATTTTGACCCTAGCTGGGGTTTTTTGTTGTTTAGCTTTGTTATTAGTAGCCAAGTTCTAGTAATTTTATTTCTTGTGGCAATATTTTATGATCAAAGCATAGTCTAAATTAGCACCTTATCAAGTAAAAGGATGTACATATCCTTTTATACTGCTGTTGACTGATAACTAATCTTATGAGTGGTGAATTTGGAAAAAAAAAAGCAAACAAACTTGGGTTCAGTAAAAAGCAAAAAGCATTATTCCAGCTTTACATTACATACTGCAGAATACATTAGTTTTAGTTGATCCCAGGAAGGAAAACCTTTAAATTTCTTCCCTTTAACATGCTGAAATCTCTTAAAACTGGAGGTAACGGTACATAGTACACAGCTTTGGGGCAAGGAATGTGTCTGTTACTGTCATGATCTGATTGACCAGCAGAAACTCTGCGGGTTGAAAATTGCAATTAGATAGGAAGGGAAGAAGGAACTCATTTTCATGCAATTACCTTAGCTTTTCTTTTGGGTGTTTCCTGCTAAACTCAGTAAAGGAAGAATGTCTGCAAAAGGAGTTGGAGTAGTTGCAGATTGGTTTAATTAAAAACCTGAAGTACTTAGCCACCATCAGCAAGATCCAGTCTGAACCAACTACACAGTTAACAAAAATCAGTCTTTGATCAGAACAGTTTTTACATAGAAATCAAATTAAATTATACAGAATACTGTCAAATAATTATTTAAGGTAATATCTGACCTAAATAGATGGTCCATAGTGCCGACTTCACTACAGTAAGGAGTTATACATCCTAACATTTAATACCTAGTCTATGATTATGTCATTTGTGTGCTGGAAAGTGTAAGGCAGACTGTAGAGTGATAAGAAAGAGTAAGGTACGCAATGCTTGACTGTGAAAGTCTCCGTGCCGTTTCCCAAGCACATGGTGGTGGTTGGTTATCTGCCTTCATGTTGCACCGTTCTGGAGTTTGCAACAGGGCGGTGTGTCTCTCTCTTTCCTCTTCTTACTATGCTCCACAGTGGACCTTCCTCCTCACTGCTCTCCTCGGAGCTGGAAATCCCAGCACCTATTTCTTTGCCGATTGAAGGCCTTTCATAAGGGTCACTTTGACATGAGACTTTCTCCTCTTGGCACTCTTGCCTGTGTGGAAACTTAAGGCTTTCATTGAAGAAGGCAGAAGCCATGCACTCGGCTGCTGTCTTATCGCAAGCACATAGTAGTTTCTCACACATGCTCCAACCAATACCTTAAAAAGAAGTTTCAGGATTAATATTTGAAAGCATTTACAATTAGTCAATATGTAATTTGCCATGGATAGATAAGCTTTTGAAAATAAAATTTTCAAATCTGCCTTGAATTTTAGTCTCCAAATTCACCTTTAATCATCTAAATATAAGAGTGACACCAAGGTGCTGGGCAGCTGAAGGTCCAACTGGCTTTAGTTGAATTTGTGAACGTAAAGACACCACCAACTGACTTCTGCCTCCAGTCATAAAATATCTGAATGTAATTTTGTCAGACTGACCTGGTCACATCATACACAGTGGTGTCATAACCTTTATCTCAACTAGGAAAAAAGCTTGGTTTTATAGTAAGCATTGCTAACATTTTGTAAGCCAAATTTTTCTGTCTCATACTCAGCTGTAGCAGTTCACAGGCACGGTGGCATTCAGTCTGTGATGCTTTGATATGCTGTCATCAGGACATGAGAAATTTCCTCTAACCTAAACTTACATTTTGGCTTATGATCAAAACATACAACTTCAGATCTTGAACTTCTTTCTGCATGACAGCCAAATTTCTTAACTTGTTCCATACAACAGTGATGAGAGAAGCAGCACCTAAAATAAACAGTAGGTGTAAATGAAAAATACTTATTCTTCCTGCATCACAGAGTGCTTGCAATTATTTTATCTCTTTATTTTCGATGCCCATTAAAACTGAGAAATTTTAGTTTTCATATCACAGAAAAATCTTTTCCATAAAGAAGAAGAAAAACACCCCAAACTGTTCCTACTCTCCTCCTATACCTGTTCCTACTTTCACTACCTCCTTCCTAATTCCTTTGGTATCGTATGTTTAACAGTGCTGTAGTTTTTTAGGTTTTTTTGTTATAATTTTAAGACATGTCATTACAATTGTAACTGTAACCTAATCCTCTGTGAGAAGTGTCTTCAAGTGTTCGAATATTGTTGGCTGAAAAATCTGAAAACTGCATGATGGTAGCCAGAGCCTTGACTAGCCTTCATCTAGTCTACTTGATCATGCGTAGGCAGTCTTATTTGTGTGCAAGTGTAGGAACATTGTGTGTGCTGTATACTAAGTACTGTACTCAGACCTGATGTGGCCCCAACTCTTATGAACTTCCACACAGGGAGAGATTTTTAGTTGTAAATGCAACACTCTTAAAGCAGATTTCTTTACTTTGGTTGAATTCTCTGCATTACTCCAGAATTCCTCCTCTTTGTCAGCCGTGCCGTGACAGCACACAGTCGGCCGCGGCAGGTCTCTTGGCTACAGCTTAGGCAGTACTTCACTCGAGCTGTACTCTCTTCTGAAGGACAGAGAGGCACAGATGTATGTTAACTCTTTTCTTCATAAATCACTTTCCAAACCACCTCTTAGCCAAGTTTCACGGCAACCCTTATCCTCATCTCTTTTGATATACACTTCCTTCTGCTCTACTTACCTCCCATCGTTCTCATTTCTTATTTTGAGTTAGTAAGTCCTCTCTAAAACATTGATGCGATAACAGAATGTGTCTTAGTGACATTTGAGTATTTAATATTTTATGTATTTAAGTGGATTTTTTTTTTTTCCAAAATGTGGCCTGACTACTGATACGTAGCTATACAAGGCCCAACAAAAGGCATACTGATCTTTGTTGGTCCATAGGCCCCCCAGTAATACCCACAGTTAATGGCAGATTACAGAAGAGCCCACACCTGTCCAGTGCATCAGTAGGATAACCTCTTCCTTCTTGGCCACAGTAGCAACCGTAAGACTCAAACTCCTCTGGGCATCGCTCAGTTAAACAGAACAGCATTTCTCCTAGCTGGGGCAGCTCCCTTTTCACTCTTCCATTTCCTCTCTCTTGCAGAAAGGTTAATCGCTCACATACTATAAAGCAAAAAATATTATTTGACACATCATGTTTTCACTGGTTGGGGGCTCTCTTGTGTTGACAGAAGTATTTTCAGAGCTATCAGAAACTTATAAAGACAACATGTTACTGTTTCTAAATCATTGCTTCAGTCCATGAACTATGGCTCTTCGAATACTACTGAGCAAACAGCAGAAGTGGGGGGGAAATAGTTAAGGGGAAGAGAGATCCCTATGAAGAGGTAAATTACAAATCAAATTGGATTACAATGAGAGTACGTTGGAATCCTTTGTAATTCTTCATAGTTAAATTTTTCTTCTAGAATATTCAAACCTATCTGAGTATTCAGTAGCTTCTGTCTTGGCTAATTCAGAAAATAGAGTCTTAACCTCTTGTGCTTGCACAGTGATAGCTGGGCAATGACTATGCTGTGCTGCAAGAAACAATAACTTTTTCTTTTCATTTGAAGTACCTTCCACCTAGCATTAAAGGTCTACTAGGACTAAGATGTACATGATTCCTTCATGGTATGCTTACAAAAATTGTCCTGATAAAGCTTGGCTACCATCACAGAGCAATCAGTAATAGGGTTGCTTTCCCAAAGGAAAGATTCTGGATTTTCACTTCAAAGAAAATTGTTTCCTGATATTACAAACCAGGGAAGACCACCTTGGATTATCACATTCATGCTTTTTAACTGTAATTCATTTAGAGCTATGATGCATATGAGCGATCTGTTGTAATGGTTACTGTGCTGCCAAGGTCTGGGCATGTCCATGTCCCAATCTTAATGCCTCTGTGGCTTCACCCACTCAGGAAGAACTGATATTGTGGGAATTATCCCTAAGATTTGAGAGCAGAGTGTGTTCCATGTCAGGAAAAACGATGTCAAGGGGGCCTTTTTAGGGACCTTACCAGGGAAAGGACTTGAAGGAGCTGATGGTTGGGCTGGGGGAGAGAGAGGGCGGGCTTCTGTTCCCTATGCATCCTCCTTGCTCCCACCTTCCCTTCTGCAGCTCTAGACTGACTCTCCCTGCTTCTTCCAGGGACAACCCTGGATTACTTCCCCCAGTAAAAAATTCTGCCCATGTGCCTGCTTGGGTCTTTGCTCACTCATATTAATTCACCAAGGACAAACCCCAGGTTCATGCACTCACGTACACTCTCTAAAAGCTGATATTTTACGATCAAATTTTCCAGTTTGACAGAAGGCTGGGTTGATTCTTCATTTCTGCTTTGTTCCAGCTCTGGGACTGCTTCTCTCCATTGGGAAGCCTTACAAGATGGATGGGACAGTCCGTGAGTGTGGATTTACAGCAGTGACAGGTCTGAAATGTCTTGGGATCAAAGTGAACTCTGGGCAGGAGTTGGAACAGAATCAGAAATGGTGAGAAAAAGGCCGACTCTGGCAAGACTTTGGCAAGAGGTCAGAGGGAGGAGCAGGGGAAGTTCCTTCTATTGCATCTGCTGCTTGTAAAATAAAGTAACTCAAAGATGTGATTAAATTACTGCCTAAAAACAAATGCAAGGGGAAACATTCACTGAGCTCATTTTAGATCTTGTACTGTATGAAAAATGTACTTAAAACCTAATCATAAATAGTTTTTGTAAGTGTTAATGATAGCACATTGGTGGAAGAGGTTAAACTGTTGGAAGATTTTGCAGATGACTGCATCTCCTGTTCTTATAAATACCAATACATATATGCTTGTCTAACTGGTTTAGAATAACTATAATCTTTATATGCGATATACACCTACCTTTTAATAGAGAGGTAGCTGAATATTTCATTAGCTACAACTGGGAAAAAACTCTTCATTTACCTTTTCCTGCAGGTTCATTGGGACCCCTATCAGACAGTACCAGTTCCAGAGCTATTCCAGAGGAAGCTGTGCTGTGGCTACCCCTTGCAGGGCTTGTCTCTGAAGATGACATATGCATAGATTAGACTTGCAAAGGTAGAATAAACTCTTCTTTCAGTAATGTGTCCAAAAGTGCATATTCTGAACCATAATCAATTGGCAGTCTTCTAACATTTGTTTAATTCATAGTTGGAAGACTGTTCATTAATGGTTAGTTAAGCTTTCCTATCAGTGTTTGACAGTGAACTGCCTTTTCCAGTGCAGTCAGTGTTGTGCACACTGTATTCTATGTAATCTATGCAGATTTAGGGAGAAAATAGTGTTATTCTACATATCTATGAGAAATGCTGAATCCTCAGACAGCTGTGGACAGGAATATGGGAGTGCTGTAAGTTAGAATAGGTGTAATTCAGTTTTTACTTGCCTTTTTCCTTTGTCCTTGCAGATATGCCTGCAGGAATCTTCTCAGTGGGGACAATTTTGACTTGCATTGAGTTGGTATCTCCTGGGAAGGAGGCTGGGGAGGTGGTTATCTCTTCCACTGGGACCACAGCTTCCATAAATCCATCCTCTTCTGAATAAGCGGAAAGAGGAAAGCGGAAGAAGACATAGAGCAATAAACAGCAAGATTTTCTGCCCCATCCCTGGAAACATTCCAGGTCAGGTTGGACGGGGCTCTGAGCAACCTGATCTAGTTGAAGATGTCGCTGCCCACGGCAGGGGGGTTGGACTAGATGACCTTTAGAGGTCCCTTCCAACCCAAACTATTCTATGATTCTATGATTCTATGATTTTCATTTTAGATAGCAGTTCAGAATAATATCCTCAGGCAGAACTCCTGTGAACTGATGGTCGTAGAGAAAAAAAAATTAAAACGAAGATTGGAAAAGCAAAGAGTACCCACACTGGTCATTTCTTCACATTTCTTGCCTTTCAGAAAACAAGGTGCTGGTTAAATAGGACCAGTATAACTACTGATATTTTTTTTTTTTAATTATATATGTTGCATACTGAGGTAAAGAGTTGTGCCAGTTGCTGAAAATCATATGGGTTACTGATTAGTCAGCCATACTGAGAGATAAAGTGCAGGTGAGATGTCATTTTCTGAGTAAATTGCTAAAAAAAAAAAGTGTCCATTCACATGAGGGTACCAAAACTGATAACAACATTAGGGAAGGTAGAAAATTATTTGACTGATGCAGAGCTGGGCAACGGAAAGATTTACTTCATTGTAACCACAAGCAAATATTAAGGGGAAAATAAGTTGAGGATGAATAGAAACATAATTTTAAGGAGATTCTTTATCCTAAAAATTAAATTAGTATTTATTTTTAGATTATCTGAAGCTTTATTGTTGAGCAGGAATGTTTTGTTTAATTTGGGAATTACTTAACTTTTTTTCCTTTCTTTTTTAACCTTTTTTATATAAGCTAATTTGTAAATTAAAACACTGTTATCAAATGGTTTCATTTTTTCTATATGTCAGTATGAAGAAGGCGGCATTTCACAAACAAAATACTTTGAAAATACTAGTGAATATGTGTTTCCACATTTTTAAAGCCTTTCCTTTTAAATTCCTTGGCTGAACTTATTAATTGGATCAAACTCAATTTCATTAAATTTGTCCCTCTGAAGTTCTGGTTTTAGTATGTATTGAAAATAACCTGTCATAGGATAAGAGAATAGATTAAAAAAATGAAAGTACCGCTAAGAGCGCAAGGAAGCCCATGAAAGATTGCAGAAAGGGATCAATAGCAACATGCTAATTTAATAGGTGCACATGTTATGCCACTTTGTTTGACAGTGATGTGTTGAAATGAAAGCGATTCCTGCTAGATGTAGCAAATAAAACTGAAGTTTGGGAAATTCTGCACTTAGCTAAGAATAGATATTACAAATGATCCTCTGGGAGCCATGCAGACCTGCAGCACAACACACAGATTTTCTGATACATTCAAGTTAACGGAGGAGAGCATTTGATCAGTGTTTAGTACAGCAATGCCATATTTCTGTATTGGGGTGGGAGACACGGCTACTGTCCAGACAGTGTAATCAGAGTTAAAAAATGACTACTTTCTACTCTCCATATTCAGTGTTCCTTGACATTTTTCTGGTGCATTTCAGTCTGCCTGAATGATCCTTTCTACAAAAAAGGGGCCACTGAAAACTTCCAAGTCTACCAAGGTGGCCACTTCTAGCTGTAGCTACTGGTGTGGCTGGGCTCAAAGCAATAACAACTGCAAAAGCTGAAGCAGGTTTTAGACTGGGAAAGAATTCCATGAAATTCTGTATAATAAAGGAGGAGGCAAAATCAAAATGAACCTTTCTGGCAGCAGGTGCTATGAATGTAATTTAAAGGACAAACTATTATATCGGAAAACCTTATACAAAGAGGTTTTTGCAAATACTTCCATGAGGAGTGCAAATGAGTGGCTGGAGGCAACGGACAGCGAATGCTTCTCAGTCTGGTTTTATTGTTTGTGTATCTGCTATCTGACCCTGATCTAAATTTGATTCTCCGGCAGCCCTGTCGTCACCATGCATGGATTTTTAAATGTGATGCTTTTAGATGAAGTATTGCTGTGTCAGCCAAAGGAAAAGGAAAGTGGAGAGTCACAGACCTTTTATTGAGGGGACGGAGGGAGCAGGAGCTGTACCTCTGTGGTCCCTTGTGGTAGCCATACAAAAAGCAGAGGCATCGTGGTAGTGACCTATCTGCTCTATTTCTGCAATGCATTTCTGGAGCGACTTTTACTGAAAACATCATAAAGCTTAACCAGACATCACTATTAGCCTTGTTTTATAAAGAGGGTAATTAGGAGAAACGAAGTGGCTTGCTCAGGGATGTGCAAGTCAGCAGAAATCCCGAGCTGCAGATTTTTGCCTGTGACACCATAGAGCTTCATAAACCAAAATCTGTTTTCACCTGGAGTCAGGAGTGACTGATTCATCAACAAAAGTATAATCAGACTCTTACCTCCAGGTCTGGAAGTCCCCAGGACCATCTCACTGGGCTCAAAAGAAATCACTGTTGAAGACAGAAAATGTAAACTCAGAAAACAAGTTGCCAGCAGACTGTTATGAGACGTCAAGCTGCTGAGAAAAGCTTTTTCAGCAAAGCAGGAAGACCCAGGCATTTCATGTACAGGTTTATCCCTTGGAAATATTTTGAGCCTTAGGATGAATGATGCCTCTTTACACAGCACAAGTAATCATTTTTTTCGGGAAGTAAAAGATTGCTACAGATGTGCGAATACAGGTGCACTCACTCCTTCAGGAGTTCTCAGTTTGCTATTACCAAGCCTCCCAGAAGCAGCTAGAAAAACATGAACCAAGATTGGAGCTGTTGTTAGGTGAGAACAAGAAATATCTGGTAAAAAAACCCACTTTGATAGTACAGGAGAGGTATGAAGGAACAGCCAGCACTTACACTCAGCATAAAGCCTTTTCAGATAGGTGCCCCTATGCATGTGGCACATTTTTAAAAATAAAAAAAACCTGTTAAAGTCTGAAGCATTGTTTCTTAAAAAAAGAAGAAGAAAAAGAAAAAAAAGATTCCATATGGTTTTGCATTATTCCAGATTCACACTTAGGGCAAGGACTTGCTTTGAGAAACACAGAGGAGCACACTACAGATTGAAACCAGGTTCTTAAGTTCTCAAAAAGTGCAACTTTCCACCTCTCCTCACTCCCACAAAATAACTCCCGAGTTTCTCTGAGTTGAGCAGTGGCTTGGTCGCACCCATCCAGTGCACATTGCTTGTGTGCTTGGCAGGTACGGGGTCTCTGTACGTGACAGTGTGGCTTTGCTTGCAATGGGGCCACATTACAAGAGTGTGTCAGCCAAATCAGTGGACAGTCAAAGACTGGTCTCCTTCTGTACTTCACTACTGTATGACCTGGCCCTCACTTACTTGGTCTGCCCTCCCAGAGCCACCCAGGGCTTTGGATGACTTCTCTCCATAGCCTCGTGTGTTGTAGTGCACACCATGCAGGTAGGAAGGGAATAGTTTTCTCATACCACAGCAATGAGATTTTGCAAGCATCCATTCCTGAATAAGATAGCTATTGATTGTAGCAGAAAAAAATGAAGATTGTCAGAAGAACCACTTGGTCTCATGGTTTAGGAACTCACCCAAGAGTAATCAGAGTGAGAGGGACTTCAACCTGGATCTCTACGTTGCAAGTAAATAAACCACCAAACTGCTGGCTCATTTGCAACAAACCGTGCTCAACTTTTCCTCATGCCACTGCTTGATCTTGTGTAATTAAATGTCTCTTTAAAGACAACAAATATGCAATTGGCTGTGGGTCCAGTGGTTGGCACCCACACAGCACGTCTCTGCCAAACAGCTCACCTGCTGCAACCTGTGTTCCCAGGGAAAAAAAGATCTGTTTGGATGAAAACAGGTTTTGTTGTAGAATGCCCATTCTCAGCCCTTGGGAAACTTACTGTAAACACTGGTTAAGCACATCACATGCACAAATTGAGAAATTGCACCTTCTCATTCAGTCTTGAATTTGATCACCAAAACATTCTATCTACTTTTGTATCAGTCCTTTTAGAAGGGCAGAAAGAAAACAAACAGCTTATTCTTGTATTTTATTCTTTCAGCTTTTGGGAGCTGAAAACAGTGCTTCTCGCAATGTGAGTTGCAAACCTTCTTCCATGGATGTAGTTGCAGCTTGTGTTTTGTCAGTCCCATGACGAAGGAACTCTGCAAAAATAAAAGCATTCTTACTCCAGAGAGTCATGGCTTAGGATGCTCATTAGGCAGGATCTTGGCATAACATCAGAATGGAACTTATTTCTAAATATTACTACCATTGTGCTTTTTGTAGGGTTATTATATGATATAAATATAGCAAACACAAACCTAATTATTGATAATTGCGGTAACAGTATTAAAATCCTGCCTTAGTATTTATTCACTGCTGATACTAAATTCTACTTAGCAACATACAGTATAATAAAAAAAAATGCCCCAGTCTCTGTCATAAAGAGTTTCAACCTAAACAAGAGAAATTGGCTAGCAATCAGCATTCTTTAAATTCCCATTTCAGCAAGTACTTAAATACGTGGCCTATAGTGAAGGTATGAAGATAAGAATTAAGCATTGAAACAGAAAACTTAAATGTTTAAATCCAGGCACTTGGCTAGGAACCTTGTTGAAGCAGGGCCTTAAATGTGCATGCAAATAGGAAAGGATCCATCTGAAAATATTTTTCAGTTGCTTTTAGTGTGTTTCTTCTTGTATTATTTCTAAATGAGATTCGGGGTTCTCTTCTGAATTCCTTCTCAGAAAAAGGATTCATTTGGCTGAAATTTTCCTGTGCATCTGTGTAAAAGCTTGTCACAAAAATGGTGCTTTACTTTATTAGGCTTTTTTCTCTTTCTTTCATATTTTGACATCTTGCTAAAATTTGTCTTTGCTTCTCAGAAAGGAATTCATAGCTTCCAAAATATTCATGTTATTTTCCTGAGTATAAATTTATCTTGATTTAATATACTCCAGTCAAAGAATTACAGAGATAAGGACATACCCTCCGTGTGAAGTGTTGTCATCTCTCTCTTGCTGGTTGTTTCTGAAAAGGAGAAAGCTCTCTCACAGACTAAAGTGTGAGAAGGGGGTTTCTCCCTGTTTAATCTGAATAGTACAACAAATCAGAAGTTCATTGAATTTATTCCTATTAAAGCAAAGGTTTAGGCAAATATATCCCCATTTCATTCACATTTTTCTCTGTAATAAAGAATCTACCAAAATCCTTTTCCTAGAAATTTGTCAGATAGGATTTTTTTTTTTTCCCCCCAAAGCCTGAACTGGACAGAACAGCTGCACAGAAAGATAATAACATGAGTGAACACTAAATAAAAATGTTTCATTTAAAGGATTTTTTTTTTCCATTAAGAAATATAATCAGGAGCCTAAAATTAGTGGAGGTATTCAGTGAGCTAGAGTTGAATCTATCTTTATCAGTAGTGGTAAAACCAGCATGATTTTCCTGTTAGCACCTAACAATTTCCCCTTTATTTGTAATGTGTTGGAACTGCAATACTTTATATGAGAGCCATCTGATCCCAGTGAAGGATTACTGGCTTACACGAAAGAATTTTCTGGCTTTGATGCAAGCTTTCGTGTGGCAAGTGTTCAAGGCCAGGTTGGATGGGGCTTTGAGCAACCTGGTCTAGTGGAAGGTGTCGCTGCCCATGGCAGGGGGGTTGGATCTAGATGATCTTTAAGGTCCTTTCCAACCCAAACCATTCTATGATTCTGTATTTCTATGATTTACTTCTCCCTTGACCTATTCACAAGGGGATGCATACATCCAGAGCATGGTATAGATGTGTATATCTGTCCTTAGCACCGGGGGTGTGTGAATATGAGCCAAAGGATAAGAAAAACTAGCATTGCTTTTTCACGTCTGTCTCAGCTTGGGAGTTCAAAGGTCCTCCCCCTGCCATGCTCTGACTGTAATCCATATGAGTTAAGTTTTTAATCCAGCCCTGTTCCCACAGGGCAGGTATTCAGTCTTACAAGGCTGTAATTTCAGCTACAGAGCACAGATCAGTGTATGACAATGGAGATAAATATCCCCTTCATCTTTTGAGAGGATTTTTCCTTCCAAGATGGAAACCAAGTAACAGAGCAGAGTGGGTCTGTTTCTGCCTTTCCAGCTAGTTTTTGCATGATTTAAGGGGAGATTTGAGCTAGCAATATTCTCAGTTTGGCATTTCTGCTAGTGACCTCAGTGGGTCACTAATCATCCCAAGTATCACCCATTCATTCAGGTTGGCAAGAGCCTCACAGAGTTGGCAGGAACCTCCTGAAAAAAAATTTCTTCATATCTAACCGGAATTTCCCCGTTACAGTTATGTCTCTTGCTTCTTGTTCTGTCCCTGTGCACCTCCAGGAAGAGTCTGGCTCCATCTCCTCTACACACCCCACCTCAATACCTATATTGAGGACAACAAAAAGATCTCCCCTGAGCCTCCTCCTCTTTCATCATGTGCCCCAGCCCCCTCACTAGCTCGGTAACCTCCCCTGGACTTGCTCCAGGATGACAATTAGTCCACCTTCTTCTTCTCTTTTGGTATTCACTTGAGTAGCAGTAAATGGAAAGGACACATGAAACAGAGAATAGGACAGACTGCCGGATTTAGTGCAGGAAAGCACCCAGCTACTGCTTCATTCTTGGTGGGTCAAATCTGATGCCAGTGGAAAAACTGGCAGGAGGAGGCAGTTGATCAGATCCTTATTATTACCTGTAACCAGAGATGGACAGAAGGAGACATCCAGCCCATTCAAGGATGAGTTAATATGTGCATTCACAAAGCATTCGATGGCATCTTTGTTGCAGTTGCAGAGGAACCGTTCACAGGGATCGCCAGACTCTGGAAATAAAATAAAAATCCAAACAAGGTACTACTGAGATTTCTTTTCCACGTCCTTTTTTCTCCCTCTAAGGTTTGTGTCTATATTCATTAGTGCAAACCTATTTATACCATGCTTCTTCATGTTAAACACAAGTTTCATAGTCCAACACAGTTTGTTTTTAAAACACCATGTCTGTGCCGGTTCGTTCTGCAGAGTAGTGAGGACTGCTTTGCTGCCTCTAGTTTTTCCATGGAAAACTTAACCCAGCTGATACTGAGTTAAACATTTCACAGACTTCATTAAAATATTCCTCCTAACCTCAGGAAGTCATAGTCCACAAGCCAAGCCTTTCAGGTAAGATGTGTTTTGCTCCTTATAAAGGATATGAAACAGTTTCCCAGGAAATACTATTTTCCCACTTCAAAACCTTCTACCTTTCAGGGTTTAAAAAAAAAAAATTGACCTTTCGGAGCTGTTTCACATTTTTGATGGGGAATTTTTTTTTTTTCCTTCCTTTTTTTTTGAACTTTTGAACAAAATGTTTTCTGATTATTAAGTATGGAAAGAGCTAAAAAAGCACTATTCATGTTTAAATGCACTTGAACCTTTATAGATTGGCCTAAATAGCAAAAATGGTTTTAATTTGAAACAATAAAAGGAAATCGGATCAGATTGTTGCTTAAACAAGCTGTAAGGGTATTGGTTTGGGGATTCTGCTCCTCTTTGCTGGTATCCTCAAATCATATTCTAGCATATAGTCTTTTCTGAGAGTCAATACTTGCTGAAAAATTACATGAAAACTGATTAGGCATTAGAGAGCCCCACTCCACACTTGCCAGATCTGTATTAGTATTACATGGAGTAGCTCCTATTGTTAACGGTATGGTCTCTGCCCTCATTGGCGATACTGTTGCATCTGAGAAGTGTATATGACCCTGTGAACAAAGAATTTAATCCCTCAAAGTATATAAAAATCAGGCCTTGAAGCTTCAGAAGGGAACTGTTTTTCAGGTCTTTCCCCAGCATCCGCTGCATTTCTGATGTGTGGAGATATCTCAAGCAATGCTTAGTGGTCCTGCAAAGTCAGGAAAACTTCAGCAAGAGGCTGCCTATTAGAGGAGCCCTGGCAAGTTTCTAGTTATTGGACTTCACTTTTCCTGCCTAGTTGGGCTTTGATGCCTCTGTGTATTCCTATTTCCATTCACCCCTGAGCAGAACACTTGAGCCCTTAAAAATCTACATGTGGAAGTGGTTTCTGCTTAATTTAATTTAATTTTAATTGACTTTTGGTAGATAGACCAGAACGAACTTCTCAGTCATGGTGAGGCTCCAGTATTATGCTCTTGCGATAGGTTAATCTTACCACAGGTCAGGTTTTCGGCAGAGCAGCTGACGTCTGTAGAAATCTTTGATGGATCCCATGTGCACTCCATCTCCATTGCTTCCTCGTAGCATTTGCGGTGCTGGAAACAGCAGCTTAAAAAATGAAATAACACAAAGTTCACACAATTTATTTTCAGTTCAAGATCAGACTACAATGCTTTCATGTCACTCTTACACAAGAAGGCAGAAGATGCCAAAAGAGAAAAAAAGGTCCTCAGTGTGGTCCCTATACACAGGAAAGGCTGAGTCCTGCTTCTCCCTGAGTCAGCCTAGTGGGATAAGTACAGTCGGATGCAAAACTCAGTGGTAGGAGCAGGTCTGCCTGCTGTGGGAGACTACACTTAACATTCCTCTCCTTCTGCGGTATCTGAGTTCTTACAGCTCGGCACTAGAGGTCTTGACTCCAGCCCTGCCACAACCTTTCTCACTGCAGATTTGGAGAACTACACAGAACCTGGCACTCATGAAGTGTTAATGCCTCTGCAACGCCTTGTGAATCCCTGTGTCTCATTGAGACTATATAAATATGTGCCTTATCCTCTGTTTCCTGTACTTTCTCTTCTATGCAACAATTAGAATTAAAATGCACCATTTAGCCATGAGAAGGGGCCACGGAGTATTTTTCTCACACTGCAGTAAAGCAGCTTCCTCCTACCACCACACAACAAAGGCAGTTAGAAACCTTGCGTTTTCCTACACCCCTGCTGTCGTGCAAACCCCAAATGCCTGCATGACCACTTTAGCTGTGAATAGCAATGAAAAGTCAACTAAAACAAGCTCTTCATCAATCATCTCTTTTCTTCAGCTGTTTTTGAGCAGGCAAGCCATCTACTTCTATATTATAGCAACATCTGTGTGCGCTGACATCAGCTATAAACGAAACACCAGTAAAACACTCAGTCATCATTTACCCCATATAAGATTGTTACATAAATTAAACAGGGGCTTGCTGTTAGGTTTAGATTGAAATATCCTCATTTCAGAGAAATGGACTCAGAACATGGGTCTGTTATTGCATTGCCATTGGTCTTGACCATGCCAAATGCAAAGACTACATTAACACTCAAAACCAGCATCTGCTGCCAGGAAGGATTAAATTGCAACAATGATGTAAGGAGTTAACTTTAATTAAGCTCATGTGAGATTTTCGTTAAAGACACAGTGAATGCGTTATTACACGTCACCCGCAGCCCTGCATGGGCACTGAACTCACCAGTGGAAAGAAGCACTCCTGCACTGATCAGAGCAGGTGGCAAACACTTGCCCCTTGCAGGCTCCCTTCTAGGCTACGCATTCACTTTCTCACTTCCTACATTTAGGAAGCATTTAATATTTAATCACTTACTATATTCATAAATAATTATTACAATATTTAATATGTCCTCACAACCAAGGAAGCAGTCCAAGTCCTAACTGCGATCAGACTTTTGATTTGGTGAAAGACATCAGTGATGAGGTTTGCTCAGGTTGCCAGCAGAGGATCAGAGCTCATGAATAGCGTTATCTGAGCTGATGGTTTCAAAGCCCAATTTCTTGCACTCCAGTGTCTCTGCTGCCTGTTAGTGGTTTTGCTCCCTGCTGTAACCTGGTCTAGGAGACTGCAGGAACATATTAAACAAAGGTGAGAGCAAATAGCATTCAGCAGAGAGGCCCTGATGGTTCCTCTGCACCACAAACACTGCTGTGCCTTGTTTCAGAGGTGAGGCCGAAGTTTGTAAGCTCCATCAGGAGCAGAGTTTCAAACATATAGCTGATGAAATATCTCAAGACCCACTCCTGTCTCTGCCTGAGGTCTAGTGAGGTGTCAGCACCTGAAAGCTCCTCTAACTGCATAATTAGTCTGATACAAACTCCCTGCAGTTCTTGTTTATTTAGAGCATCACAATTACATCAACACTCAGTGCAACAGTTAATCAGAAAATTTACTTGCCTTCCCTTTGTGAGCAGGGGATTGTAAGATATGGATTGTCCTTTGGGCATGCTTCTCTTTCCCCATGGACTATGGAGGTAGGCTAGGCTCCTAATTTAGGTATGACAGTTAGCTACTCTGGGAAATGGAAAAAGATTGGGCTTATGGGCACAAACATTTTCCGATGCCTTAAAAACTGACAGTGAGATGTTCAGTCCTTTTTTATGGAACAGAAATGGCAGTGACAAAATATGACGTTTGCAAAACTAGTTTCTAAGAAAAAATTGCAACACTGTGGGAAATGTGTCTGAGAAAGACCCGTAGCAGCCACCTGTTTGGAGGCCCTCTTGAACCAAGGGCATATCTGTGTCAGTGGCAAAACAATAATCAGTCTCCATTTAGTGCAAACTGCAGTGGGGTTGCCATGCTGCTAAGGAAACCTCACCGCAGGACTGCTAACCAATTTGTAAACACAAAGTGATTCTGTGGATGTTTCTCAGAACAAAACTGCTGATAGATCATTCTGCTGTTCCTGTATTTATGCTGCTCTGCATTAAAATGAAGCTGAGTGAAGCGAAAGCCCAGGTGCTCAGTTCTTCGGGTATCAATCCACTGAATTGACTCGAGCTCTCGTTTCAGCATGTCATCATGATTGTTCAGAAAACCTTTCTTAAGAAGTCCCATGGCTTTTTTCCTGTAGCAGGGTTAGATCTTCATTTTCCCAGCCATC
Organism: Aptenodytes patagonicus; assembly: GCF_965638725.1. NCBI lineage: Eukaryota > Metazoa > Chordata > Aves > Sphenisciformes > Spheniscidae > Aptenodytes > Aptenodytes patagonicus. The sequence continues at coordinate 9,009,202 of NC_134950.1, read as the reverse complement.
CCATGCTGGAAAGTGGATGGATTAATTTCCATCTAGCTATAGTCATTAGCTCTTTCTGAGCCATTGCTATCTTCACTCAGGGAATTAATACATTACATTACATTGTTGGAAAAAACTTTTTTCTATTTAGACATGGATGGATCTTGATTCTCTTCGAATTTCTTTTCACACCTCCTGCTGGCATAAGTGAACAACTATTTGATTGTCCTGGCCTGAGATTACATTTTTTCTCACTAGCCCAGTCAAGGTCTGGGGCAGTATCCCTCCAAAGCACAGAGTGGAGTTTGGATGGTTTTGTTCCTGGTGCATGGTACTGGGAAAAGCCATCGAGCTACATTGTTCTCTGTGCCTGGATGCTCCAGTGTCTTACGACCTCAGCATGTATACAGGTATTCAGGGCAAGATCTGCTTAACCTCCTAACTGCCACTTGAAGTCGTACTTAGCTGTAACCTGATTCTGTTGATGCTTAAATCCCCCTCAGATGCCAACATTTTCATTATAGTCCACTATGAGCTTATATTGCTGGTGTATTACACAGCTCCCGATACCAACAGTTTGGTAAGATTATAAATCCACTAAACTGCTCAGGTTAATGCTCTCCCACCCACCTTATTAACAGGCTCTCCAGTTTTTGGCACCGATTTAAGTGTGAGACAGAATTCCCCAGTACGAAGAAATGAATGAGGTTTTGTTCACAAAGATCTGTTCAGAATTGAGAGACCTCTGGGTAAGATATGTCAAGGAGATGGGTATGGTGTTTACTTCTTCTATTGCACTAGTGGCCACTCTTTGCAACCAGTTTAAACCAGCTGTGCCACCAGAGGTGCACTGGTGGAATTATATGCAGGTATGGGGGACTCTGCTTTTATCTGTAGGATGGGAGTATTTCTCCACATCAAAGTGTGGGGAAATAAAGAGAGACTCTGAGCTATGAGAAAAAAGAAGCAAGTGGATCATCACATGCTGTAGATTATGACCACCTCGACTTCATCTGTTTCCAAGCCATGCTATAAAGGCAACTGGTACAGGGTGTTGGCCCAGCAAAAAGATAGTGCTCACCAGCAGGTAGGAGTAACACAGGACAGGGCTGGTAAACCAGAGTTGAAGTTATCTTTTGTAGGTCATATCAGATTCAGGTTGCAAGTGAGTGATGACTAGATTAAACAGAGCTAGATGGTGTGGGACTTACTTACCCTCTGAATAAATCTTCTATTTTTTTACAACTGCCCTTAAATCGTTTAGGCAAGCGTTATGCTTTGGGTCATCAGAGCATGAGGGCACTGACAGCCAGCCAGGGCAGAACAGGACATCTCATGGATAAGACTTACTCATCAGCTTCATCCACGGGGAGCCCTTCCATCTCAAACCGGCAAGAGCAACCATAGTCTTCAAAATCCCTGGGACAAAAACCCGTAACACACTTCATTTTGTTCACAAAGTTGAGCAGGGCAGGGAAGTTAGTGAAGATGGACTGTAACCAGGTGAAGTGGGAACCCAGGCAGTCTGGAAAGAAAACAGCCATAAAATGCATGGTAAATGGAGGTGAGTCAGGTGTGGGTCACACATAGGTGATGTTTGCTTGAACGCAGAGCCTAAACAAGGCAGTAACACAGGGACATTGAGCAATGCTTGACACTTAGCAGTATTTAGTATTGTAGTAGTCTTTGGGGAAATCTACAGCCTCAAAAATCCCTGTTCCTTTTCAGTATATATAAAAACAAACTCCATGGGATTTCTATTCAGTGCTCAAGTACAACTGGAACACATACTTACCAAAAAATAATGCAACGCTTTCCACATTTTGAAAGACTCCATTGAAGAATGTGGCATTGCCTAAATGAAAAAATAAACAAACCACACTTCTTTTTAAAAAAGTAAATGACAAGAACTGTGTCCAGACTGCCCCTGGTTTTGCTTCAGTTGTTAAACCATTTTGAGATAAGAGTTGCTAGCTGTTTGCTAACAGCACACTTCCCTGCAGTGCTTCTGGAGTACGAGTGATCCCCCATTGCCATGCAATATTGTAGAAAGTAAAGCTTAAGCCATTCTTACTCAAGATTCTTTCAGGTGTGTTAAGAAGCTCTGGCAGGAATGCTGGTGGCTCCAATTCTTGGCCACCTACCTCAGCAAACAAATTTGAGAAGAAAAAGAATTAAAAATTAAAAAAAACAACAAACCAACAACATATACTTCATTATGACACATACACTGCAGGCATTTTGAATTCCTTCCTACACAAGCAAGCTGATTTACCAAAGCCATGAAACACTTGCTTAGCTCCACCCACACCCAGGAAAGCCCAGAAATATACTGGTAAGTCACACTGACTTCAGCTTAAAAATCAGTCCGCTGTTAAACTGAGGTATTGCTAGTGAGAACGTGCTAACCCTTGTATTCCTGTGCTCTTCTGAACAGTAGCACTTACTGGGATAAATCAGCAGAATTGTATAAAGTTGTTTTAGTTGCCCAACTACTCTCATTGTCCCAAATGTTTCTACTGTGTTACCCTGTGCCCTTCCCTTGTTTGAAGTCAAGTTTGGTTTTTCTGACTCCTTATTGCCTATTGCCTTATTACCTCCCTTCTATCACTATTTCTTTCTTAAGTTAATGAATGCTGTGGTATATTTTCCACACTTTTATTTTTTTCTGTTTGCCATGTCCTGAATTAGGGTGAAATCTAATACTTGTTCTCTCCCTTCCCATTTTTTTAACTTGTTCTTATCTTCTGCACAATTTTAGGAGACAATATGTTACTCTGGATTTATTTAAATTTAACTTTTTTTTTAAAGATAATAAGTCAAGGGTATTTATTGGCTCAAGGATCTAAAAACTGAAGAAAAAAAGTAATGTTAATTTCATGGCATAGCTTATGTCTCAGAATAAGTGGCATTAGGAAAGCTGTCCATTTTCTCTATGAAAGATTCTGGGAAAGAGCTGACAGTCATCTTGCTAATCTGTTGCTTTTTCCTGCAATAAATATAAGTGTAAGAGAGTAAAGTGGAGTAGTAGGTTTTTTAGAGATAAGGCTTAACTCTATGTTTAGCAAAGGATTAGGAAAAAATAGGACTTTTTTTTTTTAGATCGTATATAAGGGCGTTCTCAGGATTTCTACAACTTTTGTGGAGTGAACAGGCTGTTCATGGTAACAGTCATATGCCTCCAGCAATTCATTTCTCAAGTTTAGTGGCAGAATATGGATACGGGATTGAAGGAGGTAGAAAGAGGTGCTTCCTCTTATGTTATTCTTTTCCTGAAAGTCTTGGTCACAACAAAAAGCTTTTAGATGAACAGCAATCCATCAGAAGTGTCCTTCATTGCAGCAGGTCCGAGGGGAACGGACTGCTTTCCACAAACCAGAACAGATCTCCCGATAAAGGCTGGTCTTTTCCCAGGACTGGAACAAGTCTGTTGAAAGCTTGACAGCCATGAGGAATTCAGATTCAAGTGAAATAATGGTGTGCCTTGCAAAATAAATATCATTGAATGTTATCTATTTGTACACATGCTTGCTAAAGAAAAACTGCCCTTTATATTTTGGCTTAAAGCCTGTATTTCCTCTGCAATGACAACCATCCTTCCCCCAAGCCATGTTCTACCAAGTGCATCTAAAGCCAGGTTTGACACACTTCATAACACCACGGCTCGAACGCAGTGTCTGGTGATGAATAGCCATTGATCATTTAGTCCTTTCAGCAAAATTTTGGAAAACATAAATATCCCATTGAGTTGAAATGAGACAGAGGAGACAATTGATAAAGCCGTGTTACAGAACTGCTGGAAGTTGTGATTGCTCCAGCATCCTTCACTTGCACTTAGTCCTTCTCAGCAAACTTAATTTGCACACACCCAATTAACACATACATGTTTGAAGCTCCCCTGGAGAAAAATCTCTACCACAGGGTCAGCAGCTTGGTAAACCTTTGGCTCTTCTAATCAAAGAACGATATGTCTAATTGTCACTAAGTCCAGATCTATGAACCAATGTTTGCTAACAAGATTGCTTAATTTTGTTTAAATTGTGGGGGGAGGGACAAAGAGAAAATACTTTCTGAATGAATTATTCTCTTTTCTTCTTTTGCTATCATGTCTTTTGGGGCTATTGGTCCTACGTTGTTCCCTATATAGCCACTGAAAGATTGCACTACAAAAATCGATCCTTTAAACCTCAGAAGAACCTGGGGAGATCAAATTCTCTCGCCTTTCTCTAAAACCTGCTAAATGACTTGGCACATGTCCTGAGGAGACTTGTATGATACCTCACCTCTCGGGCTTTCCAGTTGTATACCTTATCCACAGAGTTTCTTTCAGCATTCAGATTCATGTAAAAATGTTTCTGGGCTGTGTCTGTGATGTTGCTACTCTGACAATGCTTTTCTGAAGTGTTATCTGAAAAAAGTTCATCCAAAAAAATCAGTGTGCCTCCAGTTGTTTTTTGCAATTGTAGTTAATTAAAATGTCATAATATAGGGCATGGACACAGTCATTATAATCCTCGGGGAGCAGAAACCTTGACTGTGCTGGGAAAAGTCAGGGTGCAGCAAACCCAACCTATTTGATTTATTCACGGTAAAACACATTAACTCCTCACAAAGATGCTAGTTCATGCACAGATATTTGCTTCAGTCTCAAAGCAGAGATCAGCAGAATAGATCTCACATAAATATAAATCAATATATCCTCTCCAAAACTAAAAATGGTAACATTTTAAATCTTTGTGCTCAGATTGTGCTTAGCTGGGTGAAAGAAATCTAAAAACTGTGGCACAGCCTTCTGAGGTTTGGGGGGAAATATCTTTCAAACGTTATGTCAGAAAAATTTGTGTGTCCAGATATTTCTAAGTGCACTAGATATTATCAATATATAAAGGGGACTATTCCCCTTTACACCTGGGGACTAAATACCCCCTTATTTTTTATGAATAAACGGTGTAGGTATTTTGGCATTCTCTATTACTGCAGTGGGAAGTGCTAATATTCTTACTGATTTCTATTTGTATAGTAGGAGTCTTAAGGATCAATATATTTTAGCCCATGTGTTTTGTGTTAGACCTGTTTCTTTACTGACCTATAATGCACACAACCCCTTAGAAGAGAGGCAGCTGGTGAAGTTATAGTAGATCAGTGCAGAGTTTTGTCTACGTGTCCTGGTTTCGGCTGGGATAGAGTTAATTTTCTTCCTAGCAGCAGGTACAGTGCTGTGTTTTGGATTTAGCATGAGAATACAGTGATAACACACTGATGTTTTAGTTCTTGCTAAGCAGAGTTTATACTCAGTCAAGGACTTTTCAGCTTTCCATGCACTGCCAGCGAGGAGGTGCACAAGAAGCCGGGAGGGGGCACAGCCAGGACAGCTGACCCAAACTGGCCAAAGGGATATTCCATACCATGCGACATCATGCTCAGTATATAAACTGGGGGGGAGCTGGCCAGGGGGCATTATTTCAATTATTAAACTGTCCTTATTTCAACCCACGAGTTTTCTTACTTTTGCTCTTCCGATTCTCTCCCCCATCCCACCAGGGAGCGGCGGGGGATGAGCGAGTGGCTGTGTGGTGCTTAGTTGCCAACTGGGGTTAAACCACGACACTATGCCAAGGTGCTGAGCTTTCTTTTCCCTTTAGAAATAACCCCATGGAGTGACTAGAAATGGTGTTAGACCTTCTAAGAGTCCTTCTCTTCACCTGCACGCTGCTACTCTTAATGACATTCCTACACAGTGCAGGGACTGCAGAAATTTGAAATATTTGCCCATCCCTGTCACTAGGAAGGTCATTCACCCATGACAATAAAATCTAAATAGTTATATGAAGAAAAAAAAGTATTCATAGTAACATTTGAAAAAGGAGCTTTAGCTGAACATGAGTTATATTTCAGGATGCACTGAATGGTTTGGAGAATTTAGACAATACACATGTATTTAATGAGTAGAATCTTTTTATATGTAACTTGTAACTTTTTTGGAGTCTAAAGGACTTAAATAATGACCAAATGCTAGCAGAAGGGTAGTTGCATTTTTTTTGTTATATTTTTAAGCCCACTAAATGTTTCTTGCTTCACTACAAATGCTGAGAAAAATATGTTTTATAAGTACTCCATAGATAAACTTATTTAAGTGCATTTGGGTGTTGAATGACTAGATTTGAGGGGACAGAAGGCATGCTGCTAAAGGATTGTTTCCAAATGCACATACTTAAAAGTATATTTAGGCATAAATGTCAAATAATCATAAAAATACATTGCCACTTACCACTGTGCAACACCATTGACATAGACACCAGAAGAATCACAATCATTTTTTGTTTAGTCCAAAGACAAGAAAAAGTCACACAGCAGACTGGTGTGCCTGGTGAGTTAAGTAAAATATTAGGCGGAATGTTATCTCTTGAAGCTGGGAGTGGGAAGACATCAGCTTAGAAAATCATTCTTTTGTAGCCTGGCCATGTTTCTGCTTGATGCCATTCAGTTTTTACCCTTATCAGAGTAAATGCACATATCACAACAATGATGAGCCTTATGTATCCTTCAAATTTTACCAATGTCTTCTATAGACCTGACTAACAATATCTGTTTTGGTATTGCTTTAGGTGAGCCAACAGGCTCTGCCAAAGTGTCATAGACAGGGAAAGTCCGTTTAGCAATAAAATGGTGTGCTTGAAGTTTCTTTTGTTTTGCAAAGAGTTTTCACATCTTACTTGATCTAACAGGATGTTTAAACAATTCTTCACATTCTGTTTAAATGCAGATATTGTGAAACACGTGTAAATGAAGAGACGTGCTGGAATTACTTCTATTGTACCTAGTTAACCTGCAATCCATTATATTAGTTTGCTTCACATCACAAAAATCTCTCCCACTTTGTAGTCAAACATTTACTGTAATCTGTGTTGAGACTGATCTAATGTATCATATATTTTCCTAATAATAAACACTATGGTGTTTGGAGATCTTCAAGTTCAGGGTGTGCTTGTCCTTACAGAAATGCGTGTAAAGAATTTTTCTGAAGCTAAAAGCCTTGCACTAGTACTCATTAAATGACAGATATTATATTGGTTTTGAAACACAGTCACAGTTTACCCTAAATTTAGAATGATTTTTGAAGTCAGGCATGGATTTTTTTACAGCCAAATAAATTAGCTTTTATTTATCAGTTTTCAAATATGTATCTACTGTTGATTAGCTGCTCCCCTAAGGTCAAATATTACATTCATTTCTATTAAAAAATCTTGTAGTGAGGTTATAAATCTAACAGCTCTAAATATTTATAGCCCACTATCCCAAATCTCTTACTTACACTTTAGTTTACAACTCCACAGTCCCAAATAGTTTATTCTACATTGTTTTCTTCCTGATCCCTGTATTATAGAGTACATCTAGAAAGGCTTACCTTAAGGGATATTATTCGAAAGCAGTTAGATGGAGGACAAATGAATTTCAACAAAACCAGTACTAAGTTATTTATACCCACTTGGATATATACCTCACCCATGTGATCACTTCCTTTATCAAACCCACTTCAACATTTATTAATTAATTCTTCCATGAGATTCCTTAGAGTCATTATGCCCACAGTGTATCATCTTAGTAATATAGCTCCAGCCATGTAAAGGATATATACTGAGAAGTCTGTTCTGCAGGTGCATTCACCGTATAGTAACTTTCCCTAATATTCTTGGCTCTAATTAAATAACAATCATTTCATTGTTATTAATCACTCACAAAATCTCTGGGGCATGTGAATATGGCTTTAATAGCTTAGCAAGAGGTAGCGTTCCGTGATGAAAGATGAGTGAAAATTTATACAGCTTTAAACACTGGCATTCCTCAGGGTTGAGAAGTCTGCTCTCGTCTATCCACGGTGGCTCTGATCCAAAGCTGAGTGAAATTCGGGGGAAGGTTGAGTCAATGAGCTTTGGGAAGGCTTCTCCTCATTGGGAAGTTGTGCTTTCTGCCAGGGTCAGACACAGCTACCCTTCAAAGAGCCCATCAACAAAGGCAAACTCTCCGCTGAGTTTTAGCATGGAGAAGTGAGAAGTCTGACAAATTGGGAATTGTAAAAATACTTACATGAACAAAAGGCTTGGCTCCTCCAAGGCCCTGTGAACTACGTTGTCTTCAGAAAGGCCCTTGACACTGTCTCCCATAAGATCCTCATAGAGAAGCTGTTGATATATGGGCTGGATGAGCCCAGTGAGGTGGGTTGAAAACTGGCTGAATGGTGGGGCCCAGAGGGTGGTGGTCAGCAGTGCAGTCTAGTTGGAGGCCAGTGACTAGCAGCGTATGCCAGCGGTCAATACTGCGTCCAGTCTTGCTTAACATCTTCATTAATGATCTGGATGCTGGGGCAGAGTGTACCCTCAGCAAGTTTGCAGATGACACCGAACTGGAAGGAGTGGCTGATACACCAGAGGGTCATGCTGCCATCCAGAGGGACCTTGACAAGCTGGAGAAGGGGGCCAACGGGAACTTCATGAAGTTCAAAAGAAGTGCAAAGTCCTGCACCTAGGGAGGCACAACCCCATGCACCAATATATGCTGGGGGCCACCCAGCTGGAAAGCAGCTTGGGAGAAAAAGACCTGGGATTCTGGTGGACACCAAGTCGAACTTGAGTAAGCAGTGTGCCCTTGCAGCAAAGAAGGCTAAGGGTATCCTCGGCTGCCTTAGGCAAAGTATTGCCCCTCTACTCAGCACTGGTGAGGCCACACCTTGGAGTACTGTGTCCAGTTTTGGACTCCTCAGTATGAGACAGACACGGACAAACTTGAGACAGTCCAAAGAAGGGCCACAAAGATGATTAAGGGACTAGAGCATCTCTCATATGAGGAGGGGCTGAGAGAGCTGGGACTCTTCAACCTAGAGAAGGCTCATCAATGTCTATAAATACCTGAAGGGAGGGTGCAAAGAGGACAGAGCCAGGCTCTTTTCAGTGGTGTCCAGTGACATGACAAGTGCCAGCGGGCACAAAATGAAACACAGGAGGCTCCCTCTGAACATCAGGAAACACTTTTATTACTGTGAGGGTGACCGAGCATGGGCACAGGTTGCCCAGAGAGGTTGTGGAGTCTCCCTCCTACTCTCCTCGTTCGGAGATATTCCAAAGCCACCTGGACATGGTCCTAGACAGCTGGCTGTAGGTGGCCCTGCTTGGGCAGAGGAGGTGGACCAGATGACCTCCTGAGGTCCCTTCCAACCTCAACCATTCTGTGAGTCTGTGATTCTGTATCGATTCAGTATTGTCATGTTGCCAGGAAAAGGACAGGGTCCAGTCATAACATTTCTGTGACCAGCCCCATCAAGGAACTTTGCAGAAGAGTGAAACATGGCAGAAATTATGCCTTAATGATATAAAAATTCATTTTCATGTGAGTTTTGGTGCTTCCAGTTGGAGTCTCCAGGGATTGCCCAAAGTACATTTTCAGCCTGACAAATCAGAGTGGGCTTGACTGGGCATAATAATAAAGATGAGTCCTCTGAGATGCTGATTTGCCCATATGCCACCATCATTTCTGTACTTCTGCCAAACATGCACAGAGGCTTTGCAGGACTGAAAACCCTGGAATATGGAAAAAAGAATTTTTTTTGAGGGCGGCCAATGTGTTCACTTTTTTCATGGAGCCTTGCTTTCTCAATCCTTCTCTTATTTCGTAGTTTTTCTCATTAATTTTCATTATTCTTCTGGGAAAACCAAACAGTAAGTCTTAAACAACTGTGACAAGAAGGCTGTCATTTGGGACAGGTACCATTAATCCTCTCTCAGCTCCTTTCACAAGACACCCATAAGTATGTGATACCTTCTAATTCTCTCCCCATGAACACGCTCGGGCAGTAGCTCTCAGCCCTTTCCAAGACCTTAGAGTGGAGATGGCTGTGAGCTACCCCCAGTGCCAGGCACGGCCCAGGCACCCCCTATCGCACTATAGAGAGGTTAGCACTCTGTCCAAGGACTTGTATTCCTGCAGGAAAAACACAGAGTGATTTCTTATAAAGACAGAAGTGTCCTTTAGGATGGAGATCAGTGCTACAACTCAGAGCTGATTAAGTTCATTAAAATAATAACAAAACATTTTTTTTAAAAGGGAAGCCTTTTCCAAATATATTTTCCCATTGATCTTGTCATTTTATTCAAACCTAAAAAACCCCAGAAAGTCAAACTGACTTTAATCATTGTTTTCTCCCTTTATGTTCTTGTTTTCATGTCCTTCTTCCTGAGTTCTCAGAAAACTTAATGATAAAAATGTAAGAAACAGTATATATATATATTTTAAATCATGTCTTCAGGCTTTAAGAGGTTTTTGTAAGATTTAAAAGCAACAGTTGCACAAAGGTGTAATTCACCTAGCTCTTCACAGCAGAACTGATCCTGCTTTGGGTGAGGAGAGGTGCTGCAGAGCGAGATCTCTCCACAGCATTGCAGTACCATGGCCATGTTAATATTCCCAATTTATACATTTACTGTATCAACATTCCTATTTCTTCCACTGGCCTAACTTTCAGTATCAACTGTAATTGGTACTGCACCAATCTATCCTGCTCTTTGATGTGACAGAAATGCTTCCGTCATGCTATTGGGCACAGCAGTGAAATGTATTTTGGAAGAGGGCTGCTGCGTCCCACATCTCCCTGGAGGCAGCATTCCTTATGGTGCCACCTTTCTCTTTGGCTTTATATTAATCTGAACGCATATTTCTTCAGTGAAACATCAACGTGCACCAGCTGTAGCACAGATAATCTTTTTTTAAAATATTAATGGCTTAATGAAGTACTTTGGGTTGATAGTAGCATCATACTGCTGCAGTGTAGCAAAATATAGGATCGTGCAATTTGTTTGGTTATTCTTTCCTTTTTTAGAACTGGCTTTTAGTTCACCAGAGGTGCATACAAAGAAGGAAATGAATCTTGGTGAGCTCACGCAAATACATCACAGATGGAAAGTACAAGAGGTGTGAACATTTCCTTGGTCGAGCTCTGCGCTAGATGAGTTGTTGAAGTAATGGGAGACTCTTGATTTGGAATAATGGATAATCTGCATGTGTGTAACACCAGGAAAAATCCTTTTTGTCTTCAGTATTTCAGGTTGCTTTTAAATAATTTTGTATTTGTTCATTTTGATTATCTTAATTGTAAATAAAACTAGAATAAACTATTTGTATTCACTAGCCAACCATATAAATATCCTTTATAAAATACAATTTTTAAAAGCCTTTCAATGCTTTTATTGCAGTTACATCACTTGTATAAAATACATCTGTTTTTACACATTATTTTTACAATGCCTTGGAGGAAGGCACATTTCTAGGTTAACATCTGGTTAATAGCTTGTCTTGTTACAAATATTTGCAAATAACATGTTGCATCCTGATTTTTACACTAAGAAATGAGAGAGACAACTAAAACTGCCACCAATCTTACAATTTGCAGTAAAATTCCTCCGTGCTCTAGACCGACGTACAGATGTTTTTAAGGCATTTTTGTTTTAATGCTGGAAGAACACAAAAAAACTGTCATCAGACAAGGTTTTATGAAGAAAATATTAAAAACATACATGAAGGTTAAATAATCTTTTTTTTTTAATCCCTTAAAAAAATCATTATCAGATAAAATAGCTATCCGATAAAAGACAGCAATTATTCTGCGGATATCTAAACCTTTTTGTTATACCTTCATAATAAGGTATGTAGAGATATAAAGAGAAAATATACTTACTGTGGGAGTAAGCAACTCTTTTGACTCTTTCACAGACATAATTTGCATTTTTCAAGAACCAGGAATAGTATTCAACACAGTACCTAAAGATGTAGTTAAAGTTAGGAGAGTAGTAGCTTGTTATCTTTCGTAAGCACAGCTGTATGCATAACATATTGCTAATATTGAATATGGAAATAAAAAGCTAGATTCTGACCTCAATGATGTCATTAGATATTTGGAAAAATTCAGCTGAGCTTTATTCACTTAGTTTGAATACTGGAAGCCAGATCAGGTATTGATCGGTGCACTGGGGACCCATTTGGGTCTCAGTCAGTAGCCACAGACTCTCAAAAATAAGCATTGCTGATTGAAAATTGTCATTTGAAAAGAGCCCGATGGAGTATTTTAAGCAGAGAGAGAGAGGGAAATTAGTGCCAGTTTTTACCTCATGGCTTCCTTTCTGGAATATCTTCTCTGACCAACACAGAGGCACAGCTGAAAAAACCTACAGAGCTCCATCACACAGGGATTGATCTTTTGCACTATAAGAGTGACAGGAGGCGAGGTCACACGGGACTCTTTGAGGATCGCCTGTGGGCACCCTAGGAAAAAATACAACTCCAAACTAGTTCAAATACTTGTCCCATTAAATTTCTTGCAATGCCTTATGTGGGCTATGAGAAACATGCAGATTAATAGGCTCATGTAGGTATCTTAAAATCAAATCCAAGTGAGGCAGATAATAGAAAAGAAAACAACACGCAGCCTGTCAGTTGCTTGAGTGAAAGCACGAATATTCTGTTCAATTTACTATTATTTATCATTACTTGAAGCCACGTTGTTTTTATTTATCACAAATATAAGGAACAACTCTAAAGATGACATTCATCTATTGTTACTTGTTTAAGTGGAGGCTCAGTTGTCACTGAAGCATCAGTTTTCCACAGTGCAAAACAGCAAGACAAAGAACAGCACTGTACACTTATTATATTTGATATTTTATATACGCATATGCTACTTTAATGAAAAATTCACTTCCAGTTCCACATGCTTCCCTACACCCACCCTCTAAATCTGAATCCTAGATTAAATATGACTGAGCTAATAAACAGACTCTCACTGCTCTTTTCATCACTTTTTTTAGCCTCATTAACAAAATAAACATGATTTATGCAGAGGTTATGGCTTTCTCTCTGTCCATCTCTCTCTGTCATTTTTCCCCTTCTTGCTTCTAGTGACTTGAATAGTCAGCTAATTTCAGCCCAATTTTAGGGATGGGTAAAGATCCTCTGGATAAATACATTCCTACAGGTTTCATGAAAACTGACAAGTAACTGGAGGAGAAAAGGTCAGTTTTTGCCTGCACTGAGAGGAAGGTAGGAATAATTTCTCCTTTTTACTATTTGTTTGCCAGGAGCCAGCTGGTTAATCAGTGCTTTTTCCTTTAAGTGACCACCATTATATTATTCTAACTTAAGAAAAATGCAGGGAAATGGTGTACCTGGGGACGGACTCCCTCTTCCCCTTGCTTGAGCCAACTAAAAGGAAAATATCTAGTTTGTTCATTAAATCTTCTGCAGTCAGCAGCAAGAGAGAGACATTTGCACACCAAACATTTCATCCCGCCAGCAAATGTAGCTGTGCCAGACTGCAGAAAAAGCAATACTACAGAATAGGTGATGGCAGCTTATAACAAAATCCTGAGTTGCTAGGTGGTTTTTCAGCGTCAAATACAATCTCTCTTCAGACTCCCTTTCTGCTATACAAAAGAGAAAAGAAGGCAAGGTGAAAATGGGGGAAATTGAGAAAAAGTAAGGCAAAATTGAAGCCGTTTTCAGTTTTTCAGGGCTTTTCTTCATCATACTAAGAGAAAAACCTAACATTTGCCATAGTCTTGTCTTCTCCAAACCATCACCTACCACACATCATCTTGCACCTTAGCTAACAGCTGTGTTATGATGGGTCAGAATCAAAGGACTTGCTAGAAAAAAAAAATTGCAATATTTACAATATGCTAAAAGGCTCCCTGGGCACGGCTAAAATAGGTGTGTAACCACCTCTCCTTTGCATATTTAATAACCGTGCTCTGAAGAGGAGATGCTGTGTCTCAGGGCACACTTTGGGTCGCTGCAGTGAAGCCGCCTGCCCTGCAAGGCATCATATCTGAGCCTGGGGAGCTGCATGCACACACATCGTGTTGTCCCCTGCATACAGCAATCCTTCCAAATGGATGTCTCCCCTACACCAGCACTCCGAAAAATAAGAGACATCCCTGCAAACGCCACGCTGGGGCTGTGAAAAGATAACCAGGGACCGGGATGTGAGAGGGTATATTTTGCATGATGTGGGTGTCCCACCCACATCATGCACCCATTGGGGTGGTACGAACGTGCAGAGCGAAGGCGGCTGCAGTGTGATTGCAGTGGGATGGTTTTTCCATTTGCGTAACTAGCAGCAGGCTTTGGCCATGTGTAGATAAACTGCCTTACCTGCAGAGTATAATCCCCTTAGACAGTGTAATTGCATTTCCAGGTTCACATGTCTCACATGCTTTATAGCTTTGGGCCATCTTCTGTTATGTGATAGGAGAGATTACAGAGGTTAAATTTGGACTAATGAAGTTCTGTTGAAATAAGCTTGAGTCGTCTAGTGCTGACAAGAAGTTTAATATAAAATGGCATTCATGGGCAGGAGGAAAATAAAGGCTCTGCCAACCTGAAAGAGACCACTACAAAACCATTTCTCTTCTGCCAGCGCTTGCCCAAGGTAACAGGAGTCATGGAGGAGTAATGGGCAGACACTTGCAGCTCCCAAACTCATGGGCCCCTCTGAAAACCGGTTGTGTGTCAAAGGCGCTACACAAATATCAGGCGTAATGAGTCAGGGATGGGCAAGAGGGAGCCCCCTTTCTCTTAATCTTTTCAGCTTTGCATAAATGTCATTAGGCTTTGTCCACTTAATAGCATTTGATACACCTTGATTTTTTTCCACTCGATGGCAATTAAAGATTAATGATTTCTTGCTGTAACAAACACTCTTCATGTTAATAACCGAACATTAGAGCATGAGGCAATGAGGTTTTAATATAAGTTGTCCATGAAAAGTAATGTTAGAGTTGCTGTGAATAATTAAAACTTGCTAAAGGCCACCCTCCAATGAATCTGTCTCCACCGAAGCGGGTACTCGCCATCCTGCCTACCAGGTGTTAAATGCTTTACTCAAGGTATGTGTTTTGCCAGCAGAAATTCAGCTTTATCTAAATGTAAATTGAATGACTGCAATTTTAATTTGGATTCATCTATGTGGGAAAGAGAAGTCAAATAAAAAAGCTGAAAATTAAACAAATTGCTTTGGTTTTCATTTTTGACAATCAATTTTAAATTAATGCTGCATTTACATAATACTATATTTATTTAATGTTGAAAATCTCTTTCAATTAATGTTGTATTTAATTTTATTTGGATTGGATAGTATACTCACATCATGTTGTTGAAACTAAAATATTCAGTGCTTCATAGTAATGTTTTATATCTCTTCTGTAATAAATTTCTACTGTGAGATGTGTTTTTTGTATTCAGTTAATAAGTTCCTACAGATTTGGATTGAAATTAAAAAAAGAATTAAAAGTATTTATTTATTTATTTCAGAACTTTCTTTTCTAAGAATTTTCTTTCCTAAGAAATTGAGGCAGTCAAAAGAGGCCAGAAAATGCAAGAACCACAGCTCCCTGTGCAGAGCTCTGCTCTTGTCTATTTGAACTTACCACATTACTGTCACAGGCAGATAAGTGACCAATTCTTGCTGCAGTAAACAGACTTTTCCATTATTAACTCAATATCCCATCTCTCTGACACTGAGATTAAATTTTGCTGCCAGTGAAAAGCAATGTTATGGCTACTGTGAATAATTCAGACTTACAATATCCCTCCCTGCATGCTCTAATATGCACACTTGCATATTTTGTCAGTTGACATCCACTTTTGTGATTTAAGAAATTACTTCTTATAATAATGTCTCAGTCTTCAGAGCATTGTGGATGCCCTTCATTGCTTTGCGATCCCACTGTTCGATTTATTTCCCCAAATGCATGATTGATATATGCAGGTAGACAGCCTCTGTCATCATGGTTTCTCATAGAAAGGCATTTAGTGACTCTCCGTTCCCTGATCTCATTGAAATCCATGTTTCCCAGCCTTTTCAAAATGGGCTGGTTCCCCGTCCCAGGTTCTCCAGCGGCTGTAGTGTTGCCCACCAGACAGCAACTGGCACATGAACAAACTCTGGACTGTGCACACCACAAGTCCAGGCACACACTCCAGCAGCTTCCAGCTGGTTGGCCATTATTTAATCCTCAAGTCAAACTCACCCACAACAAACAAGACATGCAGAGAACTTTGGTTTTGTGCAGAATTTTTGATAGATGAGAATTACCATAGCATATTCCTCTGCTCCCAATCAAGATAAGAAGACCTAGTTCATCTTAAATTCTTCTCTTCACACCATCAAGAGTGTCAGGAAGTCAAACTATATTCATGTGATACGGCATTGGATCATTTTCTTCATGCAACCAATGTATGTCATGGGGGATAAGATGAGGACTCTGGTATTTTGAGCTCTTTAAAAAGCAGTAAAATGAGAGAAAGATCAAAAAAGGATATTTGGCTTCCTAACTCCACGGTTCGAAAAGCCTCTTACATCAAGAACTGCTTCTTGGCTCAGAACCAGTGAGTCTTCTCCTTGGAAACATGTCTCAGTAGATAGTTTTTTACTGCAGTGTTCTCAGGCCTCCCAGGCAATAGCTTCATCCCCCTCTTCCCTGACACTGCCTTTCTGCAGGACTTGTGTTTGCATGATCATTTGATGATGTTGTCAAACTTTGTTTTTCATGGTCAGTATTTTTAACTCTGATAACATTATTTACTTCTGAAAACGGATGCCCCATTCAGTGGTATGCTCTCAAATGCTTTCTTTTCTAATAGTATGAGTAAAAAGAAAAAAAAAAAAAAAAAAAAAAAAGACAAGCAACCCACCATAGGCTGGTAAACTCAGCCAACCAGAACAGGACAGGGAACTATGAAAAACCTGAGCAGAATCAGCAAAAGCTACAAAACCTAACAGCACAGGATCCTGGTCTTGGATTGCTGCAATAGGCAACAACAACAAAACCAAGGGAAAAAACAAATGACACCCAAAACTGTAAGATACTACTGCTCATCTACTATGTGATCATTCCCAGTGACAGAAAAATTGAAGATTTGTGAAAGAACCTTTCTCTCTGACTCAAATATGTTTACCCCTCAAAAAAAAACCCTTTACAGACAACTAGAGTTGTGTTGGAATTCAGCAATGAGCCGAGAGAATTCAGTATTCAAGATATCATTAGAAATGGTGAGATCAGCAGGGAATCCAGGCCAGAACTTGGATTTTAAGCCTCCAACTAATCCCAAAATGAAGACCTGAGGGTTGCCTGTCAGGTAGCTGGCTGCATCCCCAATGCTCTGGGTCAACTCCACTAGCAGAGACGGACCACAAGGCTGCAGTTTCCCTTCATGCAAAAACCTGCTGGTGATGTTCAGTTTTTCACTTTACCTCTCCTGTTTTGACAGGCTAACTATCAGCAGCAGTTTCCTCTTAGATTTATTAGGAATCCATATCAAAGACCCACAATTTCCTTTGACAATACCAGAATGGTGCAGTTTCCTACTAATCCATCACAAACCATATAATCAGCATTTGCTCTTTGCTCTCCTCGCCTACCATCTTTCAGAATCTGCAGGTATTTATTTGTTCATATTATCAGGTTTTTTTTGTTTTATTTCCTAGATGTCCAAACAGACCTTTGAAAAAATGTTATCTGACTGGCATTTTATTTCTTTGGACTCCTCTGGTTTTATCTATAATATCAAGTCCAAATGATACTGAAGACCTCTGCAATTTAGTCCGATATGTTATCTTTGCACTAACCAGCTTCTATGCTCCTTCCTCTTAGACAGTCACCACACAGAAACACAAGCAGATAATGGACAGATTTCCAAAATTCCCTCCAGCAGACTTCACCACCCAGCAAGGCTCGTGTTCCTACTCATTTGTGGTAGCAGCAGAGTCAACTTCAATGGGGGGACCAAGGACAGCCTCTTCCCAGAGTGTCCCATAAGCTCATAGCTCCAACACAGCTCTAAGCAGTCAAACTGGCAGGACGTAGTTGTAATGCCAGGAAACCTTGGAATTGATCCACCTGCTTATTCTGGAAAAGTGGGGACCATTTTTTTTCCTTTCTAGTCTTAAGATGAGCACAGGCATTGCCCCACCTTCACGCACTACAGGAGTTTTCACACCGACCTCAGTGGGAGCTACCAAATTTCTCTTCTCTCCCTAAAAAGATTATGCTGCACTGAACAGAGTCTGGACTATAGGCACGTAGATTTTGTCTGGATCCCAGAACAGGCAGTCTGGATTTTCCCTCCAAATACAACAGCAATATGAAATCATAATAATACTGATGTGCTTTCCACATTAGTACCAATGCTGGAACATAAACACCAACATATCCCTCAAATTTCCTTCCTTAACTACCAGGTTAATGGGGACCATATAATCAGGAACTGTGACAGACATGCAACTTCAGCTGTGCCTTGCCCGCTGCTCAGCTGGCCAAGTTGCCACTGAGACTCCCCTCCTGGCATTGAATCCAGTCCAGTTTTTCAAAGCATATAACCTCTGACTAAATACTTTTACGTAAATATAATTTTATTGCCAACATGAGTAGATGATACTTGTAAGTGGAGTGGCACATCATCATATATTTACCATGCTGAGCTCTTAAATTCTAACTGTTTTGGTGCTTAAAAGAAAGAATTGAGCTTTCCTGAAAATCTAGTTGATAATGATCCTTCTTTAGCTGAAGAAGAACTTTGCAGTACTGTAAGTTCAGGGCAATTCTGGAGATTTCACGTGGCATGGATTGACTTAATAATTTTATTTTTACCAATAAGGAGATTTAAAGCATAATACTTTCTTTTGGAATAAATTAATTTTAAGATTCTCCAATAACCAATCCATGTTAAAATTGACACACAGAGTACATATGTTAATTCTGTCATCATATTAGAATTTATGTTTTGAATGTGCGATTGCATATGACTCACAAACAAATATGAAAGCAGTCCCTTATACATTTAGGGTGTTTTACATACATAAGATATCATGTAAATTAAACATGGATGTTGTTTCTGCATGGGAAAATTTGCATACTTATATACTTGCAAACATACTACTATTTTTGCTGCATGAGGTGCAGCTACTTACTGGTAGCTGAGTAAAGTTTCAGTGTCACACCAGGCCTGTAGGGTGGTGTAGACAGTACTGAGGAAGGCAAATCTGAAGGAGGGAAAAGAATATAAGTTGCCTTGACATATTAACAGGGAGAAAAATACGGGAAGGTTGACTGAAAGAGTAACAGAAAAAAGAAAAGCGGAAGTCACAGACCTTCCTACACCTTTATGTAATAAACACTTACATAGATATTGATGTATAAATACATTCACAGTGACCTATTTCTAGATATATTATTTTCTATTTTGTAAATGTGCCAACTGACACACTTCGTTATTATCCCAGATCAATCTCACCTGGCTCTGTTTGCATCAGTTTGTTGGTTTCTTGAGGAGACACCATCTGCATCCAAAATGCATACACGTCAGCTGTGGGAACAGAAAGACACATGCTTCGTGTCATTCAGGATATTTGTTATTTATCTGTCTGCTGAGAACTGCTACATATGAGACAGCTCAACAGACAGAGTCCCTCACCCAGTACTTCCAGTGGCATATAAAAATGTCAGGATGAAAAAGGAAGGACAAAAGCTGTGCTTTGCTAGATCTTGAAAAGTTATGGGCTAGGGAAAGGTAGGATTTAAAGAAGGTATGTTTAGTGGAGACCAAGAGAAGCAGTTTTATATTGCTTTTTCACAAGTCTGCTCACCGTATTTGGAGCAAAATGTGAGTGAAGACCCTGGGTGGCAGAGGTGTCTGTGAGGAGCAAGGCTTAGTTTTTCCCCAAAGGGTACGAAACTACAGATGGACCCTATAACTGATTTTAGCACTTCTACAATAAAAAAAATCTACTCACTAGTGACCCAGAGTGGGTCTCCCTGAAGGGCCTCCCAACCTCAACCTCAGAGATGTGGTTTTAGCTTTTGGCCAAACCCCACCGCTAGCAGGGTAAAGGGGGTGTCAGTCCTCCTCGCCGTACTCACTGGGGCTGGGCTGCAGGGCTGGCGAGGGGGCCGAGCTCCCCGCAGCAGTCGGAGGGGGTCCGGCCATGCCTTGGGGTCTGGAAGCATCCACGTGTGCTGATGGAAACCCTGATCCTTTTGCTTCAACCGTCTTTGGCCATGGTGGAAACGTTATGGTGGGGATTTCCTCCCCTTTCTGGGCAAGAGGGATCCTGGTAGCTGGAGAAGCAGGAGAGACAGAGGGAGGGCACCAGCAACGCACTGGGGGTGCTGGTGCCCCACGGCAGTAGCGAGCGTAACACTCTGAGGGACAACAATATCTAAAATACACCCAGAAAATCCCATCTACTCCTTGAGTGTTTCCTCTGGCAGGTGAATGGCCACCTTTCCATTTAATTTTTAAAATTATGTGGTTTTTTTCTTTCCAGGAAAACATGGGGAGTGCCAATAAAGTTTGAATTTTAACTGACAACATTTTAACGTGCCAGTTTTCATAAACAAAAAAAGAAACTGAAATGTTTCTTCAAAGTGTTTTTTTCTTCTTCACATCATAAAATTATTTTTTATTTCCTAAACTGCTTCACTACAGAGGAGAGACAGGAAAGCTCTTGTCTGTGTGAAGGGGAGCAGGCAGGTACTGGAGGGCAGATACTGGCATTTGAGAACTGATGACATGTTGCGGCAGGAGTGACACTCGGGGCTGGAAGAGATAACAAAGGTTGGTATGTGGTTGAGCAGAATAAAAGAGCTTATAAAAAGACAGCAGACTGACTAGGGAAATGTAGAAATTTTGTTGTAGACATGCAGCTGCAGTGATGAGGAGGTATGAGGTAAAATTCTGAATTTCTCTTTGCTGCTACTATGTGGAAACAAGTGTGAAGATTTGCTTTTCTGCTTTCAAAATGAGGCAGACTAGCACTTTTCTATCTTGTAGCCTTGTGGCAAAGCTAAATGCACTGAAGTTTATGAAACGTTCAGGTACTCACAACTGAACGTCATATAAAGTCAAAGATAGAGGAAAAAAAAGAAAAAAATTACAATAAGAAAGAAGAGGAAACAGTTTGAACAATCTTTTTCTTAGTTTAAAAACAACCTTTTTTTTTCACTTCTCTGCCTCCTTAGAAAACTTCTTTTTCTAATAAAATGGCAAAAAAAAAAAAAAAAGGGCTTTTTACAATAGTTTTTCTATCCTCCAGCTATTCAGTGCATTACTGACCTGATCTTCTGATATTTAGGACAAGTTTTTATTTTACTCTGTAATTATAGTTCAACATCACAGTGCTGCGCAGCAAACATACATGATCACTTGTCAAGACGTTAATCAAGAAGATAAGTTTAGGTCTGACAATATTTGCTCACTTTTAAATGTCCACACATGTTCTGCTGATGGATCCACTGTTTTGTTTGGATCTTCCTGTAATTTCATGAAACTTGAAAAATCCGAATCTAGATCTTTGAGGTATGAGAAGATAGGGTTAGTATGCTCATCATCCATCACATATTGTGTGATAAAAAGGAAAGAAATCAGGTTCTGGTATAAAAGAAACAGCTGTTGTCCTTTTAAATAAAAGTCAGTTTTGGCAAAGAGTCTTTGATTATTATTTTTTTAAAGGACTGAAACATCCTACAGCTGTCGGCACAGGTAAACTTGCCACGGATTTCACTGCCTGCCTGTTTTAATCCAGCACTGAAAATGAGAAGTAGTCATGGGCAGCAATGGGGGGTAAGCATCTGAAGTGCAGCTCAACCTGGCAAAGCAGCTTTGGGTGGAGGAGCCGTGCGGCACACTGGCTGAATACGTTCAACTCCTTTCTGAAGGTAACTCACGTAAAGGTAGGAGGTAACTTGTGCTGAGATTTAAGGGAGGCTCCCCAGTCCAGTGCTGAATTCTGTAAAAGCTCTCATCCCAGGAGGTTTTGTTTGTTCCTCCACTAGAAGACCTCGTAGCTAATAATTTAAGAGTTTGTAAATTTTACTTATATTTATAATATAAATATTATATTACACTTATAATAACATAAAATATTGTTCTATTTTAATTATAATAAAATATATGATAATGTATAAATATATATAAGTAATGCAATGTAATGTAAAATAGTATTTTAAAAAATATTTTTACATGATGAAGACGGAGTATTCATTGCAAGTGCTACCTGGACACGTTTTCATTGTTGTTGCTGTTTCCTTTTATTCCCCAGGATGTACTTACCCAGGTCAGAAGATGTGTTACTGGAAAATGTGTAATTAATAACAGGAGACTTCTCCAGCATTTCCCAAAATTCAGACAGATTTCTCCCTGCAAATAGAAATGCTTACAAATATCAAGAAACTCTTGTTTCTAGTATAAGTCATCACTGAGAGTAAATAGGGCAATGTTTTGGGGTGGAATGGTTTTAACATCTACCTGTCTGCCCTGCCATCACACAGATGTAGATGCAATCTGAATCATTGCTCTGACGCACTGAAGGGCAAAAAAAAGTTAAACAGTTCATTGTTACTAGTTTTCATTATATGATATTATCTTAAACAGTTGAAAACACAAACACAAAATGGTATGTGGCTACTACAACTGGCCAAATATTTTCCTTCTGATCTGATTTTTGACAAAAACCTTGAACCGGCACCAAATCAAAATGCTAATATTTCCTAGATAGGGAATATAGAAAATAGAAAATGTTTCTATCCAATTAAAATTCTAAATTACAAGCATTTTTACATGGAAAAAAAATATTCAGATAATATACCCCATAATTATTCTTTGGGAATCATAATTCTCCAAAATACCAATATTTAATCATAATTCACCAAACTTTCAAACAAAACATAGCTGCTCCTAGAAACATTTGTATCTCTATATTATATATATATACATTATATATGTATCTTGTTCCTCTGAGGAGACTTTGATTACAACTGCAGTCCATGCTTTGCAAGAAAAATGCTGCTGAGTAAGAGCAATAGGCTTTTATACAAATTTCTATGCTTGTTTCCATGCCAGGAGTAAATCAGACAAATAAGACAATGATAAATGTTAAACTGAAAAGCAAACCTGAGAGAATAGAAGTGGATTTGAAAATTTCTGTGAGATAACTGGTGGAGTTTCCAATAATATCAACAAGTAAAGCTGTAAAATCTAGACAACAAAATAGAGAAAGTTTATGATTTAAAACGCATATTCTATCAACTATGCTAAGTCAAAAAATCACTTTTATATGTGATCATATTTTGGATATATGCTTGTATGTGACAATGTTTAAAATATTTTAAAGTTGAGAATGTTTCTGCTGAATGGGAGTGGACTTAAGAAGCCACTGGAATACTCCGCAGAAGTATATTTCAAAGATGATAACCAAAATAGCACCAATGTGCCTAAAAGTAAACTTCAATGGAATTTATCTCTTCAAGAGAACAATTTAAAGTAACTTTCTACTTACTCTGCTTAAACATAGAAGGAGAACCAAAGGTTGTAGGCTTTGCCTGCACTAACTGCCTATCTGCCATGTAGGACCTTCCAGGAGGCATCTGCTTGTCTCCTCTGAGGTCTACTTCAGACATACCGTTGATGTTGTTGTCAGCTCAAAAAATGGCTAGTGGTGGTGGTGTTATGACTTTTTCATAACAAGTTCTAGCAGTAACAGGTCAGTGTTCTCACTTAAAGAGTGACAGACACGAGCCCTGTGTTGCGCACTCAATTTCTGCTACTTGGGAGGATGCTCTAATCACCAAGATATTCTGGATTTGGTGCAGAACAATTAAAGTTTCTCTTTTAGCCTCCAAGGCAGACTGGGTTATTATGCAATAAGGCTTGTGACATGTGGGTCCAGAAAAAGCCTTGAAAGCCATTGTGGCTCATGTGTGTGGTCATCACATGCAGCTTAGAGGGTACGGGTTCTGCTCCCTAGCTGCTGAGCTACTCTTGATATATTACATTAACCAGCCATAGAATTAGAGTGCTCAGACCCATCCTGGAATGTTAAGTACTGTGAGGTCAGGGATGTGAATGAGGATTATAGGTGAAGGATTTGCCCAACAGCGTTTTGCACTCCATTAAACAGCTCTATGAAGACATTAATCCTTGCTTTTTACTCCTGTTGGGCTCATTGAAGTTATTGGAGTCTATTGGTGCAGAGAAGCCCTTGTTCATGTCCTGTGGGTTATCTCAGGAGAGTGAAAGTGGCTAAGGTAATGCATCATACATTGCTGGGTTTTGTCTCCTTCGCTGCTCTTTGTACTCTGAGGAGGAAAGGGAGGTGTTTCTGCCAGGTAAACCGCACCGGTCACTTGACTGATGGCTCCATCCCAGACTGGCTGGCTGGGTGCAGCCACCTGAGACTGAGTTCATTGAGTCTCCCCCAAGGTTCAGAGCAGCCACTCGTCGTGAGTAATGGCTGTTGACCTCAGTACGGTGATGCTGCTCGTAAGGATGAAGTCTGCAGAATTCAGGCTACAGCTTTCAGCTCCAAAGGAAATAATTCATCTTAACCACATGCAATTGCCAACCTCTCTTGTGTACCCACCTGTCAAGTCATTTGTCACATTGTTCAAACAGTAGCAGTAATGCATAGGGAACTTGCCACGGTCAACATTTTTCACGTTAGAAACTGTAAGGAGAGACAGAGAAAAATCAGTATCTTGATGCACAGGCTGTGTGAGAGAAAACGCTCCTGTGCGAAGCAAAGCGCCGAGACACTCACTGTTATAAATGGTGACTGACACTTTGTGGAAGGCAAATGAGCTGTAGGATGTGACACTCAGCAAAGAGAAGAGTTTTTTGGTACCTGCAGAAACACATGCCCATGCTATTAGCAGTTGGAACAAATTATGAGAACAGCATGTTTTGACTCTGCTCATTTAATTTCTAAAAGACTTGTGAGGTGCTGATACTATACAGCTGCCCGAGACTCAATTCTTTCTCATTTCCACTGAGGGAAGGATCACTTGTATTACTTCTTCTTCTTTTTTTTTTTAATTCAAACCTACACTGGATTATAAAGTGCTTTCTAAAGGCATCCTGTAAGTAATTATTTTGTGTCTATATATAAACACACACTATTTTCCAAATTCTTTGGGGCAGACAGCTATCTGCATTATAAATGCACAAGGGTAACTTGCTCCTAGAATCAATTCTGGAGGCAGACGGCATGTATTTATGGCTTCTTCTGCTAACACTGTTAGTCCTTTATCTCATTCACCGCCGGGCTGACAGCCTGCGTGACCTGCCCGGCCTTGTCACATTACCTCTGAGCGCCGTGTTCAGCATACTGTTCACCAGCTCTGTCAGGTTAATAGCAGCCAGATCCACGGACTTCGCAGGAAGCTCTGAAAAAGAAGGGGTCTCTGAGCAGTTGGCTGCATGAGGGTTTAAGGAAATGGCCGTTAATCCCCTGCTTATATATGGCAAAAAAGCTTCCAGAATGGGAAAAACAAATTGAGCAGATTATGTATCGGGGTGCACTGAAAAACTGTGGTGAGAAAATAAAGATGCCAGGAATGCAGAGACGAGTCTGGAAAACAACAAGATAAAGTGGGCAGTGCAATGGTAGGCCAAAATTCAGGTCGGGCTCTATGTTGCCTGTTGCCTTGAGCATGCCCTTGAGCAGGCTGCCAGGGAGGCGAAGCCAGCCCTGAAGTTTTGGTGCCCCCTCGTGCTGGGCAATGTGTATTTACTGCCAAAATTGCAGCAGATATCTCTGCAGATCACAAACGGAGGAGAAAGTACCTGGGAAATGTTGCCCCTTCCCCAGTGCTACACAGAACTGGGATGCAAATGCAGATTTTTTTTTTTTTTCCCAACTACCTTGATGGCTATACTGCTACGACAGAATAAATTGACTGTAGCTGAATCACACTTTTTATTTTAACATGTTTTCTTTCTGTTGACATTGCTTACTTGTTTTTCCCAGGTCAAAATTTCCAAAGACGTTCTTTTGCTTCCCTCCCGCAAAGTCATGCAGAAGCAAAGCAGTATGGTGTCTCTGTGTGTGTGCCAGGTGGCAGGTCT
Organism: Aptenodytes patagonicus; assembly: GCF_965638725.1. Classification (NCBI taxonomy): domain Eukaryota; kingdom Metazoa; phylum Chordata; class Aves; order Sphenisciformes; family Spheniscidae; genus Aptenodytes; species Aptenodytes patagonicus. Next base: position 8,983,282 of record NC_134950.1, on the reverse strand, counting down.
GTGTGTGCATGACAGAGAGAGAAAAAACAGAGCAGGACGGAAAAAGAAGCACAGAAAGCCAAGATGAGAACAAAATCAAATTTGGGGTGAAATGCAGTTTTCCAATGACATCAGTATTATTTTTAACCAATTTGAAACCAAGCTGCACCCCAGGGCTGGAAGCAGGGCTTGTCCACAGCGTAGAGGAGAGGAAAGGGAAAACAAAAGGGAATGGAGAGCTGGGAAGGAGAGGAAGGAAAAAGAGAAAACAGCACTTTAGATTCCTGGAAGGATGGAGGTTAAACCGGCCAGGGACCTAAGTTGTGTGAGGAGCTCTTGCAGCAGTGGTGGGTTGGGGCTCACAGACTCTGCAGGAGAAGGACCCATCTGCCACTGCCTCCGTGTCCAGCACAATACCTCCCACTCCCATTAAGACCCCACACAGGGCCTCCTGACATGCTGCTTGTTACCTGCGGTAGCCAGCACTGCCACTTGCTTCTCTTTCTTATTTTCTCTTCTTATGCATGAAGCTGTGAAGTGAAGAATGAGACTGAGAAACAGTTTTCTCCGTTGAGCTACCAAGCAACTCTCTGTTGAGCTCTCCACCTGGGTTACTTTGCTGCTTTCATTCATTTTAGCTCAGAAACCTATGGACATTAGCACTGCAAAGCAGGCCACTGTGTATTCACGACAGCAGCTGATCAAGCGCCTAAGAATAAGGATTTCCTAAAGGACTTGCCAGGTCCTTTAGCTGCTAGCTAAAGAAAGAAAGCAGATTAAATATCAGAGCTTGCCCCCTTAACTCAAGAATCAAAAGAAAAAAAATAGTCGCAAACTGTTGTAGAGGTCTGCACTAGGCTTGCACACAACATTGACTGCAAGGTGCATAGTATAATAAGGCCAAATCTAAACGAAACTTCACAGGCTGTGTGCATGTTTGTTATTCAGAGCACTCATTCCACTGAGTACTGTTCTCAAGAGCTGTGCTGTGGGAGGAATGAACTGGAGCTGGGCTCAGGAGCTTGGACTCGCTTCCTGGGATTCCCTCGGTGACCAACAAGGGCAAGGTGCAGAGCAGCGATTTAGACATCACAGGACAAGTTGAAGTGCAGGAGTTTGGTGTTTAGGCTCCCTATCCTATCAGCGGAGAGCTGAGTGCCTCCAAAGAGTAATCCATAAGGGTCCCCAAATGAGCCAGTGCTAGCAAATGCTAAACTCCCATATCCCACTGAAGCTTCAGCTTCTCAGTCCATCCAAGCTCCCCAGAGAGAAGTCCTCTCCTGGGAGCTGGTGGTGAGGAGGGCTTACCTCAGTGGTGGTAATGCCCCCCTCTGTGTTATAACCTAATGGGCAGAGCTCTCACCAGGGAGTAGGAAACCTGGGCTCAATTTCCTCTTCAGCAAGAGGAAAACTGTAGGACTGGAAGCAGCAGAAGAAAGAGGAGATGTGACTGCATGATCTGGCTGTTTGTAGCTAAAATTGGTGAAACCTGAAGGCTTGTCCTTATTCATACAAAAATCTATGCCTTGTACAGAAGAAGATCCCTGGATACATTTCTCTTTCTCCTTCTCTCTTTACATGTATATAAAGGAAAAATACCCTCTAGAGAATCCATGGTACAAGGCCTGTAAACCATGAGTCCTCATACAGTGCTAGTCAGCTGTATTAACAACTCTCACTTAGTATGAGCTAAATTTGGACTGACAATCTAGGTGGTAGGAGCTCTTCTAACCCCTCTCTCTCTTTCCATATAAACCCTTCTGACTCCAGATTTATGGCATGGGAGCCAAGAGCAGACCTTTGCCGTCATCTGGTCTGCCCTGCTGCATGGCACCAGCCCTGGAGCTCCAGCCCATCAGCCTTGCCTACGCGGGTTGAAAGAAACAAGTGTGACACAGATGTGGGAATGGGGCTATGGGAGCAATTGGGAAAGAGATACTTGGGTTGTTCCCTGGGGAGCACCAAACCATTGTCCTTACCTGTGTTGCAAACCAGAAAGAGACACAGAAATCCCAGGCTCATCTTCACTGGCACATGCCAGCAGAACCACTGCATTGTGGACTCTCACTTCCAGCAGCTTGGGCTGCTCTAGGAGAAAGAAATACTATTTTGGTGGTGTTAAAGTTTGTGGTATTGTGCGATTTTGTCCAACCCCTGTCCCAAAATGATGTTTACCATGAGAGAAATATTAGCTCTCTGGAACGCAGAGAAAAGATTGCTGGTGTAAATGGCAAAGAATCAACTGAGCTCCTTTTCTGCACAAATGTTGCTTGCCCGGTCATCCCAGTCTTGTATTTCTATAGTTAATTATTGTCGCCAAGCTGTGTCCTGTGTTGCCTTGCCTAGTTGCTTGGGAGGGATTAACGGTGCTCTGTCTTTCAGACAATGAGCTGCTTTCCAGGTTTCAAAGATTTAATTAGAGGTGGTTAGAAAAAAAGAAGGAAAGTCCTTGCTTCTTTACATGTTCCCCCCATTCTTGTAATATCGGAACACACCAAATAGCTCTGCAGTTGTCAGAAAATGAGGGAGCATATGAAAATTAGCAAAAAAAGTTAAAATTTTTTTTTTCATATCCTCTTGGAGTACCTAATCTTGCAAGTATGTGGCAAACCATTATCTTGAAGACAATACTGTTTGATTAACAAACTATTATCATCGTGTTTAAAATCTTTGTCATATTTAATTCATTAGAGTATTTACACATTCTGAAAATAGTTAACTTGTACTTAGAAATTCTAAAGACACTCTTCCTTGGGATGATGAAATGATACCAAGCATTTCTGTGTTTGAAATATCTGTGTTTGCTCATCTGATGAGTCAAAAGCGTTTAAGTACCAGCTCTGCTAATTCAAACAAGGCTCTGGGAAGTGTTTAGGTAGTACATCCTATCTATTCAGTCCATCTGCCTAATCCTTTTTACTCAACCCCAAGCCTATACTCATCCACAGTTTCTGCACAGCATGTGCAGAAGAGCAGGGCTGAGGCAGAGAGAAAGCCATGGCCAAATCTCACTCCCCAGACTTCATACTGCATCACCTGTCTGTGAGCTGGACTAATTATGCATGGACACAGTCCAGTGACCTGTGGACCAGCCTAGCATCAAAAATCCTAAGCTTGGCTCTCCTTGCAACAATATTTGGGATCTGACCAACAGCTAGACTGCAGACCATGAATGTATTGCTGGCATGAGAATCACAGGGCCTGACACCCAGGCAAGGCTATCCCTGCTTCTACTGTCCGGTACTACGAAGCTTACTGGGGCTTGTAACAGCTTTTTCTATGGATCTGTGGACCCTGTAGTTAGCAGAGACTGTTGCATGGTAGCTCAAGCCTGCTAACATGCTGATGTGATGAAAGCAGTGGTGATGTAGTCTGCACTGAGGTAGGTATAAAAGTAATCCGTGAATCTGGATTTTGCTCAATTTTTTTTTTCCTTTTTGGTTTGACTGTATGTAATGGAGAGGAATTAGTGAGAGATACTCCTCAGTGGAGCTGAATATGAAGAACTGGTGCTTTGCAAAGGTGTGGGGAGGTGGCTGTTGGGGAGAGCAGGCTCTGGGGTCAGTTGAGGTTGTGGAATGGGGCGATCACGTCAAGGGGAGGTTTGTAACTATACATGTATTGGAGCAGGAAGGCTATAGTGGCTGGTGCACCCAGTCAACTAAGTGTCCTGGCAAGGGGGAACTGTTGGGTTGTGTGTTTGAATGAGGTCAGCAGTGGGGTGATTTGCTGTTTTTTTAATAGAACTTCATGAATTTTTATTCCTGTACTATGAGAGGTGACTGCCTCCTTAGCTCTCGAAGATCTACGTTACGATGAGCCGTGCTTCATGATGACGGTTCAGTGTTCATGGGCCACAGACCTCCCCCTGAGCGTGTTCCTCATGACCCGTTCCTTGCACATAGGGTACGATCAGGCTGCACGGCCAGTGCTGTCTCTGTGTATGCCGGCCCAAGGGATATCAACATGAAACATGGCCAACAGCAGTGCTGTCACCGTGCTGTCCCTGTGGCATAAGGCTGGTTGGCTAGAGGGTCTCTGCAGCCCAGACTGGCAAAAGAGCCCAAACCTCTGTCCTTCATGCGGATTTTGGCTGCATGGCAAGTGAGAGACCCAGACCTAGGAGGTGGGAGAAGACGGTATCCCCTGCCCCATTTTCAGTCTGCCTCTACAGATCGATGGTCAGTGCTCGTGCCAGAGTGGGGAGACTTGATTTCCAGGACCTGCTTTGAGGAACGTGGGCTCTCCTGGGTCACCAGTGGATAACACTTGGACTAACACCAAAATCTCTGGTGTCTGTAAGAATATTTCACAGACTGATGTGTAAGCACAGCTGTTCTACAAAGGTTCACAAGTGTTGACATACTGTAGATAATTTCCTATCAGGGATATAACTTTATTACTGATTTATTTAAACTGGCCCAGAGCTGTTCATTGTGGCAGGATGGGGAAAATCATCTGACAAAGGACTCGGTGCAGCATGCTAGGGCAGGGGCTAGAGAGAGCACATTTCCAAGAGAGAGAGAAGGTGCAATAAGATTGACAAATGAAGGAACCGTCTTACCAAAGCACCTTAGAGGAGAGAGAGAGAAGGAAAAAAGAGCTGTAAAAGCAGAAACAAAATAGAAAGAGAGTGAGAGACAAAGTTGTCCTTGGAAGCATCCCATGCACATTGAGAGATGCTTTCTCACTCACCTGAATTTGCAGCTCCCTGCTGTCCTCCCCGCTGAGCTGCTCCTCCACGCTAACCAACACACGCTATTTTCTCCGCATACAACGCTGATTTGCAGCAGGGATTCAGAGCAGGCATTAGCGTGGCCATAACATCCCACATTTAATCGAGGTGTGATTACACACTACAGACTCAATCAAGCAAAACATCTAACAATTGGAACAACATGCAAACATAACCTGGAAGGATGGATCATAATAAGCCAAATCTTGTTCCACTTCTAGCAAAGAAATATTAAATAATATGATGGAAAATCCTCCATTCATGGGAGGGCTTCTTTTGCCTGAATTTCAGATCTAGCACTGTGGTGGTCTCTGGCCAGTACAAGATGCTTAAAAAGAAATTGCAGAAAAACCTCAATACTAAGAACATCGCTCTAGAAAGGACTGCCCTTACTCCTCAGTAGGTAGAGACTGATTTAAATTTGAAGCATTAGGTTTTAGCTGCTTTCCAAAATCTTTTCCCAGCACT